>NC_084666.1:8180807-9380807 GCF_028389875.1 Rhea pennata
AAAAATACACTTTGCTGCTCTAGTCAGTGTTTTGATGTCCCTGGCATTAAGGAACACCAGCAGCCAGTGGCTCCCCATGTCTAGTAGCTGCAAAAATTCAGACCTTTTCTAGCTGGGAGCTTAACTGGAGATTGAGATCCTTTTTTACAGCTTTGAGGGAAAAAATAATTAAAGGAGGTACAGCATAATGTCTCTGTTTTTGTTAAAATGGGGCATTATGCTGTCCTCAGGAAAATCTACCCTATTGAGTTTTCACGTTGAGTCAGGGTATGCTTGAGTCTCAGATATAGCTCTGCCTACTAACAGGCTGTCGCTCCCGACTAGTGTTACACTAGATATTTTTGACGAGGGAGAACTCAAACGGGCCTTTTGTCCAGACGGGAACAGGAAACCCTGCCTGCTGTCTGGGTGTAGCTCCCTGAAGTTATCACATCCTTTGCTGAGGTATGAAAATGGGGTGACCCATCCTCACCAAGTATCCTAGTATTCCTGCTAATAGTGATGCCCTTGAATGCACCCCAGTTCATATGCCTTCAGCATAGATGAGCTGATTCATTGTTCTGTTTGCTTATTTGTTTATCTTTTATTGCCAGCTCCTGCTATGGCTTCATTTCTGCAGTCTCTGAGTGTACAGTAACACATGACTAACTTCTGTCGTGTGTCAATTTTCCTTTTTCCCATCTTTTTGTTGCACAGTATTTTGTTCTGGTGGAATTTTGTTTTCTTTCCTGTTATTTATGCTCCCTGTACTGAGAAGTTCGTGCAACAGTATTAATGCTTCTGTCTTCAGACCCCTCATTAACATGAAGCATTACTGTAAGTAGAAGTCAACCTGAGACTTGCTCAGCTGCCTTTGGCCGTCACAGTCACAGCCAGGTTTAGAAATCAGAAATTTGTAATTTCCTGTGCAGCACTCTCTTCTGGTCCCACAGACCTTTTCCTTTGCTACTGGTAGCTCTTCCTACTGGCCTTTTCCAGCAAATTGCTTTAAATTCTTCACTGTGTTTGTTCCACTGTGCCAGTTCATTAAAGAGAATAAACGCCAGAACCACAGTGCTGGAAAGTGTTCTTTGCTCAGTCAACACCTGGGGACTGGTTACATGATCTTATTTTAGCATTGACACTTAATCCAGTGTTTGGAATGATGCTAAAAGGCTAACTTTATTAGCCACCTTTTACTAAATTATGTGACAGAGACCAGACCACAGGGGATTACCACTTTGGTGTTATTTGTATTTACTTACACAATGTTAATTTTGGTTTGCTACAATCTTGACACCACTTTTATTTGCACACAGTAGGACTTCATTCAGTGTGATAGGGGATAATGTCAAGTACAGATGTGGAAGAAATACAACACTGTTAAACCTCTAAAGCAATTGTAAAAACAGCTTTAACCCAGTAAATCAATAATTTGATAATTGCAGTGAGCTAGCAGACCTCTGTTTAAAATACAAGAATAGCAGGGAACATGCCCCAAAGAGCAATGAATTCAATAATGTGCCATAGTTTATATGTACCCAATGTGTGATATGAAGAGCTTCAGATGGGATGGGATGGCAAGCAAGAATTTGATACTGTTGACAAACCCAAGGTGAAAAGTTCAAAAAATTCCCCTTTCATTATCTTTAACTTTATGGTTTGTTTGGCCAATAAAAATGCAAAGCTTCTCCAAGCTTTCATAATTCTACAGCATTATGGTTGTTGCTGTAATAACAAAGGTAGCTCTGGCCAGGATGTTATTTCAAAAAAAAAAAAAAAAAAAAAAAAAAAAAAAAAAAAAAACACGATTCTTGGAAAGCCTATGATACAAATACACTTCAGATCAAATTTAATACAGAAGGCTGGGAGCCATGACCAGATTTCATAAACTTTTATGCAGTAATGGTAGTGTCATCTGCATGTTTTCATAGTGCTATTCCCAACCAAAGTTTTTGTATCTCTGTCGAAAACTTGTTTTTCTCATTTTATCTGATCAAAATATCTTAGTGTCTTTTCACCGGAAAGCTCACCACTTTCAACTTGTTTATTTTTAATGTCAGTAAGGGCAATAATAAATTATTTAATTCTATGTCATAATCAGCATATTTTATGGCTTTCTGAAAATCAGTGAAACTTTATATCATTAATGATCCCTTGCAGTGTTAATCTTTGTTATTTTTGTATTGTGATAGTGCTTAACTGTCCACTTTCATATAAAAGGGACTAGGACTTCATCGTGGCAGGCTCTGAACAAATACACATCTGACATACTTTTGTCCTGAACAACATGCCTGTCACTATTGATGTTGCAAGACTAGGGAGTACAGTAGAAATGTAGGAAGATATTGGCATTAGGACAGCTCAAACTGAGCACTGAAAGTGATTCCAGAGAGCCATCCTGTAAATAAATAGTAATGTAAATAAAGAGTAAAGAAATCATAAACATCAGCTGTTTCTGAAGGTAGCTATTTTTTCCTGGGCTATTGATTCCTGAAAATCTTGCGGTTTAGCTAAATCCTAGGAAATGACTGAATAGGGTAATGGGGGCATTGCAGACTGGTTCCTGACAGTGTTTCATTCATAAGAAGCAACACAGAAGAAGATGCAGAGGTGTTTTGAGGAGAAATGTGGACCGAGCAGCATGGGACAGAGGTTTCTAATGCAGTAAACCATTAGCAAAATAATGAGACCTTGCTGTTGAGAAGGTCAGAAGGGTTGAATTTGACTCAGTATTAAATGAAAATCACTCGAGATGTTTATGGACCCAGTAACCTTTTCAAAGGTTCTGGCAGAAATCTTATCACTGGTTTGTTCTTGTCGCTTTCATCTGTATTTGTAACCGTGTATAATTTCCTAAAATGCTGGTCATCTGCAGGAAACTGTTCCTCCTCTGCCTCCCACATCAGACACCTGACTCAGTGTAGCCACAGGCACAGCATCCTGACACTGCAGCAGGAAATCTGATTTTCTGTTCTTCTGTTGTTGTAGATAACACTGTGATTTGGATAATATCATCGATGGTGAGATTGAGATGCCTAAGCCCAGGTATGCAGTGCCATTTAGATGCCCCGGGTATCTGAGACACCCATTCGGGGTAAATAGACGGGACAGAGAACCCATGGGAGACCAGTTCCCCTCTGGAACTGCAGCTGGAGGTGAGCTGCAGTTACCCTGAGATGTCTAAAACAGCACTGAACATTCATGTTGGGGCACCAGCATTGCTTCCTTGCAGCCTAGAGTGACTACTATGTGGTTATAAAATATTTCTATTCTCAAATACTTTCATTTTTCCTTCAACTTATTTTATATTAGTAACTGACAATGTGCAAAGCAATACAGAATCAGGCAGAGTCCTATTTTCCAGTGTCTTTGAGATCCTCCAGCTGTACGGTGCTACGTACTCAGGAGAAGCGTTTTAAGCAAAAGCTTCCATTAGAGAAGATGTAAAATATGTTATTTCCTTCTTTCCACGCACTCAGGCCTGTTTTAAATATCCTTTGATCCCCCAGAACATTTATTTGCATTGCCAAATGCCAGATTTGAACATATAAAAAGGTGCACAAAAAGTGTCAAACTTTCCAGAAACTAGGCTTGAAAAATTCATTTTGTAACACTGTAAGTTTTGCATGATTTTATTTTACGCAAACACATGATCTGTCAGAAGATCAAATACGGAACAGGAAAAAAACAAAACAAATTCTGAAAGAAACTGAAATCTTTTGCCCTTAAAGTCTATTTTTAAGTATGAAAAATTGCAGCAGCTAGATTTTTCTGGAATCTACTGTGTCTCCTGTGTTTGATGCCTTTTCTCTGCATAGTAATGTGTCTTTAAAAAAACCCACTGATATATGTTACAAGGAGTGTATCTCTTTCACTGAGACAGAACATTTTAATTTCCCGACACCTTTTAGTGATTGCTTCAATTTCCGAAGATTTTGATAAAATCATGTGGTTTTAGAGTATCAGGATTGAATACCCTGCTCCAGCAGCAATTTAATGAAATGCTGTAGTTTCACAGCATTTCATTTGACATAACCTAGCTCAGAGGTCTAATAAATGCAGTGTGATAAATGTTAGAGCTACGATTGTAAAAATATACTTGTAATTGGGTTAATATGCCTTAAAATACTACCCATCAGTTATCTTTCTTCTTGCCGTTATATGACTTGCACTGTAAAGACTAAGCAATGCAGTTTACCCTTTTCCCCCCACTATCTCCTTTTCTTTCCTGCTTTTGTAAGATTTCCCCTTTTTTTATTTTTAAGCATTTTATTATAACCAGCTGTAGATATTCTCCAGTACTGCAAATTCTTATTCATATCCTGGAACTTTCTTCTAAATTCTTCATATGCTTCCCATAGCCATCTGGAAGATATTTAAAAATATAAGATAGACCCTTTAAAATGAAAGACAAATATAAGTAAACAAGCAGAACACAATACAAGCTGGAAAGCTTTTGACAACTGTCATTTTCCTAGAGTAACTCAGGTGTGTTTCAGAAATGAATGACATTCAGAAATAAATAATAGGAGATTAGAACCAGCAATACGTTACGAGCTTCTAGTTATCAGCAGTGTGTTTGTGTGTGTGCGCATCCAGGTGTTGTATCACAGTGGTGGCATGGCACAGGAACACTTCTGCTATAAACTGGCATTTTTGCATGATATGCTTTAGGAGGGAGAATCACAGCTTCTCTCCAGCTAAATTTTGATGCTTGTGTGTTTCCCCAGATTGGAAACATTCCCATTAATTTTCAACACAAGCTAAATTAAAATTTCAAAGACAGCTAATTAATTTACAGTAATTATTTCAAGCAACAGGCTAGCATGCCTACCTCTGCTGCAGTCTGAAATTTCTTGTTAGTATTTGAAAATAGGTATCTGACAATATAAAGCTGTTTATAATATATATGAAATATAATCACATGAAACTCGTGTTTCTGTGCGCATGCAGTGTGGCTCGCAACCACTGCAGAAATGCTATGAATACATCTGTATGTATGAATTTGCAGTGTACACATTGCATGTGTGTGCATGCATGTGCAATACGTTGTGTAAAGAATGCCCAGGACAGGGCGGATACACAGCAGTATGTGGTTCCTTCCACAGCATTCGGTTTGGAGGCAAGAATTAAGATGAGGGGGCAGAGCCAGGACTGAGCTGTTATCTACCACACTATATGGGAAAAGAGATGAGGGAAAGAAGAGATTTCTGAGGCCGTGAGAACATGGTGAGGAGCCATTTGACAAGATAACCATGGGCAACCGGGCTCTGACAAGGGGAGAAGCTGATCAACCTGCTTCCTACATACCCTGGAGGTAGTCAAGATACTGCTCCTGTCTAATGGCCAGAGATTGAAGAGCCATGGAAGAGCTGTAAGCATGAAGTTCAGTCCCTCTGTTCAAGCAGTGCATGTTTGCAGATGAATTTCCACTGCTGTCCTAAGTGAATCTCAGTGGACAGTGCTTCTCAGCACGTAAACCTGAGTAGCAAGGATAGCTTTAATAAATATTTCATTCTCTTCTTCCACATGCACGTGGAAATCTACCATCGTAGTCATACAAAAAAGAGCAAGATTCATTTTTGGGCAAAGGACAGATGCTCAGTGTGCACATGACATAAGATTACACTTTCAAATGCAGGTGTGTGTGAGATTTGTCACTGAGAATTTCATTCCCAACTGTCTCTCTGTGTGACTGAGAAAAGACCTTTATCTTCCCTTAAAGCCGATTTTAAAAGCAGGTTACAGCACTACTGCGATTTGCTCCATTATGAGTTTGCCTCTGGACGTTTACACTATGTAGTTAGATTGCTGCGAAGTCCAGTCAAAGCGGTTCTTCAACTCGAAGGACAGGCCCAGAGCTGACCAGGAATGGTAGGCAATCTATGTGAGAGAAGAGCTCGTCCGTGGCCATGGAGTTACGCCTGATGCTTGTCTAATAAGAATGACAGAAATGACACACTTGAGCGCTTAAAATTAGTCTTCTAATTTACACTGTGTCACATCTATCTTAGGGGAGGGTTTTTCCTCATTTAACTCCAGCTGTTTGACTGAGCCTCTACTCTTTGCTTGGCAGCTAAAGTACCTCTGCAGTCTCCAGAAAGGTCTCCAGAAGGCCTCCAGAAGGCAACTCACCCTGTCCCAACAGAACTTCAAGACCGGCTGCATGAATCGCAGCATTGACTAGCAAGCGGGCTCACAGACCCAACTCTTAGAAAGGAAAAATTAAGTAAAGGAACTTTATCATGCTTTGTCCGAGTAATTATACCGCTATTCCTTACTAATAAGGTGCTCCCTTTGGAGATGGTTTATTATCAACCAAGTGGTTTTTTTTTGCTGACCTTATTGAGGTTCCTTGGGCAAAGGAGGCTTTTAGGGTATTGCCTCATTAGGTAGCTGCAACAGGGATTTTTGTTGGGATAGCTGTGCGGGTCATTCCAAGCTGCTGTATGTTTAGCCATTTCAGCAAGAGTTTGTAAGTCATTCGTGTGAAGCGCTGCATCCCCATGTGATGGGGTAAGCAGCCAGCTCGGATGGAAAGGGGCAGGTCGTGTCCAGTGCAGCTATAAGCATGGGATAGACTAGGAGATGGGGAGAATGCGAAATGAAATTAAAAGGATAGACTGTTAGACCTGAAAACTGTCTCCCTTTAGGGAACACACCCACCCCTTGAGACTTCGGGCGCAGATGCAAGGCGAGTAGAAAGCCTCGCTGGCAGCCAGGCTAGAGAAGACCGAGGAGGCCTATTCCAGCCCTGATTTCCACGCCTTCTCCGATCTCTGTAACCAGCGCCCTGCCTTTCCGCCGCTGTCACGTAGCCTGGGAGCACATTTACATTTTCTGAATAGGGCAATTAGTGCTCACTCCTTTCCCCATGTCGCTCGCACCTGGTCTCTGACATTCGTGCCTCATCAGCACTAATGGCCCAGCCATTAGTGGTGATTACTGGTCATTGTTTCTATTTCAGTGACCCCTCTGATTGGCAGAGGCCCCCCCCCCAAGCACACACCGAGGTTTAATAGCCCAGTTTAATACCAGAACCTCTGAGTACATAAATAAAACCAGACAGGCCCTACCTCTATTGTATATGGCTAGGAAGAGATGAATACATGTTTTTTTGATTATGATTAATGTTGCTGTTTATTATTTTTATTGCCGTAGTGCTCGCAGGTTCAAATATTGTTGTTCTAGCTTGGTGCAGTGCAAGTGCATCAGAAAAAAGATGGTTTCTGCTTCAGGCAGCTGATACCCCTGACCATTGGAGCAGTAAGGATCTGGAACGGTTTTCTTCCTGGAGATGTAAGTAGCAAGAAACCTAAGGACTTTTAAGAAGCAGATCAGAAAGTTTATGAGATTGTGAAATGATATCTACAGTACCTTGGTTGTAGTGACTTCAGAGGTCACTTTTAGTTCTATGTGTTTATGTTCTTCGGGGCTGGGTGATCACCTTATTTTCTGTGCATCATGGAACAAAGCTCTGGTGACATGCAGGAGTCTAAAAGCTCCTGTGTTAGAGATCATAAATAACTTTAATATTATGCCTCTCTTACCTGCTGCAGTGGGATAATGAGATTCCTGGAGGGTTAAGGTCCAGGCCCATATGACTCCACATCCATATGATTATCTCACCGTCATTTTGCACATCTATTTTGGCATATATGAAAATAAAGAATAATCTGCAGATTTCCTTTCAGCCTCTGTCCAGTTGTGAAACAAATCTTTAGGTAAGTTAATTGAAAACAACTTTGTTTTTCTTGGTTGCATTTGAGCTACCTTATTCTAGCGACATATGCAACCCAGGAAACTTGCTCCAAGTTAGCCTGCTCTTCCTATGCTGTTGCAGCCTGATTGAAAGTATGGGAGAATAAGAGGATTCCAGCCCCATAGGAAAATTAAGATAACATATGTGAAGTTGATTAAGCAGCTAATTTTCTCAGTGCCTTTCTGGAGGCAACCTGTCTTTTATGAAGTTCATGCCAGTGTTAATATAAATTATGTTACAGTGGTCAACGGGGGTCTGGCTTGCTGCTCCACCTGCTGCTTCAGATATAATTGCTCTCTATATTAAGGACTTGTGCAAGACTTTCCTGTAAAATTTGTCACAGGATTTGTGTGTGGCCCCTACGTTTATTTGAATTTTGCCTTGAATGAATAATGTTATCTGTATTGTAGCTGTCACAGATGAAAAAACAACTTCTACAGATGAGTGAATCCATTTGTCGGTTTATGGATCTCAGATCCTCCAGGGCAACAAATTCATCTGTCATCGCCGAAGGCTTGTGTTTTATTTGGTGCTGCGAGTCAGCTGACAGGTATTAGAGTGCATATGGAAGTGGACAGCTCTTTGCTGACTTCCCAGCAGAGGAGGCCCATGGGTGTTTTTATTTCAGCACTTACAATGAAATAACATGAAGTCAGGAAATCCATTCCTTGGGGATAATACAGATTGTCTGAGCTAGTAAGACATCAATATTTGGGCCGTAGGTCTTTGACCTATCCGTCTGCCTAGGTCATCCTAGTCTACAGTTTGCTTCCTTTTCCTTATTTTATTTATTTATTTATTTCAGCTAGATGTGCCTGAGGAAAGCTGCACTCTTTGGGCCAACATATGTCTCTTCTATTCATCTCCATCTCTTCCTTCCTTCTGCTCTTGTCGTCCATCTTTTCTCCACTGTTCTCCCATCTTTGGTTAAGTTAACATGCTGCAGGAAGAACCAAATTAAAAGTTACTGATAGAAAGTAAGTGGGAGAAAAAGCCATTTTAGCCCAGCGGTGAATTCATTACTCCATGGTGTTTTGAACTGTGGGAAACCCCTGTCCTAGGCATCCATTCAGCTTTCTTGGATAACACTTAAGTAAAAAGACTTGATTTGGCAGTTAAGGTTCAAACCTAAGCATCAGTGATTAGTGCCATCCAGCATGTCCCAGAGACATGCAGAACATGTCACTACGCGATTGAATTGTATCCCTTGACTGAGGAGAAGCAATGCTCCTTCTACAGGGCTTTGGGTACTTATCTTTATTGGTTGCTCTTCCAACTCTTCCTAGGATCTCCCCAGATAGTATGCCAAAGCAATTTAACTTTGTAGTTTCTCAGAATTACTCTGAGGAGCTTGCCTTTTTTTTCATTGACTAAAATGGAAATCCAGTTAACTAAATGAAGTGTCTAAATTTGTTGTGAATAATCCCTGATTTGGTCACATATCATCTAACCTTGTTTGCACTGTCCAGGGTAAAAGCAAACAGATGTTCTATCTCTGTGCTAGCTCAGATGACACAGCTCTGTCCCTCAAGCTCTGTATTGGGGTTTTTTGGGGGGTGGGGGAGGACTTAATAGAGCTCTACTGAATCCTGTGTACTCTGGTATTAGCCCTGGTTTGGCCGTCAGCAGTCAGCACCTAGTGTCCTGCAAAACCAAAGGCTGTAAGAATTACACTCTTTTAGCTCAGCGAGAGCAACCCACAGTGAGGCAGGGAGAACATATCCCCCTAAGGAATCTAATTGCTGCAATCGCTGTACTTCTCGTGCTTTGTGCTTGGGTAACTTTATCAGTCACTGTTTTTCAGGGTCTGAATTTTGAGTGTGAGTAAGGCCCAAATAACCCGTTCAGAGACTTGCCCTTCTTTGCTGACCTTTCAACTCAAACAAGATGCCCCTAGATGAAAAACAAAGGTTCTCTCTCCTTTTGTAGAATCCATCTCATCCCAACAATCACTGCATTTACAGCTTCTTTATTACTGCTGGTTACTGTTTAAATAAAGCATGCATTCTGGTAAATAGCAATTGCTCAAACATAAGCAGCTTTAAAGCCAAGAAGTAGCCTTTCCAGCCTCTAGATGAAGGATGATTTGAAATGAATTGATGTGTTCTGACTGGTGAGTCAAAATAATTCATTTTTTTCCCCCAGTGTTAAACCAAGTCAATTTTTTCAAACCATATTTGATATCTTATTGTTTATTTTCAGTCAGCAGACAGCAATTTTCAAGAACTGCTCTTGATATACAGCTCAGATATCTTACAGGTCACATGTCATTCAAGAAAGGTCAACGATTCATTTAAAGTTTCATCATTCTTCATATAAACAGGCAAATACCACTTCATTCACAGTGGAGGCTTTTGGGGGTGTGATAGGCCTCTGTAGTAACAAAGTCTATGTAATCTTATTCCCTGCCTAAGAAAGAGTAAATTGACATTATTATCATTACCTTATCATATATCTAGGAAGTGCTTCCAGTAAAAGTATGTGCACCTAAACAGAATTTCATTTAGAGTCAATTCTAAGGAGTTCTGTAGATCTGTTTCTTGCACTATTTATTTATTTTTTTTCCAATCACTCGCAAAACCTGAAAACAGTATTATATGATTGTAGCTTCTTGGCTTTCTTGGTCAGAATAACTAGACTCAGATGTTACAATTGAGTAATAACAACATCTACGTCATTGGCAAATAAGCGACTGTTTGCTAGAATTAAATAAAGATTTTTACTTTTTAGTTTCTTCAGAAACAAAATGTTTAGTTAAATACACATTTTTTTACAACAACTTTCTTGTATCTGAGCAATAATCCCTGATTTAATTAAACCTGAAAAACTTAAGAAATAAGATGCAGTTTTCATAGGGAAGTGGCTTATTTTCTTTCTGCGCTATCTTCATTGTAGCCTTTCAAGTTAGTATTTCACCAAATAGCCCCCACAAACTAACACAATGTAAAATTCTCAGTGTAGATCCAAGCTAACCTGTCCAACCATCCTCTTAAACCTTTTCACCGGTATTTTAGAAGCAAATTTCTTGTCAGTAGTAAAAAGGCAGCTCTAAAATTATGTAATAACCTTTTTCTATAAAATTTGGAAGTATTTCTTTTTAACTTCTGACTACTGACCTCCTTCTGCTCCTGTTAAATAACTGCAGCTGCAGAGCTGGAAAGAGGCATTCAGTTGCTTTACCTGGGGATTAGGGTCAGTTAGGCATCAAATGGGACTTTTGAGTAGGTCTACATGCCTGATTTCTGTCTTGAATGTTTTGGTAGGCACCTGCTTCATCTTTTGGAGTCTAAATAGTTTTCCACATACATCCTTCTTTCTCCATGTCATCTGTGCTCCTTTGCATGGATGCAGTGGTATAAAGAGAAGTCAGCCACTCGGAACAGCTTGAAACTCTGCCCAATGCCTTCTGCCTCATGAGCTGTCTTCAGGAATCTGGATCCTGGTCTCCACAAGTTAGTGATGGGACTAACCTCAGCTGAAGAACAGGTCTGTGGTGTATTCTGCACCAGCCAATTATAAATGCAAAAATACAAACTTCAGAAGTAACAGAGATACTTCGATAAGTCCTCATCCTTATAATAATTCACACTTGGACAGAGCATAAGACGAGTGATGGGTGGCAAAAGTAAAAATTTTCAAAGGTACTCAGCAAGCAAAGATACTCAGTGAGGTTAAGGAGCCCAGCTCACTGACGCATTTTGAAACTTCCAGCCAGTGGTGCAAAACCAGGAGTTAATATTTCTATTCTTGCTTCTGTTTCCACTATGGAATTAAAAAAAATATTTTTATTTATTTATTTTTCTTTTTATTGCTTGAAACTCTCTGCATCTCAATTCTGCAGGCAATAGAGGGGATAAAGTAATAGCATATAATGAAACTACTGCTTTAGTGCTGGGTTCTTTTGCCTAGCTAGATGCCAGAGACTACAGTTCTGCTAAGGGTATTGGTAGCTTTTAATTTTTACTGTCATATCCAAGGAACTTTAGTTTCACAGAAATGCATGTTTGTTCATGGGAAAGTAAATGCAGAAACTTGTGCTTAGAGCTTGCACCTGGAAGTATTCTGAGTTAGCTGCAAATATCCAAGGGGAATAATGCAGTGTTACCAACTCATGAAATCTTACAAGTTGTGCTTGATGGTTTATTCCATACACTAATCATGAATCAAGTGACTGTGGAAATATTTCAATTCTCCTTAAAAAGAAAAATTACACATGGAACTAGAATTAGCTAATTCTCATAATAGCTGACATAAACTTGAAAATTGAGTATGGTGCAAAAAGGTTGGAGAATTGAATGCTTAGTGAAGCCTGCTTTGTGATCTCTTACTCTATTTGCATGCTTCACAAAAATTCTTGCTGTTTGGAAGCTGCTGGAGTTTCCTAAATAGGATGTGCTAAGAGGGTCAATATTTTGCATATTATAGAAACCTTTGGTCTTCCCATTCACAGTGTTAGGAGCTGCCCCTGCTCCATGCCCTCAGGTCCAGCCACTAACAAGGCTGAGGATGAATTCCCATAGGCACATACAAACCAATATATACAACATGTGCATATATGTGTGTGTGTATACACACACACACACACGTGGGCAGCCACACAAATCAGCACAGGTAGAAGTGCTCAGTACACAAACAGCACCAGTGGCCTCATTCACTGCCCTCTCTGACTGATCAGGATGAAGGCCTATGGGTGCCTATGAACTGAAGTGTGAACCACTTCAGTTGCTGCACTTAGACCTCTGTACACGTCCATGCACAGAGAATACATAGCCCCTAACCCGGGAAAATAAAAATGGAGTTTAATATGAAGATAAGAGAAATGCATTGATTGGGGGCAGGGTGCAACCAGACAAGCATATGGACCAGACCCTCTTTACATGCATCCAGCGGCTTTTAACAACTTAGCCCTCTGTTTTCCCATGTTGTTCCTCCCAAAACCTCCCTTCACCCACCCTTGGTTCCTTCCTTAAATATCCCATAATAAGTTTTGTGCAATCCCAATATGCTGTTCTCTGCATGCCATAATAAGTCCCTCACCCCCTCCACAGGCAGTAATTCCCCTCCTCAGCCTGAAAGGTGATCGGGGAGCCTTTCCCGAGACACATGGTGATGGGCCCGCAGTGCTGCCCATCCCGTGACAGCCCTGGGAGGCCCCGGTTGGGGTGCTCGTTTCTCTTACTGGGTTATTGGCGTTCCTCAACTTGTCGTTGCTTGTCTGTGCTCCGCTGTGTGTGCGTGTGTGGACACCCAGCATTTTATCAAATAACCTAACACACGTGACTTTGGGGGAGTTCTTGCACTGAAGGTAAGTAACATCTACTTCACTGCGTATAGCCTATAGATTGTTTCATTTGGGAGAAAATCAAGGAAAAGCTTACTCACACGTTGGCCATTATCTAGCTCTCAGCCAATGTGTGAATTCCATTCATGGAAAAATGAACTTCATTCACATGAGAAATGTTGGCAGGGTAGGCCCTTCGGCGAGAGAGGGAGAACTGTTCCCATTTTGCAACCTGACAACTGAAATGGCTTTGCTAACTAGGAGCAGAATGACTTTGATAAATTGAACATAACATGGCAAAACATTTTCACTTCATGAAATCCTTAAGATGTGTTGGAACAGTGCTGCTCTTTTTAAATGGTTTATTTTAATTTTAGAAGCTAAAGGCAATTTCCTACACACTCCTATTACTTGGGAGGGAAAGTGGTTTGATGAGAAGTGGCTTGAGGGAGAAAGTATCCTCCTGGACTTGTACTAGCTCTTTGTGAGATCTCTATATGTTCACCGCTTAGGCAATGTTTTCTGGCTGAGGAGGTGTGGTAATAGGCACTTGTGATTTACAGTTAATTCTGCAAGACTTTGTTGTTGACATTTTTTTCATTCTTCAGTTTACAACAGTATTAAGGAGGTACTGCAGACACTATATTAAGGAGGCTACTAACTAGCAGAGCATGGAAATACAGAGAACTTTTGACAAACAGAACAACTCCCTCCCTTGCCAGAAAACAGAAGACAAAGCAGAAAAAGCCAAAGTACTGTCAAGGACTTCCACGTAGGAAGAAGTTTTCTCAATGCTGGATTACTTCAAATCTTCTGAGACATTAGTAATGTTCTTGAACAGCGTCATTTTGACTTTTCTGCTCCTGCTTTTGTAGGGCTCATAAGTGAATGTTGCTGAGCAGGTTCTAAGAGATGCCACATGCTAACCATTCCTACACACGTCAGTGAGAACCAAGGGCATTCACCTGCTCTCAAAAAGGAGCATGGGGCCTTACCAGAGCTGTACCTACCTGTGCAGAAAAATGAAGCATGGCATTGACTCATGGCCCCTCTGAAGGAGTTGCCCAAGCTTGACCGTTCCTGGGAGGTCTCTGTAGGAATTTGTTCCTCCCTCTACTGCGCCGGCAAGACAAGCAAATGCCAAGTAAAGTTAAAATAATCCCTGCTAGGATTATTTCCTTGTAACTCTCCTCAGAAGTCAAGCTAAATAGAGTCCAAAAAGCAGGATCCTTAAATTTGCCTCGTTATTACAGCACATTCCATAACATTTGACTCACATTTTACTTTTATGTGGCCCATAATCCAGATGGCCCAGGGACCAAACCAAAAATTCACCAGAATTAGTGAAGCCAGGGAATATTTACTGCCAACTGTAGCTCTTGTCTGTGATGAAAAAATACTTGAAATTGCCTTGATTTTGGGAAGGATTTTGTAGTATTTTCTTTTAGCTTGCTGCTGATGCCTAAGTGATACTAGTATCAGAAGCTTTTCCTCCTTCCCTGTCCTCTCCACCTGTTGACAGGAAGGAGCACGTGGAGGTAGAGTAAGTGCTCAGCTCCGTAGCTGAAACACCAGAGTGAGCAAGGGTACCATCCAGCCTGACAAAACAGTCCCAGCAAACAGGAGAGAAGTCAGATCATCAGCACCTGACCCTCAGCATTCATTCAGAGCGTGGATTTATCGCTCCCACGAAATTTAAATAAAGCAATAAATCACAGCTCTTGTAGACTGGCACTTAGAGCCTGGATTTGAAATGACAGTACAGAATTGGAGAGTTTTTGAGGCCTTACTATTGATCTGTGTGCTGGCCAGCCAGTTAAGAAACATTTTCAGGATCTGATTCATTAAGCTTTGAGTTGGCATGTGCACACTGAATACGCGCGTGCAGTTCTGTTAATGCACAAGTGGGATGAGTGTGCAAATGGCCACATAAAGGTGGGGTTTTTTTTAAGTACTCTAATATGCTTTTAAAATAATTCAAGTGTTTACTTGTATTTTTGTACTATGTAAGTAGCACTTTGCACAGAACATGTGCCTATCATGCCCCTTTGTTAGAAGAATGCACTTGATTACTCACAAATTTCAATTAAATTGGTGTTTCACACAGCAGACAACAATTAATGAGGACTGCAGACAACACACAAAGGGATGTGTATGTTTTAGCAAACCCTTCCTGACTTTTGGTGAGGAGCTATTTGGGACTTTTGGTAAGGAGCTAATACAGTTTCACTTGTTGTTGTGAATTGCCTTCTCTTTTGCTATTCAGATGTAAAGGAAAGCACTTTTTTTTTTTTTTTTTTTTTTTTTTTCTCCCCCCATGAATCTACAGGTTGAGAAAACATAAGAGGAATGAAAGATTTTAATAATTTTGGTCTATCTTGTTTTCATTTCAGGACCCAATAGTAGCAGCAAATATTTCATTGACTCACCTGTTCTTTTCCTCTGAAAAAGCAGTTTTAGTGCAATGGCCCAAATCACTGGGTAGCAGCACATGTGATTTAAGATTGTTGCTTCACTAAATTATACTTGCAATTAGCACAGCTCCTTAAGATTAATGCTGATGTAAATTAAGAGCAGAATTTGGCCCATAATGAGTCAAATGAGTGCCCTCTTAGCACAGATCAGTGAAGGAGAGGTCTGTCTTCCTTGTCAGATCCTTGTTTTAGATCAGATAAAATCAAGAGCTCTGTACCTGTATCAGTGTATTTATGGTATGTGTAACTATGGGCAGCACAAATACTGAATAGCTGCATTTAACTTTCCCGGCACTAAAATTCCCTGAGAGTTCTTATTACAAGATTTTGCTTTAAATTACTTATATATTTTTTTTGAATTTGTACTGGTCTGGTTGTTATTTTCCATGCTAGCTATTTCTCCTGGTTACTTATTTTTGGGGATGTTTTGGTTAAAATAGCTGAAAATTTTCTGAGTATGAAATTATGGGAAAACACACTATTTTGCACAAAAGAAAAATCTCTTTAATAGTTGTACTTGCATCATGATTTGAAGTACAGGAGTGAAAATTAAGAGCCAGCTGTTCTGCCATCACCATGAAAAACGCCTTGAATATGTCTGCTGCTTCAGTGTTTACAGGAGCCAATATAAACTCCCTAGACTAGGAATAGGCAGTGATTTCCACTATATGAGGTATGCTCCATCCTGAAACTATGGCATACGAGTCATATGGCATATGAGCAGGGCTCGCTAGCATCTGGCATTTCCAAATCTTTGAGTATGACTTTTCAGTTTCTGAGGTCTTTTGATGTCATGGTGTATACACAGGGAGACACATCTGCCTGTAGATATGGGTGTCCACTTGCAGAAGAACACATACCAGAGGGTTAATGTTAATTGTTAGCCTACAGATAAGTTTATTCATTATCACCACTATTGCCCAAAGGCCAGTTCTATAAGTAATGTCAGGGCTTAGCTATACGTTTAAATATACAATATTTTGTGTTACTTATATTGAATTATTGACGATGATAATTGTAAAAGAAACATTTATGTAGCATATTTATCTCAGTGCTTCCAAACATGACATAATTAAAGGCAGGTTTGTATTGAAGCTCTTAGCTGAGCTTCTGGTCATAAAATTACACTTTGGATGCTTGCACAGTTCCACTTGCTTAGAGTTTTTTATTTTGTGGCTGATAGGTTAAAGACAATTAGTCCATGACTGTCATTCCCATCAGGGAGAGGCAGGTGAGTAGATTTTGTTCCCGAGCTATATATTTTCTCCTGATAATTAAGCAAAGCTGAATGCAGGTCATCAGGAACAAACTGGGGAGACTAACAGAAAAAGATGAATTTATTAAATATACTAAAAAGCCACTGTATCCTCAATTTATAAAGATGTTACCTCTAAGATAAAATTTGCTTTGAAATGAATAATTAACCTCATTAAAACAGCTTCTTTCTTGTTTTAGTTCTGAGTTTGCAGGAGTTGTTCCATATGTATTTATATGGCAGCCTACATATATACCTACATATGCACTCAGAGGGAAAGTTTTCAACACTGTATTACACACAAGAGCAAGCAGCAGATTGCTTAAGATTACCCCGACATCCTGGACCAGTCTTGGAGCAGTAATATCTTCATGTTTGCTGTCAAGGCCCGTCACCCTGGCTGACCAGTAGGGACGCCAAGGCAACCCACATTACTCAATCAACTTTAAGTGTTATAAATACTGAGGTCCATAAAAAAGTACAATGTAATGATGACTTAAACAAACCCAATTCATCATCCCAGCTGCACACATATCATTTCCCTCAGGGTGACCAACCAACCAGCAGTGAACGTAACCTAGGCCAGATTCAGATTCCATTTCTCTTCGTCAATTTGACTTTTGGTTTTACCCCCCTCCAAAGGAAAAGAAAAAATATCCTCTTAAAAATGAATAAAAATCTCACAAATCAAATACAGCTCAGCTACCCGACCCCCCTTTTTGTTGTTGTTGTACTCATGTCCATGCATTTTGCCTCTAGTGATATAAAGGGAAACCCTTCAATTTAAAGGTCAAATGGGGGCCGTTTGTTTTAACCCAGTGAACCATGGCAATGGTATTCACATATATTATCTTTTGTCCTTCAACAGTTGTTAGACTTGTAGCCAGAGGGGAGGCTCGCCAGATTTGCTTGCGCTGATTTTTTAAGATATAAAAATACTAAATTTCTGCAGTTGAATGTGCTTGATTGAGTAATATTCTGAAAATTAGATCGATACCAGATCTGATTTTCAGTCAACGATAAGGCACATTCACCAGTACCATTAAAGTTTATTGGTTTCATTTGTTTAAAGAGGAAAAATAAGTAAGGACCTACGATTTAGTGTGGTCTGTTCCCTTTCCTGAATCTTCAGTCCCCCACTTTGCTAGTCATAGCAATGAAACGTAAGAATGGAGCTAATCGTTGTTCCACCTTTCAATTCCCATGCCCTCATCCCAGATTTCCTCTCCTTTACATTAAGGAATTACAGTTAAAGGATGAGGAACTCACCAGGGCTAGGTTAAGGAGAACAGGTTCTTGCAACCCTCCACACCCTAGAGAGAGAAAAACATTCAGCGAGTAATAACCAGGCTCAGCGCGTGCCCCGGCATGCCCGAGGCACTGCAGGGCCCTGGTGGGATTCGGACGGGTTTGGGTACCGGTGGGGCTGCTGCGTGGTGGCACGTACAGTCTGCCCTGATTTCCAAGCACCTGGGGCGGGGGGAATCAGTGGTGGGAGACAGCCTCTCGCATGGTGTTACACACATGTGCAAGGGACAAATGCAGCTTCGGAGGAGGGCAAGGCGTGAGGCAGTTGTGAGTCTCCCAGCAGCCCAGGAGACTGGATGGGTTTGAATTTCTGCTATTGATTACAGTGCTAAGAGTATCTAATTCTCATTTGGGCAATTAGTCTACTTAGGTTTCTTTAGGAAAAAACGCAAACTCTACTTGGATAAAACTGGCCAGCTGTTTCCACTACTCTGATAACTCAAAGCAACTCTAAAACTAGCGTAACAGGCTAGTGAAAGCAAGATTTCAGCTACTTCTCATTTGCACACAACTTGCATATTTGTATAGACTGTGAATACTCACAGTCTGTTTGTATAGACTGTAAATACTCATGTCTTGTCCTGAATGTCTATGCCTGCTTTTTTTCTGCTGTTGAAGTGGTGCTGCTTTCCTCCCCGGTGGTGGCTGCGTTTCAAAACGGAGGCTTTTTGCAGTAGGTGCTGGAGCACGGATTGCAGTCTTACTGAAATTAGATGAAAACAATATGGTAATCGGTGGGGCAGGAAGTGCATAACTGGCATCAAAATCTGGCTTTGGATTTTGCTTATGTCCATGACAACACAAAACCGGTTTGGATACTTTAGTATGAAGCACAGTGCAGTAGCTGTTTGTCCTAGAAGTTGCCATATTTTTCTTCTCTTTCTCTTGAACAACACTGAGGCCAAAAAAAGCACTTGCCAGAAGATCTCTGGCTACCATGTGGATTTAAAAGCTATCACTCTGATCAACTTTTAATTGATTCAGCATGGAGAAGATAGTCCTTTCAGATAGAAATTGCATCAATACTTTAGCGTGCCTGTGAAGGCCTGAGTTGCTCCCAAGCACAGCAATGGTCTTTCTCCATCCCAGGGAAATACAAAGCACAAACTTCCCCAAGCAGAGCAGTGACAAGACCCTGGTGTGCCCTGCAGAGCTGCCCAGGAGTGCCCAAGGGAGCAGAGACAGTGGTGCTGGCCTGTTGTCTCTTCACCGTCACGAAGGCTGATCAGTTTGTAGTTCTGTCCCTCAGTTTGTGATTCTGTCCCACCAGCTCTGTGTCACTCCTGGCTCTGTACAGCAGGTAAAGTCAGTGGGTTTATTGAGAGAGCAGGAACTCATCTGACACAGCGTGTCTTTGATAGTCAGCAAACATGGGTAAGCACAAAGGAACCAGGGCCATGATATTGCAAAACATTTGAAGGACGGTGTGATATTTATCTGCCTCAAGGGGGATATGCAGCATTGCACATGATCAAGCCTTAGACTTGTAGCAAATACTCTTATTGTTTGCACCTTATTAAAACATGTAAATATTTATTCCATTTCAGGTTGCAGAAGCTCAATGTTTTTGTTGACTGTAATCTCCAAACTGCTGGGTTTGTGCCCCTATCTCTTACCAAGATTTAACCCCAGAAGTTAGGGCTGTGTGGTGGGCTGTGTGCAGAAGAAAAGACAAACTTCACCTGGTCATTTTATTGAAATCTCACATCTTGCAATGCAAAAATATTTATAAATTTATGCTTGGCTGAACCCAGCATCAAGTTCAGGCCAAATTTTGTAACCACTGACTAAGACTTTTTTTTTTTTTTTAAATTGAAATTGGGATAAAAAATAATTTGAGAGAGATTAGATGTGTCTTAGGCAGGATTTGTGCCACTGAGGTATGTATTTTTCCTTCATGTTGTTTATTTCTCACTTAATCCAGATTTTCAGGTTCTCTGAGTGTCAGGTAGCTCTCCATGATTCTTTGGTACTCGGGCAGTTGCAGCTGATAGATTTTTTCCCTTGATTTGTGCGCACTACAGTTTATGTCAGTAGGGTTTTGAGCCTTGCAAAAACTAGTGAGCTAATCTGGCACCCTGCTCACTATCTTACAGTCCTAGTTCTGTTTTATGACCCAACACTTCAAATCTAGAGAGCACAGTTCCCTAACTGATATCCTCCTCTGCAGTGTGACCATCCATTCCTCTTGGATATCAACGTCTGCTTCTACAGGAGGACTGATACAGTGAAAAAATACTTTAAAAAGTCAAATTTCCTGAGGTACTATCTGTAACGGGGCTGTTGTTTGCTATAATGCTATATCCTTCGCTTTCTGTTTCACTCTCTTAGAAGAGTGAGTTTGCATGAGAATTTCTTTTCTTGAAACAGGATGACCCTTTGCCTACCTTACTCCTCTGGGATTTCTCATTAGTTTGAATATTACAAAACTTTTTTTTTTTTTTTTTTTTTTCTGTACAGCTAGTACATTCATTCTTTAAGAGTGCTGAGCTTCCCCAGATATGTACAGTACATACATTAACATTTTGTCCTTCATCAGTTCTTGGACTCATAGCCAGAGGCAAAGATGTTCGGATTTGCTTGAGCTGAACAATACAATATTTTTGTTCAGCTGTGAAGTTGATTAATAATTTGGAAATTAAATCAATATATTCTTTGATTTTCATTACAGTAGGGTTTGCATGTAAACCTTTTGTGCTGGAATTTTCAAGCGGAGTAGGGAAACATGGAAATATTAAGAGGTTTGGTTTTGTCTTCCCTTGTCTTGACCTTACAAAAATAAAATGAAGCTCCAAGGATGAGCAGCTTGATGGTAACTTTGGCTGTTTAACTTCCTTGATTTTTCTTGATATTTTGGACAGTTTGTGGAATCAAATATCAAATTACAAAATTACAGATCCCCTTTTTTGTCAAACAGTTGGTAGCCTACACAGATGGCTGCATAGAAAATAAAACTCCAGAACTCAGTGTTTGAGAAAGTGCTTTTGTCTCATTCCCTGCAACTCATGCTGCAAAAATTCAGATATACACAGTTATTTAAGGAGTGAGGATATCGAGAATTCATTGCATATATGAGAGCTGACTGGCATTTCAGAGCATTGTGTTGACCTGCTGAGAGGTTTGATTAGTAAACTTATTGACACTGATCATCATACATTTTGCTTGGAGCTGCCTTCGTGCTGACAATGTTCAGGATGCAAAGTGAACACAAGGACCTGCAGCATTTGAATATGCTGAATAAAAGCCTGCCTGGAATTTTCAAGCAAGAGTACGTAAAATGAAGTACTTCAGTGGCTTTTTTATGGATTATGAAGCCTAATTTGCAGAGTCAATGAGTGCTCTAATTGCTCAGCAATTCTTGAAAAAAACAGGTAATTTGGATTGAGAAAGAAATGACTTCAGAAGTCAGATGCAAGCTCTGCTGAAATCAGTGAGAGAACTGCAAATTTCAAAAGACTTGTGTTAAAGTCCTGTGTACTTAATTCTAGTTAAATATGATTGAAAGCTTTGGATTTAAATTCTTATTGGTGTAACTTAAACAGTAAAACTTTCTGCAATATTGCAATGGGAAAAACTTTATAACCTTATAAACTTCTTGCATGCTTTTAAAAGGTGCCTTCAAACCTTGAATCTGACAGTGGTTCCCTATCACCAGCCAAGGCTGGGACAGTCAAAACTCTGAAAATTATTGCTGCTGCCAAGGGTTCTTTTTCTGCTGGCATTTTGTGTTCACAGAGATGCTTGGTATGCAACTAGTCTGGAGAGGTAGCAAAAGACATTAGACAAGTGTTGCAATGTGCCTTACATAGTTGACAAACAGAGCTTACTGCAGTCACTAAATCTCACAGTCCCTGAAGGAGGTTGGATTAGGATGCAAGATGTATGGCCACAGTCTGACAGGATTGACAATGCTTACATCCAACTCTGATCTTATTTGACTTCTGTTTATATGGCATTCAGTGTAACTTAAGGCTATATTCAGGTTTTAAATGTATCAGATTACTAGAAATCCATTTAAAACAGTAGCCAGTCTCTTCATCTTTCAGTCTAAACCCAAATGAATGTCCTACTTTCTCTCTCATCAATTTTCTGAAGTAGGTCATGAAGTTCAGGAATGAAACTTCCAGCTCAGTGAACAAAACTGTGTTTGGAGAGAGAAAACTAGAGCTGCTTCTTACATCGTGTTATGCTTTTCCACTTCCCACCTCCTCCTGTGAAACTACATTTAAACAGCAGGATCTAGCCCACCTCCTGTCTTAAGAGTGGCCCCAGCTCTAGCCCAGCTGCATATTGGAACAAAGTCCAGGTAAGAACCCACATTGCTCTCTTATTGCCCATGCTGGTGTCTGTGGCAAGGAAAGCCCTGTTTGTGGGATCAGGTGGGGCCATACTTTAGTCTCTCTGGAGGTCCCTTTTCTTGAAGACTTGATCTCTGTATTGGTTGTTTATGTAAAATATATAATATACAACTTTATGTAAATGTATGTGAATTATCCATATCATTTGGATGATGATTTAGAAAAACCGAAGGAGTGCAAAATGACCAAGAAAACCTGTCTTCAGAATGCCTCAGAACTTAGTCTACCTGTGAACAACATCATCGTGATGTTCTAGGTATGGCCTTATAATTTATGGAGAATAGCAAATGTAGGTGTGTGAGTTACCCTTGTTTTCTTAAGCCCTGATACTTCAAAATAACCTCCAAGACCCTCCAAGAGCCATCCCTAACTGCACAAAGCACAAAGGTCCACTTTGGTCAGGTCAGTGCTAATGATTATACCCTTTCCTGTACCTTGTCCAGAGGACATCTGAGGCTCACAAGTCTCAAAAAATGTCTCTGGTTCAAACTGTAGCAGCTTAGACTGCCCCCCGTTGTAATCGCCACATTTATGTGAGATAGTGGCACACACCATGATAACCGAGACGATTTAGGATATCAGTTTTTAAGGGCAAAGGTGGTATCTCCACATGTGTTTATGCAGAATCTAGCACTCTACGGCTCTGGATGAGATTTCCGAGTTATGTTGTAATACAAACAAACAATAATAATAGAAAATGGGTAAAGGTAAGGGGGGAGAAGTCATGATTAATTTTTATCAGACTTCCTTCTCCTTTCCACAAAGCAGTTCAATGTGAAGTCAAAGTTCATCGACACGTTCTCTGTAGTCGGTGGGATGATTGTTTTATATTAGCCATTGACTTGGCCTGCATTGATCCTTGAGAATGTATCGCACAAATCATTTTGCACTAAACTGCTGAATCGATGAAGAAATCTCCTGGAAAATTTATATTAAAAGTCGCTGTTTGCCTAAATGAGTTCCCTGTGCCCCATATTGAATATTTTGCTGATGAATTGAATGAGTTTAAATTTGAACATTGCAGACCCATTAAAGAATGAATTCTTAAATCAACTTCTGCCATTTATGATTGAAATGAGATTTCCCCTGCAATAGACTAGCTGTTATATAAATCAGTTGTGCATTTTATACTGTACCATAAACAAGATATAATTCTTTTAAATACACAACAGGTGCCTTAAATCTTTTGATGCATCTTGTATTTATCTGATGTTGATTTTAGTATATTTACACCAGGTAACTAACATGGGTTTATAATAGAAGGTTTCTGAAGGTTAAAGAAGCCATAATCTTTGTTTTTAAATGCACCTGACTTTTCAGGGATTATACTCTGCATTACTGCTCACAGCTGAGATCTAAATCTAATCTAAAATAAATAATTGTCCCTTGCACTGTAAAAAAGCAAACCAACTTGAGTAAGAATACGATTAGAGCAAATCTGACTTTTAATGTGACATAGAGGAACATTTTTTCTGCTACCTAATTTTTAATATTGCAGTGAATAGTTGAGTTTTCTCTCCTTTCCACTGGGACTTTCTGCACCTTTGGTGACCTCTGTACTTACTGGCTCAGGTAAATGACTGCAAGCTGGTATCGAAACTATTCCATTCACAGGTCCAGTTCTGAAGCTATCCCAGATACAAAGCTTCCACTGACAGTTTGTTGGAATAACTGGTGTAAGGCGTTCTTTACTTTCTCCACAAATAACTTCTTGCATAGATCATCTGGTTGTTTTCTACTCAAATGCCAGGAGGAGGTCACTGTTGGAGTCAGATTTGATCTTCTGATGTCATGGGACCTTCCAGAGTTTAGACCAGACAGATCTCAGAGAAGCAGTAAGCTACAAATTACTGTCCTCTTCCACGGAGAACAGATTGAAAGGGACATAAACCAAGACTTTGAGGCGCAAATCACCAGCTGGAGTAAATCAGTGCATTTCATTTGATATCTAGGAATGGTGCCAGGGAATAGTAGTTGAGGCCTGAGCTCTATATACTCAGCAGTTTTTGAACAGACAAAAATTGCCAAGAAATAACCCAGAGAGCTTCACTGAACTATTAGAAGGGAGTAGCAGCTGCATTGTGGATTAGCAAACAGACAATTCTGGAGGTTAATTTGACATTGCTCTTTTCCTATCCTAGATAACATGGTGTTTAGAAGCACTTTCACTACCAAATATGAAAAAAATGCCAGACTCAGAGGAGGAACAATAATGAATCTAGAAAATTCAATAAAAAGTGAAAGCCAGGTGAGAAATGTATGTTTTCCCTGTCTGTTGCTTTAGGGCAGTGTATTTCTTCATCAGTGTTGCTTCAGCCGTGCCTCCCTCCAGTGCTCATCCTCTTGGCCCTCAGCCCACAGCTAAGCACACTCCGTATTTGCCGTGCGGGCCCACTTGGTGGCCATGTCCCTGACAATGGGCCAAAGTCAAACTTCAAAGGATGCTGCTGATGTGCAGCCACTTCTGCTGAGTTTGGATTCGTCCCTTCTCCTACATGGGTAGCACTTTCTCTCTCTGAGTGGGAAATGCAATGAGTACAAGGTAATATGACTGCTCTTTGAGAAATAAAACCTTCCTTATTTTTTGTCCCATTCCTGACAGTAACAGGGTTCAGAAGCAGCTTCCAACATAAAGATATCTTTAAATCACAGATACTGCAGAAGGGCTGGAATCTCTCACTTTAACCAGGTTGTAAAATCTCACTATTGAGGCCATAGGAACTAAAGTTTCATCCTGTGGCTGCTAATGTTTTCATGTCTCTGTGGGACTCTTTCGTCCAAGGACAAACATCAAGGGTTTTATAACTATCAGTTGATCATTTTTACTAAAGTAGGGGAGGTGGATTCTCAGCAAGATAACGAAGGTGTTATCTCTATCCAGGGAGGATATAAAGGATATTGGGAAGATAACATCTAATTGAAGATTCAATTTTCTAAGTGTCAAATTGTTTTGATGACTAATTGATTTACATAGGCCAAATTCATTCACAGAGCAAATATTTTTTTAGATCTTCCCCTCCTGTATTCTTTTGTGGCAGCAGATAGATACATTTTCTATAAAAATTATAGGCTAAGATTGTCATGGAACATGCTACTGAGTTTTAGCTCTTTATCTTTTAGACTTAGGCCAGAGTAGATCTCTAATGTCAGTAAAGATACGATTTAGAGATCTAATCCCAAGTCTAGGGGCCAGAACGGCCAATATCTAGTTGCTCTGCCTGGGTGCTGAGAGACCAACAAAAAGAAGAAAATACGTTGGCGTCAGGCAAAGCTGTCGCACGACACTGCTTTGGCCCAGTTTAAAAGAGGGATAATGGTGTTTATTCACTCAGAGGGATATTGTGAGAATTAATTAGTTAATGCTGGTAAAATGCTGCAAAGGTCAAAAATAATATGCAGTAAGCATGCAGGATGAAGTAGTGTGAATATTTAATTGGGATATATTTAGAAAAGCTTTAAAAATGAGATGTGACAAAGTCATAGATGAATTGTGCTGTACAAATACAAGTGAAGTGTTTTTGCACAGTATCTCAATGCTGTTCTATTTTTAGAAACACCATATTCAGAAAAGTTTCAGTAAAGTCTTTTTAATAGAGTTTCACCTTTGAATCCCTCTGCCAGTAACACCAGGCCACTTTTCAGTTAAAGGCCTGGCCAGAGACAGAGAAGTTTCCTTTTTCTTCGTCTCTCTCCCTCACACTTCTTAATTGCTGTGGGCTGACTGGTGATGCGCTTCTACAGAAGGACTCAGAGTTGAGAGCATCGCTGGCACCCGCAAGGGTAAATCTGGACCCAGTGCCCTGCTCAACCCCACCTCCCAGAAGAGTTCCCAGGCTGCTAGACAATAGATTAGTCTAGGTGGACTAATGCAAACTCAGTCTTTTTCTGGCCTCCAGACTGAAGGATTCAGAGTGGCCCTCTCAGTGTTTGAAACTTCTAGGGTGAGGGAAACTGAAATATAAATGCCTTGGAGCAGTGGAGGCACTTCACTACAGTCCAGGGCTCAGTATTTAGGTCCTCAGGAAGGGTAGATTTAAGTTCACCTTCTTTACAGTCTTTCGCTTTTGCTACTGTACACTGCCAGGATGTTAGTGGGTCCCATCTCAGGTTATAAGGAGCGTAACTCCTCAGACAGGATCCTGAAACCAAATTCTTCAAAATTAAACATTGCCACAGTCAGCAGCCACCTTTCCTAGCAGGCTTTATTTTACAAGACCTCTATGCCATCCTCGTGCGCTGTATGTATGGTCTCAGCTGAGGTCGGCTGGATAGAGGGGTAAAATGCTTGGTGATAGCTTCATGGTTGCTCCTTGAGAAATCTATTGTCATTTTGCCATTCAACTGTCTTATTTTTGGGCAAAATACTAATCAGTGGCTGCTTCAGTGGAAGCAGAACCTGCTTTTTCCATGTTGGTAGCACCACTCTCGCTTTGCTGCTCTGAAAGCCGTTGTAGATTGGACCTTGGTCTTGTTAAGATCTGCAGTGCTTTTACTGCTCTATAGGCTGCTTCTGAGCGTGAAGCCAAGTAATTTTACAAGAGCCAGAAAAAGACCCATTTGTGTAGTATCCTCCCTTACTTCATTGTGCAGGCACATAACCTGATTGATACTTCTGCCTAGATGAAAATAGATACAGTCAGAATATAACAATATGCATTAAGCATGCTGTAAAATCAGATCTGAACCTTATCCCGCAAGATGAGAACATTGTTCAAAATATCTTGAATTTTGTATTTTTAAGAAAAAATACAGAAAATTGATTTTTTTCAGACAGGGAGCTGTCTGAAAACTTTAAAGCATCAAAATGTTTTGATGGAATTTGATCATTTTCTGAAAATTTGAAAGATTACTACTACATTTTCAAAAATATGTTATAAAACCTTGATTTTCCAAACATTTTGAAGGCTGTTTTTAATTAGGTGATCCTGACTACCCTTACCCAAATTCTGCATCCCTTTTGCTAATAATTGTTCATCCTCTACCATTCAATAAATTCTATAATCATGATCCTAATGATATATTACATTATTGGTGCAAAAGTAATTTTTAAATTTTTACTTTTTGCTGTACTATTGTGACCATATGTTACTTAATTCCCCATGTATGTGCTTCAGCAGACAGAAATAGTGTATTTTACTTTTGTACATTCTCATTTTCATCTTCAGTGCCTTGTTCTCACTAAAATACTGTCAAGTTTTGGTATCACCCTCCCCAAAAGAATCTTTCTACTTTCATTGTTGCAAAGGAATCATTAAAATGCTTGTGTTCTTACACAGATTTACGAATGGTTTATTTCATGTATTAATATTAGAGATTCTGACTCTCTTCAAGTTTCATTAGCATACACAAAAATTTAACTTCATAGTAGTCATTTTAGCTTTAAAAGAAGACTTTTTCTCCAAAAATAATTGAATAACATTTTCAAGCTTTTATTAACAATTTATAAAGCAATTTTTTTGCTGAATTTGTTCAAAAATATTAAAAATGACTGCATCCTTCAGAAACAATTTTCATGAGAAATGTGAGACTCAGAAACATAAAAATAATACCTTCATCTAGAACTAGGTTAAATGTAATTGGGGCATTATCATGTCTTCTTCATGTAGTTAAACCTCTTTCCTTAAAATATAACTTATTACATAACTAATATCTTGGACAATAAATAATATCAAGTATCCTAGCACATGATTTGGATGGAGATCAGCTGAGAATTGGCATGAGGCCACCACGCTCATTTCGTTTGTAACCAAAAAGCTATTTCAGCTGAAGGTTTCTTAGAAGGAAGCTTAGTAAATCGATAGGCTTGTTCTGCTGACTTTTGTACAGTTGTTGCTCATACATCAGTGTATTCAGACTGTGCATTTTCTGTTTGCTTGCATTTTCAATACTCTTTCACACTGCTGGAAAAAATACCAGATTAGATGTAATAGTGTCTCAGAGTGACTTAATCCCCAGTCCAATAAAAAACAGTGGGTTTTTTTGTAAATTGGAAGAAATTTTTCAGTAACTTTTTCACTTTCTGACTGCTAATGAAGAAAGAACATGTCTTCTGAGAAGGAGTGGCTGGCGGATAATTGCTTTCTCAGGATAAACCTAATATATTTGCTTTTACCATTTAACATTCCAAATCATTTTATATATACAGTACATTTGTGTATAATTGGATGAAGGATCTTAATTCATATTACAAAAAAAAATACTGTTAAATTGATATTACTTCATTGATTTTAATAAAGCCTTTGAAGATCTGAGAACAAAGGGGCCTATTGGTTCTTTAATTAGTAAAGGATTTATTCAATAAGTTATCGGACAAGTTAATTTACAGGACTTAATTTTGCTATTGAAAGGTTTAGCCTCCTTCCCTCCAAAATTGGGACGATGGACCATTCCAATACTGTGAAGGTGATGACCTTGTGATAACCTGTGTGTTCATCAGTCAAATTACTGTCCCCAGTAATGATAATGCCAAAGCTCTGGAACACTGGGGCAGCTAATCTGTATTCAAATTACACTCAATGAAACAGCAAGCACAATTCGAGTAATAACTCACCAGCACTGAGAGGTGAAGGGAGATGTTCAGACCCCTTCATGCAGATTGGACATTATCATACATTTCTTAGGTGTTGGACAGGTCTGCATGAGAGGGTTGTTAATGAAAATATCAATCAAAAACTCTGCTGACTTAATGGTCAATTTAAATTAATTAATTGGAAAGGAAAAAGTTGAGAAGGACAGCATTGATTGTTTAGCTCAAAGCAGTTGGCAGGCGAGGAGAACGAGGTTGCCCAAATAAGACAGTTTCCTTATGTCAGCTGGTGCCTGTATACAATCTTGAGTCTGCAAAGATGGGAAAAAATAGTAGGGATGCTGTAATTCGAACACTTTGATACTTTGAATCATGGTTCACCGAGTTTTGGGATGGAGTACTGAATGTAATGATATAATATCAGCTTTGGAAAGGAAATCTTCAGGAGGGGTAGAAGTGAGCAAGTATACACCAGCTGAGGATCCGGCCTCCACTTCGCAGTCACGCGTAGGAATCTTTTTCATTCATGGCTTTTTTTTTTTATCCTCACAAATTGTAATTTTGAGCTCAGAACATGTTTGTTTTTTATACCTACATAAGTGAATTCATAGCAAAAAAGAAAAAGTTACTGCCTGTGTTGTTCTTGTTGCCTTGTGTGAGAATTATACTTGGGAAATGGATTTGAAATGACTGATAAAAAAAATATAGGTGCCTCACTGGCAAATGGGAGGCAAATGCTGGCTCTCTGGGGTCAGTGGAGGACTCCTATTGATTCAGAGGGATGAGAATTTCAGCCTGCATCCTTGTAGGTAAATGTATCTGTATTTCAAGAAAAGTTTTAATGCCTAAAATATTCGTAATAATTTTTGCACACACATGAAAGGAAAAGCATCTGATATTTTTTGAAATTGATGTAATCTTATACATGAATAAAGTATTAAAACCATATTTTTACTCTATTTTGAAAATAAACACCTGTAAATGAAGGTACTTCCTATATCTATACCTATATGTCTATAATCCATAAATAAATGTCAGCCAATTTCCTGGGATTTTGGGAAATCCAAAACACTTGACTCAAAATAATTTGTTCCAAAAACTCTGTCTTGTGTCTATCTCTACCTTCAGCCAATGGTTTCAGTTTATTTTTCATTTGTTTCCTAACAGTGCTGTTTCTAAATCATGTATTGTCATTCAGATCAGTGCAGAATACAAACATCAACCCCCAAATGCAATGCAGCTGGAAATAAATCTGAGATGCAAAATGAAATAGAGATGCAGCATCTTGCTATAGAAGAAGAGTTTTATAAGCAGCGTTAGAGATTTTTCTATTGTTGTTATTACTATTATTATCATTATTATTACAGAAAGGATGGAGACAGTAAATTTGCCTAATGAGACAGAAGGGAACCAAGACAAAACAATTAGCCACTAAGCCCAATATTGTGATTATATATTTAAGTAAATAAAAGCAAATGGAGCAATACAGGACATGTTAAAAGGTGGATAAGGACAGTGGCTTGACTTTGTTTTCCTTTTTGTCTCCTTTTGCCTCCCTACATAGCCTTTCCCCAAGCTAATATTAAAATGATAATATGTTATCTATGGATTTTGCATTGTCAACTAAATGTAGCTTTGTCCTCAGGAGATTACAGAGACAGGTCTCCAACTGGATTTCATACATGACCTTTGGAAAAAGCTTAGCTGCATTGCTGTTGGTGGTGCTACAGAGAAAACTTACCTAGGCTCAAAAAGCCCAGAGAAACCATGGTTGTCAAGACAATCACAGCCCCCAAAACCTAATGTTACCTCTCTGCGGACGTAACAGATCTTGTCCATCCGCCTCTTTCTTCAAAAGCACTGAGACCCTTTTTTAGCTCTATCTGGCAGCAAGCACTCACCTACTTAAAGCTAGCTTGCAGAATTTTTCATCCAGATCCCAAAGGGAAACTAGAGGGGAAAACAGCACAGAAATTAGAAGGGCAAGTAATGCACTTTGCAAAGCCGAGGCTGGCCCTGCTTTTCTGGCAGAGCGACATAGCACAGCCCAGACCTGATGATTCTGCAGTTTTAAGTTGTGCCTTGTTGAATCGACTCTTTCTTGCTGAGCTATGTTAATATAATGTCCGTACAGCTAAAATGTAATCTCAATAAATGGTGTTTGCTGTTCGCAAATGCCCTAGCTTTGCCTTCAAGTCTAATCTCCCACCAAAGCCATCTGTGCTGACTCGTATGTTCCTCTGCCATTAACATGACCCTGTGATTCAATGTGGCTTTGACTGCCTACCACCAAGATAGCACCTATAACTCCTCTGGGTATGATTTTTCCACCAAAAAATTCAATCAATATAGCCCCTGCATACAGTTGTGTCTATATCCCTTTGAAGCTAGGGGCCTTTAAACTGGTGCAACCAAGTCTACCCCACAATATAGTATTCTGTTAGATTGGTGTAGTTATTGGAGAAGTACTTTTATGTAGAGATGAGCCCCATGTTGAAGAAAGTAATTGAAGTGTGGGCAGAGATTACCTGTGAAAATATGGCTACTAGTGCTTTCATTCCAGCTCTGCCTCAGTTTTGTGATTTAGGAGATGAAGATAAGAACCAGGAATTGGAAAGTTTTCACTTCTAGTCCTAACACTGATTCACTCCATGGTTTTGGACAAGCCAAGGCTGACAGCATCAGTTTCACTATCTCTGGAAGGGAAATAGCAGCACCCAACACCTCAGCTCCATCAGATCTTACCTCTTCCTGGCATTAGTTTTCCTATACGCCATGTAAGAATTGGACTAGCTCTACCTCTGCACTGCTTGGGCAGTGTCTAGCTTTGGGATGAAGAGGAGATCTCCCAGCAGGGCCCAGGATTCTAAATATTGGAACAATTAGATCTTCTATGGATCTAGTGGCACATGCCAAATTCTCTCTTTACAGCAAGGATTCCACAAAGCAAAAGTGTATATGAGCTATTTTTAGTTGGGATATAAAGAAAGAATTAAGCTATCACAGACTGTAATTAGAACACAGTCACCATTCTAAATTTGGGGATTAGATAATATGCCTGTGTAATTAATCAGGCTGAATGAAGTCATCGTGGAGTATAATTGCATGGAGACTTTTATTATTCTTCTGGCTCAGGGTAACAGATGCTCTAATGAGTACCTGTGAAGGGCAAAATGCTGCAACAGTAAAAGCAAGAGTCAGGAAAGGCATTTGGTGCTACCAGAGACGCCAAGGAACCTCTGGCTGGCAACAACTCAGCCCTGGGGCTCTAACGTCAGCCCCAGCTGGGGTGTAGTACAGCTTGTTCCCATGCACCATGCTGGAAAACTCCATAAAATCTTTAGCCTCAGTTGTGCATTGACTTATGCAGCACAGAAAGCAAAGCAGTCACAAGACTTGTTAAAAATGATGGCCTTTCCTGCCTAACTGTATCAGAATCTGGCTGTGAGTGGAAAATATTGCTCCTGTTTTATTTCATTATGAATAATAATAAAATATTACATTGGCTGCAGGCTTGATGTGAGAGCTAATAATATTATTGCTCTTGTAGTATTTAGTTTGCATGTGTTTTCTCTTGACTCCAGATGGATTTTAATTTTGCGTATGGTAGCTACATAGTGTGCACGTAAAAGCTTTAATAAATCTGCTTGTTCAAACTGAACTAGGCATTTTGTATTATGAGACTGCGTTGCTCCAAAACAAATCCACATGAGTGGAGTAGTGGATTTAACTAATTGTCCTCCAGGCAGCTCCTATGGGAATACAAAATGTTGTCTATGTTAATAGTGCCTCAAACAGGGATCAGTCAAGATCAGTGACAGCATTGTATCAAGTATTTTAATATTGCATTGTTTACCAGCTGGCAGAAGGATAATTTACATAAAATCATTATCACTTGCTTTAGGATAAGTATCATCATAAAATATGATATCCGAACTGAGTCCAAAGTCCCCATACGTAACTACTGTTGAATCTTAAGAGAAAGGCAGTTTGATTTTTAGATCCCATAAAACAAGCTCTGGATTTTGCTCTGGGTGATGTCCCAAAGTATGAGGGATCTGTTTTACAGAATAAACTCAGATGTGCAATATTACTCTGACAGATGCTTTTCAGAAATTTCTTCTCCAGAAGACAGGAATTATTAGTAGCAATATTAATTAGATTATTATTAATGATAATATCTACAATATGGAGCTGAAATATGTGGGAACAGATAAAAAAGCTTTTGTTTTCATCATAGTCCAGCCCAATCAAGGCAAAAACCACAGTTCCAAACTGCAGCTTGGATCTGGATACCTTCTGTGCCATGATTCCTTATTGTATGGATCCATGGTATAAATTCCACACATCTGGGCACGTGGAGCCCAGAAACACCCTTGAACAATTCTGAGTAATCTGATGAAAAAAAAAAGAATGGAAATCAGTTGATAGGCAATCTGTGAACAAAAAACACCGGACCAAATAGAAACAGCAAACTATTTGTGTGCATTGTGTCTTTTTTTTTCCTGCCTAAGCTGTCCCGATCCAAGTGCACTCTTAAGGCGATGGCTCTGTAAATGTACAGAGGTTTCTGGAGTGGAAGGAGCGTTCACGTCTGGACTGCTAGTCTGGGCTGGGGATGCCTGGGTCCAATTCTCCATGGGGTCACAGTTTGTGTTAATGCAGTAGGCAAACCACAGACCTCTGAGCGAGCTGTTTGTGTGCCTTACGCACCCTCAGTATGGCCAGCTACATCTGTGTTAGTCTTCCAGACTGTCTTCATAGGCTCTAGTGAGAAATAGGGGAGACCCGTCTCATCCCACGATAGATATCTAAAATAGTTCAGACGCACTGTGCTCTAGAAATGCCTTGTTGACAGCAAGGGGAGCCCGGTGCAGCTAGCTGAGGTGCAGATGTCTACATATTTTCTGTCTGAAAGTAGGTGGCGTAAGTCCAGCCCTCTGTGCTTCAGTTTCTCATTGCAAACTGAGAAAAAAAAAAAAAAAAAAAAAAAAAAAAAAACACTGCTCTGTGTGAGCTTTGACTTAGAGGAACCATGACAGAAGAAAAGACAGGCTCATTCCCTCTACCTTTGCAGTGCTTGTTTTCTCCACTGAGACTATCAGCTGTCTCTGTGAGAGGTGGCTGCTGAGGCTGTTGAAAACACCTATCTGTAGTGACTGGTAGGCAACGGGACAAAGTAGCAGGGAGAAAGTTGCAGCATTGCCTGAAGGACTGCTCCAGGCCCACTGGTTCAGGCAGAGGTTGTTCATATCTATTGCCAGGTAGGTAGTTTATTGCTGGCCCTTCTCACTGAGTGACGCAGAGAAGTGGAAAGGCACAAGGTTAATTAAGAAATTCTTTTCTGGCATTGCAGTGAGAATTGCCTGAACAATATTAAAGCAGTCTAATGAGGATATGAAGGGTTGCATCGATCCAACACAGCTGCAAAACCTTGCAAAAAACTGCCAAAAGCATTCTGGAGGGTGCAGTGGAGTATAAGCGGCTCCAGAGATGGCCAACAGAGAGACTTCTGTAGGTGTGAGCCTCCTGTAGGCCAGTGTAGTGTTGTTACCTAAAATCCTCTTTTCAGTGGTCTCCATCCACAGGACCTATATTGTAGCATCATCCTGTTCCTGAGTTGATAAAATTGAGGAAAAGTGCAGATAATTGTGCCTACTGTGCTTGGTTTGTAGATAATTTCAGGATATAAATCTCCAGGGCTGTTAAATTGGCATCTTTCCTGCTCACTCAGGCCTTCAGGGAAGGATGTGAATACTTTGCCTGCTGAATATCACTGGGATTTGGGGAAGTTGTTTTCTGACACTCCTTTGAAATTGCCAGTCTATATTCACATTAAAACTGCAAAAATATGCCAAAATACAAGAAAAAATCTTGTACTGTAGCTTTTCATACTGCACTTTGGTACAGTAGATGTTTGGCCATTTGCAGGTCACTTTGCATAGTATGAACAGAGCCAGTAAAGGTAGTGCGTAACGCTCCAGCATTTTATGTCCAATGACCACTGAAGCAGATAGCAATTCCCTAGTAAATTTTTTCCAAATTAGCTCTTTTTGTATAAGTTATCACTGTCAGAGGGAGGTAAGAGCTGACCTTTCTTCTTTTTTCCCTCTGAGTCAGTCACTGCCTACTTTTCTTCCCAACAAGGCTTGCTTCACACTCACTTGTCTGATTTCAACAGTATATTCCTATGTCACCATTTCTCTGGCTATCTATTGCCCTGCAGTATCTACTTGGAGAGTCAGGGCTCTCCTGCATCCATATTGTCCTTATATCTTGCTGTCAAGCTGGTGGCTTCAGCTAATGCCTGACTGGTATCACATATAAGTAGAGAGCAATGACTGCAAGTGTCAGGCACCAGAAGTCTAAACAAAAGGTTCATGCACACTAGAAGATCCCTGGCAAAACTCCCTTGACATCTAGGGTAAGACTCAGCTGACCTAAGCTGCAGTGGGGATAGCTCACTCTGAACTGGTCTTTCAGGGGTCCCTTCAGAGTCAATGGAGAAAGAGGTACAACGAGAATAGACATTTACACAACCCAAATTCACCTTCTTCAACTAGAAACCCTAAAGGGGAAACCTGGAGGACCAGCTCAACCACAGACTCCTACATCACAGACACCTCTACTGCTGTGGCTGGATCCTTCCTGAAAGCCACCTCAGTGTCCTATTTGGGAACTGTCTATGAAGAGATTAATAGTTTTCCCAGCCTGTTCTCATCACTGGCAGTTACCAAGGGGGTCATTAATATGCTATATAATTCCGACCTAACTATTCTAATGTGCATTGATTTCATCTTATGTGGAAAAAAGAGCTCATTGCTTATTATTGGTTGTAATATATCTCCATGGAAAAGGTAAAAGCTAGCCTCTGGCCTCGCACTAATGACTGTTAGAAGAGTTAGCAAGACCTGCTGGAATCAGAGCGTCATGGCTGAATGCCTCTGTCAGGCCATGCACGGCGACGCGGGGGTCTGACTGGTGGCAGAACCCCCTCCCCAACTATTTGCCATAGCCACTAAACAAAATTGCACAACAGTTGGAAAATGCTCCTGGGATGCAGACCAAGAGAACAGTGCGTGCAAAGACACCAGTAAAACATTATTTTCTGCCTCCTGCATATTGTTGTCTCCCTTTTGCCCAACTACATCACTTCCCACCATTTGCCTTCTTACTCTAATCCTTCATAATTTTTACTTGATATCAGCTGTTGCTGTTGAGAATTTTTTCTAAGTCTTTCTCCTTAGAGGTCAATTATGCTGTGTCCTGTCTAAACAGAAGCCCATTTTTTTAAAGATGTAAGTTATATCCATATCTGACACCATATATGGACTGCTGGGACTCAAAAAATTTAGAACATGGCAAGAAAATGATGAATTGGAGGCCCTGCCATCTTTCCAGCCACATTCACAGATGATACATATGACTGTGAATGGGTCATCTCCATCCACTGTCGCTGCTCTGCCAGGCTGGGTGATACCAGGCAGCCTGCTGCCTTCATGGGGGCAGCTGTTTGGGTGGAGAGGGCAGTCCGGCCTTGATGCCTCAGCCTCCACATCTTACCACTTCTCACAAGCCCTAAAAGAGGCTTCATGTAAAAAAAAACTCTTATTATCTACCTTGTAGATAATAAGAAATGCAGAAATATGGAACCAAACTAGAGATGACAGACAATGCAATGTACTACAACCAGCAGGGCCTTTACAAGGGTTAGATTTTTGACCTTGCAGGACTTTCTGTGAAGTGTGGCCCACGTCGCTTCCCACCCCACATACAGTAGCTAGTATGCCTGCAAGGCTCTTTTCAGACTAATTCCTGCTAATGTCATGCATGGCTAGTTAACCTCCATTTGATCTGTCTTTTAGAGATTTATTCATCAATAAAGGTGTTATTACTCCTTTGATGATAGTTAGTATCATTTATATGAATTGTCTATTGACGGACACATTTAACAAAGGGTGTTTATATGCTGAACAATCACATAGTTTATTTATCCAATAATCACATAATCGATTTGAAAAAAAATTCAAGTTGAAGGACTTCTTTGAGATTTAAAGATTTCACAGTTTCTATCTGTGTCTAAGGTGTTTAATTCGCATTAGATCTGTGTAACATTTTACTAGCATTGTTCCTCAATGGGATCTTATAGATCAACCTCTGACAGCTCTCAGGTAAAGAGAACCTGGCTAGCTTGATTAAGATGCTTGCTTAGGCATTTTTAATCACAAATGACAGTATAAAAATTAATACATACTGTACAGAGAGTGTCTTGGTGTCTTGAGGCACTCTCAGAGAAGGCTACTGCTGATCACATTTGGCTTCCAGACAGCACTTTTTCAGCATTGAATTATTATCTCTGCAATGGTTACGAATATCATCATTGATGAGTTGAAAGAAAAGACACTTATTTCTGCAATAGCTTTCCCTGGCTGATGTTGTTAGGTTCCTCAGATATGCTCAGGTGAAAATTCAGACTGAATCAGAAAACTTTTTTTGTATAGGATGTCCTGAATGGCTCCTGGGTTGAAGCACCTCTAACTCATGTGCAGAAGGACAATGCTATCACCCTTTGCAAATGGGGTCTTGTACAAATGTATTACAGAAAGGCAAGGGAAGCCCAAGCCCACAGTGGTGTTCATCAAGCCATCGGCTCCACCTGAAAACACCAGAGCTGGCACCACATTTCCTCTGAGAGGCAAAGGAAATGAGTCTTTCGTTGCAGGAATGCAAGACAAAATTTCCATGGATCGGGGCCTTGCGCACTTTCAGAAACCCTGACTTTTACTCGCCTTGTGCCACACCAAGCGGGAGAGCTGTCTGAGTTCACGTTGAGATCTTTAAAAGAGGCGAGGTGGAGCTACTTGTGTGGTTACAGCCTGAATCCACAGAAATGCAGTCACAATTCTCAGCTCTGGGATGTCTAACCACAGCAGAGATTCCCCGTTAAAATACCCCTATGCACAGGAAGATCTAAAAGGGATTGGTTTGCTATTATTAGTTACTGGCCAAAAGCTCTTGCACTCTGTTTTGAAGGAGTTTTTGATCTTTTGATTTTACAGGAGACTGGAATTGATAAGCCAGGTGATTTCAAGGGCTGTAGTTTCAATCAGACACCCCCTCCTCACTGCCCATCTGGGAGACTCCGACCACAGAGGAAGACAAGTCCTGGGATTTGAAGGTTTAAGCTGTGTCCACCAAGCGCAAGCACCACCAGCTCAGTAACTGCTTCAGCGAAGCTGTGGGAGCAGCAGCTTAGTGGCAGATGTCTCCGTTACGCTGGGACACACTTGGAAGAGATATAGAATAAAACCCTGATCTGGCAAAACCTTGTGGCTAGGGGAAGCTGGCTTTTGGGACTGAGCCAGGACGAGTGGGGCTGTGAATTCATCCCCTGGGCCAGCTCATCTCCTGACCTCTGCTTTACACCTGCTTAAACATTCGCTTTCCACCACAGTGCCAGTTCAGCTCCCCTTATTCATGATGTACATCATCCTGCAGGTAGGCCCACTGGTTAGCGAGTCCCTCTTTGTTCAAAATAAATGTATTATGCTAAAGACAAAACTTTTCTCCAGGGAGGTGGGAGACAGGGGAGCAAAGACAAGACAAAACCACGTGTGATTCTCTAGGTGTCCCCCTGCCCTCCTTGCACAGCTGCTCCTCCAAAATCCCTTCCGTCAGACCTTGCTCAGCCTCCAGTGACTTAACCCTTGTGTCACCATGGTACAACTGAAATCTGCTTCTAGTCCATACTCCTAAGTGGATTTTATTTTTCAAATGATTTGTGTTTTTTTGCTAATTATTTCTCTCTCTTGAGCGAAAATTGAGAAAGGTCAAGTCATTTTTTTTTTAACTTTCTTTCTTCCTTAGAAATAGCACTCCCTTCTCTCTGCTTGAGAGCAGCAGCAGAAGACGTAATGGCCGAGACCCAAACCTGCAGTGGTCATGAGCACAACCAAGCTGAGCTGCGGCTCAAGCAGCTGCTATTCATGTTCCCAAAACACTTTGCACCTCCTTTGCAAACAGCCAGTCTGGGTGCACAGGGCAGTTCTGCCACCTGGGACAAGGCCATACACATATATGTATAAAGGTACATATGTACACGTGTGTATTGTATGCATAGTTGAATGTGCATTTCCATATATGCATATGTATGTGTGCATGTAGGTTTATGAATGAATAGCCATGTACAGGTGTGCATAAATATGCACATATGAGTAGTGTGGGGTGTGTGTGCATGCGTGCGCATACAATACTCAGCTTTGCCTTCATCATGAAGCTGCTTGTGCATACAGCACTTTGTAGGCAGAACTGTAAAGACAGCATTAATAAATGCATGGGCCTTTGTTGTAGAAAACAAAATCATGCAACATCCTTTTGAGATGATAAAGATATGACAGCAGAAGAAGTAGAGGTGCTGGAACATCATTAACCCTTCTCTGTATGTCTGCTTCTTGGCCCTGGATCTATTTCAACATTGACACCAACCTCTTCTACCTGGCAGTGCCAAGAAATCTGCCTTTTATGTTTGGGACTCAAAAACTGGCACTTGCCATGAACTTCTGCTTGATATACTGGGGAAAAATTGGTGAAGGGAAGGAGACACAGCAAGCAGGGTGTGATGACTGACAGAAGAGCAAATTTCTTATGTTACTTATTTTTATTCTTTAAAATTTATTTGTTCAGGGCTATAACATGTGGCTCCTATCACAAGCTGTGTGTGCGAGACAGAGATAGCTGCACTGTCCTGGCGGGAAGGCAAGAAAGAAACAGCTCTGCACTGCTGAGTTCATGGTCCGTTCACTCTCGCTTTTGGGAGGAGATGTTGGCATGTTCCCAGCAGGCACAGGTCACACCACGACTCCAAGAGAGGTGGCAGAGCTGTCCATGTCCTGTGCTACAGAAGGAGCCGAAAAGCATTTTTGGGGAATTTCTTTTACTCTGACGAACTCGGCTGCTCCGAGGCCGGAGCTGTCACTGGGGTGACACGACAACCCGGGCCCTTTCACAAAACAAAGTGGAGCAGTGTTCCCACCAACAGCCAGCCTTTACACCTGTGCTCTCTTGTACATCTAACCTGTTGTCTGGGCCTGGACAGGTAGATCTGGATCTCAGGAGGCTCCAAAGCTGCCGGTAGCAGCAGTGCCTTTCCACGTCCTCTGGTGCCACCGGGCGGCACGAGCCCGCAAGGAGCCACCAGCCTGCAGGGCCAGGTCCCCAGCGGGGACTCCGGGGCAGAGCGTGCCAGCAGGGCGAAAGAAAACCCTTTGAAATGTATACGGTTTAGCATTTGATCAGTCTGGCTTTCTTCTTGTTTTTGTTTAATGTGCTTCAAAGTAGTGTCACAGAATTAGAGCAAAAGGGGCCCGTACCGTTCATGTCTGTGTACCAAGTGCATCCAGTCCTCTGCGCTGAGACCAACTGCCTGCTTGACTCGTGGCGAGCGCGACCTGGGCTAACGCACATCCTCCAGCAGTGTCTCCAACCGAAATTTTGTGGCCTTTCAGGGCAGTCCTTTGCAGTGCCAGAAATGACAGAGTCCTTCCTAATTCGAGTTTCTCTGTCTGATCCTCCAGACACCGAAGTTCTGTTAAGATTTTCTCTGTAGATCTCTGGTCCCTTCCCTCCTGGTGCTTTCTCCTTTTCCATTCACTGTAAAACCTGCTTGCTTTGCTTTGTGGCTGAGGAAGAGAAAAAGTACTTACACCAGTCTCAGAGATGCTGTTTTTGAGTCCATAAGGAGATGGAAAAGCAATGATCTCTTCTCCCTGTCCCCCAGTAAAAGTATCTAGCTAGGAAAACCAGGTTGGAAAAACTTTAATCATCAGTAATTAAAAAAGAAAAAAGAAATATTTTCCCTGTATATATGATTTAAATCTAAGTTAAGAAAACTTGGATTTTTTACTAATGAAGTATGTAGTAAGACTTTTGAAAAGCACACATAATTTGAATCCCATCCCTTGTCTTTGAGACTGAGGTAGGAAATATTTCAGCTGCTTTTGAAAGCTCCTTATTTTAAACTGGACAAACACAGAGTGAAGAAGAAAAAAAAAAATCCCAACACCGCTTAGGCCAAGTTCTCATAAAAATCCCCAGCATGTCAGCATTACCCTATCCCCTGCATGATTTCAGATCTAATGGCTGAACCTCCAGCTTGTGAAAATCACTACTGTGTAAAATAAAAAGAAGGAAATAAGGTTATTATCTGGCTGTTGCCGGTGCAAAGGTATCCAGATGGAGACCTCCATAATACATATTACACATTTATTTGGATTTATTTGGGACTAAACAGCACAAGTTACAGGAGAAGCAATTGACTCATCATGTCTTCATACAACGTGCTCTTCTGTGCACACGTAGAAGTTCCCCTAGCTGGTTTAGTTACATTCAACATGTTTTTGCATGACTATGAACTTTTAATAGCAGTGGAATTAGCCCTAACTTGGATGGATTTGTGGGCTGAATCATTCATAAAAAATACCCCTTGCATGCACGGGGCAAAGATGTCTCACTTTCCTGAGCCCAGACAGCTTCTGACAGCACAGTTCTGGCTGCTGCACACCTGCATCCCAAGGAAGTGTACCGACACCAGCCTTCCCCGGGGGCATGTCTCAGCCCCTCTTCATGCTCCCGTTCTGGCTTCAGCATCCTCTCCCCAGAACAAAATGCAGTTTTTCCTATGTATAATTCTGCTCCACTATTGGCAGCTTTCTGCTCTTTCACAGCATGCTTTCGCAGTTTAGATTTGCCAAAGCTGAACAAAGGGTAGAGAAATTTTTGTAACCTAGCCACAAATAACCACATTTTGGCTGGGGTGCCTGAGAGAGCACGGGCCTTATCCCGGAGGGGGGTGTTGTGCGACGTATGCACACTGACGTTTTGCTTCTTTTGGGTGTTTTCTCCCAAATTCGAGGCACTCCTGCCAAGGACTGGGTGTCCAAACAAACACCCCTTGCACCGGTAGCGCGTTGTGCTTCTGCAAAGCCCATCATCCGGCTGCAGCTTCGTGGGGCTGTCGGCTGCCTGAAATGAAGGCGGGATGGTCCTATGCTGCCCCCCTTCTCTAGCAGCAAAGAAAGGACAGCACAGCTGTGCTCCAAACACCAGAGCACACAGGGTGCCTGCTGGGTTTGTGTTCTGGCTCCTCACATGTCTAATGCCTTCTCCCTTGCTTTCGCTGTCAGCGCTGCCAAGTTATGCTATTGCATGCCCCAGCTGCGCCTTCGTGCTGCAGCGAAGTGATTTGCCAGGGCCAACAGAGCTGCCCTCTTACCCCCTCGTAGCTTCTCGGCTTTCTGGCTTGTGTGCTAGCATGTTGCCTTTCAAATGCTCTCTGTCCACATTTTTGCTTGTTAAAAGATTATTTCATCCTTAAGATTCTACCACTGGAGCTGTTAAAATTTAGCTGGGGATTTTTGTCAGAAGGCAGCGTTTTTGAAACTGAGCTGGCAAGCTGACATCCTCAATTATCAACTGCTAAAATAACAAAAGCCCCTTAGACCTTCATGATTTTGTCACCAAAGGCGAATCTGTTTAGATGTCCCTCAGTGTTTGCCTTCTCTCCCTACAAGGTGAATATTTCCATTGCTGTAATTTGGAGACTCACCAGAAACACGACAAAAGCTGTGGCTTTTCCAGAGACAGCTTTGGGAGCAGCAGGCAGGCAACACCCTGGCAGATCATGCTGTGAATCTCTTCATGTCACATGCTAGGGATCAGAGCTCTTTCCCAAGTGTAGTATTAAAAGCAGAAATGCAAAATCCAAAGGCCCATTTACCTGAGCAGCATTTGCAATGGCTGAGCCGAGAACTTTTCTAAGACCGTCACTGACACTTGGTGGCTTGAGAGGGAACTACACGTTCTGGCTCCAGATGGGTGAGATCCCTTTCTCTGTCGCTGCCTCCGTGTTTACTGGGTCTTGCTCGGCCTTCCTGAGACAGGCAGAAACCAAAGCACTGGAGCCAAAATGCACCATGTGCTGGTGAGGGGCCAAAATTTGCAGCCCTTCCTCTGCCTGCTTCCCTGTCCTTAATACAACAGATATTGTTAAAAAATTAAGCAAACAGTATTTACTGCAGAATAAATAAACTTGGAAAAATTTTCTGGAAAATGTTAGTCTGACTTTAAAGCTAGGACCATTATCCCAGCCAACTGGGTCTTTAAGTTTTGAAAAATAAGGGAGAACTTAATTCTGGCGGTGCAACTTCCTAGACTCTTGCTGTTGTCAGTGAAGAGATGTGGGTTGCTTTCAAGGGCAATTCAGCCCTCTGAAGCCCTGCAGGCCCCTCTGGAGATGTGCATTTATCACCACACATCAAAATGGAAATCTACAGCAAGCAGACACCTAACTTTGGTCCTTTGCTTAGACATCTCAGGTGAGGTAAGATGAATGCATCTTAATGCTAACATCATCTTTTGTAGGTGCACTCAGAATTGCAAACATAGGAAGAGACTTTGGCTGGGAACAACACTCCTTCCAAAAATGCCTATGACAAAAAGAAAATGACTGCCAGAGTGGAGTCCTGCAGCCATCATAAATCAGGCAAGCACTACTGCAGAAGTGATAAACAGCAGCTATAGGATGGATGAAGACAGCTCCCTAGCCATTCTTACCACACATGGGTGTTCCTTGGGGTTACACAGAAAGATCTGCCTAGATGAAGCTGATGCTTCTTTAGCAGGTGTCCCTGCCACTGACCCTGCCATGCTTATTATTTTCTGCTCTTTTCACATTGCCACAGGCTTTCAGTGGTGATCAACCAAAGTCTGCGGGGGAAGTAAAAGATTTCTTGTCTCTGGCTGTCCCCAGGCAAAGACCAGAAGCCCTCCTGGAAGATGTGTCAGTGTCAAACACATTACTGGGCTCAAGGCAAGGGGCAGCAATGTGAAAGTGCACAGGAGGTCAGACTAGATGCTTGGCTCTTTCTCAAAATCATTGAATCACTGTGGGTTCTTTGAGAGAATCTAGATAGTCTACTGCTTCCCCCTGCCAGGCCCAAAACAGCCCTAGCAGGGACCATAATTGGCATAAAAATTAGAAACTAAACCACAGGTCCCAAAGGTCGAACATAGCTAAAACTCCCTCTATACACATGCCTTATGATGGGCTCTTAGGAGATGAGCTCTCTAGAGCACAGCTATGCAAAGGGCTGCACATATGGCAGAAGTGGGAACAGTCTTTGGTTATAGCTCTGGACTGAGACTCAAAGCTGTGATCCAAGCTCTTCTCAATGTGCATATACCTCTCTCTTGTATATCCTTAATATTACATTAGATCCTCTAGGTACTGAAGGGACTCTAATAGATCTGGGCTTTAACTACTCTGTGCCTCCAGTCCCCAGCTACAAAATGCAGTGCAGTATTTCTTTTATTTCTTGCCTATTTTTCCCGTTTGCAGTATCTTTTCTGCACAAGGATGCCTTTCTCTCATGAGATACAAAAGGGTCTTCAGCTAGAGTCATTCAGTATGACAAAAGATAGCAATGTTTTACTACTTGTATTGCACCTGTCCCACTCATGAGAGACTGACTTTTCGCAGGAAAAAGATCAGCAGAGCTCAGAAGAATTGGCCACACTCATTTCCCTTCTAAAACAAACTCTAAGTCTGTTATATTTCTGATTAGGTGACAGTTTCTTGTAGAGTTCACAGCTGGAGAGAGCTCCGAAAGCTCAGCTTTGCCTCTGCTTTCTGGCACAGTGAAAGTCTCGTGTTTGTTGCCTTTCTGTGCCTCGTGAGCAGCAACTTTGCTCTGTAATTTGAGTTCGCAGTCTCCTAGCCAGCAGGTTTTATACCGAAATTAAGGGAGGTTCCACTGTTCTTGCTGCGGCCACAGGGGAGCAGAAGGCAGATTTTAGCTGTCACGGCTAGTGAACAAGAAACCAAAAGTAGTGTTATCAGTCATGTGGGATCCTGGGTGCAAATCCCAGTAAGAAGGACCTGCAGCCCAAGCAAGAATTCTGGGCAGTGGATGTATCCAGGAGAGAAAGAAATGTGCTATCACTGAAGCACCTCTGAAGCCAGTGGACTTTTTTCAGGTCCTTGTGCCGCAGTTGGATGCAAAGACATCTTCTGGTGGCTGCCAACAAGATGCATAGTGAGCGTAAGGGCCACAGGTCTGTTAAATATAAAGCTGAATTTTGTGTTTACCCGACAGTGATAAATGTTACAGCCACTTCAGTTCTGTCTCTGTACTGTGAATGCTCTAGAGCAGCGCTTTTAACCTCACTCAGGAAAACATTGGTGTTTATTAATACTGCAAAAATAGGCCATCTTCAGAAATGTCATTTGTATAGAGGAGAAAAAAATTCTTTTCCTTCAGCCTGAAGGTGTTTGGACAACATTTCTTGCCTTTGAAAATGCCTCCAGAAAGTAGCAAATGCCATAATAATAGTGTCTCATTCCTTTTTCCTATCTATCTAAAAAAAAGAAAACAAGAATTAAGAGCCTAACCTAGGTGCATGTCAGACTTCTAGGATGAGAAATGACTTACATCATCAAACTGATAGGGTTTTATAAGGTGTGGTTACTCCTGTGGCTAACATCCTGCCTTGAAACTAAGTAGATTGGAGTCCAAATCCCGCCCCTTGCAATAGGTTTCTGGCCTACACTTGATCAATGTTTGTAATAGAATTTTAGACATGCTCAGCAGTGACCTGACATTGATCCCTTTGAAGGCCAGAGGAATTTTTCTATTGGCTGCAGTAAGAGCAGAGTTTAGAGAAAATTGAGATCTTTTGAAATCAGAAATTGTCCATCTTTTGTTCATTTTTTTGATGGTCTTTCTTTCCTCTGCTGCTTATTTGCTTCATTTTTTCACATGATCAACCCTCAGCATATTATCTGTCCCTCTGCATGTCTATACAGCGTCTATTGTGGTGGGCTTTGACACTGGTTGATGCTCAGGAGATACTACGGCAACAAAACCAGTAACACAACAATAGTAAATGCCCATGGCAGGAGATATTGCCCATGACTTGAGAGTCTTCCTATTATCTTGTAGACATCTTCAGAGCTGCTTTTATCTCAGAGTGTCTCCTTTCATGAGGAAAAACAAATCTAGAAGTTAGCCAAGCGCTGCCTGGGAAGCTTCCTGCAGAGTCCTGTGGCAAATAGTCTGGAAATGAATGGGATGTCCTGGATTGATGTGGAGTAGATAGACCTGGTCTGGGGATGGGACTGGGAAAACAGCAGGAAATTCTCCAGTTGTGCAAGGCAAAGAGCAGCTCCACCTCTTTGTGCTTCAGCCTGGTGGCTATGCCTGACTGCACACGGAAGGAATTTGCATTGCCAACAGGAGCTGATCAATAGGAGCTGTCTGGGAAAGCTGCTTGTTACTTTTTAGACAAGCAAGGGGTGGCAATGAGAACCAAACGGCACGTGGTCCGGGTTCGTAGGGAGCCGTAATGGGTGGCTTTGTCCTGTCATAACTGTAATGGCCTTTCATGTGCAGCTGTATGTAGATAAGACAATGCCGGGATAATACTGGACATTCAGATGCAAATGAATTGTATATGCAACTGTACATTGCATTATTTTTTTCTTACAATGATTTCTGGAATTTTTTTCCCTCAGAAGGACACCATTGCCCTGGTAATGTAGCCTGGCCACTAATCTTCCCCAGAAGAATATTCTTATTTTCAAAGTGTCTGACTATGACTACCAAGCAGAAAGTGTCAGCAATGTGTCTCTTTATCACACTAACCTTCTTTTTGTGAAGAGCAGAGGCTCTGGCTGATGCGAGAATGAGGAAGTTCTGCACAGTAAGGGTGGAATTTCATATCCACACAAGCTGAGAAACTTGTCTGCCTCACTGGGAGGCTTGGGAAAGGACATGGTGGAAAGGACAGGGAGCAAGAGCAGTGGACTGATGTCTATAGCATACACCAATGTTTTAAACTTTGGGGAATGAGGCTACAGACACTGTAAAAGGATGAATAGAACAGAGAAGGTTTAAGATTCGCGTGGGAGATATTGAATCAAAGCTATGCCAAAATAAAAGACTTCTCAGCATGTTACCTCAGGCTCTGTATATGTCTAATGATGATTTCTTTCCATAAGCTCAGCTTGCTTGCTGTAACACTTAATGCAACAGATCACAAGGTTAATGCATCTTGAAGTTACAGCTTTACAAAGCTGGGAATGGATAGAGTTCCCTCCTTGTTGTTTAGTCACACATTTATTGGAGCAGTCCTGATAATCTCAGAGAGGTGTCACATTGAAAATTGGCTTCTTTGAGAATGACCTGAAAATACTGAGTAAAATCAGCTTTATCTAGTAGCTAACTGAATACACAACAGCACAGTGATGGAGTGATGGATTGAATCAGGGTTTGACTGGTGTTGCTGTACTGTGGAGGACTATATAGTAAACTGCACAAAAGTAACATTAAGCATGCAATGTGAATCACTCAGAAATCACGAGAGCTTACTTTGCTCTATTCTCTTGTGCCCTTGATGCTTGATATCACCCTTTAGCTTTTGCCAAGGCATCGTTGGCCTAGCTGAGGAGACAAGATGCAAAGGTAAAGTATCTCCAGGACTTGTGTCACGGGTTGCCTCTCTGGTTCTTCGTGCACAACACAAAAACAACCTGGTCTAGCTGACAAAAGACACGTGGGTATCTGATGTTTCTGTCAGTTAGACAGTTTTCATCCTTTAGAAGATCTCCCACCCCAGGAGTTGTCTCAGGTTGTCTCCTATTGTGGCTGACAGTGTAAGCTGTCCTATCATTCATGACTCTCAGAGTCTCTGATTTTTTTTTCTCCAGGATTGTTATTCCTTCTGCAGGTAGGAACATGGACTGGACATCATTTCGGTTTTTATTTCAGAGAAGAAAGCAGGAAATAAAAGAAAACCTTCTTACAGCCAGAGTCCTGTGAAGGCATTGCAAGGCTCCATCTGGAAACATATTCTTCCTGAAAGAATACTAGCAAGACATTATTTTGAAACATCAGGGAATACACAGGTCTTTTGACAGAACAAGGCTATCCATACACAACATTTTACTGCAATTTACACCTGCCCCCCGTGGCACTGAAAATACCCAAGACCTTGATCCAAACCCTGGTGACAATCATTCCCTTTATTCCAAGATCATCCATGATCTGGTCAGTATCTGAAATACCTGGAAACCTGAATGACATCTAGATCTGACTTTTTGTTTCAGTTTCAGCTGTTTTGCACGGCTGTAACAGGTCTTCTCTGCTATGCCTCAGCAGGGCTTGAAGAAGATGGAGGGATCCTCAATACAATTATTACTAATTTCTTTATTCTTCCCTTCTTCCCAGTTTTTAATCTTTTCTCTCTCTCTCTTTTTTTTTTTTTTTTTTTTTTTTTGATTTGCTTATTTCACTTCAGGCCTCATTCTCATCTTGCCAGTAGGAATAATTACTCTGAGGTACCACATTTTTCTCATGTTTACCCCAGTTTTACTCCATTGTTTTTATGAGACTTGTAGTCAGTCCTTTTAATGCCTAACTCCTAAATAGCATCATCATATCCCTTATACAAATATTACTGATGAACAATCTGTAGCAAATTATAAGTGGAAAATTTTGTTCAAAATGAATTCCCCTTTGAAGCCCCACTTTTCATGTTTCAGACACTTCTGGGTGCTGTTCGCATCACTGTGCATTCTCGTAACTTGTTTGAAATAAAGGTCTTCAGAAACTGAATCATAATTGCAGCCTTAGTAAAGAAACCACGAGGCCTGTTTTTCAGCAAATAATTCACCCAGTTTATCAGATGGGACAGAGAAGCCTTTTCTGTGTCTCTCTGACCTTTGTTCCCCATGAACAAACACAGCCACTGTTGACACTGCAGACTTGCACTCGCTCTCGCTCTCCACGGATGACTGTGCCTTTCAGCATCCCACTAACGTACGTATCAGCAGCATACGTGGGCTCCAGTCCTTCGGCAGCACTGCCCTGGTATGGAGGGAGCAATTCTCTGCGGGTTGTCTGCTCTCTTTTCAGCACCAGCTCCTTTCTGATAGTGCAGAGGATGGAGAGATTGATGGATCTTGTTATGGCATGTGCGAGCCCACAGTGTGCTCCTTGTCTTGTCTTCTAAAGGATGTGAAACTACGGCTTGTCAAGTCTTTGAATGGAGAGTATGCTGAGACTCGTCTGTCTCATAGCCAGCCACCCCAGGAATCTAATCAGTCAGGAGCCCATGAAGGCTCTTTGTGGCAGCTCCTGGATGCTGGGAGCATCGCTCATTACACCTGCTGGCTTCCTAGGGACCAAGTCAGGATGATGTGTCAAGGGCCACGTTGTTTGGCTCTTGCAGGGGCTGTTACTAGTGCAGAGGAAGATGCAGAAGGTCCTCCCCACTTACACCTCTCTGTACCTGGGTGAGCACAGTGAGAATCTTACAAGTGTGAGTTACTTGCTGGTTTCTAATGCAACTTTTCTGATGCAAAGAGTTAGATGGAGATTTCAAGTTCCATTTGCAGCATGGTTTGTCCTGAGATGATGACCAGAAGCTTAAAAAGCAAGAAGAGCTTGTCTAGAGTGAAAGCAGAACTCAGTTCAGTGTTCTTCCCATATGTTAGAAGACAGGTAGTGACATGTCATACAGCATCTGCAGGTAAATGGAGGGTGAAGAAGCATTGCTTGAGCAGTGTTGTAGGGTCATGGTGGTTTCCACAACGTGATATTATGCAGTCTGGTGAAAGGAACCTAATGTAAGTTTTAAGAAAAAGTACATCCTAGGACAGAGACCTGGTATTACTTGAATGCACTCTCTACAGCTAAAGGTAATTTTAGCCATTGAGCATATAGGGAATAAAGAACAATTTCTTCCTCTTGAGGGAAATACACATAGCACACCTCTTTCTCCACAGCACCTAGGGACACTCAGGTGGAGCTGGCTGTGTCTACAGGAACAAATGAAATAGGCCAGAGCCTGCTCTGGCCCTGAAGAGAGTTGGCACCACATGGCTCATATCTGCATGCCGAGAGTTTCTCTTTTCCCCTCCAAAATATGATGTCATCACTCATAGTGCTTATTGGGAATGGGCTGTTTGGGAGCAGTGTGATCCATGCTGTCCCCTAAGCCACACTCAGGCATGTCTGGGACATCATCATTTGGCTCAAGCTGGCAATTGAACAGCAAGGGTGATCTGGGGGGAGTTGTCAGGCCCTGGCTAGTCCAGCAACATGCATATAGCTGCTGTGACCAAGCTAGTCTGAAAAGTACAGAAAGCTGCTCTAACAACTCAACACAATACCACCATGTAATAAACACCATGCCAATCTTGATTATTTCTGCCCAACCAAAATCAGCATTTACATAGGTCCTGCCCGGTTCCTCTATGGAGCAACCTGCCATGCATCCAAAGTACCCCACAGACAGGCTCTAACTGTGAATAGAGTCCACATCCCCACCAACACTGCCTTGCATGGCTGGCTGCCAAAACCAGGCTAATGTAATTAAAAGAAAATTGCAGCTCTGTGGGTTTTCACTTCCTTGGCCACAGCAGGTGCCTGTACTGGGTGGTAAAATGCAACTGCAGCTGCTACAGCTGTTACTTTGGCACCAAAGCAAGAGCCCAGTTAAAACCCAGGAAGGGCGTACTCTGTTCAGCTTGTAAACCCGAGACAGCAGCTTGCCATCATTTAATTCCAGGGCATTTATTGAAATTAGCATGTGGTGGTTGGGGGCTTTGCTGTTTTTGTGTAGGGCTCTTTTTTTTTTTTATTAAGAGTAGAAGGGGATTGTTTGGGGGCTTTGTTTTATACTAGTGTCTGAGGAAATTATCCAAGCCTAGCACACTGCCAACCATTCTCCCCATAGAGATGGCTCTGAGTGCAGGGTGAGGTAATGGATGACATATGTGAAGAGCACCCGCTTAGCAAATACTGGGCCCACTGACAACAACCAGGCATTTGGTGTAATTAGAAACCAGCTTGCTGAGCTAAAGGAATTGTCTGAGTCACCTTTAGACAACCAAGCACCAAAGCAGTGGCTACAGCGTAATTTGCTGGTCAATATTTTTCACAAAAGCTTTGCCCTCAGCACTCCCTCGGACACCTCCGTTCGCTGATTATAGCTGCTCTCCAGCTGCAGTAGCCTGGCCACTTCACTGGCACCCAGTGATTTGCTTTGAGAAACTTCTAAATCCATAGCAGAGCTTTCATTTTTTTTTTCAAATTGTCATTTACTGGGATGATGAGGGGCAGAAACGAAGTTCTGTCACAGAAAGAAGCTTCTAAAGACCTTTAATGTTGTAAGTAACTGAGGTTATATAGAAAGATGGGGAGGGAGAGAGAACTATTGTACCGACAGTGCTGGAATAAAGCCAATTTTAAAACAAAATTTCCCTTTGAATAAAGAAGCTTTTGCCCTCTGTATCCTGCACTTCCACATCATTGAATCAACAGCTGCCACTATAAGGGAGCAGCTTTTTATTCCATAATCAGATCAGAGATAGTTTTTAATATTTGATATAATAATAATATTTCACCTGTGTCATCCTGATGTGTTGGTTTAGCTTGCCTGGGAGATGTAGAATAAAAAGATAGTGGTCAGGCACTTAAACCCCATTTAGGAAAGTAAACGGTCTGCTTCTGAAAGGAGCTGAGCTCCAGGTCTTCTAAAGCATTCCAGACTGGGCCAGGTCCACAGCTGTGATAGCTCAGTTTCCATGCAAAAGTGGTCCTGAAATGAAGGAAGAGCAGTAAGAAGAACAGCAACGATACATGAGAACTCTGCTGACCTCCATTTATTCTGATCTTGCACATAGGAGGAACTGAAATGTCCTTTCCATCAAAATGAGAGGAAAAAAAGAGCGCAGTGCTGTGCATGGACAAAGCCAGAGGATAGATGAACCTTCAGCAATTGCGACAGCTGTGTCCAACAGGAGCTGGCTTCATGGACAAGTCCTTGTTTGTAATTATATAAAAAAGCAGACTGTGTTTGGATTGGGGAGAAGATAATAAAACTGCTCCTTGGGAAATGAGAAGCTCAGATGTTGTTTCTCTGTGCATAACACTGACTGCATTATCAGGGTGGTCTTCACTGAAGGGGTTGGCTGGTTCCTTTGGACAGTGTACTCTTTCAGGAATTTGTGCCTCACCTGTGTTTATTTGAACACTCTGTTTGTTGTAGGGGCTGCCTCTGAAACCTCACATGCTTTTCATGGCTGAGTCCATCTGCATGTCTCTTGCAGGGACAAAGTGCCAGCTTTTGCTCCGTTCCCTCAGAAGGAGTACTGGAGAGCAATCTTTGCCATCCCGGTGAGGGATTTAGTGACGATTGTCTCCCCTGCTCTTTTCCTTGGATTTTCACATCAGTTTTTACCAGACTGGAAAAAAAATCATAACCTCTTTCCCTAGTCACCAAAACAAGAAATTATGAGGAATACTCCCGTGGGTAATTTTCCCAAAGTGTGTGAGAAGCACATACACAGCTGGCCCAAAACAAACATTCAAGACTGGGCTCTGTTGTCACAGTCTAAGAGTATTTTAGGGCAGGGAGACCATGTGAAAATCTACTCTGATACTGCATATGTCACAGACACTGTGGGCTTGATTCAGTTGCTTAAACATAGGTGCCTAATGCCATCTGAGATGTCTGAGGTTATCTGAGACCTCCATTCAAGGTTGATGAAGGACTTTTGGGAGAAGCATGCATGTAGAGGGGCACCTAGAGACCAGACAGGATCTTTAGGACATCGTAAATGATTCCAAGTTCTTTATGTTCATGCAATCTTTTACTAATTCTAATATTTGGGCTTAAAATATAGAAGTTAGGAAAAAAAAGAAGCAACTGCGACTAATGTACTGTCAGCATCTGAGGTCTCACTTTGATGTCACATAGTCTGAGCATTGTTTTCCAGGGCTGACATTTTCCTGGATTATTTGGGCAAAATATTGTATTATTTTAATTTGGAAAATGGCCTCTAAAAATCATACTGCTGAGTAGCCATATTTATGGTTGATATTTATTTTCTTGAAGCTAAATCTCAAGATATGATGTTCTGAACTTCATCTCTTTAAGCACCCACCCCTCCGTGAAAGTTATTAGAGGGTTGATGCCTAGAGACCCCTGAGGAGCTCAGTGTGCATTCTGGCAGCCCCCGTTGATCTGCACAGTAGCCTTACCCACTAGTGGGCCCACTGGAAGAAGTGATATTCCCTATGGAGCATTGTGGGATTTAAGACCTGCAGAAGCTATGTATAGTTTTTGCTGTGAGCTAGGCTATGTGATCTCTTGAGCTTTTGAATTATTCAGGTAGCTCTGGTGGGGAGATCCACTCATGACACTAGTGGCTGCTGAGGGACTCAGTGCAAGTGAAGGCATGGGCATCTGCACTCAGAGACGGCCAGGATGAGGGAAAGCTTAACAGATTCCAGAGTTACACCAATTGCCCCACGCGCTTTCTTGCTCTGGCAGGTGGATTGTACAGAATGCAGGTGGAGGGTTGTTTTGTTTAATTATTTTTCAACTGTTCAAGAAACTTCTGCTTTGGACAAGAGAAAATCCTGCAGCCTTTGCTCTCTTACCCACAGGGGCTAACATTTCATCTTATGGACTGCTTTACACACTGCTTGTAGTATATTTATGTATGCAGTCTGTGCTGAGCAAAATCTGTGAAAGGTGTAATCTGACAGCACAGAAACCAGGTGAAAATCTTCTAGCAAAACACCCGAGACAACTGCAGCAATCTACAAATTTATGTTAATCTTGCCTGACTTACGGCATACCAAGAAAATCTGAAAGCCGTCAAAAACTTCTCCAACATTTGCTTTTAACATATTATAAGTGAAACTTAACTATGTTCATTCTAAAAACAATAATTCATATTGAAATCTACCTGCATTTATTTTGTTTAAGATTAAAAATACTCTCCAAACAAGATGAAATGCTTCATTCCAGGTTGTCTGTTTTCTTAACTGGCATTTTTCCAATGCTTAAGTTCAGCAAGAAAACCAAAAAATTGCCTATTCACTCACCTCTGTTAGTGTTATCTAGCCTTCAAAACCCTAAATGTGAGCATTTTTAAGCTTTTTATGGCAAAAGCAGAGATTTATGCAAGCTCACTGTATAAGTGACGGTATAGCAACTGTTATGAAGTGAAAATCCACTGCTTTCAGAGAAAATTTACTTAAGCAGTTTAAACATTTTTGCCTAACTACTTGGCTGCTACTTTACCTTTCTTAAAATACACTGGAGATAGTGATCCAGAAATTCAGCTAACACAAATTAGAGCAACACAGATGAAATTCACTGAGCTACTTTATCTTGCCTCCTTTGGAATATTTCTGGTTCATTCTTAGTTCTTGGTCCAAGTAACTTTCTGAGTATGTCCCTCAAATATTTCAGAAGTGGGCTATAAAGGTTTGTTTTATGTATTTAGAGCTAGCATTGCATAGCTAACTTGCAACTTCTCCAAATAAAACAAAATTCCTCTTCCAGATTTGCCTAACGCTACTCAAAGAAAGCATTTTTCTCTTCCTATAGGCTAGTATCAATAGGACTTAACCGACATCAAAAGGATTTTCACACATCATGAGCTGAAATTATGGCATTTAGGGAGTTTGGGGTCTATTTTATGTTATATTGCATTTTGTTACGCTATATTATGCTTTATGTGATGTGATATGATGTTACATTATTCTCTGTAATATAACCCTTTGGACTATAGCTTTCTTATCATCTTTAAAAAACTAGATATAGATCTTCAATGTAAATTTACCATATAATTTTCTTCATCAACCATACACAAAGATTTTTGTTGGCGAATGGCCTTAAAGATGTCTCTCTATATAAACTGTTTCTAAAACAGTTGGTTGAAATTTCCTTTCTTGGAATTTTTGGCTTTGGAGTAACCATAGCAGTTATTTTTCTGATATGTTCCAGCCAATTGTTGTAATCACTGTGGTCTTGTTAGGTTATTTCCTTGAGAAAAAGGCTGCTCCCCTTTTTCCCCTGTAGAATTCTTAGAATGAAAACATCATTTTACTGTCAGCGATGTGATGTGTTTCAGGGGAAGGAACTAATGACAGGTCATGACTCTCTCTTCAAGAAGGAAAAACAAGCCTTCTCCGAAGCACAAAAAGGCAAACTGATTGCCTATTCAGTGTCTGGGGATATTTTCTAAAGCCAAAGGGTACATGGTGTGATTGTCATATTCTTGCAGTCATGGAAACGCAGAGTGTCTTAAAAAACAGTGACCTTTTGCTCTCCAGCTCCCCCTGAAACAGCCTATAAAAGAGAGCTGAAGTGAAGGAACTCCATGCAAAATTGTCCATGCCTGATCACCCGCTGCAGCGCTTTACAGTTAGCTGTTCTGCATTTCCAGGATCAAATCTTTCAGATATGGGGTTGTATTCTTTGGCCTACTGCTAACCTTACTTTCTAAGCATAACATTTGCAGCAGCTCCTCTGCTTTCCCTCTCCACACGCGCACACAGATCCACCTACACTAACCAAAATTAGCAAGGAGCCCAGTGAAATCTGATGCAATCCATCTTACGCTTGGCAGTCGGAATTCAAAAATGTTGCAGTCCCTGCATGGGAAAACAGTTGCTACAGAGCAATGTTGGACATTGATTGAGACACATCTAGGTCTGTCTGAGATGCTATCAAGAGATCATTCCCTGTTCAGTGCAGAGTAGACCACTACAGTACAGGACTCCTTCACATCACTTAGGATCCAGGCCCCAAGAGGAAGCACAGCCTTCTCCTGTAAATGCCTATACACACGTTCTGTGACAGAAGGTGATATAGGAGGCAATGCTGTGTCTCCTTCATCCTTCATCTGTTCCCTCACCCATGGTCATGCGGCCACCAAACCAGCTCAAGTTACTGCCATTCTCACCCCATCTCATCTCAACTGTGGCAAGTAGCTATCTGAGGTTTCTTCTCAGGATATCCATCCTTGAAGGAGTGAGTTTGCTGAGTTCTGGTGGTATTTGGAAGTTTGGAAATTGCTGGTATAAAATGCATCCTATGGACCTATCCTTGATTAACAGATTTTGATCCAGGATCTAAGAGGTGATTACAGCTGTTATGAACGAGCTACAGTTGAAGAGTGCTTCTGTTGTTCTTGGTCAGTTTTCAGAAAACAGTGCCTTGTCCAGATTAGAATGGGGTTTGTGTTTAGCAGCTTGACATTACAATATGACAACAACATTAACTGTTTCCTGTGCACTGAAGGAAATAATGTGTATTCTGGACTCTTACCACAAAAAGAGAGCAAAAAACGCATTCCCCAGCCTCACTGGCAGTGTGAGGGGTGAAATCTAGTTGTAACTGGGGAGACTTTCAGGCAGTGTGAGGTAGCATTGCCTCCTGCTATGCTACTTGGTCCTCTCATTCTGCCCATGGTGGGAATCAAATTGCCTCTGTCACCTGTCATCTCTCTCACTGAGCATAGTAATAACCCTTCTTACGGAAAAGCTCAATGAGATGGGGACATCTCTGACAGCCATTCTTAAACTAATTTATGCTGCTCAGCTTTCCTAGTTTTTCCAGCTCATGAAAATTAGACAATGAAATAATAAGACAATGTGGTGTTTCCTTTGCCTGAGTTCATTTTTTTTTTTTTTTTTTTAATTCTAGAAGTCCTGATTCCTGTTACCTAATGTCACGTAGCAGGAAATACCTTACAGCAATTTATTCATTGGCTGCTCGTGTTTAATATGTATTTGGACTTGGATATTCCATTTTCAGCTGTCGCTGATTTTTTTGACTGGATGGGTGACCTACATTTTTGTGAGAAACAATCAGAGTTTGTGAATCTGGTAAAAATCATTTCCAAAAATATCAATAAAGCTCCATGAGACCAAGGAAGAATTTCTATGTGTTACCACAAACTGGTAAACTGTAGCTTTCAATCTAATGCCTGTTTGCTCCATTGTCTTAATATCCAGCAGTAAATGAAGGAGTAGACGATTCAGCTCAGATACTTTTCTTAACCTCTCAGACTATGCAATTTTGTTAAATTCTCTATGCCTAGCTAAAACTCAAGTCTTAATTGATCCTATTCTGTTAACTATGCCAGATTACGTGGATGTTGTGTATTATGGAATAGGAAAGCAAAACATTCCTACTTCCTAGCTTTGATCTGAACTCAAGCATCTAGAGGGCAGGAATTAGGCTAGGGCTGGTCATCTCTTCCCCACGTTATTTTTTGCCTAATTTAGTTTTATATAAGGCAAAACTCTATATCTGTGGTTTCCTGGAAATAACGAGACAACCTAGAGCGAAAGTAAACAACCTTCTATCTAAAAAGCTTTCTTCGGTGCAGACTTCATTTCTTCTGAAAAATTTCTTTGAGGTCCCTTCAAGTGAGGGAAATCTTCAATGTTTTCTTTATGAATTTTGCAAGACTAGTTCCTTCAGCCCAGCTCACCTGACAAGGAGCCTGGTTCAAAGCTGAGCAATGCCTGTCTCCCAGTTAAAGTGGATAAAATGTATGCACTAAACTGTGAAACTTTCCTTGTGTGGGTAATGCTACAGACTTGAAACTCAGATTACTCTTGCTGAAGTACTGGCAGAGTAGTCAGTTTTTTTTGTTGTGTCCAACCAGTTTTAAGTCACCTAGGGTCATTGAAATAGGAAGCTTGAGTTTTTGTGTCACTTTAGGTGACACTGAGCAGTTTCTTCCGGGCTGGAACTTGCGAATCAAATCCGACTTTGATTTAACTGCAGACTCTTGCCCCATGTTCAAACAGTTCATTGTGTAACTCTACCAAACAGGAAACACTCAGACACAGGCATGGCGAAATGTCAAGACCTAACGGATGAGGGTGCCCTAGATGCCCTTTGGATACATCCCATGCTCTGGCTGTCCATAAAGCTGAAAGTTTGCTCAGATAGTTTACTCAGGACAGAGGTAACTAGACGATTTCATCTTAGTTTATTGCAATGTTTCCATGCACTTTGTTTGAACAAGTGTTGCTGTCCAAAGAATATTTAATAAGGTGCATAATAAAGTTAAATAATGTCTAGTGTGTATACATGCTTAAATTAATTAGCAATATGTTTAAATGAAGTGTTTATATTTCTAGGTATCTAGTATTGGTATTCCCAAAAAATTTCTATAAAGAAAAACTTAGGAGAAAAAATGCATGCTTGATATTCTTTCTGGATAAATTACTTTGAAAATATGTTTCTAGTTATGACATAAGGTTTATATTGTACATTGCAGATTTCTCTTTCTGTCCAACAAACATTTAACTCCACAGAAACTGTGTGGAATCATTTGCTGGGTTTGACAGGATATCTGGTAGTATGAAGTCCTTGCTGATATATTCAACATAAAGAAAAATCTGGGCTGCAAAAATACAGTCATGCTCCCAAACTCTGTTGAGAATCAAATGTTTTTATTCTAGGAATCAAGTATTTTCTAGATCAAAGCTAATTGCAAAATATGAGGATAAGAATCTAAATTTCCCAAAGTTCTGGTGGTTTTGGCTCCTCTGTTCAGGCCATTGGCAAACACTGCTTTTTCCTCCATTCCTTTTATTTTGTATGACTGACTTTTTATGACATACTGTTTTTACAGTGTCTTCTTAAAGCAAACACTTGGGAGCATGCAAAATAACAATAATACTGTAAGAGACCTTTTTTTGCAAATCACTTTCAGCTCCCAGAGAAAAACTGGCCTCAATTTATATTCAGAAGTGAATAGTTTAGTCTGCGTAGTGGCACAGATCTTCATCTTCCAGCCTTTATTCTAAATGGAGAGTTTCTCCTGGCTGTTCCTATAAGCTTGCTCACTTCTGGGCTGGGTGTCCTTTAGGTAAGTGCTTTGTTCCTGAGGACTGATGTGACTGCTACATACACAATCTGTTACCATCTTCCCCTATCAAAAAATGGGGCCCACTGTTTTTCATTTCCTCATTTTCTGCACTACGGGTGCTCGTCTCCACTCATGGCCAGCTTACACTAATAGAAATGAACAGAAAAAAGGAATAATCTTGGCAGGAGCCAGAGCTCAGTGAAACATTTTGTCATCTGATGTGTCTTTCTGCCTTGAGGCTCCTTCCAGCCACTGCTGTGCCTGGTTCTCCTCCGAAAGGGATCTGCACCTCCTTTGCTTGGACCCTGCATCAGTGGCAGCCTGAAGGGCTCCAGTAGATTTAGCTCTGCTGGTTGCCTTGCATGGACATCAAAGGAGAGGGCCTCATGTCACCACCTTGTGGTGGCTGGTATATTAGCGACGTGCAATCCTATGGAGAAGATCAGGCCATGACTGACCTTACCCAGGCTGCTGAATGGAAGGATTGGACCAGCTTTGCATGTGAGCTGGAGGATCACCGAAAACCTTGGCTAGACTACAAGAACACCAGAGCTATTGCTTAAGTCATCTGTGCTTTGGGCCTGGCCAGCACATTGAAACCTTTAATTTATGCTAAATAATAGGTACCAGTCTATCCTGCTAAGATTTTGATATCCCATTGAAAGACCTAATATCTGGAAGGTCTTCATTTAAAACCACTTCAAACTGCCGGCAAAAAACTTTGCATTATTGATTTTAAACATATTTCTGTTTTCTGATTTACAGCATGTTTTGTTGTTAAAGAAGCTTAAAGGCCCAGCTAAGTAGAAACACTACAAACAAATGTTGCTAAAACAATTAAGCAACACACAGATGGCTTATATGTTCCTGTGTCAAAGTGACGGTTCTAAAAATGAAGCATGTGTGATAACCATTTATGATTTATAAAAAATTGCTGAGTATTTTTTTAAGCAAACATGCTTTCAAAGAAAAACACTGACCAACTTGATTAAGAGATTTAACAGGCAAAAAAGCTTTCTAGCCCAGATGCTCTGTAGCAGCTGTAACCTTGTGAAAATTGACCTATAACATAGCCACAGGGTTCTTGATTCCAAGAAGAATCTTCTCTTTAAGAAAATTGATTTGCTCTACAAACCTTGACCCCTCACTATTTTTCATCCTCATCAACCCCTGGGGCCCACTGACCTCAGTGCAAGAAGTGACATGTATGAGACTCCCCCCTTCAAGCGAGCAGAAAGCTTTCCATGTAGGGTTTGTTGGGCCAAGGTTCATAGTAACAAATCTTTCCTTGTTCGGCTGCAAGATTAAGTCAAGATGACTGACATAATTGGCAAAACAGTTTTCTAACTGGCTTTTTACTTTTGAGATGACCTCTGTTTCTCCCATTCGTCTGCTGATTACAGGTCAATAATACTGTCAAGGAGAGAGAAAATAATTTTGTCACTTAGAAATATTGTAATGGGATAAAAAGTCTGGCTTGTCATATGGCTAAATTTGAAAAGATAATTGACCTGTCAATTTAAGTATCAAATGAAAGTCTCCATGCAAGCAATGCTAATAAAAGCCAGGAAGCAGGTAGAGATGAACTCAGCTGGCAGATATGGTGCTGGAATTTTGGCATCTGAGAGCCCTGAAGATGGGATAATTCTCTAAACTTAATCTAAATTATCTGAGATTTTATGCTTACCAGAACTATACTGGGTGCATTTATTTTAGGGGTAATCTTTCATACAGTCATTGACCCAGCCACAAGTAGGAGATGATCTTTATTGAAAACTGTTATTTCAGCCTGTCAGCTTCTGTACGTAAAGCGAGCAGACATGAAAAACAAGCTTACTGTCAACTCCTGGTTACCTCTCTCTAACGAATATTCCTTTCAAAGGTTGTTTGCTTGTTTGATTGTCATCAATACAAAGACCAGCCTTGTTTCTTGCTGCCTACAGTAATGTTCAAACAATCCAAAGTTTGCCCCCATTCCTATGGGAATAGTAATTGTTAATTGAATAAGTGATTGACTGCAGCATTGAAGGCTTGAGGAAAGATGTTTACACTTGGTTTCACTTGCTATTTCCTATATGTGCTCTGTTCACTTTTATTTGCCAGGCTCTTGCTTTATTAGCAGTGTTCTGTGACATGCTTGGACCTTCTTTCTGCTGGTGAATTGCCCTCAGTACTCACTGACAGATCCCTGGTGTTGCTCTGGTATAAATGGGAAGGAATGAACTCAACTGAGGACGCCCAACTAAAATGAGATCACACAGGGAGTGCTCAGTACTTTTTGGATTCAAGTGTCTAGTCTCAACTGGGGAGCTACACTGTTAGAGTCAGTCACAAGAAATATCATCCAAAAGCAGGAGGGGTAGGGGGAGAATCAGGCTGGGGCACTAGAAGATTTTTGTGGCTGGTCCCAAAAGTTTCATAGAAAATAAGAGTCCTGGGTTTGCCACAGAGGTAGTAACGTGGATGAGGAACGAGAGGCCAATGTGTTTGTCAGTGTGTAGTGTAGGAAGAAGCAGAACAAATTTACATCATGAGACAGCCAACATTTATAAACCAGCAACCAAGCCATGGCTCATGCGGATGAGCTGTGGCCCGTCTGAAAAACAACATCATTGTGTAAAGGCGTGAATGAAAAGGCCTTTTCTTTGTGGAAGAAGAGAAAAACAGTACATCAGAGCCTACACCAGAGCCTACACCCATGAAGGACGGAAGAGAAGGTGAAGTCTGCAGTTTTTGTTTAGGGTCAGTTATACAAATTTGAATGAACCCTATCAATTTCCATGGCACAAGGTGGCTGCAACCCAGAAGTACTCCTGCTCAGTCCCGACCAAAAATAGGTTCTTCACATCTGATGAAAATGATCTAATTGGACATTTTCTCTGTAAATGTACCTTCATTTCATGCCCTGCTTTCAATGCAAGAGTAGATTTTAATCAGAGGTTTTACAGTTCCTTGGGACACAGAGGTTTTTCTATCAGCTCATGGATTTTGTTTCACAAAGTTTTCTTTGTACTTTGGAAGGCTGGAGAATTGGCTCCATGTGAGCCTGCACAGTTTATAAAAATCTGCAAGCATTAAACCCTGTTGGCTTTCTGTGCAAAAATAAATGTGAGCCTGGAAACCCATGATTCTGACCTGAAACAGAACCCACAGACACATAAAATAGTCTTGAAAGAGGATTGCCTCATCCAGTGTTCATCTAACTCAGTGGTAAATACCAAACATTCAGAAGCCTTAAATTAGGCCTGCAAAGCCTTGAAATTATCCTTACAGTCATATTCATTTAAATAAATAAATAAATAACTATTGAGTTTCTTTCGTTACTTTCTGTTTCTGAGCAATTTGTGACCGTACTTTCAAGTTCATCTCTTTCACAAAGAAATCTAGCAACATATTCACAACCAACCAACAACACAACCAACCAACAACTCATAAGCATGTAGCACATGACATCCCACAAGACTCATCCCTCATTCAGATTCACTCGTAAAAAGGGACTCAAGGCACTTCCATGGACTGAAAAGACACTGTTTTCCTGTTTGTGTGCTTGGTGAAGGATACCTGCGCGTTTATCCTCATCCCACCTGCAGGCATAGGAAAACTGGGAAGTACTGGAAGGGCCCATAGCAGGAGGGGTCACGCAATCATTGCATCACTCGCTAATGCCCTGAGGACACTGACTCAGAAACGTCCTCTGCGAGGCTGATTCCTGTTGTGCTGCTTCCAGGGAGGCTGTAATTTATTCTTATCCTCACAAGAACAAGTTACAGGATAGTATATTATATATGTATAACCACAGGTAGTGGAGCAATTGCATCGATATGCCACCCAGTGTCCATTCCTCCTAGTCTACTGGCTCCAGCGCAGAGAGCAAGCGGTGCTGGGGCTGGGCAGGTAGGCGAGCGCCTTATTCTGCCCTCGTTGGCTGCACAGGGGTGCAATCCAGCTCACCAGCTCAGTGTGGGTAAAATGCACATGGAGGTGCATCAGGGGGTGCACGTTAACGTGCCTGTGTACTCACTCTGCACCATGTTCCTTTGTGCAATTACCCCTCTAGACACTTGTCTGTGAATATATCCATTTGGATCCCTGTATTTACATCTGTATTATACAGATATATTCTTGTAAATGTGTATGTGTGTCTATAAATATATATATATGTACATATTATATGTATAAATATATACATAAGAACATGTGCCATGAAAGCTGCCTTACCTTAGGAGAGAGGCCTTTTACCAAACAAATCATGGAGAAAATTAATTAAATCCAAAGAAAGTCACTCCCTCTTTTTTTTCCCCCCTCCTTCAAGCCCACTCACAACTTAAAGCTGCATGGGGAAGTAATTAAATGTTACAGCAGTTGCAGCTTCTTAAACAAAGATTTATTGTATTAAATACAGCAGGGATAAGTATTAATAAGGTATTAGCTTAGTCTGAAAGAGCCATAGGAACCAGCAAACCATTAATGATTGCCCTGGCTCTAAAACTGATGCACTCTGTGGCTGCAGACGAGTGATTTACCTTCTTTGCCTTAGTTTCCCCCTCTGTGCTATGGAGATAACACTTGCTTACCATCCCAGAAAGGATGAATATCCGGATGGGTCCTGATGATGAACCTGGCCCATAAAGCCTGCAGTCCTGGGGTTCTCATTCCTCACCATTATAGTGATGGAATTGCACACTCTTGCCTGCTGGAAGACAAGAATGAAATAATGTGCTGAGAAATAATGAGAAATGTTACCCTTCTAGTGTCAGTTGCCTCTCTTGCTTTTCTGCTAATCTGTCTTAGTGCTATTTATCATCCATATATAACCATAAGCAGGTCACACCAAGGCTGGGTTCACTTTACTTAACTTTAGCCATCTAGAAACGAAGCTCCGGCTCAAGTAGGTCCCCAGGAGTCTCTATAGTCAATGGGAAGAGATAGTCTAAAAGTCCTGCCTATTTTACACACCTCTGGGTGAATTGCTCTTGGAGGAAGTCTATGTATCTGCACAGGTATCAGAGGAGGCCTAGATAGCTGTTAGACTAAAAACCTGAATTTCAGATGGCCAAAGATGAGTTCCCACTGGGAGAGTCTGAGAATTTTTTGATGTCCCCAAGCACTCAGCAGAATCCAGATCAGGATCTGGATGGCATGCCTCAGATCAGGATCCCTGGCTTCTCTGCTCTTCTGATAAGGCAGCATTAACCTCTCTTTCTGAAAAATCACTGAAAGTTCCTCTGGTATGAAGCAGCTCAGAGAATGTGGCCAGCTTTCCGCACAGGAATTTCTTTCTCTGTGAATTTCAAACCAAGAATAGTTCACATGCCCTCGCACACAAAACCCCATATTAAAAATACTCATTCAATATATAAATAGCAACAACATTAACCATTCTGGTGACCAAAACAAAGGAGGACTTAAGGGAGGGGAGAGACCAGAGAAGCTAGTAGACACTTACAGCCTGTTTATCTCTATCAGCAGTTAACACACACAGCAAAACTAGAACAGAAAAAACTCCCACCATCTGGCAGCTGCTGAGTGGCTTTTGAGAACTGAGTCATGAGGCCTTGACCCAATTTCTAGCAGTCAGGTGTCCCAACCACAAAACCACCATCACAGGTGCCACCAAATCAGTAATTTCAGCGGAAGGAACACTAACTGTTTGGGTTACAGTCAAAAAGGTCATGCAGCCAAAATCTTCTACTGAGGGCAGCCATTTCTATGAGTTGCAATGACTGAGTCTGGTGATTTACATGTTTTTCCTGGGATTATACCTGTCTTGTTGCCTTTTCATTTTCTAAAAGGTATTCACTGGCTCTTTGGTGTGAAAGTCCTAAGGGAAAACCAGTACCTAGGGACAAACCCTGCAAATCAAACTCATTAGAATAAATTCAGTTCAGTATATAGCTCCTCTCTCTAGATTACAAGAATCATAGAATCAGTAAGGTTGGAAGGGACCTCTGGAGATCATCTAATCCAACCTCCCTGCTCAGCAGGGTCACCTAGAGCATGTTAGACAGGGTTGCATCCAGGCGGGCCTTGAACATCTCCAGAGAAGGAGACTCCACCACCTCTCTGGGCAACCTGGTCCAGTGCTCCGTCACTCTCACAGGGAAGAAATTCCCCCTCACGGTCAGGTGGAACTTCCTGTGCTTCAATTTCTGCCTGTTGCCTCTTGTCCTGTCACATGGGACAACTGAAAAGATTTGTCCACTTGACACCCTCCCTTCAGGTGCTTATACACATTGATCAGATCCCCCCTCAGTCTTCTCTTCCCCAGGCTGAAGAGGCCCAGCTCTCGCAGCCGTTCCTCATAGGGCAGATGCTCCAGCCCTCTGATCATCTTTGTAGCCCTATGCTGGACTCTCTCCAGTAGCTCCACGTCTCTCTTGTACTGGGGAGCCCAGAACTGGACACAGTACTGGAGATGAGGCCTCTCCAGGGCTGAGTAGAGGGGCAGGATCACCTCCCTCAACCTGCTGGCAACACTCTGCCTAATGCACCCCAGCAGACCATTGGCCTTCCTGGCCACAAGGGCACATTGCTGGCTCATAGTCAATTTGTCATCCACCAGCACTCCCAGGTCCTTCTCTGCAGAGCTGCTCTCCACAAGGTCAGCCCCCAGCTTGTACTGGTGCCTAGGGTTATTTTTCCCTAGGTGCAGGACTCTGCACTTGCCCTTGTTGAACCTCAGGAGATTCCTCTCCACCCAGCTCTCCAGCCTGTCCAGGTCTCTCTGAATGGCAGCACAGCCCTCAAGTGTATCAGCCACTCCTCCCAAAAGAGATGGTTGCTCACAGCTTTGGAATGAGATGTAACTCACTATGGCATTACTGCCCCCAAATGAACAATATTTCTTGGAAAGATCTGTTTTTTGCCCAGGTATTGGGAAAATGACATTCACTCATGACTCATCTGAAATCTTTAAGAAGAAGCTGCTTGTCATCCCATATCTCTGCTCGCAGCTGGTCCACATTCTCTTGCTGTCCAAGTCAGCATAGTCCCACTGAAGTCAGTAGCACTAGTAACCACCACAAGTCTGACCCCAAAGTTTTAATACATAGTAGGACCCCAGCACTGCAGTCCGAGCTATTTGGGACTTCACAGGTGATTTATACAGGAACCATCTTTTCAAAGACAGGTTTTCTAATAGAGCAGCCACTGTTGACACAAATAATCTCACATTTGATGGGGAGTGGTTATGCATCTGATTTGCATAACCTCTAGGAAGCTGGATGGCAGAGGAAATAAGCAATAATAGCAGTGTAAATGGCCTTAAGTGAAAGCATATCAGTTACAGTGTACCAATTTAGCCTTTCAGCCTCAGTTTACACTGGTGGAAAAAAAAATAATAGGAGCTATTATGTCTTCATAAGCGCTTGACCTCAAGTGCTTTGAAAAACAGAATGGACTATATTCTAGGCAAAACAGACTTTCTCTGCATAGGTTTTCTTTAACGGGGTTTGCTAGGGTTCACATACACATGCCCTTTGTGTTTGTTTCTGAAATGGGAGAGGAAGGGAGCACCTAAAAAAAATGAGTGTGTGTAGCTCAGCACCTCCAGCTGGCCCACTTCCCGCTGTATTTTGCTTGATAAACAGCTAATCCTTGAGTATAGTGTGGCTTGCATTCCTCCAAACTTATCATTAATCATGGAAAAATCCAAGTTATCCCAGCACTTTCTGAATGCCTATGAACAGCCCCTTTGATAAGAATGTTTTTACATGCCTGGAGGGATTTAGCTTTCTGGACCTCGGTCCTATAGGTAATAGACGGACCTTCCTTTACATGTGAGTCTGCTTTCATTGCTGGGTTTCAGGCCACAGAGGTTCAGCAGGGAATGCTTGAAACAAGAAGTTGTACTGTGCTCATTCATGTTCCTCCATTGTATTTGTGCTGTTTCATGACATTTGTAGTATGGCGTAGTATTATAATTAGGCACTTTCAGCAGCCCAACAGGCAACAGAAGGACAGAGAAAGGAGGAAATTTCTAAGTGGAAGAAAGACAAAATCAAACGCTAACTTTTAAGTGTGAAAACTCTTGGGTAGCCACACAATTATATTTCTTGTTAATACATGAGATGAATAGAGCAAAGCAATAAATTACCTACTGTCCTACCATATAGCTGCCCAAGCAATGGGAAAAATAGGCAACTATATGTCTTTTACCCAGATGTATAATAGATAGTCTTTACAATAGATGGATATTGAACATAGCGGTACGGTATATTGCTCCATTTCACAATGAGAGTAGTTAACCAGCACACCTCTCCACCGTGTATCAGACACTTTGCTTAGCCTGGACTGTGGATTACTACGACTACCTAGTCTGACCTTGGGCGTGGGAAAGACAAAGCCCTGACTACGTGATGGAGGCCCAGTGACTTTCAGCTGATATAACATAACCTGCCTTTCACAGAGGTGAGTCGGTCCTCATCTGAAATGGACAAACCTTCAAATGCTCAGCTACTCTCCTTATTAAAAAAAAATTGAATTCATTTCTATTTTCAATCGTTATGACCTCAACTTTCAATCTTTGACACCTTTCCACTAGTGAAATAAAAGAGCTCAACCAAGAGATATATTTCCCTCCCGTAAGTGTCTACAGTATTTAACTTTCTGATGGTAGATGTTAAACATTGCAGCCCAGAGATTAGCTTAAACATACAGCTGCAACAGGTAGCTGTAGATCTGAAGTTAGATATTTAAATTGTCAGAGCAGATACAACTTGATGTTAGCCTTCAGATAACTTCTAAGGATTCTAAGAACCTCAGTAAAATATAGTCTTAATGAAAAGAGCCTTAAAATGGTCAGATTTTGTTTTAGATATTGCCAGTGTGAGAAAATAGGCAGGCTGAATGCCCAACTTTTACCAACATCGATGACTTCCTATGCAAACAAGCCATTTTTGCAAGTTTGCATCACAGAAAAAAGAGAGCTTACAGCATGTCCTCAGCAACCAGCCATTCCTCTCTTCCTCTGTACAAGCACACGCAGCACACGCATACAAGCAAGCAAGGGCATACAAGTACCCTTGTATGCGCTACTCAGCTGTGAGCCACAGAGACGAGGGAAGACCGCTGCAGCTCCTCAGCTCCGTTCCCACCACTTGCTGGGGGACACGAGCTGTTTCGGTCAAAGCACTGGCAAGACTTCCTCTCTCCTTGGAGAGCAAGAGAAGCAAATACAACACTGGAATTCTCTGAGGTCCAAGTGCCAAAGCAGTTCCTGGGCAGCGTGACACAAGCTGACCTTTTCACGTGGTCATTCTTCAACTGCACCCAAGATCTTGGCTGGAAATAGGCTGCTTAAATAAGAAATCAGGTCTGATGACTTCCATCTTTTCAAGTCAAAGCGGAGGTGAATAACCAGTAGGTGGCAGGGGAAGAGACAGTAAGCAGGGAAGGGTTGTAGAGTAAAAGAGACATGCTGGATTTCTCCAGTCTTCGTTCCCATGCATATGGATATTTCAGGATTTGTTTTGTACTGAATTTTTGCAAAGAAATGAATCCCGATTTGATGTTTATTAGATTGACAGATAGCATCGGATAGATTTACTTCTTTCTAAATTTTTAAATGTTTTTTTATTTCATTTAATTTACCTTGAGAGAAAACTGTGCAGGCCATTTGATCAGGTGCTACGTAGACAGATCTGGGAAATACTACTTTAGTGAAGCTAGAATTAAAACGTTCCTTTCTAAAAAGGAACATTGAATGGAAAATAGATTTCTCTATGCATGATTCCATGTATTGATTGCAATGCTTTTTGTCATTATAGTTCAGAAGAACAAAGAAACAAACTGTTCAGAACCTCACATTGTGATTTTGAAGCATTTTCCAAATAAGAACTCAGTTAAAGAGAGGTGAAAAGTCTCTCAAGTCACTAGCAACAGAAGCAGGGCTAAAAGACCTGTCTATCTCACTCTGAAGTGGATTTTCTCCATTGAACTGTACTGATTTCACTCTGACTTGGACAGAGTGATGGTTAATGACGATGTTACCTAAGATGCTGAATTTCAGGAATACTTTTTACTGTTGTTATTTGTGCCATGAACAGAAATGTTCTTAACAGTGATGTTTTGTAGTTGGCATAGCATAAACTTCCTGTGGTAAGAGTAAGGGAATGCAGAACTACACAGTCCTTTGCCCAGGACTTCATTATCCCTTTAGAATAACCATTTAACTAATAGAGTTACATCCCTTCCCATAAGAACCACATGACTAGTGTAAAGGAAATCGCAATAAAAAAAATTCTCAACCAAGATAAGAGTTCACTTTTTGTCAAGCAGATGTGGGTTAGTCCTTGTTCTCATATCCTTCATCTTCAGGCGATATTCTCTCACTCTTTGGTGCAGAACTGACCAGAGTAAATAATAGTTTCTGGGTATCTTGGAAGAAAATAAAGGCAATTCCAGAAGTATCCATTTCCTCTGGATTAATTCCTGGAGCCTAGGAGACTTCTGTCAGCCAGATCCATGCTGGAATTGCCATTAATATTTCATTTCATTTTAGAAGTGCTGGAATTTTGGGGCTGGAGAAAACCAAGCCATTGCTTTGATTTCGTGTCCAACAGGACAGACAAGAAAGGAAGTTGATTTGTTTGGTACCTTTATGGATACTTAACAGCTCACTGAAGGCTCCTGAAATTTCTAGGAAATGAAAGTAAATCTCCACTGCTCACAAACCCCAAACTCAAGTGTCTGTGACAGACCCAGAATGACAAATCAGAGATGGAAAAGGAACTGTCAAATGCACCTGCAGTGTTAGCATCAAATTATTGTCAGGGAACAACTGTCAAAAAGTCATTGTAAAATATCAATACTTTTTACCCCAAATTCCTCAAGAGAGAGAGGCTGTAGTGCTCCCAGCAGCATGCAGATGTCCTTGGGAACGAATGAAGGCCCCAGATCATTAGAGTCCATTGGCATACCTCTCTTTCCAAAGATGTCTAAAAAAGTTTGATGTAATTTTATTGAGGTGAATGGAAATACTTTTCTCAGTGCTTTCTCAAAATGACTTTTTCATACATCTTACACGTACACATATGCAAACAAAATCGTGCACACTCATTTCATAGGTATGTACTCACACATATTTGTACACACACATACGTTAAATTTATTTATATGCATTGTACCCATGTGCATATGAACATCTGCAGCATGGCTTTCATCCTAAACATGATCTCCTAACAAGATGGCAACAGAGATGGGCAAGATATAAATAAGATTAAATAGATGCCAAAAAATAGTTAGAAGAATAAAAACATACAGGACAAATTCTGATTTGGCTACCAGAGTGTAAATCCAGACTCTATTTATTTTGGCTTAAGTGGGCTCAGCATTGGTTCCCATGTTTCTGAACAGAAGCAGAAGGAAACCTTCAGGGAGTGACTACTTTAGAGTGAATTTAATTTCAACATCCAGAAAAGAAATATGTTTTTAAATTAGCAATATTTCACTTGAAAAGGATCTAGATAACCAAATGCATTAGATCCAATCCCATGGTATATCACTTCATAAATATTCATATTCCAGATGCTCTGGCACATTCAGAAGTTCAGGGTCCATGCCCAATATTCAGACTCCCTGCTGGGCACACAGCACATATTAAGCTGTGGAGCTCATTGGCTCAGGGCTTAGCAGAGACCAAAAGATAAAATTTTCCCCCTCCCCCTCCAAAAGGATTATACAGACTTACAAAGAAGTGGTCTTAAACTCAGTGAATGGGTTAGTCCCCACTTCAGGTGCCCTTAAACTCTCACTGATAGAAACTCACTCTTTCAAAGGAGTATCAGCAGACATTTGGAATTAAAGTACTTTTAGATATATAGCCCTTTCTGAGTGTACTCCAGGTAGCTTTTCATATTCATGTTTTTTTTTTTTTTTTTTTTTTTTTTTTTTTTTTTTTTTTTCCCAAGAGACTCTCTCTTCTAAATTAAATGAGTCTTTTTTAGCATAATTTACTTTTGGCCCCTTAGAGGTGTTGGACACTTGAGTGGCTCATATTTTCATCTCGTGTCCTACATATGTCTAAAGTCACGATCAATGTCTCATAAATAAATAGCTGTGATTGAAAGAAAAGAAAAAGTGTCCTAGTGTCCTACATCTGGATGTTGGCACCCAAATAACTGGCCAGTCTTCCAAAAGCCAAACCCCTGGAAATTTCCAGTGATCACAGTTGCCATACCAACAGCTGTCAGTACTGTTGCAAAAGCAGGTCACCTATTTAGGTGCCAAAATGTAGCAAAGGGGGTCTAATTAAAGTTTTTTTTTTTTTTTTCAGAAGATCAGGCCAAGAACACTGATGATTGAGAACGGTTTCGCCTTTGCTGCTGGTCTCTGGCCACTCTGGCTGGAGTCACAAGACTACCAGAGTCCTGCGAAAGGGGAGATGTCTGGGGAGGGCAAGCGCAAGGTGTTAGCAATGACTGTCTGGCTCCTGCTGGGGCTGCAGGCTTTCGGGTAACACGGAGACACCCCTTGAGCTGATTTTGGTGTTAACACCTGGAGCAGCACAGGGCGCAGGGTAGGCTGATTTACCCATGTGAGACGGGGCACAGCTCGGGTCCCTGGATGGGGAGGATGTGCGCTTTGATGTGTTTGAACGTTGAGAAGAGAGGAGACATGGTGAAGACGGGTGCATGCCTGGGTCCTTACCCCACATCGGTCCAATCCCTGTTGTAATCTGCCTGGCCTCGCTGGGGTCCTGCCACAGCCCCTCTGCCAGCTTGCAGTTTCTATCACGGGACACAGGAGCAAGGGGCAAGGCCAGGGCAGATGCACTCCCTTTTGGCACCCCACCTCTCCAGGGCTTTGAGTGCAGCCCTTGTGCTGCCTCTGCCTGGCCTCAGGCAAGTCACTGAACCTCTCAGTCTGAAGGTAAAGCAAAGATAATGCTGCTTCCTTTTCCAGGCGTTTTGACTGTCGTCTTCAGCTCAGGTGTAAGCTCCTAAGGGCAAGGTTTGTCTCCTCTTCTAGGTGTGTTCAATGCCTATCAAAACACAGCCTTGATCTCAGCTGGGGCCTTGAGGCATGACTGCAGCATGGTTATTATCGTTAATAACAATAATAATTAGTGAAATCACATCAAAGACACTGACTGTATGAGTCATTTTGGGGGTAAAATTAGTCATTCCAAAGAGCAATAGGTATATGTAAACTTTAACGGAGGCCAAAGTTTCTCCTTTTTCCCAGCATTTATAAATTCACCCTTGGGATTACGGGTGAGCAATACAATCTGAAAGGTCTCAGCCCTGCCAATGTTTCCATGCGGATCGGCACTTGTGTGCACATGCTGACAGTTGCAAGGTTAATGGTGTAACTTTGCTCTGTATAATTCAGCTACGTAAATACCCTGTGTGGGTTTTCTGGATCATAGGTGAAACTCCCTTCCATATTGAGCCTTCTTTGAACTGAGTGCAATTATCTGTCTTTGCCCTCAGTTGGAACAGGGCCGGTATGAAAACCAGGGAATAGTGTTAAAGGCCAAAATTATCTTTCTGTTGTTAATTGTCAGTTTTTTTGCATTGTTTAGTGCTTTTTCTGGATTTTTCATCAGTTGAATGAATCAGAGTAAGATAGTCTGGAAAGGGAGAAAAGAAATGGCAAGATTAATTACTTGTTAAAAGCAGATATTTAAATGAGATTTTTCACCTAAAAGGAAAGGCCTACAGCCAAACAATAGGCTTACACAGGTGCAAAGTAAGACACAAGAGGGAGCTCACATAATAAATAATGGTGATAAATAAATGTTTTGAAAACAATCAAAACCTAGTTATGTTAGAGAATGATGAAGAAAAGGACATTAATAAAGTCTATAATTCCAGATTCCTGTTGCCATTCTCATTATCTCTCCTGCTACCATTACAGCTTATGGGAACATAGTCACAGAAGAGGATCTCCGTGCGCCAGACTTTGTGCACAGATTACAATAGCTTCCAGTTCAGGGGTAGGCTAGAAGATGGAGACCCAGCTAGGGGAGCATATGGAGACAAGAATTTATTCTTAAATCTAAGTCTGATCAGTTAAAACCTTTCGATTGCTAAAGTTGTCACGAGGAAAAAAGCCATCAGTAATTACAGTGGCCTTGATCTACTGGCAGTGATGCACCATCAGCTGGACACATGCTTCCACAGTGCCAGAGTCTCACTCTTCCATCTTTCTGAAGTTGTGACTGCATGTCGTCCCACGCATACATCTCAGCCCTTCTCCAATACAATGATAGAATAGCTGAACAGCTGGATGGCTGCCATCGAAACCAAAACCTCCATATTGCAACAGTTCTGGGTGCGCATTGCAAGTATCTACTCATAGGATGTTGGATAGTCAATAATGGGTTGCTAGCTTGGAGGAAGCCACACAGGCATCTTGAAGATGGACATTATCCTCTGGTATCCATTACTTTGTGAACCAGCAGGAACACCTTGGCTGTAGTTTTCATGGAGACCAGCAAAGCCTTAGGCCTCCGGAGATATCTCAGACATATCCCTCTAGGGAGGTGGCAGAATGAGCCAGGAACAGAGACAAGACTCATATTTCTACCCAGAGACCATTGCTAGAGGCCCACAATTACTATAAATGTAAGGAGTTACCTTCCCTCATACTCCAGGACCCCACTTCTCTTCAGCATCCATACAACAGCCGTAAGCATTAGAAAGCCTCTCTCTGCCTTTCAGCAAAGAGTAGAGCCAGTTCTTACACAATGACATTTGAGTCTCTGGAATAAATGTACCTATCCACATCAGCAATAACTCCACTTCTTTCCTCTGCTCCTATAGTGCAAAGGGATTTATCCAATCCATAGTGCCACTCAAGGGGAATTCAATAATCTGTTCATCTCCTGACAGATGTTTGTCAAATGAACCACCAAGTAGCTCAAGACCAACTGGTCCTACTTACAAGACTGCGTTAGCTGTATGACCATGCGCTGTTGTTGTTCACAACTCAGTAGCCAACAAAAACTATCTGAGGATTCAATATCCTCTGATATTCGCATCAGGAGCTCCATAGACTTGAGAGAAGCTGAATGTGCAAGATTTGACAATGGAGTGTGGCCCTAAAAGTGTAGTTACCTGGAAGGGACACTGTTGTTGCAGGTGTCCTATATCAATCTAGCCATGTCATATGCACACTGTGGAAGGGAACCGCAGCTCCAGCAACTGAAATAACAAAGTTTACACTGATGAGTGTAAGTCCTGAGATCTTTCTCCATTTTAATACTCTGGCAACACACAGTTCAGTCTGTAAAGCCATAATACTTGATACTCTGGGTCTCCACGCTAAGAATTATTCTTTCCACTCCTCTGAGCAAAGTTGATGATTTCTTCAGCAGAGAGACAACTTTCCAGCCAGACTCCACAGCTGTGGATTTGCAGAAAGCTGAGTCCTGGATCCTGGGCTGGCAAAGACCGTTCTCACAGTGCATTTGATCTCCGGAGAGGAAGGAGTACATACCCTACATGGCACCCTGGCCAGCTGGCTCAGGAGAAGCAATGCTGGCTTTGACTGTGCAAGCAGGTGCTTGCTTCCCCTCCCCATCAGATGGGGAGAGTGAAGGAACAGCTGTAAATGGAGCAAGGTTCAAAAAATTGGAGAAATAGAGATTTTTTTAAAAAAGAAAACTTGCCTGTCTGGCATTGGAAACATGACAAGTCTTACATCTAAATTAAAGAGAAAGTTGTGCTAGTATTTCTGAAGTAAAACAATTGCCTCGTACCAGAGCCACACATTTTTGAGAAGTGAGAATGAGCCATATGTCTTCCATAAAAACATACTGATACAGTTCAGCCTGCTCTTTATGCTTTCTGGTAAATCATTCTTTTAGAGGCCACAGTTAAAGCGAGCAATATTTTTGTTTGTGAGAAAGCATTTGCCGTTCTGTATTATCCTTCATCTCTACCAGTTTTCATTTGTTATCATCAACACATGGTAAAATAGTTTTAATTATCTCCAAGCTCAAGTACAAGGAGTTTTTATAATACAGTTGGGTCTATTTCACTTCCAGTATCTAAGCTACCATAATGCAAATGTTACTCAAGGTTTCTTCTTCAACCTCTCCCCCCACTTTAGTTCATAATAAAGACAGCTCACTTGAGCAAATAGTTCCTTTGAAATGTAAATCCTCCTTAGAAGTGTTTTGTTAGATCAACTGCACTGTTAAAATACTTTCTCTTTTCCCATTAGGTTGAATGCAGAATAATACTTATTAACTATATGGACACAAAGTAGCTCCTCCGATAAAAACAGCTGAATTAAAGCTTCCTGTTAAATGATCAATTAACTGTCATATAGGATGTAAAAAACACAGTTACGTAAAACTGAGTAGCTTGTACCCGTCTTATCCAAGACAATCTAGAAGAAAAAAACAATATTCCAGACACTGCCCCAAATGCAACCTAAAATCCATACAAAAGCATATAAAGGAGGGCAGATATAAAAATCTGCAGCAAAAGGGTTTATTAAAACATTCTTTTTGAATGTATTGTTTTGAATGTATTATATTAGCCTTTGGCACTTTAGGAATGAAATCCCCAACAAGCAAAAATTTGCCTTCAGAAATGCGTGTGAAAGTGAATCTTTCTGCCAAGCTGGCCCTGGGATTGCTGCCTGGCGTGAGACCCTGGCTTAGCTCAGGTGTGATCATCCACAGTGGGAGAGCACACGCTCAGTGCTGTTCCTCCCTCCTTCCCTGCCCACCTACCAAGCCTGATGGACCACTGCGCTTCAGTAAGGCAGGCAGCTCTGTGATTGCTTTTTAATGAATTCTAGGGGAACGTGTATGGTTTCCCTGGGGTGTGGGAAGAATTTTAGGTGGGTCATCAGCATTCAGATATTAAATTAGTTGTGTAGATTGTGTAAGGTTAGCAGCCAAGGAAGTGGAATTGGGACACTAACACCAACCTCTGTGTAAATCAATTAGCATGGCAAAAAAGCTCTACTAGATTTGAGTGAGAAGAGTATGCTTGGGAGGACATTAAGGATAAAGTGAGTTAAGAACCTCAACTGGTGCGCAGTGAAGGTATACTTAAATTTCAGTAGACTTCAGTAAATCTGGTGTTATTTTGAAACTCTGCCTGTCATTTCAAAATAAGAGATATCTGAGTCCTTGGAGAATTTTGAGTCCTAGTCTGTACTTAAATGAAAGCTCAGCCCTTTTGAAAATGTGTCCCTCACCACCGTTCCCGGTTTTAAACACTTTGTGCAAGTCCGAACCTGGAAGTACAACAATGAAGCGATAAAAGCTGGGGTGCATTAAACCGCTGTTCAAGTATACAGTTCGTGGAGGGGCGGGAAGCTGCTGCTATTTACTTAACCAGGAATAATAGATCAGTCGCAGTAGGTTGCGATTCAGCCTGTGTTTCCACTGCTGGCACAGATGGGACATCTCTTCACACCCTCAGCTGCACCCCTACCTGCTTGCTCACTGCCTCTGGCCCTTGGTGATCCTTAAACAGTAACCAGACAGATTTTCAGATTCCAGCAACTAACAGAGAGCAAAATTTGCAAAAGTATTTGCAAATGTGCACTGGGCTAACATGATTAGGCCTGTGAACACACAAATCCTTTGAATAAATTTTGGTTTCATGCAACTGACATAAATAAAAATGATCCTCTTTATGTAGCACCTAAACAATTGTTGTACGAACAGGACTGCCAGAGATGATTTCATTCATCTCTTTGGTGAATTGTATGGAGAACCACACTGCAGATACCCCCAGGGTGTCATTTTCATGATAATCAAAACACAAACATGCTATACAACAGTTTACAACCGGAACTGAAGGCAAATATCTAATCCCAGGAAATAGGTAAGTTTTCAAGTGTCCAGTACATAGTCAATTCTAACCAGGCTCCAGAGGTACCATGCCACTTCTTCTAAAATTTATCATAGGATTTTGGGGGGCTATGAATGATCTCTTTCAGGTAGACCCAGTAGGCAGTATCACAGAATGGTTGAGGTTGAGATGGTCTGGAGATCATCTAATCCAACCCCTCTGCTCAAGTAGGGTCACCTTCTTCCAACAACACTGTGACCAAGTCCCCTCATACAAGTAGGCATACATTGCTCTTGCTCTTGTGCTTTGGCTAGGCTCAAAGCCTGGAAATAGTAGCTGCTTGTGTATCTTTGCTAGTTGTTCGAATGATGTATTCTCCAAGACAATTTTTCTTTGGCATATCATCACATCTCTAATTTGGGAGGACACTGTAAGGATCTTTTCGACCTGAGCAGAATGGCCCTTAGACAAACTTTTCCCTGAGTGAACCCTGCAAATTACCTTGGTTTAGAGCTTGTTGCAGTGGAAAACAACCAGAGGTTCATGTAGAAAACCTCACACAGAGATCAATCAGGTTACTCTGGTTAATCTCGACTCTCTCACTTGGCAGTAGATTATAAACTCTCTCTCATAAGGTAAATTATAATTCTTCCAGGAGAAGGTAGGGTGGATTCTAGCCACACTTCTGGCATTTGCTGGAATCAAAGCAACACCAAGCAGAGAACAATCTGTTTGAGTTTTCTGCCGGGAGGACAAAATACTGTGTTGGGAGGATGCTAGGCTGGGAGCAGCAGTGTGGACTTGTGATCCTTTAACTGGGGAAAGAGAGTGAGGAAGAGGTGGTCTTTGAGTGGAAGGAGACCATCAGCACTTCTCTTAGGGATGAAGCCCACAGGGATCCTTTTCAGGAATATCTTAGTTAGAAGAGAGGGTTTTAAAAGGCATGCTTGGTCAGGGAGCGTGGACTGGGACCTTGATGCTGTTTAGCTAAATATCACTTGTTTCTCTGAGACAGTTACGATAATCTGAACCTTAACCTGAAAAATCTGATATTTTTATAACTGACTTTCTTATTCCTGCTCTTTTTTCTTTTTGTCCATGTTTCTTCACTAGTAAAATAGGGAGACAAGAGAAAAGGCTGAGATAGGACTGAAAAACCCATATTAAAAAATGAATTTTCAGCTAAATTTAAAATTTTCAGCTTAAAATACATGTCAGCTGCTTGTTTCAAAGGTATTTCTATGTCATTTTAAATGATGCTTTCTCTTTATTTTTAACCAATTTTATCCGTATCCAGCCTTCGATTTTTGTTCAAGATAACAGTTATCTTGGGTATTGGTTTGCTTCAGATCCTATTCACATTTGCTGGACTGTATCCTAAAATACATCACCAGCAGTATGGGATGCACTGGTAAATCATTTTAACTGTGGATGAGGAGACCATACTGGCGAGCACAGCCAGCTCCAGTCACGAGCCATTGCCTTCAGGAAGTCTCTTTACTAAATCAATGGGACTGTGTTCAACTGGAGAATTTCATGGACTGCCAAGAGCTCTTGGAAGGCATTTTGGGGCAATTAATTTTCTCCTTGATGGTGCCCTCTGTACCTAGATTAATCTGGTTGTTTTTTCTTCCCTGTTTGTGTAAGTGTCTGCAGGGAAGCTCTGGAAGAAGCTATGAGTTAAAGGAAGCTGGTTGCATTGATATATCCAGACAACTTGCAGGATCACAGCATAACTAAGGCTGGCGACCGTCTAGTCCAACCCCACCGCTCACAGCAGGCTCAGCTAAAGCAGTTTGCTCCTGCCTTTTTAAAGCGACCCTTCAACTCCTTTGCAAACCCAGACTCTACGGTGTTTATTCTTCCTTTAATGGATAGCATAGATCTCTCAGCCACAACTATCTTCTGATTCTGACCAGTGACAGATATATGCAGCATCCTTTTTTATCCCGTCCCATAATTCATACTGTTTCATGCCACAGGTGAAAGAGTTAAAATTAAAAGTAACCACTGTCTGACAGAGATAGAAAATTACCTATCACCGGCACTTTTCTTACAACAAAATCAGGAAATTCACAGGCTGGACTCAACTCTTATTTGTAACAGTCTATTAAGTAACGTTAAAGGCTGTTCGATCGTCGAACAATCCTCTCGGTGCCTGATGCCGAGTATAATTTAAAACCCAGTGTTGCTCCCCGTCATTCGTGCTGCCTGGAAGCCAGCGTTAGCGCCGATGGCGCTGGGCACCACGAGCCCGGTCAGCGGACCGCGAGTTTGCAGTGCAGCGCTGGACTGTGTCACAGGCTTTCTGTGAAACCTCAGCTGACTACTTTGTTTAGCCTCTAAACTGCCCGAAGTGGGAGATGCCTGGCGGAGGAGGTCCCTTCACTGCCTCGCTTAGCAAGCGCTGTTTTTTTTCCCCGGAATCTACCACAATGTATTTAAAGTCATGCGGTTGAGTCACAGCGCAAAGGAATCTGAATTGTATGTGTGTTTTGTGGTGTTTGGTTGTCATGGTCTACAATACCGTCTTCTTCATTAGTGCTACATTTAATGTAGAAATGGGTTTTTTTTTTTTTCTTTTTTGAATCTCCGGAGCAAAATGCAATTTTAACGTATCTCAAAATTATGTTTAGAGTTTAGGATATTTTCTCTCTAAAAAGAGTTCAGTGACTTCAAAAGCCAAGCCTTCAGTTCTGAGTTGTTATAACTGTACTATTATTTTGTTAGTTCCATTGGAATATTATAAAATTTCCCTAATTTGTATTTTAATGTACTTTCTAGGCATACTGGTCATTCTTTCAAAGGAGCATAAAGTAGTTATTGTTAATACATACATGCTGGGTAACAGCAAATGTTTCTGGAGTACTGGGCTTTCTGTAATGACATTAAATGAAGAAAAAAAAAGGAGATGAAGTAATACTGATCTCTATGACAGCCTCTGTCTGCAGGACAAGGATTTAATTCAGAATTAAGCCACGTTAGTGTTAAAGAAGCCATTACTCACTTGCAAATTTTTTTCCCCCAAACCATTTCATTGCTCAGTGCAATAAGCTGGTACATTTATCCACAAACATTTGATGACTGATGCTTTATTTTGCCTTTGAATGTTTCTTTAATGAAATCTCAGTGCTTAAAAATATCCAGTAACACAGTTACCATTTTGCTTTCACATTAACAGAGCAGTTATTCTATTGCTATTTGTCATTGACTTAGCTTTGAATTACGACCCCTTTAAACAGAAAAAAATCAGGTACCAATGCAAATGATACAGACCATTTATAGAATTTAGCCTAATATAGATAAATAAATGCATCTTTTTGTATGGCTTTTTTGTCATTTGTTAGCCAGCATGGATTTACTCATGTTTTACATTCACTACAGAAAACTTCCTTTGAGCTTTATCAAAATGTCTTGTTCTGAGAATGCATAAAATACCTTCCTTCAAAGTTTAGGATATACTTTTTTTTCTCTCTAAAAATTATGGTGGAAATCTTCTGAGAGGATTTAGTCCAATAATGTCATTTTATTGGACATTTAGTCCAGCAAAAGTATTTCTCGGTTAAATGATACTGACTGCTCTAGGTCTCCAAGGGCCTCTGCAGCAGTCAGAAATCCATGGGACTTGTGCACAGCCCTTTTTCCCAGGCTGGGCTCTGTTTGAGACCAGTAGTGCGGGTACGCGTTGATATTATTCCATCTGAAAACTGCCTGGCAAGAGCTGAATCTGACCCATTCATGGCTGCGCTGGATGCTGCTGCAAGGCTGTGCAACCAGAGCAAGAAGGGTGATCTAGGCACCACATAGATTCAGCACACTTGTGGCAGGCTCTTTCTGAGTTAAAAGGGGGAAACTTGCCGAGCTCCTTCCTTTTGGCCACCCCCGGATGGGGTCACACCTGTTCACCAGGGAAAAATCTGAAAAGAAGAAAAGTAGGAGAGAAGAAAGAAGAAAAGAAGAAAAGTAGGAGAGAAGAAAGCTGCAGGGCTTTTCCTAGAGCAGCCAAGTAGGCTCATGGAGGGTGGCTGCTGCCCTCAGCTCACCTCTCCAACTCTCCAATGGCTGAGACAGCTCTTTCAGGAGCATGTTTTGCTACTACCGTGCTTGTTTTGCTATTTCTTTCAGATTCAGAAACATTTCACATTCATAGTAGTTAATTGAACTACTGTAACCAGAAGACTTTCTTCTCTGGATTGTGTTTTCTGATGAGTAAAAACAAGCAAAGAAGACATTCCAAAGAGAAAAGGTTCCTGTTATCTTTTAAAATTTATTTCCAATTGATTATTATCTTGCTTTAGGTCTGGGACTTTTGCCCACTTGCCATTTGTGAGCTCCCCTTCTCCTGCCATCATCCGACAGTTTCAGCCTCACAAAAAAAGGCAGAAAGCTTCAGCTCCCCTCTCTTTGTTGCAGCAGGTATCTGGCCTCAAAAGACACACGGTCTTTCAAGATCTTTGTGTATTTAGCACTTGAAAATGGTCTCCAAGCACTTCCGAGAATCTGGTTCATGGTTATCTAGATGGGTGTGTGAGAAATGCCATAGGATAGGCAGGATGAGTCACTGATCCCATTTTCTCAAAACAAACTCTGGTGGAACCGCCACTTTAACTCTTCTTCTTCCGCTTCTTAATGCTTGTTCCCTTCCTTAATGCTTGCTCCCTTCAGTGGCTTTAAGATGATCTTTTCTCATGTCCTTTCCATGCATACCATTGAATTATTTAGACTTGTGCAGCTCACTTCTGAGAAACTCATTTTACTTTTAAGGGCTATTTGCCCTTTTGCAGCAAGGCACTGTGCTCTCTCTGTTGACATGAGCCCTGCAGAGAATTATCGCTTGGACATGCCTGTTGGTGCCAAGTGAAGATAATGCCGCCTTTTCAGACTGGAGCCTGCCCGTAGGAGTGTTCCCAGTAAGATTTTCACAGTCATAACTGCTGTTAATCTTAGGCTTGGCATACCCTTCCATTCTCAGTAATGTTTTTAATGCCATTTTCAGGGTGGAGGAATCCTCAGGGTTTTGCAGGGCTACATTTACCTCCTGATTCATTCTTGCCAGGTTGGTTTTGTTAATCAAGGTCCAGCTTAATAGGCAACCCTACTATTTAGATTATAACAGAGGAAGTTATCTGTCTTTTCCAGCTATATAACTCTGAGAGAAGGAGGAAGTATTTTTTTTTCTGAGTGTGCAGGAGGTGCCATGTAGCACAATAGGCAGCAAACAGGTAGTGGCAATTTACAGGGTTTATTTTTAATCCAGGAGCTCTGTTGAAAGAATGGCATAAATTAGGCAAATCAATCAGGCTGTTGCAAAGCAAGCTTGAAATGAAAGGGCAATTGAGAGAGGAAATAGTGAATAACACAGCAGACTGATGGCTTCTGGGCACAGTTAGGGCCTTGGGTTTAAAGAGCAATGATCTAGTCACTCTTCACCCCAAGCTGGTGTGGGATGTGCAAACTGCATGTGCAAAGCCCACACACATCAGCTAAGAGATTGCCCTTGCCTTTGCCAGGATAAGAGCCAGTGGGCACCTGGTTTCCATGAAGGAGCTGGAAAGCAAGAAAGATCCCTTGCTTTGCCCACTTGTGAGCTCCATTCTCATAGCACCAGCAGAGCCTACTTGCTTGAAATGAGGCAAGGAGAGCAAGGCTTGTTCACAGTGACACACACTAAGAAAAAATGGTCAAAATATCAGTGAGATACAGACAAATTGAATATGACCTTTACATTTGTGGTTAGAACACTGTAAGTCACCTCCTTGAATAATTCTGGGTAAATATCAGGTGAGTTTCACTCAGCCAGTCCTTATTAAAAGTCTGTTACAGATAGATAGGACAGAGCCTTTTCTGTAGCATAAAGACATAAACATCATTTAGGATGATAGCAGAAGGAGTTCTGAACTTAGTAATTGCATGTTTTCTTTCCTTTCTGGATCCCTGCTAAATCTGAACGTAGTTGGGAGATGAATGTACTTTGAATAACAGCATGGTTTGATGGTGGGGGGGGCTTCAGAAGTGAGCTGGGAGACCTGTGCTCTGATTATACCTTTCTTGTGAATTTTCTGTGTGTTATTAAATAAGTTAGTTAGTCTAACACTCAAAAGCGTCTTCCATTGGGGAGTTTTCTGATGAAGTTTGTGTGTTTTTTGCACAAAGCCATGAATTCTACTAGGCATTATGTAACAAAAGCAGTTGCTTTTTGCAGTTGCTACCTCAAGTACCTAATATAGACTTTCTTTTCCTTTCCTTTCCTGTCCGGCTTCGTTATCTATAGACACCAGGAAACAGATCTGAGTCTGAAGTTGATACTGCTTGGTCATTTTACAAGCATCACCTTCCACAAGGGAATAGTTTCTTCTCATCACTGATTTTGCTCTCCTCGTTGCAGTGATCCTTGCCCTCTGTGCATCACGTTTAAACTATTACTCTTCCACCCTAGATCACAATTCTACTCCTGCAATATGATGCTGCTCAAGATGAGGCACTTGGCTTGGGTCATTTGCACAAGGAGGAGGAGTTGTGTCCCCAGCTCTACCTCTTCTCTCATGTGGATGATGATTCGCGAATGTCTGGCTGGACACAAGGCCAGAAGGAGACTTTCAGTTGTCTGAGCTGCAGTGCAGCCTCAACAGCCATTTCCTGTCTCCTCTGCAGAAAAGGGACAGGCCAGAGGAACATGTTTTCTGGACCATTGGCTGGACCATGCTGTCAGCTGTTCAGTCCTTTGGGATGAAAGGTACATCGTCAGCACAGCCTTTCTCCTGGCTCCGGTATTTCTCCTGCTGCTGTACTTTCCTACTGATAAATGAGGGACAAGAAAGGCAAAATTAGACTGCTGCTGTTCACCACTCAGCTTAACAGAGCAACTTCCTGCCAGGAGACAAGTAGTAGATGCTGCAGGGCTGCTTCTGCAGTGTCCCAGAGGGAAAAAAAAATGACATTTAGAAAGCGATTTCCATTTAGGGGTGAAGATGAACCACAAGACAATTTGAGTCGGTGCGAAATCATGAAGGGATTGTGTATACTACCGCTGGGTGCTGTGGGAATCCACCTACAACCATCACACCCGTGGAGTTTACCACTGGCCTGACGCTCCCAAAGCTGACATGCAGACAGCCCTAAGCATTTCTTTGTGTCATGTAGCAATTAACGGGGCAGGGTGGGGATGGGGGGAACCAATCTTGGACACACAGAGAGGAAGGATGGTTTCATATCATTCATTTACGGAAGTGGGTTCCAACCAAACTTGACACTAGGACTTGAATTTGCCTTAGGGATCTCCTCTCTGGGGTTTGAATCTGTCTTTGACTGCTTGCAATATCGGGTACCTGGCAAGTGGACTTCACATGACCTGCACTCTAATTACCCCACATCAGCATGATCCTTTCCATAAAGAGGTTGACTTTTGCTGACCAAGCAAAAGAAAGTATACATATTTTCTTAATAAATTCTCTGACTTTCCTTGAGCCTGCACTAAACCTTCTTATCTAATATCAAATAATTTAAGAATTTTTAACATTCTAAAGACAAGTTAATCCCTTTATAGGGAAAAGTAAGAAAATGGGCTTAGAATGACATTTTAACAATGTCTATGGAATGTTAAGCCGATGAAAAATTCTAACAGCAGTTTCAAGTATTTTTGGCTGAAATATTGCTGTAGTCTTAAAGCATAGGAAAATGTAAGTATCATACTGGATTTCTAATTGTTTGTCAATAATGTAGTTAAGTACTGTACCAGTACAAGTTGCTTTTCTTTCCTGGGAACCTCACATGTGGATTTTAGTGACATGACACATCTAATACAAATCTTAATGTGACCTGATCTTAGATTTGTCTCCTATGAACTCCCTACTTCTCCCAAGCAAGTTTTGCTGCCAAATAGCACTTGATTTATGTCTGGTTTCAGAGCCTGTTTTCCTTAGTATTTTTCGTTTAGTCAAAGTGTAGCAATTTTAGTGCACGCAAACGGTGATGAACAGACAGCCCTGAAGTCCTCTGTTCATCTGTGCTAATAGTATTAGCAGTTGAAATGTTGATTTATCCAACACATTCCTCAGTAGTTAGAAACCTATCTTTGAGTTTTATGCTCATTAAGGCTTTAATATCTGTTGGAGGTGGCAATAAAACATCAGGAAAATGTCCTCAGTTTTTATTACTGCTTTTGCTCAGTGTCCAAAAGAGCCCAGAGATTAATAAAAATAACAGAACTTGTACCTCTGAGATCCACACCTCTTCAAAGGCTGGCAGACTGATCTGCCAAACCACCACAAATCATGCAGTTTGAGAGCAAAACTATCCTGACCATTAACAAATGAAAGAAAAGATCCAACTTTTAGGCACATCTAATATTTAAACACCCACTGGCATGCATCTATTGCCTGAGCTTGGGAACCACCACTGTTATCAGAAGTCTGATCCTACTCCCAAAAGCCGTTGAGCACACCCGTACTCGTTACCCACACTCTGAGCACCTCTCCCAAGAGCGCACACCGAAGTGATCACTGCACTTAGGTTTTGGTTTGTTTGTTGTTTCCAAACCAGTTTCCCAGTTCCCTTCCCAGTCTCTCAGAGAAACGAGTATCTGCATTTCCACATGGAGGAATGCGGATACGTTCAGCTCAGTTCAGCCTAATCTAAGTACTCTCTGAGACATCTTGAGCTGTCTGAAAGGGCTACATGCCTTAACACCTGCGGGACACCTGTGCCCTCCTGGGATACCTAAGGGCATCTCAGATGGCTCCAGGGACCTGTCGGGGGTAGATGAATTGAGCTCACCAGGCTACATTTTGCAAGTGGGAACAGTATGTGCTGGTTGTAACCCCTGGATGGAGACTGAAGACATAGCTAATTTAGGTATGCAAAGGAGCAGCTGGTAGTTGACAGGCCATGAAGGTAGTCCACATTGCCATTTGAAACCTGACCTGATGTTTTCCTCAAGAACACGCTGTCTTACCCCATGGCACTGTGACCTGCAAGTGTGGCCACACTGAAACTAAAGGACGTTCTTTGACACATGGCAGATGCCTAATGAGTATATCTGAGGGTTTAACACATTAGTAGTAAGCTTAGTACATTGTTCACATGTCCAAAGACAGTAGGGTCAAAAGGCATGTTATATTTGGAGCTGTATATTGCAGTTTCACAACTAAAGGTCCAACCTCTCTTCCCAGTTCAGCCAGACTCTGCCTACATGAGCAGCAGTAAGTAATCTAATTTACCTCAGTGTTCTTCAGTCAAAAATATAGCTCACACCTCCGAATCACAGAATCACAGAATGGGTAAGGTTGGAAGGGATCTCTGGAGATCACTTTGTCCAACCCTAGGGTCATGAGTTTAGTCCAACCCTCTAGGGTCACTAGAGCATGTTAGACAGGATCGCATCCATGCGGGTTTTGAATATCTCCAGAGAAGGAGACTCCACAACCTCTCTGGGCAACCTGTTTCAATCTTATAAGAGAGCTGTGGAGAGAAAATCCCTTCATGATAAGGTGGGATCAAATACTGTGGGGAAGAGGCTAAATAGAGTAGAAAAAAAATAGAGGACTTCTCACACCTGTATCTCTTCCAGTGACATCACTGGGACTCCCATCCCTGAGTTACATGATTAATGCATGAGTTCTGGTTTGCAGCATCATATATATATTTTTTATTTTAAAGCAAGCTGATAGGATATTTTTGGTTCACAGTTGCAGTAGGGGCAAATGCACGTTTTTTTAACACCTTGTACATCACCCACAGGAGAAAGGCAAGAAAATAGCATAGCAGCCCTCCTGCCCAGTGCTGAAAAGGCCTGCAGCAATATACAGAACAGAAAAATAACCATAAGCTGACTTTGGTTTATAAAAGAGTCCTTCTTTGCCATGAATTGTACTAAGAAAGTTTAAAACCTAAATTCACCTCTCAATCGTTAAAATTTCAAAGGAAGGGCAGCAAATTGCAGAGTTATCTACTAAGTCCTTTGGTGATTAGCAATGAAAAGTGTTTGATCTTCACCTGACGGTAGCAGAACAGAAGCCGTCCTCAGTCTGAATTGCTTAATAAAGGAAGAATTGCAGAGCTTTCATTCCCCTATGCTTCTCTTCAAGATTAGCAGCAGTGAAAACAGCAATTTCTGTTTGTTTTTACAATAATATCCTGTTTTGTAATCCACAGGAAAAGGAGTATGAAAGTAGTAACCTTGGCAGGGAGTAGGGGCCAAGGGAGTGTTTTCTGAAATCTCAAAGCTCAGGAACACAAAGACTTGGAGGAATTTCCAAGTGCAGTGTATGCCAAAGGGTAAAGAAAATGCCATGACAAAGGAACAGAGAAACAATTTATTCACTTTCTTAATAAATTCTTATTCCAGGGGCATTTTTTCTTCTTCGGTGATCAACTGACAGGCAGTTACCTCTAAGTGCTTCTAAGTAAGCACCTACTAAATGTTTAAGGGTTGTTAATTTTTTTTCCCCCGATGATCAAACAGCAAAACATAATATAATAAGAAAAGGAGAATGTAATTCAATATCAAACAAATGAGCAGCTGAAAAACCCACCGAACACAGGCAGTCATGCTAATAATGGTATAGTAAAGGCACTAAGGTATAGTGTTTCTGCCCAGTGCTTACATGGCAAACTGGAGAAGACACTAGTTACATTTTTCTCTGCAAAAGTTAATAACTCATTAACCTATCTTTGTGGTTCTAGTTCAAAGATTGGAAAGAAAAGCATGTAAGAGCCAAGAGAGGACATTAAAAAAAGCCAATGTCCATCAGAGTTCTGCTCCAAAGGGCTATAGGCTGGAACAAATATTGACACGGTAAGGAAAAAATATACAAAAATGACAATTGTTTAAAATGGGCACAAGTTAGAATGTAACAGATCCACAATGACCTAAATAAACCTGGACAGGAGCCAAGGCCCTAAAATTTAAAGTTGTTTTTGAAATTTAGATTCTGCTGGTTGTAGTAAGAATTAGACACAAAAATACCTCCGTGATCCTAGTTCCATATCACTGATTGAATTTGTTTGCAATCTGTTTCCCCAACTTCAACCCTTTCTTGCTTTGCAAGGAGAAGCAGAAGAATATGATAGAGACAAATCTTGGGACAGAAGATGTCACAGAGTTTCTCTGCTTGCTTCCCAGTGTTCATCATGTATTTGTTTTCTTTTAAGCTCATTACTCCTGGTTATACCCTTTCATGCTGTTCTGAATAATCCCTGTCAGTTCTTGCTCTTCAGTTTGATCATCCTTTTTAACACTTCAGTCTGACCATTAAGTCCCTGCATCAGTGAGATGCATGAACCACAACACCAGAGTACATCATGGGTTGAAGTCTGTGCGACTACACAATCTTTACTGGATAATATTATGGTCTTATACGATGGTTGAAATATTCAGCAATGCCGTTAATTTTTGACACCAACTTTAGGTCATTCTCATTTCAAAATCAAGTTGTTGTTCCCCAAATCATGTCTTTAGCTCATTTCATTTTAATTTAATCAGTCCATTAAACTGCTTAATTATTCATTGGAAATTATTTCAGCCACATTTCCTTGGAATTAAGGGTTCTGATAGAAAATCTAAGGTTAAAACAGTGGTTAGTTTCTTTATTCTTTCTTCATTTGTGTAAATTCCAGTTGAAACTGAGAGGCTTAAATCTCTTCTCACACCAATATTTCACTGATGTGATTTTAATGGACTTCATTAGAGCTATTCCTGATTTACATAGCCATATTCAACAGAAGGATCTGGTGATTTTTTCTTGGAAACAACACAGTAAAATCTACAAAATTTGGCTAGTTGCTGTTAACAGCAGGAGATAAGAATTTGTAAGTAAAAAAAAAATTAGGTTTATTTTAATCCACTACAATGTTAGTAATCTGGGCCTAAAAACAGCTAAATCAAAGGACTTTCAATCCAGCATTCAGTTTAGAAGTAAGAACACTATGGAATATAATGTATTTAAATATTATACCATTTTTCTAGTACCTTCAAGTAGTTTGCTGCGCTGAAGCAATATTTTCATATTAAAAGATTCAAAACTCCATGCCAGATCTTGCATTCTGCAGATATCATGTGTCATCATGGTTTGTGATCAACATCTGTTGGCTGCAATGCTTAGAACATATTCGCCAGGGCCCTCCTGAATCAGTGAGGTAATTTTAACTGTTGTGCTGATTTAATTAGAGAAAGGAGGAGAAAAAGTTTCACATCACTTTGATATTTATACAACAAAGCCAAAGCACCAATGTGGTTTCACTAAATGCTGGGGTAGCTGCTAAAAGGGAAGATTTAAGAGTGGGGGCACCACAAAAATGACTTTTTTACAGTTCAGAGAGGCAGCTCCAGGTGTCTGAACAGAATTGTATTCCTATAAAAAGTTGCTTTTCAAAGAGATGCTTGTGGTGTCAAGAAACCTTTTACCTCTTTTTTTTTCCGGAAATTTTAAATGATTACATTTTATAGTACCTCTTAAGTCTTGATTTCACGAATGACTGGGACACTTAAGAGTGTGTTAAGACCTTGTCTGCATACTAACATTGTACAGATAGGAAAAAAAGGATACACCCAATTTTGCCTGCAATTACAGTGCTGCCAGGTCAGTTTTACTATAGAAAGGAAAATAAGCCATTTTTGACACTTTTTGGGTAGTGCAAATGTACTTGCTCTGGAAGATGGACTACTTTGCCTAGAAAACAAAATCAGTGTTTCCCAGAATGGATATCTGTATACCAAACCTGTGTGTAGAGCAGTGATCTATCCTACTGAAAGCTGCTTTTGCAAATGGAGCTTGGAAACAGGTATTGAATGGATGTCGGTGCCTAAAGACACACATCACCAATGGGATTCCCAGAAGTGCTTCAGCGCTTGTTTGGGAGTGAGCTGTAATACCAGGTGCTGTTCAGCATGGAGGGTGCACTCCGAAATGAAGATTAGAATATGAAAGAAAGCACCTGAGAAGAAAAAGTGTTCATAAAATAGAGGAGATCTGAAAATCTCTCTGCCACAGTGGATGAAGACATTCTTTTTTTTTTTTTTTTTTTTTTTTTTTTTTTTTCCCTGAAATATTCCTATCACGCAGTCAGCCAGCCGCAGTATATCAGTATATGTGGTAGAGCTGAGGTGAAAATAACACCCAGTGGGCAGCTCTGGTGACACTGGGATAAAGCTGCATTGTACTGGATTATGAATGGTGGCTTCTTATCTTTCATGTACAATGCTCCTGATTCAAACAGGGAGGTAGATGCACTGAAATTAAGGTCCTGGTAGTCCTTCCCAAAGCCGTTTATCACCGAACCTCTTCTATCAGGTAGAGAGAAGAAAAGCTAAGGTCTCTGAAGACCAGGCATCCAAAATAAAGTGACTCAGTAACCTTTGATCAAAGGAACTTACTTACCTTTTCTTAGCACACAGCAAGATGACAAAGGATGCCAAGAGTTCAGATGCCAAGAGAGGTAGAGAAACTTCATTAAAGTACTTATTGAATGTGACATCGAGAAGTGACAAATGGAAAGCTTGGCAAACAGTGTGAAACCTACAGCTTGAGGCTTTGCTGTAACAATGACCGCCAACACAGCACCTGGGAAAACAGTCCATTCATCTCACGCCTCTCTGCTCATGCTGCACCGGGAAGGCACTCTCCATGGCAGAGCTGGGCTACCTGTACGAGTGTCTGCCCCAATACACCCTCAGCCCTACCACAGGCCTCTGTTAACCATGTGGCAATGAAAAATGGACATTCAGCTGGGGTCATGGCTAATACACCACCCTGCCGTGATGGTCAGGGGACAGGATGGCAGCTGAAAGGTTTTGAGATCTGAGCAACAGCCTTCTTCACAAGTGTTCAGGTCCCATAGCACTTTGCAGGTTGTCCTGCCATCCTCCATCCTGGGGACAGATGCAAGAAAGGGGAAGAATCCTACCTCAGGGGAAGAGTTATAGGAAAATGCAACAAGCTACAAAAACTCGGTCAATATACTTGACTGTACAAACTAAATAACTAGGGATGATAAGTTTACCAAGAATTGAGGGTTATAGCAATTACTGCAGTGGGACCTGCAGCTGCTCAACACTTCTGAAAACCAGAATATTAATTTGAATGCAAAAATATTAACTTATGTACTTAATGTTAGACTCCCTCATTTGAAAAAGTGGGGCTAGCTATTTGCAAGAATTCGTTAGAAGAGGTTTATGTGGACAAGAAAGAGGCCCTGAGATCACATGTTTCATGGCTGCATATAGCCTAAAAAAAACCCTTCAAACTTTAAATATTATTGTTTTCCTAAATTAACTCTGGGAGATTTTAATCTAGATCTTGGGTTTCTGCCAGGGAACACACACCGCTCCCCACATCCATGAGAACATTGTGGAGTCCTGTACAGTTGGCTGGCATAATAATGAAATAGCAATCAGTTAACTCTATCATTTCTTTATAAAGTGTTCTTCTGTAATGTTGCTCTTCCGTTAACTCACTGTAGCTTCCTGATTAGCATCCTGTGCTGGGGGACACAAGTCCTACATTTTTTTCTGAGTGGCTTTGGTGGGGGGCACTCACAGGACTATTTAGTGAAGTCAAAAGGAAGACTTAATGCACTGAACAGCTTCATGAAACTCAAAGAGTAATTCTTCAATAATATTGCTGATCAGGTCAGACCGGATCAGGGAAGGGCAGTTAGAATCCCTTGGGATGATGCCTAAGAAGTCATTGCAGTGAAGAAGGAGACAAGGATTTATGGTGACTGGAAAGCTTTGAGAATACATTGTTTGTGCCTGAATTCAAATGGGGCCTTGGTGAAAGCAGGCTGGTCAAACACAAAGCAAGTGGAGTGCAAACGCTATACTCTTCAGGGTATACTCATGTGCTGCATGAAAAAAAACCATCTTTGAGTTTGTTTTTTGTCCTACCTAATTAAAGCAAATGGAGATGCAGTTCCTCATTGCTAATAGATCACTGTTTCCAGTCCTTGTCAGAGAAAATTCTACCCATGAAGCTCATGGGACATAACCTGAATAGGGGATGTACAGTGGATCATGGATTTTTGCCAGTGCACTGTGAAACTGTGTCTGGGTTAGCTCTCAATGAATCATCTCAGCCATCTGGGGGAAATGGGAGGAATTCCCTCACTTCTTAGTCAACCTATCTGCTTTTTAAATGGGAAATTTTTTTCAGTAAGATGCACTGTGTGTATCTGGTGCTTGGCCTCTCGCTACTGCCAGCTGTCACTCTGATAATGTGCTACAAATGATGGTACATCAAACAGACAGGGCTTCAAGCCCATGTGACTGTATTGCATTTTCAAAGTGACAACCAGAAAGAACAAGAGCTCTGGCTGCTGAATTGATCCATAAGTGGATTTTGTTGTTGATATTAGTATTTGTATATAAAAAATGGGGCTTGAACAGTTTTAGTATTTTCCTGGGGGGAGCCAGGACATTGTTAGATCTTCATTATGCAGACACATGAGGATAAGGCACAAAATGAAACTCATCTAGAATTCTATTCTCATAGACTAAAGCAGGCAAAATAATGATTATTAACAACAACTGATTCAAGTATATGCTTCTAATTCTGGGTCTGTAAGCACAATTTTAAGTGACGTAAATTGGCATAATTCCCTCAGTGAATCTGTGCCCACTTTATCAGGCATCATAGAGATACCTGATGTCTACACATGTCACAAATAGCCATGAATGTGAGGCAGTGTGTGGGGATTCAGCAGGAGTAATACAAATATATCCGTATGTTTCCATGGGTGGAACAAACCAGTAAAATCTATTGCAGATTCTGAGCTGGGACACTTGGGTCAGTACAGCTGTGGGGAAAATCTTTCTGCTAATATTCAGGAGATACGGCATCTTCCAGCTCCACAGCCAGATCTGTGACTCTACTCCTACACAATGCTTTCAGTGGCTCAGGAGCAAATTCTTTCTATCTAAGGATGGGTGAAAAGCTTGATCAAACACTAATTAACTCAGCATGAGCAGAAGACTCAAACCAATCCTAATGTGGAAGCCTCTTCTGAGGACTTACTCCCTCTCCCCAGAAAATCAAAGCAAAACTCTGGCTGCCAGTGAACAGTATTTGTAATCACAATTGCACACTCTGTTTCTTGGTTTCATTTGGGTCTGGAAGAGAAAGTACTAAAATGCTAAAAGGAAGGCTGTTCTTAGGATTTGCATGTCTGCTGTGGGATGATCTTATATGGCATAAAGGCTTTCCTGCCCTTCTTACAAAGTCTTAATCCATCATGTGCTAAACATTGTTACCCTGAACCTTGGGAACTTTTACTCTTTCTGAGTGTTTCACAAGATAAAGCAGTCACAGGTTCTTCTGGGAGATATCTACAAGCACCAAAAGTATGTGGCTTATATACAGTTCACAACTCCTTCTACAGTTGACATTACTGGGTAAAGTTCAAAAGCCTCAAGAACAAACTCAGTGATCTTACTTGTATTAGCCTACAACTCCTATGATGTGTACAGAGTTTGTCTTCCTGATGAGAGATGTTAGAAAGGGACAGATAACAGAAAAAAAAGCATAGGAGGAAACAGTGCTCTAATCCCACCCCAGAACTGGTTTAACAAAGGGCTCGGGAGTTTTACGGGAACAACTAGATCCCTCTACAGAGAGCCATTTTAGGGTCTGATGGAAAAGAGAAAAATTAGCAGTTCACTTGCCACAGATCAGTGCCATGAATGGATTCAACACTGAATATAACCTTTAAACAAAAATGCATACAAGCTAAAATGACAAATTTTCATGAATTAACACTGCTCATGTCATTCAAGGTAATCACTCTAAAGACAGATGGAAACAATGTTTCAAAACAAATTAATGCTAAGGCTGTTGCATCATGTAAATAAGTCAAAGGATATAGACTTGTCATTTGATGTAATTACATCAAAAAGGACATTTTTACCAGCAAAAGCTAAGTAAATAGTTAAATATTTGTAAGAAAATCCCACAAAAGTAAAGTTATTCAACAAGTAAATACTCCCTACTCCATATCTTGATATGACGTTGTTTCTGTCAGGCCGTACTCTCATATTTCATCATGCCTTGTCACTAGATTCTTACTGGGCAAATGACTTTGCTCTTATGGACTTTCTATTAAGAATGGAGTTTCATCCATGAATTCAAATAGATCTAGAAATTTGTAGGGTTAGTAGGGGAGGCTATATTATCTTGTATTATATCCTAGCTGATGGGAATGATAGAATTTCTCTAGTTATTCTCACAGTGGAAGGAGCAATGCTTTCCTATAATACTTCCTACCTGCTCACATCACAGCAGAAGATGCTGCAGACATATATAAAAATACAAATAAGTGTAAAACATTAATATATGGACTATACCTATGGACTATATGTCAAATTAGAAGCTGTCTAGCTTTCTTCTGATCACTGTACTTTTATCTTTCTGGTGAACAAAACTCATGAGAAAGTTGACTCTAAATTTCAGTATTCACAATAAATTAATTGGTGGTTGCTTTTAATAACTACATTCAGCATAGATGTTTTTATTACTCTGCCTTCCACCCCATCTTTTGAGGCCAGAAGATCCTGCTGCTGAAACTCCCCTCCCGCATGGCACCTCGCAGCAATGCTGAAGTCCATCTTTGCCAGTGATCTCATCATTTCCGTTTCTAGCAATTCATGAAAAACCCAGACTGCAGAAGTTAACTGGCTGCTATAGAACTTCCATCTACAGAAATACTGCTGTGTGTTAGCAGTGTGGCTTGCTAGGAAAGCCTCTTCCTCTGCTCTCCTCCTCTCCACTCAAATATCTCCTCTTTTGGGGGACCCATTCAGTATCCACTGAAAATCATTTAGATCAGATCCTGAAGTTAGAAAAGCTCTAGTGGAGAGAGGGAAAACAGAAGAAAAGGGCTCATGAGAGGCAGGCAATGGACTGTATTTTTAAACATGCTTCTATGACATCTTGAACAAGCCTCCGATCGTGAGTGAGAGCTTTGGTTGCTACTGTAGTAGAAGTGACAACAATACGCATTAGCTGACTTACGCTGTAACAATGCACATGTTTTCTTGCTGAAAACAGGGGGAAATTAGTTGTTTAGTAAGTATCCCTGGAAGCTTTTGTCAAGATAATTTTGGTCTTGCCAGCCTATCTCTTAGAGCAAAGTGACAAATACATATTTGTCTATAAATACAGCATAATTAAACAAAGTTGCTTTTTTTCCCCCCTTCCAGTACCCAAGATATGAAGGAATAAAGTCAAGAAATAAGCTCCACCTTTGCCCAGTGTGATTCGGTAACCTAAACGTTCAGCACAGGATTTGGTTCTGTAGGTTTGTTCTGTAATATATTGATATTTCTGCTGCTGCTAACTCTTGGTGAGGGCTTTTCTTTTTTATTTTGATATTCCGAAAGCCCCCTCACACTGCATACCCTGAACTTAAACATCTAAAATTCCATCAGTGTGGTCTTTGCACCCAGCAAGATCTACTGTGTGTTAATTAAACCTGTTTCTAGTTCATCTAGTGGAATCTTCTTTCATTCCACTCTGCATTTCTTTGCTGGATCATTCCACTACAACGTGTGGACATCCTTTCCTGTGTGGCTGTCAGTGCTAACTCAATGGCTCTGAAGGCTGTTGGTTGCAGGACTCTGGAAGAGCTACAAAGTGCTCCATCATGTTTCCATGATACATTAGTACAAAGCAGCTGCCATTTAAAAGTCAGCTCCTTCTGAGCATTGTACAGAGACACTGTGCAACTCCTGATGCAATTGTAGAAATCTTGCATTACACAGCATGGTAAGTGTTCATAAATCCTGCTTATTTTTGTGAACTGCTGACTACTGTGCTTTGGGAATGGCTGGCTGAAAAAGGCACCCAGAAAGGCATTTTAAACGGGAATTTGAATAAGCGTGAAAATTTCACTTGATACGTAATCATCATCAACAGCAACAAAACTTCTAGGTCAAGAAACAAAGATGTATAAATGAAAAGAAATGCACCTTGCTCTAGGACTGTGCGTAACATACTCCAGTGTTTTATAAGACCTGCTTCCCTCTCCAACAGATATCTGAAACACCATGTACTTCAGCTCCTTCAGTTTTACACTCTAATGCACAGCCAGAACAGTGATCTCTTAGGCTTTCATATCAAGAGCTCAGCACATGTGTCAAACACATCATGGATCTGGAAGTTTTTCTGCCTTAGCCTGACTGATTGGGCTTTGCATTAGGCTGTAACTTGGAGAAGTTGGGGAGCATCCCTAAACAATTTCTTGCAAGTGAGCTAGTAGAATAACTAGAAATAAAACTGAGACCTTCCTTCTCCTGTCTAATCCGTTAGACTGAAGAGCGCATGCCTACGCACGGAGCGACTCAACAGTGCTACGTTGTGACTTGTAGACACGCCAGCTTTGCACAAGTTGCTCCAGGAAGAACAAGGGAACAGCTCAAGCTTTATGTGCCTCTTACATCATTCAATCTCCAGCCTCGTTTCACTTCCTGGGAGTACATCTTTATGCTGTAATGGGTTTGGGTGCCCACCTTTGTTTTATTGCCCTTACAGGCACATTCATTATCAAATTACTGGAACAGTAAATTCATTCTCTGTTTGACTTGAGAGACAAACTAGACCAAATACAGTGAGAGTGCATAAAGCTATTACTCATGAGGTTGTCTTTGTAATGCAAGAGACACCACTCCCAGTGGCTGGTATGGAATTAAAAGTAGACTTAAACCAATAACACTCAAGAGAGAGGATTTTTCTCAGGAATTAATGACTAGATAGGAGGAGTTTGTATGACCAGAGGAAAAGTCAAAGCCACTAACCTCAGCCTGTCACTTAAGAGACATCCTCTCCTGAAGCTGTTATCACAATGCTATAACCTAAAAAATGGAAATAAATATTTAAGTATATCGTGGCCTTTATTTTTCAAGAGCAATGCATTGTCAATTAGCATGTACGCAGTAGTTTTAGAGGATTCATGCCCAGGATATAGCCAACCCCAAGGCAAAATTCTCTCTTAGAGTTCAATTTGTTTCGTAGTAATTTCTCACTGAGGAAACATAATGATGCCACAAGTAGAGGCTACAATAAATATTGAGGAATGGCTCACAGAAAGTTTTGGGCTCTTTGGACATGAACAGTACTAAGTCTATGTGATGATATCAATATTTTGCTTTTTAGCCCCAAGCATGACACACACTGCTTCTTTCCCATTCTTCACAGTGACTGCCATAGAGAGCTCGCAGGTTGGTAGCAGACAGCCTGTCTGATTTGCTGCCCTCTGAGGCTTGCTCTGGCACATTGGGTCATGTCTCCTTCAGCTATTCCTGATCCACCATCAGCACAGCAAGCAAATCATATCTGGAAAGAGCCCAGACAAGCCAAACTCTGAAAATCAGCAAAGGTCTGTTGAATCTGTGGGGCTTGCAAGCTCCGGGTTCCCACGAGGCACCCATGCCAGACGGCGAGGGGAACACCTCCTTGGGCTCTGCACAGGCAGCAACTATCCTGCGGTTCGGACTTGCCAAGCTACAGCAAAGTCTTGGGCCACTTTCAGTCCCATGCATTTTCTTTTCTCCCTCTGCTAGATATTTCAACCGTTTCAATCTTTAAAAATTCTACAGTTGAAGTAGTTACGCAGAACTATTCACAGGTCGGGAACATATGCAGCTTCTGAGATTAATTTTTAGATTTTTCGATTTTTCTTTATAGATGACTGGTCTGGACATCCAGGTTTGAATATATTAGTCTTAACCCTAACCTACATTTTCAAAAGGTTGATTTTTGACACAAAGGTGATTTTTTCCCCCAGAATGTAGAGAGCTGTCATGAGAAAATTCGTTTTACCAGAAAAAAAGACCCCAAATATTTCTATCTCTACAAATAATTTCAATGGAAAATTTTTGTGCCAAGCTAATAATTTGTAAGAAATAATAAAGAATGAAAACCATGCTTCACCACTGCTATGTGGAGAGAGCCAAGCTATTTAAATCCACTTAATTTTCTAGTTTATTTCATAATGCATATTCTATGATGCATAAAACCCTTATTAATTTGTTTGATAAACAAAGGAATTGTATTTTCATTTTCATTGGGTATGTTGATTTTCTTCCATGACCTCCAGATTACCAACCATAAACCTCATCTGATTTTTTTCTTTCTATTACCTGGTCAGACTTAGTTGTTATAATTATTGTACTGCAGGTTTACTGCCATGGTGAGGAACTGAAAACAGGAAGTACGAAGGGGACCACTGAAGCCTGTTAGGTCCAGCTGAACTCCGGCATATCCTACAACTCGGGCAATGATTGTGGATCATGTGGATCGTGCAAGATATTCACAAAACATAAGTTAAGGCTTGATGCAGAAGATACTGGCTAACGTTTTACAGGCTCTGCGAGGCAGGGTGTCAGTCTAGGTGACTGCAGCAGCCTTTCCTGGCCTCGAGGTGTGTGAACAGGAATGCACAAAGCTGGGTAATGGTTTCTGTCACTATGCACTTGGCACTGCGCTGGTGGGCAATGGAGGAGGAGAGATGAATTTAGGCCATGTTTGCACTCTCTCACTCCTGGAGCCATCAGTCCCACAGCCACTGTGAATGATTCATTAGTTGCAGCAACCAGGGTGTCTTCTCCATAGCTGTGCAGGCTCTGCCAAGGGTGACGCAGGTGGGAGCTGTGGCAGCTGCTCCCCTCCCTGCACTGACTCACCTGCACCCAGGGATTCCTCAAGAGCCTGAGTCACCCACTTTGCAGCTCCTTCACATGGGAACGGAGATGCAGGAGGGAGACTACAGGTCAGGGCAGGGTCTGGCTTGTGATTTCTTCCGCTTCAGACGTGTGCTCAGGGAAGACAAGGCCATCGGGACCTAGGAGGACTTTAGGGAATCCCACAGTTCCTCATAGCAAATGATGGATGGTGCCTTCCCCACCACAGCTGGTTGTGTTGCAATGTCCACTGCATCAGTAGCAAGCAGTGATCCCTCTGCAATTTTAAATAGCCTGAGACCCCACTGCCTGGACGAAGTCAGCAGAACAGGCTAACCTTGCACTCAGTCAGTGTGAAGAGAAGGCCAACTGCCAGTGCTGTTAGACTTCCCCACCTTTTAGGCTTTCTTCCCTTCCCAGGTGGTTCTTTGAGTCCCCAGCGAAGATGCAATGTCTTCTCCTTTACCAGTACAGAACAGGGTAGGAGGAATATATAAAGCCCTAGTGGTATGATGAGCCTAGCCAACCATCTCCACTGCATCCCCACTGCTACTGAGAACAGATTATTTCATGAAATGTAGTTGCTAGGATTGGTCAAAATCACTGAGTTTATACTATTCCACATAGCCTAGTTTTGAAAGATCAGACATCTCCTCAAAAGACAGTGATGAACACTGTAATCACTCTGTGGAGTCCATTTGTTGGGAGCAAGAAAACATGGTGGCTGGAGTAGTAGTAGTGTCAGCATCCCATCACCTAGCTTTGCCATGACATAATGAGTGACTCTAAACTTCAAATACCTTCACCCATGAGATAATAAAAGGCTTACTTCGCTGAGCAATCTGGCAAGTAAGTTAACGGAGACTTGCGAAATCATTAACCTCTTAACTGGAAAGTCTGCAGACAGGTACAATCAAGGTTCTAAAAGATGAAGCACTGGAGAGGTTTGGATCCAGGTGCCCTTTGAATGGACCAACCTATCCATCTAGACACTCTGAGCTAGACCAAACACAGGCCCTTGTGCTGCTGTTCCTGCTACCTACATGAGCTGCCTCACCCCAGCAAGCATGACAAGGCTCAGGAAGGGGTCTTGAGGACCAGGCCCAGCTTTTCACGTGTCCATGCTCTGCAGCTTTGGGAGGAGCAGTGGCTCCAGTGGGAAAGGATGGCAGCTCAGGGCTGCTTGCTGGGAAAAGAATGTATGGCAGAGCACCACCTCCTGGCTCCTTGGCTAAACCGGCATGTCTCATGCTCCCCTCTGACGTGGTTTGTACTTTACCAGAAATGCTGGACCTGAAGCAACTGATTGGGAAAGAAGGAAATTGAACTGGGATCACGTGGATTTGCAATAACATCTCTCTACTCTGGCATTTTCTTAGTAAGTGTCAAGCAACTCTTATTCCTTTGGGAAATCATTGATGGTTCAGAGGAAGGCAGGCATCTTCTGCATTTTTGATGAATCTTGGACTCTAAGAGATATATTTTGGCATTCTGTGTGGGCATCTACACACTACACCATCAGATTCTACTGATGGCAGTAGATAGACTATCTCCTGCCTATATTTGAAAATTTTATTTGTGGTTGGATGGTGGTCTCCACAAAGATGTGTATTTTTGACATCAGGCTTTTCAGTTCAGATATCCCTACATATGGAACCTAAGTGTTTTGAAGGCTAGAAGGAAGTGGCAATTTATGTTACCTCACTAGGAACACCAGAATGGAGGAGACATCTTAAGTCGCCGAAGTCAGGATCACAGTAATAGCATCTGATTTGAGTTAAAAATCTAAGGAATAGAAATACCAAAGTTCCTCTCAGGATTTAGGCTTCTGATATCATGATGAGCACTCTGCAAAAATGAAATAGAAGAGAAAAGCTAGATAAGAACAGCAATGAGTTTTGTGAATAACAATAAACCACATCTAGACCCATAATGTGTGATTCAGACATGTTCACTGAATTTTTATTAATTCATCTGGGAAATTTTATTATTTTCTCTGGCTCAAGCCTCTGATGGAAGTAAATTAAAGCTGTACCCTTGCTTTAAAGAAAAACGTGGTCTTGCATAAAAGTCAGAGTAAGGTGTTCTGAAGTATCATGCAATAAGGAGAAACTGCTTGCACATGCTGCTTTTGCTAAGAGATCATGAGTTCCTAATAACAGCCGGCACCTTTACAGTTTTACCAGAGCTTAGTGAGGTAAGGCTATAGCTGCATTAAAAATTAAATGGAAAGAACAGTCATAACTTGTAGGCAAACAGAATGAATGAGCAATAACGGCCTAGCCAAGTCTTGGAGGACATAAATCTTTCCTTTTGAGGCAGCCAAAGGACTTTGTAACTGTGTGATTAGCTTTTGTGTTTTGGTTGGAATGGAATGCAGTTAAGGATGTTGTGGGTTCATGTCCACTTGCTGCAGGTGGTGAAAACCAGAATGAGCAGGATCCTACATATTTCAAGAGCTGTTCTGGTAAATACAGACAAAAGAGCTACTGGGACTCCTGCACCATCGGCTGAGAAATGAAGAGAGACACATCTCATTGCTGCAGTTGGGATTTAAGGTGGCATAACGGTGAAAGTATTTCCTTATCTGCCAGCCTCTGATTGTACTTTTTAATGTATTCTTGACATAGTATTCCTCAACTCATGCTGTCTGCCACCTCTTTCTCCTTCACAATCGGTTATCACTGACATTTCAATAACTTCAGAGCAGCTGAAGCTGTCCCCCTGAGGCCAGCTCAGGTCCAGCCCAGCTGTATTTCATACAGGAGGTCAGAGGCTGAGGAAAACAAAACTGGTTTAAATCCAGTTTGCTCTCCATGGCTCCAGTTCAATGGCCTCAGGACAACTCTGAGTAACAGTAGCAGTCATATTAAGAAGATCATTACCGGTACCTGAAGTATATGAGAAAATAATAAAGGCTGTTCTCTTAACAGAATTATGCCAGTGCTTCATCCCTTGTTCCCTTAGTCAGGAGGCATTTGAAATATAACTCATTAAAGCAGCCAAAAGCCAATGAGAGAGAGGAAGTTTTCTGATCCTTCCAATGGACACAGTCGGTTACTTAAATTCATTATACAGTCTCTAAAGATCAGGAAATATCTCTATGTAAACACTGAAGGATCATGGCCATTTGATGATCAGTATTCCCAGGACTAAATTGTCTATAAATTATTGTCTATTATAGATAGGGACTCCTAATTAGCTAAAGGAAGGCCATAAATGTTCAGAAAGTACATAAATTTAAAAAATTAATATTCTAATCAATAATGACTGGGTGATATAGAAAAGATCGCATCTGTTCAAATGCTAAGATACTAAAACACATTTTTAAGGCTATTTATTGATGTTTCTTGAAATTAGTGCAAGAGAATTTAATTAATAAATAATGCTGGCAGCGGGAAAATATTGTTTACATGCACATGCTGCCCATTACAATCACACTCAGATCTGGTCTAATAAGTGAATCAGTACGGAGCCCGATATAGCCCAGGTGATAAGAACAGTGGTGAGCTCATTTTAGCTAGAAGCTTCTATCTTGCTTATTTTCCCTGGTTGCTTTGGGGGTGCCAGAATCATGTGGGTCCTGACTCATTTGAGCCTGCAGATATTTCTTTGCCCAGAGCTTGTCTGCAGCAAACCTGGTAAGAACGAAGGTGGTTAAGGTGCACTGGCTTCATAACCTACAGCCTGGAAGGAAGTGCAGAAGCTGACCTCGCACTGCCTCTACCTTCTTATCTTAAAGAAGGAGATTCCTATTTACACAAGAATCAACTGGAAGTGGCCTTTAGCATGAGTCCAGAATGAGGCTCAAATTCATATATCTCAAACTGTGGTTAGACACTTACAACTCTAGTAAGAATCTTCTATTATTTCTTTGAGGGAAATTGAAATTGTTGAAGCTAATATAATCAGCTGGGTTATTCCAGTCTAAATCAGGAAACTATTTTTCCATCTGATCTCATCACAAATGTGTGTTTTTCATTCTTCACTGCAATAGGGGAAGCAATTCTGAAACATTCCCTCTGTTAGAGTATGGAGAAATAAGAATTTTAGTTCAGCAAAAACAACATGTTCTAAGGCAAAAAGCTCTTTACTTGACCATATTATCCTAATCTGCCTGCCTAGTTTGTCACCCTCAGAGCTTAGTACCCCTCCCCACAAGGATCTCTGGTGCATCTATGATATCCACTATTCCGGTGGTGCATAAGACAAGGGCTGTGTATAGTTATTGGAATTCCTTATTGACTGTATAGCACTCAACCTCCCATTTTATCTTTTGAGCATCAATGTCTTGACCTCTGGTACTAGCATTTATAATCTAGCTATTTTCACTGGTGCTGAGGAAGACAGTAACGGCTGTTTTTTCCTCGCTGTCTAAGGACTAATGCAATCTCTCCTGTGACTTTAACTTTCGCACTATGAATCTACAAGAGACCAGTCCAATCTCAGATCAGGCAGCATCCACATTCCCTGGAACAGCAGTTCAGGTCTCAGCATGGCTATTCCACGGTTTTTGTCATTACAATTGACCTCCAGATGCTCTGAGAGGGCTCAAGGCTCTGCAGGAAGGGAGGACCTGGGAATTACTCTATGGACTGCTCCTGGGGACCTGGAATTACTCCATGGACTGCTTCTGAGCACTTAATCCCCCATGCCTCTTGCCTGCAGCACCCTTCAGTACACTGAACCACCAAGGAGCCCTTTCATCCTTCTTGATCAGCCCCACACGCAGGGCTGAGAATATACCTTCTCCCCATCCCACCTTTCTGGTGAATTGTTCCCAGAGGTGATAAGGGAGCGTGGGTACTTCCTGGGCATGGAGTGATTTGTTGGGCTTAGTCTTTTCATGCAGGTGCTAGAGGGCAAATTCTTGTCTTCTTTTGAGCGTACAGTAGCTGCAGGCACAAACCAGCCACTTGTGTGGGGAAAAGTGGGGGATGGTCTTTCACACAAACCCTTCAAATGGAATATCCTCTTGCTGTGCAAGCAGCTAAAAATCAATTGCACTTAGGGGTTTTCCCTGTGTCCTATCCAGAACATTTCCCCCGCCCCTCCTCGCAGCTTTGAGCCATTGCAGCAGGAGTGCTGTTTTGCCTTTTATCCTCCATCCTCAAGGTAGCTGGATTCCAGTGGTCTTGCCTCTGCTGCACTCTGAGATGAGAGGCACTGTAAGATATGGAGACTGATACCAAAACTCACTGTTTCTGGGAAGCTAGCTCAGGTGCAGGCTGCTGTATGTGACAACAGAATTAGATATGGTGCCAAAAGGGCGTGATAGTGAACATTAAATTTTCGCAGCCTCTTTGGGCAAAAACACTATTTTGCAAAAGAAAATCTTGCATTTGTTATCCTCCTGGCTTCCTCTTGTTTCCTTTTTTATGAGGTAACTGTCAAGAAATATTTCTGATGGGCTGCTATAACATGCCAAATTTCTTCATATCTGATGTTTTAAGTTTAACTATATTTATCTTGTTTACAAAAACTGACAAGTGATACAGCCATAATAATGCCAGCAGAAATTGCACAGCAATCTTACTAGAGTTCTTTTCAAGTCAGTGGAACTGTTAAATGGGATTAGTTCGGTAGAAGGGTTTATTGCTGCCATGAGAAACCAGATAGACACATATCACAGAGAACCAGTGATAGACTAAGAGGATCACATACAGAGTCATTGTGCCAAGGGGATATTGGCAGGGCAACGTAAGTGCATCTTTTAGCTCTGTGGAGCTGTGTCTCACTATTTCTGATATGCTTCTCACTCATCCCACCAGCTGTCTTTTCCCTACCTTCTCTAACCTTCTGCCACTGGTCCGACCTGTAGTTTTATGAGGTTTCACAGAATCATAGAATGGTAAGGCTGGGAGGGACCTCTGGAGATCATCCAGTCCAACCCTCAGCGTAGCCCATACAGGGACTGAACCCGCGATCTTGGCATTAGCAGCATCACGCTCTAACCAACTGAGCTAAACCTGCCCCCGTTGTTAGCAACAGTGTGGACCTGGAAACAATATTCACCTGTACTCACCTTGTAACCCCTAGAGTAGCTCTAGAAAACCTGTGTGTTGGGGCTATTGCTTTCTTTTGTTAGCTGTTTCCTAAGCTGTTTCCTCTCTTTAAATAAGATACATATGTTATATATATATGACAGATGTTGTATGTTTTATGTATAGATATATTTTGCTATATATGCAAGTCCATGTTGACCAGATTCAGAGACTGAACTAGAAGTCTCTGGAGCAAAGAGCATTTAGTCGGTAGTTAGAAACTTAGCAGCTGATTGCTGCATAAACTGCCATTCTCTCCAGAGCAGACGTAACTAATAGTAGTCATGACATAAAGAGTCACTGAGACGTTACTGTGAGGTTCCAGCTGGGATACTGTACTTTTCTCCCTGGCTGATAGGAGCCCAGCTCCTGCTCAGATCATTCCTTAAAACATACTTCCTACATGCCATGAAAGACTCTTCACATTTCAGCTCTGGTAGCAGGCAGAGTGCAGAGCTAGAAGTGTGTCTAGCTAGCAGGTGGAGCACTCTGTTAATTCAGCTCCAGCAGCTATACAGTCTGACGGACACCACAGTGAAGATCTAAGGAAGGGAGGAGCAGCTGGGCAGGGGACAAGGCTGTGAGCTTTCCAGCTCTCTGGAACATGGTTTGAATTTGTTCCAGCCATTCAAGATGATCTTTCTATTCTTGGCAGAAGCTTACAAAGTTTCTTAGCTAAGCAAAAAGAGCACAAGTCCTCATTGTGCATGGCTAGAGACAGACACTGGTCATTTGATTATTGTTCAGAGCATAAATAAGTGCAATGTTACAAATGCCCTGGAGGAAGTGAAAGGCTCCCTCGTGAGGAGGCCGTCGATGCTATTTGATTCAGAAGCATCCTGAGATGAAATCATAACTCTCTGGCTGAGTGACCATCCCTGTGCTCTGATATGTTGTCATTTTACTGCACTCAGGAGACTCCTGATGAAAGCTAAGCATTTCCTTGCCTTCCTACCAATATATTTTCCTTCTGCATCCTCAAGGTTTCCTTATGGAAACATGTGCTTTGCAGTAACACTCACAGACTTTCCTGCAGGACAGGTCTGAACACACACCTAATAAGTTGCTTTTCTTGCCCCAGATAGTTAGCAAGCGAAATGGAAGAGGTTTCAGACTTTACAGATGGGTAACAGAGGTGCAGATAAACTACACAACTTGCTTGTGGTTGTGCTAGAAGTCTATAACTGAGGCAGGCCTTGAACCAAAATTTCTGGTGTCCCTGTGCCAGATTGTAACCACAGTCTGGCCTTTCTCTCAGAAGGTATATATTTGTAGAGTTTTAAGGTCAGAGGAACGATCACCTTATCTACTCTGACTTCCTCTTGTGCCAAGTCCAAGAATTTCTTTGATCAAAGCACATTTTACAGGATAGAATACAGCCTTGAAATGAAGACACCAGAACATAAGGACTAATTCTACAACTTCCCTCTGTGCTTTGTTCCAATGGTTAATCATCCTTGCTGGTAACTTATTTTTCATACGAATGAGTCTGGGTTTAATTTGGTTCCTGTGATGCCTCGTTTCTGCTAGATTAAAGGGCCCTTCACTATCTGTGTTTTCTTCCTCTCCTCTTCACAGACAGTTTTTTCACATTTCTAGAAAAAGCAGTCAGGTTGACAAGTTACTTGCTGCTGAATCCCAGGGATGTTTTCCCTTCACCTTGCAACTGTCTTCGGCATTCCCCCCCCCCCCTTTTCATAATGCAATAATTAAGAAACTTTAAAGAAAACTGAGAGGGAGATAAAAGAAGGAAGTTACCAAGCAATATTCTTTATTCTTCTTTCTGGTGCAGTGGGAATCTTGTAGCCAAACCAAGCAAATCAGTGCCAGGTTCTGTTCTCATTTATATTTAGAGTGGAACATTTAAAACTTGCCTTTGCTTGGTATAGCCCCTGGGAGCTACCTCGCAGTAAGTGGGGAACACCAACAGAATATCTGCTACAGGGTACTGATCATGTGAGACTCCAGCCGTGGTGTAACAGGCCACTGTTGCACTGAGGCTTCCTATTCTGGGGCACAGAATGTAGTGCGGACTATTTCTGCTAAGAATAAAGTCCTAGAACTGCAGTTCTCCTCCTTTCCCCATTTACTGAAGCCTAGATCTGATGAGGTACCATTGGTGGGGATCAAACGGGTGGCATTTGGAGTAGTATGAAATACATAGCAGAGAAGATGCCAGGAAGATCTGTGAAGGTGAAAAGTTATAGGAACTGAATCATAAATTGTACCTTATTTGTAAACCAGATGTGTAAGTGCTTAGAGTATTGAAAGGACCACTTTTCTAATACAGCTTTTATCTAGGCAGAAGTGGCAGTCTGTAGTTTGTGTCTACAGAGTCTGAGCCCCCTTACTCCATCCAGAACATAGTTCTGATCTACAGCTTTGAAGGAAGTCCTCTGCTCTGACTGGGCCCTGAGCCCACTGGCTGTTGCTAATGGGCTATGACGAGCTGTGCAAGCCTGATCCCTGTAGCCTGTGGGTGAGAGAGCACACAGACCGCACTAAGTCTTGCAAGGTGTGAAGGCAGAACACAATGGTGGGATGGATGAGTCAATACTAATTAACAACAGTTAAAAACAAAGATGTAAAATCATCAAAGCTTCATTGAAAAAGGCAGAAACATCAAAAGTTGTAAAACTCAAAGAGAAGAAGCAGAAAGGTGAAAGAAGCGGAAGAGTGGCAAGATCAAGCCTCAGCCTGTCCCAAGAAGCAAGACATCAACATTTTCCCACCTGATTAACAGCTGCCTGGCTAGAAGAGACTCACTGAGAGGTGCAGTGCGGGGCAGGTGTTAAAAGTATTAATGCTTAGTCTAGCAGTAAGTTAGACCCAAGCCCTTATCATGTGTTTTAGCAATAAATAATGGTTGCACGCTCATAAGTCTTTCAAGCCCTTAAGAGGCACCCAAAGAAAAGTGATCCAAAAATTTGAGGATTATTTAGCAACCCTCCCTAATGAACTGGAAATGTGGAATAGGGTAGGTGACCCTATTTGATCCGCTAGGCCTTATTCCTTTTTATCTTTCTCGTGACCTGCTCCAACAGCATTTCCTGCAAAAGTTTATTTATTCTCTGTGTTAAATGTCCTTTCCAGCCTATGTTTAACCCCACAGACAGCTCTTCCCAGCCTTCACCAGCTCACTGACCCCAGCGGACAGACTCCTGGTTTGCAAAGTGTGTGACTCAGACCAATACATCTCAGCTGGGACCAAACCAGAGGACTTTGTAGCAGCTCTCCACCAGCAACGGAAGTGTACAAACTCTACAGAGAGAACGCAGTGAAATGTCGAAGAGAAAAAAACATCCTTGAACAGCAAGATAATTTCCACACTGAGATGAGGTTTCCTGTTTTCACTCATTTCCTTGATTTTGCTTCTCAAACGTTTATTACAGAGCCTAGTATTTTCACTGTCAACAACCATTATAGTTCAAGGTGACATGAATGGTGAGTCTACAACCTTGTGTACTGCACAAGAACAAGATAAGCCTTTCTTAGGCTGCTCAGAACTTTAATGTTTTGTTTTCATTCTGCTACTCTCTTCTTTGCTATTTGCAATTTGCAGCATGGGGTGCGTGCTTGCAAGAGTTATGAATCTGGGACAAAATTCATGGCAGCAAATGCAAAAAGTGAGTCCCAGAAAAGGTGGACTGGGAAAGAAAAACTTCAACCACTTATTTCCTTGGGGAAACAACCCAATCACTGGCCACGCAGCTTGGCGTTACTTCTGTGTTTTGATTTGAAAGTTTCAGCAAGTTGAACCTCATACTTTAAAAAGCATAAACTAATAAACTTTCCAAATTAGCTAGTTTAGGAACAAACAAATCTATACTCTGTTGCATGAGAAGAGCTTCTCTGCAGCATGTGATTATCACAAAACTTGCCACCATTCAGTCCTGTTTTTTCTTAAGTGCCAGATTCGTATCTTGTTCTTACAGGTGTGGGTCCGGTTTTCTTTTTTTCCACACTGTTTGTTTGTACAGAACTGACATTTAGAATTCAGGCATCCCAAATGATACATGAAATCTATTTAAAGCAATAAAACAGGAAATCCTTTGTAGTGCATGTCTTGCTGGGGAACCCTTCCATGCATTAAGAGGTAATATTGATGTGGCCTTTTTCCCCCCTTTTCTTTCCCAGAACCTTTTAAATCTAAATCATACTTGGTTAAAAGAAAGAGGTAAAAATGTAGATAAACCAAGGACCCTTGAAACTTGAATAGGAAAACAGTGAAAACAACCACAGCTCAAGAATTTTCTCAAAGACCTCAATGTATTGTATTATCTAGACATGCTATAACCTACATGATCTTTATTTGGTGAAAACAGAAAAATAATTTTAGGAAGGTCAGTAACTAACTCCAGGAAGCACAGAACAAAATATGAAGGACACAGGAAACAATTCCCCTAAAAGAGCCATTTCTTAACCAATTTCTGCTTTTGCGGTTATCTTGTCATCAGACAGATGTACCCTATCATCTGCAAAACCCTGTTTATTCTTAAAGGGGAAGCAGTTATCTCCTGGTCTGTGTTTTTTAGATGTCAGGTGGAAAAGTAAGTATCTGTCAGCAGATACTTGCTGTCCTGAATAGAAAAAGCAGAGCTGGAATTCAGGAGGTGTTTCCAGCGTGCGCTAGAGTGCACAGGAGGCAAAGGCATTGGGGAATTTAGGCCTAGATTCAACAAATTACATAGCATGCTTAACTTCAAGCAAAATTTTGACTTCAGTAAAACTACTCACATGCTTCCAGATGTGCATATATGTAAGTACCTCTATGCTGGCATTAGAGCTAGAGGTTACAAAACCAGAATTTCAGTTTGAAGGTCAAGGTAAAAAAATATATGAGGGGGAAAGAAAACAGTCCAGTAAAAGTTATCAGTAGATTTTTCTTGCTCTGAACAGTCAGCTTCAGGCAAATCTTCCTAGAAGTGCCTCTGGCTTTAGGTGTTTAACTATTCTGGGATTGTCTTCTTGGTTTGAAATCTGGTAGCCAGTGCTGTCCTATTGGGTAAAAGATCAAAATTCACCCCCTATTAATCAAAACTGTATTAGACTCTGACCCAATATCTGTGCCGGTGAAACCAACGGTAATACCCTGCAAAACAATTAAGCCTCTTCTCTCATTAATAACTGCACTTTTGCTGGGGAGCACAAAATCACATCACAAAATGCTAGAGGTAGCAAAGCCTTGCAACTCTGTCTGAGGCAGGGAAGACAAGGAGGTTACAGGAGGACACGGCTAAGCCAAAGAAGGTCACTGACTGGATGAGTCATGCACAGACTCAGGTATTCGCAGCTACCATTTCCTGGTTCCCACCACTAGACAACACTTGTCTTAGCACATTATTCCCAGGTTTCTAAGATTTTATTTTAAAAACAGAGTGCAGATTTTGGGTGATCACAGACTACCAGTCATGCTTTCAGAGACAAAGAATCACGCAACCTGGCGAGTTCAGGCTGAGCATCTTCCCTCTCCATCGCTTTTCCTTGCTATCAATGAGAGCCTAACATGACATGATGTTAAATAAGATCAGGATAATAGCAGGCATGAGTGGTCAGTAAATCTGTATAGTATACAATCGAATATGTACTTAAATGGGTAGATTCTCTTTTTATGAGATCGTGGGAATTAAATTTCATTTAAAAGAAATAAGTATTCAGCAAACTGAGGCCCTTCTCTTTTACATACAGACAGACTGCTCTGTTCATGTGCATTCTATAAAGGCTTGTTATTCTATGTTTATCAGATCTGCAGATATCAAGGAGAACAGAAAATGTGTGTGATATCCGCCAGCTGGATCCCATCTGTCTTTTCTCTGTGGAGATGGAGTTTCAAAGTCTACATCCTATCTACTGTCACACCCTCTCTCTACATGAGAAGCTAAGTGTAAAGTTTGGCTACAGTGGTGGAAAAACAATATCTCTTTAGTGCATCACAACTATTTCCCTACCTACACAAAAGTGGCATTCTTCTTGTTCTGGCATGCATGCTGTATTGTTGCACTGTATCACAATTTTACTATTAAATAAAAGGAGTCTGGCCAAAATGATTTCAGAAGAACTTTTTTTTTTTTTTTTTTTTTTTTGCTCTGACTCTGTGCATGTATGTGTGTGCGCACACTGGTTTGCATATTGGAGAGAGGGTAGGGAAATTATGATTGACAGGTACAGAAGATACTGTGTAATAGCGGTGGAGGATATGACCTTATAGCATTTCTGGGAGGGGAAAAAATACCTACCTGGATAAAAGCCTAGTTTTGCTCCTCTTGAAGTGATTGAGGCTTTGCCATTCACTTCACCACAAGCCCTGAGGGACTGAGGAATTTCAGTTTCTCAGGATAACACCCAGGACGGAGCAACATTATTGCAAATCAGGAAGACTCAGTTATGTTTTCTTACCCTACAGTCTAGAGCTCTGGCTGTTCTTTGGGTCCAGTAGCTGCAGCATGTCTGGTAAAGTACAAACCACATCAGAGGGGCGCATGAGACACATCGGTTTTAGCCAAGGAGCTGGGAGGTGGTACCCTGCCATCTGTTCCTTTCCCAGCAAGCAGCCCTGGGCAGCTGTCCTTTCCCACCGGAGTTGCTCAGTTCCTCTTGAAGCTGCAAAGCACTGACACATGTGAAAAGCTGGGGCTGGTCCCTGAGAGCCCATCCTGAGCCTCCTCTTGCTCCATAGGGTGAGGTGGACAGATGTGCCCAACAGTTTGTGTAGCCAGGAGGGAGCAGGAGGGGCAGCACGGGGGCCAGCCTGGACACTGGACCCCCCCCCACCCACCCCGCACCTTGCATCTCACCCTCTGATAGCACCTGTCTGAGGACTTTTCGAACATCTCTGCAAACGTTTATTAATTTACCTGCTCAAGGGCCCAGCATTGCAAGCATGTTTTCTTTTTTACATTCATGGACAAAGATACCTGAGAAATTCAAAGGACAAGAGTGTCACAGGAAAAATCTCATGAGTCACAGGCGCAGGAGGAGCACTTTGACTTTGGCTAACATTTTCATCCCATTTTATTGGAAGCAAAATTTCTTCGGGATATTTGGGGGGCACATGCATTCTTTGATGATTAACCTGTGCATCTAAACAGATGACTTGAATAATAAGTAATATCAGATACATCTCCAGACACATTATCACACAGGTGGCTAGTGGACCACATACAAGCAAAAAGGCTTTTAATATCTTTAAATTATTTATACATTTATGGGTATTGCTATCTTTCCCTTGGTTTGTAGCCATAGAAAATAGCATCTACCCAGAAAGCATAATGAATGAAGACTGTGAGCAACTTTCATCCTACCTTTCCACTGAAAGGCCAGTGACATTATGGGTTCTTATTTAAAACTAAATTGGATTATTTTCAGAAATGTGATTACTAGTGTGCATGCATATGTACAGCTACACAGTTTATTTCAAAACTGAAGGTAAGTCAAAATGGGCTTTAGTGGGTACTAGTTATGAATTCCTATGCTTACATGGAGTAAAAATTTGGGATTTGCAGGCACTCCTGTAAGTATACGTAGGCATGCCTTTGCATTTCACAGCTTCCCTTACAATACTTAAGGTGTGACTGAACACATTTCAGGCACGAAAAAATTATTCATCTACTCTGAGAGAGCTGTCTGGCCTCCCGGCAGGGTAATGAGACAGCAATAACAGTACCTTCAGAAGGCGTTTCACCTTATCCTATCTATGCTGTCTCTGATGTGTCTCTCTCTCTCTCTAGACAACTTGATTAGACTAGAAGTCTTTAACATAGTGTTAAGCTAACTAGCTGGGTTAAAGCTAATTACTACCTGAAACTAACTGCCTGATGATTTAACTGGAGAGCTGGTTTAACTTTATGAAAACATTCCTCTGATCTCTTCCCTCTAACTCCACTAAAACGCAGCGATACAATACATAACATATCTGTTGGTCTTAGCTAGGCAGCCAAGGGGAAACTTGCAGTTCCAAGAGAAGCCAAGTTAATGACTTACTAGTGAACACGACTTGCTCACAGTCCATCTCTCGCACATGGAAGAGAACTTGCAATTCTCCAGGCAAACCATTTTATGCTGTGACCCTTATATAGTCCTATAAGCAAAGTAAGATTGCCTTAGGAGACTCGTGATCTAAATGAAGACTTCAGCAATGTTGAGTCTGATCTAGGTGGTATAGTCTCCTCTGAGGTAAGACTCAGCTAATACCCTGATACCTTAAAGTCAACTTTCTGATCCTGATGCATGGCTACTCTGTTCAAGTCCACCGCTAACACATCATGAAAACCGTAGCTTTCTATACTTCTTTTAGCAAGAGAGACTCAGGAAAATTGCCATAAAAGTATAAGGTGTTGATTCATGTATTTATAGTGGAGAATCAGATGACCTGTTCTGAGAAGGGGTTATGTGCTGGAAGTCTGGGAGGTCAAGGCAGAGAGTTTGGGAAGGATTCCCACGGGACCTGCTCTCAGAGGCATAAAAATGCAAGCAGGGATGGAAATTTTGCTGAGGAGCCCAGATAGCTCATAAGAAGTTTAAGCACATGCCAGGCCCAGAGGCAACTCCTAAATTGCCAGCATGGTTGCCTGCAGATTTTGCAACAGATCCTACATCTCCAGATGGCTAGAACCATACCTTGAATTTGGATCCTGTGTAATTGCTACTGAAGAATAGGTTACAATAGCTTGATGCATGGAAATGGCATCCAGTCTCTATCAGAATTCATTTTTAAGTAGATAAGTCCTGGCTTGCCAGCCCTAGAGCATGATATACAATCTTTTATGAACAGGTAGAGCGTGAGTATTGGCAAGTTCCTCTGCAATTCCCCCATCTTGCCTCAGGGTAGCACTTCTCTGCGTGATGAGTTTAGTCTTCCTGCCCATTCAAGCTCTACCTCCTCTCCTCTCTGTTTGACAAAGGTTCTGGTTCTGGCTCACATCTGTGAGCCATTTCCAACACAGGCACACCAAAAGGTTCCTCACTTGACAATGGCCTTGTGATGCCAGCCAAAGCACATCACAAGGACATTTCCTGCCTTGGAGACTTTACAAGCTAAATAGACAACACAAAGAGTAGGAGGAAGGAAGGATTATTATCAAATGGCGAACCGACGTACCAAGAGATTAACTGACTCCCTCCCGATAGTGCAGGAAGTCTGCAGAACAGCTGGGAACAGAGTCCAAAATTTCAGCGTCCTCCCTCCATTCCTCACACACAAACATCTCACATCTCCCTTTTTGGTAACATGAATAATGTTTCAGTGGTATTGGTTACCAGACAAGCCATAGAGCAGCAGTCAAACAACATCCTTCGCTCAGTACTGATCTGCAGAGAAAGACTAACTCAAGGCTGCGGTTGCAGTGAGTGGGAAGTACTTGGGGGTCATTCACCTCACACAGGGCAATGCTGTGTAGTGCAGTCCAGGCTAACCCAGCTGAACTGCTTCCAGGTATCCTCAAGTGCTATGCTGTACAGGGGAGAAAAGTTAAACTCAACTTCATGATACTTAAATCTGTCGGGGGTCTATGTCACCCAGCTAAGGACCAAGTTCCTCTTGGAGCCAAGAGCATAAAAGGCTCTTCTGTTTGTGTGTGTGTGTAAATGTCTTCAAAAACTTAAGCCTAAAAGATTGATCACAACCACACAAGAAATTTGCAGCAGAGCTGGGAGTGGAGGCCCAGTTTATAAGCCCATAAGAAACTAATCACAGAGTTAGCCAAACCCCTCTGGTCTGTTTGTATTTGAGCTCAAGACAACACCTGTCCCATTCTTAAACATTAACACAGCACCTTTCACAAGGCAGCCTGGATCTCAGCTGAATCCTCAGTTACATCTCCAATATAAATAACAATGACTTAAGTTTCTAGTCAAACCGCTTAAAATAATACCAAATTAATGGACTGAAGACCTAGGGAAAGACAATGTGTTTCTTATTCCATTATTTTCTTAAACCACTTTTGTAAACAGTCATAAAATATCCAATAAAAATATTACCTTTAGATCTAGAGCCAAACGAGGCATCTTGTAACTAAAACACACTCAGCTAATACAAACAGACTCCCATAAATTCATGGTCCTCTCATTTGACATGCAGGGCCCTTTACTCTCTGTTCACGTAGCATTTACCAGCCTCCGGTTTACCATATGGGTCCTCTTCAACACTCAATATCTTGCTTCAGTTTTGAATGAATCTGGTTTCCAGATATATTGAGAAAAGATCATGTCTATTTTACATGCCTTGATCATCTGCTTCTGGCTCTCAAGACCACGGTAAGTAGCAATAGCTCTAATGAGTAGCAATAGTCAGCATGTCCCAGGAGAGGGCCAATAACATACCATCTAGCCTGGGTGCTTAAAATACTCTCAAGAAAACAAACCGATATCTTCTATGGTATTTATCCCCATTTAGAATAAATGAGTATACAGAGTTGACAACAGCTATCTTACTTCTGCTTTTTTGAACATGTGCAGGAGTTAACATTTGAAGAGGGTATTTTATCTCCCATTTCTCATTTCCTCACTGTTTTGTCTTAATAATACAGACCCAGTGTTGATCAATGTGAAGTCATACCAATAAAGGCACCGAGAACAATGCTCCAGTTACATTGGCCACTTTTCCGATATTCTCGTGCAGTAAATTGCTGAACTCTATCTAAACAGTCCCTGGACAGAATGGAGGTTGAGCCAAGTCCCAGAGTTAGGTTACACTGTGCATGCAAAGGCAATAATAGTGACAGCAAAGAAAAAGCCAGTCATGAAGGTAAAATATCTGCATGGTAAAAGGAAGGTGTGACTTGCACACACAAGCACCTGGCAGTTTCTTTAACCTTAGGAGCTCATCTGCCCTCCCCAGGAAGTGACAGGGGCTCCTTTCTCTCTCACACCCTGTGTGTGACCAGAACCGTTCACCTCTTTGCTTTCAGAACCCCCCACAAACCGCTTTTCTTCCCTCTTCCTTGTGAGTGATGGTTCACTGCAGAAAATCTGGTTTTGCACTATGAAATACGTGGCCTGGACATTAGCACATGAATGTAGCCAGAAAACAAAACTTCCAGAGAGCCTGGCTTAGTGCAGTGGTTGTTATCACAAGTTAATGTCCAAGTCGTAGCATTTGCGCTGTTGGTTTTAACTTGCCTGAGCTAGATTAAGCAACGAACAGCAAGCCCAGCTCCCTCTTGCTGTGCTGACACTTGCTTAGGAGCCTTTCCAGGGTATTAATCTGTTAGAGACTGCTTCTTCCAAAGAGCAATAATAATAATAAAAAATAATAGGAGAGTTTGGGCTGGAGTTTAATTCAGGATAAAGATGCAAATTTTGGAGCAGCAGGGCAGGCAGCCAAGGCCTCTTTCATAATTGGGTGGGTACCGCAATGTATGTGGGAAGAACATCATGCTGCAGACTCAACGGGGCGCAGATTGCATCCAGTACAATGTTGGCTCAGCTCTTGCTAGCACCATCCTATTGCTACCTTTGTCTGGGGCTCCCATGTGGGACGTGACCCAGAAGTTCCTGCCCCTAACCCCATGTGTGAAACCAAAGAGTGGATGAACTCTGCATGGAGGAGTGATGGGCTCAGCTTGAGCAGCTGCACACTAGTGACATTTTTGTTTTAGCCCGGTTGTCCTTTGGCATGAACGCCCAAGCAGGTGGCAGCAATGACTCCTGGCCTGCTCCTCTTGCTTCCTTCCTGACTGTGAATGTTCTCCATGACAACACCTTTCCACACACTGCAACCAGGGAGGTCTTGTGGGGAGAGAGGGGAGAAGGTGTTTGGAGAGAAGCGGAGAGGTTTGAGAGTTACCTCGATTTGGGTTGCGACTTCATCTTTCATTCAGCTGTGAATTGCACACTTAGAAGGTGCCACATAGGGGTGGTGGGATTTGAACTGCAGCAACAATGAAATTAGAGAAAAATATACGTCAGTGTAAGGCCAGTGGAAAACTGGAGAGCTGAGGCACTTGCACTGAGAAGTGATTTTACACACAGCACAGAGCACAGTAGTTCTTGCTAGAACTAGGGCCTATACTTTTTTTTTCCACAGATACAATTTATAGTTATTTTGCTCCTGTACAGGGAGGACTTGTACTCACTGCACATCAATCCTTTGAGTAAATCATCGTCAGAAGAATAGTTCCTAGTAGCTGCACAGGGATTTTCAAAAGGTTCAATTCTCCCTCATAATTATATAAAGTTAGAGGCATCAAACAGGTGTAAAACTAACATGGGGAAGAGTAAGATCTTGAATAGCTAGGAGGGACCATTATGGTGGTTTGGTCTGACTTTCTTCATGAGCGATAGACTTTTACCTGGTAATTTTGAGCCCAGGGAACACTTTGATAATAAAGATCAGACCATTCCCAAGCCTGATGGTGCCCAGTGCCAAATGAGAGATAGATAGGATAGATGATGGAGCTCAGAAATCAAGTATAATAGCCTCACATAACAAAAAGAACAACTTCTCAGCATGGTAGATCACTATTTGGGGCAGAAATAGAAAACTGAAACAGCAGCTTTGGCTATAGCCTTTATGTCTAAGGGTTGCTCAAGCTCAGAGAAGTCAGAAATATGCCTCAGGGCTAGCCAGAACCACTGTAAGTGCATGTGTTAGAGGAAATGCTGTTTTCACCTGGCCAAAGCTGCTCTGCTGGGAAGACTAACGTGCTATGGCTTAGATCGGGATTCAGTTCATTCGTTCTTAGTCTCCTGGCTTGAACTAGGCATCTAATCCATCCGTACACCACGGAAAGAGACAGGTAGTTGCTTAGACATCTCTCTTAGGACAGGATGACTTACTGTTTGCAGGTGTCTATCTGTACCAGACATAGCAGGACCCTACGTGACTAGGTTGGATTGAAGGGCAGATGTTTAGATGAGCAAAGGGAGGTGAGATAATTTCCAACCTGGGGCTGTACTAGTCTGACTTCACATCAAGACTGATCGGAGCGCTGCATGATTTTTGATGAGGTTTCAAGCAGACTGGGGGCTGACATAAGACTCCAGCTCTGAATGGAGCCCTTAGGGCCGCAGGTTTTCCTCACAGCCCTGGGAAAGCCGTGTTACTGAGGTCAGGGCTTAAGCCATGTTGCTTTCAGTTACTATCGGTCAGCTGAAAAGTACTGCTACTCCTCTGAGATGCAGCATTACACTCCAGGAGTGTCATGACCACCCCTCCTCCCCATTCTTTAAAAGTTCCTGTTCCTCTCATTCACAGGCAGTGGGAGCCTTAGGTTTAACTCCCAGCTCTTCCTGAGGGGGTTCCCAGATCCCACATCCTCAGAGAGCCTCAGGCAGCATCAAGGCTGCTTTTGAGACCCACTCCATGGTTCCAGGGACAACAAAATTCATGTGACCAGAGACAATCAATGGCACAGGGGTTAGGATATTGCTTGGGGCGGGGGGGGGGGGGGGGGGGGGGAGAGAGACAGAGAACTTGTGTCCTGGGGGCCACCTACATGTTTTGCATTGAAGGACTGGGAGCAATGGCCAGAAGGACTCCCCGCATACCAGCCGGATCCCTTTTGAGTTAGACCTCAATGTCTTGATCGACAGGTCCACATCAGAGAGTGGAGGCTGGACTTCTGGCAAACTCATCCGTGACATCCTTTGTAAAGATGGTGATTGCCCTCCCCATGTTATCGGTTGCTGAAGAAAGGCCTGTCTGTCACTGAGGGAGCCTGCACCAGCAGCTGTGGAGAAAGCCTAGCTCAGACAACTCAATAAGCTCAGTGTGGCTCATCACCCTTATGCATCATTTTACTGGCCTCTTTCCTACACAAACAGTATTTTAATGAGCATGTGGCCTTTTTCGTATTTATTTAGAAAGAAAGATTTCCTCTGTCTTTAAAGTATTTCGACCTGACTTCCCATTCAGACCACTAATCTGAGATAAAGGAATATATACACTTTCATGCAATGCCAAAGAGCTGAGCACAAAACAAGGTATCACTGAATTGCAGAGAGGGGCAGTGTGGGGACAGCAAATCCACCCGGACCCTTGAGCTTACACAGTGTGAGAGAGTTTAACCCTCTCCACTCAGGCTGCCTATTAAACTACCCCACATAGTATCTGTATTTCATTTTTAATGAGTGTCCCACTATTTCTCTTCTGTGCTCTGTTCCTACAGGAAAAATAATGTTTCTTTGCTTGTACTGTTTGAAATATATGAAACAAAATGTTCAATGAGAGAAATAGAATCAAAATTGCAGAATTAACCTTCTATGTGCTGTAAGTTTATGTTCTGTAGCAAAAGTAGTCTGAATCAAACAGCAGCAATAACTGCTGGGAGAGTGCATGGGAAAGCTCCAGCTTCATTGAAGCTGGTTCAGCTGAAATATACTATTAACGGTTTCTTTTTAATTATTGTTCCCATCAAAAAACATAACAGGCTTGTACATGTTTCGTGTACCACAAAGACAAGCTAAACTCAGTTGCAGTGGGTCTGGCACTTTTTAAACTCTCATTCCCCCCGATGATAAGATAGCATTTCTTCCCCCCTCACTTTTCCCTGAATGTCCCCATACATTTGTCTTTTACCAAGCCTGATTTCTATCATTTGGTGGCTTTCTGTGTCATCAATAATGTTCCAGTCCACATCGATTTAAACAGGTCTAATAGTACTGGAGGGTTTCTGTGGCAGCTTTTGAATATTTTTTTCCCTCTAAAAGGCCCCATCTCTGCAATCACCTTCTGCCTGGTCACTGTTTGCAAGCCAAAAGCTCCGCAGTGTGGGAGTGTGACAGTCTTGAGACATTTCCACAGCACCCAGGGGCAGTAAATTAATGCTGACATGACCCACCAAGCACATGGCAGCTCCATTGTCAGAGCTCGTCTAACAGGAGAGATTGAATTTCACACTGTGTTTGATATTAAATCTCTCCAAGCACAAGCTGACCTGGCTGGGTAGAAAAGATATTCAAGGCTCAGCAATGAGGGTCTCGGAAGGGGAAGGTGCTAAATATTCACTGCCTTCATTTGAAGCATTGCTGTGCAGCCAGTCAGAGCTCAGTGCACAGCAGATATTATAGTTATGTCTGCTTTGTCCCCTGCAACTGTTCCCACGCAAAACCGGTGCTCCACCATGTCCTTTGTCTTGTTCCCGTCTCCTCTCAGTGCAGTATGCTCACTCGCTGCCTTTCCCATCGGATACCCCCAGCACCACTGCCCCATCTCTGATCCTCTGAGTCCTTCCACCTTCTACAGCAGCCCACTTGTTTTTTTTTTTTTGTTGTTGTTGTTGTTGTTGTTGTTGCTCAGCCAGGAGAAGCACATGCTGTTCTGCTGGCCATGTGGGTCAGCTGGTCAGCCTGAAGACAGATACTGCTTGGAAAGCAGTGAGAGGTCACCTTTGACTTGAGCCAGCCATTTGGAAAAAAAAAAAAATTATCTAAACTGTTCCCTGGTGACACAGAAAATCTCTTTGGGTTAGGGAGGGTGTCTTATAAGCTTGTAAAACTACTCAGTGCCTAAGACATTGCATTCAAAAGTTTTTTTCTGAAACTGAAATGGAAAACTAAATTGAAACAGTCCAGACAGGAACAGGATAAATGGAAAATGAATATATGCATATTAATTCACTATTCCACCCTCCTTTACAACTCTCGTGAAGGATACTCTGCAACCCCTCACATCTCCAGAGAAGTATACAGTTATGAGAACTCCAGATCTTAATTAGTAGGGTGCTCTAATTACATTTGTTTAATAGGGGCTTCATTAGAGGTTTATACTGGCTATTGCTAGCAATTACATCTGGGGATACTGGGAACTGGGATTCCCCGATGCATCTGATGGGTAGATGCAGAGTTTCAAGTTCCACTACCCTTGGCGGGCTCTGGCGAGCCAAAAGCCATGTCATGCTCCACAGACAGCGGTGTGTATCTGAGTATGCAGACATGTCCCTTGACTCCTTTCCAGTCATTGCCGCTGTCTAGTTGATGGAATCTGGAAAAACTTTTAGCCCAAAATATTCTAAATGGGTGCTTAAATGGTTCATCTTGAAATAGCCCAAAGTGAATTTTTACTTGTAAGTTTTTAAGCCAGAAAATGACCTTTTAATCAATTAGTGCAACCTTTCGTTTGTCCCATGATGCTATATTTCTCCCAGTTATCTGATACTGGCCTAAGAATTTTCACTTGTGCAAAACTGAAGTACCTTACTCTCTCTGGAAAGGCCACTGATCTCGATTTGAAGACAATATGAGATGGAGAACCCGCTGTTTCTCTTGACAGTTTTTATTTCAAAGGTAAATGATTATTGCCGTTAAAACTCATGCTTCATTTCCAGTTTGAACGTGTTTGGCTTCATCATTTAGACCATCATTCTTGTTACAACCTTCTCCACAAACTGAAAGAAAAATTTTAAAGCTGCTGCTTTCTCCATGTGGATATATTTAGCCATTGTAATCAATTCACCTATTTCACTTCCTTTAAACTGGCTGAACATACAGAATTCTTTGAGTCCCAAATGTACTGTCTTTAACCCTTAAATCATTGTAATAGTGTTTCTGTCAATTAGAGGTCTCAGAACCAAGTATGGCCTTTCGTTATTTGGATAGAATTATCTCCATATTAACTTTTTTTTTTATTATTATTATTATTCGTACTAACTCTTTGGCCAAACCGTGACAGTGGGGACTCACATTGATTCATTTTACCACAGTGACCACTAGATAATTCTGAATTAATTTCTGCTGTCTTTGTTTCTGGACATACTGCATTCAACTGCATTAACATATATTTTATCAAGATATTCTGCTTCTGATTGACTATCCAGTTCTCATTCCTGGCTGCATTATTAGTTTTATCATTTTCCAGAAATCTTATCAGCAATAGTTTCAGTTTTTTTTTTTTTCCATTTCACTGATAAAATTGCTGACAAGTACTTGCATGGTTTTCCCTTCCAGAAACACCACTATTCAATAATCTGCCATTAACAATGGCTTTTGGAGAACTGTCAGTGTGAGGCAGCTCTTATACTCTATAAAGTGCACTAACTGCTGTGTATCCATAACTCTCAACGATTCCAGCCAAAACTAGGATTCTCAGTCTGGTCCTCAGGACAACATCAAAGAAATATATTCACAGTTCTGTTAGATATTGAAAACACATTGCCCAACTCTGTGACCTGATTGCAAAGTATGACTGGCTAGGCAAGAACAAAAAGGAAGGCTTTCAGGTTTTTTAGGATAATGTTCCTGCTGATGCTAGTTTAATTCTCAATACTTCTTTCACTTATTTTTTAAAATCCCTGCAAAGTGCTATGTCACATGCCTTAATAATGGGACCAATATCATTCCACCAACAATGATGAAGCAAATTCTGTATAGTCCTTCCTTTCTGTAAATAAATTAAAGTTACTCAAGGTTTGCGTCACCATTCTACCCTTTAGATAGTCCATGGTAGTTGTTTCACTCTTTGTGTAATGTAGATTCTTCTCCAGAAGAGGCTAACAACATCAGCACCAGTGCTGTCACCCTCTTACAGAGCCCCAAAAGGCCTCACTGCAGAAGTGGATCTGGAAACAGTCTACTTTACTGCATCTTTTAGATGTCTAAGACCCACTCTTCCTTGGATACTAAGAGTAGACTCTGAGCTGTGTCCACTCACTCCAGGCCACCTGGCAAAACATTGAGGAAAGGCAGTTGCAGGTGTTTCACCTCTACAATCTGAGACCTTCTGTCTGCTTAGGCAGCAAATCAGACTCACAGAAAAATAAGTTTAGCTGCATACATGGCTTATATGACTAAAATAACTGTACATGTGTATAATGAGGAAGAGAGGAAAAAAGAGAGAGACGTGCATGTATACACACACAGATAGGAGGATGGTTTCTTTCCCTGGAGCACTCTGTCTGCTGATTAACTACTAAATAAATAAGAGCTGTGCTCTTTAACGATTCACATTTTCACATTTGCAAGTAGTAATCTAGTCTGAGTCTCCCCAAGGGTCCTACATGAGCACTGGACTACTCACATTTGCTCAGACTGCAGAGATTCGTTAGTACGCTATGCACAAGGGCTCAGAAGTACGCTGAACTGAAGGGAACGGTGAGGTTTTCAAACACTGGGAAGTCCAGCATGAGTATAAAATAGTGGTTTTTGCTTCTAGTTGGTAAAACAAACTGTTCAGCCAAAACAGTTGACAGAAATCTGCGCAGCTTCATTGACTTCTAATCGGTCGACTTCAAATGGGCTGCACTGATCCAGGTGGCGGTGGGATCTTTCAGAATGACAAGTAAAAATGACTGTTTAATTAGATTTGCCTCACAGACAGCATAATCAGAAACCGGTCTTTTCCCAAACCACGTATCTACATGCTACCCTACTCCAATCTTTGTTAGCAGCTACACCCTGGCAAAGCAGCCATAGTGCCCAGTGACACTCAGAAGAGGACAGCGGCAGAAATGACCAAGCAGTGAAATGCAGGCGCCCTTCCTAGTGAAATGGAAGCCAGTGAGACCCACTTTGGCTTCTATGTTTTGCATGTGACATTTTCTCAGTGACTATCTAGAATACAGATCCTTCTGTGTTAAATTAGTAGACCCAATGTAGTTCATATGAAAAGTCTGACCAAAAAGTACAGGATGTTGTCTGTGGCTTTTCAATTTTAACTGGAATCCTTCAGACTGGCAACTGTCAATGGCTGGGCTCAGTGCAGGTGTTTTTCCACTTCTGGCTGTGATTTTTCCCATGGAGGACGATGGCCAGACTTCCACTGGCTTCCCTGGAAGCAAGGTCAGATCTGGATGGTGCACGAGGATGCAAAGGGAGGCTATGCAGCCAAACAACTTTCTGTCCTCCAGCTCTTAATGTTTCCTCTGTCTGCTGAGCCCTTTAAACTAACCTAACCCTTTGGAAATTACAGCATCTCATTTTACTGCCAATTGGGAAATTTGCTTCATTGCATGAGCTGGCATAAAGGAAAACACACCTTTGGAAGGGAAGAGTATTTTTGTCTCATTATTACAAAGATGACAGCCAGTACACTATGTGGCTCTTATTTACATTTCAAAATGGACACAAATACTATGGTTTTCACAGCAGCATGGTGTGTTGAGGATGAGGAAACAAATTTCACCATTTACTTGTGAAGTGCAGTAACAGACTTGGTTAGACACTGATTAAGGTTGTGCAGTATTTCACCTAGGACTCCCCAACGAGAATGCTGTATCCAGAAGGCAGCACAAGCTCACTTCTACACCTATATTTTGTCCAGGTTGAACACCTTCACCAATATTAGCTATAGGGCACTGGCTCTTAATGCCCACCTAAGGCCAGCATTTCTCCCTGATTAGTGTTTATCTGTCAGTGTTGTTAATGCAGGCGCATCAGCAGAGCCAGTTGCTGCAGTTCTGTTTTGTGGTCTGGAGGCACATCCTTGAATTGAAGCCCTCTAGGTGACAAAATAGTTGGGCCCTAAGGGATTTCTTAGAAATGTGCTTTGAATGAGCAAACAAGAAAAAAAAAAATAATGCTATGCTGATCATCTTTGCTCTGAGATCACCTTACTTTGGTTTGCTAAGAATTTGTATGCACCAATGGGAAACTGAACCACCTTTTCAAAAGTGTCTGTAACATGATTTGTTTGTGTGCATACTCAGTTAACATTTTCAAGCCCCATGTCTCTTCACAGCCATTAGGTCTCCCAGGAAGGAAATGAACTGTTTTAAATATGCTTATGACACATTTTCCTCAATGTCCAGGTTAGAAAAATATGGGCTTAGCATTCTATTTTAAGGGAGCAAGCTAACTTAAGTTGCCACATGTTGGCCTGTAAGTAGAACAGGATTACAGTACAGATATTTGAAAATTAGTAAAACATCCCCTTCCAGAATAAGGGTTGCCTGAATAGGGAAGATCACATTATATGTAGTTCCATAGGTGGAGGAGAAAGACAGGGAGAACCAGCTTCTGAAGAACCAGCTATCTAGCTTAAGCTCATCCAGCCTTGGTGTATAATGAGTAAGAAGTGGTTTAGGTGTCAAACTGAGGCTAAATCACTGCTTTTCGAATAGTGCTGCAATAGCTGGTATTGTACAGAGATATCCTAAATGAAGGCTGAGCTGGATGGAAGACACACTTGGCACAAGGCAAGTGGCTGGTGTTTTGGCATACTTAGTTCTACTGCAGAAGACTCCTTGTAGCCTTATATCTTAACTCAATTGGGACATACACACAAACAGTAAGTCTGAGCAATGGAAAACCTTTTTCTCCCTCTACATATTAGCTCAGCTCACTGAGATCTGCCTATGGCAAATTCATTCCTAACTCACACATCAGCAAGGTGCCTGTGTTTTTACAGGCATATTTATGAGATGAAGCTATATTTGGATTTTGGCCATGAAACAGCTAAGGACAGACCCTTTTAGGTGGATCAGCCATACCAGTACAGTATACATATTCCAAAATATCTGTCATTATTGTTCTGAAAAAAAATTTAATTCAGTAACTAGTAGAGTCCTCATCACACCAACTTTCAGTTTTAAAAGGGCATTGCAAAATATTTTTCCTAATAGAAGCCTCCAAACACACAACCTAATCTTACACTTGCTGAAATCACTTGCAGAACTTATAAGTTACTTTCTTGGAGGCTAAACAAGGCACATAAACTGCTAAGCACAGCAGAGAGCTCCTAGGACACAGGCTCAGTTCAATCCTTCCTCTTCCTTGGTTGCCTCCCCAAAAGGCTGCTAAGCTCAGAGAAGCCTTTAACACACTGACACCTCTGAATGTGCATTCCTGCTTACCTCGCCAAGCTGCTGCTCCATATCCTTTGGTCCCATGAAGATAATTTAAGGAAACAGCAGAGAGTTTCAAGACCCTGAGGGCTCCACTAGGCCCTATTTCTATTCAGAAACCACCTTGAGGAGGGCTTGTTCAGTGGATAGATGGAAGGCAGGTGGGGGCCCAACTCAATCCTTTCTTAAAAGCTAGGAATAGGCTTGACCTTATGATTGACAAATTCATGAAATCTGAATCAGCTGCATACTGCTGGGTTTTTTTGTCCTGCTTGTGTATATACATGAGTAGGAAGCACAACAGTAGGAAGCTACTGGGACACATAAGTGAATAAAGTAGAGTGTGTAAGATTTTCTGGTAATAAGTATCACTATATCAACAAGGTACTTGGTCTGGCCCTGATGTACATTCCCTTATAGCTGCATTATTTGCAAGAGGCAGGAGATAAAATCCATTCCTGCATCACACAAGGTTATGGGGACAGAGGGCTAAAACAAAATGCCCATCTCAACCCTCAGGTTTCTGTTCTTTGGCTAATACTACAAGGATGTTTAAGAACTACTGACTGGACTGCATCGCCTTGAGAGATACCAACACCTCCCATTATACTGTGACCACGTTCAAGTATTTCTTGCAGTTTCTCAGCGTCAGCAGTAAAGTATCTACCCGACACCACCTGAAGTGATTAAATGTGCCTCATAAATGTCAAAATACTTTCCAGTGTAAATCTTCTAATGAAACTGCATTTAAAACCAGCTCCTCTCTCTCTTTGCTTTCTGCGCCATCAAGAATGGGAAATGGCAGTATATGTTATTGAATTTCAGACATTTATTCCCACTAAGGTACAGTATAGCACTGGACTATGAGGTCATACCATGACATATCAAAGGTCATTTGCTAATCAGTTCCTGCACATCTTTCTGTTAGCAGTGAATGGTCAGGTTAAAATGTCCTTCGGTCTCTGCCTGCCTGGAAAGCCTTACTTGCAAAGTCAACTGGAAGTTGTATCTGGAAACCCTTGGATGAGTTAATCTTAGAGTAGTGTTTTCCTGCATAGAAACAAGCTAGCTAGGAAAATATTTCTACCCTCCATAGGGTCATTTGCTCTTATGTACAAAATATAACTCATTCTTTTATGGGAACAATTGCCTTTAGAAATGTGAATCATTTATAGATGGTGCCTATAGCCCTAGCCTGAAATAGGGCAATGGTATAAAGAAATGAAGCATATCAAGTGGCATCCATGGGGCTAGGCATACATTTATCAAAGGCAGAAACCCAGCCTCTGCCAGTCTTGTTCATCCCAAGTGCTCCATAGCAGTCTGCAGTAGTGACCATAGGCTACGAGACTCCTTTCCTGCACTGGTAGCCATGGCCTTGCTATGGCCACCTCAGCCAGCCATTCAGGCAGGGGGAAAACTCAGGATGGCCAGAAGTCGTGCTTTTCCCTGAACTCTAGGGGCTGGTGCAGGCTGTGATTTTGCTCCTTACAAGTGGTCCAAATTCAGTATGGTTTCTCGGGGTGTTACTGTGAAATAATGACCAATATTTATTCCACCGTGCACATTTTCCTCATCTTCATGGAATAGATATGAGCTGCTCAACCACTGCACATCAAGAAATTTTTGGTGTCCTATCACCTAGACTAAACCACTCCTCTCTATAAAACCTGATTCCTCTTCCTCGTCACTCTGTACCCTCACACCCCATAAAACACATTCACTTAAAAAAGGCTGCCCTAACTTGTTCTTTGAAGTTTTCCAAAGGCGAGTAATTCTGAGCTATTTTATGCCGTTTGCAGAGTAAGTTGTAGGCAGACATCTCCCATTCCCAGACTGAAGACCAACGTTTGTGACTGCCCGTTCAAATGTGCTGCAGACCTCCAGCACTGAGGCTGGATGTGTTGGAAGATGCGTGCAGGGTGAGAACAAACACCACAGGCTGAGTTGCAGCTAGAAGAAAACTGAGAACTAGTTCACTTACTATGAAATGTAGACATAACATGGGCTAAGAGAGGAAAAGCAGCATGAAGGATATCTTTGCCTTTGACTGTCCTGACTTTGTCCTGAATGGCATGTGCTGAAGGGAAGTGACACAGGAGATGGTTTCCAGGTTCAGCCAAACACAGAAGAGTGAATTGCTTTGCATTTTGCTGCTATATGCACCTACAAAAATGGCCAAGGCACCAATATAGTAGCCCAAAAGTATGCAGCAATAAACCTGAGAAGCACAAGTGGGTGTAGCTCCACTCGAGAGAGGGCAGGAAGCTCACTTCTACCATCTCCTCCAGGAATCCCCTTGGCTAAGTAACAAAGCTCTATCTACCACCAAAGTCCCCAGGGTTTTCCAGCAGCCTCAATATTTACAATAGCAATTGGCACTAAAGATAGGCATCTCCTTAAATCTGTGATTACTTGTTTAAAGCAGGTTAATTTAATAGATATGCCTGTACCAAGACCACCTTCCTCTGGGAAGCTGTAGCACTGCCTCAGTTAGAGAGCATTTGGTAGATGTGTACAGAAATCTGCTTTCTATAACCAGAAAATATAAGGATAGCAAGCTCCACTTTATCACTATCTACCTAAATATATAAATAATCAGAAATCTGAAAGTGTGTGTTGGACAGCACCCTCGGGCTATCATTTTACACCCAGCTGTTATTCTCAGTAAATCCAGGAATAGACCCAGTCAGGAGTCGGGAACAGACTCGGAGAAGAATGTCACCATATGGCAGGCTTCTGCCTGTTACATAAATATATTGATTAGCTGAACTGTCTTCAGAATATCTTTATTAAGGAAAGAGAACTCAAGAAAAGGTATAAAATTATCAAAAAGATGAAAGAGTACCTTAACTGTCTGTTTATTTTCATCTAAGTATATTGTTGTCCAAAGGATGACACTGATCACTTCAGATAACCGGTTAATTCAGTTTAAGTCTGAAGCTTGAATGTGCTTCCTAAATAAAAATTGAACAGGACAATCATATATTATTGCTATGACAACCCATATAGCATGTTAGCAGCCTGGAAGACAATATTCTTCTTCTTGTAACATTGACATTGGCAAAAAATAATTGATTCTGGAGTTTTTAATATACACTTCAGAGAGGAAAGATATGTCGTGTTAAAACCCACCATGAAGACAGGAACCCTGGGAGATTTTTTTCTTTAAACATTTGGACAGCTAGACAGTGGGTTTTGAACTCTGTGCATTAAAGCCAAGAGGAACTTGCTGTAATACCAGTTCTCCCATTCACTTGCTGGGTGATCTAGAACAACCCACTTTAACCTCATTGCTCTCAGCATCTGTCCAAGAGCAGCTCAGAGGTGGAGAAGAGAGGTGGAGGCTTTATCTGGGACCCAGGAGACCACACTGCATCCTGCACAGTGGCAAGTGACACACCTGGAACACAGGATTGTACTGGGGGGCTATGGTGGGCCAGGAGACAGGGACATGGCCATGGTGTTAGAGGAAGGTGTCCTCCAGCTCAGCAGGACTCTTGCTGTGCTCGGAGAGCAATGTCGTGCTGGTCAGGCTGTGCAGAAGAGATGACAACTACCAGAAGCCAACAGCTCAGAGTGAGATTCAACAGGCCTGGGACTATAGCCAGACAAGAAGGAAAGACAATTTATAATTAAAAAAATAAGATGGGCATCAGGTCGTTGGGCTGTTTGTTCCCCCACCCCCAACTAACAGAATAGACTTTCTGATTTGTTTGTGTGAGCGCTGAGGATATTGTGTGAAACTGTATTCATCCCTCAACGGTCTGGGCATTTCTAGAAGCAATGGCAAGGCATCTGCAAGATTACAGCCACGTATTGAAATCCATCCTTGGCACGAATCAAACTCCACAGTAAAATCCTAGCATGGTGCCCAGGAATTTGCTCACGCAGCTTCACACTGACAGCACAAGGATACATTTTTCTCCATTTTTCAATGTGCCTGGATGATTTGTTCAGGCTGTTTCAGACCCTGAGGTAGGATTGGGTCAAGGCTGGTTTGGGGTTTGGCTTGGGCTGGCCTCCCTCTCTGTAAATACAGAATGAATATCTCAGCATGGCACTAAGGAGCTCTATATTGCGGCTGATACCTCGCTCCAGATGAGAGGAGAAACTCAGGTTTTCAATTGCTCGTGGCTGTAACTGCTGTTTTGCACTTCTGAAAAGACTGAAGCTACTCACCATGAGATCGAGCCAATTTCATAGCTGGGTGACAACTGCAGTCATATAAAACAGCAAACAAACTCATCCTGAAAAGTTTTCTGTACTGCATTTTGGGTTCACAATGTTCACAAAGAAACTTCTGTTAGTTTAGAGTGTTGTTGGCCTAAATGGAAACATTTTCCAGGGAAGTCAGCCAGTTTTTAAAGGGAGGCCAAATCTGTTTCCACATGGAAATTGGCTCATCTTTTTAAGTATAGATGAGTTCTGCATAAAAATATATTAAATTCCTCCCCCCACCCACAACTGTATACACTTTCAAGCATCTTGTTGGGAGAACAGTTATTACATCAGTAACAAGAAAATGTCATCTGAAGAAGTGCAATATTATATAATTAAAATGACAGTCATGTCAGTATGGATACGAGACAGTGAAAAGGGAGAAAAATTCTAGGAAACAAAAATGATCCATTTCAGTCAGCTCTTGGAAATGCTTTTTCAGCCTATCTAAGCTCTCTTGGAAGCTGCACATGAGTACAGATGGCTTCCACTTTCTTGTTCTTTAAAAAATAATCAAAGTTTTATTAACAGGAAAAAGAAATGTATATAAACCCATCACATATAATGTGACTGTTTACAAATAGTATATAGTATATTGACATTACTTAACAAAAAGCAAATTATATAACTTGTACCATTGTAATAGCCCTTGCCCTGAGTGCACTTGGAGAGCAAGATTATTCCAAGTAGAAGATCATAAAGCTCCAAACCCTCCTCAAAGAGTGTCATGGAAAAAAGAGAAACACTTTTTAATACATACCGTACTGAAGAACGAAGATGTGTCAAAAAGCACATGGCATGTACCAGTGCCTCACTCTGAAGTTATTGCCATTTGGAACATCGTCATTTAAGTACTTTGCCTATTTAATCTATTTTGAATAGCTTCATTATAGAACTGGTGGGAAATTCTCCAATGATCCTGCAAAAAAGTATGTTTTGAAAAGAATATCAGCTTCCAAATTGTCAAAATGCCCCATTTTAACCTTTTCAATGAAAAAAAAAAAAAATCATTCTATTTGCTAATATTTCTTCCTGAAACCTGAGATTACTAAAATACACACCCATACTATGGTGTGTATCCATAAAAAATATGTAGCAAATTAATGATATCTTGACTCATTATTAAAAGGCTTAGAAACAATCAAAATAGAAAATTTCAGATAGTCTATTCTAAGTGCTGGAGGAAGAAGTCAAGCTAAAAACATCAAAATCTTGGTTATTTATATGGGATGGAAACCCAGGCCTTGCCCTTCTGCGATCTTACATATCCCAGATCAATGGCATCTTTAGTACAGGAGATGTGGGTGCTGCCCATCGTTGATTAGCAGGTGTGAGGCCTCATGCCAGATGAGCTCGATATGAAGAGGATGTATAAGCACGGCACACGCGAGCAGGCAGATAACTGTGCACACGTGTAGGAGTCAGACAGTTCAGCTGCCAACGCATCTCTTATTGAAAAAGGTCATTGCTTCATTCAGGTATTTGCTAAATATAGAAAATGCTCAGGAAGTGGAATGCTTTGATCTTGAAATACTTGTAAGCTTGGCAGTATGAAAGGAGGAGGGAAATATTTAAAATGGATCTAGGGAAACAGATGTTTGGCTTCTTCCATTAGTTGCCACCACATCAGTCACTGGCCCAAACTAGTATTTAGCACAGGTGATTCTCCACAAAGCTAATCCTGTTTTTATTCAGGGTATTCTTCTTCCAATAAAACCCATCTGCTTATGTAGCTTATGACACTAACAAACTGTAGCTGGTCCAAATGTTCTTTCAAGAGGGTCTCTGCACCAGGGCTTGGGAGAACTACATGCTGCTTAGTGAGAAATCACAGAGCTGCTCTCAGCTTGAGCTGTCTTAGTCACCAGCTGATGAGAAACTTGACTTTTTGGTCCATTTCTCCTGCTCTTTTTTTAAGGAAATTTTTAAAAACAAACACACCCTACAGGCAAGCAAATAAACTTTCTCATTTCATAGACACCCCTTGGCCATGGTTAAATACACCACAAAATCCTTTTTCTCATGTTCTTTCTTTTTTTTCAATTATTTCCTGCCTGCCTCTTTTTCTTTTTCCATCTGCGTTAGTATTATTTTCTCATTCTGCATGCAGGCTGCGAGCATTTCATTCTCTCCAACATATACAGTGAAGGGCTACCAACTGTTACATGCTCTAGCAGCTGAATCCACAGTCACTTAACAAACAAGAAGCCACACTGAGGAGGTTATTGCTAAAGAGGGTCATGGCAATAGCTTTGGTTCATGAAGTTTCGGAGTAAGGGGCCAACTGGAAATGACCTGAACCAAGTCCTTCCACTGAAACCTGGCAAAGGTTTCAGCCCTCCTCAGCCCTGAGTTAAAGGCAGGGCACGCTGAAATACTCTTCTGTCAGTCCAGGCTGAGCCCCAAACTCACATGTTTCAGCAGGTCCCTGTACCAAAATTTCTTCACAGCCTTTCTTCTCTCATAGCTGGCAATACCCAGCAGAAGCAGCTGCTTATGGACCAGTCAATAAATGCAGATGATTGCTTGAACTACATGCAGCTGTCCAGGCAATTATCTACTTAAATACTTACATTAGTCTTATCAACATCATGTCTTGTCAGCTCCCATTCATGAATGGGTTTTATCCTCTACAAAACCCCTGCAAGTTCCTACCACAATAGAACAATAAATAATGTTTAAGTCAGCATGTGGTCCTAATTTTCTTATAATTAAGTACCAGGTTCTTCTGATCAACAAAATAGTTTTTTATCTTGAGAATGCTGCAAAAATACTGTCAACAAAAGCAAATCTGTACTGGAAAGTTTACAAGTTCAACAGAAGTAATTCTACTGCTTAACAAAACTGTGATTGCAAAAGAAATCAAAACATTTATACTGCCATGAGTGTAATTTAAGAATAGTTAGCTTTTACTAAACATTTCATAGACAAAATGGTGCTCCACCCTGTGTTATTAACCTTTAGGTTGCAAAGTCTAGTGAGGGATCTGCAGTAAAGTTTTATTTCCAAAACTAAAATTGCATTACAATACTGCAGCTTTACAAAGAGATAATTAATTTTTTGGAGACAATCTCATCGGGTTTTTTGAATCTTGTTTATCATAGGAGTTCATTGTAAGACATAACTTGTTTAGCATCATAATACAGGGTAGGTGTGTTTGCACCATGTAATTCAGTTCCCTGTTATGTACCGTAGCTACCAACTAGCTTGTCACTAGACTACAGTAAATAAACCAGTGATAAGATAAAATCTCAGCATCGATCTTTTCATCTCATAATTTCAGAGTAACCTAGATTTGAGGTAGCACATTAGGGCAATTCTTTGGGGACTAATCCAGAGCCCAGATGTCAGCAAAGTTCATCAAAGATTAACCGAGATGAAAAACATGTGAGGATGTTTCGCTGCTCTCTGGTAGTGAGACCAGTAAACCTCAATCACAGCTGGTATGTGCTTTGCAGAAAATCTACTATGTTCAGCCAGAGCTTAAGAATAGACTTTATGGCTTCCTTCAGAAGTGGTGAGGTAGCACTGAAAAGGAATAAAATAATGAATTTGTTATTTGATTAACAGCATGTGATTATAGCAAATCCTGGGTAAAATGCATATTTGGTTGATGTGCAGCTGTCACAATTTCTGGGTACTTTTGTTTCCATTGTGCACGTCCAGTGTGAGAAAATGTCACCAAATTCCCCAGTGCAATGAACATGTACAAGAATAACAAGAAGACTAGGAATTACGACAGCAAAAGAAACAAAAGAAAAAAGCACTTTGAAGAAACTATAAAATCTTATACTTGGGGGATTAATCAAATCACCAGTCAATGGGGTTGCTTTTCCTGCAAATGGATTATGTCATAGCAGACTGCCACAGTTACTTGCACCTTCCTCTAAAACATCTGGCACTAGTGACAGTGAGAGACAGATATTGGACTAGAGGCCTTCATGCACCAGGGCAAAAAGACTTCTTCAAAAGCCTGCCTCAGGGTTTTAACCAGACTGCAGGAACAAATGATACCATTCAGAAAACTCCAAAACTTAACATTCCTGCAACTGTTTCAGACATAAACCTAACACCAGGAGTAAGAAGCCCTACCTGGATGCCCCTGTGCCACGGAGGTGTCTGGCTGGTGGAAACCACTTCTTTTATTCCCGTAAAAGTAATTACTCTGTGTGGGAAAATACTTAGTAGAGCCTTAAGTCTTCTCACAGATGATAATACATAAGCTGAAACATGTTTGAGCTCATCCTTTCAGACGATGAATTCGTTAAAATTCTCTTTCCCATTGCCCCAACTGGTAGCTGTGGGACTGATCCAAGTTCCCTCCAGAGCATAGCTCTTCGTAGTGGCCTTCTTCATTGGGTCATCCAGGAGCATTGCCCTTGGAAGTCTCCTCTAGCCTGCCTCAGCTCAGGGAAGAAGCGAAACAGGAGCTGACAGCTCAGTGGAGACCCATGGTTTATCTGATTGCTGGGTGATACTTGCTGCTTCAAATGCAAGTGTCATACCCCAGTGGAGGAGATATACCATATCATGGCCAGGGATCAGAGATATCCTTCCTCTACCCTTCAGTAAAAGGCTGATTTGTACTCCAAAACACCAGGGTTTTACCCCTTCCAGGCAAGAGGTTTAATATTCCCAAATTTTGTTTGCAGTCTGTGTGACCATCCAGTTCTTAACCTAGCTCCTGCTTTGCTCTCATTCTTGACAATATCCAGGGTAACTAGTCCCACAACGTATAATTATACAACCCCCCTCCTTTTTTTTGAGATTTCTGTCCTATTGCTCATTGTTTTGGAGAAATAAGGAAGGAATCACATTTGACTGTGAACCCCCTTGCAGAGGAATGGTCTGCATGACTATGAAAGACACAGGGATGGCAAAATAATCTGTCCTCAAGGTCTGGCCTGTTGATCCAGATAATTATTTAGTCTCTGCTATCTAATCTCTCAGATGGCTAAAGCAGAGCTAACACAAGCACTCCAGGAAAGGCTCTGGGCAATTCCCAAGACAGGGAATAAAGTCCTGGCTCCCACATGCAAGGCTAAGAGAAAACTCCCACTCAGCTCAGCATACCCCAGCTTTTTACAGCCTCTATTTACAAAAAAAAAAAAAAAAAAAAAAAAAAAAAAAAAATCACAGAGATCAATAAAACACCTCTCTTTTGAAGTAAATGATGAAATAAAAATCAGCATTGAGATACATAACTTGAGTCCACTTGTCTTTTAAGAATAGTTTTGGCTTTCCTTTGGGAAGCTCACTGTTACGTGATCACCAGCAAAATCAGCTGAGACTTTGTTAGTTACCATTTTGCTATCCTGGGACAGCAAATTCTGCTGTTCAGATGTTTTTTGCTTTACTTCTTGGGTAATATGTGTTATTCTGTGCATGGCCTTATGGATCGAAATTGAGGGTAAAAGTTACCTCAGGCTAAAGGAGTATATGGCTGATGTATTGCTTCCATTTATTATTTGATCTCATTCTATTGTGTTTCATTATGGTACGCTCAATAGGCCTGTAATCACGGGGAACAAGATAGAAAGGGTAGGGCAAGTATTTTATTTCCTGCCTTGGCTGCTGCTTAATTTTTATTACAGCTTATTTTGAATCACGACTTTCAGATAAAGATCCAGGATGAGGGTTTAGAGATATAGGGTTCTGGGGTTAAGCCACTAGTTATTTTTTAACTGGCTATAAGCAACATAAAGAGTTAATCCACTGTCCATTTTTTACAGCTGAAGTATGTTGAGCTTTTGTTTAAAAAAAATGGGAAATGATATAGTGGTACTTGAAAAAAATTGTTTTTCCAGCTCTTTTGGTACAACAATTGTTCAACATAAACTTGCATGACACTGTGAGCTTCCTCTTTGCTAATAGCCCAAATGTTCTTTTTCCAGCAGGAAGAAAATGACTGACCAGAGTGAGATCACACTGACTCCTGCAGAATGAGGTGTCTGACTGCAATGCCAAGGCAGGGCTCAGCAACATTAAAACACACATGGATCGCATGCGGAGTTTGGCACATACGGAGAATGGAGGGAGGGATGCTTATGTTGAGGGGATGTTCTTTTTTAAAGGAAAAGCCATGTATACTGTGGTTTAAGGGAAAATGGGACATGAGTTAGAAAATGAAATGCCTAACCTTTGTGAGGTGTGAGTAGCACCATGCTCTCAGTCACTAAGTGCTTGGGTGAAGACGCAGAAGTTTGCAACAAAGTGGCTGAGGTGCGAGCAGAAGTTTCCTCCTGTTGATGGCACTGAGAAGGGGGGTGACCTCGAGCGTATACCATGGCAGATGCCCAGGCATGGAGCCAGTAAAAGTCATGGGAATTGTTGTTCCCACTCCATGCTCAGCTCCCAAGGACACCACTTTGCTGGAAGGATAGACAGCATCAGATCCGGACACCCTACGTTTAGCCCTGGGGCTGGTCAAGGCAGAGGCCAGCATACTCTGGCAGCAGGGTCACAAAGACAAGAGATCCAGAACAGTGCTTTGACCAAAGTGTCTCCGCTGACCTCTCGGAATTAAACCTGAGAAAGTGAAAGAAAATTTTCAGTACAGCCACACTGCTCTTGAAATAATAGGGACCACTTGAGAAGCTGCATGTTAGGACAGGTCTGAAGAGTTCAGAAGCTTTCAGTAAAATCTTAAACTGCTTCTTGAGGTAGCTTGTTGAAGTGGAGATCTTGGCAGGCTGTTACTCATAAAAAGAGTTGAAAGATCCCAGAAAAGGATCTCTCCTAGAAAAGCATTGCATAAACTCAGGTCAGGTCATCCAGTTTCCTCATAGAAACAACTGCCTGGTGGCAGAAGTCCATTACTGCTCTCCCTAGTTGTATCATTTATACATATAACACTGTACTTGTGCAGGAAAACAGACACAGATCCAAATGGGCCCAGGGGTTCTGCAAGCCCTTTGATTCAGGAGTGCAATCCCAGGCAGAAACATGTCCCTCTTACCTTGGGACTTTGCCATCAGGCTCCTGTGCAGTTGGCAGACAAGGAGACACTGGCAAGGGCCGAAGGGCACCTTACCTGCAAGGTTCCTGTCCCCAAAGTACTCCGTGTCAACACTGCAGTAAGTCCCTCTGCAAACCAAGGGTTCACAGCCCCAAGCTCCTCCTGGGAATGGTCCCTCCAGTTGGTGTCTGCAGAGCCCCTTTTGGACTAGGTGACCAGCTCTCTCACACATCCTATGGGGCAGGAACAAGCATACAAGCAGTTATTCATGCCTTGTTAATGCCTTGTAACACCCAAACTTGCCTTCAGTTAACCACTACCTGGATTTCTTACTGTGAGCATTATCAAATACTACAGACATTTGATATTCACATGTGTTGCTTTGTCTCCATCCTTTTGCTTCAGTGGCCCTTGATGGGCCCTTTGAAGCAATGGGCTGGTGTAAATACGACACGGTAAATTGGGAGAATGTACTGAAGCTCTTCCATGTCAATGTTCAGCAGTTAAGTTGGGGTGGCAAGAATCTCTCAGTGGCCAGTTCCTGTGTCCTGTCCAACAGGTGATGACATTCTCTGATAGCAAACATGATCCTATGCACCTCAAAGACAATTTTAGTCACAACCTAAATTATATAAATCTGCTTTCATAAAAGATAAAATCTTCCTTTGTGTTTTTTTTCCATTACTCAATTAACTATTGTTTTGCTCAGCATGTTTTAATCATAAGTAAGTTCATTAGTAGATGTGTTCTTCGGACTCATGGGGGACTCAGGGAAACCATGGCATTAATCTTTTTGAATAACTTCATTAATATCATTTACCCCTTAAATGCACCCATATGCCCCCCCCCAGGCAATTATAAAATTTTGTTTGATGCTACTGAATGAACTCATCCATCTAAAATGACTACAGTGCATGTTTGCATAAATTCTTTTAGTTGCATCTTATTTATTTATACTACTAGTCAACCATTATTATAATTTGTTAGGGAGTGTATTTGCTCTTTTGCAGTAAAGCCACCAGCTCAGTTGGTGCTTGGGGTGGCTGTGTAGGCTGCTCGCCGCCTGGAGCTCAGGAGAGCTGTCTTGGAGATGGGCCGTGAAAGATGCAGGAGCTCTAGCAATTACTAAATTGAGAGCTCTTGGAGAATGCTGTCCAAAGTGACTTAGGGATTGTTTGACCAGCTAAAGCCTGATCCAGTTCAAAAGACTCCCATTGAAATCAGCAGGGTTGGGGACCTTGTTGAACCCAGCTGGCATTTCCACCAAACTTACTGAAAATAGTTCCCCATTTTCGTGGTGAGCAGCCACTTTCCTCCCCAGGACTGGGAAAAGTGAAACTGAAGCATCCACAGAGTGAGAGGCTGGACCATGTCTGTCAAAGATTCCCAGCTCCCGACATATTTCAGAATATTATATGAGTATATCTATGTATTCTCCATACTCCAAGCACAGCGACTTACATCCCTCCATTGTGGAGTCATCTATTCCATACTCTTTTAGTGGCCACCAGGATCTGATCTACAGCCAAGTGCAGACTAGGCTTATGAAGAATTGCTTACTCATCCTCATTCCTCATCAGTAAAATGGAGACACAACCCTTCTCTCCTTTATAAAGGTAGACTGAGAACTACAAACAAAAATTCCTGTACATAGATGAGATATCTTATTTTTTTCATGACTCTGTGGGATAGCTGCTATGTAGTTAAAGCAGAGCAGCAGAGTGCATGGGTTGCTTTGTTTATTCTGTTCGTACTTGGATGGGAAGAGTCATAGGCAGTATATAAAAGCAGTTCATATAATAAAACTGAATATGCCTGAAATGCAGCAGCATGTTACTGCTTCATTTTGGCACTCTTGCTATAACAAGACCGTCAAACTCAATCTCAGGGTAGAAGACCAGATTTCAAGTTCAACATGTGCCATACGGTTGCACTTTGCCATATTGTTATGACAAACAATTTTTGAGGAAAGGGGGAAGAATTTCCCTGTTTCTAAGCTGTAAAACGGCTTTCAGCCCTTCTATTTTTAAATGGATAGCAATCTATCTTTACTGGTCACAGAGCAAGGCAATTGCATGACTACAACCACTGCAAACATGGAAATCCAAAATGTGGATCCAACTCAAGTTTAAGCAGGAGGAATGAATACTTTCTTCTTTAGTTCCCACTTGTATCTCAAATAACCTCTTCATCCTCTTTCACTTCCATCTACGCACAAGCTTCTGAATGTATAGCCATAGCCTTATTCTGCAAGGTTATTCTAGTGGGTTTTGACTTGTGCTCCTTCACCCACAGGTGAAATGTGCTCTCAGAGGGTAAGCTTCATGAAGAGAAGAAAAAAAAGGAGCACTTTACTAATGAGGATCTTTGCTGACCCTTGGGAACAACAAGGAGGGGTCAGATTTTTCCCTGCTAACTAAGGATAGTGCTAATGCACTGCTGGAGGGCTCTTTCCTGGGGAGGTACAGGCAAGGGAGGGGAGAGGAAGCTCCCCCCCAAAGACAAGAACGTTTGATTTTATCTGACGTTAGAAATCATGGAAAGAGGCTTTGATCAAAAATGTCCTTTTGCCCATTCCTGGCTCATTTCAGTAGGTACAGAGGCTGTAACCACTGTCATGCATGGATGCTTCTCTTAGAGATGAAAATCCGTATGCAGCAAGCAGGATCCTGGGAGCACAGCATCCCTACAACTCCTGCAATGGGAGTGCCAGGTACATCTCCCGCCTAGCACAGCTACGTGGGATGGAACAACGTAGCCATCTCACTGAGACAGCTCCCCAGCTACACAAAGCCGGGGATGTCTTCATCACCAAACACGAGCATGTGGTAACCTGGATGCTCTTCCCAGCTGTGCCACAACTCCCCTCGTGCCCACAGGTAACCCTCTGCACCTCAAGGGCTCCCTATATAAAAAAGGGGTTATCCTTTCCCACATGCCTTGACTGTCCAGGCTAATTAACTGTTTGGGCAGGGATTTTGTCTGGCTGCAGTTTTGCAGATAAGAGCGCACAGTGGGAGCCCTGGTCTCAGCCAGGGCCTCTGGGCACAACAATAATGCAAATGATTAGCACTACCGAGCGGCAGGGCAGGCTGCAGCCCTGCTCGTTGTCTAGCTCACACCACGCACATTAGGGCTCCTAAATATCTCTCCTAGTGATATTTACAGAGCAGCCAGAACCGTGGATGCTGCTGGCCCAACAAAAGGAGGACAAGGCAAGTTTTCATCATGCTTACTTGCTTTCATGCTGACATGCAAGCTTAGAAACATTACAGAAATAATTGCTCAGCTGTATCTCAGGCATCAGTGGAGCAAACTCTCTGCTGGAAACCTGTTGCAGAGAAGTTGCCTCCTGGCTCCCCAACAATATATCTGGTTTAAACCTACTTTCAATACTTTCGCCCAAATTTTCATTCTAAGGCTCAGATCTCTCTGCATATCAGACCCCTCTGCCTGTCTCTGTCTCTCACTCACTCTCCCTCCATCTTCCTTCCCACAGCCGTGGGAACAGACTTCATCACTTGAGAAAAATGCCCTGTTCATACCCCCTGCTGTTACTTGAAGTAGACAAAAAAATTAAAGTCTTTTGAGCTAGAATCCTTGTCAAGACAAGAAATAATACTGACCTCAGTGAGGACGGCATGTACCGCCAGAGAGGTGGTTCGGGCTGTGTGTGCTGCAACCAGCTGTCTGTGTGACTACAATACAGTATAGAGTATATAGAATATAATTTCCCTCTCCATTTACATTTAATACAATGGCTTTGGACCACACATTATTAAAAAATGAAGTCTGAGCACTTGGCTTTCACTAGGGGCTTGTAACTCCTCTAACAGTGTCTCTTCAGTGCAATAAGACAGAGTGATTTGTGTCTCTCCCAAAGACTCCCCTAGCCTTCTTCCCTAGCATGTCTGATATTTGCCACTTTTTAAAAATAATAACACCTCTATATAACAGTGGGAGGACTTGACTCACATGGGTGGTCTCTTATAATGAAGGTGGGGTATCTGGGAAAAATATTTTAATGTGTTTTGCTCCTAATTGAGTTTTTCCAGCGTTTGGGATAATTATTTCTACCAATTAGCCCAGTGGTATTGTTAGCTGGAGGAACCCAGTCCTTCTTCAGGCCTCTGACAGAGGTTTACAGTATGCACAATGGTGCATAGTCCAGTTTATGAGAAAAAATTGCCCTTGTGCTCCCAAAACTATGGGAAAGGACTCCATTGTGTGACAAATATTTCCCATGGAAATCATACCAAGAAGCCTCATAAAGGTTCATGTTTCAGAAGAAAGAAAGTGGGTGGAGATTTTAAAATAAGGGTCAGAAAACATGAGGTTATGCCTGAACTAGAGAGTAGCTGAGGACTGTGGAGGTAGTGGTGAGACTTGACAAGGCATCTGACAGCTTCATGACTAATAGGGTCTCCAGTGCCCACAGTGTTGTGGGAGAAATGCTAACCCCACACCTCTGGGCCCAAGGGGCTAACTACTAAAGAACAGGTTAAGACTTAACTAGACCAGTGCCTGGATTATCTTAAACTCACCTGGAAGTGGATGTTGTCCTTTCCCGTAAAGCTTTGGTACCCACCAGAGCAGAGGAGGAATCTCATACGGGCTTCTTGCAGAAATTCCCTTGCTGGCATTTTTGCCCTGAGGGAAAAGGAGAGTTCCTGGGGTGGGGACATCTCTGTTAACAAAAATCAGCCAGAGGAAAAAGGAAATGTCAAGGAATGTGAATAAATAGTTCCAGCGGGTTTTGTCCCACATTTGAAATGAGAGGGGCAGTGGCTGGCAACAGCACATTCTTGTTTCTTGGAAAGCCAGGCAACTGCAAGCTTTCCAGCTCACCCCAGGGCATCCTTCTGTGTACGTGCAGCCTGTGAGGACACACTGGGCAGTGCTGGGATTACAGTCCTGCTCAGAGGCCTGGCACTCTTAGGCGTTTTCCACACTGCTATTGCAGACGCTCTGTAGGCTCTGGCTAATAATGATTGCATTCATAGGAAATTTTAAGCTTTTCTTTACACATATGAAAGCTAGACACTTGGTTTTGTTAATGCGTGAAAGTTGAGTGATGATGCAATCACAAGACTCCCAAAGCAGTGGCCTTGGGCACCACAGCTGGTGGTAACTTTGCCTTACGTCAGCCTTGAGCAGGAGACTTTATAGCAGAAGGAAGAGACTAATACTGGGAAGAGAGGGCTGGCAAGAGTTCAGTGCAAAGAGCCTGCAGCAAAGATATATAACTGTTACAAGGGCAAAGACTAAGGAGGAGTAACACAAGGAACTGGTAGCATATAGGGCCAACATTGGGAAATTACAAGCCAAGTCCTGCAGGACCAAATTTCTGCCTGGGCAAAGTTAACGAAAGGAGTGGAAGTTTTTGAGTCAGAGGTGAATGAGGCCTTCACATAGCACAAAATGCAAACAACCTGGCAATGATGGTCATAGATATGAATGTGGGCCTCCTTTATTAAAAAAAACAAACAAAAACAAACAAAAAAATCAAAAAAAAAACTTTCTCCCAACTCCGTAAAGAAAGTATAAGGGGAAATGCTGATTATAGAGGATCAGGAGCTTCTCAGTGAAATCCTTTTCATTAGAAAATGCTCATTTGTAGAAAAGGAAACTGTTTGTGGAAGCACAAGAGCCTCAGTGAAGATGCCCCTGCATTCAGGACAGAGCTTGTGGCCTTCTCCTCGGCATGCAGAAAAGCAACTTGCACCAGGACAGCCTGGTGATCTGCTTTTTTTAGATACAGCTTGCTCACTCCCACATTTCTGTTTGTTGCCATTTCACATCAATGTCAAAACAGCCTCTCAGCCCTCCACCATGCTTGCACGAGGTTGAACTGCTGCATACCCTGCGTGGCAGGGTGTGAATACTTGTGCATTCAGACTGTGGACAGTGCGTGGCAAGGAAACCCTGGAAAAATGCTCAGGAGGCAGGTGGTGGATAGTGCCAGACCTGCCTGAAAGGTAGTGCCAAGTTTTTACTGGCTTAGGACTAGTCCCTAAATATGCACCCATAATCAAATAAAACTTACAGCAACTTCTGTTACTGGTGCAGAAGAAGGACAAGAGAAAACTGAGTGAGGCTTCTTGTGAAGTCAAGCTACAAGGAAGACTTTTATGAATGGGAAACAAACACTTACTGTTCCTACACCAGGAAAGTAGGTACAGGACAGGGACTGTAAAAACAAACTCTGTCGCAATAGCTCATTTTATCAGTCTTTCGATGTGTGTCGGTCCCTATCTTCCTCCCTTTCTCTCTCTTCCCAGTAAATCTTCGTACTGGAGTAGTCTTTGAATAACTCCGTTGGCAGTTTCAATGCTTCAGCAAAGAAGTAGAGAATCTGTTATTAAGAGAAAAGTCTCAAACGGCCTTTTTAGCATGTGACAGATGTCCAGCGATCCCTTAAACAACAAATATCTCCATACAGAACCAGAGGGATTGATTGAGACTGAAGTGGGGTCATTCGTATGACAACTAGGGAGGTACGGCTCAGCGATTTCGACTGATCTCCCTGAGGATTACACAGACAATTTATGCCAACATCAGAAATATAAGTCATACAAGCCTATTGTGTTCACCAGGAGATCTCTTTCTTTAGATAACATATAAATAAATATTTTTGAGGGATATGCCTCTACTTGGCATTGGTTTCTCTTGGAAGCAATGGCCCTAGTTTTACCAATGATGTTTCATACGGGACAGTGCCGTGTGAAAATACGTGTGACCAAGAAAGCTGCTTACACAGCCAAAACTGGAATGAGGGAGGGAGCTCATGGTGGTAGTTTGTCCAAGAAGCCTAGGAGCCCTGCCTTCCTCTCCTCATTAGATCTTAATTGATTTTTTCTTGGTCCCATAAGGTAGCCATGACCACGGCTGTGCAGCTTTCTGCCCTCTCCCACTGCTCAGACAGCGCCTGTACCCCATCCCGGCTTTCAGAGGATTTGCCTAACCTATTCTGCACTGAAGGAGACTCTACAGAATCCCTTGTTAATCTTCATTTCATTTGAAATGTGAGAAAATCAGAGTTAGAGGGATTTTTTTAAGGCAGAGTTAGATGCACAGGAGGTTTTCTAACCTGGAAAAATATTCTTTGCTCTTTCATTCTCGTTACTATGTCGCTTATGCTATACATTTCAGTCCAATGGTATCCAGTGTTTGAATCTCAGTTTTAACTATCCCAGACCAACTTGTACAAGTTTTTACAAAAGATAAGCAAGCTCTGTTATGGGTCCAGGTAAGAAAGGGCTGTTTTCCTGATATCATGCAATAATAAATTGCCTGGTGTCTGTTCCAACAGAGATTTAGTAATCTTAAAAGATGTAGACAGATAAAATCCCAACTACAAAAATCTGGAAGTAATTCCTGAAAAAGAGAGGTCTGTCTCAGATTACCAGAGAAGTCCCTTGTGATATTCCACATGTTTCTACAAAGAGACTCAATAGAGTAAATCAAGCAGTAGTCAACATGGATGCCCTGGATCAGGCCTAACGTCCATCCATGCAAAGCACTTTTTTATATACAAGCATCAAATGCTTCGGATGAAAATTCATGCAGCTGTGGAATAATCTGTCTGCCAAGACAATTTCATCCTAAATTATTATATTTAAAGATTTAAATCCTAAAGAATGAGGTCTAATAATATTTCCAAATCTCTAATTTTGTTAGCTTTAGAATTATAGTTCTCTTTGCACTTGTTACCAGTAAAAAAATGTCCATTTTCAATTTGAATCTTGCTGAATTGTTAGTTTCAAAGAGGCTTGCTTTCAACAGTCTGTTTAGACTTCATAAGTAAAATGAGGAGAAAGGAAAAACTTCACAAGTGCCTTAGATATCAGAACCAGCTCCAGGAAAATAAAGTACTGGAAAAGATAAAGTGTAACTTCAGAGGGTCAGAGAGTGAATGCCTGAAAGAGCTGAAGGAAAACCATCTCTCATTTCATAAATTTAAGGAAAATGGCAGAAAAAGAAGAAAATAATCTTGAGGAATACCTGCTTCCGACATGCAAAAGCACATTTTCATTGGTAAAGATGTTAAACTGAAGCAGTTTAATATCACTTTTCCAATTTTAGTTGCATTTGAACACAGAACTTCAGGAAATTGTTGAGGTGGATGCAAAGAATCATGAACGTAGGTACTTGAAAATACTTTATGAATTGTTGTAGCTTTCCTACAGGCAGTGGAGCTCTGCCAACACAAGCACAAGCTGAAGATTTGGCCTGCTCATGAAAAACTTCAGATCTGCAGGAAAGGAAATAAGCATGTGTTGAGATCTGGTCTCTCTGACCTTAAAAACCCAATGAGAGAGTGGCAGAATCGAGCAGCGCATCTAAAAATCCCTCAGATAACTGTAGGTCACATCTCAGAGATGCAATGAAAAGCACATTCATTTTTTTCAAAGAAGAAATTGCTCATATATCTGGAGAGTATGCAGCAAGATGGATCTTAATTTTGCATGTCTTTTTAGGAGGCAGACGGGCACTACTAATGAGATCTAGGACCCCAACTTCTGCTAAAGGTGTGAATCAATCCTGGATGTTTGGCTTAAGCAAAAACTGGTCTACAGTAGTTAAAAGTAAGTACCAGGACATTAGATTAAAATACATAAAATCATTCATTTCTGATTCTGTACAGAAATTTCTGGACAAAAATGTAAAATAAGACCAAAAGAGACATCCATGAGTGAGGGCAATGCTCCATCTAGTCCCATCCTCACCGGTATCAATAGCTTAGAGTAAAGAAACATGCCATATATAGGGCAAATATTTCCATGATATACCATCCCAGACTCCAGTCATTCAGAGATGTCCTGAGCTGGAAGAACATTGTATTTAATAACTGTTCATGGACTCTTCCTCCTTGAATTGTCTCTTTGAACTCATTTATAATTTTGGCCTCCACAATATCCCTAGTAATGATTTCCACAATTCCACTGGGCAAAAAAGTAGTGCTTTGGTATCATTTATTTTTAAACCTGATACTGGATGCCCTTGAGTTTTTGGGTTGTATTTGCCTTCTCTGCACTGCTCAGGATTTTGTAAGTCTTCACTGTACCTTACTTCAATCTACATGTCAAAGTTATTCAGTTCTTTTCTGTCCTTTTTTGCCTTTGTGCCAGTTCTATTGTATCTGTCTTCTTAATATAAGACTAAGTGACCAGGATTACACTTATTATCCAAAATATGAGAAGAACCCAACATTGAGTATGTGTTCTCTCTCCTTTCCCTGAAAAGTACATTAAAAAAAAAAAAAAAAAAAAAAAAAAAAGTAATACAAGATTGGCTGAGATCTTTGTAAAACTTCATTGGTTTTATCATATCTTCTCATGTACTCTCCACACTAAACCAATTTTGCAGGAATGTTTACTTAGATCCTATAGATTTGGCTCTTTTCCCAATAAACTTCAAAAGAAAACACTCACTCACTTTAGCAGGACCTCTTGCTTTTGTACGTGAATTGTATAATTATTAAGACAAAACATCCTGCCTCAATGGTGCCAAGCACTTTAAAATGAAAAAATGTTCAAGCTTGGAAAAGTTATACAAATTCCCTCAAAAATTATTAGCCTGCCATTTCCCATCTGACACAATTTAGTGTTGCAGAGAATATTTTGTTTACCTCCGGATAATCCCTCACCCCAATAGATGGTCAGTATCTCATCTTGTGCTCTGTAGCAGGCATCATGCAGCTGATTACAACATGGGCTAAAACTCCTGGGAAATCAGCTTTCGAGGAGTCACTGCAGGAGTGGGCTTAGCCAGGAAAAGATACCATGCAGAGGGACAGATTTCTTCCACTTTACTGATTACAAGAGAAGACTGTGCTGGCTTTGGCACTGAGTTAGCTCATCACTAATACACCTCACTGCTCCTCATGTCACTTCACTGGGTTCTTGTGTGTAAAGTCCTGCTCAGTGTGCAACCTCTAACACTGCTACCTCACGCTGGTCCTGCCTACCCTTACTCCCTACTGGTGTCCTGTGGGGAGTCATGTAGACCATTCTGAGCCAATGACTATCTTGCAGTTGTGTTGGGAGGCCCTGAGGCCCTCCATGAACACACCTGACCTCCTGCCCATTAGGTGCTCCTTGACAGCAAAGACAATGATGTCCTTTGCCGGAGGCCTTTCAGCTGATGTAAAATGGTAAAGATGATTTATACAACCCAAGATTTGAAGTGCTGATTGTTTTCACCCAGCAGAAGGATGGACTGTGTACCTGTCCTGGTTCCTTTTATGTGCCTAGTCCCAAGGAGTGTAGGCTGAATCCTGGGAGACACTTGGAAGAACCTCACTATTCATAATAATAATTAAGAATCAATTAATGGATATTTACTAACATATAGCGTTGCCATGTTCAACACATTTGGCAACTAGGAGCCTTCAATGCATGCAGGATCAGACCTGTTTAATCCATTAATCCTCACAACATGTTGAAACAGCCAAGTTTCATTGTTCGTATTTTGAAGAAGGGAAGAGCTCAGGGAGCACGACTGGGTGACCTGTCTTCCGCCACAGAGAGGATTTCTCTTTTGGCTCTTCTCACAAGTGCCAAAGATCCCCTGCTTTCTAAAGTAGGAGGCCTAATTGAAAATGCACTGAAGTCAACGGAAAGACAGGCCAACCTTCAGCTCAGTCAGTGTGCAGGAAACAGGGATTTACACAGCAGGCCTGTGCTGGGATGGCTCTCACATGACAGTTCTCACGCTCACACCCTTGTTTCATGTCTTTCGGGCAGACTCATCTCTCTCCGGATAATTCCTGGATTAAAAAGCAGGCCCAGTCTCATCCAGTGCTAAACTTCTATTCCTGCTGCAGGAGGAATGGAGCATGCTCGGCTCAATAAGCGGCATAAGACCTTAGCATTTCTCAGGCCCAGTGAGATGAGAACCAGCATTTGCTGTAACTAAAATGCATGTGTGGCCTGCACAACAACATTCTTTATAAAATACAGGGCTGCAGGGGCTTCCTTTTTCAAAGGAAGTTTAAATTTTCAGCAAATGATAGATCAATAAAAAGCATTAAACATAGTTCATGGTAACAAGAAACCAATGGAAGTTTATGACCAATCAATCCACTTAACTCTGCCAAAGCAGTAAACCACCATTGGCGTTATAAATTGTTGAGCTGAGTTTGCAGTTTTAAAATGTCGTCTGAAATCAATTGCTACCCAATTAGACCATTAGTTGTCAACAACTTAGTTAAATAATAAGCCAGCCGTTAGCATCTGCTTGGGAACAGAGTTAGGCCAGTGTTGTTTCCCTGGCTACTTGAGCTGAATAAGATTTTGCGTCTGTTATCATTAACATGAGTGTGGGTAGGAAAGCAAAAAAGCTATGCTGGGAATGAAATCAAGTTCCCCTCCCACTGCCCAAAGCACATAAATCTTCTAAGTTAATGATGGCACATAGTAGGTCTGACTGACTACAATGAGGGCTGGGGAGGCACGAGGAATGCGGGGTCAAGTCCCATGTATCACTGACCTCTCTAAGAAGGTGTGGGCTATCGCGGCCTCCACTGAATCTGATGCCCGTTGCCCATATACACCCAGCACTCATGACCTCTGTAGATGCCCTCCCCTTACTTCGTCTCCACATGAGCAAGAAAAGCCAGGCTGTTAAAAGGAGGTTGTAACCTCTGCAAGGGCCTGAACCCAGCTCCTGCAAACCTCTTCCTCCCTCATCCATCCCCAAGACCCACAGACTCTCCCATCCACTTTCATCACTATTTTGGTGGGGATGAAGGAGGGTTGCCAGAACCTGGAAAGTGCAGCTCGCCTGCAAATGCAGCCCTGCCCCACCAGCAAAGCAGAGCCCATGCAGGTACCACCATCCAGCAACGGAGCATGGCAGGTGAGACAAAGCACCGTGCCTAGCTCAAACCACAGCACAGGCCCAATCTCCTGGGCACCTCACTAATCAATACTACATCATTTAATCTATTCTCACACTGGTTTTATGCGTTTCACTCTCCAGAGATGTCAGGGACATCCTCTATATACGACGTCAACAACTACACTTTACACTTGCCAGCCCTCCACATTTCCCAGCAACCTTCCTCAAAGCGAAGGCTGTGGGCCTGTTTCATTTGTGGTTCACACTCTTATACCAAAGCACAAAGCAGTGGATGATCAGATTTCTATTTCCAGACACGCCAAGTGTGCAGGCATGCTGCTCAAACAGTAACGGTACACCTGGAGAGGAAGAAATGAGGCTGGGAACAGAAGCGGGAAAATTTATTTAAAGCCATTCTCGGCTACATTCTTCCTGGGCTAGCTTATTTGCTCCCAGCTTTCAAATTACATGTGGCTCCTAGAAGCATTTTTACCAGTGTCTAAGCAAATAACTGTGCCTTTCTGGAGCTAGGCATTTGGTAAATGTATTCAAGTGTATTACGAAGGCAGCAATTATGTTGAGAAAGGCCCGTAGGAGGAGCTGAGGTTGATGGCCAAAATACAGTGCCATATAGGTACCTTTATTTTTCAAGATAGGACAAACTAAATCACTGCTACAGCATAGCTACATTCATCCAGAGATTTCAAAGCAAAGACAGACAAATATCCCAGCAGTTCAGAAGTCTTTTTCATTGCACTCTCCATCATGTTACACGTGTGAAAAATAAGTAGGTATAAAACCATCACATTAACATTATTCCACGTGCATCTCTAGCCTTGCAGTGCTGTTTCCTCTGGAACAAATTTTGTCCTCCTGTGTGTAGTTATTTATATTTCTTCATGCCGTCCTTTCCAGCAGGCTGTTCTATTTAACACTCCCCTGAGAGGAGAATGCCCAGCAGGACCTCTCTGTAACAACATTGGTTTTAACCTACCATTATAATGACCATAATTTAGTGTCATTGTATTTCCCCCTCCCCTCAATGTTAAATATTAACCTTGGGCCCACCATCGACTGCTGAAGGCATCTGCTGCAATCATATGGGAAATATTGGGCATTATTTGGCTCTTCAGGAGATGAATGCATACAGCGGTCCATGCTGTGTTGTTTCAGAAACAGCAGAAAATGTCTGTGCAGAGCTAGTTCTAAAATCCGCCTTTAAATTGGGCTTCAGAACTTCTGTTTCCACAGATTGGTTCAGCGAAGCACTAAATCTTTTCCCTAGCCCTAGGATTCAGAAGGCACAGAGCTTTCCTTGATGATCAACCTTGTTAGCTCTGAGGACCTATTCTTTTGGACCCCTCATTGTGTGGCAAGAAGAAAGAAAAATGAGTTCTTGGAAGTAAAGACCCTCCTTCTGTTCAGGTTTGAATAAAGAAAGGGTCACTGCCCCTGAAGGCTTGCTTCTCTCTTTTCCTTTTCTTAGACCACATAAATAGAAGAGTAACATCACCCCATAAGCTGAATACATCGGGTTCTGATCAATACACCAAAGCTTTTGCAACACATGAAACTCATATATGCTGTCACATGCACAGTTCTCTAATCTTAAGCAGAAAGCCATGTGACTGTACAGATTCTTGTCTTTCTGTGGCTCAAATATCCTGTTGCATAATACTTGAACCTCACTCTGTCTTTGAAATAAAGATCTGAGAATTTTTCTAATTTTTTCTGAAAATAGATGTCTAATGGTAAGATTAGTAGGTATTGATGGAGGAAGGACTAGAGTTGCTTTGAGCCAGAGAAGGAAATGGAGACATCCAGCTTCCCCAAGCTGCAAATGTTTACCGCAAAGTAAACAAAGTTTTACCTTGGATTTTCAGGATCTGGTATGGAAGGCGTTACTCAACTTCAGCTCAAGTCACCCCGAAGTTACAAGGTCAGGATGTGGCTATCCCTTGACACAGAACTCAGAGGAGTGACTTTTCTCCCTGCGGTCTGCAGACCTCTAGGTGTCTAGGGGCCACTGTCTAAGGTCCACAAATCTAAAGTGGTTCAAAACCATGACCCTGGGGTTGCAGGTGGGAATCCTAAAAACCATCTCCTTTTCCTTTGTCTTCAGAGGCCCTCACAGCTCTCTGTCTCCTTGTTTCTTTTGGCCCTTTGCCTCAACTTACCAATAAAATTCCTCCCACCAAGTCATCAGCGACCTTCAGTCTTCTTTTGCTCAGTCAGTATTTTGAAACACCTCATGTGCCTAAAAGCAAAATAAATCTAGTTGATCTGCCCTCCGCTACTCTCTCACACCGCTCACATTAGCAGGCTGCAGCACCTCATGACAGAGCCCTTCACGTCTAGCGCCTTGCACGCTGGGGCACCTGACCTGTTACCTGCATTCAGGGACATCTAAGAAACAGTCGATGATCCTGTTGGCAGATGCATCATATGAGGTAATCCAGGGCCGGAAGAGTCTGCAAAGGAGATAAAACCTCGTTGTTCCTTGATGTAAAATGCGATGTCGATTAACCCTCCTTTTCAACAAGTAACAACAAGATTATTGCATTTATCCAAAGCCACTTGGGAAGCTGTGACAGAGCCATTGAACAAGCTCAGATGCCCTCTTCCCCTTCTCCTTTTCTTTGAGGATAGAGACTATATTTGCACCCCGGACTCCCTGCTTTCCTTCATACTCTCTGGCGAATATATTCAGCTTAACAGTATCTTCCCTTGCCTGCACTGCCTTGTGACTTGTCACCTTTATATCACAATGAAACTTTTTCTTTGGTTGAAGAAAACTGAAGTAAAATAGTATTAAATATGTCAGTCTTCTCTAGGTCTCAGTCTTCTCTAGGTCATCCATACCTCTCTTATTCCTCATTAGGTAATGGGCTTTTGCCTGCTGCGGTCTTTCTCTTTCTTTACTGTATTTATAGCACTTTTCTCCCTGTTTCTTTACACTCCTTGGTGGTTGTAATTCATTTAGCACCACAACCTTTCTGCCCTACAGGCTTATTTTATTCCTTGATCTCATCCTCAGTAATGTGACCTCATTCTCCTTTTTTAAATAGTTCTTCTGGGACTCTCATATCCTTATAAACCCTCCGATTACCTGCACTGGGTGAAGGTGGATCTTCTACCACGAGCGAGATAGCCCAGCTCAAGTGTTCACGACCAGGAAGTGGAGTTGCTGGGGCTTGGGCTGCTTGCCTCATGCCATGCCGAGCAAACTGTGGGAGCAAGCATCACCTTCCTGGCCACTAGCTGCGCTGACCTGGCAAGATCTGGGAGTCCAGGCAACCAGTGGTAGCACAAGTATTTTCAATTGTGTATCACCTGCATTAATCCCTACCCTTCTGGCACCTACAGATAGGCATTTTTTTGGAAACTGCCAGCTGAAACCCTCCTACCTGTGTCCTTCGGCAGTGAGTCCTTGACATGTTGTAACAGGCAGTGGGTAGGAAACAGTGGGCGCCTTCCTTCCATGTTCTCAGAGCAAAGGATGGGTTTATCCAAGCAGAGAACGGGAACTCCTCTGCCCTCTGTGAGCGAGGGAAAGCCATGAAAGCTACCACCCATTTTAACATCTGCTGGAGATCTTGGTGTCAGCTGGAGACTTTCCGGGGTTTATTCCACAGCCAAAGTGAATGCATTTACATGAGTGTATTCACTGTGGCAAAGTTAAAAGGTTGTAGAATCTTGCTGCTCTGTGCCCCACTGCAGGGAATGATGCTCCCCAAACCCACCTCTGCAAAGTCTGCCATGAATTAATGTGAAACTGGCAAAAATAAAGCTCTTTTAAATATTTTTTTGTCTTTAAAACATATATCTCCTTTGGCAAAAATGTCTGACACATAAAATGCAAAAGCAATTGCTGCCCCAAAGTAAGGATAATTCAGATCCCAATACTGAGTTTTATATGTTTAACCTATCCTGCTAATTCCTCACAGTCCTGAACGAGCAAATCCTGCCACACCCAAGTGGCTTCGACATAGGCAAGCAGCATGCTCTAACGATGGGAAAACTCATGTAAGTGCTACTTAGCAGCACCCAACTCTGCAGAAATGGGACCTGAAAACTGTCCACCCTTACCATGGAAACAAATTTATGGGCCTATGATACTTCCTGGTGCTTGGGCTACGTGAGGATTATGACACACAGGTACTTGATGATAATAACTGGTATTTTTACTGGATAATTTTTACATTTTATTTTATTTATTTATTTTGTTCCTCTAGCAGTCTTCAATCTTTGCGAACTGATCATAGAACATATGCATGTGCGCACAGCACCCAGTTCATCCTGCACTGAGATGCAGCTGCTGTTGATAAAATCGCCAGCTTTAAGCAGCACCAAACAGCGCTCAGTGATAGTTCGGTGCAGAAGGGAAAGGAGAACACGTCCAGCAGAGACTGTGCAAGAGTGGATGTCTGACAGAAAGAAAAAAAAAAAAATCATTCACTCTTTACTTCCCAAAGACATCACGAGACCACAGCCTTGCCTGTTCGCGCCACCACGTAGAGCACCACAGCTCCCAGGCAGACGTCTCCGCAGCAGGGAGAATTGCCTCCTGCATGCAGGTGATCTCCTTCTACCGCTGCCTTGTAACACCGCCAGCGGCAGCCCTAGGTAAGGGAGGAATTCAAAAAAAAAAGCAACTAAAAAGCTGACATCCCAAATTAACAACGGTGGAGAGCCTGCGCCCGGGGCGGGTGCTGCTCCTCTCCATCTCCTGGGCATGTCCTGCAGGCAGCCTTGAGGTGGAGCAGAAAACGTGGGGAGGCCAGAGCTGCTCCTGGCACGCCAAGGGGGTCCTAGCCCTCCCCTCAGTCCCTCGCAGGAGGAGATTAGGAGAAGGGGTAACGCCATCTCGTTCAACCCGGGGCCTCGGAGCGAACGTGAAAGCGCAGCTCCTGTAAGCTGTTACAGGTCAGACGGCGCAGGGGAGACACCAGAGATTTACGGTGTCCAGTGGCTTTCCTCACGAGCAGGAGAGGCCAAACGGTCTGCGAGACGCTTAAACCCGCAGCGATAAATACTGGCTCTGCTGGCCAAGTGTGCTTTTGGGCAGTGCCTTAACTGCAGCAGGTGCCTTCTCCAAACGCTTCCTCGCTGGGGTTGCAAGGACCCGGCCCTCAGAAGCTGAGGAGACGGAAAGCCGCTGCGATTTCTGAGCGAGCAGCCCAGGTGGTTTGATTTCGCTGTACTCAGAAGCAAACAGCTCCAGAGCACGTAACCTCCCTCACCACGATCACAAACAGTTAACGCAGGGCTGAGGACAGAGCCCAACAGACCTCGCAGCCCCCTCTGCCAAACTTCCTAGATTAAAATCTAATTTCAAAATATTTTGTAGATGCACTTTTAACATTGATAACATTCACTCACTTGCGCATATGTGTGACTACCGATGTGTGCCAAAATATCAGTTATAAAATTACAGAGGCACGCTCCTACTGATATCTCTGGATTATCTCAAACCTGTTTTTCTCACTGAAAGGCTATAGTGAGGTGCTTTTTTTTTTTTTTAAAAAAAAAAAAAAAAAGCCTTAAATCTGTAAATTCAGGTAAATGCCAATTTATTTTTCAGTCTGCAGCTGATCAAGGCTATCTCATCCTACGTGGCCTTGGGTGAACTAACCTGGCCCTGCTGGCTGCTAGATCAGGTTGCGTGAATGCAATCCAAATTCAGTAAGCAGCCCTCGGTGATGCCCCCTCTGTTTATTTGATTCACTGAAGATACATGGTGATCTAAGCAGTAAATCTCATCGTTACATAGGAACTATAGGGATCAGTTCATTTCCAAATGCGTCCTGGAGAGAGCCCAAGATATCTAACACTGCAGGGAAAACACATATTGAGTGTCAAATTAAAGCGACAGCAGCTCTGCTACAAGCAGAAACTTCCTCCTGGAAGAGTCAAAGATGGCTGTAACTGCTGGTGCTTTTAACTGTACCTTCAGATTATTAATAGAGCTGATTTGTTCAAAATAGTTCCTCTCATGCCATTTCCTGCTTTAACTCATACTCAAATGCTAAACCTACTGTGGCTGTTCCTGCTAATATGCTCTCTGACAAATCACAGCCATGCATAGGTTTCCTTTCAGTACTTTCAATTTACTTTTTAATGGGAGACAAATGCATCCTATTTGCTGACTGCTTAATGAGTCTGAAAGAATTTGCAGGCTTGCAATAGGATGGTGCTTGTGGGAGATGCTTGCAAATGTGTTTTATTTACACTTCTGTGCCCGTATGATATTCACTGGCACCAGGTAGTGCTGCATCAGGCCCCGCGGGAAGATGTAAATTAGTATATTAGAGAGGTAAAAAAAATAGAAATTTCAGTGGGAGTTTCCCATTTACAGATGACAAGTGTCAGGCACCAATATACCATATTGACAAGATGTACGTGTAAACAGTTGCTTCACTTGCACAGCTCTAGGCCAGCTATTGCTATCTGGATTCCCATCTTAAGCCTCGTTTTGAAATACATCAAGGCACTGATCCTGCCAACTTAGGCTCTGTTTAATTTCATGCATCTAGAGCAAATTAATGACTCTACAGAAGGGCCCTTCTGGTGCATAAATTAAGCATAAATATTTGCAACAGTTTCTAATTTCTCCAACAAACTCAAATGCTTTTGCAATTCCACCTACTTTAAATCACCCCAGGACTGATTTACCCTGGAGAGCTCAGAGGCATTCGAGGGAGAGAGATTGTAAAGCCACGACATTTCTGTTGCATCATTTGAACGCTCTGCTCATCTCCTGGAGCTTCCTCCTGACACCAACATGGCTTGGCCTGTAAGACCCCATGCATCTGGTTTTGGTGGCCATGTGAAGGAAAGATGCCTCTTCATAGATTTTATATGCATTTGGGGGTTGGATTTTCTTTTTTGTTTTTTTTTCTTTTTTTTCTTTTTCTTTCTTTCTTTCCTTTTTTCTTTCTTTTTTCTTTTTTTTCTTTTTTTTCTTTTTTTTTTTTTTTTTTTTGAGAGAGAGAGAGTGTGATAGGGGATAGGAAGGACCCAGAAGGATGCAGGAATGAGGGTAAGATGAGAGGGGCTGGCACAGGGGAATTTGCAAAAATATAATTAGAAAATACAATTTTGGCTAAGATGTGAGCAGGTTCACACTGGAAAAAATCTACTGCTGCCCTTTGCTCTTCTTTAACAAAGGGTTTTGCAGGGTTCTGGGTTTTGTGTAAGCTGTGTGCACGGAGCTATGCACACTGCAAAGCCCTTTTTGCAACAAAGAGCCAGATGCGCTGAATTTTATCAGTCAGATGGAGTTTGGGGGAATAAAACACCCCAAAATAGATGGTCATTAGAATAGAAACAAAAAGAGAAATTGTACATTGACCCTGAACTCATCTGACCAAAAAAAGGAATAAATCCCTCATTTTTCCAGCATAAAAACCTATGTCATTTTCCAGAGACTAAGAGGCCTTAGATCTTACTGCTTTGTCTTTGCTACTGCTAGTAAGGCATTCAGCCCTAAGAAAACCATTAAGAATATGTTTTCCCAGGGTATCCCAGGCTTTTTACTATTCAATAGAAGGAAAAAAAATGAATTAATATTGTTCTGTTCAACTGTTGGTTTCACAAGCAGAGAGAGGACTTAAGGATTTTCCTCTCTCAGAAAAGTTTTACTTTGCCTGTCTCAACTGTGCCAACACCAACCAAAAGTCCTGCAAAGTAATCCCTTCGCTGCTTAGGATGCATTTGAAATATCCAGGCACAGCAGATGAAAACCATCAGTATGAAATTATTGCAGCAAGAGAAAGCGGCGAGGACGGGATCCTCGCGGGCCGACTGCTGCCGGGTCTGCAGCGTGCACGCTCCCTGCTTTCCTCCCAGCGCCCGTGGTTCCTCGGGCTGCTTTGAAAGACAAAAAGAAAGTCGGTAATCATACACCGACAGATGGCTCCTTGGCTGGTTGCTCTCTATTTAGAGGGAAGCAACTGCGATTCATCGGCTTTTTCTTCTTCTTCTTCTTTTTTTTTTTTTTTTATAAGCTACATTGTGGTGAACCTCCAGCTTCAAATCTATTTCTAAGAAATATTGTGCAGCAAGGTCTATTAATAACAAACCTTGAGCTGACTGGAAATTTATTTTTTCAACACACATATGCCATTGTTCGAGATGCTTTCATCTGATTTCATCTCATTTTTCTGGGACAGAGCTGTCTGGAAAGTTTTCCAGTGAATGCTGTGCTAAATGTGTAACTTTTGCTTCTATAATCGAACTTATTAGATAAATCTTTCCTATTTTGCACTGTGTTTCTTTAATTTTCTCTTAATTGCAAATTAGCAGCAAATGAGCTGTTTTGTTTGTATTTGCATCCTGAATATTTTGGATTGGTTACTTTAGAGCAAGTGTTAGTTTTATGTCACCACCCCAAGCATTTCAAAGTTAAGCTGCTCCTGTGAACAGTCCTTTTGAATGGTATTATACTGTACTGTATATGCACTTAAAGGTAAGAATGTCCTTAAACGGGTTTGCTAGATGGAGGCTCAAGCCCAGAATATGGCCCGTTGGCTGCAGATTGGGAGAAGCTTTTCTCTGCAGCGAAGGAGGTGTGTTACAGACCTGCCCACGCCCGACTGTTGATTTTCCCTTTGATCCTTTGGTATTGATCTAGGAATTCACTGCACATTTTAGATCCACTGGAGTAGCAGTTTCTGGAGGATGCCCGAATTATGGAAAAACAATTTAACAAAAACAATGAGAAAAACTTTAAGGGGCTTCTGTTTCTTGTTTCCTACCTGAGTAGACATCAGCCCAGGCATGTGCCAGAGCTAACGAGCACAAACAACTGCACACGAAGCACCGTGTCCAGCTATTCTGTTAGAAATGTGGGGGAGACCTTCACTGATTCATTTTCCTTCAGCACAAACTCTTCATATCATAACTACTCACTTTTCCAGGTATTGAAGTGAGTTGAAGAAAAAATATCACTATCTTGACTTTTTTTAAATACATTTTTTTTTAATAATTGAGATTTGAAAAACAGAAGAGAACTTAAACTTATTAAATTATACTTATTATTCTTACAAAAAACTTTTAATGTAATTATTTATTTTTAAAGCCTCTGGATTTTATAAGGGAAAAAATCAAGGAGCTCTAATAATTTCATCTAATATTTTAATTTTAAAAGTATCTGAGTCAAGCTGCTCCAAATTCTTTGATATTTGGGCTTGAGTTTTGGGGTTAGTCCATTGCAAAGCTGTGTAATTCAGAACTACATCAAAACCTGCCCATAGCTCGAGAGAATGGAAAAACCCAAGAGATAAATTCAAAACCATTTCCAGGTCACCCAGCACTAAGTTTAAATTTTTTGAAAAGTCTTCTCTTTTTCTCAGGTTATTACCACTATCAAAATAATTGTCTCAAAATTCATTATATAACAGGGAAAGTGAGTGGAATAGTCTCTTTCCCACAGATGTTTTATGGATATAACACATTGCTGGTCTTCTTGCCAAAGAACGTGTATATTGATTTCCTCTGAGGAATGCCACGTTGTCAGTAGACGGGATCACAGACGTGAGCAATTAACTGCTTTGCAAACTGTTGTCTTCCTCTTCTTTCTTTTGCTAAAAGCCTTGTTCTCACTGATATAACACAGTAGACAGTTGGACATTTCTTCCCAAAAGAAGCTCTGTTGTTTCATCCTCAATTCACTTGCCAGGACTTAAGATTGTCCAAGTGCTACTGAAAGGCAATAGGATGACACCGTGGTTTTGTCTGGAGAAGGAAGGTGCTACAAGGAGAGGCAATGCAAGGTCCCTTAGGCAAAGCTACCCAAAAGCCTGGACCAGCCATTTCAAGGCTTTGTTTTGTTGATGTCCTCCATGAAGGAGGACTTGAGGTAGACCCTCTGATCCAGGTAGGAGTGCTGTGCTTTGCCTCAAAGAAATCAGCTTGTTTCCAGAGCTCAGCCCAGCCAAACTGCCCTGCCATCACCGACTTTGCACCCTGAACCAATGGAGCTCCCGGTCACCGCCCTCCCACTCTCCTTGGTGCAGATCTGAACCCCCTCCCCAGGTCACACAAGGGGCAATGAGATTAAGAATTAGATTTGCAAAGATGGTGCCTTTTTAGACAGCTTAACAGGCCAGATGCTTGGCTGAGGATCAGGCCATCTGTCTGCTCAAGCCTTACCTGTGTCCAGCAGGTTGCTGCTGGCAGAACCGCCGGGGAGCAGGGAGACGAATCAGGATCACAAAACCAAAACGCAGATACGCTGGGATGCAGAAGGCTACTAAGCACATGGAATAAAAAATGGTGGGTGACATTCAGTGTTAATATTGGCAACGTAGTACAGTAGTAAGACATAGATAGTCCCAACTGCATACACAGAGAATGACTTCTTCACTCAGCCAGGACATGCAAAGAAGGCCAAGTCATTTAAAAATATATATATTATACTAACTTTAAAGCCCGTGCTGCCAGAATAGTGTTAACTGAACCACCCCTATAAATGAGAGTCAGCCCAGCCTCTCTAAAGCCAGCTGTTCCTTTAGCGCAGTGATCTGTCTCTGTACTAGCTGATAAGCAGTCTATGCCCTGTGACTTATAATAAAAGGGAACGATGGTCCTTGAACAAACCCAAAGAAGAGGTATTGATTTGCAAATAGTTTAAAAGAATATTCAAGGGTCATGAGATGACCCTCTTTCAGCTCTGACATTTTATATCAGGGAGGATCCTATTGAGATGGGAATTCATATCCTAGACATTGTTTTGTCTTGTTTCATAAATAAGTTGAATGGCTTAATTGATTGACACCCCCTGCACTTTCCCAGCTTCCTCAGGCTCAAAAGTATACTGCTGTTTTCTGCCATAAATAATATGAACTTTCAATCAGCTGCCAGGCACAAAAAGGAACCGAAAATTCTTTATACAATAGCTGCAATCTGGCATATGAGGCACTGCAGGTCTAAAAAGGAGAGCAGTATTTGATGACACCAGGTATTCATTTTCCTCCTGCGGAAGCAGTAGCCTTTTCCAAACAAAATGACCTAAACAAGAAAAATCCAGGGATCCCCACAGGGGAGAAGAAACTATTTTGTCCTGGCAGTTTGTGAGGATCCTGAGGTTAGGACATTAGTTTGCAACCCCGCGAACACAACCCTGAGAAGGATGTGCCGGATCATCAAATCCAGTCTCTCAGAGGCACAGATACTTCATCCCCTCATCTCTCCTAGAGACTGAGCCAACACCATCTTAACCCAAGCCATGTTATTTGTCCCCAGTGCCCCAATTTGTTCCAGAATCTCATTCCTAGGATGGTTAAAAACTTCCTCTTCATTTCCAGTTTATGTTTATGCCTGGTTTATTGCTGTCAGCTTTGGTTCTCAGGCCAGACTTAGTCTTTTGCTTAAATAGCTCTTTTCTTTCCTGGATACTTAGGCCTCTGAGGTATTTAAAATGAGTATTTGTACCCCTTCCACAGCCTTGATTTCAGTAAGGGAAACAAGCCACGCACTTGGGTCTCTTCTTCTGACAACAACTGAGTGATTTTGTCAGCAATTCAAGTGACATTTGGTGAGCTTTTGGGTTAATATATACCCCACATTTTCTAAGCCTGGGCGCAAAAGTAATCTTGAAAGTGTTCAGCACTTCCCCCAGAGGAAGAAAAGAGTGCATGTAAGAGCTTACCTTCAGCTGCCCAAGTTGGAAAACATCAGCTTGCTTTAATTTTCTCATCTGTAAAAGAGAGAGGACAATACAGACCTCAAAGGGGAGTAATTAAGGTGTCTAAAGTGCTCAGAGATCTTCAGGTGAAAGACTCAATACAGAAGGCCACGTTCTTCTGAGTATTGTTCTTTACTTGCTGCTTCTTAAGGGCTGCAGACACTGGGCAGGTGGCATCGAGCCCGGACTAAAGCTGAGGGAAGGCTTTCGTGTTGATGACAGAGGAAAATTTTATGCAAAAAGTTTCACGGGGTGTGACAGGCGTCGATTGCTAAAACAGAGGGATAAAAACTGGGAAAGAAAAAATACTGACTGAAACTACTGCAAGACTAAAAGAAGTAGTTTCTCCTGGGAGGAAAAGTCAAAGAGTTAAATCTATTTTTCTAGCTTTAATTCAGAGGAAATCTCTCCAAGGATGACCACCATATGCATCCTCATCTGTAATTAATAAATGTTGGGAAGGACACTTTCCCACTCTACATATAAAATTAGAGATGATCCCTTAATTCCCCAGACATTTGCAAGCCTTGTCTTGTCAGAATTGAATTTACTACAGCTGATTACCCTGAGAATGCACTGACCTTCTTAGCTCCTGCTGTGGTCTTTATTTTTTACGAGGCAGATAATATGGGGACCAGAAACTGGGGACTTGGTAGTAGGGATTATGTGATACTAATGAGACAAAGCTTATTGTTGGTGTTAGCTGTTATCACCACTAAAAAAAGTACACAACTCCAGACAGATGGACTTCACTTTGTTATACCAGGAGGGAGCGAATACATTTTGACAGTAGCAGCATCTATTTAAAATCTGGATCACATCTGGTGTCTCTCTGAGGCAGACCATATCTGATCAATCAGAATTATAGCTCTTTGGTTTCCAGACAAGTTAGAAGAAATTCATTATCTGTTTTGAAGCCTGCTTCTCTTTCATCTATTAAAAAATGAAAAAAAAAAAGATTCATTGTCACTAGATCTATTTAGCTATTGGAAAGGAAAAGGACAGTAATTAAACTAACTAGCAGGCTCCACATTTGAAAACAAGCATCACTCTTTGAATAGTGCAGGTATTAGACTCACACTGGGCTCTAGTTTTAACCAGCTTTTTAGTTAGTAAAATAAATATCTTAGGATGTATCTCAGTTTCTGGTTATTTGATAAGCACCCACAGGCTCTGTCAGAGGTTGATATCTGCCTTCAGGCACATTTAAGACTCAAATCACTGGTGTCCTTGTTCTCTCTCTCCTCTTTTCTCAAAGGTTTGCCTTTCTGTGTCCCAGCACCCAGCAAACAAGCTCACAGATGAGGGGCCAGACTGGACAGAAGAGATGCTGGTGAAAGAGAAAAAAAATGTTTTTTCGCAGGAGGAGAAACTCAGGGTTTGGGTTCAAAACTATAAGCTTTGAAAAACATCCTAAAATGCTTACCAGCACTTGTGAGATATATTTCTCAAAATTTATGCCAGTCCAATTGCTATTTTTGATCTGTTGGTCCTGGAGAAACCTGGATAAAACATCTACATTACAGTGATCATAACCTTCCAGAGAAGAATCAGACATGCAACAGAGTCTGCGGCTGGTATTTTCTATCAAACATAGCATTAATTGCTTCTGTGTAGAATCATGTCCAAATAGGCAGAGTAAAAAGCAAGGTTATAATGAATTTATGTCTCTAACTGTTAAATCAACCTCAAGAGCAGGTGGGACAGCTCCAAAGCCATTGGTCTATAATGGACATGGGAATGTCATGGGAAACTTCACTCTAAAGACCAAACATCTTCACTGAAAGATCTCCTTCTAGCAGCACTAACATTTCTGGAATTTCTTCAAATCAATGAAGACAATTTTGTAACCAAGAGGTAAAAGTTAGTGGAAACTAAGGCTGAAGCGATTATAAGAAAGAACTGAAGACAAAAATGTGATGCTTATTCTGAATGATTTAAAATTATTTAACCAGACATAAAAACAGAAGTAAGAAAGTATATTGATATGGTTTAAAAACAATCTAGGCTACAAAAGGATGCAAAATGAGCAGTAACAAAGATGAGTGGATGAATGTGTAGATGGATTAATGTTTAGGAAAAAGATGTTGTAAACACTGAAAATGCATTAGCATCTTGGAGCTGTAGAATAGTAAGGATATAATAGCAATAATAAGAAAGAAAAAGAATACAAGGAAATACATATATGGCCAAAGACTTATGATCTGTAAAAAGTAGATGTCAGAGTATATTGGGAACAAGAGTAACCCCACCAATACTTTAAGCCCATGAGTAGCAAGAATATCAGAATTATCTGCAATAGTGCAGAAAATCAGAAGTGTTCAACAAATATGCCCATTCCCTGTCTCCTGTCTCCTGTCTGGGAGAAAACAAGATATTGTGTCAATATCATAAGGAAAGGATGAATACTTTTTGCTCTAGCCATAACCAAACTGATGTAATATAGCAATTGGTGAAAAACCGCATTTTAATATTAGGACATCCAGATACCTTGCACCAGGATTACTAAAAGAGCTACTTTGGAGACTCTCTCAATGCTGATTTTACTAGAAGCTGCAGAAACATGAAAGAAAGCAAATGTTACGGCAAAGTTTGGACAGGGTAAATGAGATGATCAAATAGGTATTGGTCAGCTGGACATTGGGAGTAAAAACAACAGAAAATTTTATACAAGATTTAAGTGATAAAGAATTCAAGAAGGTACTGTAAATAATAAAATTTTGCAAAATTTATGGAAAATGAAGCTTCTAAAAATAACTTGATATCTTTTTAATGGTCTTTCAAGTTATATCAGTTTGATAAAGTTTCTCAATCAATAAATGCAGAATTTTAAGGTATTTGGCATAACAATCTCTCATAACAATCCATACTGTGATACCTTAGCCTCTACAAAAGACAGAGACAGTTAAGACCCATTACTTCGACTTATGTTTATCTCCAGAAAGAATGAAAATAATAAGCTTTCACCTCCAAATCAGAAAGATTTGGACATTAATAAAGTTGACTCAAAATTCAGGCCTATGTTCCTTGAAAGTACATTTGCTTTCAGACTGAGAAAGATGGATGTGGTCATAATTAGAGATGGTAACATTTGATATTATTTTTCATTGAAAATTACCAATTGTAATCTGTAAACTTTTGCTTAGTGGTGGTGATACAGTAATATTTTTGCCAGTATCATATTTTAGCGGTTGCATAAAGCTTTGCAGCAGTGTGATCCAGAACAGCTGTGGAAACCCAAAGTTGATCTGAGATACTCCTTGCCACTCTACTTTTATGCACACTTAACCTCCAAAATAAATAAAGTATTTGTGAAAAAGTAGAAAATAAACACCCCGTCTCATCTGATTTCTCCTGAAATCAGAAGCAGCCATGAAGCACAGTCTTGGTGAATATCCGAAACATTTTTCAGTCTGTAATTTCTTTGCTGAAATAAGGCGCATTGAATTCCTTGAGGTGAAGAGCCAAATTCCCCTTTTTTTCCTGAACTTTCTGAAATAATCTGAACACATGCTCAGCACGAAGATACTGCCGGCCCAGATGGAGCATGGAACGGCAGGTTACCGAGTTCAGGAAATGACTCGGGTTCATTTTGCCAGTTGCTTTGTGCAGTTATTTCTGCATTTTCCAACAGACCTTTTACCATATGGAGATTAAACTCACTTTCAGTCTTCCAACCCTCACACCTGCTTTAAAATTTGCTGTGATTTAAGGAGTGGGATGGAACCCACAGGTTAGACACATGTATACTTAGATATCCAAATTCCCAGCGTAGTCAGTAGAGACATAGTCAATGCACTCAGTGGGACCTGCTAATTTCACACATAAATCAATGTCTGCTTAATAAACAGTACAGGGAGAAAAAAATACTGACTCTAGCATTTCATCAACAATTAGAAAAAAAACCTGTTAGCGTGTCAACAGTCAGCTATTTCTGTTTGGTGACCATCAAGCACTTCCCGATGAGACGTGTTTGTCAGCTGCTCTCATCTGGGACAAGTGCATGATACAGATGTATATTAATTTTAAAAAACAATCAGATAACTTGACTCGTGGATTAAATTAGAAGGAATCTCATGGTGGATCTCAGACACAAGATTATCTTATTCATACATGCGGTGTGAGCACATTTTCATCTGAGTCAGTGTTTGGATTTTAACGCTAATAAGATTTAGTTAAAGGAGATGAGTACATTTTTAAGTGTGTTGACAGTCTGTTTGCCTTGCTAGCCATGCCAATAGTCAAATACTAGCACCTTACAGTCTTCAGGTCTTCACCCCAGACATTCTTATTCAAAGCACCTATTTCAAATTCTTCAAGTGTTCCTCAGAGCCCTACCTAATCTTTGCATCCGAATGTCATTTGTTCACCTGATGCACACACCAAGTGGGACATTGCTTGTTCACCTGATACACACAGCAAGTGGGACATTGCTAATTGACCTACTTAACAATACAGCATTGCAAGAGCCCAAGATACTTGTTGTCACAATGTTTGATAATATAAATATTCCCTGGAATAAAAATGAAAGCATTTATTTTGTTGCACTGAAATATTGGATCCTTACTGACCTTTTTCTACCCAATAAAAATTATTAAAACTGGAAGTGTAGCATTTTTTAATGACTTTCATAAAAAATATTATCAAACCTAAATATATTACAGAAAGATATTGAGCTGGACGTAGGGTGCAACAAAATCTTATAGTCCTAGCTCCTATATCCGTGTCGGAATTCTTCGGGATTTTGGCAAGAGCCAAGGGGCCTCCAGTTGAATCTCAGTAACCTGAGGCCTGTTATAAACCTGGCCCGAAACCTTTGAACAGCCGAAAGCAGCCTAGACCCTGTTCCCTGGGGTCTTTGCTGGAGCACGATTTGCCCTCAGCCGAGGATGTGTCCTGCTCCACCCCACTGCCGCCAGGCGCAGCTCCACCTTTCAAAGCCAGCCAAGACCACTCGCGTCGCACGCGGCCCCTTGCCCGGGGCTGTCCTTTTTTTTTTTTTGGGGGGGGGGGATGTGCGCCTATTTGGCCAGTGCCCTGGCCCCCTTTCCCCCACGGCCGTGTTAGCACGGTCTGCACATACAGGGACTGCAGCCCGAGCGCTCGTTTGGCACTTCAGACACCCAGCACCTGTTGTGGAGGTTAACAGATAGCGACAGGCATGATCGCAGCCTCGGCAGAAGCCTGAGCCTGCCAGCCAGCCGATTCTGCTATTATTTTCAAGACTTTTTTTTTCCTCACATGCACATACCCCATCGCTTTGCAAGACGGCTCTGCAGACAGCTGCAACCTGCTCCGTTTCGACGAGACGGACACATTTTCTCCTCTCCTTCCCATGGCTCTCCCTGATGCTCCCTGCCAGCTCCTCCGGCCAGTGGTGCTGATCCTCAGTGCAGGAACAGCACCCAGGTACTCCAGCAGCTCTTGTCCACCTGAATTTAATCGGAGGCTGTCGTGCAAGGGGAAGGCACCTCCTCTGGCCTACACGCCACCTTGATGGGCGCTAAGCCCCATGGCCAACAGCACTCCCCTCCACGAGGGCAGGAGGGTGAAGACCACACCATGATGCTGGCTGAAGTGGCCAAGCCTAAATGTTCCCACTACTAGAATGTTCTTCCTAATTTCAGTGCAAACAACTTTTTTATTTTTTGTCCTCCTAATGGAAGCACTTTGATGAAGGTCCTGTTCCCAGACAACCTAGGCCACTCTCTTGTGCAGGACAAGAAAAGGAGCCTCAAGATGTGGTTTAGCACCAGCTGCGGTTGCCCCCAGCCTTTGCTCCCGTCCTTCATGATACACAATTTTCCGGTGTCCTCTTCTACAGCCTCAGCAGGAACACTGTCTCTCGCCATCATGATGTATGCATGAAACCATTGGCCAAAATTTTTATATTTTCAACATTAGACTTCTGAGAACTTCTATCTAGAAGCTCATTTGAATTTTTCAGTGCATCATTCTGATTTCATTTGAGAAAAGAGCACTTGTCCTAACCCTAACCCTCCCCTCCCTGGGGTGAGAGGAGAGGGAGAGGGTTCAAAGACATCCCTGGCACTAAGGGCATTTAAAGTCTCTCTCTACTTCATTATTCTGACCTGAACTAAGTAGCACGGGCACTGAGCTGGAGTCCTCGCCTTGGGGTACTTAGCATATACATTGCAATTGAATTCCCAACATGCAAAAAAGGATTGAGTGTGGTGGGTGCAATCTGGAAGGGGAGGGAGCGGAGGACAAGTTGTTGCTTCATGAAGCAGAGGCGGTCAGCTTTTTAAAAAGATCTTGTTTTTTTCCCCCAACTTAGCTGAAAAAATCAGCAGCTATAAATATTCATTTAAGGGGTCATTAACTCTGCTGCCCAAAATAAAGCGAACATAGCGGCGTTGAAAAGAGCTGTGACGAGCTGACAGAGTCGGCAACGCTCCTCCCCGGTGAAAATGCATTGCTCGCTTCCACCCGGGCCGGCACGCATTTTCCAAACGGTGACACGACGTGGATGCCCCCGTCCCAGCAACCGCCACGCCAGGCACGGCTGCAGCAGCGCAGCACAGCGGCGCGGGCAGGGCTTGCCTCTTCGTGGTGGGAGGACGTGGGCTCAAGATGCAGCTAGAAAACATGGCCCTGCTTCCCACTGCCAATGTACCGGCATTAAAAAAAAAAAAAAAAAAAACTCCTTCAAGATGGGGTAGATGAGGAGGCCGTAAGGCTTTTCTGCTTGCTCCTGGACCCCCGTGCAAGACAGAGTCATGGGGCAGCAGATCAGCCTGACTAGTGGCATCTGCTACCTGTGCATCACATGTGGTGATGGCCCGGATGGGGACACAGGACCCAGTTTGTGACCTTCATGACGAGAAAAGTTAATTTAAAGGGAGTTTGCCTGGGATACGCACCAGCCCGCAGGGCGCAGTGCTCCCTTGGAGGCGAGGTGCCGACAGCCCTGCCAGCAAAGGGGATAGCACGAGGTGAGGAGGTAGGTGCCAAGTTCTCATTAGCCTTTCCCAGCCATAATGCTGCTGCTAAATTTATCCAAAATCTGTTCCCGTCTGTTTTGCACATCACGCTCTTCCCTCTCTCGCAAGGCGAGCTGAACCCGATACATGCTCCAGGCTATTTTTTTAAAAAAAAATTTCCCCTCCTGCAGTCTTTTCACCTGGTGACTACACGTCGCTCCAGAATATGCCCATGACTTCAGAGGACAGACCTGCTGTCGGGCACGGCCGGGGCAGCCGGAGAGAGCCAGCCGTGACTGTGCGTAGCAGAGGCCTGACGGACGCAGGAAAGCTGCTGATGTGGTGCACCAAATGTCTGCAGGAAGTGTAAAAATGTGCATGCTGCACAGCTTTTACATAACACCGGGCAACGTAGCTTTTTCGCTAAAAATAAAAGGCTGTGTTTGAACCAAAACTGTTCCCGGAGAGAGGCTAACTTCACTAATGCAGTTTGCGCGAGAGGTGATAAAATGCCTGTAATGGACTAAATTCACCAAGTCAGGAGGAAAATTAGAGAGTTTCATTTTGTTCAGCACCTCGCTTGGGATGGGGAAACCTGTTCCTCCGCTGCGGCAGGTCTGAATCTGTGTCCTCCACATATTCCCCAAATACTGAATGACAGAGCCACGGCACCAACCGAGATACAAACCTGCGGCAGAAAGATGGGGATCCAGAGAGGACGCCGTCACCTCTGGACCACACAGCCGTCCCTTCGTCTTCCTGCAGTTGTTCTCCGACTGGCCTCCCACCCGGGGAGCCTGGCTGGGGTCCTGTTAAACACACCGGTGCTCAGATGACCACCTACAGCTTCTTCCTGCAGTTCTGACCGAAGACCAGGGCTGGGGACATTGGAAAACGGTATTTCCAACCATCACCACCACCAAAGGATATGGATATATCATCCTTTTCTTTTTTCAGTGTAGTAGGGGAAAGCGAACCCATGCAAAGCAAAGAGATGATCACCTAAGCAATTGCTTTGCCTTTGCCCGAGACTGGAGAGATGAAGAAAAGTTGTCTGCCTAGAGCTGCTGTGGCCTCAGCCATACGACGGGTCGATGAAGAGCAATGAAACACCCCATCAGCTGAGCCCAAACTATTAAAAACAAACCAGTGATGCCATATGAGATTTCCCCATATCACATAATCGAATAAAATCCAAATTTCCATTCCTTTTCAAATGCACTAATGCCATTGCCATGACGCATAGGGGAAGCATCGGGAAAGCTGGTGCAGTAAAATAAGCACCTGGAGTTTAGCTTGCATACCAGTGCGGGCTCCTACACTGCATGGATTGTGGGCTACTATCCATTTCATAATATTTCTTTTTTGTGTATTAGAAGCAGTGCTTTTAGAAGCTTGAGAAACAATATGTTCACATAACGCCTTTAACAAGCACTATTAGTCAAAACATACTACTGCATATTGCTAATGTTATTACACCACCATCATCTAAAAATTACATGGTAAGTCCTTAGCAAAATAAAGAGACAAAATACACCTATATTCCACACTGGCATCCAAAACTTCTCATTTGTCAAAGCCAAAATACTATCATGATCATAAGATTTCTGAATGAAATCTGAGCTGACTGGTTGGGAAAATGCCAGATAATTTTATTTCCTTTCAGAAATTTTTGAGGAAAAAAAAATAATTTATCTTAGAAAGCCTTTCTCACTTAAAAAAAATCTGTTAAAAAATAAAAAAAAAAAAACAATTCAAGCTACATATGACTCTGTCAAAGCAGTTTGTAGAAGGTCTAACCCAAAAGAAAGCAGGGTTAGAACCTGGGTGGCACAGTGCTTATTTAATGAAGGTAATCTGTAATGATGTGAAAGAACCTGCTGCTTTTGCAGGAGTCATTTGTGGCCTGAGCTAGTCCTTTCTTCTTTCCTTTTTTTTTTTTTTTTTTTTTTTTTTTTTTTTTTTCCTGGTTAAGGTAACTCTGTGGTGACTCACATGTTCTCCAAACAAAGCCACATTGGGAGCAGCCCATGCCACTGAGTACGGTTCCTCTGATGTGTCCAACAGCTCCCAAACATCATCCAACCCAGTCCTGTCCACACCGATATCTCCATCCCAGGAGTCCTCTGTTTAACTGCTTACATTTAAAATTAGACAGAGAAGAGAGGAAATCTCCTTTTTCTTTTCTTTTCTTTTCTTTAGAAAGCCTAACAAATATGAAGGGGAATTTTTAAAAACCTCCTCCTGCATGATATTCAGTGTTTGCAAAAGGGAAGGTGAGACTCTTTGGCACTACGCAGGCAAGTTTGTACAGTAACCGCACCGACACCTGGGCCTTTTCTCCGTAACGGCTTAGTACATTAATGCTCAACCACTCACGGTGAACCTGCAAATGATTTAGAGCAGCTGCTCAAGATAAACGACTGAAACCTTCACCCAAGAATAATCTAGAAGAAGGTTCACATTTCTGATTCAAAATCTGTTCTTGCCATAGAGGATAAATGATTTCTGTCATTCAGAGCTAGAGCTAGCTCTGCTTACAATAACCTGTCAACAGGAAAGCAGAGAAAGACAATTGTATTAGTCTTTCAGTCCCTGTGCATAAAAGTGTGGATGGATTTCTGGACGGTTGCTCAAATACCAGCTTGGTACCACATGTGCTTAAGGTGCTAGATAAATAAAGCCACCTACATCACTTATGCGTAAAGGAAAATGGTAGACAGCAAGAAAAACCTCCTTGGACCTTCAGAGGAGGGTCATATCTCAGCTAAAAGCTCTCTGACGTGTGACTGAGAGCACTGCCACACCATTGAGTGGTTTCTCCATCACATTAAGGCTGTGTCCAGCTCTGGTCTGTGCTTGGGAGAGCTCTGTGCAGACAGGCTGATCCCAGCACAGGAGGGAACAGCGAGAGAGCATCTGCTACCTGCACTCTTCCCTACACAGCACTTTACACCTGGAGCACTACAGAGCAGTGCTCGAGGCAACGCTGGCCTTCCCTCGAGGTGGAATATCCTCCTCACTTCTCAGCCATGACTCTGCAATTGGTAGGGCCAGACTTGCCCATGCTCCCAAGGACATTCCATATATATTATTTTTAAATATAGGGAGGTGACCTACTCGTCTGTCATGGTGCAGCTAACTGATGATTAGCCAATTAGATTGATCTGAGTGTCTTAAACAGGATGAAGACAGCATTTAAGTAGATCACAGACAAAAATAGAAAATCAAAAGGACCAGGCAGCTATTTTGATCTAGCCTTTGACTGTAAATGGTGTGGCTGATAGCTGAGACCATTGGCTCCATTACAAGTAAAAGCCCCGTTTGGAGTAAACATATGAACTGACTCAGATAGATTAGTTTCTGTTTTTTCCACCTTTAAAACTGTCTTACTATGAGAAATACTCTTAACAGGGTCTGCATTGCTGTATCCCAAGGTTCCTTACAAGGGAAGCATTTAGCCCCTCCTGCCCACAAATACTTCTCTTTCATGTGTATCCAACTATTGCTGCATCCAAATGTATTCAGATGTTGTTCTTTGACTCAGAACACCAGTATTCATATATGAAAATGCAGCCCATATTTTGTAGCAATGTCACAAGACCAGTTCTCAGCAGATAAGATTCCTGCATTAACCCATATTTTGGAATGCAATGTCCAGCCTCTGACCTCTCTGACTTAATATTTATCTCCCACTACAGCATTTGAGAAATGTTAGTGGCCTCTTTTTTTTTTTTTTTTTTCTCTCTCTTTTCCCCAGCCAACACCTGTGAGAGGGAGGGAGGAAAGTATTACTGTGTCTGTTTAAGAGGGATCACTGTTAGCAGAGACAACCTAAGGTCAAGGTTGTCTGAAATGTCTATGGCCTAGACAGAAATAGTTCTTCTGGGTGCTGCTGAAGTGCTTTAACCACTCACTGAAAGAGGCAGGAAAGTTGGTCACATTTTTTTGAGAAGCTAAACTTCCCCTGGTATAGAAGAACGCTTCACCTAGCAAAAACATCACAAGACCTAGTAGGTGGAAGCTGAAATAAAACTCTGAAATAGACTGTAATTTTCCCAGCTTTGAGGATAACTAAACTTATGGTGATCTTCCAAAGATAGGGTAAACTCTCCATCATTGTGAGTCCTTCAGTCGAGGGCAGATGCCTTGTTCAAACTGATCTGGAAGCTATAAGTTTGATGCAAAATTATATCTCATGGTCTATATTATGTAAGAGGGCAGACTGAAAGATCATCATAACCCCTTCTAGCCTTAAAATTATGACAGATTAGTGTCTTTTATAGGGATAGCTCTTGCTCTGAGCAGATCCTAATTATTTCAGCATTCAAGTGTTTTGCTGCTGGCTCTGATAGTATTTGCTGTTCCTAACATGCTGCCTTTCAGTTCTTTATCTTCAAGAGAATGCCCTGCTGGTAAGGGCTGACATGAACTTTGTTCTCCAGTCACTATTTTATCACAACAAGCATTGGATTCATAAATGGACTGGATACCCAAGATAAGACCATAAGAGCAGAGTATCAGTTTACAGCCTCGTTCTCAAGACAGACACATCCCAGAAACACCAGCAGAATCCATGGAGGAAATGTTTGCAAAGTACTTCCTGTGCTGTTTTGCTCATATTGCTCTGACATGTCAAGGATACTTGGGTACCTGTCTGGGAGATTTCCAAACAGTATCCAGGATGCTGGAACTGGTGCTTTAGTAGATGACGTCTCTTAATATGTCACCTTGGACTGATGTCCCTTGAGGAGAAACCTATTATTAGAGTCCAGCCTAATTACAGAACCATGCAATTATTTAGGTTGAAGGGACCTCTGGAGACCCCTACTCTAACCTCTGCTTGAAACAGGGTCAACTTCAGAGCCGTCTGCTCCAGTTTGCAGTATCTTCAAGGATGGAGAGTCCCTAAACTAAAACTACTTGAAAGAGAACAACAAGGATGGAGGCAGACTCTTCTTGGCAGTACTAAAGGGTAGAACAAGGGGCAGTAATAAAAGGTAGAAGAAGAGGTTCCCAAGTTGCAGCATGATAGATTCAGATCAGCCATTAGTACAAACCTTTTCACGAGGTAGAGGGTTCAGCTATGGGATCCATATTTGGAGGGGAGGAGGAAACTTCACCCTTGGCGATTTTCAAGACTCAGTTAGATAAAAACAGAGTTGGATTGACCTCATGCAGATGACAGCCTTGCTTTGAAAGGCAGGCTGGACTAGAAACCTCCAGAGGTCCCTGCAAACCAGTGTTTCTATGATTATATGAAATCAATAGATCAATGGATTGATCAATCAGCATAGCTTTTGTAGAGGTAAGTCATACCTCACAAATCTGTTAGATATGTTTGAAGGATTATCAGATGTGAAGGTCATAGCAGATCAGTTGATTCACTGCATCTGGGTTTCCAAAAGCTTCATCAGTTGACTTCTCTCTCTCTCCGTAAAGGCTCTTAGATAAATGATAATGTCATGGATTATCATAAACACATATGAGATTAAGGCATAGGTAATTAAAGATAGGCATAAATAATTATATGTATGCACACATACAGATGTGTGCATATGCGTATATGTATGTATACATGAACATACAAACTTATATATACTGACATACATAATAGATTTCCTGGAAAGTCTGCAAAGAACTTGTTCTGGAATCTCAGCTGTTTTTAGTAGAGTCACAATGACCTGGGAAGGGGCGAGCAATGAAATGACCACGTGAACAAGTGCTAAAAATTACCCATGATTTTCAAATATAAACCTGAACATGAATAATTGCTGAAGAGTCTTATAACACTGAGTGACCAGGCAGTGAAACAGCAGGTAAAATTCAGTATCAATAAGCACAAAACAAAGGATGTGAGAGAAATCATGCTAGTAACACACGGGAAAGGGACGAGAGTCATGAACAATTGTGCAAAAATTCCAGCCCAGCAGCTTTGCAAAAGATAGAGACAGTGACAGGCATTATCAGGAAAGCACAGCAAACAAAAGAAAAAAATCTGTTGCACATACACAAATTTTGGGAATTTTGGACAGCCCTGGTCAATCTATCTCAATAAGGAAATAGCAAAACTAGAAAAAGTTAATGTGAAGGGCAACACTGAGCAGAGCTCTGGAATGACATCTGTAGGCCAAACGATGGCATCAGCTCTTTCGCTTGGAAAGAGCTGACGGAGGGATGCGTCTTAGGATGCAACGATATCTGAAACAGCAGGCTGCTGCTCTAAGTCTGTCAATTTGCAGGTTTAATTTCCCCCAGCCCTGACTTAGGGTCCCTACAAAAAGCATGACTATTCAGAATTCTTACCAGCACACTCAGACGTCACCCATAATTTCCGCAGAGGCCAGGGCAACTAGCAGCCCGAAGCCACTTAGATATTTCATTCAGAGATGGCCAAATTATATGTATGTGACAAGCTCTACCAGAAACCCATTTCAACTTGCAGACGTAGACTGAGACAAGCAAAGAGAGCAGAAGACAGAACTCCAACTCACAGGTGCTCGCAGATGATAAGAGTAAACGAGAAACAGTTCAGAACAAACTGGGCCTTTCACACCAGCATGCCCCATAATGTGGCTGTAACAACCGTTTGTTCTTTGAGTGGCGTCAGAAACTGCAGGGATTCCAGTTTAATGCCTTTACTATTTACTTATAAATAGTATCAGTGGGTAGAAACTCCTAGTTCCAGTTTTGTATGGGAACAAAACATTCTAGGAGTCTCCACTCTCTGTGGAAACATCAACACCAGGGGACATGACTGGTTCAGCAGCTTGGAGGATGAAGTCTGGGCACTGAGAGCAGCAGACAGATAAAATATATTTCATGTGCCACATTGGGTCTGGTGCACAAAACGTGTCTCACCTGCAGCCATTTCTAGGTAAAGAGGAAGTAAAAGCAGTCTGCCCCTTGGATCGAAAAAGCCTTGCTCCTGGTCTTGCATTGCTGCAACAGGCAAGGACCTGAATGGCCAGAAGCTTTTGGGATACTTGGGAAAAGTCATTTGTGGATTCCAATGGTAAGTGGACAGAAGACAGTCCTTTCTAGAGAGACATTCATACAAAGTGTTACACACACTGGAAGATGTATGATATAAGCGATAAGAGCTAGCATGCCAACCTAGTTGAGTAAAGTAGCTTCCACCTATATTCAAGCCCAGATTTCCAGACACCAAGAGAAGAAAAGGCCCTTGACCATAGACTTCTTAGTTTGATGAGCATCAGCCAAATGGATTTGGGCTTCTCCTCCTGGTATAATTACTGTTGAAGTCACAGAATAGTGCTTCTCAGCAGCAGTGCTTTACCTTTGGCATCTTACAGAGTAACAAAAAAAGGGTAATTCACAATTATGTGCCCTGCATCACCAAGCAAGCTCTGAAATAACGCTAAAAAACATATTGTTTTTGAGTTTCAGTTGTGCCTGACAGGTTTCAGAAACCAAAACTCAACCACACAAAGCTTTGCAAATAGAGTGACAGGAAAGTTGGCCAGCACCCAAGCCCATCCTGACAGGGGAAACTGGCACAGCTGTTTCTGAAAACACCTACTCAGTTCACCCATGCACTGAGTAGTTTTACAACTTAGTCAGTAACCACCTCGCCCCCACTGAGTTGCACATGGTCTATAATAATCTAATGATGTGGCTATCTTTAGCCAAATGCCTTACAGAAATGCAATGGATCTAAACCCTCACAAACCCCTTTGGGGTCTTATAAAGGAGCAGAAGAAAGGAGCTATGGAAGGAAAACTCCCGTAGCATAGTTTAGTTTTTACAGAGGAGTTACAGTCCTCTGTGTAAGTGGTCCCAAGTGATAAAGGTGAATTACAAAGAGTGAGCTGAAATATTACAATACCTGAAAATAGCTGCTGGAAGCTACATTTTGCAGTACTGCCCACTGGCAGGAGCTCACCCAGGTTGTGAGAAACCAGAGTTCCTCTTTCTTCTGGAAAAGATTCAGATCCCCATGCCTCAAGAAGATGTCTTTAACATTGGGGCACTGGCACATCAAGGCATATCCTGTTGAAGCTGACCCAACAGGTAGCCAAGGCTCATAGACCCAGAAAGATGCCAAGTGGAGAGAAATGAGACCTGGCTCAGCAGAGACCTGGCTCCTTCTCTTGCTCCAGCTGGACATGATATCACTAGACCACATCTCCTGTTTTCAGGACAAACTCTGCATCTCACCACTCATTTCCTAATCCATCCATATTTTTCAGTGGCCTGTTAAATCTTAAACATCCAAGAAAAGATCACTCAAAAGAGTACCAACTCTTCTCTTTGATTAGGAGATCTACTTAGGGCTGCTTGCTGCCGTGGAGCCCCTTGCCCCTTCACAGAGGGACAAGCCTCAGGGCTGGGAACATTAGCACAAGAGAGGATTTCCCCACCACCTTCTGGCACTTCAGCAAGCTTGCAGTGAGCACAGGAGGCTGCAGTGAAAAGCCGGAGAGAACAGCTGAAATTTGATAAACAAGAGCTTTCCCTTTCCCTGACAGCAGTGACATTATGGAAGAAAACAAAGCAAAAATTAAAGTAAGACTGAGACAACACTCTGCCCTCTGGCTAACCCACCTAATAGTGTTCCCTCTGCTCTTCCAGGCTGGGAAAACACCTGGGAAAAACAGTAGGCCCTGAACGCAAAGCCAGGGTCCTTCTCAGAGCAGCTGTGGTTGTACCTATGTTCCTCTCTTACACTGTGTTTTTGCATACGTTTCAGTTGCAATCAGGGAGTGGGTCCGGTAGATGGCATTTGTTCAGCTGCAAACAGGGTCTGGTTACATCTGTACAGCGAGAGGCGAGCTGCAGGCCTCACCAAGGAGTGCCACATGCTCCTGAAGGAAGAAGTTTTACTTCCATCTGGCAGCTCTTGATACAATAAATCAAGCAGTGCATTGTTAGTTTTAAGAAAAAAAAAGAGAGGAAAAGAACAAAAGATCAGAGCCGAACTGATTTCTGTCTTGTCATCCTCCCTGGGGCTCCTTCCTGTTTATGAAAAGTTTGCTGAAGGCCAGAGATGAGCTTCAAGTACAACCTCTGCTCTAAAAGCCTTGAGCACTTGGGAGCAGGAAATAGTTCCAGCTTGGCAGCATGGAGCCCATCCTTGCCTCTACGTCCTTCCACTAGCTTGAGAATAGAAAAAAAAACTCTCAAAGAGGGCGTGTGGAACATTGCTTTTTTGTCACAGCCCTCAAGCTGAAGGCAAATGCATGCTAAAATTGTGGCATCTAAAAAGATGCAGGGAACCCACCATTCTGGTTGAGTCAAGGATGTTGTGGTGTCAATAGCACATCTAGAAATGAGGCTATTTTGCAATGCAGTCACCTAGCTCAGTGCATGGTGAGGAGGCAGCCTGAGAAGCAGTAACCACATGAGAAGTTGCACTGAAGTCCGTGGGGTTTCTTGCATGAGTGACTCGAAGGGAGCAAAGAGGTCACACCTTAAAGCTGCTGAATTCTTTACAGGGCTCACATGTGAACACTTTTGGCCTATGAACCTTGGGTGTACTGCCAAATATTTATGCGAAGGCTCTTCCCTTTCCAGATTGCATTTGCAAGGAAGTAGCATGGCTATGGCACTTGTAGACTCCTGTTCCTGCAATAAAGGTGTTTATGTAGGGTCCTGGTTTCCGATCTTTCTGAAATAGGTGGTAAAATATTGGTTTGAAATAGGTGGCTAAATCTTGGTTTGCAAACACAAGAGGCTACTTTGCCTTCAGAGCAGGCAAATCTGCTTGTAATGTCTTGACTTATGAGCATAAGTGCATACTTTGGCGAATGCAAGGGATCTGGCAGGTGTGTGCAGAGATCCTGTGGGATGAAGGACCTAAGATAAACCCTTCGCAATGTCTCTATAAATCCATAATCGCTTCTGCCAACTTCAGTATCCATATGAAGAGCAGACGTGCCCTGCGATAGGGATGCCTTTGGCACAACCAGGAGCATGATTATCCTGTTACTAATGGCTTTCTAGGCCCTCTACCCATCTGTTCACATGGACCTTGATGGTTTGAAGGCATTGGCTTTAAACACGAACACAACTGCAGCTCCAAACTGCTTGTACAGGAACTCTTTCCTTTTGGAACCCTAGCACATAACTAAAGCCCAGCAAGAGCGGGGGGGGGGACACACTTATCAACCAAATCATTCAGCTGTGGTGTCTCCCTGTCCTCTGCTCCAAGCTGAAGGCTCCAGACTTGGCACAAGGAAGTCTTTTGAGGAATACAGTCTCCTTGACTGCTGGTTCAGCACCGAGGCTGCCAGCCTGCCCAGCTGCTGATATCCACCTCCTCACTCTGCCAGCAGCACTGGCCTGTGCAAGATGCAGGGCTCAAGAAACATGTACCCCTTGGGCTGGACTGTATCTGCCAATGGAGGAAGGGGGCAGCACGTTCCAGTGAGGAATGTTTGCAAACAAGGTTTGTTTGAAGGTGGCACCTCTCGGGGTATCTCTGCCACCTCTTATCCCTGTAACCTCATGTGCTGGCAGAGCTAATGGGGAAAAAGAAGAGGTTAAATAGCTCTGAGGGAAGGAAAAAAAATAAGAGCAAAAAAGCATTTGCCCAAAGGGGAGCTGAAATGGGCCATGGCATTGCCACCATCTCCCAGCTTACCAGTAAAGCTGAAGCTGAAGAGACCCTGAGGACCATCTCTTTCCTCTCTCCCACAACTCCCGTGATAACCGCTGCCCACAAGAGAAGCAAAGACTTTCCCAAAAGAAGCTGGGTGACCCTCATCCTGCCAGAGACCCTTCTGTTCAAAGTGAACAGCTAAACCTGCTCATCGTCATAGGCTTCTGAGGTCCCCGTTGTAAGAGGTGAGTGTAGAAACCAGCCCCCTGATACCATGGGGAGCAAATCTGTGAACAAGCATGGTTCAAAGGTGCTCAGCCGACCAGCAAGACAACACTTTCCTCCTGACTGCCAGCACTGTGAATGCAGCCTGTGGTCTGAAACCCCCACCCAGGTTGGCACCTGCTCTCAGTGTGGTGCCACTTCGGCTGTAGCTATGGCTCAGGGTGGCTGTAGTTCTCCAACACCCCAATACCTACATACATGCATGGGGATATCCAAGCTGAGTCATGAAGCAAAAAGACAACAGCTCAGCTTTCCAATCCCCAAATGGGTCTCCAAGGTCAGCAGTAAACAACCCACCGAGCCTTGTAAACAGAGCTCATGTAACCAGAGAGACGGCAAAGCCACAGAGACATTTTCAGAGGGCTGAAATATTTTGCAAGCCAGGTCTGGTTTGTGCAGCGCTGGTCCCAGGTTTGTGCCTAGGCAAGGCACAAATAGCTACTCTGACCTACCTGCCAAAACCCAACATGTCTTACAAGCTAGGAGAAGGACCCAGAGGAGATCCTGCAGGGTTCAAGCACTCTCTGCTCCCAGAGCTTGCTGCACAGGTGGGACCCAGTGCTACCTGGGTGCCACTGGGATAGGGAAGTACTGCTCAAAAGAGGACTGAGTTACAGCTGCATTACGCGAAAGATTTCCTTTCCCTTTGCTACATTTCAGGCTATTAAACTCCTCATTTAAACTACACATTTACCTATAGACAGGGCCAGGACTGTCATTTTGAAGGTATTTCTTACCACACAGTTAGCCTGGACTTCTCGAGACTCTCTTCACGGTCATGTCTTCTCCGGACAGATGACCAGCAGCGTGCAAGAGACCCCCTGGTCCCTCCGTGCATGGAGCAAGGCTCTGCACAGCCCACAGGAGCAGCCGTGCTTCCCTGCCCGGGGAGATGAGCCTTTCAGCCACAGAAAGGCAGTTTCCATACACAAAGCCCATAATTGGCTGTGCCCCCGTGGGCAGGCTGGTGCTAAAGGACACTCTTGACCTGGGGTGACATGTCCTACCCGGGCAGCGGCCATGCCAGTTCACTACAGGTGGCTGCAGCAACTGCAAGACGTCCTGAAACTGGAGCCTTTACAAATAGTTAGATAACAGATACGGTCCATTAGTTTGGCAGGCCGACAGGCCTCAGTGCCAAAAAGCCCATCTCTGCTCAAAAGGGACACTGTTAACAGTAACTCAAGAGGATGCAACAGAAGAAAATAAACAACAGTTGAGGCAGTTGGTGTAGTTGGCCAGCAGACGAAAAATAAATTTATGCCAGCTTGTGAATACGGCTGCCGAGCATGATTCAGTGCGTAAATCGTGTGGCATAGAACACGGGGCAGGCAGAAATAAAATTAAGAGACAAAGGCCAGTCTGCCTCTCGGAGAATATCGCACCCCACTACAGCCCATTCGTGCCTGTTTGCTTGCACCCGTTCCTTACATCGCTCATGCGCAGGCTTCCCAAACAGCCGTGATGTTTTTCAGGAGGGACATATGCCTGGGCCACTGCTAAAACAAATATCACTCCCTCCTCTGCCAAAAACGCAAGCAGAATTAAAAGAGAAAAATGTTCACAGAAAATCCCAACCATTTCAAGTGTGCTTTGAGCACCATACATGAATAACAATGAGTGAGCCTGCCATTTACTCCTCTGCAGATCACTTTTAAGATTAGCTTTTGTTCTGTGCTTTGTAGAGCAGCTCAAGTCCAATGGGCAAAAATTCCATTCCCAGGAGCACACGAGAGAGAACCAGGAGCCCTAGGCTGCACATTTCACCTTTACTTTTTTATTCCATGCTATAAATGTTCTTCATGGTCTTAATACACTGAGCCAGTATTGCAGTGAGGCCAACGGTTTGGACACTGTGATTCTGCAGAGGCTATCGATGATGTGAATCATCCAGAGAAAAAAGAGACCTCAACCAGCCTGGACAGGACCCTAGGAAATGCTCACGTAACATTGACTTTGCAGATGCTGCAACTGGATCTTACAGGGAACAGAAGAGAAAAATCCCCCCTTTTCCCGTCCTGACCTGGGTATGAATAAGGCAAGTTAGACACCTACTTATCATCCAGTCCACCTGATGGGAGCTCAGTGGTTTGCAGCTATCTCTATGAAATATTGACCTACCCTTGTTTACAGTAAGCTCCAGTTCTTGCTCATGCAAAGGTCGTCCCAGAGGCAGAAGATCCCCAGTACACTTCTCCCATCTTCACAGGGATGTGCGCATTGCTGGTTGAAGCCAACCCTTTGCAGAGAGTTGGGGGCTTCCTTCTTACAGAGAGACCATAGGAGCATTAAGGAGTTCTCAGGAAGACCTGGTTTCCTTGCCTTTTTCTTCAGATGGATGGGATCATTGCTCCCCTCTGGAATCCTAATTTAAATTGTTCTCCTACATTTCTTAAAAATAATTGACTAAATCATAGTGCTAAGCAGTGAGGTCACTGTGGAAGATGTCATCACTGCAAATCTAAATTCCCTCACTCTTCCGCTTGACTATCTTGTTTTCCTTAGCCATGTGGAAAGATGTTCTCATTGCCTTTCAGCAAAATATAGATGTGAGAACTCTCAAGGGCTATGCCTTAGATAGCAAAGACACTAGCATTTCCTTGACAGTTATAGCTCTAAGACTTAGAATTTTCCTTTTTTTAATTATAGAAGAAATATTTGGGCCAGATTTTCAAAGACTAGTTTAAATCCCATTTAGGCACTGCAAATAAATGGCCTGATTTTTACCCAGAACTGAGAAGCAGAGTGCTGAGCTCTTTGAAAAATCAGGTTGTAAGTATCAGAATGGGAGCTGCTGGAGGCAGATGCCTTCCAACAAACCTTGCCCCAAAACAGCCTCCCGGTCCAACAGAATTGTTCTCCTTTAAAGCTTCCAAAAGAGCTTGGGAAATAATGTCACACTGGTAGCATCAGACAGCTGGAGGGGGTGGGGACCACTGAAATTAATGTTGTTAGATATAGCTGGCATATTTAAGAAAATACATTTTCTTGATAGGAGATGACGCACGCATTCATCAGAACTGAGGTCAAGCAGATCCATAGCAGCTATCGAGCCTGGCCTCTTATGGTCAGTACATAAGCCATTGCCTGGGTTGGATACAACAAAAGCATCAGTAGCATGAGCATAAAGTCTCCTAGTACCTAGACGCAAGGCAATTCAGAGTAAGGTTAATTAACAAACAATTGTGTTTCTTATTTGAAGCCATACTGCTTCTTTAGGAAAGTTGTTTATGGACCAGCACGACTGCACACAAGCACGTGCACGCACTCGCTGCTAGGCTACGTCCAACGGTGGAGAGACGCGGAAGCGTAGCCGTGGCGCTTGGACAGCCCCCCGTGCAAAGTCCCCCAACTGTCTTGCAAATGCTAATTGATGACTCACATGTCCGGGACATAGGTAAGTATCTACTCCCCTATTTTATAGACAGGTCAACTGTTGCATAATGCTAGTTTATGTCACTGAGAAATTAGAACTGGAAGATACACAGTCATTTTCTGTTTTAAGCACTATATCCAGCTCCTTGCATTATGTAACATTACTTAATGTAATGCAACCATTTTTATTCTGATGTTTTACATGTGCCTGTCCTAAATTCTGCTGGCTTTGGTAGCTGTTTGTTCTACATCCATAGCTAGGTGTTTTGTTTATTTACTGGAGCTCTCTGTCATCTGGAGGCTTCTGTCATTTTGGGGGGATCCCCAGCAGCCCTCAGTCTCAACAAAGCACCATCAAGCTCCGCACACAGATACCCAAGGGGACTCTCTGGCCTGAGACTTTGAGAGCACAGAGGGTGTCACTGGGGCAAGCCATGATCTGGACACTCAGATTTTGGTGATTGTCCAGACACACTGACCTGAAACTCAGACAGATCAAGCAAGGAAATCAGTGCAGAAAACAGAGTTCACAGGCAAGTCTATCCAGAAAAGAGCACACCTACGCGATCCCTTAGTATTCATTCTCAGTGCTTAACACATAACTTTCTCCTTTGGAGAAACCCCGCTGATCAGAAGATTTCTAATTCAGTAGACCTCCCTGGGGCAGTGAGTGTGTTAAACTGCATCTCAAAAAGTGAGAGAAAAGGTGTGATTTCAGGGCAGACTCTTGTTGGAGTGACACAACCAGCCACGGCACGTATCTCAGCAGTAGTGCAATTTCTGCCCTTATTTTGGGGTATATGCGTTTTGACCCAATCTACCAGTCCACCAGTTGTTATGCTGGTGCCTAAGGCTAAAACATTATTGTCTGTGCAAGTTACCCTGAGCTTCCAAATGGACACTCTTCCACAAGGAAAATATATTGTGTCTGTCCCAGATCTTCCTTCTGCCTATCCTGGTGATGCTGGAAGAGCTCAGAACAGCCCACAGTTCAGTAAGAGCTGCAAAGGTGGAGGATACACACAGCTTACCATAGGTGCCTCCCTGGCCAGCAGTAGCTTGAGTTATGCAGCATCTTCTAGGTTCCCAGAAGGACCATTTTATGTCTAGACTGGCTCTTTATCTTTTTTTTCTTTCTCCTTATGCAGCCCAGAAGGGGAAATATTAGCCTTGCTGATAGAGAAGCGTGTTTCGTGGAGTGAAAAGCCAGCAATACCAAAGAGGAACATAAGCTCAAGAAGGAACTCTGCTCAAACGAATGCCCTATTGTGAGATAAGTTTTTCTTTTAGCGATGAATCAACATAATAATCCATCTGTAACATTAGATGCATCTGCTTGTATTACAGCAAAAGGCCATCTGCCCATCTGCATATATGTTTAAAATGCTGCTGGGACAGTCATGATGGTCTCTTAATGAAAGGCAGGCAGCAATTAGTACTTAAGTGAAAACATACCCACGCGGTTCTGAACCCTCATTTGCCCTTCCCACTTAAATGCAACAAGTGTTTGTAACTTCTTTTTTGTTTTTGTCCCAGTAATTTATTTTTAAGGCAGGTGGGGAGGAGCAAACACGTCCTGATTCCTGCAGCAGCAGGAGCCAAGTGAAGTTGTAATCAACATATGTCCGGTGTAAGCTGGGCAGCCGTGAGTTAGGAGGGCAAACTGCTCGTCGTTTCCAAAATACCCACCTGCTCGGGGGCCCGGCTGCAGCAAAGCCATCGGCTGCGTGCTTCCATCTGTCTTGACAAACAGGCTGAAGATCTGCTGCAAGCTGGATCGTTTTGCCTCTCTTTAATTCCTTTCTTTCCTCTCGCCTTCCCCGCTCCTAATTGGCGCTCGCTTGGGAGGTGCAGACACCCGCAAAAACAAAGCGGCGCAATGAGGCCAGAGCTGACGCTCCTTGAGCTGCTTCAGCCGAAATCCGGGCCATGCTTCGGCCAAGCAGGCGTGAAGGAGACGGACCTTGTCAGCCCCAGCCACCACGGGGAAGGGGAGAGAGGCCTCGATCCGTGCCGTCTGCCCGTATCGTCTCCCGACAGCAGTGTTTTGCCTTCTTCCAACAGGCAGCATAGTGCGGTCTAACCTGGTGGAAAGACACCCTGTTGGGGCCAGCACGTGTTGTCACCCTACTTTACCATATGTTAAACAGGCAGCAACAAGAATGGTGTTAAAGACATTAACTGAGATATGAAACTGTGCAGAAAACCTGTTTCAGGTAAATAGTACTATAGTTATAAAAACAGCAGCCAAGATGCTGACGGTGCTTTGACACATGGGATCAGGGTCCTGCTGGGCCTCCAGAAAACCAGGTGCGAGAAGGTGCCTGATGTCCTGAGGATCAGCTCCCCACCATGGTGGAGCAGGAGGGCAATGCCAAGGTAGAAGTGCAGACGCGAGACTGGGAGGCCGTAGCGTCCATCCACAGCTCTGCTGCTGGTTACCTCATCAGTTTTAAGGTAGATCCCCAAGGACTGGCTCAAGCATGGATGGGACTCATGCACGGGGATCGCAACCCAAAGCTAGGTATGAGAAAGCGGTGGCAGCTGTGTGGTGACATTGTAGTGTTGGACAAGTAATCAAGAAAGCGGGGTCTTTGGGAGGAAGTCATCTGTTGCCATCCACAGCCAGGAATCACAACAGTGGTCCTATTGCTGGTAAAATAAGAATATTTTTTCTCCTACCTCAAAAAAAGTGGTGGCCAGGAGGCTGAATTATTCCTAGTCTGGAAAGCACAGGTGGCTGCATGCAGTCTCTAGGCAGGAACATACTATGGTCATCATTCATTTTCCTCACTGAGTTACTGAAGTTTTTTAGGGAAACCCTGGATTTCTTTTCTAATCAGATCTCTCATTTCACTTACAAAAGACAAAAAGAAGAGAAAAATAATTGTGATTATAAATACATTTTTACCAAAGATATTGAACAACTTTCACTAGACAGTAAAATCACCCTCAGAAAGCACATTATTTTGCTAATAGCCTGGAACATCTCTATAGGAATCTGTCAAATATTTAGACTGGCTGCTTGCAAAAAGCACTAAAATTAGATGGTAAAAACCATTCACAGGGGATTGACAGCAAGAAAAACATGGATTTTCCAGCGAAAGAGAGACAAATGGAGAATGAACCGGTGTTCAAGCACCTGATGGGACAAAAAGCACCTCCCTTTTCTGGGAAGAGAGATCTCCACCCCGCAGGCAAGGGGGCCTCTGGGCTGCCCACGTGGCAGGCTGCTCCCAGCAGCCACCCGAAGGAGCAAGTGGAGAGGACTGAGAGATGTACCAGACTGCTCCAGCACTTTGGAGGGGAAGGAAGTTGGAGAACATCGCTCCCCACACACCTACAAGTGCCTTCACGCAGCCTCTGCTGCTGCCAAGCGCAGTGAATTCTCCTCCAGGTCGCACCCCTCAAATCCCGTTTGATGCCCTAAAAAGCCGCGCTCTTCCATTTATTTCATCCATGAGCTGCTGTTTCCCATTGGCTTTGGAGACCAGTCTACACACACAGCCACCCGGGACAGCCTTGTCCCTGCTGGACATCCATCTGCGGCAAGCACGGCTTCGCGCTCAGCCCCCGCCGCCCTCCCGGCTCTCCGCTGACTCGTCCAGACCACGCGGTTAGACACTTAAGAGCCCGGCGCTGAGGGGACTAATCGCCGTTCAAGGTTTGCACGGGTGGATTGCCACAGGCTGAAGTCACGGCCGCTGCAACGGCACCTCGGCTGCTGCCGGGACAGAGCATCCCGGCCCTCCCGGACCAGGGTCCCCGCCGGCAGCAGCGTTTGATGGCAACGGGCATCCTTTCCAAGAAGATATGTATTTTTTTTCCTTCTCTTTCCCACTCCCTGGGCCGGTGTGCTGCTCCAGGCAGGTTCTGGTGTCAGCGGCCAGCGGTGCCGCCGTGGTGCCGAGACGGCTGGAAATGGCGGGGAGGGAGCAAAGCCGCGGGATGAGCCTCCTCGCCGGGTGAAGCCTGACCACTTATCGCATCTCGATTTTTTTCTTCCCCCCCATCTCTGTGCCCAATTTCAAGCCAACGAGGAGCGGAGGGTTGGCTGGAGGAGGAGCAGGGGGCTGCGGAAGGGGAGTTACGCAGATGCCGTTTTGCAAAGGCCACCGGCACGGACCTTGGGCATTCAGCTTTTTTTGTTGTTGTTTTCTGGTTTGTTTTTAATTCCCCGTAAGCAACGTGCAGCCCCCTCGCGAGGCGGGCCCAAGCCCGGCCGGCTCCCCCCGCCGGGGCGCCCCATTTGCGTGACTATCGGCGGGGCGAGCGGCGGGCGCCCGGGCTGGGGGAGGATGGGTTAGCCGGCCCCGTCGTGCCGCCAAACCGAACCGAACCAACCAGCACTGGGAGTCGGTCCGCTCCCGTCTGGGAGCTGCTAGGGCCAACGCTACCGTTCTTAACAGCTCTTAACACCCAAGAAAGACGCAAGCCTGAAGGAGCTCAAGGTCTAGATAGCTCCGAGCTGCTCCGCGCGGGCACGATCAAGGCTGACGCCCCAAGCCCTTTCCCGCTGACGGATTAAAGCGCATTCCTCTCCTGGAGAGCAATGCTTTGGGGGAACTTTTCTTGGCACCAGCTCAAGGAGGCCGAGACATAAAGGCCATCCCCTGCAGTTCCCGCTGGCCCCGGCGAAGCTCCACCGATACAGACGCCTTCCTTCGGAAAGAATGTATTTTTCAGACTCCAGAAAGTACTGCAGCTTCTATTTCTGCAGTCCCGACACTGTGCTACACGCTTTCTGGTCTAACCAGTGATCTCCTACACTGGACTTTCCCTATTCAAATCCCTCTGTTTCTGTCGATTTCTGTGGTTTTTCTCTTTGTTTCTGTCCCCATTTTCCTCGTTCACCTTAGACAGACTCCAGTATAACGACATCTGAAATCAGAATACGCGCATTAGGCGTTAGGCACATGCGAACGCCTCGTCGGACTAATTGGACAGTCTCACCCTGGCCGAGATGGCTAGAAGAGCCCCAAGACCAGGCTGCCCAACATTTCCCATAACAAGATCCTGGTTTTAGCCCTATTTTCACTGGCTTATAACTTTGCCTACTGAAAGGTGTCCAGGCTGAAGTTTTTCCATGAAGTTTCTCAGATATTTGCTTAATCTGATTTCTTTCATTTGCTGTATATATGTGTGTGTATGTGTATTTATAACTACATAGATACAGATATATATCTCAGCATTCTTCATACAAACATAAGGCAAAAATACTGTTTTGACCAATTAAAAAAGCAAAAAAAAAGACTTCTCAATCGTTTTGCTAGGAAGCTTTAGCATCTATAGGGACTGAATTTTGGCAGAGTTGGTGTGACCATCACAAAGCTCACATCAGAAATATGCACGTGTGGTTCCTGTGAAATTTCATCCAAATTTGACCTTGCTTTAAGGGCTGGAATAAACACGAGTTTGTACACACTTCCCTGAGTTTATGCAGCTCAGCTCTGAAAACGTATCACATGTACTGAGCCAGCGATGCCAGCACCTTGCTGCTGCCTGGTTATTTCCCCTCTGGTGGATCCGTGTTATCAGACAAGAAGCAAAGCAAAACTAACAGGCTAGTCACAGTAAGTCACACTAGCTGGTAACCGAATCCGCAGAAATCAATGCATTCTCACATTTGTATCTTTTTTTCAACATCGGAGTCGTAATGCGTCCCTTCCTGCTTTAAAAATCCGTGTTAGAGACTCGAAAATTGCAAAGTCCTTCAGAATTAGCGAATAAGAAATGTAAGGGCGCCTTTCTAATTTTAATTCGGTCTGATGCACTTTTCTGCATTACACAAGATTTTCCATTCATACGACTGCGTGCTCCATCTGCCGCAGGAAGATGTCTCGTTCTGCGCGTGGAACGAACCATTCGGAGGACGAAGCAGCAAAATCAGGTCGTCGTATGCTGCACTGCAGCCTCGTTAGCTACAAAAATACCTAAAGCTGCAGGCAGCCCAGGGACGCTCCCTGCCTCTCTCTTCCCAGATCTTTCTCTATCTGCCCGAGAAGCACGTGAGAACGGGGTTTGAGGGATGCCTGTCTGCCTGAGGTTGGAGTGATCGGCGGCACTGAATTTTGATGAGCAATCCCATCGCTACGGCACACACGCCACACGCATGGGCTACAGCGCTGGCTTTTCATTGCTGCAGGCGTCTAACCACGAGCCACAGCTCTGATGCTCCCTGGAAACCCATTCAGACAGTGCCTGAGAAATTCCAGCCTGACGCACGGCAGCCACAGCAAGGGATGGAGCAAGGAAGAAAACAAGGAAAAAAAAAGGCAGCTAAGACAGCTGAATGTGTGTCCTGGAGTATTCTCATACTCTGTACTACTGCTGGGAGGAGTTTAGCTAAGCCTGGTTCAGAAAACGAGATGCAAAAATTTTGAACATCTAACAGAATGGTCTCTCTCAAAATCATATCCTCACTCACATCAGGCAAGCGTTACCTGAATCACGACACTGCACGTCTTTGCCCAGAATGAGATGTCAGGAAGCATTTAACCTTACGGTTCAGTTTTCGTTTTAAGGATACAAAAAATAAAATGCAACGGTTCATGTAGCTCTTCCTGGATTCAAATGACTCACGGGACAGACCTGCAATAGCAAAAAGCATACCCAAGCAGTGCTGCTGGATGGCTCCAAGAAGCTGCAGATAGTGAAGGCACCCTCATTTTTCCCTTGTAAATACCAGCTTTCAACATATCTGTGATTATCATGCTGACCAGATGGCAGTGGGAGCAATAGCTTGGATGATGTTAATTACACACAAAATCCAAAACAACCAGTATCAAAACTCTGAAAACACGAATGAGCTGCTAAGCATATGGTAGCAGTGCTTCTCTAAAAACTATTTCTTTTTTTTTTGGGGGGGGGGGTTCTGTTTTTTGCATTTAACAGCTAGCAAAGCTCTCCCAAGGGATCCAATAATAAGCAGCCACAGCAGCATGGTCCCAGATCCTGGATATTTGATGTCATTTCATCCATAATGCTGAGAAGAAGGCACGTGGAGATGTGGAAAACGTAGCCCTCAACTCCTGAACGGGACCCTTTGCAGTGTGAGCATGTGGCAACAAGTGCTGCTAGCCCAGCCTGCTCATCTCCTTCAGGAACAAGGCAGAAGGCTAAAATAAACCCCCCAGGGAGCCTGCTGAGCTGCCCCAGGTAATCTCTAATGAGACTATGAGTACTCCTGTTCAGGTCCACTGGGCCCGAATGTAGATCTATACCCGAGTACCCATAACCGCGTTTTGAAAATTAACTGTGTAGTATGCAAAATGTACACACTGAACAGAGTAAAAAAAACTATTTTGGGGATATCTGCCAGCCACTGATAAAGACTTTGTCAAACTTGTATGTCGTCACGGGTTTCTGCAGAGAATAGCTTCACACCCAACAGCTAATCAACATCTTCATTTGCAATTTAAAAGCAAATGCAACCTCATTAAGGACAAACTTGCCTGTGACTTGTACAGAGGTAAATACCAAGGATTAGGTAGTCATGCAAGCTTTGGATTGCTTGGTGAACCTGGCCCACCCTGTGAAAATAGCCTTGGATGAATCTGAATACATATTTAAGCACTTCAGAAAGGTGATTTTTGGCCAAACCTGCAACACGGACCTGCCTTCTGGCAAGTGGCGACTCTGAATTGGATCGCAGTTAACAAAGAGCTCACCAGAAGCTCCTCCTGCTGCTCTAGAACAAGGACAGTTATGATGATCCTTAAATATAGGAACATCAAGGCAGACAAGATGGAGACTAAAAGAATGCAATTGCTCAGTCAGGTATTTAGCACCATCCCTACAAAGGATCGTCATTAGCAGTTTAGGAATGCCTTGTTTTCCACAGACAAGGAGCCATCTGAAGGGCTCTCCCATTCCAGTTCATTCAGTGCTTGGCATCACATTCACCCCCATTTGTCCTTTTCTACACAAGCAAGTGAAAAATATCCCATTCTATGTATTTTAGAAAGGGAAAGGCAAGGGAAAGCCTGACAGGCAAGGCAGTCGATGACACCAGAAACTGAAACATTTAATGATTGCTCATTGCTAAAGGATTTCATGAGGTCAGGAACTAGCAGGATTCACAAGGAGATCTAGCAAACAACTTTAGACTAGATAGTCCTGGAAAAAGGTATCTCATCTAGATCTCATTCTCAGCAACAGGGATAGCAAGCATTTGCTAACTATTGTTTTCAGTGCCAGATTCACAAATCCCCCTGATTCTTACTTATTTCTTTAGCTGGGACCTGTACTCAATATAGAAAATGTGCTGTTCCCAGGATGCTCTCATCATATTCCTGCATACTAGGCACACTAATTTCACAGCTGCAGCAGACAAAATTAACTATTTACTGAATTACACCCGGGACCATGCAGTTAAGAGTTCACCCCACATGTCATCAGCACACATCTTTTGCCCATTTCCCACCTAGCTGAACAACTGACAGCCTGTTTGCTGGGGCCTCCATAGGCCCAACCTCCTTTCCGAGCAAGGAAACGACATCATCTTCATTAGCTCTTTTAGGCTTTTTTGCCCTGGCACAGGCACTCTCCACCCAATGCACCCACAGGCTGTAGGTGATGCCAGCCAACATGCCTGTACCCTCTGCTGCCAACACTGCTCCCGACGTGGGGAAATCGGCAGGACTCTCAAGCCAGGTGCTCACTTTTCAGAGGGCTTAGAGCTTCTCTCATCAGTCAGAGTTTTATATTTCACCTCTAGGATTATTTTCTCCTGACCCTTTTGGAAGTCTAGCTCTACACTATCCCCTTGGTGTCACCCCGTCTTCATTCACACCGACTGCCCTTCCTGGTGCTTTCCTTGCCATGCTGTATTCAACTCTTCGTCCTCCAGAACTTATTTACCTTTTAACGTCTAGGCTTGCTTGGAGATGCAAGTCATATAGAACTGTAGAAAAATAGGGTGGGAAAGGACTGTGGTAAGTTAGCTCACCTTTTCCCTTGTCTCCAAACATCAAATGTAGCTATCACTTCTGACAGGTGGTTGCTCTTAATTTGTAGAACAGCTACCATCTCTTCATGCATTTTTTCAGTGATTCTCTACCCTTGTTTTTGTATTAGGCCTTAGGAGAAACTTTCTCTCATTCTAGCTGCAATTTAAGACCAGTCTACTATGTAGTTTCAAACTCATATTCTTTCACTGCTCCCTTACAGTTTCCCACATTTTCAGGATGTCAGTCATGCTGCTCTCCGCTGGACAACGCAGTCATAATGACCATCTCAAGTACTTCTAGGTATTCCTGTGAAACATGGGATTATCTCATGCGCTTTGCCACATATAATCTCATTCCTAAAGTGTTGCCTGAAGCTTGCCTTTCTTCTAACAGCAGGACTGTCTCCTAGATCCCTTTTCTAAAGGAATGTCAACCAGCTGTGCCCCACTCTACATTTGTGTAGTTTAACACTCTCTGCATTCAGCACTTGACTGAAAAGGATCTTGCCTTTCCCCACCATCTCCTCCCTGTCACACCACTAAACAAGTTTCCAAGATTATTTTGAATACTATCTTATCTTTCACATCTCTCCAGCTTCCTGTTGACCACAAATTTAACAAGCATACTGCTTTGTTACCAAGGTTGCTAATAAAAATGAAAGATAAGTGACCTGGAGTAACTCTCACACAGCCCCACGTAGTAGTCTTCTGTTTTGACATGAGGTGAAAGATGGAAGGAAACCACTCCCAGATCAGAGCTGCTTGCAGAGTTGCTCAACCCACTGCCAAATACAATTCAATCTCTAAATATGTTTTCTCTTTTTGAAAACTGCCTTGTATATTTGCCTAAAACAGCCCCTGCGGATTTCATCCTATAATTGACTGTAATAAAGATGCCAAGATTGTCATCTAAAAATCTCTTTTGGGGCAAGTCTTCATGTCTTATGCATGATGCAAAGCCAAAGCCTGCCCGTGTGAAACAAGTTTTAACCAGTAAATCCTTTTATTCGCAGTTCTCATATGGGATTGTATCAAGACCTGCAGATAAAGTGCAGACTTCTTTTAGCAGATTTCTTCATTTGCCAGTGTTACTGCACAGCTGTTCAACTGCTTATTTTGCTGCTCAATCACTAAGAGGCTAAACTAGACAATTGTTACTTCATACTTTCCTGAAACTTGTTCTTTACTACCTAAAACCACTCCTCCTTCCACCTTCTCCCCCGCCACAAAAAGGCTACTAAGAGCTGGTTACCAGAAGGAGATCAGAGTTCTGTGTTGCTATAAGCAGTTACATCTACACCTTAAATAGGAACGCTCTTCCTAGCCTATCCATCTTCCGGCTTCATATTGAATAAAAGTAATACTACAGAAGGGAGCTAGAAAACTTTGCCTTTGAGGCTAGATAATTCAGTTTCTCAGGACCACAACCAGACCATATTTCAGAGGTAGAATAAAAATTATGTGGTTTTCCATTCTTGCCTTAGAATTTATTATTGCTACCCTTAATAAAATCTAAACCTGTTAGCAAAGATAAGTATTTTTTTTTCTTGACAAAGCACTTCTTACCTCCTTTATTCATACCCTACGAAGCACTTTCTTTTTTACTTTTTCCAGGAACTCATCTTTTAGGGGGAAAGGAAGAGCAAAATAGATTGCCACATCAGCTTTCTCATTGCCATTACAGCTTTTAACAGCAACACTTTCAAACAAGTAGATTAGCTTAAGTGATCCCAGTTGTAATATTGGCCTTTGCTACATCCCTGCATTAAAGTTGACTCAGGTTTACTCACCTCTGTTGCTTAATTAAGAATAGACAAAGAGAATTGTTCTGCAACTAGTAATTTCAATCCAGGAGGCAGCTTGGTTGTTCTATTACTCACCACAACTGATCACCACATTAGAGTACCTGGCCCATCTGTGCATACAGGACCTCATTCATGAGCTGTACCTCACTTGCTACTTCTTGAAACCTAATCAGATCTTTACAGTACAGGAAGTGATTCTCAGCTGCCTACAATTTTTCAGATAACTCTGTGCATCTGCATCCCACCACCTGCATGCTCCCTACTACATAGGAGAAGATATCCGGGTAATGAGACCCACTATTAATAGGAGCTTCTGAAAGAGCTGAGGGTCCTGGCTCCAGTAACAGCTCCTTTATTTACTCAATTAGGAAAAAGGGGAATGATTTTTCCGCACAGCAAGTGGAAGGAAGCGAAAGCTTCACTTTCTCCCACACAATATGCATTAACACATCAAGAACTCAACAAGTCTCTTCAGTGCTCTTATACCGTAGTACAGCTGTAAACCAGTATCTATTATGGCTAAAAGCAACAATGATCTGATATGCAGTATGAATAAAAAAAAAACAAAAACAAAAAAGAGCTATTTACTTACTAAGAGAGCTACTCAGGGTTTTCAAATTTTATAAAGATACTAAAATATGTAAGCTGGTTCAGTAAATCAAGGCCAATTCTCATTAGGATCAAAGGTTGGCCCAGATCACAGGGCAAGAGCTGTCATACCTTCTCCAGCCATTTGTCATTTGCTTTAAGACACTCTGTTTTACCTGATTTAAAATATATTAAAATATTTTGGTTTTATGGCACAAGTTACAGTATGAGCTGGCTCATTTAAGCAGACTAATGTGATACTATGATTTAAGCATCCCCATTTCTACCCAATTTAAAACCATTTTCAGATTAATTTCTCCCTTGTAGCTGAACTAACAAAATAAGTGCGTGTTGCAATAGTCTGTAATGAATACAGTATTACATTTGAGATGACTGCAGTGTATGTAATCATGCCTTTGGGATCTGGGGTGAGTTATTCTCCAACTCCCCAAACTAACTTGACTTCAACTTTTTCTTTTCAGATGACCAAAAGTCTGCCCTCCCCCTCCACCCAACACTACACATACACTGTGCTACAGAATCTGCTGCAGACTGTTCATTTTAATTAGTAAAATTCATAAGCAGACACAAATGCAAAGCAAAATGTCATTTTATTTAATTCAAGGACTAGTTTCCTTCTAGTATTGCTGAAGGGATCACCTCCTGGGGAATTGATCATTACAAAGTCCCTGTCTAAAAGTTCAAGTGCTCTTGTACATTCTTTTGAACCACAGAAAACATAATGACCAAGTAGGTGGGCAGCTCCTTGCAGTTTTATCCCACCTAAATTAGCATCGCTTCAGGCTAGAAAACAATTCAAGTAGTAAAATCATGGAAAATGTTAACCTTTAAGGTCACTACCATATTTTGATCAAAGAGTCTTGAATGTATGAAAAGAACATTTGTACATGTTACGAAGTTTTTCAACCAGACGCTGTCAAAGATGGCAGTTAAGTATTTTGGACCAGTTGTCAACCAAATATTTAAGAGTTCTATCTGAAGGTTTATTACTAATTTCATTATGCAATTCACTTTTCACATTAAGCTCTTTAACAAAAGAAACATATACCCGCACCAGAATCACTGTAGACAGATTTAGTTTTATAGAATGCCCTTCTGAAAATTCATTTCAAAATAGAGATGCTTTTTCTCCAGAACTGTAAAAGCCATAAAAATGCAAAATATTTGTTAGGAAATTTTTTAATCAAAATTATTCCTTAATGTTCAAAATAACATTTAACCTCCTACTTTTTTTGTTGTTGTTGTCATCCACATATTGATCAATAGACTAAACAGGTAACAATGGTTCATGTTTTTCCCCCACCTGAAGCATTTCTTCTAACACAAGCCCAAGACAGGCAATACAGAGATTCAGGGACATGGATTATGCATGGCAAAGGTAATCCTCTATCATTTTAATTTAGAACTCTGATTCTAGCACACATTTCTGAGACTCAGTTGTTTTCAATCTGCTCCAGGTCCAAGTCCCCACAGTCTAGAGGAAAGATGCCCTCTTCAGTGCTTTCACAATCACTTGTGTCCTCATCACTTTCACATACTGCAGCTGCTTTCTTATAATCCCTTGCTTTGAAGCTACCTTGGCATGACCCACGATGCCTCACTTCATCCAGCTGTTCTTTCATCGGACTGGAACCAGGGGTGATGATGTTCATGAGATCATTTGAGTCACATGGGGATGACACAATTGTCTTCATTTGTGTGTCATCGTCATCATCTTCATAATCAAGGGAGCAAAGACTTTTGGAATTTTTTAAAGTCTGCAATTGAAAAAAATACATGTTTATATTAACCATGACTGTACAGGAGGAGCAGAATAAATTCCATGAATTCTTGAACAGGTTGACAGTATGTACTCAGAATCAATGTATTATGTATGTTTAAAGTAATCTTGGAAACAGTATGGGGCATGAAGAAACAAGGAAGTAAGAAGGAGTAGTATTTACTTACTTCACCATCTGTTTTTGCAGATATGCAGCATATGTGGATTCTAGTTAGTGGGATTAACTAGCAGTCCCATGTTTATGCAAAAAGGCCTAAAATTTAGTTGATTAAAGCCAAAATAAGAAACTCCAAGTGTCCAATTTGATATCTGAGCTTTCTGGAAAAACTAGAGCACAGTATTTGGTAACATCATTTAGGTCAAACAATTCATTCCTGGTGTCAAGAATTAGCTTCAAGTTCCCAAGAGTGCAGCAGATAAGCTCTCAGGCCTCAACTTGTAGATGGTTAGTCTGTAGTACAGCAACTGGCACTTTTGGATTACCTCAAAGAGGAAAAAGCCACTTCCACCTGAAGTAGCTTGCTCCAATGCCAGACAGCTTAGTTTGTCTTACACTTCAGTACCATTTGGACAAGCGTTCAGGAATTTGAAAACTCAGTCTAAACAAAGTACCTTAAAAAAAGAGAGGCTCTCACAGCTTTGCTTAGGCAAAGGGGAAAAAAACATAATCCATGTGCCACCTCTGCCTCTTAGATACAGGAACGAAATGAGTGTGCTCCCCACGTAACTGCAAGGGAGCTTTGACTAATTAGAATCCCAAAGAAATACTTAAGACATTAGAAGTTAGACTTTACAAATGAGACACTTCTAAATTTCATCTCTTACAAACAGACAGCAAAAGGAAAGGGTGAAGCTGTCAGGGTTTCTCTCAGGGAGAGGAAGAGCCAAGAGAACAGAACTGTGGCTTTCAATATCTTACTGGTTAAGTTACCCCAGTCTCACATACACAAGGCAATTGTTTATTACAGGCAAATTCAGAGGGAAAAAAGATCAACTCACAATTTCACACCTGTTTTCAGCTTTTTCCTCATAATTTGTCATCTCTTCACTAGCGTTTGACATTTGTAGATATAGTCATATGAAATAGGAACATTGCAACATTCACAGTACATTATTCCAGATGTTCTGGATAATCTTTCTACCACTTCACACTAGCAGCCACATAAGCAGCCTACCAATATCTGTTAAATGGCTTTTAAATAACATTTCAAAAATTCAGAGAAATTGGAAATTAGCCAGCCTTGCTTGCATACAACTAGATGGAGAGGGGAGCGAGGAAGCAGGGGTGAAGTGATCTGCCCAACCCACGTGTCAGTGGTATGTGGGACATCTTGCAAACAACCCTACACAGGCACTCTGGAAGTTCATACATCAGATCTACGCAGAAAAATTATTCATTTGAGAAAAGCCTCAGGCAGAGATGAAAAAGCAAGACAAAAAAAGGTGAAAAGCAAAACACACATAGGAGCTTTGGAATTCAGTCATGGCACAGCTATGCTGAGGAGTCATCAGCAGCACTGGAAGGTGAGGGTGGTTCATCAACACTTTTATCTCACCATACCTAGAGAATACTGTTGCAATGCCTTAAGTCAGCATAAAATGAAAACATTTCAGTGCAGATTCTTCATTATTGATCAGAGGAGCCATTTGTTATGCCCATGATGTGCATGGTTCTTCTCTCCAAAGAGTTCTGATATCATTAACTACTCTTATGTTGAAATTAATGGAGTGTTCGCTTATAATATACACTAGATCATTAGCTAGCAATTCATAGATTAAAGGCCAGTACGATCTGAAGGATAACCCAGTTTGCTTGGACAGACATGATCAAGATTTTCTTCAGGAGTTTACTTTATGGAACTCCAAGACTTGTGTCCAAACACCAGCTTTCAGGAAAAAAAGAGAAGAAAGAGTTTGTGACCATAGTTGTATCAGGGAGACGGGGGGAAGCACTAAATTCTTTGTTAGCTAGCCTTAGTTAAAACTCACATCTTATTCTGAATGTGAATAGCTTCAGAACTTGATGACATTGAGTAATCAAAAAGCTGTATCATCAAATTTCTCTTCCCATGAGAAAGACCAGTTCTGATATTAAAAAAAATTCCTGTTTCCACACCACATTTCTACATAGCTCACTTAGAAGTAATGCAAATACAAACAGTTGAGCCCCTTTGTATGACTAAGAGGTGTGAATTTGTCTCATACTTACTCAAAAGCTAAAAAGTATATTTTGAAGTAGAAAGTGTTAAATATTTGAATCCTAATTGTATCAGACTGCTTTGAAAAGAATGCATTTCCTGTTGTGCATCTGTGCATCACATAAAGGACAATATTTTCAGTCCTTTAAATCTTATAGTAGACACTGGAAAGGAGAGAGAACAAATAAAGGAAAGCTTTGAAAGTTCTGCTTTCAATGTTTTAGAAAGGAATTCCCAAGTTCCCCTCCAAAATATCTTTTATTCAATTTGCCGCTAGAAATTAATCCAACCACACAGCTGTCTTTCTGGAAGGTCTGTGTACATAAATGGAAAATTGCCTGTTAGCTGTACTGTGCTGAAACCTCTTGAATAGGAACTTTTAGCTGGTTTCGACACAACAGCAAGCGCATTCAACTGGCTCTTTGTTCACCCACTTGTCACAACCGCACCAAACTAAAAATAGGTGGATTTATTATCTCGTAGCACAATCCCACTTCTTTCACAAGCCAAAGGTAGAAACTGCAATGCATTCAAGCCCTCCAAACAGCAGCTTTACATGTTACGCTGGTACAGTACCACACCTTTCAAGCACAATCGGGCTCAGTGGGGAGCCCACTTGCTCAATGGTGCTCAGTTTATAAAGGATGCTGGATGAACAAGACAAAAGAATCTGCAGTTGGCAATGGATAGAACTCAATCAGCTAAAAGTATTCTTTTGTGCAATAGAAAAAAAAGAAACTCAGTTTTAAAAGAAGTGGGGTGATAGAATGTCTGAATATTAAGGAAAAAAACTTTGTACAGAAGACAATGGTAGAGAAGGAAATAAAAGAAATCTCTCTAGACCCTTGCTATACAAAGCACACAAGAAAGGCCTAAAGTAGCTTGAAAGGATGCTAATGTCTGTACTCTACCAAACCTCTAGTTGAAAAAGCTGCAATACATCACTTTGCAGATATAAAAAGCAATAAAAAGGTTGTTTTTGTTTTCCTAACAAGACTAGAGCATTTGCTACAGTAGTCAAGGGAAAACAGTCACTTGTGTGTTAAAACCTAGCGTATAATGGGGGCAGCAGTTCTCATGCTTCCTCCCCATACCCTCATCATACACCCATCTTCCCGGTCAGCTTGGGAAGGGAAGGGAAGACACAGCTGCGCTGGGGAGGCACAGCTACAGCAGCTGGCACACAGGACAGAGGACAACAGGAGCCACCAGAAGCTCAGCAGTAGTCACCAAGTCACAACAAGCTCCCTAGAGCCACAGGCTTGGGAGGGAAGGGAACTGAGCAGACAAACGAGACTGGACGAAGTCTGACTAGTTATTTGGCTTGCTCTGTCCATCCTAGGACTTTTGCCTGTGACTGCACAACACAAGAGATACTGCTTCAAGAGATCCTACTACGCAGGGATCCTTGGCCATTAAAGTCCTGTATGGATGCAAAGCAGTGGTTGATGTGGCATTCCTCATGCCAAGCAGACTCTTCGCTTTATGAAGCTAGAGGGAGACTTCTAAGGAAGGACTTTAAGAACAAACTTCCACAGAAAACTGGCCTTAAACAGCACACTGAAGCATGCCCTAAACATACCATCATGTGACTGATGTCACATCCTACCACTAAAAGATGTGAGCAGAGGGGTATCATTCCCAATAAACTGAATTTTCTTTATGCATCTAATTATTTGTTTGAATTGTCACAGGTTGTACTGGAAAGATGTACAGTTGCTGTCATAAATCACTACAAATCTCAGCTGGCTGTGCACATTAAAAGATTCTACCAGTCCTAATTCCTGCATCTTCTACTATGCATAAATAAAACAATAGTAAGAAAAAAGTTTGTTATGTAACAGCAGCAAATTAAAGGGGTTTTACAAAAATCTCTGTACATTGGCTTGATTCTCCATTTGTACACTTAAAGCCTACGGAACTGCATTGCCATAAATCTCATTGTGGAGTAAGACTTTTGCCATTTGACTTGTCTTTTACAGCACTGAGCATTTTGTGAACACTTCAGTCTTTCAGCTTTAAGTAGCTTGTAGTCAGGAAGAACTAGAGGCTCAGTGTGAAGTACAGATGACAAGAGGAAAACAATATAGTATTCTTCATACTGTTCTGTGCTTGGAACTTGCTAATATACTCTAAAGCTTTGTTATAGCTTTAAACTCAAAGTAAAGTTGACCAGGAGAGAACTCTTCCCTCCTCAAATGAGGAAGCAGACTTCAAGATGCATGAAGTTCTTAAATTAAAATATCTAAGAAAATTATTTAAATGCAAAACCATTATGCATCTGGAAACTAGATATTTGAAATGAAATCAAAATTTATTTCCTTCTGTCAAGTCACAAAACAAAGCAGTTAACATAAACCTTTATTTATTTATATATTCCATAGAAATAAATTGAAATTCCATAAAATTCCTGAAACCTTCACAGATTAGATTTAGTTTTCCTTTGAATTCACTTTGGGGGATGAACACTGTTTACTTTTCATAGCTTTAAAGTTCTAATTTTTCTGAAAATTTGATTTGTATTTTTAAATTCAAAAAACGTAATTTTTACGTCACCTTTCATGGGATAGGAAATAGGAAAACTGTGGAATCCCAAATATGAATGTGGAAGAGCAAATACAACAGATTTTGCTGTGCAACTAGACATTTAATTGTAATAATCTTTCTTTTCCTCAGAGATAAGATTACTGCTGTAATTTTTACAGTCAGAAAAGAGATATCATATTTGGAAAGCCAAGGACCTAGTTAAAAAAAATCAATACAGGCTGACATACAACAGTATGGCCATGACTTGAAATGGAAGTTGTTCAGCACTTTGTCTCTGCTATATCTTCAAAGGTAATTTTAATTTTTTAGATGTAGATGCCCAGGAAGAGAAGTAAACTGACATCAACTCATTTCACATCAGTTGCTGAACAGCAGAGTAACAGGCTTTCATCTCCCACTAGCCAGACTGTTCTAGATTTAAATATGCAGTTTTCTGGCATAGTCTACCAAGAAAGTTGATCTATTTATTGGCCTAGATTTTTATGCTTATATTCTAACATGTGCCACAGAATCCTTATAAGCTTTGTTTATGAGCTGTAAGAACTTGTGATTTAGCTCAGTTTTTTATTTAGTGCTATTTGGAAAAAAAAATTGTCCTAAGATAGAAATACTTAAGTGAAATGCTAAAGTGGCTAATTATACTCACACCTGCCAGAGCTTCTGAAAGACTTCTAATGAAGTCAGAGAAAAAGATAACAAAGATGCTAGTTAGCATATTAAAGAACAATAAATTGTTCCAGAAATAGTTTGCTCTTGCCATTTAAGTCTTTTTTAAAAAAAACAGTTTGTTCATGCTCTCCACAGAATTTCAATTTAACTATGTATTTTTCTATTCCTTCCCCTCAAACCTACAGCACAGATAAACCTGGTTTGTCCAAAAACCAGCACAGGGGGTTCACGTGACAGCATGTTAACCTTTCTAGAACCAACAGCATTGCTGTCAATCCGGGAGCCCTCGTCAGCGCCCCGTGATTTGTAATCTCTTGAATAACAAGTAGAGACAAGGATATTCGGCATATCAAAAAACTGACAGAAACTACTGGAATAATTTCTTTTAAAGATCCTAAAAAGAGAAACAAAATGGACAAAGATGAGAAGTAGGGGAGAGAGTTTCACCATTTTTCCTGTCATTGGCTTATTGAGTGGTTCACCAGAACTAGCATAAAAATCTGACATCTGTCTTTTATTTTTTTTTTTACCCTCCAAAATACCTGAAAACCTGCAGGCAAGCATAAAAATCTTGGCCTCTTACTCAGAGGCACTAAGTACCAGCCTGACTTTTGTTGTCAAATATAAAACAACGAAGATAAAAGGAGTGTGCGCTACTTAAGTATGAGCTGCTTTTAGCAATGACCTGAAAGTCCTCAATACAGTTGATGACATGTGTCTTTCACAAGAAACGCAAAACAGTGCTTGGAAAGATTATAAACAGGGTATAGAAAAAAGAGATTTTATTTAAGAGGAAAGACTGCAGGAATTCTAGACAATGTGTTCAAGTTAAATTACTTTAAATACAAACTTATGACTTAAACTCTAGCCTTGTGTTACATGGTTCTGTGCTTACTACATCATCATGACTACCACACATACCCATTTGTCAAGCTAAATACTCTACTTCATTAGTGCTCAAGGAGAGAGAAGTTAAAAACAAATCGCCTTCAGTAAGCACCAAGATGCTTACTTTGTTTTCAAGAGGTTTGCACAGACACAACCAATTCTACAGTCCTGGACAGCACAGAGAGCAGATACATCAGGAATATCTTGATAGACTTTGGAGCATTGACTCTCTGAGGACACACGGCAAGAAAAACATGGACATCATGCAAGAGGTTGTACGCAAACAAGCACGTGTCATCCTGTAACAGTGTTTACTGAACTAAAGGATGCAAGGAACTGAAACTCCCATTCAATAGGTTTTGCATCCCTTATTTCTTCATATATAGAGCTGAGGCAAAGAAAGACCAAGTGCCTTGCCTGTGGTCAAACAGGAGGTCTGATACAACAGGGAACTAAACAGTCTTCAGCCAGTGCTCTAGCAACCAGGTAACCACTCCTACAACCAAGTCTGCCACATTTAGAAAGGACAGTGCCTATAATAGAAAGCTTTAAAAATACTGGATTTCTAATAAGATAGCAATGCTGAAGCTTAGTTATACATATCACAAACTCAAAAAGAGTCATGGAAAGGTAGCATCTATCATAAGAGACTGCAGGCCACAATAACTGATTATCTACATTGGCTAGTGAGTTTTAGGGTCAGATTAATGTGCAGCAGCCTTTGGAATAGTACAACATCCTACTCATTTAGCTGGGAAACTTCGTGAAATTCAATTAAACCACACCTATTGCTTTTGTTGCATTTCATCTTGCCAAAGGCACTGAACTCTAAATAGCCACATGTGAAGTTGCAAGCATGGCAGATACAAATACAGCAGGATTAAAACTACTATGGATTCTGTTCAGCCTAAACACCCTATTTCCTCCCCACTCCCACCTAAAGACATAAAAAGTGACCATGACAGGCATTCCACATACAGAAACGAATTCTACATTCAAACCAGGCATCTTCTTCACATCTTGTTCTTGTAGTTGCTTGCAAAGATCACCCAAACAACTAAGGGGAAAACTTGCAGGCCCATCAGATTTCTTACTAACTCTCTCTCACCCCATGCGGTATTGTGCACTAAATGTTAAGTAACATACATAAGAAACTAAGCAATTTAAGTAGATTGAAGTATAGTTTGAGTATCTCAAAGTATTTCTCTACACTGAATATAAGCAGACAAAAAACTATTACATTTGACATTCACTCCTTTCAATGCAAGTTTTAGTAAGTTATGGTAGTTTAGTAAAGGACTAAGACACTTGCGGAAATTGCTCAACCCCTGGCATCTGGGTTTCTAGTAAGTCCAGGATTATTCATCATAGGGGTTAGGATTTTTCTTCTTCTTTAAGATGAAAATCGGAAGCTAAGAAATGAGATAACTACTTAATGTAATACAGCCAAGAATATGATTCAATACAATAGCAGTTCACAAAGGGGGTGAATACATACGGCAATACTTCCTTTATATGTAACCTGGACCAATGTTAAAATGCATTTTAAAAGTTTAGAATATGGAATTCTAATTAAGATGTTGGCACCTTACATTTTCAATTCTTTGGATCTGTGAGCTGCAACCTCTTACATTTACTGTTTCAATAAATATAAATCATGCAACTTTTTACTGTGGGAATATGTGGAATTGTATTACAAAAATACCAGGCTGATTTCACCTGCTTGTAATTAAGTGAAAATAGTACCACTCTAGGAAGAATACATACCTACAGATGCTACGAATTACTCCATTAGATGAAGCAGAAGAGGCAGATTTAGCTGTTCAAAACTGGCAGATGATCAATATAGTGTCAAATAAAGTTTGATAATATTCGCTTTCTGCAACTTAATACAGTGAAAGATTGTGGCCAGGGCAAAGAGGACTAAGCTGAACAAGACTAGTAGACACACCAGCAGCGTTCATCTGAAATGCACAGATCCATTAGACCAGAGCTTTCCCCCAGAGGGAGAAGTACCATCATAAGGAAGAAACGCAAAAGGGTGTTGAAAGAGCAGGAAGAGTGGTGCAGGAAAAGGGCTCTAGCTCTGTTCTTCCTCAGGCAGCAGCTGCAATCTGAGGTCTCTCCTAGTATCACAGCAATTGCCCTGCCTTAAGGCGAACAACTGTCTTTGCACATCTTCACCTCTCCTGTCTGACCCTGCGTACACTCCCAATGTTAGTCCTCAAACCTCTTGGAGAAACTGAAGAGCTAGAAGAGTCTGAACTGGGTCCACTACTGCGCTTGAACTGCACAAACCTCAGAGGCTTCAGCCTGGCAAGTTTTCATGAGCGAGGTGAACTAGTAAGTAATGGTGTGATGAACAAACAGCTGCATCATTTGTCTTCATTACAAAGATGATGAATAAGCCTGTTTTTGCAGTAGAATGGCGTAAAGGGAAATAACGTAACCGCTCTGCCAGCATTGGTCCATCTTTTCCAATTAAGAAGTTTTAAACCTGTCTTTTCAGGAAAGAAACTCAGGCTCTGGAAACAACAATGGACTTCGAGTGCATGTTATTAGCTTCACCAATATGAAAGAATGACATTGCAGAGACTTGGTTTCAATAATGTCTAATCCATATAGATTTTAGAGATATATCTAATTTTGCTACATTTTAAACTAGGAAGTAAGAGCACACACTCACATTATTCAGCATAAAGCAGCTACACACACATACAACCCCCCTCATCCAAAGAGATTAACATATTCCATAGTTGCTCAAAATGTGTCTCTCTCTGAACAGGACATGAACACTGTTTTAATGAGAAGATGGTGGCTTGCAGAACTGCCTATCAGCACTGGGGGATCCAAAAACCAAATTCACCTTAGGTTTGAACTGAAGGAGAATTTTATGCCTCTGATCAAGTGGCCAAAGTTACCTGTGTAGGTACCTACACCTTATACACATACCTGTGCAAACCATATTATTCCTCTGACACAAACTACAATAAACTCGAGTAACTAATCAACCCTGGAACAAAGTTTACATACACACAAAAAAACTCCAGGAGTTTTGCTAGATTTCTAACTAGTTGGTTTTACAGAAGGGAATGTTGTAATTTTACTTCCACAAAACTCCTAATGATCAACCACATTTTGAAGTTCACTTTACCATGCCAAATTCTGCTCTCGAGTGAGTAACACAGTTAAAGTCCGTGCTTATGCATCAGTGTAACACAGGACAGGATCTGACCCTTGTGGCTTCAGAATATGATCATACCAGCTTCGTTTCCTGTTTCATCTATTTTTGTAGAGAACTTTGATTCCTGAGCAGTTTAGCCAGGGTCTTACTCCTTCATGACTTTACTAAGAATTGTGGACAATTACTTTCATAACCAAATCACATACTTGCTGATTTTTGCATAGTTTACCCTTGTACCATCTCATCTTAAAATTCTAGAATGTTTTTTTTTCCCCAAGTTACATGTTAACTCAACACAATAAGTCAATTTTCTAAGAAATTAGAAAAGTAAATTTCAAATCCTGATCTTAATGCTGCCCTCATTAGTTACTGACACATGTCAGCCTCACCTATGTTATTGGGTTATGCTGGCACTCTATCATAACTAGCATTTTAAGGGATCCCATAATTGGACCATAAAGTTCATTCTGCCAGGGAAGAGGAAGGAAGAGAAAGGGAAACACGACCTTGGCTTGGAAAACAGTTCCCCCTTCCTCCAACCAGCTTTCCACTAGAGAAACACTTGATCAAGACAAAAATCTTGTCATCCAAATACACAGATATGCATGCACATACATGTACAAAGTTCAAGTGGTGTTAGGAATCTTCTGCTCAATTCAACAAAACACTTGCATTTTTATAATAAATTCTTGTAGGAGTATTAATTCAAATTGTAGGTGGACTCTAGCTGCTAATTATTTCCAGAGACAAGCTAAGTTGAGCACAACACATTTAAGAACAGAATCAATGTTGTTCATCTTCAATCTCTTTAATATAGGTACTGTATTTTTCTAACTTTGTATCCAATCTCACAGATTTTGAGCACTTCTGAAACTGTATAGCTCAAAAAGTGCTCTTGATATGAAATGACAAGTCTGCTACAGATGCTTAATACTAAGTCAACCAGTGTTACACTTTGATATTTGAACCAATAAACTAACTTCTCCAAATTGTATGCACTTTTAATCAGAGCTGAAAGTGTAACACTTCTGCATTAGATCCTTAATACAGTTTCTACAAAGGAAACATGTATGTAGAGTACTTTATCCTTCAGTCACACTGAAAAATATCAATTTTTGTTTTAAAATACACTCTAGTAAGTCAGAAGACAAGCAAGTTGTAAGCAAGTCAGAGAGAACACTCAAAAATATTAGAGCATTTATAACAGTAAAACTGAACTAAATCCTCTTATTGCATGTCTGACTTCAGTTTCTTGTTCTCTAACATAATCAGTCTGCTTAAAAAAGCTAGGCATTCAAGTATTACACATATCTTGTTTTTAAAAAAGTCGAATTAGTTTATATTATCAACCTGTAAGCTTGCTAGCACAGCATGAAAGCCTTTTAGGTTTAAGTTAGTTACTACTGTAACAAAAACTGAAAGAAAAATATTCAGAAGTCCCATTTATTTAAAATACAATTTCTGACAATACTGAAGTTCTCTGCAGAAGAACTTCTCACCATCATTATACACACAAATGAGTATTTTCACATACACGAATTGCAGTTAATCAAAAAGCTGATCATTCAACACTGAACAATCACCTCTCAGATCACTTATCCAGTGGACACAGGCTTATATAACTGTACTCTATTAAAGGTTGCTTCTAGTAGCCTAAAAAGCATCTCTTAGGTTTGCATATTTTTGAAAAAGAAAAAAAATTTCCCCATCTTAAAAATCCAACAGAAGAACAAATTAACATCCCCAACAGTGCTGATGAATTCATGTCAGTTCACCATCCTCACCCATTTGAGATGAATTTTGCTTTTATTGCACCTGTGTGAGCACACATGCAGCAAGAACTAATCTGTATAACGCAAGACTAGCAAAAAGATGAAGTGACAGTTAAGACTTTCCAAAATGATTACAGAACACCTCACTGCAGAGAAAAACCTCAGGTGATTCAGTTTGTTTCAAGTCTCTCAGAAAACCATGCACCAAGTCAGAAAGTGACTGTCAAAAGCAAGGGAAGCACATCTATCTTACCACGAAGTTTCACAACAGATAATACTCAGTGTACTGGACACCAGAGCCTAGTTTCAAAATGTTTCAAAATGATTTCTTCCATTCTGGTATACAAAGATTCACTGCTTTATCACTCCGATTACCATGTTATCACAAGAGTACTGGATGTTAAGATGATCCCCTCTCCCAAAAGAGGGAAACTTGAAACGGTGTAACTCATTTTCTCATAAATTAAGAAAAATAGTGGGGTTTCATTTTTGCTAAGAGGTCTGGGGTGGGGGGGGGAAGAGGGAAAATCCTTGATTAATGATGAAATATCACTAAATCCTCCTCTGCTAGCCACCATCTCCCGCAATTTAAAGCGAGGAAAAAAAAAAAAAAAAAAAAAAAAAAATCAATTCCTTCCCTGCCACCTGCCTAAACCCAGATGGTAAAACCTGAGAAAAAAGTGCTGTCTCCCTGCTCTACAAACCCTCTGGTGCAGCTTAGATACATTAACTGTAAGTACCCTATATATAACGTTAAACCATAGCTCTCAACTCAATATTACATTGTACTCCAAACAATATCACCAATAATTCCCACAAAATCCAATTTTATCACAGACTGAGTAATAATTAGAAAAAGAAAATACCCACAGCTGGCTGAAACCTTGCTCATGAGTTAATAGATGGCCCCTTTTCGCATAATGTCAAACGCAGCTGGTCTGGTACTCATTAGCTCTTTCAATAATGAATTCTTACATGTACATACAGCAACTCGCCAAAAAGGAAAAGCAAATCTGCAGCAGATACTAAGCTGCCTCCTCCTCTCATTAGCACACTGCTTACAGGAAAAAGTACTGTAAAGAAAAAGACCCCACAAAACTAGTCTCAGGTTGGATGCAGAGCAAGATGGTGCTGAACACTAAGATCAGCTCTGTAAAACGTTTGTTATAGAAAGTCATTAAAAAAAGTGGTAGTGAGGAAAAAGCTCAAAAACCTTACCCCAATGAGATTTTTTTTCCTCTACTACCCCCAAGGCTTACATTTGTGGACTTGCCTCTACCATCAGAGCAGAGGGAATGCCCAGCGCAGGGGCTCGCTTCATTCAAGGCCATTCTGGGCCTCGCTTTGCTTCACGTTGTGACCCGCTCTGCAGAGGCGAAGCGAGCAGAGAGCCGGCTGCTCTCTGCTGCCTGCTACCTCAGTAGCACTTTTCATTCATGACTCCTAAAAACCACGGAGCGCCCATTCAAAACCAAGTACCCCCAAGGCCGGGCTCTCCTGTCAGAGGACAAAGTGCTGGCTTGTCTTCAGCTCACGTTTGATGCTCGACTATCATTTCCTAGCCCGGCCTACAGCTATCTCCTTTCCTTCTTCCCAAGCCGGCTGGAATTTGAACTTTAAATGGATGCCCTCCGTGGCAACAATAGATAAAAAAGGAGCCTTTGATTGCTCATGCGTTGCTGAAAAAGAAAAGAGGAGATTCATCCTGGCTGCGACCCTAGCAGGAACTCATCAAGCCCGGCTCCCTTTCCATTCCAATGGGATGCCTTCGCCTGTAGCTACTCATTCAAGCTCGCTGTGTCTATATTTCCATTCAAAGAGGATGAATTCTTCAGGTTCTCCCCCCCCTCCTCCAAGAAATTAAATGTTGATCCTATGAATGAAGGGCAACACCGAGCTTGGAAAGCTGCCAAAGGGTTCTGTAACGCTCAGCGGTTTGGAGTTAATTCAGTACTTATTGGTATCTAGCAGGATTTATAGCTGCATTATTTATAAAGCAAAAGAAATTGCAAAGCCATATTTAGAGCTTGGTAATAAACTATTTTTAGCACCATCTGTTTTTCTAGTTTGTTCCCTTGTTTAGGCAAGGGTGTACTTCTACCCAGTCCCCTCTTCCCTATCCTTTTAAAATGAGTCCACAGCACCAGCAAGGCTCACATTGAATATTTACTCTATAGCAATTCTCCTAATCATCATTTGGAAATTAAAGCTGCTGACTGAAAACAGTCTCAAGCTAATGCAACATACACACTGCCTTCAGTAACAAAACTGAACAGGTTCTTTTTAATGCAAGGGGCAATATATTTTATATAAAGAATGTTACTATCTGAAAAGCAATAACTGATCATTAACTACATTAAGTCATCTGAAAAGTGTTCATAACCCTGGCAATGTTTTTTCTGGGCAAGAGTTGCCAAGTTTCACCCTCATTAAAGCCACGGATATTTTGTAACAAGTACTTTCTGTCAGGCCGCACTGCTGTTAGAGGGGGAAATGGAAAGCACAAGCAGCTGCTGCAGGCTCCTTGCCTCAGCAGGGATGAGGTGTTTCAAGCTCCAGCTGTCACCCAGGCAAGAGCTCCCCAAAAACCTCAAGTTAACTCTTCAAGCTCACATTTATATTCTGGTCTCAGTGTGGGACAACACCGGTGGCCTCCATGGCATGGTAAGAGGGATGAAAGTGAAGGGGTTGCAATTCCCTGAGTTCTGGTTGAATCAGTACGCAAACATCCAGAGCACTGCTTAAGTTCTCAGAAATGCATTTGATAACAGCAATACATTCACTGCACCCTCATGACTCATGCAAGTTTCCTTTCTAATCAAAGCACTAGTACAAAATATTTGATAGCTTTACTGTTAATTAGATTAAGAAATTCTATTTTGGAGAAAGGCAGAACACTCATCTAAAATATGTACTAATTACCTGTTGTGAAGGGTAATAACATTAAAGGTTACCGAAGCTTGCTTATTAGTTTTTGCAGCACAACTGAAACATTCCTAGAAAGTAGGACAGATGCCACAAAATGAAGAATAAATCCCAGCACGTAGCACAGGTCAAAATTAAACTCTACAAATGCATAATATGCAAGCATACAGATTCTTTAATGTGCTCTAAAAAATACAGCTGAAGATTTCAAAATACTTTCAAGCAGTCCAAATAATGGCTTTGGCATTATGTGACATGTGATTTTATAGTGTGAAGAAAAAAACAACATAAATGCTGTCCAACCAGTAGCTGCTGAGAGACTTCCTTCTAGTTTACCACTTTTTTCACTGGAGAAAGGAGCACTGCACTTCTATCAGTAAATGCTACAAACTGCCAGGTAGGTGGAGAGGCTACTTGGCTACATGATTAAAAAGAAAAAAAAAAAAAAAAAAAAAAGAAAAGAAAAAGAAAAGAAAAAGAAAAAAAATAAAAGGAAGAAGAAAAAAATGCCAGGGCCAGGATGAGAGCCAGAGGCTGAAGTCTGCTCCTGGTGAGAAGCACTTCCACACTCCCTAGCAGCGACCATTGCATCCCATCTGCCAGGCAGAGCTCAGAGGCTGCCAATGCTACCGGATGTGCCTAGAGTGGTCTGTCACCCTCAAGAGCAAAAGCTCCAAAATCAAAGCTATTTTAACATTGTACATTCCAACTGATAGTCCACGTCAACTGAGAGAAGTTCAATAAAAACCATTAACAAAGAACAGCAGCACTATCTGCAGTATTTTTGGTGTCCATATGAACTACGAGGACAAGAGCCAGCATATATTGCAACTATTGCAGTAAATTTAAGACTGATTGCCAAGCATGTTTAAGAATAAAAGCTAAGAGCTTGCAACTTGTACTTCAGTTCCCTAAGGCCACTGCTTAGCCTGCGAACAGGGTACAACATGAGAACATATTAATGCTGGTGATGAACTAGGAGTATAACAGGAAGACCTGGAAGTCTTCAAAATGCAGTTTGTTGCAGGCATTGTACCAGAGCACCCAACTTCCACGTGCACAAGGATGCTCACTTGTTTTTCCCTTTGCACTCAATACCCATTTCAGATATAACCACGTGTTTTTACATAAACTTGGAAGGTGTAGCCTACCTCACTCCTTTTACAGAATTTATACCTTATTAGCTAGCACAGGCGTGCTTAAGTATGATTGAAGCAGGACTACTGAGACGCAGAAGAATTATGCAGTCTCAGAACACAAGTGGAAAAGACTGAGTGCAAAAAGAGCCAGAATAAGGCTCGTTCGGCTCTTCCCATCTACATCTGCCTTACAGGCCAGATGGCCAGTAGAAAGAAGAGTTCTGTCCTTAACTGTTGTTTACAGCTCCGTAAGACAGTTATGAGAAAGAAAAAAAAAACTGTGACTAACACTTAAGTTATACTTATTTGAGAGATAGTTGAATGCTAGCAAAAGGAAAGGTAGCAAGTCACTGAAGTTTATGCAAATTCCTTTTATTTTCTAATGCATACCGGGATCTCTCCACTCCAGTCCTTGGGAAGGGGAGGTCTAAGCAACTGCAATCCACAACTCCAATACTGAAACCCTTTCTCAGCAAATGTCCTTGCCTGATAAGCTTCTATTAAAGTGGTCTAAGTCTGGTTATAGCTATACCAGACCATATCTTGGCAAAATCAAAAGCTAAAGAGATTTGCAACTTAGCCTAGTTAAGTAGCTAATATTCTGCAAGTGAGCTCTGAATTCACCTCAACTGTTTGATTTTAAAGTTCCAAGAGCATCAAGGTAGTGTTAACTACCTTGCACGACTTAAAAAAAGGGCTCCACAATAGAAATAGTTTTTGCTTCAGTAAGATCACTACCCCTAAGCACTTAGCACAATATTAGTTCAGTCATCACAGTTCAGCAACCTGTTTCTGTATTGGTCACCAATAGTAGGGCACGAAGGAAAGCATAGAAAGGCCGTAAATTTGTATGCTCTTTCAACAGCCACACACACAACTGTCTCCTGAAGTCAGTTAAACTGAACATACGAGTTCTAGCTGACAAGGTCACCTACGTTAACTTATTCAGCGTTAACTCCTCCTGATTTGGAGTGGTGTCAGTCCAGAGAAAATGCTTTTTTGCAAGCATATCACTTTGACAGACTTCCCTGACAGCTTCCAATAATTTCTCACTTTCTATACTTGCTGTATTTTCAGAAACATTCTTGTTTTAGTCCACTGCAAACATTTGGAAATAGGTATTATACTGTTCTTCAGCTAAAAGTAGGATTCAAAGCCTTTAGTTGATAAGATTTAAAATGTAGATGCATATGCCAGGCATTGCAAGTATTCTTTTACATAAGATTTTTTGTGCACTTTTTTTGCACACAGTCAAGAGGATGACATTCCCACCAGATCTGAATCTGTCTTAAAATTTAAGATCAATTTTGAATCAGACTGTATCCCTACAGGATGCAAGAGGAGGAAAAAAAAAAAAGTGTTAGTGTTTACTGCCAGGTCCTGATGGCTTGAGTTCAGTTCTGCAAGAATCCCTAGGTACCCTGAAACAGGAACAACCTTTTTTTTTCCAGTGATAAGGCAACAACCAAATAATTTGGATCTCTGTGAAGAATTTAGTAGCTCTTCGAAAGACTAAGATCATTTTAATGCTTTTTGGTTTTCTCAAGCCACTTAAGTCCATTAATTGCTATTGAATTACTCAGGGTCTATGCTGTCTGCAGTTCAAATAGTTTGGGCTTGGCAAAAGAGGAAAATTCTCACTACCTCACTGAGGTGCTTGAATGCTACAGGAGGAGTTCCCAGTCTACAGGTGTGGGTTGGAGGAAGGAATTCACTTGTTCCAAAGCGTGAAAGGCAGAATATAGTATTTTTAATAAAGTGTACATGTTATAAATTTGAGGTAAGTTTAGAACTTAAAAAGTTAAAGATACTCCATTGCAAAGTTCAGGTAGTTGATATTTATATATACACTAAACCCAATTAATCCATTCCTATTCACTTGATCTAATACACAATGCATGTACAAAGTACTTTCATTTAAAAAGCTTAGAGCCATTTGCCACTATAGCTGCACACTTGCATGCCCCCAAAATACATCTTTCTAGGCCAACTACAAGAGCTTTCCAAGACGAACACTTTTGCTTTGATACATGCAAATTGAACAAGCCTTGTAAATTCACACTTTAAGCTTCTGATTCTAAAGTAATCAGAAGGGCTACTCACTCCACCTTATATATTTATATATATAAAAACAAAAGGTGTACAACAGAATGAACACTATGCACTAAACAAAACAGTACACAATCACTTTGAAATCTTAAAGTCCACCTTGCAATTCAGATAAGCATCTATAAAACAAGCATGGTGAATGACATTCTCATAACTTAACTGCTTTGGCAACCTTCTACACAGAACTAATCTCTGTACTTAGAGAAGTTGAAAGAGAAGGGAAAAAGCACAGACTTAAAGTTTTAAAGGTGTAGAGTACATCAGGAGTCTACCAGCCTCTGGATCAATTTTATTGTCCAGTAATGGAGAATTTCCAGCGAGGCTCTCAACTGTTGACTGTGCTTTAAGAACATCTGATTTCAGCCACTCTGAGCAGATACCACAGCAGTTAAGAGGAACCTTGAAACTCTGCCAAATAGCACATGGCAGTTAAACCTTGTGACAGGTGCTTTGTGGCTTATAAGATCTTATTTAAGATCTTTCATAGTATTTGTGAATCAGAATCCTACTTCATATCATTTCATTTTTTTAACCTACTATTTCAATCTCTTAAAAAAAAATCATACCTTTTAAAAACAAGTTGAAATGCCAAGTATTACATGAAGTTTAGAAAATGTTGTTTCTTGATAAGTTATGTCACAGTATTCTTGTTCTAATACTGCAGCAATCTCCTACCTTTTACTATAAATATGCATTAGTCTAGAAGAAGAAAGGTGCATAAGACAAGTCCAGTATCAACAACTCAACCTCAAGAATATCTGGAATCTGTAAAACCCTTTCCCAGAAGGAAAGTTGAGTGCCTTTATGGTGCTTAACCTGCTTGTCCCCTTATTTTAACCTGTCCCCTCACTATTAAATCCTTTGTAATCCTTATTAAATCCATGTAAAACCTACATAAATAAAATGTGTAAGTGCATACCATCACATCTACATTTTGAGCTATGACAAACTTGTCTCCCTCTTGAATGAGAAAATGGATAGTATAAGGTAGGCATCTTCCACAGTTATACCAGTGAATTCACTCAAGTGCTACAGCATCCAAGTGAGGAGACACTAAACCAAGCCCGATACTTATGGGGACCTGACTCTCTACTGAAGTGCAAGATCTATCACTTCCTCCTGGTAGGTTGACATGTGAGGCATATTCTTTATCTACTACACTGAATCCTCCACAAGAAGCATCACGTCCTTGTGGAAATAAAGCAAAAACTAATCCCTTCTGCTGATAAGGACAACTGATGACAAACTTAAGATGCTAAACTTCCTCCCCCTCTGCTTCTAGTGGCAGGCTGATTTTTAGAGACTGTGGCAGTTTCTCTCACAGCAGGCTTGGTGTGCTGTCCAGGTTATGTGTAGTAGGGCGAGGGCATCAAGCCACAACTACTCTGATAAATATGAAACACATAAGTATCCCTAGTTCATCTTCATAGATTTTCTAACATTGTTTCTGTGCATGAGGCAATTTTGAGTTTATGTGCCTACTGGTCAAAAATGCATGTTCAATTATGACTAAGAAAAACAGACACAATTTGTCCCTATAAAAGGTAAACAATATTAATAGTTTTCAGAGGTTAACAGCTGTAGCGCTTATGTTATACTCCTTCACTTCTCAAGAGTCAATTATAAGGAAGTTATTCAAGACCAGTATGTTCAAGTGTTTCTGCCTACACCTTTTATAATTTTATCTTAGGGATATAGTAGCATTAAGAAAGCCCACCCCTAAAATATGCACATTACAGTAGACAGTATGTGAACTTTCTACTCCTTGATATTTTTAATCAGGGAAAACTATGTAATGACAACTGGAGTGCTAGGTACTCTAAATGCTGAAAGTAGCTACCAATTTTGAAAAATCCTGCAAAATTTTTTACTTGGAATTTTATATTTTAGTCCCTTTCCTACTCTTCATTGCATCACAAAAACTATGAACACAACCCTTGCAACAGAGATGCTTCACCTTCAAATATTCAACTGAAGTGACTAAAAGGCACCTTTTCGCAAGCCTTCCCCAATACTAAGACATCTCCTTCAAAAAAAATTTTTTTTGAGGAAAATGGATTTACTAAGGGCTTACCTATACAGAAAAAGAACAGAACTGTTGACTAAAAAAAGGCACCAAGAAGAGTATCTGCACGCACAGTTATTCTGTAATAGTCATTGTGCTTCAAAACTCACACCCTCCCTCACTTGATAACACTGCTGCACAGGCAAGCCTTGACTTACTCTTATAAACACGGGGGCCTTGCTAAGACATGTCCACTTAAAATACGGAGTTCTCAAATTGACAACATGATTTAAAAAGGCATTTTTAAAGAACTTTTTATCTAGTGGTATTGCAAAGTCATTCATGTAAAAGAATATTAGTACTGTTCTAAAATAAAACTAGAGGGTGTTTCCCCATTACAGAGAAAGAAGGCTTGATAGGTCTAAAGATGCACTTTGTAAAATTGTCCTATATAGCTTGCATTAATTAAGCAGAATCCAATTAAACTAGCTCAGTTCAGATGAGTTCACTGGCACTCATCCAGGTGGAAGCAATGGTCCTAGATCAGAGAAAGACCAAGAGAAGTTGCAAAAAGTGAAGTAGATTGATCCTTGCTCCTTTCCTACTTGAAGATTTCTGTTCTTCCTATCTTCCCTCTTTCAAGTGCCCAGAAGAGATTTCAGATAAAAAATTCATAAACTGGCAACAAAGTTAGCTCTAAAATATTTAGTTACATTTAACATGAAGCTCTCACTGAAATCAGTTTATAGTTTAGATCTGTTTCAGAGTTTATATATAGTTTCTGAACACTTCATACTCCAAAACACTTGAGCAAAGCTTACAAACTTGCCACATTAATGATGAATTATCAGCACAACCTGAACATTGAAATGAACCTTTTTAGCTTACAGTACTGAAAATGTCTCTGTTGTGCTCTCAAAGCTACTTAGAGGTACTTAAAAAAAATGAACATACAAATAGGAGCATACAGGCTGATAGAAGAGTCATTTCAAAGGGCACTAAATGAAACAGTATGCTTCTTTTCTTTAATTACAGCAGAAAGTTCAAGATTCTTAAAACAAAAAAGCTGTAGGTAGATTAAATGGAAGTGTGTCATACCAGTATTGCAATTTTAAAAAAACCTAACAGAAAGCCATCTCAGCTTATGTTTCATAAGTTTTGCAGCTGAGACTACAATAAAACCCGAGCTAAGAAATAAGCTCCTCACAACTTTGCAGTTTTACTGTTGAAAGTCAAAGCACTATTTTAGTCATGACAGAATTGTCACCACAAATACACGGTCAGGCAGATGTGTGCTTTGACCTAGGAAGACTAAACTTAATACAGAGAGACTACTATTTACCCTACTGATTTTTCTTTTCTAGCAATTATATTTCAGCTCAGACTACCTTCCACTGCACTTCAGAGTAAAGAAGGATTTTAAGAGCTGCACTTCATTCTCCACCACCTTGTTATAACAACAAACCTAATCTCCAAGGTACTTTCTTATTTGATGGTTAATGCAAATGTTTACTTGAACTATTTAACTGCATATGAAAACTAGACAGGTGAAACCCGATCAAAGTATTTTCCTGAGTCAGTCGCACAACACAGCAGATATATTCACATGGCAAAGCAACCCCATATGATCTAAGGTGGGATCTCCAATATCAGGAGCAGCACAGAGCAGCTGTAACCATGACAACAGCTGGTCACCTAGAAAGCAGCTACAACACCTACTGGTACCAAAATCCCATGTTCGAGTCTGCACTTAATCCTGTGTTGCCCAGCTACAGGCTGCGCCCCTCTCCAACTAATACCTTTAATCTCATAATCTCTGAAGAGCAGGTTTGGAATTGGCTCGTTTTCCCTTGCTCTCATGTAGAAAACGAGCAAGTGCCTTCAATGAAATGTCAATGCTCTTATTTGCTACAATTGCTTTAATAAGAGAAACCACCCATTTAACTGAGGTGCACTACCATGGAAAACATTCAAATTCTATGCAGGATCTAGAAATAACATTTCTTTCACTCCCTGAACAAAGTGGCTCAGTTATCAACCAGCTACTGACACAGTTAAGAAAAAAGATAAAGAAAGAAAGAAAAAAGAAAATCTCAAAAGCAAGGAGATTCTCGGATTGTTATTGTAATGTTGAAAATAATTTCCCCAAATTTCCATGGCCAGCAGACCATTGCAATGGGGAGTAGTTCATGCATTTCTGTAGTGTTTTCATTTCAAAGTCTGATAATCACACAAGCAACCATATGGGAAATGTTAACACTTGAAAAGTCAGTTCTTAAACTTTCTAGACAAATTAACTACTTCTGTAAATAAAGGCTCCCCCTTTTTCCCATAAGTTAGTTCAGTACGCATACACAGATTGGTTCTCAGGGTTTTAAGAGTGGTTCATTCTCCTTCACTTCACATACTGATCTTTGAGAACATCATCCATCACTCACTGAAGTCAAACAACTAACACAGATTTTTTTTGGACAAGATCACTGCCACAGATGCTACATAGCGTCCTTTACAATCCAAGAAAAGTTTTACAGCTACAAATTTAAAGCATCATTTTTTAAAATCATGTATGAGATAATAGTTAAACTTAGTTAAAATTAAGTTTTCCCCGTGAGCAGGACAAATCAGAGGAAAGGACAAGTCTAAAATTAAGACATTAAGATATACTTACAGACTGATCTTTTCTATGTCTTTTTGCTACATTCAAGATTAAAAAGAAAGAAATCCATCACCTCCTTCTACCACAAAGACAACATAGCAAAGGATCACAGCTACCTCCTGGCTGGTAAACCCACTAGTACCTGATTGATAGATTCTACCATAGATCCAATAAGGTATTTGCCAGATACTATTACAAGCTTTGGATTTGTTTCTCCCCAATTCAAAAAGTGTACAAGAAAATTACTCAGAGTAAGCTTCCAGGAAACTGGAAACTAATGTTTCTCTTAAAACAACCTAAAACAATACAAGGCCTTCATGTTTCATGCTCTCAGAGTAGGCTGTTTCTCAACTCCTTCCTCTATACATACATAGAAAGGAAACAGATGAGAGAATTACTCAAGAACTAAGAAAACCAGAGATTACAGGACCTTCAGAAAAGCACTCTGAAGCTAGTTTTCAGCCTCCACTCTTACAAGAAGGGGGCTATTCCTACAATCTATCCTACTATCTCACTAGTTGAATATTTCTAAAAAAAAAAAAAAAAAAAAAAAAGCACTTTAACTTAACTTACAGGATTGACTTCTGCCTAAAGACTTTCTTTTTTAAGAAAGAGATTACTGAATTTTAATTAAAAAAAATGCAAAACAAGATTGATATTTGATTACAGTAAAGTCCTGCACATTGCTCTTTTTCTGGAATCAAATCCTAATCAAAGGACTACAGACTTAGTGTCCTTCCTCTCCTCTCCCAACGCACCAAAGAACAAGAAAGTTTTAGAGACCTTCCTGACAGTCAATACCAGGTTATTTTTCTAAAACACTGAAGATTTCCCTTTGCTTTTTGCAAACTTTAAACTATTTTCTGTTTAAAATGGAAATTTTGTTCCATACCCAACTCTCCCCCCACCCTGTAATTTCAGTAACATAAAAACAACTTCTTAAGATTGCAGCTGCGTTTTTATACATTCGTTCTATTGATTTCTATTCTTTCACCAAAAAGATCCCCAGAAATCATTCATAGTGAAGTAGGCTTACAGATAAAAGTCTGAAGCTATTTTCTGATATGTGTTTAAATACTGTTTTGAGCTCAAGAAGTCTGCTTTTTAATCAAAAGATGAGTTTTCTTGACTACTCTAAAATCTAGGACCTCCTTTTCTTCTTTATGCATGTATCGATCTCACAAGAAGTTACTTGGGTGGAGACTTAGAACAGCTTTGAAAAGACTCCAAATGTTGACATAATCAAAGATTTCCCATAGCAAGATATGCAACAGAGCTAAATAACTGGACTTCAGTCAAAGGAGAGTGGTAGGTCCATAACAACTGCATGACTCAACTAGTCTCAGAAGTTACACCTTATGCCTAAACAAAAAGTTAGTTCTTCAAAATTGTACTATGACAGATCATTTCATGCAAGAAAGTTAAGACAATCTGTGCTGAAAATCCCTAACAGCAACTAATTTGAGCTTCCCCTGCAAACAAAGTATTTGAACTTTTGTGCAATAAGCTAAAACAAGTCCCGAGCAGAAAACTTTTTTATATATATATATATAGATATAGATATACACACACACACACCCCCCTCCTTAATATCCAGTGGCCACCACAATCAAGCAGTTTTATAAGAACTATAGATGTTCTAGTTTCATGCACTTAACAGCACTGGCACATTTATCTCAAGTGTAGCACACAAACCTGCTCTCAATTCTTTTATACTATCTACCTCAATATAAAGCAAAAAGCTCATACATTGTAGCAAATATATGCTGTGGCATTACCTAGATAACTGCATAAAAATGAGGTGAGTATTCACAGATTATGCATCTGAAAACAGGTTAAAATGGTGGTGGTGGGGGAAAGGGGGAATATGCCAAAAGACCAAGTTGCATTAACATAGTTCACTATAATTGAGAGGCATCAGCCATATAATTAAAAATTATAAATATATCTGCAATTAAGAACTTGGTTGAAGCTGAAGTGATATCATGAGTTATATTTATAGAAGAGTGCAAGGTCTTACTATCATAATGCAGTCTGAGGAATTCTTCACTTGGAAGGGTCACAGCTGGACAAAAATGCAAGTAGCTACAGCCACTCATTTGATAGAGCTGTAGAAGATAGGTCAAAGTAAAAGCAGACCCAAGGCAGACGTTACAGCATTTCAAGAAAGGAATTTGAGGTATGACAGGTTCACAGAAAGACTACTTCAGGGAAGTCCAGCAAAAATAAAGGCAATCAGCAACCCAGCTGATCCTTTAACATCTCTACAGGAGAGTAATGAACTGGAAAGAAAGAGATAGAACTAGCACTAGAGAATACACTGACCTAAGTGCAGACAATCTGAGCAGTCATGAATAAGTTTAATAGATTGCTCTCACAACCTTATTCTTTTCAATCAGAAGCCAACCATGTTGGGAATGAACACTAAGATCCAGTTTCAGTTGGAACGCATATTAGCTGCTGCTCATGCACTAGTCAGAGGAAAGTCATCAACCTCTGCCTTGTACACTTGCCTTTTGCACTGTGTTGCTGGACATACACCTGACAGCTTTTACTTTTTGGAAATCCTGATGCTGCTAAAGCATTTAAATCTAACCAAGACTGTTGTGGAAGAAACGTGGTGGTAGTGCTGGGGAAGAACATGCGTATCAAATACATTTTGAACGTAAGTTGGTCAGTGAAGGGTAAAAGCAGCCTAGCACAAAATAAAGTATTCAGATATCTGTATTATAAAAAGTTAAAAAAAAATTAAAAAACAAAACAAAAAGAAACGAACATTTAAACAGTCTTTGTAACAGAGTAGCATCTCCAGGCAAGATTTCTTGTGAAAAAAAGAAAAGTGCATGGAGACATTTATGAAAAGAACCTGTTCCACATTCTCAAAAGTGAAGCTTCAAGTGTCTCTTATCATTTCCCTCATAAAAAAAAAAAAAAAAAAAAAAAAGGATAAAACCTAAAATTTACTAATTCCTAGTCATTTCATTTATGTTAATTTAGTTCATGACTTACTGGAAATTGCACTGAACCCGTTTTTCAAAGGAAACTGAAAACACACATTAAAACCAGAAGATAAAAGTGGAGAAAAGACATAGTTAATATTCATTCATGCATACTCTACTGAGAACAGTCCAGAGAGTCTTGCTTAGTGATTTTCAGGCTTGTAACGTTTAAAACTTAAATTAGAGAAATCTTAAAAAACCACCCAATATCACCATACACACACCAGACAAATCTAGTATATAAAAAAATCTTGCAACAGAATTAGTGATACTCAAGTCCTTTACCTCACTTTTTTGGAGAAAGGAACATCAACTGCCTCAATTCTATTACAAAAAGCTTCTTCAAGAGGCAATCAAAACGGATGTGACCACATTGAAGAATTTAAATATGACTGATCTTTTCCCTTATATGCATCAATTCTCGCTTTAATATCAAGAGAATTGAGTACATCATTCGTAGTTTGCTAACAGTTCCATTTAAACTGTTTCTTATGCATTAGACCTTATTACAGATGTGACTGTTCACTAAGAAAGCATTTCAACATCTTGCTATTCCTTTCCATTTTCTTTCCTGCAACCTTTGGTTTTACAGTTTCCAAGCATGAACTTCACATGCTAGTTATTTCTGCCATCATTTAGAGGTATAGCACCACTAATACCCATTACAGACTATTTTCATTACAAAAATCAGACTTGAATCCCACTCTGGAAAAGCACCAAGTGATCCCCATGAAATGCATAACGTGAAGTCTGTTTCATAACAAGGGAAAGATTACCACAACTAAGGAAAAAGAAACCCAAGTATGACAGCAACTAGGGAAAAAAAAAAAAAAAAAAAGCTAAAGCAGAGTGTTTGCATTATTTCCTGTAAGAGATCTCAAAGCAAAAAAAAGTAGTTTTTAGAGGCAGGAGAAATTCAAAGCGTCCCAAACCTGTCACTCGTTACGCTCTGCAGACAATATGCTGTAGCACTAGTTTGAATCTCTTTCCTATTTAGGTCACAATTCCTGCTACTCGAGCAAGTTGCCATGGCGTCTGTCACACAGAGAAACACTTCAAATTGCCACTATTAGTTGAAGTGAATATGTCAATTTATTGATTTTGGCTTTGCATGACTGACAGCTGCTTTCATTACTACTTAAAAGAACAAAAGCCTACACTGAACTTTTCATGGGTGTGTGATAAGCTCCCTTAGACTCAATGTAGAGAAACAAGCATGTATCAGCAAACTTGTACCTAAAGAAGAAATACTATTCATGCTTTAAAAAGTCATTTGAAGCTAAAGGTTGTCTCAAGAGGAGTTTCATAAACAGCACTGCCTGGGGAAATAAGCAGGAGTGACAGGCACTGAGATCTATCCCTAGACAAGGAGGAGAAAGTAAAATGCTGCAGAGGGTAATAGCCCACCCTACCTGCACACTCCAACACCTCTTCCTGATTTTTCTTTTTTTTTTTTTTTTTTTTTTTAAAAAAACTCACGTGTAAAAACCTATGGCTTGAGGACACTAACTTCCAGGAGGAAAAAAAGTTATTCTCAAGTTCTGTTTGGGAATAGAACTTTTGGAAAAATTGTTTGGGGAAATCCTTGTACCATTCTGCCACCATCATCTCATCGATGACTGTGCCATACATCCTACCTGTGAGACTAGCATCATGGCTCTCCGGAGGGGTTCTCTATTTTTCAGAGTTTGGGCTACAACAGAAAAAAGGCAGAACAACGCCAAACTGATTACAATTTAATATAGTAATATTACAAGATAAACAATTATTCCTGAAATAGTTTTAGTTAAAAACTCTCCCTAACTAATGCCGTTTCAACCAATGGTAAAGACCATCACATTTTAGACCATCTGTGTAGCAGGAGGAGGACCCGTCTGTTACAACAGGATTCTAGGGATGGAGGAATACAGAAATTAATCCAAAAATGTGGGGGGTTCCCCACAGACTAATACTCTCAGGCCTCAAGGGTGCTAGAGCCACTTTCCACACAACATATGTCAAGGACACTATGTCCCAAGTCTACCTAGTCTGGTAATATTTCAGTGAATTGCATTAGGCAGCTTCTTCAGTGGAGAAAATAAACTCAGTAAGTTCCTCTGTGTGCATATGAACTATGGATACTACTATATGCTGGTCATGCCACCACACAAAGGAAGATTGGAGAGAACAAGCCCTTCTAGTAGAAGGCAAAGGGTATTTCTTATTGCCCCGATGAAAGTGAGCATGACTAGATCCTATTCCAATATTCTTGTTTTTAAGGAGGCACAGCCAGTTTTCTGGGCACTCATTTGCTACAAGAGAATCTAAACAGAGCCTTGACACCAGACCAAAGAATTTTAGAATCCCAAACGGAAAGGAAACCAGCAGAGCCAGGCAGAGCTTTGTGTACAACTCTCACAAAATAAAGCCAAAAGGGAATTTCAGAACAGTAACGTAAAGAAGCCGAACCTGATGGGTGGCAAGCTGTGTAAACAGCTTAATTCAACACATGCCCTCATCTCACACAGTAATACAAACAGAATTACCCCCTGCTCTCAAAATTCAGTTCTGTTGTGCCTCCTCTTAGGTAGGAGGACTTACAAAAGCCAAAATAGGACATAACTTTCTTACAAAGCACACAGCGCATGCAGGCATGTACAGATCCAGTAATGGGAAAGTAAACTGGCAACACTCGAGTGGAAAAAGTTTTTAAGACCGTGCGGAATTAGTCATGAGACATCATATTAGCCTCCCAGTTTCTATCAGACACGTATTTTGTAAGGATGCTTGACTGCCATTTGACAAAAATGTTGATTACCAGTAGAACAGCTGCACACTTTAGACCAGAACTGTTTAAGATTCATTCTAGAAGAAAAAGCCTTAGGTACCCATAGGAAGGTTTGTTTGCTCAAAGCCTGTTGCTTTAATAAACTTTTCAATTCCAAGTACCTAAGTTTCCCCCCATACAAGAACACAGCTGGGTAGAACAGCATCCAGATGCAACAGTAACGTAGAGGCATCAACTCTTCTGACGTTTTCCAACTTGTGTGACAAATTAGACTATTCCCTTCAGGCAACAATGTGCAAGGTAAGAAAAACAATCTATCTTTGGAAAATAACTAGGTCAAGAAAATGTTCTGCTATGGTTAGAAACCACAAGGCCACTTCTTAACAAACTTTATGACCTGCTCAACTTCGCCAGTTTGGAATGCAGTTCAAAGTTATGCTGCAGTATGAAAGCCTTAAAATTAAATCTGTTCCTGACAGCAAGATCATTAAGGCATAAGATAGAAGGAAAAAACCTCCCCTCTAATACTGCTCTACCTAAAATACATACATATATTTTAATATATGTTACATAAGGATTTCATTAATTAGAAATTAGAGCCATAAGCAAAGAAGCTTTTTTCACAATAAGACCTGGATTACATTCTAGATGCGTTGAAGCTTTGGTAAGCCTGAATGGATGCATTCCTCCCTCCTGTCCCTTCTCATCTACTCACCTTTTATTTTATTTTTTAAAAGAAACTTAGGTCACTCATTTTAATCTTCACAGCAAAAGGTGAAAGCGTTACTCAATTTAAAACTTGAAAACTTGGAGCATCTCTAAGCACTTTGGAAATCTGGGCAGACTCAAAAGAACATGTACATTTAGTTCAGTCACGAAGTGTTACAGGCCAGACTCACTTTCATTTTAACAGAAAGAGTGAGCTCCAATGATTTAAGCACCCCCAGATTTTTCAATAGAAAATCACTGCCAGATGGAGACTTCCTAGCTTGATAAAATAAATACCTGTAATGCTTTTAAACCAAGCTGAAGTTGCATGAAGTTCATTAAATGACCCTAATTTTACTTCAAATTTCAAGTAATTCTTAATAGAGCATGGATACTTCTGTTGCTCATCTATATAAAATACGAAACTAGAGAAGCTAGAGTTTAATTTCTGCTGCCTGAGCTTATTGCTCACAAGAACAAAAATGCAAAAGAGCATTTTTTGCTCACAAGAGCAAAAAGCCCCCAAAAGGTAACTAAGTAATTCACATTACTTTTGTATCACAATACAAGAGTTGTCATTTAAGACTTCAAATATTAGGCCAAATTATAAATTGGGTACAAAAAGTTTTTATAATCCATTCTAAAAAAAGGTAAAATACCTGTCAGTTACTAAACCTCAGTGGGAGCAGGATATTAATTATCCACTATTCATTAGCAGTCCTGCAAATCTGTTATTGTTTCCTCTTATGGAAAGTTCTTCAGGACTGTCATATTCTCAAGCTTGGCAGTCAGAAGATGACTCACTTGCTTTGAGACAAAGAGTTATTAGTAAAATATAATGGCCATTTCATACAGAGGTTGTAGTCACCATTGTATTTGAAAAAGAAAAACAAGGAAAAGGAATTCAGCTTCCCTTCCTTTGAGTCCCCATCATACAAAACTCAAACCACAGGGGTGGTAGGGGGAGGAGGTAGGAAGAGGGAAAACAAATGCTTCCTAAAGTGGTATCTACAACAATAAAAATCCTTAATTTTAGATCAGATTGGATGACTGCCGAACATCAACATGCTACAAGATGATCACATGAAGGCACAGCTTCAGAAAAGGTAAAATGTACCATCATCAATGCCTACTTGGCAAAAATGACACTATCGCTCCTCTAAAAAGAAATTACTATTTCACTAAGGGTACTGCTATGAAAAAATGCAATGCTCTACAGCAACTGAGATGGGCCAAAAGCATCCAAAAATTTAAACACTTTCAGAATTACAGAGAAGATATTAGCAAACATTTCATGGCATCCAAAAAACCCCCAAGGCTGTCAGTCAATTAGTGCAATTGAGTAATCTGCAGCAAAAGGCTGCATTTTGGCATTTGCCTAAAAATACCATGAAAATACCAACATAAGAATTCAAGCGTTCTGAGAACCTGAATTAAGAATTTCACAAGAGCGCAAGTGAAAAGAACAAAGTTTTGCAGTTAACACGTTGTTATTACATCTTCATTTCAGTAAGAAGAAAGATGAAGGACAAGAAAAACCTTAAGAGAGTAATGAAGGAGGGTTCATAGTTCAGAAGAGAAACACAGTTGCAGAGCTCTTCTCTATAGAATTGACGGGGAACTTTAATTTACTTTTTCAACAAGAATTTTGTTGAACTGGGCGGTAGTGGGAGGAATTCAATTTCAATTAAATCCTAGAGTCAAAAAAAAGTATTTGGACAAAGCTTACAAGCATTGAAGTTTTAATATCTCATTTGGGTAGTTTAAGATAAGAATGTTCCACTTCAACTGTGGAACTTTGTGAACAATTTAGATACCCTTACCTTCTCTCAGGGGAAAGAGAAATGCTGAAAATCTAGGAACACAGACATCCTTCCCAGTTTAGTTTTAGTTGGACTCAGCATGTATCATGAAGCAAAGAGTATCCAACCCTGTCATCCCAATTTACTGCTTAACAAGGTCTCTTCCATCTTGCTTTTGTAATAGCTGCACTCTAAAGTTAGCATTGCTCTGACAGGAAAACCTTACAGCTTACACAATCACACCACATTTATTGCAAGTGTAAAGATTCATGAAGACTTAAAAGCTCACGTTTCCTCCCTCCTCCCCAATTAAAATTAGTCATGGCACAAAGGTCATTTAGTCAATGCTGCTACACATTTTGGTGAAAGATTCAGCTATTTATACAGCCGTAATTGTGATTCTGCTTGGTACAGTGCTTAAATACATTCGTTATTGAAAGAGGTTAATTTAGCTATTATATCACTATTAAAATAATTATATTACTCTACGAGTTACTGTGTGTAAAAAACAGATAACTCCTGCCCCAAGTTTTTCAGACATCTCATATAAACCATCTGAAAGGGCATGCAGGAACCTTGCTTATAAGAACTTTAACATATCAGTTTTCAAACATTATAGTGCTATAAAGAACAAGAGCTACATATAATTATGGGTCAGTCTTAATTGATATTTTGTTCACACAGTCACTTTGAAATGGAAATTTAGAGCCCTCTCCTGCATTCAGTGCTTCCACGCAGCAGACATACAGCCCCTTCGTTTAGGTTTAGAAGGATGGAAGAAAAGCACGCAGCTAAGACTACAGTGACAAAATTCACACTCGTAACCGAACAAATTATTACCAGATAATAGCACAAAGCCCAGTGGGAAAGAGATTTCCAAGTTAATGAAATATCTTAAAATGTAACTGTATTATTTAGTTTAAAGCCACAAATGCAAACTTCACAAGAGTAGTCTAACACCTCCCTTAAGACTAAACCTCCTCTAAAACTACCGCTCCTCTACTGCTATTTAAAATATTGCTCGTGCAATGGACACAGCAAGAGACAGACACCAGAAGCATTACTAAAGTGGTTTAGAGGAACAGGAACAGCTAAGGTATGTTTAAGCTACATGAACTGTAAATACAGGAGCAAACTCAAAGTTCAATAGTTTCAAAAGCAGCACACTCAAAGTGGAAGCATCACGTTCTCAGAGAGAAAGGCTTTCTTTCTTTCTCTCTTTCCTCCTTTCCAATCAACAGTAGTTTTTCTGCGTCAAGTTACTGCTGGTTTCCCTTGAATAGAAAGAAACCATCGGAACTAAACGTCTCTGTTTTAAAAGCTTAAAATTAAAGGGAGAAGGAGGGTGCTTGTTTTTGTAATTTTAGAGCTTAAGTCCATTTTTTAGTTTTGTGCACCTTCACTACAGATCACAGAAAGAGATTTTTGTTCCAATGCAATAAAGGTTATGGAATAATTTTTAGTAAGTTTTGAAGATGGCTGTTATTTACAACTTGGAACTTTAACATAGAAAGAACTATCTGTATAACACTTTACAAAAGTAAACAAAGCTTTAACAACTGAAAAAGTATATCACCTTCCATAAGAGATTAATTTTGATTAACCTATTTCACTGCAGAACTTTAATTTAAATTCTCAAATGAGATAAATAATAGCAGAAGAAATGAATTCAAGTATTTGATTAGAGAGGGAGGTCTGAACACTTTAGTCTATGCAGGTCCTCAGACATGTCTGCAAGAAGTCCCATTACAGTTCCTGTCCTTGACTATTTCTTACAGCAAAAGCTACTGCTCAAGTGTATCTCCTTTCTAAAACTCATGACAAAGATCTCAGGCAAGAGAAAGTCTATTTGTACACAATGTTTGTTCAAAAAGAAAACAATAACTGGACATAGGCTCCTAATCGCTAGCTGTCGTATTTAGTATCTGCTATCCTTCCTCCTACTCCTGCAGAAGCTGCTTTCAAAGACAGAATGTAAGAGTTCTCTTATGATTTTATTAATCAGAGGACTAGTGATTTAAGTTTTATTGCCACAAAAATTATTTATTATCATGTCAGTAAGAAGATCCAAAAATAGATGCCACTATCTAAAGTAAGCCTGAATAAACTTTATGGCTTAAGCAAAACTGCCTTTGCTTCCCACAAAAGACTATCTGCTAAGGAAACCACATCCCTGGAGGCATTTAAAGGGGTACAGTGGACAAAATACTAGAAAAAGCATGTAACACACACACACACCCCGTGGGAAGTAATTGTGTATCAACAGGGAATTAGACAGGATGATTTAAAACATCTTTCCTCAACTGTGATTTCCACAATTGGTTTTTACAGATTTATAGAAAGCCAAATGTAAATAGTCACCCACACAAACTTCATAACAACATTCAATTCAGACTAAATTCAGACTATTGTATTTTATTTTTAGTTTAATTTGAGGATATGGGAGACAATCATACTACATAGTGGATGCATATTGCTCAGCTCTGAAGGAGCCAATTTAACCTACAGTCCAATTCAAAATACTTGAGCTATACCAGATGTTGCTATCTAAATACTAATATTAAAGGGTCTAGAGTATCTGCACTGTTTCTCAAAAGGGAATGGTGCTGGGACTGTCACTGGCCAGGGGTCTCTCCTGCCATAGGAGAACAGCCATCCAGAGGAAACTCTTCAACCTTCTACCTCTTTTTGAAGGAAACACAGGTCTTCCCCTTTTAACTTACTCTCTCACTTCTGAACTCATCCTCTGGAATAGATGTCACAGCATGGCAGAGCCCTAAAAGAATGAAGATGACTTGCATTTTATTATTTGAAATCCTGCAGGCCTGTTTTCACATAGTAGAACCTTACTAAACCTACAAGCAGTTTATTGTACCTGTTTTCATTCAGACATTTGTCTTACAGCTCAAAGTTGCCTTTAAAGAAAAAAGAAAAATAGACTTTACAAATGCTGAAGTCCTTGGTACCCTAAACTTAGAGGAATGTTGCTCATGCAAACAGTAGAAGGACACTTTCCCCTAAGGCTCATTGCTGAATTTTTCTTTCAGCTGTAAGTTGATTAAGTTTATATCTACAATCATAAAAAGTGGATTTTAAACCGCTGATTTTACTTACCTGAACAGTTTTGAAAACTAGCCCCCTTCCACTGAACAAGATCAATGATCTTAAATTGTTTTATGATTAAAGGAGCCTTTAAAGGAGTTAAAGGCTCCTCTAAGAATAGAAATTAAGTCTTCAGACAAGAACCAAGATTTTGTCCCTGGCTCAATTGCTTCATTTACAGCTGTTCTTTTCTGTCCTTAATCTTACTTTAAATTACTGAGAAATTACACATTAACATTTGCTACATTTTATTGATCCCAATCAACCCCAGTTGCTCGTTTGTATTACAGTTTCCACAAATCATAATCCAGAAAGCAAGCATATCAAGAGTGCAGAAGATGTACTGCATACAGTTGAAGGACACCAACCAATTATTTTATCCCAGAAACGGCAGTTTTCTATCAATGCATCACTGAAATGCAAAGTGTTGTCTCTAGGTGGAACAAATCAGATCTGATTTCTGACCAAGAGATGCTGTACAACACCTTCTTACAGTAGTACTGTTAGAGTTTAAATGAATGGGAATTACAGGTGTATTCCCTAGTGTCTTCTCCAAATTTTACTATATGGAAGCGGTGTACCAGGCAGCGAACAAGCTATGCTGACTCTACAGTAACCATGAGCAGCAAATACTTCTACCTCAAATAACCTGTTTGTTCCCATTTTGACAGGAGGCTAGAAGAGACAAGCTTTACATAAGCAACTAAAACTATTTAAAGCAACATGCTTACTATTTAGAGAACACAATCCGAATGAACTTCATAAGCCAATACTTAACCTACTTTAGCCAATCCAGGCTTGACTCATAGGGTATCCTGCTAGCATTGTAAGGGATTCATTGATATTTTTTATCTGGCACATACTAGGACAGCAGTCTTGCAGAAAGTCTAATGTAAGCAAGGCCAACGAGGAAAAAAGAGCAACTACTTCACTACACTATTCACGCGTACATTTTCTACATTCATGTTTGAGCTATCTACAGCAGTGACACTGCTTGTGCAACATGTGAACATAGAATATATACTTTAACAGTTCACTTTCATCCACTTTACCTGTGCTGAACAGGCCACATCTGAAAATTTCCTACACAATAAGAAACCAAAGAATCAAGGAGAATGCTTCAGAGATTATTTTCATTAAACTGTATGAGGCCTCAGTACAGCTAATGCATCCACCTGTGCAGTGATCACTGCAGTAACTTTAGAGCCTAATAGCCTTCGAATGGCTGACAACAGTATATTCTTACTCTAGTTTAGATGGTTAAACAAAATTGGCATGACATCTCACCCTAATACCTATTCAGATTAGCTTCTGTAACCTAGCCCGCATAAAGTAAAAGAGTTGATGCAAAGGTTCAGCAAGAGAGCAGAAGTCATCTTCTGTAATCTAAACTCAGTCACAGCATTTTTGATATGTTTTACTCTTTATAAAAGTACTCCCACTTCCCTTACATCCTTTAAGGGAACTTATCCCCCCCACACACACCTCCTCACCATTCATCCCTACTCTGTGCACAGAGTTAAACTGGTATAGAAATCACTACTGACTAGTGCCCCCCCCCAACCCTCACATTGCTATTCCATAAGCAACACTAGTCTTGTTGCTTTGGCAAAAGCATTCAAATCTTTACATCTTTGAAGCTATCTTCTATAATGAGCCCTTCTTGCCAAGCAGATCCACAAAGCCACTATGTCACCGTAAGGCCTGAAGCACAAAGTCAGTAAGGGTAAAGCAGAGATTATCAAGTTCAACATCCTGTTAAGGACCAGAAGTTAAAGTGTTTTGCTAATTCAAGACCTTAAACTAAAAATACATTCTCAGGCATTTGGAGAAGTAGAATACGAACAGATTTAAAACATTACGGAACTGTCATAGGGTATTGTGGAGGTCTAGAAATATAAGCGGTTAAAAATAGATTCATCAGCTAGTAGATCCATTAGTAGTTAGGAGAGTCTGAACTACTGATGCACCCTTCAGAGTCCCTAAGCCACACTGGTGGAAGCAAGGCCAGCATGCCAGAGGAAGCATCATGTTGGGTATGCATTGTTCCTGCACGCTCCTCAAAGCATCTGTTATCTGCCAGGCAGGATGCCAGGCTACACAGTTTGGTCTGACTCTGGGTGGCACTTGGATGTTGAAGTATTAAGAAAATTCACTAGTATAAAATTCAGGCCCCTTCAATGCTTCCCTAAGGCAGCAAACACACCTAATGACAGAAAATCTAAAGCCGCTTCAAGTCCTTCATTCCTTCACTGATTAGAGATCCTTAATTTTCAATATGTCTTAATCTTTTCTACTCTTTTTTTTAACCTTTATATATTCAAATTGGCATTGCTCTTCGCAGAAAAGTACACTGAAGTAGCCTAGCAGCAGTTTTGCTGACAACAGTCTCTAATAAAGCACAACGCATTTTTGGCACTGCTGCTGAAAAGCAAATTTATTAAACACCTTATTTGTTAAACGTTAGAGTTATACAAATGTCTTTGCACACATGAAGTAGGTCAGGCCCTCTGAGATAAGAATACAAAGAGGCATAAGTGTCTGAAGTCTTACTAAGAATGAAACTTGCTTCTAATCAATTTGGGTCTATACCTTGATTTGACAATTTAAAATCCTAACAGCTAGTGATGAACATGAAAGACATTTCAATAGCCCTATCATTTAAAGGTTATAATAATTTGAGCTTGAAAACATTAAAAAAACCAACTTTGACTGACTGACAGAATATGCTGGAGAGAGCAACATTTATTAACTTGACTGCAGATAAACATACTGCAACTTCTATTTTTTATTTCTTAAAAGCATTCAGTGTTAACGCACCAGAAACCCTATCACTGGATATTTGAAACTATTCCTTACTTTGATAAAACCAGCTATTTTGCGTTAACTGTTTAAACAGACTGAAGATCACTTCAGAAATGTTAAAAACAAAAAAAGTTTCTTTTAAAGTATGATACTGAGATTTTTTTTACAGCTCTGTGCCAGAGGGTTTTGCAGGGTGAAGTGTTAAAACAGCAGCAAGATTTCAGACTACAGTGTATTGTTAGTCCAGATTTGAAGAACAATTTGATCTGGAACATTGAATAAACTTGCGCCTTGGCAATTAAACATGCTTACGCACTGAAGAATGCATGTAACCTGGTCAGCTGCTCTTTACTTGCTGCACCTATTTTCCATTACTGCCAAAAGGATCGACTGACAATTCGACAAAGCAGAACACACACACACCCAACCCACCCCCTCGCACTCCAGAACAAAACCACCCACGCTCAAGAACTCAGTTCTTCTAGGGTGGAAGAACTTTTCAGCGAAGAAGGGTTTATATCCTCCTCCTTCAGGCACCATTCTAAATGCCACCGACACATATTCTCAACCATCTTCTGTAATAGAGCTTGTTAACTGCAGGACTACGGAAGTCTGAAGAGTCTCTCCTCTGCCACACACGTGTGTCTTGATGGGTGATCAGATGCCTGTCTCATTTAAGGAGCACCAATACTCCTCACCACAGCCAACTTCTTGCTCATAAGCTTGTGAGCAAATGCTAAGTAGGCCCAGATACTGTTTGCATTTGTTCTACAACCCACACAGCTACTCTAACACACAAAACTGAGCAGAGAAAGTTATTTCAAGTCCTTAGGGCCTGAAGAGAGCTATTACATTTTGTTACTGCTTACTATAACCTTTTCTGCTTGTTTCTACAGCTGTCTTCACATTCTGGAGAGGTGGATGTTGTGTAAGTGTGTATTTTCAGCTTGAAGTCCAGAAAAAGATCATTCCAGAATTTAACACTATGTTAGAGCAAGACAATCATATAGAGCAGTCTGCCTGATCACTTCACTCTATTTCTAAATAGACAAATTATTTTACTTCGAAATTAATGCAGGCTTACTGATTTTTGACAATTCATATTTAGGAAATCAGTAGGGTCTGAAGCAGTATCAACCTGGGGAAGAACAACTGCTAAAAAACTAACAGAGATAACTAATTCAAAAGATTTTCACCTCCTTTTCCTTTAAGTTTCACTTGAACATACAGCTATTCAAGAACTTCATGCACACACAACTGCACTTGCTTCAGACTGAAGTCACTTAGTTTTGATAAATACTGATTTGAGAGAATTACTAGCTGAGAAACCTTAAACAACTTTTGCAGGCGTTTCAGAGCAGAGCCCTTGGAATTCCAGCCTATTGGGAGAAATTGCTGCAAGCAGACCAGATCCAAGACAGTCTCCTCTTTTGCAGTTGTTGTGGCTCAAATACAACACTGCCAGATAAAGCAAGAACTCCCTTTTCTGTACCTTCAAATCTACTGCAAGGTGAGTCAGCTATGACTTAAGCTATTCACAACCAATGTTAATTATCTAATTACTGACCTGCTTTAAGGCACATGCTTCACAAGTTCCAAGGTTCAGGAACACTTGAGGACATCAAAACATTTGCAGTAAGCTTGCAGCAAATATCCTTGAACATTTGTTTTCACATAGGCCTTTCATAAACTGACTTAGAAGTGAATTTTAAATCACAGGAGATTTATTTTCAGAAACAATAAGGAGCCTTCAAAATACATGAAAGAGAGGTCTTACTGAACTTCCCCTTATTGTAATCCTGATCTTCAGTGAGCTATGCAGATATAGGACACATCTACAGCTCACTGCATGACACTTCAAAACAAGTCTTCTGTAGTATTAGCTTATAATATTTTGCACAGCAGTACAAGATACTCTCAAAAAAATATTTCAGACCACAATATTACACATTTCAAAGCATATGCATTTGCCAAGATTTGGGTGCAAGGAGAGGTAGGCTAAAAAAACTAACAGAATGTGAGAGGTTAGTAAAGTGCCATTTTCTAAACAAAACACAACTCTCCACCTCCCAGCATTTCCTGAAAACTTGATTCAACTTTTCTTAAGTATTTAAGAAAAATAGGCAGTATTTTTAAGTAACAGCTATATTTTCATTAAAGATCAGCTTGTTTAAAAGATAATGCATTTCCAAACCATGCTTTGTGCCTTTGATTAAATACACATTAGCATCTTCCCAGGAAGGTTCTAACGGAAGAGCAGAAACAGTTTCATCAGGCCTCAACACTGCAGAAAGAGCTTTGTTGCATGAACTACTCAGCTTACCATGAAAATGGTTTTCAGAATAGGTCTCTCAGAAAACAATTAACAATGCCCAAATATTACAGTCTGATGTACTGTTTAATGCAGCAGCAAATCTAAAAAGCGAGGAAACGTTTCTATAGACATGAGGCTATATCGAGTCTTCTCCAGGCACAGCACACTTAATGGTTTAGTTAGATCTGAGCTGAACAACTGAAAAAATTCATTCAGTCTAAAATACTGCATCATTAAAGCTTGGAGAATGCAAGCAGCAACGTAGCCAAGAAAGCAGAAACTTCCACATTTTACATTCAGTTTAAACAACAAAAACCTGCGTTAGAACACTAACGGTTGGAAGACAAATCCACTAATATTTCTTGAATACATTTAGCAAACTAATCTTAGCAGTGATTAACATGGAGGAACAGGTAAAAATCTGATTAACTAACCAGTAAATATGCATTTTAAACCAAGACCCAGGACAGTATCCAGTCATATCCAGAATAAATTCTGTTACCAAGCTTGTCAGTAAGCAAGTAAATCACTATGTATGGCTTGTCACCTAATTACCTATCCTAGAGTCTCTTTAATGAGGGGAATACTATAGGACTTAAGTAAATTGTCTTAGAAAGCTACAAGACAGAGGTTATCATACAGAATTTTGGCTAAGAAAAGTAGAAGTAATCAAGTGAGCTCAATAATTATCCCTACAGTAGACAGTCAGTTCCAGTATTTTACTAGATTTTCCTCCATACATCCCTAGGTATAAGCTAACAATAACCAGTTATCCAAGACTAGAAATTTCAGCTAGAGTCTTACTCCACTCAACTTTTCTTCTGCATAGTGTATCAGATGTGAGGACATTGTGCAACTGTGTATTTCACTTTTTACTACTACTTCTGCAAACTGTCTCCTTCCTACCATGGTAGAGCTATCTTAAGGGAACTATTTACACAACCCTCAAGTCTGGTTCCTACTGAAGATGTGGAGGGCAGCATAAGACTGGGAGTTATGTTCTCACAAGTCCACAGCGTTCTCCAATTTGGTTTTACTTCTACAGAAACTAAACAAGCAGCTTCAATTTTCAGTTGTAGCAGTTACCTTCATCAATACTGAAACTTCGAAAAGCAAGCTACGTACTATCACATGCAAAGTACAAACATGAATTAAAATTAAGAATTAGTTTTAAAATCAGCATCTTTACTTTCAACTGATGAGAGAGGTGGAATTCTGATTAGCTAGAGTAAAATGTCCCCCTTGAACTGCAACACCTAGAGTTGCTGTATTAGAAAAACATTTCCATTACTGACAGCTTATCAGCAGGTTATTTGCATACACTTATGTAGGGTTCTGCTTGCTCTTCAGCTTTATAGACACTTAACCAAACAGATTTGCACCACGATTAAAAAAAAAAAAAAAAAAATCACTGCACAGTGTTCCTAGTTAACTCACTAGCATCAACTTTCTTTGCTACCCAGTCTGCCCCTCTCTCTGTGCTTTACTGCATTTTAAAAACAAGCCATTTTTTTGGCCTCCACTTAAAGCACCTTTTCCCAGCTTTTTGTGCTTTATCAAGTAGATTGTTCTTCACAAACTAGCATGTAAATAAGCTGCTGTAGGGCATGGCTTTGACAAGTACGAGAAGCCCTGCTGCACTGCTGAAGATATAAAAGCCAGTACTAGAACACAAGCAAAGCCATAACAACTACAAATTAACCTGTCTCACCTAGAAACCACCTTTCTGCAATAGTTCTTTTCACACACTGAGGAAAGTAAAAATCTCACCCGTGTCATTTTAAAAAAGTCTAACGATGGCCTGTTCCATCGTACATCCTCCTCCCGTCTGCGCTTTAGCCGGCTTTTCTTTTCGTTCAGAACGCAAGGCTGCGAGCGGCATCTCAACAAGCCTTGACGCCGACTGAGCTCGGGTGTGGAGGTGGGAGTGCTGCTCGCTGAAGGCAAGAGATTTCCTGTCTCGGTGATGTGCTCCTGGGAGAGGGAGAGGCGCCGCCTTGGGTTAAAGTCACAAGGCCCTCCAGAATTCCAGCGGGTGCTCGAACTCGTGCTTCCCTCGCTACTGTCCACAAACCCACTGCTTGCTGAGGAAGGTCTGGGTACTGGTGACGTATTGAAGCTGGTGACAGTGAAGACGTTATTTAACGACAGTATGTTTTGTGGCAGACTGATGCTTGTGCTTCTCTGTAAGGTCGCACTTCCATGACTGTTGCAGCGTTGCAAAGTAGCGCTACCACCGCTGTTACACCGCCTCTTTGACACAGGAGTCCACACTTTCGAACTGCCAGGTTTCCACGGGGAGCGACAGCGAGCCAGCTCATCTGGCTCAGAGAGGGACCTACAATGGCGTTTCGTTGGTGGTGCCAACGGCTGACTTGAATTTTCATTAAGGTTTAATTCACTTATCCATCCTGACACCATGGATGTACTGGAAGATTCCTGCTGCCACTGCAGACCCCCATTATTGACAGGGCCCGTACTGAACGGGCACACTGGGAAAGGGTAAGCTGAATTCCGTGTCGAGTCAGTCTGGATTGGGCAACCCCCATTCAAAGCTTTCCAAGGACTGTCTTCTAAAAACAAAAGAAAAATAGAGTGAAAGATAGGAAGGAAAAAGACAATTTGTTTTAAACCTAGTTTAATGTAAAAAAAAAATAAAAAAAAAAAAAAAAAAAAAAAAAAGAAACACAAATCAAAAGTTTAGAAGTGTTAGCCATGAATACCCAGCTCTCAGAGTTTCACAACGTAACTGCAAATTCATTTTAAAGAAAGAGTTCCAAAAATGAAGATGGAACTATTTCAGGAGCCAGTCCAGGCATTCTAGTACACATTCCAGTACTTTGTTAATGCTTTTGCCCATATGTTGAAAGATTATATCACTATTCTCTTAGTGAGCAGTAGGAAAGGAACTGCTTCCTTACCTGATTCTCTAGAGACCACCATGTATCACAATTAAAACCTGTAATGCTGAACAGCCTGAGGTACAACTAAAGTAGATTAACAAACATTGAGAACCCACAAGGGACTTTTTAATACATGAGCAGAATAATCTGTTTATAGATTGCTGTCCTTTTGCCTATCATGCTTTTTATTTAGAACACTATTAGAGAAATTGAAGTTTTTTAAAAAAAGATAGCCATTATGTTCTACAGTGTGAAAAATGTTTAAATTGGAAACAATCTCCAGTCTGAAATAACTCTTATATTGTTTCCTTTTTTTGCTCATACCCACTAAGTATCTGAAAAATCCTAATTTAATGTGAAAAATAAATTGTTGGATGGTATTAACGGGTAACTGAATTCAGACATAGCCCACAGTGCACAACTCAGCTGAAGGGGCAATGCTAGACTAAAAAAAGATCTGCCAGCCAAGCCTCTCAACCCTTTGTAAAGCTTTTCTTTGAGAACATTTTTGCACATTTTACAGCTGTTCCTCCACATTATACAATAAAATGTGAGAGGAACTACAACGGATCTTGGATTTGCAAGTTGAAAAGCAGCGTAAGTGTCGGCCAGTTACAGTACTTCATGCTTGGTTAGAAAATTTTCTAATTGAAACCAAATAGCTAAGTAAGTTTCAGTTATCTTAGGCTTAAGGGAAGATCTGAAAACACCAAATTTTTCCTAAGTATATTTTAGGAATCTAGAATACGATATAAAATTTAATATTTGTATTTTCTTACAGTTAGCTGAACAAGCTTAGAGTTTGAGAATAATCAACGTAAAGATTTGCTGAGTAGCTTCAAAAGTCACAAACCCAAATAGTTGTACATGCTCCATGGCGAGCAAAGTATGTCATGGATTATCCTGTTTATTTGGATCTTATTTAAAGAACACCCTATTGTCTCAAAATCATTTAACTGTGCAGACAGCTGGCCTATTCAAACAACATGTTTTATTAGAATTCCTCTGTCCTTCCTCCTCCATTCTTTCAGATGGGTACAACCACATACTGTGCTTTGCCTTAAGCATGTAAGCTCTTCAAGGCAGGGACCATCCATAATTCAATACAAGTAAAATAACCAACACAATAGGATCCAGATACTGTGTGAAACTTCTACTATCTACTGTCAGAACAGTTAGCTTGGATTGGCCTCATTTTTGAAATCCATAGGAAGCTTTCTCATAGGTTGGCGGAATAGATTTCAAATTTACATTAAAAAAAAAGTTTTATGCAAGTGTTATAATTGTTTACATATTATTTAAAACTGTATTAAGACAAGATATTATTTTTACTCAGGAACCTCACACAAAAGATTTTAAAGGCATCTCATTGAGCAAGTAAAAATCTACTATGCTTAAAGACAAAAAAAAGCAAAGCTTTAAATCCATCCCTTAATCATACAGTACAAAAAGTCTTTACATATCAATAAGTGGCATTCTTATTTTTTCTAAATATACTCTTTTTCTAACAGGACTGAGAGGGGAAAAAAAAAAAAGCTTTGACACTTGTGTCAAAACACTGGACTTCAACTTAGGATTTGCATCACGCAGGATATTCTGTTTGGCAAAGCATACAAAAAGGTGTGTAAAGAGGTTAGAGTGCTCTGCTAGTAGAGGTTTGCAAAAAGATGTTTAGCATGAAAAACAGCAATTGCTCTGCATCTGTACACCACAGTTGATACTGAACAAAAAACATTACAAGGCCCTTTACTATGCAAAGCAGATCACAAGCACAAAACTAACAACCAGCTATTCCCAGTATTGTTCAAAGACCAGCTTAAACCAGCAGGCTCTACAACAGCGCGCTCCACCCCCCGCACCTTATTTACAACAGAAAGGCTGCTCGCTCCACCGATTACCTCAGTGAAACGGGTCGGAGGTTTCTGAAGAACTTACCGTTGATTTCGAAAGGGAACAAGCTGCCACTTTTGTTCAACTTCTCAGATGAGTACTGAAATCAGAGAGAGAAAAAAAAAAAGTCTTAACTGTGTGAAAGAATGACAGCATGTACCTCTAGGAATATTACGTGCAGTTTTCCGTTTCCCTGTATCTAACAGCTGCCTTAAATGACTGGGTATCTCAAAGTTGCTTCTAAACAGCTAGTCTTTAAAAATAGACTTCAAAGGTTTTATTTAAAACATTTTCTGGATATATCACTACATATAACAGCAGCCCACAAAGAATTAAGAGAAATAATTCACTCTTAATGAAATAGCTTTGATCCAATTCTCATTCCACTGGAGAAAATTAAAATCTGACAACTGGATTTTACATTTTCAATGTCAGAAAAGGGAGCAGAATACCTTAAAGTAAAAGGCAGAAATAGCTTTAACTAAATTTAATATACAAATTGTTGAAGGCCCCATACAGAACTGTGTCCAAAGCAAACTTGATTATCATTCTGTATTTTTAATTAAGAAATAAAATGTTTCGATATTATGCTGAAAGTTCAACAGCCATAAAAGACAGCCTCCCTACTCACGAAATTCGTACTTGCAGAACATGAGACAGTCTTAGAAATCACACTAGTTTATTAGTAATGTCTTACTAATGAGAAACAATGTAGAGGCCATACTTAGAACAAAGTATGTACATGAGGGCCTGCAGAATGTAAGATTAAACCTGGTCAGTAGCTCCTCCTATAACTACTTTAGAGATGTAAGGCCCTATCAGAGCCCAAGGACTGAGGACTCTTTATTCCTCATCAGCATCTCAGGATGGGGAAGAAGATCGCTAAAAAACAAGAACAAACTTGTTTTCTGCGCATAGCCCAAAAGAGGCAGCACATACACTTCCTTTCTAGATACTAGTTCACTTTTTAAACAAGCATCCTTGGCCTACAAAGCTTTTTCTTTTATGCTACATAGGAACACACAAAGTGCAAGTAACAACTTTAAATCCTTCATTGAACTCCACACCTAGGACATAAAGTGCTAATCTATAGCAACATTACCTTGGTGTGTTTGTTTTGGGATAGGGAATGAGGGGACTGACGAAAGGACAGGACAGCAACCAGATTTTTATCTTACTTCTTATCAAAGTCTGCATATACAAGACTGATTTGTGCTTTATGTTTGCAACTGTGGATGCATTTATAGCTTCTTAAGAAAGCTGTTTGTTTAAGTAAACAGCAGAAAAACAGTGTTTTAAAAAGGGCTAACAGATTACAAATCCCACCGACATTAAAAGATCTGAAGTATGAAATCTGACTATGAGAGTAGGAACAGCACTCACTTTTACTAGATTCCCTTTTATAACTGCAGTTGCTAATTATATAGTATACTCGTATTAATAAAGCTAGTATTGATAGTTTACTCAAACAAGCTAGTAGAACATACTGAGATAAAACAGCAACAGTTAATTTCAGCTTTCCCTGAAGGACAAGCAGACTGACAGATTTAAGAGACTCAGCAGGTTATTCAAGGGATCCTCCTCGCTCCTAATTTATTCCCAAATTAAGGCTGCACCAGTCTATTCAACTATCAGACAATAGTTAAGAAAAATGCATTTTTGGAACAGAATACTATGTCAGTAATTTTTATAAAGTGATGCATCTTAAATCATACCAAAAAAAGACAGTAAGAATGACTTAAAAGAATTCTTAGGCTTGGTTAGAGACTATTCATACAGGTTAAGATCTCACACATTTAGAAGTAACAAAATCTTGAGAGCAATCCCACATGGCCATCGTTAGATAGATACTTAAGACATTTGTAAAGAGGGCCTGATAAAAGATCCATTCAGTTTGAAGTCTTCATAGGAAAAAAAAAGTGTCATTTGATTACCTACATTCTAACCATATGTTAAAAAAGCCTCACCCATCAACTGCAGACTAAACTATCAGATCTAACAGTTACAGACTAAAGAAAGCCTTTCTAAAGGAGATGAGGGGGGAACAACATGCATTCAGATCTTATCTCTACTACACAGAATGACTTCCATGTTCAGCAGCCATCCTGTCCTTACAGCCACATTAGATCTGCTTGTAACGAAGTCAGTACTCAGTTCTACAGAAAAGTAGCCAAAACAATTTGTAGAACAAAAAGTAGAACAATTACAATTTGTTCTCATAAGCGAGCAAAGGTACAGGATCCTGTTGAATTACAAATGCTAATTCTTTGGAGACTGAGTCCAAAAATTGGTCTTTAATTACCAATTAGTAATTAAATAAGTATCGTATATGACAACACATTCAGAAGAGGAAGATGCATGACTTCCAGCAGGAGCTTGAAGAACATAAGGGAAGAATCTCTCCATTACATCCACTGGGCTTTCTAAAACTGAAACTAAGACTGCTTGGAAACATGTGATAGTGTACGCTAATGCTATCTTAAAGTCCGAAGTTGAGTAGGAACTATTAAGTTGTAAATTGTTTGAGATGGATTATCTTTATATCTATATAGAACACAGCAGCACTTATAGGGGCCATTAGATATTACTGTAAACTGGCACTGAACTCAGTTTACCAGCTGTCCTGGATTGGCTAGACACCACCTGCCCCATTCACTCCTTTCTGTGTTAAGGTCTACCTGAAGTTTCCTGAATGGAGACCTTCTCCTCTCCCCTCCCCCCCCTTTTTATTATGCTTATGTTTTCTCAAGTTTAAAAGCGTTCACAAAACTATTACTAAGAACCTTGATGGCGAAGTCTGCTACCCTCTGTTGAAAGAAAGCTTCTTTCATACAAGGTCAAGTTATTAAACCAGGTAATTTTCCAGAAGAATAAACTCAGCAGGTTATGAATGTCAGTTTACCAGCTACTGCTTTTTCAATTGATTTAGATCTTGACCTGATGCACCTTGAAAGCTTTTCAGAAAACAAACAAACAAAACAAAACAAAAACAAAAAAAAAAAAACAAAAACAAAAACCACCAGGTCTTAAAAAAGTTGCAGGCACTACATGAAACTTGTGGTTTCATAGTGTAAGGTTAGAATTTGAATTCCTTTAGGCAAGAAGGTGAGTCTATTTTTAGTGCTCTTTCAAAAGTAAGATCTTTTCAGTGTTTGGAGAGATTATGCTCAAGAGTAGTCAGATTTTGTGGAATGACCTATGAGACAGAGCTGCAAGTTTCATCTGGTCAAAGTATTCACCCAAAAGGGCACTCAGTCTTGAGCTAGGCAAGTGGAAGAAGCCCACAACTTTGACCTACAATATATTGTCTTATTATAGTGTGTAATGCATAATTATAACCTACATCATCAATATTTTTAAGTGTTCTTTGTTAGCTGTTAACTGTAAGAAAAATAATTTAGGCTATTTTTGCACACACACTCCTACTACTACACTAGAAACTTAACAGTGAGTACTCTTTCATTATCTGCAGAATAAGTTCAAGTAGTCATTTGACTTCATGTATCTTCAAAAATCTAAAGATTTAATTTCTTATATCTTTCATTTCATTTCAAGGCTTTTTCTCCAATTCTCAAATACATTCTGAATTCCTCCTCAATTTCTCTGCATTCTTCCCAACCTGTGGGCAAAGGCAAAGTTACTATTCAAGTACTGAATCTACCACTACTACACAGATGTGACTTTCATTGTCTGAATAGGTGCGAATTCGAGACCCTTAGTTCTCTACCAGATATCCTCCAGATATAACAAGAGAGGAAGCAGTGAAGAGAGTAGCTGGGTATACAACCCTTTCCATCATCTGGAGAAGTGATAAATCAAGTTGCAACTTAAATTCAGCCCTCATGTCTTTCTACCAGTGGGTTTGCATGCAAGCAAATCACCCCAATTTTAAACCTTTTAACACAAGTCAGCTTAATAATAAAAAACAGAGGATTTAAGAGCTTCTTCCTTCCACAGATGCTTTGACAAGAGACATTCGCATTTCCTTTTTAATACCACAGATCTTGCATCTTGCTTCCCTTTGCTTCACAAATCAACATCAGCTTCAAGAACACCACAATCTTAGAGTATAAAAGAAAAATTTAAATATGATTCAATGGATCTATGTTCAAGGAAACAGATCAACTGTTTAACCTAGCCACGCTGTCAACTCATGAAAACCATAATATGCTTGCAGAATGTCTTACTGTTGCAAGATAAAAAGCAAGTCAGAGACATTATTCCACCTGGTTTCAGCAATAATGCTGCTTTTACAGGAAGAACCCCAAAATTTTGGCTGCTTTTTTCGTAACTAGGTGCAGCACAAGACCATGCAACATCAATTGAACGCACACTGGAGAGATCCTTTACACTGGTTTTAAAAATTAACATGTTGCTTAACATAGCAGTAGGAGAAACTACATCCAGGATTTTGTGATGCACTCAGGCAACAGAAAAGAAAGATACTTGGTCATCATACAAATTACACAATGAAAGACCACAAGAACAGAGGATAAAATACATTTTTTATATAGACATAAAATTATATAAGGGCTTCACGGTAGGTAAATGGTCTTGAAAGAGCTGTTTGTTCTTTTATAACCCTCATTTATGGGCTATGTTACATTTCCTTTTCCCTGCTGGCTGAATGCAAACAGGTTTGCTCTTCACACAGGCAGATACACAGGAAAGGCAAGCAGCTTTTTACATTCTCAGCATGAACAAAAAAAAAGTGTACAATTAGAAGAGAATTCTTTGATCTCGAAGATTTGACTCATAATACAAACTAATCTATACCAGTATCTTTATTTCAGCACAAAAATATATAGGAAGAGAAAAAACTTCTTTAGAGTCTGAGAAGTCTACCTGATCACAACTAATCAGAATATAAACCAATCCTGCTCTTTTCCTCCAACACATGCTCCATACCTCCACCCAAGGTTAAAAACCAAACACCTCCACCCCTCCCCTCTTGGTTTCATACATAAAGAATTGGATGCTAAATGCCAAGAACAATCAGTTTTCCATATCACCTCCCAGCTCACCAATTTAAATTCACCGAGTAGTATCAGTCCAAGCCATGACAGACTTCAGATCAGCTCTCTAGAGACCAGCAATTATTTATTGGGGGAAATTGTTATTTTTTTAAAGTAATTTTTCCATCAACTCCATCAAGAGAAAAATAACCAGCAAAAATTACTCTTGAGAGAAGATCTGTGGCAAAAAGAATAATTGAGGAGTTCAAATAACAGAAGTGAAAGGGCCCTTTAGAATGCTTCTTCCACACAGCTGCAGGGCTCAAAACACTTCATCAAGGACATTTTACTGAGGGGGGATCTTATCAATGTGTACAAGTACCTGAAGAGAGGGTGTCAAGGGGACAGGGACAAACTCTTTCCAGTTGACCCATGCGACAGGACAAGAGGCAACAGGCAGAAATTGAAGCACAGGAAGTTCCGCCTGACTGTGAGGGGGAATTTCTTCCCTGTGAGAGTGAGGGAGCACTGGACCAGGTTGCCCAGAGAGGTGGTGCAGTCTCCTTCTCTGGAGATCAAGGCCTGCCTGGATGCAACCCTGTCTAACATGCTCTAGGTGACCCTGCTGAGCAGGGAGGTTGGACTAGATGATCTCCAGAGGTCCCTTCCAACCTTACTGATTCTATGATTTTCATGACGACTAAGCTGACTTCAATTTGCATTTTCATTCAGGTAAAATCAAACTCAGAAGTCAGAAAAATACTCTTTTCCCCAAATAGCTTCTGGTAGGACAAGCTACCAGAACAACTTCTCTCCTGAGTTTATGTTAAAAAAAAAAAAAAAAAAAAAAAAAAAAATCTGAGGTCTTCTGGGGGTATTGAGAAGCATTTGAGTGCACCACAAGCTAACTGAAAGAATCCAAGTAGGCTCCTGAACTCTAAGGCACGCCAGTCTAGCCCTGGTCTCAGGGTCATTCCAAGTAAGCATAAGCCAGCATTATCAATTTTTCCCCTTTTCCTCAACTATTTTATCTGCTTCTGCTAAGACATGCACTTGTGCAACCATACTCTGAAAGGGATCATGAAGCTGATAAGAGTTAACATTAACTCAAGGAAAGAGAGGTTAGTCTTAATCTTGTATCAGTTAATGAGATGATTCACTGCAAGGTCCTACAGAACTTTGTGCTAGCACAATCAATGAAAAGTGCAGGCAAGACAATTTTGAAATTGCTCTGAATTATTGTTGCTATTAAAAAAAGCTATAACATTAGCCACAACTTCTTACCAAAAAAAATCTAGACTTGCTGTAGGTGATTCAGGACCCCTCATATTACTAAATCTTTTGTCTTTATTAAAATTAAGTCGTGCTCTTGAATAAAACCTAAGATAATAAAAAGTACACTTTTTTCCCACCAGTTAATAAGCCATCATTTGCTCCTGAAAATCCTTTTTAGTAAGAAAGGACTTAGCTGCACACCTTCATTCACACTCAGATCTGCATTTCTACACTTCACTTCATGATTTCCACACTTTTTCAAGCTGCCACTTGTGTATAAGATAAAACCTGCTCCCAGCCTCAGGACTCATTTTCTTCAAGAACTAAAGCATTTGCAAAAAAAGTACTTGATGCATTAAGGGTCAGGAGGACTATACATCGTTTGTCATCTTCCACTCCCATCTACCCATCTGCTCATTCTTCTCCCTGCCACATTCTGAAGCAGGGATAAGGACAGGAATTAAAAAACAAACAAACAAACAAACAAAAAAAACCACTCTCCACATTACAGCATGCCATTAGACTAAACTAAACAAAGAATATTGATATTTAGGGTCACAAGTCTACAGAGATTCCAAACATCATGAAAGCAGGATGTTTTTGCTCTTACAACTCTCTGCCCACAAACCTACAGTAAATATCAGTGAAGGGATGCCTCAGTGTCCAAATTTATAAAGTTTGGGACAGATTTGTATAAGTTGCAAGTTGATGCTACACTTTTAGAGAGGCAACCACTACTAGCTACAGGTCAACATCTACTCACAATTAGGCCTAGAATTTAACTAGAAGTGCCATCAGCTCAAGAATATAGCAGATTCCCTTTCTATCTGCACTTAATTTGGTTTTACCAGCCTAGTTCAATAAAATACAAGCTGAGAGCATGCATTTCTATATTAGGGAAGCTATCATCTTTCCAAGATCTTATATATGCCTTTCAAAAAGAGCACATACTTAAGGTAAAGACAATAGAAACATGCAAATTATTAGAAATGCTCTTAACAGAACTGTTTCAGTTTTAAAAAACCTTCCAATTAATATCTCATATCAAATATCCTTACTTTTGTGCCAAGTTGCACATGTGTGCATAGAAAATATCAGTGCTTTTCTTTAATATGCACAAGGAGTCAAACACTTCACAAGAATTAAGAGATATTTGTGCATAATCTCTACCTCATTCAGTATGTGTTTGACTTGGTCCAGGCTTGTGGAGTAAAATAAGGAAACTGTTACTTAAGTAAAGCTTATAAAGGAGGCTGTTTACTCTAAAGTAGCTGAGCAGACCCCATTAATGCTAGCGCTACTTAGTATTTAAAAAAAAAAGAAAAAAACAGAGTTGAAGAATACTTTGACATATCAAACACATTTCTCATTTTTTTAAATATCTCAGTGATACCCTAAAGTTTGATTTGCAGAAGAATGGAGCATTTTCATTTGCTATCACAATTAAAGTCAATGAAACTAAGTTGTTAGGCTAGCATGGTGCTACAGTACTTCACATTACACAAAGAAATACAGTCTAAGGCTTCTCAGAATAAGCAGCCAAAATTAAGGAGAGTATCTTGTGTCTTTGTTTGCTCACTCTGAAGCAGAGACAATACTGCTTACTTCACAAGTGAGGTGTGAAAAGCTGCACAATAGGAGAAGAAAAATAGATTCCGCAGTCAGGGTCTGAATACCATGCCTGAACTGGGTCACAGACCCACAGATTAAACCAGCAGGAAACAGTAAATATTACAAAACTATTCAAGAGCACCAGCCATCTTACACAGATGAGCAAGGATGTACTGCTGTCAATATGCTGGTAGTCAGGAACCTGACTTTCAGTTCAACTGAACATATTTACTGGAAGATCTGTGCTCCTTTTGAACAGTGCAGAAAATCCACATGGTGGTCACCAGCATAAGTAAATAGTGTGGTCAGACATAAAGCACTTCCCTACCTAAGTGAAGAAGTTTACCCAAATACTAGTATCTTGTTTGTGCCAGGAATCAGGAATCTTGAGAAGATATGACAACTCTTCTTGATCTTCAAAATAGTTTGCCTCCCACGAAGAGAGCAGGCTTTCCACTACTTATTTAAAATTAAGCTCTGTACATTTAAAGATCATTAGAACACTTTAAAGATCATTAGAATACAAAAGCATCTCCTCAAATAGCAGGACCTTTCACTGAAGTTTCACATTTTCCCTTAACAACCCTTACCCACATTGCAAAACCATCCTAGTTTCAGTGACTTAGTTCTGGTTCATTTACATTCTTGAATTTGGTGTGTATGTTTGAGTTTCTTGATCTACCCTGCATTTCACATTTATATGTTATTTTGGCACATCCTTACCAGATTAATATTGTACGTTTTACATGTCAGATCATCCAAGCTCTGGTTCTGCAGCTTTTCTGTTATTAGTGTTACCATGGTAGATGTTCCTTTTCCACTGCTCACACTGAAGTGTTGGAGGCTCTTCGGTGTCTTGTTTCAATAAGCATGAGCCATTTCTGTTTTGGTTTATGCTTCCATCTTACTGCCAAAGTCTATTTCCAAATGCTGTCAATGTATCATGTCTGCTTTTCTGTAAAATTGGGGCAGAAAAAGAAAGTCAGAAACATTCCTGCATACATCACAATTGCAGTGTTGTAATAACTGGACCATTCATGCATACCCATGTGTGCAAATACAACACTCAGAACATGACCAGTGTTGCTTAGCATTTCAGATTACAAGTCTCCTTTCACGAAGCAATATTCCTAGTGAAACTTCACTGATTCACAACTGTTTAAAAACCGTGGTGAGAATCATATTTATGCAGTAAAGATGACATTTTCTGCTTTCCTACAATTAGGCTGATTCTCCCTAGGAACTTTATCCAATGCAAAGGAAAGATGCAAGTTTTCTCCCTCATTTAAGCTACTGGTAACCTCTTCGCTCAGTGAACTAAAACAGCCTATGAAGCATGCGAATAGTTACCATACTGTTTCTGTATGGTTAGCACTGTTTGCCATTCTAAGAGAGATTCTGCCCTTTTGTTTTGTCACTAGACCTTTCTCAAGAGAAGTAGAGCAGTACGTAGCCTAAGTGCTATACCCACTCTCCAAGTCTTTAACTTTTATAATATATAGCTTATATATATATATAAAAAACAAAAAACCACACACACACACACACACACACACACACACTGGGAATAGAATTGCTACCTGCCAGCAAACATCTGATCTTGAACTTGTAAGCAAGACAAATTGACACACAAACACATCACTCACAAAGGCTTAAATATCTTTATTCTGGGAGCAGTCATTTGAATCAAAAGCATAAGGTTCACTAGTTACCTCTTCCTGTCCTAAACATCCTCTATATAGATTTCTTTCTCTCCCTCAGTACCCTCAGCATCAGTAATCCTTCATTATTACAGTATTAGTCCTCACTGCCTGCTAAAAAACAAACACCTGCCCCCCAAAAGACCCCTCTCCCCACACACATTATGTTACTTTTAGTACAGCAAATGTTCTTCCTTATTTTCCTAAACTCCAACTCATTTCTCTCAGTTCTTGAAAATAAATAAAAATTAACTGCCAGTTTTCAAAGCCAAATTTACATTAATAGCACATTATTAATTACTACATTAATAATTATTACATTATTAATGGTAACTTCTTCACACCACTTTCAAAAATACTCCTCTTCCCATACTTTGCTGTCCCCAGCTCATGCTGACCAGAGGTACATCATTTTTGTTTATAGCTTAAATTGGTCAAGTTTATTCAGTGACTGCACCTATCTTCATAGAACAAAAAATAAGTAACAGCAACAAAAAGACATCCAGATGCATCTGAAGTTAAACAAAACAATGAGATCCTAGGGAAAAAAACATCTGATGCTAGCAACAAAAGTTTTTTTTTCATTTGATAGGATTTAGAGTCTGCAGTTAAAAAAAAAAATACAGAAAATAACTGAAATGAATGAAAATATTGCTGCTTTTACACACTGCTACTAATCAGCTGTAGTAAAGTCACTTGGGTCCACGGCCCAAGTTAATATCTTTCTTTTAGATGGGTTTAGTGGTATTAGTGGCAATGTCAGATTATCTTCTAAACCTGGTGCCTCTGAGTACATCCTCAAATATGATTTCATACGCTAACCCTATACTATTTCACCTTCACACAGATCTTTTATATAACAGCCTCCAGTAACCCAAGAGTGCTCAGAATCATAACTTCTGCCCACTTTTGTCCTCATTTGGGTATCTAGGTTCATTGGTACAAGACACGATGCTCACAAATGGTCGACTACCATATAAATAAGGCTACCTAGACAGGTGGAGACTTTATTGGCCTGTTTCTATTGATTGTATCACATCTTCCAGAAAAGCAGCTAAAGATTTCAAAAAATATATATATTTCAACTTAGATCAACTCACCAAGTCAGATGTAAAAAACATTGAATTTCCATACACTCACTGCTAAAAATTTAAATACACCCTTTTCAATGTAAGCATCTGCCATGGCAAAACACAATTCATGAAATGCTATGCTTGTTTAAGGGCAAGTCCGCTATTTAAAGTAGCACAACCAATATGTATTGCATATGTAAAGGGACTTCCATGTCTTAAACCTGGTGAAGTTTGAACCAGATCTAGAAATCAAAAGAAATGCTGACTGGGGGTGAGCAATTGTACATATACTGACGGCAGACTGAAGATACACTGAAACTGAATAAACTTGGTAGACAGACTTTCAGATTATTTTAAGATTTCTGTGACTAAAAGACAAGTATCAACTCTGCTGATCTTTCAGCTGTTTTTTTTTTTTTTTTTTTTTTTTACTTCTTTTTGCATAGAAGGGACACAAGAATTTGACTGTTTCTCTACAAATAAAATAAGCAAATCCAATAAAAATATTAACGAGAGGGAGGAAGAAACTTTGGTCTGTGAAGGGACTACTATAATGTATTTATATTTTCCTAGTTTCACTGAAAAATTTGAAATCTGAATTATATGAACAAGAATAAAGAGAATAAAGAAGGATACTAGTCTTTCATTAATGAAGCAAACATTCAGTTGCATGAGAGGGTAAAGGGAAGGGAAGACTTTACAATCATAACAACATGGAACTTTCAAAATCAAATTGATATGTACAACGATCATCCACATACACATACTGTATTAGATACTGAAAAATATTAGAGTTATAACCATCTTGGCTTTTTCTGACAGTGCGTAATCCAATCTCTTCTGGAACACAAAAATAGATTCCAAGTAATTTGCTTCTCATTTTAGAAGCTAACATTTACCAACATCGTTGTTCTTTCTTCCTAATGAGACACACTCCATCAAGAAAGGATTTTTTTAAATGCATGTACTTAAGGGTTACATGGGACAGAGCAAATACAACAAGGATGAAAAAGTTGTGTTACCTAGACAAGCCTTCCCGTCAGCTTGTTACCACTCATCTGATGAGGAATTTCCATTTTTCCATACCAGGCACAAAGTCTAAAGTACGAGTTATAACTCAGATCAGAATCGTGGTTTGGAACTGAACTCCCCTCCTCATCCTTCCTTAATGTGCTTTGGTTCACATCATGGTCTGGTCTCATCCAAAAGGAATCTGCTGTGAAACTAAACCAGAAGGTGCACTCCAGACACCGTTAGGTGTCCAGCACACAGCCCTTGACTAATGCCAGTCTGAAGCAAGCTACCACGACCACAATGTGCCTATGCTGCTGGCATCAGTACTGTTTTACTCTACAAATTTGTTTCTACCAGGCTATGCCTCTTACTAATAATGACACAATCAATGATGTTTATATCATTTAAACAGATGTTTATAAATGAAGGTTATTCTAGGTTGCGGTTTGGTATGTCTCAGCTGCCATCATTCTGCCATGCTCAACTGCCAACACATGTTCTTGTTTTCTTCTCCGGCTGTTTATTACCCTCTGTGGTATGCCAGCACAAGTATTTGTGCTACTACACAAAGAAATTAGATCAAAGAATTTTTCTAGTTGGAAAACAACACAACACATTTACTTTTGTTTTTAGTAAAGGTTGTTTTCCAGCTGGATCAGTTCCCCAGTCTGGTTCGCCATGAAGAAATGAACACAAACATTTATGCAGGGACACTGTGGGAGGCTGGAGCTGCTGACTGAAGTCCCCGTCTAACTATAGCTTCAAAAAGAAAAAAGCCACACAACAAAGCTATCCGATACAAGCATTCCTCACGCTGAGCCAAGCAGATTCTCCTATAATTAGGAATTAGATCTTCCATTCCAAAGCACGTTTTGTTCCTATTATCCCTTTTCAGTTCACGCTTTGCCTAGTCAGACTGCTACAAGTTCATATGGATCTGCAATCTCCACTGCAGCCTCAGCACCTTTCCTCCCAGTGACAAAAGTTTCACTCACTCCAATTCACTCACTTAATACTCTCCAAGAAATTGCTTCTCATCTTTATTAATATTGGTTTTTAGGACACAAGAGATTCACTCATGTGAATATTCACTCACATACTGTTAAGCCTTAGAAGCTCTTGGCCCTCAACATCCAACCGCAAGTTCCATTCATAACAGAAAATTCCTCACAGTAGCTTCATTCTTTGTTGTTGTTTCAAGAGCCACTGCTGCAGTTTTATCTAATGTAGCCATAGAAATGGTAAGCTCTTCATTTTATGTACTTTTTCCATCAGGAGCTCTTCTTGGAATTGGTTAAAGGCAACCAACATTCTTTTTCAATTTCTCCTTATCATGCAATTTATACATACCAGGCTGAATCTCTCTCAAACTGCTTGGCACTTCAAACTAATTGCATTTTCAATAATAGGCAATTTGACCATTCTTGCTAGGGCAATGAGGATCCTGCTGAATTTGCTTTTCTTCAGCAACCCCACAGCATGGCTCTTAGTGCAACTGAATTGTGCCTTCAAGTCCAACTTGATCCCCACTTCCTCTACAACCTATAATATAAGCGTAACCCAGGGATGCCCGTCTTAGCTGTCACCAAGACTCTACACAGTTGTAAGCAGGTGAACTGGCACACAAGCTCAAACACTAAGACCCTCCACGTCTTCAGGTAACACCACCACCTCTTTAAAAGAGAGCTGGACAAGGTCCAGGAAGATTAGGGCCATCTCTTCCTTAGCACATCATCCATTATGGAGCCTGATTAGGTTAAAAAAAAGTGAGAAAGCTGAGCTACCCAAGATAAACATGCATAACAGATGACCTTAGTCTCTCTCTGTGTTCTGGGAGAGACTTAATCTAATAAGGATCCTATAAACTGTGTGTGTTGAGGAAAACTATTTTTAACTGCTGGAAGACAGGTTAGAAGTTAATCTGAAAGAATAAAAGAAATTGAATACATAGGAAAGCCTCCAAATGCAACCGCAAGCAAAAGTTAACACTTTTCAGTTTGAGAATGAGCTCTGATGGTGATGCTGATTCCTTCATTTCTGATTTAAAGCTTTATTCTACAACAAATATTCTGAAATCTGAAGGTTAGATTTATTACTCCATCTCTGTAGTACTACTAAAGAAATGACGTTTTATTTCTTAACGTACAGTTAGAAGTTGTAATGGCTTAAAAATTTCCACAAAGAGCAGGAGGGGGAAAGAGAGAATTTGTGACATGTTTCTTTTATCTTCTTGGTGATGTCTTTTTTTTTTGGGGGGGGGGGGGGGGGGGGGGGAGGAAGACTACTGAAAATAAAGAAAACCCAATCAGTTAAAGGATGGCAGGGACTGCATCTGACTGATGATGAGTTCTGATAAAGAATATAAAGCCAATTCAAAAGCTTCTGCTTGGCTTTAAAAGAACAAGGCAGCCAGAATCATTTCCAGCCCACTCCTCCTCCCCTGCATATTGCAGGACAAAATGTTCCATCAATAGTTCATCTCACTGGGAAAAAAAAATACATTTGTTTGAATTACTTCAAACAATTTCTCCTCAGTTTCTGGAAGTTTCATCTTAGATAAAGATGAAAAGATTAAAATATTTCAAACGATTTCCCATAAGATAAACGTAAAAGGGTTTCTTGATGAAACAAACTCCATAGTTTGACCTAACAGACTAATATTACCCAGTAGAATCATAGAATCAGTAGGGTTGGAAGGGACCTCTGGAGATCATCTAGTCCAACCTCCCTGCTCAACAGGGTCACCTAGAGCATGGTAGACAGGGTTGCATCCAGGCAGGCCTTGAACATCTCCAGAGAAGGAGACTCCACCACCTCTCTGGGCAACCTGGTCCAGTGCTCCCTCACTCTCAGTGAAGAAATTCCCCCTCACGGTCAGGCAGAACTTCCTGTGCTTCAATTTCTGCCCATTGCCTCTTGTCCTGTCGCATGGGTCAACTGAAGAGAGTTTGGCCCTGTCCCCTTGACACCCTCCCTTCAGGTACTTATACACATTGATCAGATCCCCCCTCAGTCTTCTCTTCCCCAGACTGAAGAGGCCCAGCTCTCACAGCCGTTCCTCCTAGGGCAGATGCTCCAGCCCTCTGATGATCTTCATAGCCCTATGTTGGACTCTGTCCAGTAGCTTCATGTCTCTCTTGTACTGGGGAGCCCAGAACTGGGCACAGTACTGGAGATGAGGCCTCTCCAGGGCTGAGCAGAGGGGCAGCATCACCTCCCTCGACCTGCTGGCAACAGTCTTCCTAATGCACCCCAGTAGACCATTGGCCTTCCTGGCCACAAGGGCACATTGCTGGCTCAAAACCAGTTGGTTATTACCTCCAGTAATAACAAGGAGGTCGCTCTTCCCCACTTCTTCACATTATTTCCTACTTTTCATTTAGAGAGATGTACAGAACCCCTATCACCAACAATCCTGTAAAGACTTACTTAGCCAGATTCCAAAAGAGAAGGATTAGCTAGAGTTAAAATTCCTATTCAGATAAGTAGGTCCTTTAAAATATTATCTCTGCTTCAGCAAGCCAAAGTGCTAATCACTCCAGCAGTACTAATTCCAGATCCAGATAAATTTTGCTACTAGACTCTAAATGGAAGACACGTTGATTTTTTGTTTCCTGGCGTTTTCTGCAGCATCCATGAAGCATTTCAAAAAGTATGTGAAATATCACAGAAAGCTGTTCAAGTTAACATATTTTTTGCCTGTCCCATCTCAGCTTAGTCTTGCCTCAATTACAACTAGAAGACCAGCTTTCTACAAACTGTAAAATTAACATTTTATGCCATCTGAGAACTATACATTTCTACTTCCATTTGGAAACTAAAATTTTGCATATTTTACTTATAGAACTACCCATCTATTTACCATAATGCTAGTAAGTTCTGAGGGGCTAAGCATTTCTCACAATATAAATCTATTAGCAGCAATTTTGAGCCCAGGAAGTTCTTGATAGCAAGCATTTGAAGAGACTTAACGGTTGTTGGCACTAATAGAGAGGTTTTCTTCCTTCAGTCTTCCAAAATGGCAGCTGAAGTCTAACAATTAGAGGGTCTCCTGCAACTACAGAATTGTCCATCAATGGTCTGGAGGACAGGTACTAGAAAAACACTACTGATAGCAGAACACTTCTGTTTCCAGCTCATTAGAGTATCTTATACTTCAGGGATCCTCACTTAACACAATTAACTAGCATCCTGTTATGCTGATGTTTAAGTTCTCTACAGAAAAGTCAGGCTTATATATTAGACTGATAGAATTAATTTGTTATCCAAAGGTGGAGAAAAAAGGGTATTTTTCCTTCCACAGAATTAGTTTCACGAGTGTCTAGTAAAACCTGTTTAAATAGTAGATCCTGTCCATGAAGAGTGCATGTAACACACAAAATAAGGTAAGGTTTGACAACACTCCCTAAACATGCTAGAACAAAAATGAAACCAAAGAAGTTAGTTCCAACATCTGCAGTTCAGAGGTTCTTTTAAAGGCTAAGAAGATATTTCTTGAACTACAGAATCATCTTTCAGCTCCTCCACACATAGCTTTCATAAGCCATTTTTTATTAGAAGGAAACTTCAATATTATGAAGTCTTCAAGCTTGGATTAAGGTTGCCACAACATCAGCAAAGAACTGCAGAAGGGGCAAGAAAAAAAAAATACACTGGAAGGCATCCTTTATATTAAGGGATAGATACCAGAGTTAAATTCCTCAGATATTCCACAGGCTCAGGAAGCATAAGCAATATCAAGAGCTCAGAAGCGTCCACTGAAGAACAAGCCTCACTTATTGTGCAAGACAGGATTATATTTCACTATTCTAATGCTGGCAAGCAAGGATTTGGCTTGTTATTACCTCCAGTGATAGAACAGGATGAATACTGGTCTGCTTGCCTTAGCTAAATGCAGAAAATCAGCATGGAACCCAGAACTTTGCTGCATGACCCTAAAGCACCGTAATTTTAACAACAACTGCAACTGGTCACTGAGACCACTATGACAAAACACAAACCAGTACCAAAAATAAGACTGCATCCTACACATGCATTAGCACTCCTCTCCCACACTTCTGCTGTGAGTACCTGTGAGAAGGGAGCAAAGCCTAAACCACTAAATATAGCATTCGGACCCTGTTTTACTTGACAAAAATGCAATGCATTATGGAAAACTGTTTGAATTCATGAAGTAACATACAGTACTCAGTTTTCTGATTGGAAAACAGACTTTGTTTCCCAAAGTTTTTCCTCCTGTGTGAGATGGAGAAAACCTGCAAGCAGAAGCACCAGATGTAATTTGGGTAAACATCTGGCTTAAGATGGTGGTTTCCTGTTTGCAAAATTCCCAGCCAGATGTTGGGCTGGAAGAAGGTTAAAGGTAATATGGAGGAGATTTTAGTTTTTCAGATATAGAATCCATCCAGCGTGTCTGAGAAACAAATACAAAGAGACTTAAAATTGTTTTATAAAATTTTAATAGAAACTGAACCTTTAACTCTGTTACACAATGAACTGTTCGCAAGAAATACTATCCTTTATTTCTCAAGTTACTGTCAGGTGGTATAGTTTGGTTCTGTTTTTACACCAGGAAGAAAATCTCCTTCCAGAAAGCAGAAGCAAGCATGAAATAAGAGATGTTAGGCCTTCACCCCAATTTATAAAGTGTATTTCTCATAGCAATGGAATTAGTAGTAGTGAAGTATGCTGGAGATACGTATGAATGGAAAAAGTAATTCCCTTAAGAGAGAAATTGTACGACCACACAAACTATGGATAAGAATGTAACCCACCTCCAGAGGTTACAGCTTTTCATACTCATACAAGATAGCAATATTAAGCTCTAGCAATCTCCCAGGTTTTAGGCTCCTCTTTAATAACTTAGGAAGATGTACCATTTGGATCACGGACAAATCATCCTGCACCTTTCCAAGTACCTTTGTCAGAGAGGACAACAGATGAGCCGTGTCTCGTGCCTGATCCAAGATTTGTCACTTACATTCTCTGCCTTAAAAGAATCCAGTCCTATTTAAACAACAGACAAAGATTTTATCAATTTTGTTGAAGGATATTTACATCTACTGTACCTGGAGCTCCATTTGTACCAGCTATCAGCATTAGCCTGTGACCACTCAGCTTCCCACAATGCGCAAGTCAAATTCTTTTTCTCTCTCTTCTCAGCATTAGAGCAGAAAGCACAAAGCTATTTTTGTACTGGGTTGAGGTACAGGAAATCTGGTCTACTGAGGCTTTTCTACATGGATTCCAAGCCCCTTGCTTTTACTGTAATTATGAACTTAATGTGTTAACAGTCATTATTAATTCAAACTAAATATTATTGTCTTTGTTCCGAGTTACTTATCCAGGCAGGCACCAGTTCAGAGTATTTCCGCAGATTTCAGTCCATGACATTAGGAGAACAAGTTTATTTGGATCTTAGGCTGTTCTCATATACAGATTATTTCCAGCTCCATATACTGTTCTTATAAACATTCCAGTTAAACTCAAAGGAAGTATATAAATGCTTAGTATACAAAGCCTCTAAGATAAAAAGTTGCTCAGATTCACTGGAAATAATTTACATGCATATCGGTGTTTGAAAAGATACACATACCACCAAATTAAATCTACCATGCTCCCACTAAAGCATATCATCCAGGTTATATAAGGTCCACAAGATTTTATTTTACTCTGAGGCTTGTGGTGGGGCCCTGAAGGAGAATACAAAGGTAAAGATTAGTGGGCTTTACCACTATGGTATTTGCTTCACTCCATCAGTCAGAAAAAAAAGACAGCGGAAAAAAAAGGGGGGGGGGAGAACTAATTTTAATGGCAAAACACCTACAAAAAAAGTAGGTGGTGTTAGAATAGACATGAGCACATACACATCCTTAAAAAATAAACTCTGGTCTGACAGCATATAGCAGAGAGCCCTAAACTGTAGAATAGCAACAGTGATGTATACCGCATCACACTCCCATGAAAAATTCAAGTATCAGTACTAAAGTACTGCTTTGTTACTAAACCCTATGGGCTTTGAGTTGAGGAATTATGCAAGTCTCCTACATACCTCCTGCTCCCAAAACACACACACAGGTAATAAACCTCCTCCCATTTCCCTTCAGGTTTACACTGAAGAGTTTTAGACATCTGGTTGACTTGTTTAAAATAAAAAGTTTAACTAGTAAGTTTGTTTTTATGATCCTAGAGCATGGAATGTTCTTGCTGGAGGCCTCAGGCCAGGTGAAAAACATTTGTGTTAAGATGCTCTTCCTGGCATTGCTGGGACCTAATGAGCTGTATAATCTGCACACAGGGAAGTCTCCATAACATTAGGTTGTGACTACTATGAATTTTAAAAACAAAGAGCCTATGGTAGTCTAAGTATTTTTCAGTATAGAATAGCTGGGATTTAAAGATAGTGCTAAATTTAGATGAACTCACATGTCTATAAGCCTTAAATGTATGTTATTAGTAGCATTCTGTAAATATGCAGGTACGTTTCCCCCCCCCCCAAAACACCTCCACCTCTTCACTGGCCTAATGCTTCAGATTAAAATCAGCGTTTCCCTCTCCTGGTACAAAGTCCTATACCCAACTTAATGTAGTAAGAGAAGTTTCAAGTTTGATGCCTCAGAATTATAGCTCTCCGGAAGTTCATTGTGTAACTGTACCGAATAGCACATATCGACTATGTAGTGTGTATTCTTGTTTTAGCAACTTCAAACAGATGCATTATTTACATATTTTTATATAAAATCCAGAAGGAGTCTAACAAAACAAAGTAAATTACAGCAAGATCTATGCAAAGTAAGATAGCGTACAAGTTTGCATGCAGTAGTTAAAGCTTTCTGCTATATCATCTATCTTGAAAAAGCATGGAAGTGCACTGTACTGATATGAGATATCACGCTCAACAGACAAGTCAAGTTCCCTTTCCTGGCCTAAACTTATTCTCAATCATAGCTGAACATCTGTAATCTGTCACTCAAGAAAGCTTCAAGAAAAACAGTAATAATTATTATTCATCTGGCAGGCGACAACACTTCAAGACCCCAGGGAGAGATACAGTCAGGAATCAAATTTTAAAACATCATTCTAGTTACATGATCCATTAGAATGCAAATTTTAAAGAGTGCACATTGTTATTAAAAAAAAAAAAAAAAGCTCGATACTTAAACCATCTCAGACATTCACACTATGAATACCAGAAAAAAAAAATAAAACAGAATGGTAATTTGAAAGAGTTGTTGCTGATGCTCCTTAGTGACTTATCTTTGGTGTGCTAAACTACACTTTATTGCAACTTACTGTATGTTGGCTTCCAACTTTTGCTTTGCACATCTCTAGAAGCCTTCTCATGGTAAAAATCTTTGAAGAGGTCCACATTACATATGTACTACTCTACCACACAAACCTGTTTTTCTTTTTGTCATCTTTCATGAACTCTCAGAAAGAAATCAAATATGCTCAAAGTATGAGCAGACCAGAAAGCAAAATCCACAACCGTAAGAGAATGAACTACAAAGAAGAAAGTACATGTGTTGATACTGCGTGCACTTTCAGCATTCATTTCAGATGTTGCCTGAAGTGTCATCACGGACATCGCTCTTACGAGGGTTAGGCTACTTCAGTAAAAATAAATTCAGTTGAGCTATGTAGCTTAAGACTTGCAAGGTCATTAGACCATTCCAAAAGCAAAGTAACTGCTTTCTTTGTCTATGTATTTAGCCTTTAATAGCACACTGAACAGCTGGATTCAGGAAATGCTATGTTAGAGGTCAATACACAAACTAAAGGGTGCAGAATTGCAGTAGGTATTTAGGGAAAACATTTGTAACAATTACATGAAGAAACCTCACAAGAAAAATGAAGTTACATCACTTAAGACAACATTTATGCTAAGTCAAGAAAGAATAGTTTAAAATTAACTGTTTCAAATACATCATTTTTAAGCACTGAAAGTAGTAAATTTCAGACTTTCTTGCTTGATGAAAGAGATCAGTTCTTTCATTTTGCACTACCTCAACACTATCAGTTGTTTAACGAATGAGTCACTAGTTCTACAAGCAAGTTCTATGGATAGATCCACTACCAAAGTGGATTCAAAGTAGTCACTAGTACTGCAGATCATGGAATCTACTCGCAATAGAGCATATAAAGCCTTAATGCCAAAAAAAAAAAAAAAAAAAAAAAAAAAAAAAAAACCCCTCCCGTATGAGATGCAAGTGTACACAAGGTGCTGATCAGGACACAAATATTGTGGACTGTACTTCAAGTCTGAACATGGCAGAAAAAAATGATTTATTAGTTGAGTCAAAAACACAAAATATGTCACCTCTGTGCAAATGGGGGTGGGAGCTGTTTTAGTCTTCACTCATGTAGACAGAAGTTTGGCAGTTTTAAACAGGTGAAGTCACTTGGCTAGTAAGTCAAACATATATCTGCAGGCAACACAGTGCAAAAGAAGACAGGACTACGTGCATTTAGAAAGGAAATGTGTCCTCCCAATTGCACGCTTATGTTTACAGATCACTGCAAGATCAGCTTCTGTTAACCAAGCTGCAGGACAAAACAGTAAAGATTTATCTGATAAAGTCAACAGTAAGAGATACAAGTTTGTCCTTTCAGCTCTTCACCTGAAAACTCTCAGTCTTCCAAATGATCTTCCAACACTGCTGAGAAGTATGCTTTATTTAGACACACTTTAAAATAAGCCTCTGAAATTACATCTGGGATTCTGACTGCTTCAGTCATGCCAAGATTTAGGTATACTAGTCTGTATAAAACAGTAAAATGTTTTCTGAACTTTTGAAAAGCCAAACCACTGAGTTAAGGAAGTCATCGGCTGAGCACCTGGACTCAAAGAGCATTGCAATGATAACCAGCTTTTGGCAGCTGCAGTCTTTTCTACAGGTGCAGAAAGCATTTTCTTCATTTCAGTTCAGCTCAGTTTAACAGTTACTTCAGTAATTGGTTCAGAATTCAGAAACAGATTTGGTTTTATTTGATCTTCTCAGACCTCACATTCAACCAAGAAGTGAGGGAGGGGGAAGAGAAGGCTTCCCCCACCTGCTTAGTAGTTCCAAAGCCCTCATGGAAACCGTGATCACATAGTTGGGATCATTAGGGTCAAATATTATTTTGCTTTCAATTAAATTCATCTGAAATGCAAAAGCTGTTTGGAATATTTCTTCAATTATTCTAGTTCATTTAATATAGTTTTAATTTAATAAAGATTTTGATTAACAGCAGGTACATAAGTTTAGTCTCAGGTTCCACCCAAAAGCAGCTAGTTTCATGCTTTATTATGTTAGAAACTGGTGAAGCTTGATTAGATATTCTCAATATACAGATATATGTTTAATCAATTAAGAAATCACTGACTGTTGGATGCATCTAGCTAAACAAACATCAACTGCATCCTAAAAGCAAAATCCCCATCATTTCTTCTGATCATTAAAGGAGCTATCAGAAGCTAAGCAAAGAAATTCTATCCTGAGTATCTAACCTGAAGGTAGGAATCACACCCCCATTCCACATCAGTCACCACCTCCTCAGCGAGACAGGGAGCTTCTTCTCAGACCCACCATTCCACAGATAAAAGTAGTTTCATACTAGATCTTTTTTATCTTAAACTTGCAGAACTACCATGCAACTCTTTTTTTTAATATATAAAGATACAGCATTACACAAATACCAGCAAAAAAGAATCCCTCTACATTTTTTGTACAGTTAAAAATAAGCAACTATACTTCCTCTCATACAAAAATGCAAACAAGTGCTAATGTTCAAAGCCATGCTCAATACACATTTTACCATTCATGTCACCTCTAACGCCTCAATTCCAATAGATGTTGCCTTACTTTTTTGGAAACGCATTGTAGATTAAAATGACTTAAGCAATCTTAACTACAGTCCTGCAACAAGCATTAGGCAGTTTTGGAAAAGGGTTATCAGACTAAACTCCCACTGAACTGCAGCATGATTTTGAAAAACAGATGTCCGTCTCTTTAGAGCACATAATGAAAAGCCTAAGAATGGTTGTAAGAGAAGGTACTACAACTTGTAGGTAGTTGTATCAAAACTGGAAAGGAACTTGTTCTAGAGGCACTGCAGTGCTTAACTGCACTTAAATGTATCTCAGTGAGAAGGATAAACTCCTGCATATGTAGGCACTAGTCAGTGCTATGATCAGAGTGAGACTTGAGGAAATTACCAGAAGGTGAAGATGTGAATACTTTGAATACTTTGAAACTTTACACAGACAGAAGCTGGAGGAGCAACAAGTGAAAAGTATTTACACAACTTGACAGAAACAGGGCTCAAGGAAACCCTTCTCTGTGAAGGGCAAGTTTTAATGTAGTGTAGTAAGGGAGAAGTCATGAGAAACAAGTTTTCAGCAGAGTGTTGCTACTACAGAAGGCTCAGCAAAAAATTAATGGAAGAAGTATCCTAAAAAAATAAAAGTTATATTCCCATTCCTAGCTTGCAATGTAAAAGAAATATTATCATAAGAAGGGAGAGCTTAAAATAACCCACACTTCACAATAACTACTGATGGCTTCAGAGTGACTCCATAACACTGGGAAGTATTTGCAAGATACCATATTTAGGCTACAATATCATAAATTTGAATAGAGTCAGTTTTTTTTTTAAATGTTTTTGGACATCACTTTCAGAAGTTAAATCTGCCTTCACTCCAGGTGTGCCTTCAGAACAAGTAAAAAGTCAAATTCATTTTACTTGCCTGCAGTCCCCCCAGATTTCAGCAGAATTCTGAGAAGAAAAAGACAATATGCACACAAACTGTTTTAAGAATTAAAGTTAACAAGGAGGTAAGTAGCATCCAGCAGGCTCATCAGGGATCACATATCAAAGCAAAACCTGTTACTCTAATGTCAAATAAGAACTTTAGAGATAGGACAGAACTTACTGAATTCACACATCTGGACTTTCAAAACACTTCTGATGTAAGCAGAGCAATCTACAGTGAATGCAAAACTTGTCAGATAACTGCACCAAGAGAGCAGTTATTGAGGGCTCAGCCAGCATGTGAGAATGCACCAAACAGGAGCCCAGTTCCAGTCACTGATTTCATTACCAGCAACAGATGGTGGGAAACAAGAGTAGGCTTGTCATACAGTGGACAACGGTAGGAAGAACTGTAAGACAGAATTAATTTTCTGCATAATTCTGACAAATTGTAAATCTGTTCTGAAATGTAAGATACAATTCAATAGGGACAGGTAAGAAGAAAAAAAAAGAAAGTACTCAGATTGAAATAATCTACTGAGCAAATAGCAAGATGAGTCCTTCAGAAGAAAGCTGTTGGTTACACTGGATCAACAAGCTGATCTTGAAACAAGTGTTAAGCTGTTGTAAGGAAGTCAAATGTATGGGGATGCATAAACAGCAATGTCAGCTCCAGGGCACGTGAAACAGTTTCTCTGCTTCGCTCACAGGAAAGCCTCAGCTGGAGGACAAAGCTGGGCTTTAAGAACCACACTTAAATACCAATGTGAACTAACTGTAGAGTTTGGAAAAGAACAAGAATGATCAGAGCTGAAAAACCCATGACCTCCCAGGAAGAACTGAACACACTACATTTATTCAGGCCAAAAGTACCACAAGGCTCTATGTTTGGAGGGGGGAAAACAGAACATGCAGGAAACAGAAACATGACAAATACCAGTTCAAATATTTTTAAAAGAATACCCCAGGGAAAAAAAGAATAGCTATCCTTCACATACATGCGGGATTGGGGAGTAAACTTCAAATACAAGGGAAGTGTCGAGTTTCACATTCACAAAAATTCTAATGCTGAGCTAAGTGTTGGAGTGTGGAGGAACTTGAAAACTACTCAAACATCTTTTAGGAATCACATTAAATACATGTGATTCCATCATGGAGCAGGGAACCCACCTAACCTACACACTTTTCAGCTCTACTTTTCTTAAGACTATCTCAGTTTCAAGCTATTATGTCTTTGCCTATCCTCTTACTGGATAGGCACATTCTGAATGAGTCAGAAGTTGGCCTTTTGATTGTTCAAATTGCAACTTCAAGATTCCTAGCCCAGCATTTGCACATTCCAGTTACTTTACAACAAAAGGAAAAAAGTCACAGCTGCCACACATTTTCTTTATACAGAAATAAATCAACCCAAGTCATCTCTCATGGTAGTAAGTAATTTTCTAGCACCACTGTGGTACATTTCCCCTCGCACCAACAGGCACCAGAATCATCAGGCTGCACACACATGCACACACATCTTCCTGAGCATCTCCAAGAGGCTAGAACAGGCATTTCTGCAAGTGATAAAATAGTTTTCACTGATGCAGTGTCACATATCCTCACAAAAATATATTCATCCTTCACTACAATTACAGCCTTCAGTTAAGACTCCCCATGTATGTAAACTAAATCCTCCAAAATGAAAACTAACATATTCTAGATTTTACAGATGGGGAGTTGAAGCAGAGAGCACTAGCTACAGCCAATCACAAAGAAATCTGTGGCTGAGAAAAGTTGCATGTTCACATTTAAGCTGTAAAAATCCAGAGTCACCAAAATGCAGAACGAACTCTAAGTAACAGTTTAAGCACAAAACAATCACACAACAGTTAGATACAAGCTGCTAGAAAGAAAGGAAAAAAAAAACTTAGTATTTTCAGCACTAGATATAGTTTTCCAGGGACCTCTCTAATTTGTTATAATGTCATCTTTCTGAACAGACTTGTGAAACAAGAGAATAAAAATAGCATAGCCCATGCTACCCTCCAACAGTTCAACTGTATCTTATTCAAATATTCAAGCAAACAGGTCTGCTCAGGATGTAGTGCTAATGAACAGCTATGAAATAAGCAAGCACACACGTAGCCAGCTCCAGTGCACTACCACACGCCCCCCTGGAGAAGCAAACAAGCTAAACTTCATCCATATGTTCCAGCAAGAGCAGTATCCTCTTCCAAACAGTAACTCTGTCACTGTATCTTATCTTTCAACAGCCCCTTACAGTAAGGTACAGCACTTAAACTTAAGCCCCCAAGATAGGTAGGCTTCTCAAACTCATCAAACCTCAAACGATGACAAAAATAAAACAATAATGGGAAGATAAGGTTTAGGTTCCCACTCCTTTCCCTCCTCCACAAGAACAAATAAGTCACATACTTTAGTCAATTTATGTTTCTCCTTTCTCACTAAATGCTGCATCAAACTGAACTCTGGAGCATAGCAGTAGTCCTAAGGCAAGTTTATATACTACTACATTCAATTCACTCAATTCCAAATAAGACATAATGAACAATAATTAAGCTAGTCTAACAGTAGTTAGAAATAAAGCCAAAAGGTTTCTAGTTCAGGACTGTATTATTTAACTGTCACTTCATCAAAAGACTACTTAGCCATACAAACAGATTCTAGGTGCCTAAACACATATCATCACTTAAAAAAAAAAACACACACCCCAAAGTGTAGAACAGAAGTCTCCTATATTATGAAAGCAAAGCTGGTTCATACAAAAGCGATATAAAGGGCACCTGCAACCTCTGCAACCATCCATGTGTTGTATAACAAACACTGAGCTGCAAAGGAGATAGAAACCAGCAAACCTGGATCCATTCGGCCTGGAGCATATTTGCACAACTCTGCATTGATTCACATTCTAGATCATGCCTAAGCCTCTAAATTAAAAACACAGAAAAACCCTTTTCATGCTGTGCGTGCTAAGGACATTTTTGGACTCAACGTTGACAAAGCAACAGGGTTTGACTGATCTGAAGGTCTTGGGGTTTTTCTGCCACTTGCATGCTTCTTTAACAAGTATGCTGTACTTCCACACCTCTAAAACAGAAAGAGGTCAAATCAACAAAAAACATGAGCAAAGACAGACCAGTAAATTTTTCAGTAGGAAGGGAGAGAGAATTAATGACAGTAGTATCTTTAAAAGAAGGATTTGCCCTATAAGCAAACTTTGAATGACAAAAATGGAATGGAAGAAGTCAAACCATGCAGTATCTACTAGTAACCACTGTGTATAAAATGAAAGCAAATCAGGAATACTTTCCTACTACAAAACGTGCAGCTACAGTGAAGGTGATGCACATAATCTATGTGTTCAGTAATAAAGGCATGATTTAGTACTATTTGCATCACCACAAAATATACAGCAAAAATTTAAGATGTTGAAATAATAATTTGAATTACCCAATTAGGGTAAAAACCACATTTACCCTAGAAATTAAGGATTTTTCTCCCTCTAAACTCCTTGAAGGCATTAATGCTGCTGAAAGTTATCCGAGATGGAAATAATAGACCTGAATTTAATTAACACTAGCAGAAGTTTCTATTATTCTCATTAATGTCACCAGTCTTGTCTGAGGTTTAGGACAGTAAAGCATGTGCATGTGCATTTTTAAAGTTGGTCCACCCAAACTTTAAAACAGAAATCACTATATTGCAAATGTGATCTTTCTTAAGCCCATGAGACATGTATTAACAAATCAACACCAAAGCAATTGCCTAGGATGGTGGGTGTTAAAGAAAAATATCCTTCAGATAAGAGCGCAGACCCTGTCTTCCAGCACTACACATCTCAAACAGTCCAAAGCACAAAAGTAAAGGTACAGACAACGCTGTAACAATGCTCATCAAACCCTTCTAGGCCAGCTGCGGTCTAATAACTAAAGCTGAGCAAATGGAGAAACAGCTTTCTCCCTTCTCAAATGCTTTTTCCAGTGACATACGTCTCAGTATACAGAGAGTTTTGCAAATGACACTTCTCCCATTAAACAATACTTTTGCCTAGAGCTAATTTCACACTCCTAGTTCTATCTGTACAGACTTTCACATGTTGAAGAGCAATTACTGTTACTGGCACTGAGCAAGGGTCTTTGAGTAGGTCGAAAGCTCTAGCCCTATAATTTGACCAATTACTGAAAGTATTTTTCCAGTACTTAACTACACTAGAGTTTATTTTTTCCACAGAAACTTGAAGCGTAGCAATGCCAAATCAGAGGAATAGTGCTAATATTGGCTAATCATAAACCTTGCTCTTATTACTAACACACAGCAACCATAAAATAAATGATACTCTGTTTCAATAAGATTAATCAAGTTCAAAGAGAGGAAAGCCAATTAGTTTTTATAACCCAATGATTTTTTTTTTACATTTAAAATAATTTAAATGTTTCGTATTTTAAAAACATTAGTTTCAACTATTTACATAAAAAAATATTGGTATCAGTAACCTAACAGTCATAACCTAAATAATGCATTTAGTAACAACCCTGCGTACTTCCCACTCCCCCAACCTAAAAATTAGTAGAAATAAGGCCTTCAGAAGTTATTCCTGCCTACTGCAAAAAATATTAATAGTTTAGGAGTTTCTTGACAGCTTACTGATGACATTATTTCCCCAAACTGAACAAACACAAAAGTCAAACCAGCCCAAAAGGTAACAAAGGCAATATTTAAGAGCTGATTTTCAATCCTTGATTTCAGATTCCTCTATAATCATATAATGCTGCAATATCCAGTTTGATTAGTACAGATCATGTGTAAAACAAAAAGTCTGCTGAGGTGTTAAAAATATGGTTTTTTTTTTAATTGAGGTTTTAAAGAATATCCTTAAAGCAAATCATTTTCTGAAAAATGTGACTGCCTCAATCTCTCTAGCAGAGTGTTTGCAGTTAGGAAACAGCAAAACTTGATTTTTGTTTCAGCTCCTTCATCACTGGATTACAGTAGTTCATTGACAGTCAAGATACTATTAACCACAAAAACTTCATGATACATCAAAAATAAGTTGTCAGCATAAAGGGCTACTTTTCAGCTATATGCAGTCAGACTAAAACAGGTTGCCTACCAAAAAGATTCCAGCCATTGAACTACAATGAGTTTAGATAGCTTAGATAGTTGTTTTCCTATCCTATCCTTGAATTTCTTTCCTAGAATCAGTGAAACAGGACTCCCTTTGTTCATTAACCTTTTCTCCTCCATAAATGCTCATATAGCACTTCACACATTCGGTTTGCGCTCCCCTTCTTCCCCCCACACCCCGACTATCATTAAGTTTATGCTTCTTATAGAATCTACATGAAAACAACAGATGTTTCTGAAGAACAGAAGAGTTCAAATAACTTAAGAAGGAACAGTAGACAGGAGCCTCTTACATGTCCTTCCACAGTATATTTCAAAATTTTTAAATTTTAGATACTGATGCAGTAAGACTAAAGAAAAATTAAGGTTTTATTAACATTTACCCATAAGATCATTCTTACACAAATATCAGATCTCAAAAATGTAGTGATCTAAAAACAGACCAATAGGTTTATTTTAAAGAAATAAAAATTAAAAATTGACAGTAAACAGAGGATTTTTTAAAAAAAACACACACACACACCAGTGCCTGCACATTTGCTGGGGAGAAGGAAACTCACTATTGCCAAAAGGCAAATTTGCTGTGCATATTATCACCTCCAAAATATGCAAAAAGAAATGTTAGTCAAGACAAATACTAACACTTTCCATTAAAAGTTTAACAAGACTTCTTACTAAACTAAGAAAATTCAAAACACAAAACAAAAAGGACAATTTCTTAGAACAAAACTCAAAAATAGCATCATAAATTCAGGGGAAAAAGAATCATGTTTGGAAAGTTTTAAGTACAAATGTTTCCAAAGGGAATAATCTATCAAACCACAGGAGGTGACTAGAACTGCCATCATCACTGTTAACACAAAGGAATGTAGATAGGGGGGCACAGCATTAGAGGAAGGGGGTGAAAAAAGAGAGAAGGGAAAATGAGAAAGAACCAAAAAAAGGGGGGGGGGGGGGGGAAAGAGAGCTGCAATAATGGCTACCAGACTCTGGAGGAATTTCTGTAAGAAAGAATAAATCTTACAGAGCAGTTTTTTTTTTTTTAAAAAAAGTCATATGTAATAAATTGAAAATAGTATCTCAGTGTCAAGCTTTCTGACCATCTATCACGTAGATTTTCATAAACATAGCTTTATGACCTATCCTAAGCCTCCAAACTTTAATTCAAATGGTTGGGAATACAAACAGATAACTCTTTTCAAACCATACAGGAGAAGTTCTACTATACCAGCTTTAAAATATTCAGTTATTCAATTGGCTTTACATTCTCAAGACAGAACACAGTAACTGTACATTACAAATTGTCTGGTAGAGGCCTTTAGGGGACAGTCAGAGCACGGCAACACGGAATATCTTAAAAGGATATCATTAGAGGGGTGATCTTGCAGATCAGTATTTTAGATTCATGTCTAATAGCTAGTATGTACTACCATATGATGGAAGAGTAGAATCCTGTTACTGACAAAAAAAAGACCATTGAAAAGTATCACATTAATGCAGATAGTATTTCCCAGAAACTTGAAATAAATACATATTAAAAATTTTTTTTAATCAAGAGTACCACATCAACAATATAAAGTTCAGCCTATTTTAAGTTACTTGGAATTCCACATGTAGGGAACTAAAAAGTCTCTCGCCTCTGAGTGCAAATCTCCAGGAAATTTCAAAATCTTTGCAATAATTACAAAAGTACAAGCCCTCTGGCTTGATCATGGACACTGTATCAGTAATAAAGCCAGATCTCAAACCACATTTCACTAGGAAAGTTTTTACTGTTCAGTGAACACTGTACTCCAGATTTCATAAGCCTGATTCAAAGCAAACAGATAATTCACAACTAAAATATATCCAAAAAACGTTTTAGCTTGCCACACCACACAAACTTACTGGTTCTTGCCAAAAATGGCTTTGACAAAAACATTTTACTGCAGTAAGGCATATGAATTGGAGGCAACATAACAGTAAAGACCGTAATAACTGTTCTCAGGAGCTAATTTTAATGTAAGCACAGTGAACCAGAAAATAGATTTGACCAGCTGGCTCAACTCATCCTGAGGCCTAGAACTCAGCATGCACATTAAAAGCCCATCTCTTATCTGGGCTGACTCACCAAGCCACTCTCAGCTGAGCAACCCAAAAGTTCTAACACTACTACAAGGCACTATTTATGTAACAGCTATTTTCTGAATAGTTATGATGGCTACATGATTTAACTAAAGAGAAAATGGCTTAACTTTCAGATCTCCGCCAGAAGAGTCAGGATAACTGACGCAATGCTAAATGAGAGGATCATCTACAACAGCCGTCTCATGAGACCTAAACTGACCTCTTTAAAAGCATCCAAAATTTCAAGTACACAGTTTTATTTAGCCTTCATGCAGGCTGCACAGGAAAGGAGACCTTTAACAAGTCAAATATTCAGAACAAAGCCATGTTACTGCTCTTAGAAAAGCTAGAATAACACAACCTAACAGCATATTTACTCTTAAATCTCAAACTTCCTTTTTTGAACCTAACAGGTCTTCATACTTCTAAGCCTTAAATAAGAAATTGACTTTCATAATGAAAAAAAAAAAAAAAAAAGCTTATTACCAGGAATCATAAGAACACTTGCAGTAGTTTGCAGCTATTGTTGAGAGCATGTACCTACTCTGACGTAACTCTATCCCTGAGCAACAGAAGGAAGAATTGTCTCCGAACACTTTGATATGTATATGTATACATGCAAATATCTCACAAAAGGCTGCCTGCACGGGGCTCGTGTCTCCATGAACGCCAGAGCCCCTTCCCTCCCCGGAACGTGCTGGGCAGGCCAGAACCCTCGCCTGGAGCGGCACCTCCTTCTGCAGTGCACAGCACTCAAAAGCAGCAAACCTGATTTCCATCCCGAGCAGCGATTATTAACACTAATAAGTTTTCCTTCCACTAGAGCATTAGGCAGCTCCCGTTTTGCGTTTATCAGACTCTTCAACTAATGGGAGGGCAAAATGGAGCTAACCTTTACCTCGAGCCTCTGCGGAAGGATCACGTCTCCCTAGACTTCACGGCAAAAATAAACACACGCACACATACAGCGAGGCAGATGGGTATCGGAGCCAGCAGCTTCAGGCCCCCATGGGGTGCTGCTGGGGGGTGACAGCCTCCCCAGCCCGCTCCAGCACGCCCCCGCAGCCCCCCGCCGGCCCCGGCCCACCCCACGCGGGGGGCCGCCCCACTCCCTCGGCCCGGCGCTCACGAAGGGGCCTGGCCTCGCTCCCCCCTCCCGCCGCGCCTCGAGCGTGCGTGGCGCACTCACCCCCGCGGCCGTTAGCGGCCACCCCTTCCCGCCGCATAACGGCCGCCGGCTGCGGCCGCGCTCGCGCTCCCCCTCCCCCGCAGGGCGCCCGCAGCCGGTACCTGCGCCCGGCCGCGCCGCGCCGCCTCCCCTCCGCATATGAACAACGCTTCTCAATGGCAATCGAACAAAACACAGCAGGCTCCGCCCCCTCCCGCCACCGCCCGCTCCCATTGGCCGGGCCGCCCGCCCGCTGCCCTTTGACCCGCGCTGTCATTGGACAGCCTGAGCGCTGGCCCGGCCCACAAGGGGCGGGGGACGGGGGGCGGGGGACGGGCCCGCTGCAAACGGGGACGCGTAGCTGTGACGCCGCGGGGGCGGGGAGGGCTCTTCGGACTACAGCTCCCACAAGGCGCTGCGGCAGGGAGGCGCCCTTCTCTCATTGGCTACATGCAGAGCATGCGGAGACGGGCTCGCGAGGGGCGCGGAAGCTACGCGCCTTGCCCGCGGCGATGATATCACCACGTCCCCGGATGGAGCCGCAAGGAGGAGGCGCGTGGCGCGGGGCTGCACGGAGCGGCCCGGCGGCGCACGCATGCGCGGTGCAGCCCAGCCCGGCGGCGCACGCATGCGCAGTGCGGCGGCCGGGGCGCCTCAGGAGGGCGGGAGGCGCTTGTTGACCCCTCGCGCCTCGCCGCGGCGGTTGGGCCGCCGAGGCCGCGCCGGGGCGGCGGGGCAGCTCGGGGGCGGCAGCCGGGGCAGGCGCACCGCTCCTGTGGCCGTTCCACAGCAGGTTCCCCCCGGGGACCTCGTCCTGCCCGCGGCGGGAGTCGCCAGCCTGCAGCGCCCGCCAGGTCCCCGCGGGAGCTGGAGCTGGTGCCATTTTCTTTTTTCCTTGCAAAATGGAGGCCAGAAGAAAACACATCTGCTTCTTATTCCGCAAGAAATGTTCCTATGGGAGTTTTTGAAAAGCAGTTATGAGTCAGCTGTAGTGAGGAAGTGGGATGTGTTTGGACAGCAGTTACGTTGTACACTTGTCCGGGCAGAGGCTGCTTTATGTGGATGCATAATCCCCGTCATGAGAAACCAGGCCCTGATTTACGGTTGCCTACAGGCTTGACGTTATGGGTATTTTTTATTAATGGTAACTCTTAACAAGCTCTTTGCATCCCTTTAACAAGCATCTGTTATTTTGGCCTTCTGCAACCTGTTCTTTAGTGTTTGCACATGGAGTCACAGAGTGCTCTACTTCATTCCCTCTCCTTTTCTTTCACCCAGACATTTTTTCGTTGGCTGTATGTCGTTACCCTGTAGGTTTCCGATGAATTACGAGACTGTGCTGCATTAAGTTAACACTGCGGTGCAGAGTCCAAATCATAACTTTGTTCCTGGAATATCTTCAGTTTGCTTATGTTACAGGCTTTCAAATTTTAACCTGTTTCATAAGGAGTCTGGTAACTTAAAACTAATTATATTCCAAACTGTGTGTTTGCATTACCAGGTTTTGCTCCGTGTTCTTCATCACTCTGATCACAGTCTTTGTATCTTATACAAAGCCTACAATACCCTGTTTCTTGAAACCATTTGCATATTTATTTTCTTCTGTAAACCTTAGGCTGAAATCTTTTCAAATAGTTTTCCAAGATAACTTTCTGAAATTGTACAATGAATATTTAAATTAGCGGACTAGTTCTCTGGAAGATCAACACCTACCTCTCATTAGAAAGATCGTGGAAGTGATTAAAAGATCACAGACAAAAGTACACAGCTGTCTCCCATAGTTCAGTCCTGGCTCTTGAAATACTTTCTGGTTGTGCTCATTTTGCTTCTGGCCTTATTGTGAATTCTAGTACATGGGAAATTGTAGTTCAGCTGCTTTCATGATCCTATCCACATCTTTGGCAGGGATTTGGCTTCATCCTGTAATCAGTTTTGTACACAGAATTCCCCACTGAAGCAACTTATCCCTGAAGCATTTTGTAGCTAAATTATTATCCAAACTTAGAATTAACCATTTAGTAAAAACAAGAAAAAGCCGTAATGTAATTTAATGTTTCACGGCCATTATATCTAAGTGTTCTACCCACTGGAGTTTAACAGACTAGGTGAGACGTTTTAATACAAAATTGGATTTGCCCTTACCTACAACTTTAGCTTTTCCAAATCATATTCATTATGTTGAAACATGAATGTTTCCTTGAAGCCACAGTACTTTTGTCCACTATTTCTGTTTCTGCTGCAAGTAAGGTAAAACCAGAGGGAACTTCATGGTTCTAAAACTGCTTCTGCATTGCAACTGTTTACTTCACAGCCACTGCTGCAACAACGGAGGAGGCATGTGGAAAGGACTACAGCCTCGCTCCCATAGCAGTCTGTGCCCCTGCTCTCAAGTTCCACGGTCTGAATACTACAAATAAAGTAAAAACTTTGCAGTAACTAAATTATCTTATGGATTAGATAACACTAAAGTCTTCTTTCTCCTCTTCTGTTGCTCTCAGATCTTCCTCCCCTCATCTCCTTTTATCACCTTTCTTTTCTCCAACTTTATCAGCCTTTTTCCGTTGCAGCAATGGCTGATACTCTGTTCTCATGAGGTGGAGCTGCTTTCAACCATTTGAAGGCCTAAAATAGATGAGGGGCGGCCGAGTCCTAAACTAGTGATGTTGCAGAGGTGGCATCTCCTCTGGTCAGCTCATTAAATTTCACTATTTATCACATGGGCAAGCCACATACAACTGCTGTGATACACAAAAGCTAGGGGTAAACAGTCATCTCTGAGATAGGATAGGTGGTAGCTTTAATAAACAGCATTCAGGACTCAACCATAGTATTATTTTATACCGAAGAGTAAAACTCTGGCAGGGATGCAATTTATAATTCAGGTCTTGGTAGACAGACACAAGTTTCCCCCATGACATGGTTCAATAGTAATTGTCTAGCACTTTAAATATCTAATTACAAACATGCTACCACATGTTAAAGTAACTGGTGTCTGTTCACTCAACTGTGTGTCTCCAGGAAGAGCCATCTGTTTCCAACAAAACAGTGAGACATGAATGTAGACAGGTTTCTAAATGAAAAAAAAATATAGAGAGCTAGTAACACAAACTGTCTTCACAATAAAGCACAGGCAGAAATAAGTGCAATGAAACAATCAGAATAACATTCAGCAGAAAATTTTCACCTAGGGGAAATCATGCTCATGTATGGCGTGATTGCTCTAAGATACAATTTGTGCGATGTTTTAGGTACCCAAAGCAAAGCAGTAAGTGTATACATATCTTCGCTACATATATGTATGATAGGATTAGTTCGGTCCAGCTTCACCTCAATTTACATCTAGAAACAGCAGTTCCTCTTACACCCCATCTCAAGATTCCTAGCTCCAGTTTTTCAGGAAACAAAGGGAATGTTTGTCTCTCCTTAGTGAGAACATGGTGGATGGACATGAATGACATGTTGGCTTTGCAAAGTCAACAGATAAACCTTAACACTACGTGTGTGGTACTAAGCTGCTGCCAATCTAGGTCAATTACCACGTAAGATCAAAAAGGGAAAAGAGGAGACTATGCAACTCAGTTCTTCTTTTATTATTATTACTGTTTGTAGATAAGGAACCCAGCAGGTATTTGATCCAATTATTGCTTTAAAAAATTAAAGTGCAAAGATCATTTAGACACTCTAAAGTGCAGAGTTGCTCATAAGGTTCAGATGTGCTTTTCCAATGCATTACTTCAGATTGGTCAGAAAAGTATTTTACTTTTGTGTACAAATCATTTTTAGCTAATATTACGAAACCAAATGCTTACTACATACATTTGCTACATACAATGGTCATTTCTAACGAGTAAGAGAAACAACATAGGTTAGTGTGTAAAGATGTTGATAGCAAGTCTCAGCTGAATTTACCCCAAATCATGGTATTTCTCTTTGTGTAGCAATCATTATAGTCATTCATCTGTTTCACCATAAAATATGTAAATAGGAAATAGGGCCTCTGCTTCAGAAGACAAGCTAAATTTTTGAAGGCCTGTCAGAAAGATTCCAGAACAAATAAAGCCTTTGCTGATCCTGTTACCTTAGGGTTAATTAGCAGTGCCCCTAGGAAGCAAGTGGGCAATCTGGCTTCCATCTCCTGACCCATGGGGTCTTCATGCTGCTGAGTGAAGAAAGAGAACCTGAACTGACTTTGGAGTCCGATGTAGAGCAGGTAAAAGAGACGTGGCTTATGTATTCAGGGGTCCTATGATAACCTGCCTGTTTTCAGGGGGTGTTTGAACATAGTGAGCCTCATCAAAGACACTTCTCCATTCTCTGTGTGTAGCAGTTTCACAGCTGAGCACACAGCTTCTGAGCATAAAAGGAAGTTCTGCCACTAACAGTGTTTATCAGTCAGTGGTTTTAATGTTAACCTTGCTCTGACTGCTCAAGCAGATTTGTTTTCTTTATGAGGTGCTTTTCCTTACTTATGTTCAAGGGTTTGTAACAAGATAAAGCAGTAAGAATGCTAAATAAATAGCCTGGAATTGAGAAGCAAAGCAGTGTTCAGCATCTAAATCTGGAACAGGGGGCCAACATCCTGGGATGTTAGAGTCAGGGGTCTTTCGTATACCACTACAAGTTGGCTGGACATTATGTTCTTTGTGAACTCTTAAAAGGATGTTGAAAAAGTTGAGTTAATCACAACCAGATCAGTTTTTACTGAATTTTGTGGAAGGGTGACTCCATCCTGTGCCCCTTGTACACAGCTGACTTTTCCTACACCCATTTCACTTCCATTACCTGCTACTCCTGCTACACAGTTGCCTGCTTCTTAAAATGCCATCTGGCCAGGATGTACTTCATTTTTTCAGGGTACAAATTAGCCACAAGATTTTTAAAAGGGCAAATCAAGCTCCATGTACTGAGCCAATACAGCATTGTTCTGCTTTTCACTGCAGTCCCCTAGGAACAGTCCCACTCATGAGAACTCTAAATTGCTAAGAGTTCAGCCAAAGCATCTTCTGCCTACTCAAGTTTCTAGTCCCTCCTACATATGTTTCCAAGTGCCTTGTTCTTTTTGCAGAACACCAATACACAGCACTTCCTCCATAGACCTTCCTTGCTTTGCATAGTGACTTAATCACCTCATAACTGAGCCTTTTCTCAGGCCCAAACTCTTCCCCAGCTCTACTTTCACTGAAAAGAGCCTGGGACAGCAAAGGGGCATCACTTACCTGTATCAAACCTTGAGGGCTACTTGAGTTCTCAAGTTCCTATATTTTCTGCCAGGACAGGGCTTACACAAAGCTTATAAACTTCTCTAGTGATTTCTGAGAGGAGACATAGGAAACAGTTAACAAGAAATAAGTTTAATTAGCAGGCACTGGTACTTAAAGTGGACTGTGTGCAATATATTACACTTGATATGTTTTGCTGTTCTTAAATAGTATTTCCATATAAGCCATTTCAGCTACTGCTCTCTCTCTCTCTCTCTCTCTCTCTCTCTCTCTTTTTTTTTTTTTTTTTTTAAGGGGATAATAGTTATCACCCTTCTGGTACTTTTCTGTCATCACTTTTCTAGAAATCTGAGGGAGCAAAACCCAGCCTAGCTTATATTCATAGTCTAGCGGAAATAATCCTGGGTAAGTAAAGCACTTTCCTAGTGTAAGAATTGTTTATACTTTCACAGATACGATTTTCTTTTATTCTACCTCAAAATCTGCTGAGAAGTGGTATACAAGATCTGCAGTAGGCAGAGGTATCGTATGAGGCCTCAATACCTTTTACCAGTTTGTAGGAAACAAAGTTCTTTCTTTGAAACATTAAACTCTAATGGAAAATGAAGTATTTTTGTGAACAAATGTTACAAACCAATAATCTGCTTATTTTATTTGATCTCATTCCTAAATTTGCTGTGGTTAGATAAAGGAGGAACTATTTTAACAATCACATCCAAATTTAGGGCAAAATTTTCATGTACATTTCAACTAAGCAGAATGGTATATACCCAAAATTTTAGACATGAATTCTTAACATAAATTTGTGCATGCTAATCATCAGGTATATTCCTGTATTGAAGGTTTTTCTTTTACATATTATATTTCTAGATAATTTTCCCTGCAGATGGAAATTCAAATGCCACGTTTCTACTCATACTCCCAGACCTGCCTCCTCTGCTTAAACTAAAATTGTAGCCTGTCTCTCTGAAATCCCATTCCAGATACATAACTGACAGATCGAGCCCAGTGTGACTTAAATAGAACTTCTAATTTTCTCTCCCTTTTTTTCCTTGACTAATATAATCTTATCTCACTCATACCTATTCAACGTTCTGCTGCAGCAATGGTTGTTCTAGGCATGTCCTTCAGCCACATCAACTCTCCACTGGCTTCATTTTTCCTGTTGTATCAAATTCATGCTCTCTTCCTTCAAAACTCTTTATGGCCTGTTCCATTTCTGTTTACCTTTTCACTAAAGCAGAGGTAGCTTTAGTTTAGTGTAATGTTGTGGAACTGCACTGTGAGATCACCTGAGCTTTACTCACTTTAGGCATTTACATTTAGCAATGGTGCTTATATATTAAGCCCACAGGTTTCAATTAAACTAAAGCATTTTAGTTCTGAAGAGGCTAACCTGTGTTCTACAAAGAGAAAAGAGTGATCACCGTTGCCTGAGGCTTTTACCATAGCCCAGATGATTCAGGAGGTCAACGAGGCCTTTGGCTGAAGAGGAAGGGGGTGAAAAAAGACAAACGAACTTTCTTGTCCCAGATCCCCTGACTGGGAAGGAAATTTCTTCCTGACCCCTAATCAACCCTGTGGCAGGGAGCAAGATACGTCAATCAGTCCTGTAGAAAGAGGTTTCCTCATCACTGCAAAGCACTTGCTTAAACTATTCTGTAGCTCAAGCTTTGAGCAATCCACAATACCTCTGAAGAAGAGAGAAGATAATATTTGAGTGAATAAATTAAAGAAATCTGTTTTAATGAATGTCTTTTGGATGTGTTTCCAGGCTGACTGACTAAGATCCAAGTCCTGACTGGAGCTTTTTCTGCAGCTGACATAGGTGCAAGGCCTCAGGTTTTTTTTTCTGTATTCTCTGGTGTCTGATATCAGGAGCCGATTAACTAGCTCTGCCTTCTGTGGAAGCACTTACGGAGTCTCTTCTATCCAGTTGGCTACTTCCATAAATCGTATATGACCTTAATCACGTTTGAGGCCTCTAAACCTTCCAAATTCAGCTGAAGTTGTCCAGCTGGTTTAAAATGTATTACAGTGAGTACAGACAGGCATGGACAGACACAGGAAAGATGCACTGGTAACTGTGTTGGGAAAAGGAAAGTGGAGGAGTGATAATCTTTTCCTCATCTCTGAGACTATTGGCTAGAGACATGATATTTGATTACAGCCATTACCTTAATACTGAACCAGGAGTGTTGAAAGTGTGGTGAAGGCCATGCACAAAGTTTTATCCCTAAAAAGAAAGGACTGAGCAGGAAGACTGATACAGATACCAGGTTCAGTAAGAACTAGTGAGACCCTCCAGCCCAAATATACATACATGGAGGCTCCCGTTTCCTCTTAAAGCTAATGAACCATCTCATGAGTTTGTTTGCATAAAGGCAAGTGCAGTGCACTGCTCAGGAAGCAGCAGGGTATATTTACAATCACAACTAAAAGTGCCTCTGATTTCAAGCTGTAATATACGTAATAAACAGAGAGCCACCAGAATCTGTAGCGAAGATCAGTCACTGAACTTCTGTTTCTTGCTTATCAAACTACCGACACAGACCTCTTGGCTTTCTCTTGTGCCAGTCCTCACAGAGTATTCTCTAAATACCTGTAAGGCTATATAGTTAGCTCCTCTCATTTCTCCTCACAAGCTCTTATTTTGCTCTGAGATCTACAGAAGCTTCACAAAGCCTGCAACGAGTGTGCTGAGGCCACTGCTAACCATGCTTCGTAACTCTCTTCCATGAATACTGCAGGCTGCCTATTTCCCTCTTATCATTATTTTGGCAATTCTTCAGGCAGTTCTTGTTCTGTGTTTGTACAGTGCCTAGCATAACAGGGTCCTGGAGCATCACTAGAGTTCTGAGCTGCTTTAGGTAGATGTATGAATAATAATGGTAATATACATGCAAGAAATTGCTTTGTTTTATTTGTGAAGGGGAGGTCTGTAAACCAAGAATTTTTCACTTGTAAAAAAAAAAAAAAATCAGTTAAAATATCGTGCAAACAGAACCACAGATCCCAAATGCAGAGAGGCCACTGTAAACATCTAAAAGAATTTCCCTTCACTCAAGAGAGCTATCATCATATATGTTCTTTGAGGAAAAGAAACTGTAATTTTTGACTATGTTTCCCATTTCAGATAATTTTGAATGTTCTATAGCCAACAAATATTTATGACAAGAAAAGTATTTCAAAGCTTGTCATTAACATAGCTGTTTTAATTTTTTTACAAGCAGTACATTTTTAAACTCTATATATGTGTATTCATATGCATATATGTATGTCTATATGCTAAGGCCTTATGTGAAAAAAAAAAAAAGGCAAACTTCAGAACAGCAATGTAAGGCTCTGCCTGCTTCTTTTTTTCTGGTTACCAACCTTGTACAAATTAAAAACACATTAGCCACTTTGAAAATAAATCTGATGGCAATTCAACCTCTTCTCTTTGGAGTTTTAGTTTGCAGATAGCAGTGGCATTCCACTGGCTAAGCCACTTGAGTGAATTTCCTGATTTTGCTTGGTCGCTTAATTTCCTGTTGGGCTCACATTTTGCCTAATTCAAGACAAAAAGACCCCTATAAATGGGATGAATGATTGAAATTGCAGAGCTGGACATAGTAATTTGATTGCAGTTCAGTATGTGCCTCTCTGAACAGAGGTAGAATTTCTGAGACATGCATATAACTCTAAAAATGCCTTTAATTCAGCATTTTCTCCCCTTATTGAATTACGGCTATATGCATCCATATATCTGTAATTAAAGGTCTTCTCTTTGTGTTCAGATTTTAATGTGTGTCGATGACAAATTTTCCCCTATTATGACATCAGTTTTCAGTTTCTAAAGCAGGACAAAAATAAAATGTTAGGAAGTCCTACGGTCTGTTTTTCATAAAAGCTCACTAGCAGTACTTAGGAATACATTCGAAGCAGATCTTCTCTGCATCGTTTTTCCAGTGATAGCTTTACATTCAACTTTTAAATACTCAGGACCGTGAATGAGATTAAATAATGCTTTATCGGAAGCTAACAAATAATGGATTCATAATACAGACAATTTAGGTCTCTAACCTCATTGTTCCACACATCTTATAGCTTTATATATTTTCTATCACAATACCTACATGCTGTACAAAATTACTGAAGTATAACATCTTAAAATAAAATTGTGGGCTCTTTTCTTGTATTCCTTCCTCAATGAAGAACACCGCACTGTCTGTGTAGGCTTTATTTATAGGTCAGCTCAGTAGAAGACTTTCTGAATTAAAAGATGATTTGCAGTTTTATGTCAACACCACGAGCCAGGGCTCAGCCTGCTCTTCTCTTGGAAGGATTTCCATGGCATCTGTGAGAACGCAGTCTTTCACCAACACTAGCAATGGTCCCAGCAGCAGGATCAGGACTTCAAACTTTGCATGGACTGAGACTAATCTGAAAACTAAACCCATGATGACACCTTGTTAGAAGGTCCATTTCTGGAATATCAATTATTCAAGTCCCTTTTCAGTCAAGTGCTTGCTGGTGGAAAGGGAACCAAACTGTTAATAAAGGTGAACTGAACACATGTTAAAATGCAATGTCACCCTGGCTGTAGATGCTTGGGCCATGATTCTGAAAGGCTTGTTGTGAACCATGTTTCCAGCAGCCTGGTTGGTGCCTTCTTCCCTGAAAAAATATTGTTATTAAGCATTATTCTCAAGTGTGTCTTTTTTTCGGATGGACTGCTAGTGGCAGGTCTTGCTTAGTTGTACATCTGGTTAATGGCCTAGAAGATCATCACTGAGATCAAAGGTCAAGTTAATGTAAGAAAGAAAAAATGAAAGATGACTCAGTCCTCTGTTAGGAAGGACTATATTCTACCCTTTGAGAGCCTAATCTGGTATTTTTCCAACTGACTACTATAAGCCAGCTCCTGTGATCTTTGTATTGACAAGCTGTGTATTTAAAACTACATCAATAAGATCACATTTAATTTGGGCACACTTTTAGAACACTGCCTTTTTGATTCTTTAAAAATCCATTTTGTACAGCAAAGGCTTTAAGGCAAAAGTATTGTGCCTAGGCATCCTTATGGTCATGAATCCAATGTACTGACTTTTTCATGATTATGGACCTTATCTAAAGCTTACATCACCTTTTGGGTTCTTGCAAGTAGAAAAATACAGGCTGAGACAGGAAAAATATTCTTCAGAAGAGCCACATAGACATGGATCTAACAGGCTCTTGAAACCTTACAGACTAGGTAGCTCTGACAATGGTCTTCAAATTTCTGTTTATATAGCAGCAAATTTAAAAATGAACAGGACCAAGTTATTATGACTTTTACGGGTGCTTCTATTTTTATTTTCTTTTTAAGCTAGCTAGCTAGCTAGCTAAGTGTAGCTGTGGTGCAAATTAAACCCATTCTTCCACATAATTGAAGAGGGATTTACAAAAGATGCAGACACTTTTCACACCAAATGTTGTGCATGTGCAGAGTGAGAACCCACAATTACAATTAATTTCAGAGCCCATATTCAGCACCAAGGAAGCAGCAGTGTATATCCTTATTACCACACATGGACAGGGGAAAGGTTTTTGTAGGGCTTTGTATGCATTTTTTTCAATGATGCCACAACTTGAAATTTGTGGAATAACTTAGATCTCCTGTACGTGCATTTGCCCGGGCTGGCAAGAGGCTGCACTGCTCTAGCAAAGCCCGCAGTCTGGGACAGCGAAAGGTCGGGCCACAGTTGAGAGCTTTAACTGAAGGTTACAGCAGACAAAAGCGGCGACTGTTGCATTCCACCTGTTATCTGCGGGAGTCAGCAGTGCTGCCTTCCCCCTCCAGCTTCCCTACAAGTCCTGGCAGCTCTGAGATAACGTTTCATTTCAGATCTGCTCAGGCCAGGTTATCGATAAAGTTGCGAGAACGAATACCTTGAGGGAGCAGGACTAGATTTTCAGTTTGCTTAATTTATGGGCCAAGTCTAGCCTGGCACAATGAAAGTCCAGCTGTCAGTGTTCTTTGTCATCCGGCTTTTAGAGGATGTCGTTTTGCTGGAGCAGCACATAAAAGAGGGTTTTAAAAACACTTTGCAGTCAAGTAATTGTGGCTGACTACTGTGTTCTCTGGTTACAATTAACAGCACAGTCTAACCAAATCTGTCTGATTCTGTTTGTTCACAGGCCTGGGGCAACTGGAATCTTTCACTTTTGTCCCACGCTCCTTCATCACCGTGGCAACAAACAGGAAAATATTATAAATAAATTTTTTTTTTGCAAGTCAGCTGGTAAGTTTTCAATATCACACACACACACACAAACACACAGAGTACAGGTAGTTCAAACTTGGGAATTAGCACATTAAAACCATGGGCTTAACCAGTAAGCTTGGCCATGGCCCTGTTTCATTCCAATGTCCATTACAATATATCCCAGCAAAATCACATATCACATCTGTGACTATGCATATATGTGGGTAGTGCCAAAGCCAACCTACAGCTATTGTCCCCAGCAATTAAAAGGAAGACGAGGTCCTCTCCAGGACCACCCTGGTCTCATCCTAGTTGTGCCGCCAGTGGAAACAAAGTTTGGCTCTTGTACAGGGGTTTAAAAGTGGAACTTACCAGCTTGTTAGCGACAGTCACCTAATTACTGTGGCCCAGGAAGCAGGGCTTTCCGACCACTCTGATAAACTCTGGCCTCAAATGGAAGGGCAAAAGCACCAACATCAGTAGCTCATCTGATGCAGAGAATGGAGGGAGGGGATTCACCTCCTGTGACTGCTCTGGGCAGGTAGAAACTCTCCTGTCACTGAGAGCCCTGGTGGGCAATGCTCTGCCTGTGCAGCAATGACAGCGTCAGGGCTACAGACAAACATGGACATCCAGTTTCTGGTTCAGAAGCTGAGAAGAAATCCTCGCCAGCTGCAGCTGCTGGAAGGTGCAGCGCCTTGGCATGGTCATTAGAGTGGTGGCTGATCTGGCGGCAGACCCTAGGAAGCTTACAGAGCACTCTCATCTGTTGTCTCTGGATCCAGAAGCTAGCCAGAAGGCCTTCAGTTTTTCCTTAACCTACAGTCCATTAGACACCCTGAAACCTCTATCACTAGATTATTTCATGGGAAAGTTTGCTTTTTGTTGGTTACCTGTTGCAGCTTGCATTTGTGTTTCTTCCTCCTATCTATACCATCTATTCTTTTCAAGTGACAGATACTAAATAAGCTGTAAAAACATGTACTACCAGAGTTATAAAGAAAATCTCTTGGGAGACAGTAAAACAGACTGACTACCAAACACCCTCCCCTTGCCCGCGTTGCCAAATCACCTCCTCTTCTACCTCCCTGCCAACAACTCCTTCCACAATACCCACAGGGAGGGAGGTGGTAACAGATTAAAAAGTCAGAATGCCAGGTTACTCCCTCCGTGAGTTTTCCCACCACGGCCTCGGGAACATGGGGGAAGGGGAGAGGAAAGGCAGTCCTTTGCGGAGCCAAGCAAGCATTCAGCTTTATAAAATATATTAAATTCCAATCTCTCTGGAGCCAGTATTGAAAGATTTCAGCAAGGCCAACACTTGACCTTTAGCAGACAATGGCCGTGGCCCTAATTGGCAACTGCTCATTGTGTGTTTTCATGTGTTTTTGAACAGGCGGGTTTCATGCTCATTCTGCTGTACGCTCAGGTCTGAGGCTTTAAGTGGGAAGCAGCAAAGGTTTGGTGATTTCTGATTGTTCTATAATGCCACCTGCTGACTCGAGGGCGACAGTAGCTAGTGTATCAAAAGTCCTTTCACAGAGCCCTGCTTTTAACTTTAGTGCTATTTATATTAATGGGATCATTCAATGCATTTCACTCACGTTCTGATTTAAAGTCCGAGGACAAACTGAAGTTACAAATCCTAAGTGATCACCGTAAGCTACAGTAGACATTAACTATACCATCTTATTGTGCTTCAGTGGATCACAACTGCAAAATATAATGAGGAGGTAATTTAAAAGTCTTGGTGCTCAAAATAATAAAACGTTGGGTTTATAGTGTGCTGTGCTTTTTCCATGACTGATCCAAGCTGCAAGCATTTGTGCATCATTGCTACGATGCAACTTCTCTCTTAAAAAAAAAAAAAAAAAAAAAAAGGGAGGGAAGAGTAAAGCATAAGTAGCTACTTTACTTCTATAGAGAGGCCCAGAGCTTACTCCCTTTGAAAGCAAGGGCTGTGCACTCGCAGACTGCATCATCCATGGCAATTCATGTTCTGTGCAGAGATGCATGGAAAAGCCAAGAGATCCCCATGCAGGAGAAGACTCCAAATCATCTTCTACCTTGCTAGGCCTGGCAAAGTTCAAACACACATCTAGAATGAATGTCACAGCACCAAGCTAAGCTTTCAAATTTTTAGCAAAGTTTTTTTTTTTGTTTGTTTGTTTAAAAAAGGCTTTACTGCTGCTCTGTCCACATTCCTATTGGCCCCTTCACATCCTTTCAGGTTCTCTTTCCCTTAGCTCTGGTTCGTGCTGCTTTTTTTGTTTGTTTGTTTTTTTCCTCCTGGCACTAACATTATTTGTCAGTTCCACCAGCACCTGGCGCAAATCTTTATGTCTGGGTTATGAGTTCCACACTGACATTCAGAGTCCATTTTTCAAAGGGCCTCTGGCACAGGCAGTTTGATACTCTCTACTGCAGTGGAGACAGGCACTGCAAAGCCCATGCACCACTCTCCTCCTTTTGGCACCTTAATGGGGTCTAATTTTTGTGCTGGCCTCCCACACATTTAATAAAAGACGTACATTCAGGCAGGCTTTGTGCCCAGAATGCAATTATGCATCCAACTGTCCGATCTGTGTGGCCAAATCCTCGGTGTTCCCGGGGGGTTCTCAGGTGCAGGTTCACACTGGTTCATCAGGTTTCCATGGTGGTGGTGAGGGAAAATGTAATTTAGCTCTTTCAGTCTTAGTTATTGAAAATAAAAGGGGAGTAAGTGGAGCTTGTCTTTGGCGGTAGGAATGGCAAACAAACCAGGCGTGATTCTTTATCTTAAAGTGAAATTTGCAAGTGAACAAGGCCTTATAATTGATGCAGATTTAAAGATATAAGGTGAGGCTATTCTATGTTTAGGTTTAAATGACAAACCTTATCTCGTTTTTCCCATCCCCTCCCTTTTTCTTCCCTTGCACAGCAGAATGCTTAACAATACTTTCTTCAGACTCAATTCTCAAACCTACCAGTCCCCACAACTCCAGTGAACTTCAGAGCAGCGAGAGATATTTAGCAACCTTGAAAATATTCCACTCCCTCATCAAGCCTTTCTTTCAACACAAACAGACCACAGAAAAGTCGTAATACCCGAGACAAGCAGTTTTGTTACATGCTCTGGTCATTCTGTGGCACTAACATATTATATGTGATGAAGGCAACTTAAAGACGACTGATGCATCAGCCCGCATGAACATGTGGAGGGATACAAAGTCTGCTCGAGTGTTACAAAGAAATACATACTGATACCAGGTATATCAGGTCTGCTGAATTGTCCTTGTTCTCTGATGCTTGATTAGCCCAAAGACGACTGTAGTGCAATGCAGTGCAGATGTAGCCAGGCTGTGTCACTTTTTGGGGGTACCAGCTCCCGTTTTATTTAGAAGCTTAGATGTTACCGTATGCATACTAAGCAGAGAAATATTTTCCACCTCCTAGAACTTACCAGAGAGCAAAGCCTTAAATTCTGCCATGAGTGTAAACCTAACTCTGAAATGCTAAGAAACGCCATGGAAAACTTGGTCTCTTCACTTTTTTTAAGGTAAAAAGAACAGGTAGATCATAACACCACCGAGAATGGCTGATGCCAGCAAAATAGTCTAGGATGAATAGAAAAGAAAATCTATTTGATAATTTTATTAAATGTCAGAGAGCCATTACTATATTTGCCTACTTACAACGTGAGGGAGGATCTTAGTCCACCCAGAGATAGATCCATTTAGCGATAGATCTTGACCTTTATCTCTAATCACCCCAGCTTCCTTTGCATGTGGTTGGACATTTCGTTGACAGCAAAATTTTGCCCCTCATTTACAAATTAAATGTGGAAACAAAGTGAAGGAATAAAAGCTGCAAAAACACTCGAACTTCAATGCAAAGCAAGGTAACACAGAAGCTATAGCTTCTTGTAATGGTTCTTGTGATCACTAAATCATTAGATTTTGATTTGCGTTTCCAACTATTGCAGAGGACCTTGAAAATATTCTATCATTTAATATCTTTGAGTATGAAGAGAGGCAGATGATGCTGTAATGAGTTAGCCAAGATTTGAAAGAGGTGAACAAAGAAGGAAGCAACATACTGGAGAACAAATGGAAGCATTGCACACCTTGGTATCCTGATCCATAGTTTTTGTTTTGATTATAAGTAGGAACTGATGAAATTGCTCCAGAATTGTTCTGTTGTATTTAGTAAAAGGAATTCATCAATAGCTGAGTGGGTCAACCTTGTTAGGTTACAAACTTCAAGAACAAGAAGAGCCTGAGTCAGTGTGGGATAGCAAGATTTAAAATAGAGATATATAACAAAATTGCTTATTTCTGGTCAGTGCTGTCTGTGAGAAGCCATTCCTGTTGTACAAAAGCAGAAGGAGGTGGAAGTGAAAAGCAGCCAGATAATGAAGAAAGAGTGTTTCAGGATCACACAGTGATGTTCATTAGATTAGCATTTCTCCACAGCTATTCTGGGCTCTGTTCTTAATGCTACTAGACTTGTGTAGGAAAAAAAGATCTTTCCTTCCTATCCCCTCCTCTCCAGACAGAGTTCACCAAAATCGAATCCAGCTCTTCTTATGCTAGGAGTGACATGGTTTTATGGTGAGCTGCCTGGAGGCACTCCCTCCTTTGGGTCAGGGGACTGCATCCGAGTTACAATCCTCCCCACTTCTCCCCAACATACTGTGGTCCTTTCCCTGAATATGCTTGGAGCAGAGAGCAGGAACCAATGTTATCCTCACGGTGGGGCTGCTCTGGGATAGGAACAGTCAACTTTTCCCGAGTCAGCTTTAAGCACACCACTACCAGGATCACCAGGCTGGACAGCAGTGGTAGGGGTGGGCTCCACTTTATTCTTTCACTCCTCCGTGCATGCTGTCCTGCCTCGCTGCCTTTCCAGCCTTTTATATCTTTTTGTACTTGCCACCTGCCCCAGGCTGATCTGACATACAGGAAAACCTGTGAATCTTTCTTCCCAAACCCCGAAACAAGGCACACCTCCTTTTTCTTTCCTCGATATTTATAAATCACAATTCTCTCTCCAGAGAAGATGAAAGATTCAGTAAAAGGGGAACCACCACCATCTCCTTTAAGAGTAGCAGCCACTGCACGTGCTCCTAGGAGCTGCACCCACCACTATTTCACCAACTTGCAGTCTTCCAAGTGACTGTCACCTTTCTCTGCCCTGCTCACTGTGGCTCCCATGAACATCCCTGCTGCCCCACTCTTTCGCTTGAACCAGAAGCACCATTAACAGATCATTTATCCACTCTTCTACCTCCTTAATAACACTGCTAAATAAACCAAATAAACCAAATGCAGTATCTTATTGATAGGAGCTATGAAATGCCAAGCCTGGTTGTCTGAAGCGTTGTTTCCTACAGGACCATTATCTCCACATAGGAATCTAACTCCTTTTCTGTGTTCTCAGATCCTTTTCCAAGATAGCCAGCCCCGAATGTAGCACTAGCACTTTTGCCTCTACAGAAACTAGACTAAAAAAAAGCAAAAAATGGCAGAATTAGATCTCAGCTCTGTGAGGTGACATGTGATTCCTGCTGCAAATAGAAAGAGGTGAAAGTATTTGATATTTTAAAATAACCAGCCATTAGCCTCTTCAATCATCTAAGCTGGATTTAACCTAGTGACCCACAGGTGAAGCGTTCAAACCTCACCCAGTGTTCCTCTTAATCTCTTGATCTGTCAGATATTTATTCTGTGTTTAACCATTTCAAGAAATGCAATCTCAAATTCTCCCCATCAGCTCTAGCTGGATATTTTTACAGGTTATTCAGTTCCCCAAAGCTTGAGAGGCAACAGTTGAGGACTCCGTAGCTGAGAGCCCACCATCAGAGGAGAGAGACCCTTTATGTCTCCACTCTTTACCCTCTGATTCTGCATTTAGCTCATTTCTGAGCTAACTGCTCCATTCTAAGTACCTTTACAGGTCTTTAGGGATCATGGGAGAAAGGTGCTGCAGAAAGGTAAAACAGCACAATTAAAGTCACATCGAAAGGATCTGTGGACTGAACAGAAAGAGGGGCATTTCTGCAGCCACTAGTTTTTGGTATCATTTTGTCAAATGCCCTAATTGTCTCCTACTTCACTTGTAATTTATGTTACACAAGACAAAGCAAAAACCGAAAAAAGTCTGTGCAGTTTGGATAGGTCTGCTAAAAGACTGATGGATTTAACAATTTCTTGGACAACTGACTAAGAGCTATTAGACATAATAGGAAAAGAAACATAGTTTTATATCAAACAATAGAGCCATTGGGAAGTTTTTAACTTGACTCCACTGAAAAAATTGCTGTTCTTTGCCAATAATTGGCAAAATACAGAAAAGCAAAATGCCTGTCTTTCAAACCACATCATAATACTGAATGATGCATTTTTTGTTGATGGGAATAATTAATGCAGGGTTTGCCAGAGAGACTGAAAGGACAGCAGCTTCCGAGTTTGAAGATAAGTTTGTGTGAAATAGCATCTCCTATTTACTGAACCCACCAGATAGTTCAGATACCACAGGCATTGCCTTGGCATGAATGTTGATTAGTAGAGCTACGAGATAGTGCCACGTTTCAGTACGTGCTGTGATAGTTCCTCTCACTAATACTGGGACAGGTCACTGCTTCTCAACTGTAGAGCCACAAGGCAGAGAAGAGCTGAGTTCAAAATAGCTGCTGTGTGCTCAGATTTATTTGAAGCGTGCTGTAGTGGGAAAGACTTCTTGGCAGTCTCCTCATCACTTTCCAGCCCTGGCTCTTACCTCTTTGGGTCTCCAGCTGGAGGACAAGTCCTTGAATGCTTCAGATGGCTGTGAAACCCTCTAATGAGGGAGACTGAGGAAAGCGAGCAGAGCAATGCTGTAGAACTGCTGATGGAAGTAAAGTCTGCAGAAATGCCTTTGTACAAAGGAAGACACGAAAACAGAGAAGTGAGTGACTTCAGCTACAGCCTGGTATAAGGCCAAACAGCCGTTCTCCATGCTGTAGTGCCATCATAGCTCTTCGCTCTCCAAGGTGATCTTCTGGTTACCACACTGTCGTATGATACTGTTATCTTTAATGGTATCATCTAGATTATAGCAAAATTGCTTCTTCAAATCACACCTCTCTTGGTTTCAGCCTTCTTTTTAAAAAGATTGTACACACATACCTGTTACTAAGGTCTGCTTTCTGTCCTGCATCCAAGATCCCAAGCTCAGGAGTTAGACCCTACTTGGGTGGAACTGGCAAATTGATCTAGTTTTTCCTCTTAGTGAATAAAGGACTCAGGTCTCAGCCTGAAGTTCTTGATTTTCAGACAAACACACCAAAAGAGGTTTCCAGATAAAACAGGTGACAATTGTTCCTCTACTCCACCAGGACCATTATGAGAAATGAAGGGCTAAATAAGCCCTTTGCTGAGATCTTGCTAGATTCAAGAAGTATGTTATGCTAAAAATCACATGCTCAGTTTTCTCTTCTGTCACATGGGTATCCAAGCAATTTTTGTGGCAAATCTCTGCCAGGTTGCTCATGAACATCAGAGCCAAACTGAGAAGAAACTCTTCTCTGACTTGCATCTAACCAAAAAATATAGGGCTGGCCTAGGTGGGAGATTAGAACAGAAACCAAGATGGGAGTTCTTACCACAAATCCTGCCCCTCTCACAAATTGACTGAATACTCATTCAAAGAGAGATTTGGATCTCCTGGTCAAAGTTGAGACTCATACCCTCTGTCTTCCTTTGTCATATTGGAGATCTTGGTGGAGGAAATATGAAGTGTAAAACTAAAGTTTCTTTTTGCCTACTTAAGCTCCCCAAATTTGGGGTATTCAAGCAGTACTATTGACAAGTAAAAGCAACATACTTAAGGCAGTTGCCTCTATCTAAAATTATATGTATACTGCATATGTAATTTGTATATATAGCTGACCACAGTATAGCTGAACTAACAGACTGAGCTGGCATAAAGAGCTCTAGTGCCAAAACAAGGAGTCCTGTCCTTCCCCGGCCACTGCCCCCATCAACAGGAAGCAAAGGTTTGTCAACAGGAATTGCGGACTTAGCACCATGCTGAGTTTGCCTCGTGCAGCATCCCCTAATATCTGCAAGTATCAAGTGCTTCAGAATAGCAGACAAGAAACCAGGGATGATGAGTATAACACAACCAAAGGAGATGTTCATTTACAAACATTAGATTTATATCTCCTTTAAATTAAGGATATCAGCCACCTAGACCAGCAAAATGAGACAGTATTAGCCTCGCAGAGTATTCACAACCAGTCTTGCTTGATTTCCTTTTTATAAAGAGCGTTTCAAATGCAGTACTGGCTAGAGCTCAAAAGAACTCTAAAAACACCCTTGTATCTGGATATTATTTAACAAGGCTATGAACAACTGAACCATACTGATGCTTTATCTTCAGTTTCTTCAACTATCTTTAAGTGTTACCTGAAATACTTCCCAGATGGTTGGATTCCTGAAAACAGACGTATTAGGGCGATTCATTATAATCCCCCATTGCAACACAAATAGCAAGGAAAAAAGAAAAAGTTTCAGCCATTCCAGATCCACACTGTTTACACCTGATAGAGAAAAAACAAATTGGCCTGTGGGTACAAGTTAAAATTCCTTTTGATTAACACTGTGGCATTTTTTAAAAAAAGCAGCTGCATTAGTTGAATATTTACTTAGTGCCTGAAGCAAGAGGTCAGTTTTGTCTTATAAAGGACAAATCAGGACTGAAGCATGGGAAATTGCCCATGCTATGCCTCTATCATCCTATGTGACATTGGACAAGTGATTTCCCTTCTGTACTTCAGTTTCCCCAACTATAATAGGAGCTGATGTTAGCTACCTTGTTGGGAGAAGCACTGGTGTGTAAAAAGCCATGTATGATTGTCATGTGCATTTCCTCTGTACAGGACAAGTTTCTAAATCACTCCATATGACTGACTAGATTTAGCTTCCCCAAACACCTTCCCAAAGAAGGGGCCTTTGCACAATACACTCCCACATTCCTGCTCATTATACAGGTAACTCAGTCTGTTACTTTCTGCTACCCTGGGATGCTGAAATCTTGCACCACACATTACGCTTTGATGTGGCATTGGCACAAAGAGGATGTTCCCCTGCAGCAGCAGAGTGCACACGGTGAAGCTGTGATGTGAAATGCCCAGTCCAGGCAGGGTCAGGATGGATTCCACAGCTTTTGTGTTGCCTGCTCTTCAGTTTTCCCTTCCCGTAGAAATTATTGCTCATCAGCACAGATTAACAATTGCACAAGCAAACTTTAGAACAAATGAATTCAGGGCCAAGGGCCAATCTTAGTCAGTTGAGTTTTGCCACTGACTGTAAATGGGACTGGGATTTAGCCCTGCAGCTCTTCCTTGTACTTCCTCTTTTCACCTATCCATATGCTGCACATCTGTAGCTTGCTGGCAGCTCCCCAGTCTTTGGGAAAAGGCATTCCCAGGTACAAACTCCAAAAGCTGCATTCATAACCTCCTGGTATTCTTTTCCACCCACTCTCTGGCCCTGTCTGCTAAGGGTCACGCTAGCCATTTTATAGTTTCTTTTAAAAGGCAGGAAAATAAAAACAAGAATAGATCTCAATTCATTCCTAAAGGTTATGGGCTATGAAGAACTTAAAGGTCCTCTCACCTCATCTCTTGTTTATCTAGTAGCCTCAAGCGTTGTCTACATGAAAGAATTGCACCAATATAACTAGATGTTAATTTAAACCAATTCATTACACTAATAAAAATCCTAGAGGAAGAGGAGGAATGAATGTTATTGCAGCGTGTTAAAACCAGATTCCTATCAGTTTGCTTATTTTGGTTTAGTTTCTCACCAAATTAAAGGAGCACCCATGGACAAGTTTGCTCTGGTTTTACTGAACATATGAAAAAGAGCAATGCAAACCACACCAGGGAGTTCTCACTCAGCAGAGCTCTGCTTCTCATTTGCCTGCAGGGACTAAGCTATGACTTGAAATGTCTTCCACTCCAACCCAGTAGTCTTGGGTGCAAGACTTTTGCTTTGCTTTCTTGTAGAAGAAAACTAATCTGTCTGTTTTAATCCTTTAGAGAGGATTCTTTGAGGCATTGAGATAAATCCACTATGGGCACTACAGAACCACAGTTAGATCGTAACAGCCTAGACAACCCAAACCGGGGTTTTGACAGACAAGTTCTGGCAGATCTAACTGCACTGCTAAATCTAAAATGCTACTGCTCCCAGCTGCCTGCTCCACCCCGGCAGCTAGCACATCTGCAGGAGAAACACATGTCCTGAGCTGCTCTGCTTAACAGTCCAGTGCCTTCATGCATGCTGGCATGGATGGGATGGGATCTAAGGCATCAGGTTTTGCACCAGCTTGGTTGAGAAGTCAGCGTGCTTCCCTTTCAACACCTCTGCTGGATGTGCAATAACCTTCTGCACAAATGGAGAGCAGACAAACGGGGAGTGGAAGCTTCCTATGCCACCCAGGCAAAATTCATCAGCTAATCTGTCAGTGCCCTAATCCTGGGCTCAAACTCTACTCTTTAACAGCACTCTGGAACTAATGAAAAATGGCCAGGACATTCAACATAATGGGAAGCCTTGCCAATGCCATTAGAGCCTTCAAAGGGAAGAGGATTGCATAAAAATTTTAACAGCTCTGGACCCTAAGTTAAAGTGTCTTTCTGCTTACATTTGCCAGAGTGGTGATGTGGCTTTATCACTTCCATGCTGCATGTAGCTGCCATATGCATGTCTTCTGCACTGGAGTGCAGAGGTCTCATACCTCTTATCCAACACAGAGGCTCTGCTTCATGGCCAGTATCACTGCAAGTGGTAATAAAGCAAATAAACACTGTTTCCATAGTAATGCAGACTAAATAATAAGCCATGTAGAACATAGCTTACCTGAAGAAACTGAAATGTCTGCAGGGCCCTCCAAAAATGAAAAGTGCAAGGAATACCACCTCAAAGTCCCAAGTGATGAAAACAAGCCCAAAAAGAATGGATAGGCATGTTCTACTTAGCAGCTCTGCCCTCTCCTCGATGGATGAAAAGGACTGAATGGTCTGTTGTCACTATCGAATGAGGTTTATAGAGAAGATGAAGCCAAACTATTCTCATTAGCGCATAGTGAGGAGGAAAGACAACGGATGCAAGTAAATTCCAATTGGATATTAGGAGAAAAAAGTTCCCAATGATGGAGTTATTCAAAATGCAACTGGACAAGACCCTGAGCACCCTGATTTAATGTTGAGGTTAGCCTTGCTTTGAGCAAGGAGGAGGTGTGACCTGATGGTTTCCTGAAGTCCCTGCTGACCTAAATTATTCTGTTTTATTCAAGGAAAATAAGGCAGAAATTGCTTATCTGAGACTAAGTTTGCCCTGGTTCCAGGATTGTCACACAACTAGTAAATTTGCCTATTACCCAGATATTTAGACAGTCATCCTGAAAAGGAAGGGCAAATGGAAGGACAAGAGACTTGAGTGACTGCAGAATGGTGCCAATCACTGCAGTGTAAGTCTATAAAGCATAATTCTAAAAATTTTCCACAGAACATTTTCTATCAGGAAAGCCCTTTGGAACTAGAAAGCCTAAAGTGAAAATTCCTCAGCAAGCGCCTACCTGCTCAGAGGATCACAATGAGATGTCTCAAGTCCAGATGCCCTGCCTAGGCTAAGGAAGCTTGCTGAAGTGTTTCCTGCTGTAGGTAATATCAGTTAGCTTTCCCCTGCATTGGTAACCACTAGGAGTCTTAGTATAGGTAGCTGCTGGCTGATTTTGGCACTTCAAGACTGTGTCAGTGGGACACATTCTGAACAGCATTATACAACATTGCATAGACCTCTAATAGCGGTGAGTGAGTGCTAGATTTCAAGCATAGCTAGTATTCAAGGCAGGAAGAGAATCAAAGAGTATTAATATGGGGGGAATGATCCTTAGTATGCATAAGGAAAGCATAAATATAACAAGATTCTCCTTAGTTAAGGAGAAGAAAAAAGGAGGAATTTATTTTGCAAAAAGTATATGGATTTTATCAATATTTGAACATTTTTTAATTTTTGATTTTTTAGGAAAAATACTTGAAACTTTTTATAACATGATGAAAGCTTCCTATAAATAATACGTATGTTTTCTACTAGATCTGTTTTTACACTATTATGGTTCTTTTTATCCAAGGATATCAAACTATCTTGCCAATGTTTTCATGGATTCAAAGCCACGATTAAATAAATTCACAGGAGAAAAGTCTGCCAAGGGCTACAAAACACAAAAGCCTTTAAGCTACAGATAGCTGCAAGCTCGGAGAGTGTACCAGGGAACTCTCAGAAGATACTTCCGTGCTTACCTTCTTTGCTTGCCCCCAACAGGATACTATCCAGGTGCTGTGTTCATGTTCTGATGTCGTATGTCACTTCCCTCTAGACAACCGTTAAGCGCAGGCCTGCTAAAATGGAGCAGTGAGCTAACTGCACAGGTGTGTCTACTGTCTTGGGGTGTCTTGTGCCAAGTGATATTCATGACAACATGCGTTTGGTTAGCCTGCGCGGTGTGTCAAACCTTTGTGGTATCTATACTGCATAGCACCTTCAACTCCCACAGACTGAGGGTACAATCCCCCCTTCTTCCCCACCAACTCCTCATACTGGCCCTTTGCTGAGCTTACAGCTTGGTATGACAACTACAAGAGAGGTTACAAAACAAGTGGCAGGAGCATATGGTTGGTTGGAGATGGGGAGGAAGTAGGAAAAAACAGAGTTCTTTTTCAGGAGCAGTGAATTGTTAAACTGCTTGTCCCCTCTTATGTAACTTCATCTCCATCACTCTGTGGAGTCTCTTTCCCTTTACAAGGGCAAACAGCCCCGAAGTCACTCATCATTAAGCAGTACCAATCTTCAAGCAAAACCGCATCACATTTTCACACCTTGGAAATATCTCAAACAAGCTAAAGGAAAAAAAGCCCACATGTAATTCTTCCAGACACAGTTGGTTTGCATACCATTTAGCAGTTTGTCACCTGATGAGTATGGGGGAGGCTGTCCCATCCTAAGCCTTCCCATCCTAAGCTTGAAGCCTAAAGATGGGCTTATATTCACACTGAATTAAACCTCAAAATACTTGTGGAATAATGAGCTATCTACTGAGAGTAACAGAATCCAGCCTAGCCCATCTAAGTTCAGGATGTTTGGCAATCCAAAATGCTTTAATGCAGTAAAAGAATCTCATGTTTCAAAACTTGTAATGAGTAACATCAGGTATTTTATATTTTATATATTTGGCCTCTATATCTGACACACTTTATTCACAAGATAAATCTATAAACAACTGCTACACTTGGAAGAACCTAAACCATGGCTCTGGCAAGCAAAGAAGAAAAGCATTTCCTTGTATATTAATATTTACTGCACAGAGATTCCAAGGCGAAAGCACCAGGAATAGGAATAACCCATAACAAATAGGTTATGTGCAAAGTTTTGTGTTTGGTGCATCTGTCTGTCAGATGAGTTTGTAGTCTCAGTACAACTCCCAAATCATATGGACTCAGAGATCACTCCAGCAGTTGTACTGCTTGTGACTTCAGCAGAAAAGCTACTTCTGTTCAAAGTTATTAACCATCAAAGGCTGGTAATTCCCATCCAAAAGAGCTTACTGATAGATATATACACTACTTAGTTCCTTGTAGGATTTTCCAATGGAATGATCTGTGTTCCATGTCCACGGTGAAATAACAGATTTAAACTGTAGCAAGAAAGAGAGCATTAGCAAGAGCTTCCTAATAGTAAGAATCATGAAGCAGTAGAAGTGATTATCTGGAGAGGTTTTGGAGCCCCAGTGGTGTAGGTTGTTAGGAAGAAGGCTAGGCAATACCTCTCAGGAGTGTGATAGATGAAGCTGACCCTGCCTTGGCAAGGGCATCATCTTGCAGACTCTTCCAATCTCAAGTGATGCTGGTGATCACCTAGAACTTGCTTCAGCTGTTGAATTTGAATCACTTCTTCCACCCACCCCAAAATATAGATGTGGTTATAAATTAGAGCCAAATTAGAAGGGTCAGTAAAGAGTATAAGAATGCAAAAGCATTTAACGTTTTAAACTCTACTGGATTGTGACTTAAATCAACAGTTTTCAAGTGGTTGTGACCTTCAGCACAACACAATCCTAAGTGGCTGTGCAACATGAACAGTAAGTCTGTTCTGCTGCATTTCTCTAACAGAATACAACTGCAAAGGATGAAGGAACACATTTTCAGGGATCTCACATAGTTTTTCTGAAAGTCTTTTACTAATTGCTGTAAGATGCCTCACAGACACCATAATCTTACCCCTAGCTCTTCATGGAAGATGAGAATACAACTGGAGATGCAAATTCAAATCTGACCACCCAGATGGGATGGCTGGGTGCCTGGTGAAGGCCCTACATTTGAAAACCATATTCAGTAAGTTCACAACAAAAGAAGCCCAGCATAATTAACACATTGCTGTAGCCTAGAATAAGAAATCAAATGGAGGCAGCAAAGCTAATACAGTAGAACTTGTCTAACTTACCTGTCTAGGTCTGTGCTTTGTGGCCTCTCCCAGCACTTAATTCAGGAGCCATTTCAAGTCAGCGGAAGGATTTCCATTTATCTCAACAGATCTCAGATCAAACAAGTTGTCTGTAAAGCATTTATGTCTATAAAACTTTCAGCCACCAAAGTCTGTTGGATCAGCTACCTGTTCAAATTTATGCAAGTTTTGAAGTTATTTTCTAGTATGAGGTGTAGGCACAGCTGTTGGGAGAGGGTGCTTAGAGAAGGTATTTCTTAATTAAATTATTTTTAAAAGGATAAAAGTGATCTTTCCAACAGCCAAAGGAATGACATGATTTTTCATACTCTGAAGCTAAATACTTCATTGTGCTGAAGGCCAGTGTCTATTCTCTCTGAAAGTGTTGCAGAAAGTTGACAGGAGCTTTAAGAAACCCTACTAGAACTATCACAGTTGTCACTGGGCTTGTCTTTTGTTTGGTTAAAGAGATTATAACTCAGTCAGTAGTAAGCTTTTGATGCCAAAGAGACAGGTTTTTTCAAGATTTCTATGCGAACAGACCTCTCTATGTCTGCTCCATTAAATATACCCACCCAAATAAAGAGAGCAAATCCTTGGACACAGAAGATAAAATACATTTAAATTGTATTAAAGCTATAGTTATTGCAAACTCATGGCGATAAAATGAAGAAAACAAATGAAAATATAAACTGTGTTTCTTCCAGTCAGCCTGCAAATGCTGACAGAAGAAACAAGAACCTGTATCTCATTTTGTTTGGACTGCATGGGAAAGGAGGGAGGACCAGCCAGAGCAGCTGCAAATAACTATGTCTGTTTCAAATTCAGAACAAATCATTTTCCTGCTGTAATTCCTGACAAATAATTTTCTTGTCCAACAATTTTTAGGTTCATCCCATAGGACTGCTGGGATAATCATCCTGACACTGCAGATAACAGGATTGTGATCATAAATCTTAAGATTCAAACACATTCACCATGGTTGGGTGACCACACATTTTAAGGGAAAGAGAGTATTTTTCCCCTGAAAAGATGACAGCACGAAGGGCACATATGCAGAAAGTGAATTCTATGAATTATGGAACAATGCATAATTTTTATTTTCAATTTGCCATGCACTCCTTATCATTTCACCCACACTCTGCCCACTAATCAAGGCAAGAAGGGTTGGCTAGTGAAGCTGGTTCTGGGTAGATTTATTTGTGGGTGTTGCCATTGAAGCAACAGCAAAAATGCCTTTTTTTTTTTCTTTTTTTAACAGAATAATCTAGCCTCTGTCCCAGAATATAAATGACCTTATCTGAGAACGATTATTTTTGCCTACAGAATAACACAACCTTTACTCCAGATTAGCCTTGTGAAGAGCTATTCCAATCAAGTTTGTATAAATGATGAAGGGAAGCAGGTCTATTCTCATTATTTGACCATGGTTGGTAACATTTTGTCTTTTCCCAATGGAAGAGGAGAACTCAGGTATCTAGCGCATATTACTATTACAGAACTACAGAGTTCTGTGTTTCCTTAAAGCATGACAACTTTTGCCTTTTGAAGCTGGTTTATCTTCTGCAGGCAAAATGACAAAAAATACAAAATAAGTTATCAATATGAAACACTTGTGTTAGCAGCTGATGAGATGCACTAATACCCAGCCAAACCCTAATAATAACGCTGACTCATATATAAACCGTCACCTACTTAGAGTAAATGGTTTCGTACGTGAATACACTCAAATCTTATTCAATACCTGAACTACAGTGTGAGCCATTTATAGAACTAACCAGAGTCCTACACATCTGTGGTGATCAAAAACAATCACCTTCAAAAGTGTGAGGACTTTAATAAAAGAATATGCATCAGCGTGCTTCACCCACATAGGCAACATACTTAACTTCTCATGCATGCCACATTATATCACTTGCAAACTAGCAGCAACATAGGGCCAAAACATTATTTGATGCTACTGTGCAAAGCAGAGGAGGCTCTATGTCTGGACTCACTTTTTTCCCTAAGGAACTTGCCAGCAATTAGCATTTTTTCCTTAAATAGCTGTCAGGTTCTGTGCACAATTCTCTTGTACTAGTAATACGTGGTAGATCTTGTAATTTCTGGCCTAATGTTGCAAAGCACTCTCCCCTTCTGCACTCTGCATTCTCTTGTAACTTGTTCTCTGGACACAAAAGATTTCCTCTTTAAAAGAACACAAACAGCAATGGAGCTAAAAACTGGAAGGTGTGGAAATGAAGGACTCTGGAAAAAGCAGAACAAGGATATATGCTGAACTGCAAATTAGCTGGCAGGCTCTAACAAAGGGACCCCTTTGCCTCCATTTTCCCTGTGCTGCAGGCAGTCTTGCAAAGCAAACAGACCTCTACAAACAAAGCACCACTGCTTCACAGACTGCCCAAGCCTTCCTGGAAAAAGTTGGTTAAATCAGTCAGTAAACAGTTTTGTCTGGATTGCAATGAAAGTGACTTGGAGCACAGCGAAAGCTTCTTACCTTCTTTCTTTGTTCCAACTGCAAAGGCTCATGCTACAGGACCCTCATACTCTTGCTACTTGGTTTATATATTCTATGTGCGTGGGAGTGAGTGTTCAGGGATTTAGGAAGGGGGGTAAGGGGGAAGAGTCCAAACAAAACATTTAAATGTAATTCCTTTGATGGAGCAGCTGTGAGAGGGCAACCATCTGAGACTTTATTTTGATAGGATATTTCAGAGACTGCAGTTTTACCTTTATTAAATATGCTTCAGAAGCAGCACGGAAATAATGTATCCACTGCCAGCCTCTCCTCAAATCATCTCGTTTGCATAGTGGACCTCTGTTCTACATTCATATGCAACACCAACTGATAGTTCATTTTCCCCCTTTCTCATGTCCTCCCCCTGCCCTCTTCTCTCTCAAACATTGCACACAAGAGCTATTTCCTGAACAGCACAAGCAAAAAAGGAAGGATGAGGACAGTCTCCTTTGGGAGAAGTCTGTACAATAGACCCTAAATGAGAAAGATAATTCACAGGGCATCATGCCTAGTAATTGGGCTACCTGCTTCATTCCCCAATTCTTTACACGCTTTCTTGGGCCAGACCAGTACATCACTTAGCCCTTATCTCCACGGGGCAACGAGCACGGTCCACCAAAGAACAGTGGAGCAGCATTAGAACTTGGAGCAGCCTAGCAGCGTAATGCAGCCGTGCTGCAGCAGATCCAAACTATTCTGTGCACAGAGCTATGCTGAACTACTTGTCCACAGGAGTGCAAATTACTGCTAGCTTGAATTGCTCTGCACCACACTTCTGTACCTAGTAGATAATCTCTCTACCTGCCCTATCTCAGGACCACCTGAAAAATAGGAATGTTGGTAGCAAGTGACTTTACAGGGAATGCCTGGAGAATAAACAAGCTTGTTCTGCAAATCTGCAACCCTGGGCTCACAAACTATTCAACCCTTTCCATCTAAAGTTGGTTAAATCAATGCTAAGGACACAAGAGCACTACAAGGCCAGGCTAGCATGAGCAGTGGACTGGAATTTCTTAGATAAATGACCACATGGCAAGGCAATGAATCAGCTATCTGCAATGTTATGCCATTTTATTTCAATGGAAATGGGAGAAGGCAGAAGAGTCTTTGAAGTTTTCTTTTTTCAGTTTTATCCTCCATATTCAATGCACACCAGCAGGTTTTTCAAGCTTATTAGAAGAGTCATTTCTGCATATAACTAGGAAAATTAGGTGAGCCTTTACCAATAGGTCTAAACCACTCAAAAATGTAGCAAAGAAACTCAGAGTCACAGAGCTCTCTCTTCATTATTAGCTTCTCTACTATGCAGTAGTGACAATTACAGAGCAAAGTTTAAATGCTCTTCCCTCCCTCCCAAACCATTCATTCACATCTTCATAGCCTAGCACCTAGTTCCCTGGCTAAGCTCGCCAGTACCTCTGCATACTTGGTATTTGCATCATTAATATCAGGTGTGCAAAAACAATAAACCTCTGTCATACACTAAAACGCATCCAATAGCATCTGGATAGGGAGAACAGGCGTAAGGTTACCTAGGAGCTTTAGGATTTTCTCTGAAGCTTGTGGGTTTTTTTTTCCTCCCCCTCTTCCCCTCTACTTCTCTCAATGGTCTAGTGCCCTCAGAGTCCAGGCACAGACACCAGCTGGCCCTAGCAAAGGCCACATCCCCCACTGCCAGTGTTGTTCTCTTCAGCTCAGCTATATGGATGCCTTAATTGCATGCATGTCTTTCAGGCTATTCTCCATGCATGAGCTGTCAGCAAAACCTTGCTGGAAACACTGGAATTTCACATTTTTCATGGAGATTTGCCATATCAAATGGGCAGTTTTACATTTTCCATGAAATTCCTAATGACTACAAAAAACACAGCCATAGCATTTGGAAGGACTTGCTCAGCTTGCCTTCAGGCACCATTTGAGTGTTAAACACATGTGTGTGAATTTACTTAGCATATCATTTCAGGGATGAGATTGGAATATTTTTTGTTGCAAATGACAGGACAGAAGCATGCATTCATCCATTCATAAACTCAACTTGTGGCACTGCACACTGGGGAAGGGAGCTTTTGCATCATTTTTAAAACAGAAAGAGTGCAAAGCCCTGTCAAATGACAATATCCATCCAAGCTGTCATTGCCAATCACTTGAATGAACTGCAGCAGAGAGTATTTTCCACAATGAGATACCAATGGGGGTGACCATTAGGTCAGGAATCTTATTTTCTCAGCTCACCAACCCTTGCAAATAAATTCTCACCAAAAGGAGAGAAAAGCCTCATTGATTTGACAAGCGATCAGACGTTGCAGTTGTCATTTTCCCAGCAGTTGCTAGCATATTTTTGCCTGGTGTGAGAGATATGAATTTCCTGACTTAACCTATCAGGCTCTTAAAGGGATCATCCCTTTTACATCTACATCCTTGTGAAAAGTGCAGCTCACAGCAATAAGCAGACTGAAAGACAGTCTCAGCTTTAAAATGTTATTACAACAGTCAAAGTTCAAACAGAAGATCTACTTTGTTCAGTTAGTTTGACATACTCCATGAACAAGATATTCCCTCACACACAAGCAAAACCACTTTTTCTTTGTACAACGTATCTTTACAGTTTAATGGGTTTGCTTTATGAATACATCAAAACCAAACCAATGAGGCTAAGAAAGCAAGAAAAACTGTATTTGCCCAAGAAAGCAAGCACATTTTCAGATTTCTGTTCCTAGAAATGAACATTGAATTTTCACAACTATTTAAAACAAGCAATCTTAAAATTTTGCACTAAAGTGAAGAAATTCTTGTGCTGAATTCCAGCACAGGTCCCCAATTCTATTAATAGTCCTAGTAAAAGAGACTTGTCCTAGAAGATCAAATATATTTTGGTTGCATGCTGCTCTGAATCCACCTTAACTTTAAAATTTATAGCTTGAAAGTTCATGTTAGACTTGTTACGGAGTTTTTTTTTTTGTAGGAAGTATCTTCTTAGTGTTACTATTCAAAAATTAGCCAAAGTAGAATCACATTGATTCTAATTACATACTTTTATTTTTATTTATTTTATCAGAAGTTTCTTTGGGAATGGTTTCTGACCACAAGGAGAGCATGACCCCTACCATAAGAATAGTTAAGAGCCTGCAGGTATGTGACAGACCTTGGTTTAACCACCTTCTCCAAGTCAGGTGGAGCAAGGATCTGATTCTGCGTTTCCTAGAGGGGCATCGTCTCTTTTTCCATTAAAAAACAAAAAAAAAAAACAAAAACAAACAAACAAAAAAAAGGAGATACAGAAGTTTTTCACGTTATGAAAAGCCTGTCCCCACTCACTTCTAGATAGTTTCCAGAGAACTAGCTTAAGTGCTTGCCATCTTTGTCTGAAGAAAACTACTTCAGCTAGCCTAAAGCTAGCCTTAATTTTGTAAATTAAGATTTACAAAACCCCATTCATTTTTTATTTTTCAATAATAAAACTGCATTAGGTCTCAATCTATGACATTATTATTCAGAAAAAAAAAATCTTTCAGTTTATTGCTGACCTTAACATCGATATCTTACAAGAAAGCAAAAATTAAGAAGATACAGTATCCAGTAAATATCAGAAGCACTTACACCAACTTTTTAGTAGAGATGTATTTTGAGGAGATGAAAATCTGAAGTAGTCAGAATGCTCCATTACAAATAACAGATCAGAAGTCTGATAAAGTATCACCTCTATACTTTTCTCTTCATGCCATACTTTGTCTAGGATAAAGATTGTTCTTGCCAGTTTACTTTGTTCTGCTCCTATTCTTAAAGTCAGTGAGAACAAGGAGAAGAAATTTTATGGTCAAATGCTAGAGAAAAATTTTAAGTTATTCTTTTGGTAAATTGACAGTTTTATCCCTAGACTTAGTATCAAATGCATTTCCCATCTTCAGACTGCCTTTGTTAGTCAGTACTGTATTTTCTCTTACTTATGCATTCTTCGTGTCATCCGCAATGGCCTTACCAGTATATTCTTTTCAGTTATTGCCAATTCCCTATCTTGATTTCACATCCAACACTCCTACTTCAATGTAAATTTCTAATTTGTATTATAATTTTACTGCACTGATCTGATGATTTGTTAGATATATGAGAAACATACTTGTTAAGAACATGTTGAAGAGCATGGCTTCAATCTTGCATTATAAACCAAAGGGACAAAAAACTCATTGTGATCCTCCATTCTTACTCACCCCTTACCAGAGAATAGTTTATAACTTGATGGTATTTGATGACCTGTCCAGGAAGCTTCTGAAAAGATTAACTGGGCACAAAATACTGAAATGAGTTTTCCTAGGGAAACCTCTAAACCTCAGGAAAAGATCAAGTTTTTTATTTTTTGCATAAGGAAGATGTCTCCATAAAGCAATTTAAATAAGCATTTTCAGATAATTGTACCGTGCAGTACTAAGGATTTTAAATTCAAGTGGGCTCATAGTATTTGTCAGGAGGACTTTTCCACCTAAAGTCCATTTTTTTTCCTCTCTCTGTCTGTTGTTAAGTTACTATTATCCTCCATCCCTGTAATAATGGGCTTAAGATCAAGTGAAACTGAAAATGGAAAGAACAGTGAAAGATGACAGACTTGAAGGGATTTTATTGGAACTATAGGTTGCTCCTAAGGTCAGAATCAGTAAGTATAATTAGATTCCTGGCATTTACAACAAATGTAAAGCAACTCTGAAATTTCTTTTGTGTGCATGTAATTAAACATGCACTTTTACTGCCCTCTGCAGTATTGCAAAGTTACTTTGATTTTAGAACATGAAAGCTGATTGAAAGAGCAGATGCAAATCTTCACTTCTATACTGCACTCATATTTCTGAGGACAAAGAATTTTTTAGAAGAAATGGAACAGCCCCTTTTTAAAGAAACACAGAAGGGGACTTGTTTTTACTAATAATTACAGCCCTTTCAACAACTTCCAGGAAAATTTTCAATAGTCTTGAAAAAAAATAGGTCATTCCCAACATAGACAGCTGAACCCTAGCTTAACTCATCAAGAAAGCTCCAGTTTTCCACTTAAAGCTAACTGATTTCTCAAGTGCATGAATCAGCATCTTAATGGATAAATTAGTGTCCTATTGTGTTTAAACACAGTCCAAGGGAGGTAAATAGCAAGCTTAAAGAATGAAGAAGCCAGCACTGGTGGTAATTCAAATATACAGTGGGGGTCAGAACTGAGAGAGGCCAGATCTTGATTCCTGGTATATTTTACATTTAGATACTATACAGATACCACAGAATTAAATACTGGATGTGTTCAGTAGATTCTGCCCAACAATACTACTTTCTCCCCCAGCTAGTCTGCCATTTAGACTACACCTTAAGTACACTGGTTTCTTTGAAAATAAATAAAATGGATTCTAACACTGCCCAAAGTACCTTAAATCTCTCAACTGTTTGTATATTATTTTTCCAAAATTATCCGTATATGTCAGGAAGTACTTGAAGTCTTCAACGCTTCTTAGCCAATCTTCTCAAGTTTTGAGAAATCATATAGATGCATCTCAAGAAAACACAGAAGAATGAGGGATCTTTCAGTATTTCTCAGAGCAGCTCTTTGACCAGTCCAGGTATTTCAGCTGAATATACTCGATCATTCCCCAAGAGACTTCTGCATGGATCCAGATTAAAGCAGAGTTACAAAAAAGTTGCCTTTATACCAATGCCTTATGTGTATCAGCAACGTGACGAAACAGAATCATTTCGATTCCTGAAAATAACTTTACTAAACATAGCCATTCAAACAGTGCTTTGCTCATGTGTATTTATGATTCAGAAATGAATTCATTGAACAAAGCAAATTTTAGTTTGGTTTCCTTAAAGAGACTTAAATCACTGTATTGTCAGGTCCTTTTTTCTTCTGCTTTCCTCTTCCTCCCTAATTTCTGAACTAGCTTTCTAATTCTGTCTATATTTAACAGAAGACTAGATATAATTTTTCTTTCAGCTTTATGATATAAAAACTAAGTAATAAAGGAAGACCCGATTAATGCCCATGCGAAGGAAGAGCAGGGACAGCTTAGCACTAACCTGTTCCGCCTGCCATTCTATCAGCACAGATTCACCAACTATCCAATCAACACAGATGTAGCTTTAAACTGGCCATGGCTAATACTGCTCTCACTTAGCCAGGCATGATATGAAGGATGCTGAAAGAGGATTCAAGACTTCTCCTATGAAAGGAGTAAGAGAATCATAAAACAAAAAGGCACAAATCTTTAAGAAAGCAAGGTTCACAAGTTCTGTGGCTTACATTTAAAAACATTAAGAATTCTACCTAGTATTTCTAAAGTTGACAGAAGTACTCGCCAATTCTCCATCTTAAGTAAATTTCATTACATGAAGTTGCAGCTGAACATACAAATGTTGTATCTTTCATAAGATTCCAAACATACCCTAAAAGGGTAAAGTTATCCCACGTTTAACCACCAGAGGGCTTTAACAACAAAAAGAAGCTGCTTTCCAGCTCCATGTTCAACACCTTTGGAAAGGATTCAAGCTACGTGGTCACTCGCTTTAGACAGCTAGCTAAATGCAATCCATAAAAATCTTCTCTAAGTAGTTGAAGCAAAGCAGAATAACTTCTAGGATTAAGGACAACAGTACAGATACCCAGCTGTCTTGAGATCAGTTCAAAATCTGAGCCCATTTCAGCAACAGTCACCAAACAGTCCAGCTTAAAGAAATTACTAGGCTCAAACTGTCTACTCACACATACCTGGGCTAGGTATGCTGAACAGCACAGACTTCACCTGAGGATTGCTTTTAAGGCAGCCAAGCAAAAATAAGTTATCTGTAAACAGCCAAAGTGCATGAGAGAAAGATAACACAGGATGAATTATTAGTACAGAGAGGAACAGCAAAAGAACCTTATTCTTCAGAGGCAGGGGCAACCCAGCACAGGATGAGTCATTCTTCTATCTTCCAGTACACAGGTGGAAAAGGAACTGACAAGGTGCAACACAATGGAAATTCTCCAGAGCTTAAAAGCCGAGGAAGGACCTGAAAATAAGATGGCATCTGTGCCTAGATAGGGGAATTGGATCTGGTCAAGAAGCAAGGGGTAGGCTGGAAAAGCATCATTATTCTCAAACAGATGACTGTTGTGTATGAAAGCATTTGTAACAGCAGAGTCAGGAGGCAAGCTGCATGCAATGCTGAGAGCAAGATGATCACACCCTAAAGGCCTGTGATAGAAATCTTGGCTGCATGATATCAAGTTAGTTGGCTTTGCCTAAAAGTACATATAAACTACCCACCGAAGAGAGACTCTGTATGAACTTAGAACTATCTCAAGACATTTGCTAAAGGAGAAACATCTTATGCATTTCATTCTAACAACAGAAAACCCACACTTAGATGAGGCGTTTGCCCAATATATTAGTACTCCACAGAGGTACTATGATTCTCCAAGATGTTTTACCAACATTTTTCCCATACTTGAATTTTTTGGTGAGAGAAAGGGTCCTGTATTTCCTTTACAAACCCCAAAGAATGCAAGTCACAGAATCCTAGTGACTGTCACAAAAAACCTGAATTACACACAAAAGCTTTTACAGTATTTTTCATTTAAATATAAGTCTCAAATACCCTAGCTAGAGGCTTCCTGTAAAGAATGTGAAGTTATGCAAGAAGCATCATAAAAAGCTTTCTATAGATATGAAGAGTGACAGATTTCTGGAGAATAAACAGAAGATGCATACATTACAGAGCTATCTCAGTGGATACCTGCTGGGTATGATATTTTTATTTAGAAACTAGTTTTAAGTATCCTTACTCTTTGGAATCAGCCTTTAAGCAATCTTTTTAATATTCCACCGATTTTAACTTGGTCAGTTGTCTAGAGAACATTTACTTCTCTCTCTACCCCCCCCCCTCCCGCCACCCGCTGGCCTTAACCATGCAAGATGCATTCTGACACTCACATATAGGTTAAAAAGATTTAAAAGATTCCCCCCTCCCATTAAAAGTCTCACCTAATCTTTGCTCCCTTAGCACAGGGCTCCAGTAATGCCTCATTCTGGTTCTATTGATTCACTACAGGACTATTTAAGGTGACATTTTATGGCCCATGTTATCCAGGAGATCAAATTACATGAATTTGTTAGTACCTCAGGACTTATATTAATTCAAATTATCCTGAACAGTCTAGGTATATACTTGAAGAGTTCTGCCACTTTAACTGTATCAGGTTTTGATATAATCTGAAGTTAAGAACAGAATGCAGAGATACTAATTCACTGATCACCTAATTACTTACAAAGCCATTACAGTATGATAACAGCAAACTAGAAAGCTTGAGCATTATGCTGGTAGGAAACAGATCTCCAGTAGAAGTACCTGGTATCTCCTGAAAACATGTGAATTGAAACAAAATCTAGATGTAATATATTATTGAAAAGTGTCAAGTTCTTCAAGCTTATGAAAAGAGAATCAAGGTAACCTAGGCAACCTATGAAATATTAGTTTACAGTTACTCAATGTGATTTGCTACAGGATTTTTGCCTTACTCGTTTCACATTGGATAAAAGCACTGTCATTAAAAATTAATACTTTACACTTGACTGATAGTTGTGTGAACTTTTCATTGCTTAACATTCAGACCTGTTGTTGGCTTCATGTCACTCATTACTGATCTTCAAAACAATTAGAAAGTATCCTCAAAAGTCTCCTTTGACAAGTTTAGTACCACTAGTTACAAACAGTAAGTGGCAGAGACAGAACTCTAAGCTTAAAATGACTGACTCACGTTAGATGCATTAACCATAAACACATGCAATTGTCTGGATTCCAGTTAGACATGGAAGAGCTTGGCCTGACCTTAAGACTACCTTTATTGAAAAGGATATAGGAAAAACTTTCTGAAGTGACTGGTAGCTCAGGCTAAAAATGTGACAAAGCTGCTAAGAACAGTAGGGACCATGTGGTCAGGAAATGAATATGAAAGAAAACGAACTAGGGAGACAGCAGAAGGCAACACACAGAATAGAGGGATCAGAACTAGGAGCCATTGAATCGATCCCAATAAACCTTCTCTTAGGTATATGTCCTCACTGTCCTAAGGGCAGACAACATACAAAAAAGGCTGTCTGCTTAACACCAGAGTGCAGCTTTATCTTCATCCCAGCCACAGCTTCCTCTTGAAATTTTCCCCATCAGATCTTAGACAAGAATCTTAGGGGTGCCTGATGGATTAGATAATTAGTAATACTTCTGACAGCTAAGATACACATTTGAAAGTTGAGAAGTTTTAACCTGACAATTTCTTAATACTCACACTCAAAAATTCCAAGATAAAACCAGGTGACTTTCCTCGATAAAAAATTCTGTTTAATAAACAAGACTGAACTTCCCACCTACCTCTTCTAGCAGCGTTCTAGATAACTGAGCTTGATAGCGAGCCAATGGACAACTACTAGTCTCAGCTATTTCTAAGGAGCCTGAAAAATGTCAGCAGGCTTACTCAAATAACTTTAAGCCTCAAATTCACTGCAATGCCTATATAAATGCAAGTAGGTTAGAGAAAGTCAGAAGATGTTAAAGAACATTATACGCAAGTGTAGGTATTAATACCAGTCTCAGATATATATTTTAAAGCATGTTACCAGCATTTTGTTATCCACAGAACACAATTAATATGAAATGAAGCTTAAGAGGCATAAAATAAACACACGTCCATTTATTTTCCAGCAACATCCCATACAAAAAAAGCAATGGAAACATTAACTGCTTTCAGCAGAAAGACTGTACAGTGTTATCATTTACAACAGTTTTACATTTAAAATCAGCAAATTAAAGAGACTTGAGCATTTTGCCTAGACACTGTTTTCTTGAATGCTTTAAGAGTTCATGACTATTTACAGACTTCTCAGGCTACTGCTTTTAACTGCAGTGGCCCTGTTTGCTAGTACTAATCATCACCATGGTTCAGCTGCCACCTGCATTACGTATTGATAGACCTTTCATAGCAGAGCCAGGCAGAAAAGCAAAGTAATACATAGATGGTCAAAAACATCTCCCTACTTTGCTTTTGATCTGCAGGCAGCAAGTGAAATAAACTCAACTATGGGAAAAACAATGAGATGTAACTGAACTATTTATAATTACTTGTGGACAGCATTGCCTTTGGCTATTTTTGTATTGAAAAGTTTTATAAAAAAAATCTGATACACATAAATTAGAAGTTAAAAAGAAGTCACACAACTTAATTCTATTTTTACATAGGTTTGGTCCACAGGATATATAGACCAACCACAGCTTAGAGAACAGTTTAACTTTGCTCAAGTTTTCATACTATTAACAGGTAGATAACACCCAGTTGATTAATCAGGCTAACCTTTCAAATTTAAAAGAAACTTCCATTAAAACAGTTTGCCCAAGACTATTTAACTCACAGTGTTGAAATCTTTAAGTGGCTCACTCAAACATGCTTCTAAGTCAAATTCACCTTCTGCTTGATAGTTGACATGTCTGACTTTTGTGGGAGTGCCAGAATAAGTGTCCTAGAATACAAAGTCAATGAATAATTAGTAGTCAAATGCAACTTCATTATGCAATAACATTTCACTTCTGTAATTCATTTAGCCTATGCTATAAGATGCTTATGAGCACTTTAAATATTAGAGAAAAACAAGACTAGTATAAGACTGAAGAATTTAAATGACTGCTTCTCTGCTCATCCAACTATTTTCTAAGATTTCTTTAATTATATGTTCAAAGGATCTAAATATTCAGGCACTGAAATATTATACAGATTCAATATTCAGAGAAAAAACAGTAAGAAACCCATATTAAATCTTTATGGAAGTTTACTGTCCAGCTGTGCAAAATGCTTCCAGCATACAAAAATAGCCTACTTCAAGAAGCAAGTGTGCCATGACAGTTTTATTAATTATGTCCTGCTTAAACATTAGGTATCACAGTCTTAACAAGTGTTTTCCTATGTACACTGCAGGTCACAAGTGACATAAAATAGTCTGTCTACACCTGGCACCTTACAGAGTCCGATGTATTCAAGCTACCCTGGATATAATTATAATTAATGGATTAATTATTAAAAACATTTATGCAAGTGACAGATATTCTTACATCATTATCTTGAGAACTTGTTTGAGATTCAGTAGAATTGCTTCCTATGGATTCTGTCTCCATCTCGCCAAGATCAACAGGACTACTGTAAAATAATTCAAAAGCATACAGCTTAGTATGAGAAAACTAGGTTTGTTCTAAGTTTATTGCACTTTGTGAGTGTGGTTCTAGAAGTGGTGCCAGAACAAGAACAAAGAGACCTATGGAGATTATAGGGACAAAGTTGACAAGTTGTTAAGACCAAACAGAAAAATAAGTTAACTAACAGTCAAAACATCCACCCCTCTGCTCCAAAAACAAGAATTTATACCACTGCTCTTGAAATAACAAATTAAAAGAGTATAAGGCATGTTTTGTACATTGTATTGTTCTAAGCTCAATATTCCTGAGTCATCTGCAAGTAAGTTAGTCAAACTTTCCAGCACTGCTTTCACCACAAGTCACTTTTGTCCTCTGAGAATTAGCCTACAGACTATTCTGAAAGGACTAGCTTGCCTCGCTGGTGTGGTACATCTTTTTATAGAGCACTGCAGTAGGACCCAGGATTTCACCCTGGGGAAATTCACTAAAGAAATGAGGCTTTTCTTTGCAAGGACATTGGCTTAATCTAGTCTCACCAACTAAGTCCCAAAACCCTCAAAAGTTAGCTAACACATTTGTTTGCAAAAAAACAGAATACCCCTAGATGGCACTAGATATAGACAAGCAGCTAGTGAAAACATTCAGTGATCACTGATGGGCCTCAAAAAGGGCTATGTTGTTTTCTCTGAGCATAAGATCGTATATATTAAGTTTCTTTAAAGATATCCTGAATACTCAATACATACATTTCTTGCAGATCACATCCTTCTTCAGTAGGGGGATCCCAGGAATGCAATGCAACTTTCCATAACTTAATTTGCTGGTCCCATGACCTACGGCTGTACTTCTTAAATTTATTTGGAGTTCTGGGATGAATTCCTGGTATACGATGGCATCTATTCAGATACGAGACAAAAAAAATTCATGCTTTTGCTTTTCACACAGACATATCAAATAGCTTTAAATTCTAAGACTGGTTGCCTGCTAAACAGGCTGATTGCAGCCCAAGCACATTCTGAAATAAGTAACAATCACTTGGACAAAACACTCCACAATCGGCACAACTCTAGCCCTTAAGTGAGAGGTTATCTCCATATTTGCACTTTTGGATTTTCCATCTTTGGGTAGTTTAAATATAGATTAATCAATCTTAAGTCTGAAAATTTCAGCATGCAGCTTCTGCATATAACGTCTTTTAAAGTTAAGAGCAACTAGGCTCTGTTTTACCTTTTAGTTTAGTAAGGGAAAAAGCTGCCTGGAAAAAAAAAATCATTTCTTCTAATTGATTATTACAACTAGAATAAAGAACAGCTTCACTTTCATTTTCGCAACATGAGAAAGTCCTAAGTGATATTCCTCATGCAAAGTAGTTGGGGGAAATAATCCAAGTCAAGTTACATATAATCGTTAGTTTCAGTCATCTTGGAGGGGATAAAAGTCTTAGAAAATCACATTTGCAGATGCCTTCATCTTAATATGCCTCAGGTACCAAGCTTACCCTATTAATATACTTATAATGAACAGGTATGGCATAACTGCACATTTACAGTTTTCCAGAAATTCAAACACCTTACCTAGGAACTTCTTTAATGTATCTATCATATGCAATTGTGTTTTTTCCATAGTTTATCTGTTTTTGTCTTCTCATCAAAACTACTTCATCCGTCTCAAGTTCTACTGAGACAGTGGACTCCTTCGAATCAGAACTAGAGAAAAAAAATTGGGAGTATTAGAAAAGAAATAGGTGAACTTTTCAACTTCTACATGTATTTCTTTCACTGTCATTTGTTAAAAGCAGTTGATAGGGTTCTTATTGAATTAAGATGTTAGAACAGACTTATAATGAACTATTTCAAGTTGAGGATTTTCAGAAGCAACATGACACGTGAAATTGAGACCCATTGTCAGGATTTCCCTCAACTAAGCTAAAAAATTTTTATCTTACCTTCCAGAGGAGGACTTCCTTTCTCTTGAAAATTCATTTATTAGGAGTTTTCTTCTATATCTGTAAGAGTTCAAATCAATATTCTTAAGAATATACACAAAGAGAAAATATAAGATTTCCCCATACACAGAGCTCATAGCTGATTTTCCTCCTCAATTAAATAAGTAACAATCTTGAAGTTAACCCATAGACTATAAATATCTTCCCATTTAGGGAAAAATGGAAAGATCTGTTCCATAGACCCCCAAACTTACTTTTCACAAGTTGTCTCCCTAAAATTCTTGTTATAGTAACTACATACAAAAACAGCAATCAGTGCACTGACATTCAAATTCAGAGATCTAGGACAGGATTCTTCCAAAAGGGTGACATTCAGCAATAGACATTACCTTTCCAAAGAGTATGCTGTGTCACTCCTATAAGACCCCTACTGGGCCAGCAAAAGCTGACCTAAAAGCAGAATTTACTATCTGCATACATTAGTCTGACTTTACTATAATTGTGATGTAAAATCCAACTCAGTACATATTCCGCAAGACAAGTACCATTTCCCCTCCTTTTCCCATTTCATCCTACACACTCATGGTACCTTGCAATTTCTTTGTTAACGCTGGTCCTCATTTCATCTTCTTCCACTGCAGTTCCCCAGTCTGAACACCGTGAAAGGGGTCCAGGGCCTTCTGGTGTTGTAAAACTGAGAAGAGCACCTCTACATTAAAATTTTATTTTAGAATATTTCCCCATATTCCCCCCATTTTTAGCTTACTAGGTATTTCATGTATTATTTATAGTACTACTTATTATTTGTGAGAATATTGTGAGAACTTTCCCTATAGTTCTATTAAAATGTAACCATTTTAAACCTCATTGTAGGGTCTCACTTCGGGTTTGGAGGGGGTGAGTTTTTTTTTTTTTTTTTTTTTTTAACTTTACATACATGTGTAGAAAGGTGCCAATGTTGCAAGCAACCCAGTCTACAATATTTTTCATATTATAGCTGCTTTCCTTCAGAAAACTTATGTTAAATACCATTATAACTCATTTACTCCCTTATGTATTTCCAGTCCACTAAAGTAGTTAAATATTTACCCTTTCATGATCGCAGACCCAGCAGAGAAGTGGCAAAAATTAGAGCACAGAATTAAGTTGTACAACTACTGAAATAAAACTATGTGATGGCACCAAGACCTTCAAATTATGTTTTCATGAGGGGAAGAACAGGCAAACACAAAAAAAAGTTCAATTTTTAGCTCATAAACTGAGATTTGTTCTGACCTTGCAAACTGATAACTTAACAACTGTCTGTATTGTAGCCCATTAATGTCATGAACAGATCGAGACTGCTGCAGGGCAGGGGGAGCTAACAGCTAATTTCAGATTCTTAAATATGTTTTCCAACTTAGCTCTCTGTCCTCCTGATGACTGAATTTCTTCAAAGTACAAACTCAAAACTGTAACCTACAGTCCAGAGCTTTTTCAGTAAATTTGACAATATTCTGGAGAGTTAAGATTCTGCTCAGAAGAGTCCTCTGAAGTCAGGGAGTTAGATCATATCTGAACTAAAACCTGTTCCAACTCCCTCTCTGCTCCCAGATCAGAAACAGGCTTGCACTACTACTTCAGCTTTTTTGTTAAATTCAAATTAGAAGTCCTCTTTACATAAAGAAACCTCCCCAACACACACACACACACCAAAGAGCAGAGGTCCTTTTGCAAATACCTGTTCAAACTACAAACACTTGCTACTTCTAACATTTGCTCACAGTGACCCCTAATTGTGCTGAGAATGCAGACTATCAACTGTTCTCCCATGGTAGAAAAATGTGCATTATTGGCAGGAGCATCCCATAAGTACCTGGTTAGTCCCACCACGTCAGCTTTTTCCTTAACATTCTGTCACACCCTTTTGCACATATTTGTTTCTGTACCAGTTCTACGTATATAGGAAATAAGGGAAATATGAGAGGATCTACATGTTTCTCTTGATTATTTCACTCTGTAACAATCTTGATACCACCCCTACTCAACTCACTAGACCCTCATCCCCACGCATCAGTTCACACTTGAGTAGGAACTCTGGGTCTGGGCTAAGATTGCAAATAGCGCTTAAAACTCTGCCAGAGCAGGAAAGAAAGGCTTCAATCCCACAGATTGACTTTTTGATGTATGACCCAGCCACTATGATGCTGGCTCACAATAAATGGCAGTAAATAAGCATAGAACAGGATAGAAAATGATGAAGACTGTAATGCTAGACATACGAATGAAAAATATTTTTTAAGAAGTGGCTCCAGATACAAACACTAGGCCAGATTTTTTTCCTTCCTTAAAGCTATTTAACACAAGCAATATCTGAATGCATAGGACTTGAAAAACTAAGTTCAATAACCAACCTGACACCTCCTGATGCGTGACGGAGCAGAGACTTGCTCCTGGTGCTTTCGTGCCACACAAGTGTCACCTACCTGTCCAGCCTGCTGTCAGAAGGCCTATGCTCATTTTCACCAAAAACAGATGAATCTGGTTCATTCTTTCTCCGTTTTCCATCTGCTCCACGTTTCCTTCCTTGAGACCACCGAGGTGGAGGCTGTGGGCTGGCAACAGGCAAGTAAAACCAACGTGAAGTAATAAGTCCTTTTTGATCTTTGAAACACTGCCACATGCAGATGTGGTAGTTTATTCATCAGCTTCACTCCAACAAACGGAGCCCTGTGGTGCCAGGGCAGCTTCTGGCCCTAGGGCTCTGCAGAGGGGGAACCGTAAACGCCCCCCCAGAACCCTCAGCCTCTGCCCGGCAGCCGAAGCGAGGAACGGCGACCTGCGGCCTTTCGCCCTCCCCGCCCCGGGGGCTTCGGCCCCGCTTCCCCCGGGGGCCCGGCCCGGTCCAGCTCTGCGCCCGCCAGGCCCCGCCGGCAGCGCCGAACATGGCGGCCGCGCAACAGCGCGCGGGGGCCGTTAACGGCCGCGCCGCGCGCCACGCCCGCTGGCGGCCGGGCCGGGCCGGGCCGCCCCCGCTCCCCGCCACCCCTCGCCGCCTCTCTGCCCCCTCCGCCGCCGGGACGGAGCGAGGAAAGGGCCGCAGAGCCGCAGAGCCCCAGCCGCCGCCACCCCACGCTTCGGGGTGGGAGGGCGGCTTTACCTGCCGGCGGTGCCGCCGCCGTGCGGGCTCCTCTGGCGGAAGGACATGGCGCGGGGCCCTCGCGCGGCGCCGGCGGAGCGGGAGCGGGGACCGGAGCGGGGACACGACGGCGGCGACCCGCTGCGCGCCTCAACCCGTTCGCATCTCCCGCCGCCGCTGGCTCCGCCCCCGCCGCGCCTTGGGGCGCCTGCGCGGGCCCGACCACTGCGAGCAGGTGCTCGGGGGGGGGGGGGGACAAGCGCCAGCGCCGCCGCAGCGCGAGGCCTCTCCCGCCTCTTCCCGCCGCGCCCGCACTAGGACGAAGAAAATTCCCTCTTCTCCTGCCCTCACTCCCCGCAGCGCCTCGCGGGGAGGGCGCGGTGAACGGGACGCCCTAGAGCAACACCCCCCCTCGTTCTCATGGTTTAGCCCGCTCCCACCCGCCGCCCCGCGAGGCCCCGCCCCGCGAGGCCCCGCCCCCGGGGCGTGTTGGCGGGAGAAGGCGGCGCGGTTTTGGCGCGCCCCGGCCCGGCCAACCCGAAAGGCGTAAAGGGACTTGGCGCTAAACCGTGTTTCCTGCCCACGCGAAACAGGGCTGGATCGCGCCCTGCCGCTCCCGTGCTTCCACGCTAACGCGGGGAGCTCTCTTAAGTATTTTCTTTGAACTTGTGAGATCTGGAACCTACCGAAATTTCTTAGTAATTCAGAAACAAGCAGCAGAACTCAAGCAGATTTTTTTAAAGAAGCAACTTTCCTCGGCCTCATTGCCAGCGGGCTGGAGGACACGTCCCGGGAAGGCGCACACAGACTGCACAGTGTTTTCTGCCTCAGCCTTGCCACTGTGTTTTGCTTGTTGGACACTGCACGTAACTATCACAATAGCCGTGGTAAAGGCCTCAAGGCAAAGAGGTTTTATTCTGACACTGAAGACAACATTTTCTTGCCTTTTTTTAAAAAAAGCATTAGAGTACAGGTTTGGACTTTGAATACCAAAACTACAGAAATCTTATATTAAAAAGTAATATGGGTGTTTTCACTGTGGAGCCAGAGGAGGCTTTACAAGAGGCATTTTTCAGCTGCTTGTTTCTCAGACCAGTAGACGTCTCAGCTGCGGTCAGATGAAGGTTACAGCTATCAGTGATGTAATGTTTTTATTATTAAACTGACACTAGCGAGTCAGATACAAGGCACAAAAAATAACACTGTTTCTGAAGAAAACAATGGCCTTTCTGATTCTGTTTTTAAGGTATGCATTTACCCCTGCATGTGGTTAGTTGTGTTTTTGCTTGTACAGGTGCAGCCTTTGCATATTCTTTTTCAGCTTTAAAGGACATAGCAATATTGGAATTCTGTTTTTGGTGGCAGGAAATTATAAAAAAAATCTCTGTCATGACACCTCAGCTGAAACCTTAAAAATAGTAAGTACCTGTTTCTGTTCTGTGACAGCATCTTCTTTTTTCCCCCTCTGTGCAGCAGTTGAAATAACAGGATTTCAAAAAATGCAGCAGAACTAAATCATGGTTTCAGGATACCAAAAATGAACTTTTAAGCACTCCTAAACTGGGTGAGAAATGTTAGTCCAAAAATGCAGAGCATAGTTTGTATTATAAATGTAACTTGGTCATTCAAGTTTACTCCAAAAATGTCTTCTAGCAAGCTCTTTTCTGGATGGTGTATGGCTTGCATGTCAGCCTGCATTTTTACTCAGTCAAGATCATTTTTTCTTAACAAATAGACTACGGCAAACACTCCGTATTACATACACTGGTTACTTGACAGAAACGCAGTTATACGTTCATACTTTTTATAGATCATGGTAGATAATTGGATGGAGTCAGAATAAGTAAATACTGACCTCTGAAACAAATACAAAAATTCTGTTCCACAGCTGCAGTTCTGGTAACAGTGTTACAGAGAGTTCAAAGCTCTGGCAAAGAAAGAGTTTATCGTGGAAAGAAACAGATGTAACTGTGAAAACAAGGTTGCCATGTTCCTGAGAAGAGCACTGACATCCCACAGTTACTTAGAGATACTTGCCCAAAACCGAAGTGATGCTGAGGAGACAGGGATGTTCAGCTCTCATGCCAATACATCTGGTAGTACAGCAATGTGAGGGTACACTGAAACAGCAAAGCAATCTGCCACACAAATCCAGTGACGTAGCAGAAATTTCACTGCTAAAGCTTTCTAGTGAAAACGTAGCTTCAGTCCAAAAATATTTTTAATGCTGATATTTAGTGACATAAGACATTTTGCAAAGCTATATGCAAGTCAGAAATGTTTATTTGTTTATTAAGGTTGTAGTAACAACTGCAGTTCTTAAAATTCGCTGGCTTATTCAGACTAAAACCAAGCGCTTAAACAGCAGTTAGGGAAAATTTTGCTGTAAGCTAAGCCGGTGCTAAATGTCCCCGAAATATGTATTTGAAAGATTAAAGAGAACATCAACAGTGAACCTGTGTCTTAAGGGAGCCTAATATTCACTACTATGACTAGTTGTATCTGAATAACATTTGCAAGATCACCAACAAGATGTGTCTAATGAATGGGGTTTGGATAAAGCACATGTTGAGAAGAAGAAAACGTACAGCTACTGTAAAAATGAAGTGGGGTTTCACAAACTAAAACTTTCTCATCTAACAGCAAGCATACACAGAAATGAAAGATGCTGGCTATTCCTATTGCAGGTCTGTGCAGAAGTAGCGATGCTGTTGCCCGGGAGCGGAGCAGTCACAAGGCGCAGTAGGTGGCAGTACACATCTTAACGCCCTAGAAGAATGAATTGTGCAAGCAGCGTGATTGCAGCGGAAACAAATATATTGTTTTGGATCCGTATTATTTAAGGTGATGAAGACAGTTGTCTGAGGAGCAGCACCTGCTCTATGTTGTCTCAGTCTTTCGGCCTTTCTTCAGCATACATAGACATTCATACAATGGAGAACTAACAGCTTCAGAAATGCAGAAAAGACTGCTCTTTGCCAGCCTGCCCTGGGAGCTGCTCTAAGCCAGACTAGGAGTCTTCAGCCAATAATCTGCAAAGGTTTTTAAATAGTTTGACATCTCAGCAGCTGGCTGGCTTGATTCTTTTTGGATTTTTTGCTTTATTTTGCTTGACTCTTCAAAAGCAATGCAGTGCATGTTCTATGGTTTCAATGTTCTTCATTTGTGAATGGTGAATTATATTTAAATTATTTCAATTTTACAAAATGCATCTGTATTCTCATTAAATATATATACCTGGAAGTTTTCTGCTAAGCATATATTTGGAAATGATTTCCAGCTCTTTAATGCTTTTTGGGTGGAGCACCTACTTACCTATTGCTCCTGACTAAAGTCAGCAGTATTTTGAGAAGAGGTGAGAGAGGTCTGAGTCCACTTCCTATCCACTAATGTTTTTTTTTTTTCCTCTCACAGGTTGTATACAGGTCCTGTGCTTTTCTCCTCTGTGAGAGATCTGTTTTAAGTTGTCCAAGATGCCTGTCTTTGGGTGATAATAGTAGGGCTGGCTCTGCTCTCAATAAAACACTGACATATGAAAGCAGACAACGTAAAAGCTGTACTTATCATAAAGTTTCTTCTCCTTTGCCTGGCCTTGGGCCTTGCTGTAATTGTACCCATTTATGCATCTCCTGCACAGCAACAACACAAATACTTGTGCTCCTGCAGGAATGTTTTTGCTACTCTAGCACTATTCCTTTCCCATAAACTGTTAGGGAAAACAGGATTGTTCCTGAAGCAAGGACCTGCTTAAAGTTCAGCACACCTACATATACAAACCCCATTCACCTTAATCCAGAGCAAGGCTGAAGGGATTTAATAGCATGTTTATCTGAATTCATCCAAGATGACAAGATAGAGGAGAGAGTGAATCTGGAAGCCCCATAGCACAGTTAGCATAGCACTATACACAAGTTAAATAAATTCAGCTTCTCAGCAGAACTATCTGCTGCAAGACAGCTTTGGGATTACAGCTGCCTTGCACTTCCTGTCCACTCAGCAAAGATAAAATCTTTCAGAAAAGAACATTCTCATCTCAGTAGGAATTTTAAGGGAAAGAGGAGAGATCCCGTCACCATGACCTCCAAGGAGCAGTTTTAAAAACAAAATATAGTACAAATAACCAATGACATTTCAGGACTACTAGTGAAGGATTGTTTGTGTAAACACAGATAACTGATTGTCTATAAGGAGCCTCTGCCAGTGGAAGCATGCCAATAGAAGACATGCATCACTTCTTGGAAGAGATTTAAGCCTGACTGGTCAAAGCATAAAATTTATTTTGGCATAGCTAAGAGCTACTAAGCACAGATTTATGAAAAGCATGTTTAATTAAAACAGGTAAAATTAATGGAAAGCTCTTCAGTATAAACTGGGAGCGGAGTGCCAGATTTCAGCTTTGCTTATCTCTGTTATAAACTCTACATTAAATAGTCTTGGCTACAGAAACAAAAACTGAATGTAGTCCATCCATTTGCATAACTGCTCTACTTAGACTGATGAGGTTAATGTTGCTAATTAAAAGATGGTGGTTCTACATTCAATGGCAGCACTGAACACAATGACTTCAGCAGCACTCACCTTATCTGTTCAGTATCACTTTCATCACACTAGTAAAGCTCATCCAATTGTATGGAACGTCCATTAGGGGCTGAATTTGTCCAAAATTTAACTGCTACAGGCATAGCAGTTATTCTATTTCTATTCTCTATTTAAAACAAACAAACAAAAAGAATTTCTTGGCTGAAGATAAATAGACTGCTGAACTATAAATCCTGTGGATTTATGTCTGTAACTCCACTGTATGCCCCATCCATCATAGGTAAAAGCCTATGAGCTCTGACAGCTGAGGTTAGATAAATATTTTCTTGGTAGTCTATTACTCCTAACTGGCAGGTTCATCATCTCCTACAGGACACTATTCTTACAGCAGAATGGGTGCTAGGGCCTCAGCTGCTCCATTTCACTAGGTTACAATGCACTGAACATGTATTTTAACATATCATCATGAATTCAAACTGAGGCTTGGACACAAGCCAAGTTGCACTGCAAACTCCCTTCAAGAGTTTGGTTTGATCTCTGAAGAGTCCTCCCTCCTCCCAGAACAAGGGCAAACGAACAACTACTGAACCAACACATTCCGTTTATAATTAAACGCTGACAACAGCCAAACAGTACTAACAGGAGTTAAAACATTAGTATCCTAGTACATTCTAAATAGAAAGTTAGTTTTAAAAACTAGTTCTTTTGCATAAACACAATATGCCAAAGATTTAAAATATTTATTTACAAACATCATATACACATGCACACTGGAACAACAAGGCTCTACATATTACTTTTTAAAAAGGTGCTGTACAGATCTGTTTCTTGTATAAACACATTCCATGCTCTGAAGTCTGCGACACACAAGCGAGCCACCACTGCGCTAGGGTACTGCTGAACACCATGCCTAGGCAGAGTTGGACAAGTGCCGAGAGCGGCAGGAAAAGTCTAGGAGAGGAGTCACAACCTGCAGGCAGTTCTCCTCACCCTCACAATGCCTTAACTGACTTGACTTTCAGTTAGAGGCCTTGCCCTCCTCCTGGGTTTGTGTAAGCAGAGCACACACAGCAAAAAGGACATTCTTACTATTGAGTGGTAGCTGTAACTAGGGCTACCTTTTTTCTGTTTTTTTTTCCGTTAAAAGCGGTAGCACAAATTCCCCTCCTACATACTCTGAAATGTTGATCTTCCCTGGGAACTGTCAAATTTGTGGTAGTTAACTGCAGTCATGAATTTCTGCACATACGGCAGTCCTTGATGAAGGCAAGCTACTGCTCCTGCAAGTGTATTTTATACAGTGTTGTTCATGTGTAAGACGACTTGCAACATACCTGGAAACCCAGAGCAGCACAGCAGTTCTCAAAGCTCACTTGAGAAAGGTCTGAGTAACACAAGTAGAAGTTATGTTTTGGGAGATACTGGGAATAGTCTCTCGGGAAGCAATTTGCTTCAACTTCAACAGCGTAACAGTCTTCGGCCCTTATGTACACAGCTCATTCCGCAGCAAGGCTGCTGCATATGATCACTGGCACTGACACAGTTTCTGCAGTGGCCTTGCAAGAAGACAAAGTGCAACAATGGCAAAGCTAAACTACTGCAGTGAGAATGCCCAGTGCTAAGAGACATTTGTGTTTTACTACATTTTACATTAAAAAAAAAAAAAAAAAAAAGACGATAAGGATTGTAAAAGTTTCTTCTAACACATGAATCTGGTCTAAACTCCGCTGTAGCCAGCACACTCACATTGAGCATCTAAGTACAATGCTAGACAGATAGAACAAAGGTGAACACAGTAGCCCTCAGCAAGGACACCCCTCATCCAAGAGCAGCCACCTGCTCCGAGTCTGCAAATAGCGCTGTTTTCCTCTATTTCTGTAGCAACAGCAGCCACTGAATTCATCCTCCTCTACTGACAGCAGCTTGGCTCTCTGGGTGAGGCAGTAACAGGTATAAAAGTAAAATCCAGGTATTCAAGAGGTATTCAAGCTGTGTTGTAGTTAAGTCACTCATCCCCTCAAAGAGAGGGGGCTGATTTTGATAAACCTTTTCTTTTCTCCTGTCTCACCAGGATTAAGCAGACTCATATACATGATCTGCTAGCTTCATATACATGATCTGAGAATGGAAAAAAAAAAAAAAAAAAAAAGGGATGAACACCCCATCTAAAACCTACTAATAGTTTGTCTTCAACAACTGGAAGAAATGGTAGAATTATCTACCTTCTTCTGAAGTAGTTCTTCAGGTTGGATATATAATTCTGGTCCAGTAGAGGAAAAAGGACTTAACTCCTTGGTTTAAGAGGTGGCGTTCTTCACTCTGACTCAATATTGGACCAACACACCAGCATAACATTAGTGCACTGTACGTAGCATGATGTCCAAATGGCAAAAGCAGAATCCAAAAACTCAAGTAGCCTTTACAATGAGGCACATAGCACCTGCTAACTCGGATAAAGCAGAAACATTCTCACAAAAGCTTTAGGGAACGTCCATCATCTTAGCCCAGGCTTAATGAAATCCAAAGTTTCACATTCGAGGCAAAGCTTGCAGAAGCCTATCTATCCTTAAAGCTCTGGAGAAACCTAAATAAAAAGGTAGACATAACAGCCTTTTATAAATACATCTAGATGTTAACAGCAAAACCCCGACCACATTACCGTCTTAAATTACAGTGTTTCAGTAGTAGTAAATGGAAGAGAGCACTGCACGTAGTTGAACTTAAAGCACAGTATAAAAGACAAAGCTATATTGTCCATACTTCAGGAAGTGTTATGGATGTTAGAAACATTTAGAGAATGTAAATGACTGCAAAAATAACGAGAGCATTAAATAACTGATGCTGGTAAAGTATGTGTCAAAGAAAAAAATGAAGTACTTGAGCCTCTCCCAACTTCTCACATCATCTTTGCCTATGTACCGTTACCAATGCACAAATTACATTTTCTCTCAATTGCAGTTAACAAATTCCTGTCATATCACAAGCATTCTACTCATCAGTTTTTCCTCATTTAAAAGAGCAACCAGATAAATGTCTCATCGTTTTGAGTGTAACAGCCACATTTCTTTTTCCTGTCTAAGACTAAGAATCTCATTAAAAATTTTCTTTCTAGCAAACAGGCAGGGGCTTTTCCATCATGTAATCCATAAATCAGTTTTCAAGCAACATTCTGTTTCCTCAGATAAGTCAAAAAGGTCCTGCCATTTGAGAGTTGTCAAATCTGAAAACAAAGGTCACAGGAATTGCCTCTCTCTGTATATTGATCTCCGCATCACAGGAAATATATACTTTTGCTCCACAGAGAAGCTATTAAATCCACTCTACATTCAACTTGCTACAAAGATAGCCTTCCAATTAGAATAAGTGATTGCACCCACTGAGTATATACACACCTTATTAGAACCTTACGTAGAACAAAGCTGACTGCAAAGCAGATAGGTATCAACTCACTGCCCAAAAGACTAGAAAGCCTCTCCAAACTGTGACGTAGAGACATGCTTCTTTTACCTGCACATTTCACCTTACGTTGATTACACATATGCTGACTGCAAATCTCTTCCTCTTTCAGGGCAGAAGTTATGAGACTGCACCAGTCTTCCAAGGCTTGATCAGCTGATCCCAGAATATATTCCTATCCTTCAAATCGTTGTGTCACAGGAGAAAGTCTTTCTTCTTTGATATTTCTACATACAAAGAAAGACTAGACATTTTCAAACACTGAATTAGCACTTTAAAAAAAATGATAAACCATAGTCTTATTCATAGTAATAAAGAATTTAGTTTAAAATCAGATCAATGAAGTCAACAGAAAAACTGCTATTTATACATATTTCCACTAAAGTCTTAAATGCTTTTTCCTTTTATTCTCAGTAGAATTCAACAAAAAACTTATCTAGTATAATACTACTTCTGTGCCAAATTCTTAATTGGCTTTATTATGAAGAATATTCTGAGATGACTGTTAACATTAGTTAAGAGACAGAAAAGCTGCTCCTGAAATTAAAAAGAAGCACCACTTAATTGAGTGATAGTAAATTGAAATGTTTATCTGTTCAGCTAGAAAGCATAATATTTCTTAAGTCAAAACTATTACATCTTTTAATTAGGCACTACTTTAAAGACAAGAAGATGGGAAGAAATACCGATCATAAAATAAAGGAGTAAAAAGAGAAACTGATCTTCTTGAACTAAACAGTTGGATGCTGTCGAACTGGATTGCATATGAGGTACTGAAACAGAATACGTAAATTAAGTACACATCATGAACTAACCTTTCAACTTAGATTTTTTCTCCTTATTATTTCAACACTTGCACTTCCCCATCCCTCTCAGGGTATTCTGACTGATGTTCTTCCAATAAACTGCTGCAAAGTTTAAGCCTACAAATAAAAAACAATTCCATTCTGTATCTCTATTTCCATTCAAAACGACTAAGCGGTTGACTTTATTATGGTACCTTTTAATACAAAATACAGTTACAAGCTGCTTTTTAATACAGACTGTCCTATAATGATGCCTATGGTTTGCAATGAGAAAACATTAAGAACGAAGTTTTACCACACAACAAATACTGGCCAAAATATCCCTAAAAAGAGCATTAGAGATGCATATTCTTAATAAAACCTTAGTTTAAAATACAGAAGTAAGACAACACACTTCTAATATGAAATAAATAAAGTCCCTGATACACAGGTTTTTTATACCTCTCAAGCCTGCAGTCTGAGTCTCTGCATGTTTTGTTGTCCTGTAGAAGGTTGGATTTTTTCTGTTTCTGATCATTCCATCCTGAAGAACAACTGTCTGGAACCTGGTCACTGCATAAAAACAAACAACCACCTCTGTAGTCAGCTACAAAACAGCTTCATCTCAAGAAAACAAGACAAGAAGTTTTCAAGTGCTAGGCTTCGCAAGCAAGAGGGAACTAACAGTTATTGGGAACAACAGCTTTCCCTAAGACAAAAAAGGGAAAGCAGCTCAGCATCTTGTACGATTAGCTAATAGCAGAGGAAGCAGAAAGGAGCAGAAGGAAGCCAGACTGAGGTTAGCCAAGTCAAGGAACAAAAATAACCAAACAAACCATATGCTGCGGGAAGTATGGGGCGGGGGGAAAGGAGGAAAGACTAAAGCAGGGCTAAAGAAAACAGTGAAGGAAAAGGAAGTTAAAAAAAGCCAAGGGCAGCTTCACAGCACAAGCATTCTGGTATTTGATATTATGGTATTTACCTTGTTACTTCTGTACCATGTTGTATTGTCATTATTTCATCATTTTCACCTGAGGTTCCCCACTCTGAACACCGTGAAAAAACCTCCTGATGTCCCGATTCAGTAAGACTAGAAAGCAAGCAAAAACGTCTAAAACTACGGAGCTTTTTGTTCCTCTGAATGCTTCTAAGGATATTGGAGCTAAGTAAGAAGAAGAAAAATCCACACCTGTACTAAGGTTCTTAACAAAAGGCTACCAATCCCCTAAAACCTAAAACCATTGTTCCAGTTTTCTTTGTGGTTTTGACAACAGTATGTATAAACTGTGCCTCTCTTCTACATAGACAGCCTACCATTTCCCATTTACAAGACGATATTTTATGTAGCAGCAAGGAAAAAAAATAAGGAAATATGATTAAAAACAATTAGTGGAAGAGTAGTTTAATTCCTAAACAACTTTGAATAAAGCAGTGCTAGCCTGAAAAACTCTGAAATATTCAGACATTTCAAAATGCTTCTGCTTCTCATTTTTTAATCGTTAATCTCACTTTGCCCCACTCCCAGATGGCTGACCTATTTTTTGTTGTTTCAACAAGCCTTTTTTCCCATGCCACCTTTCATAAGGCAGGGAAAAGCATAGCTGAAAAGACACAAAACTTCCCCTTTAACATCCTTAATGAATACACATTTTTCCATAAACATCTGTAGTAAATATAACATGTAATAGTTAAACAGGCAGTAAGTTTCAACATGCGCTGACACTGAGGAGTGCACAGGCTTTTTCATGAGTCTCTATTCCTTTGTCATGACATTCATCTACTTGTACATACTCTGTATGCCAAAAGGCAGAATACAGTGCCTGTAAAAGATGTTTCAGTGTTACAAGTACCTTAAAAATCTTATGTGAAATAAGTATGTCAGAGTCCCAAAAATTTCATATTTATAAACTTTGAAGGAGAAACCACATTCCACTGGAAATCAAGGACAAGACATTACCATTGCTTAATTCTACACATAAAATAATCTGCCCTAAAATAACCTGTGCTGTGTATTTTGACACTGTATTTTCTTCACCTTCGCAAACACTTGTCACCAAGGTTATTCTGGCATGATTTCCTTTCCTCATTAGAATGCAAATACGTTTAGATTAAAGCTATTAGCAAATAGGGGAAAGAGGGGATAAATTTCAGTCATATTCAAAAAGCCAGCCATAATGCGAACAGATCTCCGTACAGAGAATCCTTTCATACCCTTCCAGTGCGTGATACAGATGCACGTAATGGTTTTTGCCCTTTGAGCCTGTAGAGGAGTCAGTACTATTTCGTTTTCTGCGTTTCCATACTGGAGAAGAATCGAGAGAACAGGGACTGCAAAAACGAGACACAGATTTTACATAAAAAGCATTCTTCCATCATCTATGTTTAAGTTTGTATCACAGTTATGCAAAATAAAAAACATACCACACAAGAAGAGTTTTCTCCTTAAAACAAGACACACAAGTTACAGCAAAAGGAACACCTAAGAAAATGGTTCAAATTTTGTAACCACTTGACTGTATTCTGAAAACTGAACCAAGTTGTAATTGCCAGTGAAACTCCACTGAGCTTGGAAGAAGAAGCATTTCCAGCCCCACATGCATAGCCCAGATCAAGACATCTCAGTAGACAGAATTGCATGAGATGCTTCACTGTCACTCTCCACGCTGTCTGCACACAAAGAGAACACTTAGTTTAGGCTCATAAGTCTTGCTTCTGAAGAAGAAAGTCTATTTTCAGCACTTGCCAATTTTGGTTAAAGACACCTCAGTACTCCACTGTATGAGCAGACAAGCAGAAAGAATATTTCCTTTTTCTACTGTTAATCATGCGATCTGCAATGCTGGTACTTTTTCCACACTCAATACCTTGTACCAGATTCAACAGTGTAACTACCAAATGGAGAGACAGAGAAGTAACTGCTCCCTCATTAAATACTTCCCACCAAAAAAGTGATACTAGCAATATGCATTGCATTTTCTCAATTAATTCATCACAAAACTTGATTTCATACCTTTCTGATGCATAGTCTGTCTGTTTGCACTGATTTTCACATTCATTTCTCTTCTGCTTTTCATCAAATCCTGGGCAGCCAGAGTCCTCCTGATCTTTATAGACCCATTCTTGGGAACTACTTGAAGGTTCTGTACTACTAAAATGAGAAAAATCGAGATTTAAAAAATTATCCATCTAGCTTATCACTCCCAGCAGAAGACAGTTCAGTTGCAGTAGTTGATAGTTCATTCACACAATACCCAGATGGTGCAAACATTTGCAACCTCCATCACGGAGGATAGCACAACTGAAGTTATTAACACAATAGTTAAAGTGCTAAGAGAATTCCATTCACTCTTCTCCCAGTTTACTTCCCAACAAATACTAGGTATTAGTTACTGAAGCTAGCCCTGTTACAGAAACACCAAGTTCTTAAAAGATTAAAATAGTCTTTCAAATTTGAATACAGTTGCCACCATCTTCTGCAGAAGATTTAAAATCTCTCCAATCTTTAGCTTCGGATTCTCAACAGATCATTATTACAGGAGTAGGGCAGTTCTACTGCCATCAGAAAGAAGTACCCACCATAGTCTAACCATAGATGAAAATATTATGAAGACCAAGGAATCAACAAGTTTCCACTTATTACTATCCCTTCCTAGAAAAAATAGTTTTATCTTGTGTTGACCAGTGCAAACACGCAGGGAATGGAATGTACTACCGCAAACAGACCACATGCTTTCCCCCACAAAGTGCCTTACTGGAAGTGAATTTAGTCTAAACATTAGAAAAATTTTGAAGACTAACAGAATTTGACAGGGGAAAAACAAGGTACTAGAGGAGCCTGAATGGGACTCCTGTTTCTGAGCCTGAGATCAATTCTCTTTCTTGCTCCCAGTAAGAAATGCTCCAGAGAAAGTAGAAACTGCTGTGAAACAACAGATGAGTGCTGATTAATTCACCCATACACACACTGGCTGCAGATCCCAGGTTTCTTCTTCAGGAGGATCCCAGGCATGCAGTGCTATCTTCCACAGCCGGATCTGCTGGTCCCAGGATCTGCGGCTGTACTTCTTAAATTTGTTGGGAGTTCTCGGATGAACTCCTGGTATTCGTTGATTCCTGTAAAAACACAGTAATATTTATACTTCAGGACATGATTTTCTTTCTTCCAAAAAATCCTTAGTCTATCAGATTAAGCAAGCATCAATGGACTATTAAATAAAATACTCCCACGTTAATAGCTTAACTGAAACAGCTATATTCTAAAACACTGTCAGAAACAAACCACATGAGCAACAACTAACAATAACATACTGAGTCAGACCAGAAGTCTTTCCAGTCCAGCAGCCTGACAGTTGCCAAAAGCAGATGCCTACTGCCTAAGGACAAATATGAAACAGGAGATACTCCTTCAATACTCTCCCTGCCTCCAACTATTTCTATCTCAGATTTCCTGAGTCAGATGTAGTTTCTTCATATTTAATATCCTCAGTGAATTTTTCTTCCACAATTGTTCATGAATTATTACAATAGAGACTGTACACTTCTAAATAGCGCTTGCCCTTTGAGAGTAAAGATTTAAAAAACAAAATACCCACATCCTGTGGGCAATATGCAAACAAGTGAGTAAATGCTATGCCTTTTCACTAGATCTGCAACAGGCAAATGCTATAACAACACTGTTCGAGATCACCAAATGGCTGGAAGTGGCATTTCTCAGATGGTATCTCAAACCCAGATCTTGCCCAACTAAAGACTATTGAAGACCTCCCTAAACCATATCTCCAGTACAAAATAATCCTGTGGTTATACTGTGTCATACTGGAGTAGGCTTTTATGCCTGGGAAAAAAGGGAATATTATAATCATGCTTTAACTCATACAAAGTATCTTTCTTTAAAGTGTTTTTCCCACCAGCTTCACAGACAAATACACAAAGCCATAAGAGTTTGACTATCTCTTCTGTAACAGAAGCAGACCCCTGTTAAGAAATTGTGTTATTAACTACCCTGTTAAAATGCCATCCGGTAACTTTTTTTTTATTATTATTATTTTTAACTAGTTTATCCCATGCTTTTTCTGGAATATCATTCTCACTTGTTTTCCACCTACAATTTAGATGATCACAGCCAAGCTATGTGCATGCCAGGCATAACCATAAGACCAGCTACAGTCCTACCACACTGATGATGAAGCGACAAGAAAAAATACAGTTCACAAGTCACACTGAGATTCTTTGGGGCAGGGGAGGGAGGAGGAGAAAGAGTTATTGAAGATATGATTATGATACTGCAGCGTATCTGTAATTGCTATCTGTTGTAGATTTTCAGTCATCTAGGCTACTTTTAAATTTTGCTTAACAGCAAGCTTGCAGTGTCTACTGTGCTTGGCTGACAATTTTCACAACAGACTCTTAAGTGTAGAATCCAGAAAAAGTAGGGCAACCATAAATAACAAGTAATTTAAAAAAAAACCTCAAAACCAAAACTAAGAAACAGATGCACATCCATATGTTCCCACAGAGTAGTTTCTGAATTCTTATAGTTCTGAAGCAAGTAGAGAGAGCTGACTGAAAATCTAAATGTAACTTAAGTACTACAACTCACAGACTTTGTGAGGCCCAAAGTGTCATGTCAGAGAATGGAAGAAATCCAGGGCTTGATTTCAGTTAGCAACCGAATAATCACTGAAGACTAGTTGCCCTTACCCATACTTAAATGAAAAGTTTTATTCAATCCTCATTCCAAAGTGTCACTTTCCAACACAAATTAACTTCATGTTGATCTAGCAACAGTCACCAGAAGCTTCACAGGGAGCTGACCAACAAAGAATTTATTTAAAGCTTGCTACTGACAACAAGAGTACTCAAGGGTCATGTTTAGCTTTAAGCTAGCTTCAGTGCAGAAAATTCTTAGCTTCCTTTTGACAAAAAGGATTATAATTCACAGGTTTTATTCATTTTTTGTCATTCCTATTTTAAGAGAACTAAAGCCATACTCCGAACTACACGTCTGCAACAAGTAACTATTTACTTGGAAATTTGCAATGCACAGTACAACTTACTTTGGCACTTCTTTAATATATCTGTCATACGCGAGGGTGTTCTTTCCAAAATTGATCTGTTTTTGCCTTCTCCTTAGAACCACCTCATCGGTTTCCCTTTCCACTGGATTAGGGGAATCATTTGAAACGGAACTTAAAAATAAAAGTTAGAATCAAGTTAGTAGCTTCACAATAAGTTATACACACATATACTCTAGAACCACTAGAATATACTCTGATAGATGGCAGTGACTCATTCACAGAGGTGATGGTAATGTAACCAAATGAACCACCAGAACAGATCAGCCTTTTCAAGTTTATGTAATTGCTCAGATTTGTACTAAGTTAACACGTATCTGAGGGTACCAACCGTACAACTACCTTACTAAAAGTTTATGACTAGTTCTGTAACAAGGAAACAAAATGATAGATGATTCTTGCATACATGTAACAACCTTCTATTATTTAAAAAAAAACAAAAAAAAAATCAAAAAACCCCTTTAATACAACAGAGACAGATAATATAAAGGAGACTAGCTTGAATGATCTTATAGCCATTTCTCTAACACTAGAATACTGCTTATGTAAAGTTGTAATAAATACGCAATTTAATCTGAAAAGAAAGAGATTCTGATATGATCTCACTAACAGCTTTTAAGACAAGATCTTCTCTGTGCTATTCTCTCCTTCAAGTTTCCTTCAGGCTTGAAATGAATCAGTTTGGCCAACTTAACGGTGAGAAATCCAGAGTGTGACGGAGAGAGAGGCCAAGATATAGGATACCATCACCTCCCTCTTATGCGATGTGTTTCAAATCTTCATTAACGCATGTAAAGTGGTTGGAAGTCATCAGATGGCTGTTGCTAAAAATCAAAGCACCTATTTAATGATTATGTAATACTCACTTTGTCATTTTTTTATTTGATGTCCTCATTGCTCTGCCTTCTTCAATTCTAGTTCCCCAGTCTGAGCAGCTTGAAAGAGGCTTAGAACATTCTGATATTGTAGAACTGGAAAATAATTAGATCTCTATGTGAACATTTGTTGCTCATAAGTTATTTAACTGACAAAAAAAAAATCAAGTGGCAAATGCAGCTTTGCAAATCAAGATAGCATAGTCTAGCAAGTTACCACCCTCCACAACTGTAACACCAACTGGCCATGGGAGTGCTCCTATTCCATTTCACTGTACAGTCAAACAGATTAAAATATCTCAGCTTAAGTCACCTTCCACTGTGACATAAGACCAATCAGTTTTACTTTGCAGGGAAAGAAAGTGATCATGAAGTGAATTTCATATCAGAACCATAGAGCTGATAACCTCTAAAAACATTCCTAGGTCAACCAAATACTTTTCCATACTACGCTAAGGATTTTTTCCAATACCTCAGTTCTATCAAAGAGCACAACACATGAAGTCACCTGAGGTCAAAATTCAGTTTAAACACTGCCGTCAGTGATTAGCAGAGTACATTGTAAAGGACTGAAGAGATGCTTAAGAAAGAGAGAAGCGTCTACCATATTAGCAGAACTAACATTTTGTCAGATACCAGCATGACTTCATATCTTCCCAAAATACAATTTCAAGGATGTATATACTGTCGTGTAAAGTAAAAAATGAAGCCAGGAAGCTCCTACTTTAATAACCATCTGGATCACTAATATTCTGAGTAAAGAGAAATTTATCAATTCCTTATTAACTAATGAAAAGTGGATAATGCTGTAGTATTTTGAAGCGCTGAGAACTCTTCCTTCCACAAAGTTAGTCCCATTCCTTTGATATTAATGCCTCAACATTTAACATAAAATACAGACGTAGTTTTAGTTTAGGTTACAAAACGTTACTCTACCTAAAATGTTTCATACCAACAGCTGTAATTGCCATCCATGCTGCTAATGTCTCTTAATATTACACAAGATAAAGACTCAACAGAGAAGGAACACATCTATTCTGTCCCCCCCAAAAAAAGCTCCAAGTGCATCTAGTTTGATTTACTGTCATAACATATTGTTAAGATTTTTTATAACTTCAAAGACATAGGGACACCTCCTGCATACAAGATTATTTTTCTCAACCTCTTCAAAAGATCTAGTTATTAACTGAAGCAATATCAGAGGCCACCAGAGATTATAACCTTCATATAATGTAATACTCAGAGATGTACAAATTGTATATACATAAAGTCATGTGCCCTCAGTAAAATATCTTGATCAAATACTCATCATCATCTCTAACTTATGTTCTGGTCAGCTGTTTGCAGATACCTAAACATTCATTAGTTTTTTTTATTTCCTGACAAACACCAATATACCTATCTCCACTACTTCCTCTACCTGAGCCTGCTCTCCAGAATATCCAAAAGAAAAGCAGAATACTCTTAGGACTACCTACCTATAAAATTTGATCTCATCTCAAGTTGTCCTCAGTAAGGGACTGCAAAGAAAATAGGTATTTACTAAAAACTGTGGTACAGCTGAATAGATTAAGCACACTGACAGAGGAAGACAAAAACATTATGGTTTGTCCACACACAGATAAATACGCATCAGCAAAGTAAAAAAGTTACAGCATATTTTTCAAGGGACACTTTCTACTAATACAGAAGATGTTACCATCAAAAGGTTTCCAATTGCTGCCTCACTATATAATATACAATTACTCCCTTTCATAGAGAGTAATTGAAAATTTTATGATATGAATTCTGAATAGCCAAACTGTATGGTCTACTCTTACATAACAAGGCTATCATTTGCTAACTCTATGCTCCATATTATTACAAAACTGTTCAAAACTTCTCAAGTTTTGCTGGATTTCTAAAGAAAGAAGTTATTTCACAGTAAAATGAAAATTTAAGCAAATTCCATATTTATTCCTTACCACTCCACTGAGCGATCTAAATGTTTAGACAGATACTCATCACATACCAAAGAATCTGAACCATTCCAGTTTCTGCATTTCTGCTCTAAAAAGCAGCAGTGTGGTGGTTGTACAGAACTAGAAAACAATAATTTTCATTGTAACCTAGTCACTGGTAGGCACTGAACATCACCTTCTCAAAATAAATATGACAATCTATCTATGATCACTTGTCATTGCAAATCACTGATTAGTTTGGCTTACAGATACATATGATTTGCATCAGTGTTTGACTACTGCAATTAAGATAACTAAAAATTAACAGATTAAAGTTTGGGTAACCAAAAAAAAAAAAAAAAATCCTTCCTCAATCAAAAAGGGGGGGGGGGAAAACATCAGAAGACCTTCAGCAGTGTTTATGGAACTGCTGACATACGCAACATCCACAGACTGTCCTGTAGTAGCAGTGCATTAGTTTACATATATATACACCATCCCATTCAGCACTAATCTTTGAGAAAGAGGCCAACATACAGAAAACAACATACAGAAAAATTACTTCAACACAGGAAACAGGCCACCTAGTAAGAGAGAAGTAGGTCAAATGTTCACTTAGAAACACTTTCAGACTGCAAATTCCTTACCAGAGACTGCTGTGTAGTCTTTACAATTATAGGAGAAGGAATGAGAGTGCGGCACTTGCAAACACAAGGTCGGTCAAGGATTACTTAAGAATCAAGAGTTACCTACATTTTCCCTGGCTTCCTCTCCTGTTGTGGGCCTTTGATTTCTGAATTTCTCTTACATGTTAGGTTACTAAGCAAAACACCTTCAGCTTTCAGTGAACACAAGACCTGGCTTCTAGGGTAAAGACGCACCTGCAGGCCGGCCTCGGCCTCCGCCCCCGGGAGGGGACGAAACCTCCACACAATAAACACGCTTCTGCGCGAAGGACAGACCCTGCCGCTGCAAGCCCTCTGCTTTTTCGAGGTGCGCGGGAGGAAAGGCAGGCTTTCGTCGCTTTAACGCTGGACTAACAGCTCCTGTTTTCTTCCCTCGCCTCCTCCCCAGAGCTCTGCACCCGCGGCCCTCCGGCAGCTTCCTGTCCGCAGGGCCCCGGCAGCGACTGCTGCGCAACGCGGATAATTTAACCCCAGCCGCGAACCTAAGCGGCGTCTGAACAAAACGGCGCTTCTAACACGGTCGCTCCCGGCGGAAGCGCTGCGCTGTCAAAACCTCGGTCTGTCCCGCGCCAACGGTCACTGCTGGCGACAGCAAAGGACAGCGCGGCGCCAGCCGGGCCTCACCTACAGCCCCATCGGAGAAGCCAGGAGGGAAACACCGGCCCAAAACTCCGCCTCGCAGCCGAGCTAGGCATCTGCTGCCGCATTTCTCCCCGGGAGCCGCCCGCGGGGTACCGGCCCCTCCCTCACGGCTGGGGGCCCACGCGTCCCGGGAGCAGCGAGGCTGCCGCCGCCCGTCCGGAGGGAGCAACGGGGACCCTGCGCGCTGCGCTGCGCTGCGCTGCGCTGCGCTGCGCTGCGCCGCGCCGCTCCCCTCCCTCCCGCCGCCGCCGCCGCAGCTCCCACCTGCGCGGCCCGCGCAACATGGCCGCAGCGGGCGGCCCCGCCCGCCGAACATGGCTGCGCCCCGCCGGCCGCGAGGGCAGAGCGCAGGCGCGGGATTCCGGCCGGCGGGAGTGTGCGCAGGCGCCGGGGATGCGCGCATGCGCAGAGCGGCTTGCGGAGCGGCGCGGGAAAGGAAGCGCGCAGCAGCCCGGGGCGCTGAGGCGAGCGGGAGGTGACGGTGGACGCGGTCTGCGGGCAGCTCAGCAGCGCGGGTGGCGGGCACGGCGACAGGCGCTCCGCGGGAGTGCGCTCCGCCCAGCTGTTGCCCGTGACAGCTCTAAGCAATGCCGGAATATAAATTTTGGATGTTTGTGTCTATGAGGGGTTATCGCCACAGTATCTAAGAGCTTCTTAGGTAAGAGATTTCTGGCAGTTCCCCCACTGAGTGAATGGGATCCAGTGTCCGTTCCTTGCCCCAGCCACTTATGGAAAGTTTTTTTTCTTTTTTTTGATACACAGATTTTTCATGACGTACTTCCTTTATGTATGGCCTTTGTATTCTTGCATTGAGATTTTTAGTAGGAAAATTTAACGAAGAAGTAAGTAATTGTCAGATGCTCCTTTAGGAGTAAGTCCTACTTTGTATTGACTTATCCTAAGCTAACACACCGTATGTAGATGAATGTCTGATTTCCACCCAAACAATGTTTTGGACTGTAAGAAGTAGTTAAAATGAAAACTAAAAGTCTTAAATACAGTCAATTGTACTTTTATTCAGGTAGTTTTAAAATGAACTACATGTATTAAGCCTTTTGCTTAAAGGCTATCCAAATACAAAACAGTTTTAAAATATATAACTATCTGGGTAAAAAACCTCCCCACACATATACCTGTAGTATATCTTTGGAAGAAAGTGTCTAATAATGCCTGTCAGAGCTTGAATATTCATTTCATCTTAAATATCTAAAAAAATATGTCCTTCTTAAGAAGCAGCTGTCAGAATTTAATGATGTGTTACTCAGGTTTAGTCCGACTGGAATGGCACATGGCTGCTGTCTACAGAGCTTTAGTGCAATAAAAATACTCTGAAGTGATCACATAACAACCAGGTATTCCAGTTTCAAGTTATGGCAAGCCTCATTATAAACAACTTGCATTCGTAGCACAGATTTCATAAGATTCAAAATATATCCTGGTTGGATAAAATGCCTTCCATGGTCAACAAATTATTGGCAAAAATCAACAAAAATTGTATTTTGCCAGTAACTTACGGAATCGTAACATTTCAGATAAAACACAACAGTGGCAATGATACATATAGCCATGTACTCAGAAATACCTATTAAGCCATATATTAACTAACACCTATTAATACCACATATGTGGTATTTATACTGACACTGTGCATCGACGAATAAATTGTTTTATAGCAGTCATTAAATTTACATTTTCATAATATACTTCAGTATACTAACATTGCCTATCTACAAGGCATGTTGAAAAGCATGCACACAACTAAAAAAAAGCCCAACTCTAAAGCCTTAATAGTTAAAGAAATTATTATTAAGTAAATATTTTATCCTATCACACTATTTGTCTCATAAGTGCTGCAAAGAGAAATATTCCAAATACTACCTTTATGTTTATGAAGCATATCATGATCAGTTGGGAGGCAATATATTTCTTTTTCCTGCAAGCAGTGACCTTCTCTAGAAACAGCCATACATGTGTGTGTGGTTTTTTGGAATGATGATTTGAAATTATCATGAAGACAAACACCTATCTTAATGTTTGGCGAATTACGCAAGACAAATAAGATGCAAGATTACCTATGCAGTCAGAAGTCATGGCTGCTTCTTCTATCATCTCTAAATAGTTCATATGGATTTTTAACAAGTTGTTTCTTTAACACAGCCTTTAAGAAGCTTACAAACCTTAGAGGCATGCCGGACTACTTTGAGAATTTGAACTTGAGAAAATGCTTGTTTTAGAAATATAAGCCAGGCACCATTATTAATATAAATCATCCTTTTATTTTACTAATTATTACTAAGTCTTCTAAGAGGCACTTCTGTGGACAGAACACTACCATGAGTATTATACATTTTTGAATACTACTTTTGTTATACTGTCATATTGGCAAAAGAACTAAAATGAATAAAAGCAAAGTCCCCCTTTGATTCCACTTCAAATCATCTCAAAGATAGATTTCTTTAAAGAACAAAATGACTGCACAAGCAATTGGGAGACTAAAGCTTTTACTACATGAGATATTGTTTAACATTTTTTTTGTATAAAAACATCTGCAACTACATGTGTGTCTATAATCTAAGGTTCTCAAGGCCTTTACAATTTAAGCTTCAACTGTCTTAACAATAAATGTATATATTTATTCCAAATTGAAAAATAAATGTATGAATTGAGTGACTGTGAGCAGCAGAGCCAGAATCTGTAATCCTACTCCCCCTTCTGCAGCTATTTCAAGGACCACATTCCCTATATTTGTGCCACAGAAGTAATACAAAATCCTTACTTGTAAAGGCAATTGTGTAGTGAGGAGCTGCACATAAATGACACCACCTGGCCCAGTCAGAATCTACCACAGATTTAAAAAAGAAAAAAAAAATGCAGAGAACATATCTCAAAATTACAAATAACTTTCCCACAAAAGTACTGGAAAATATCTTAAATTCAATCACTGATCAGTGCCCTGATTTTTTTATTAATTTTCAGACTTGTCAACAAATTTGTCTGAAGGCCTCAATTTTATCCTATTCAAATGAGGATGAATGTTAATTAAGATGTGGGAAAGAGAGACAAATCCATTCTGCCAGTCTAAGCATCAAATTTTAACTCCAAAATAAGTAGTAATAATCTAAAATAAATAGTATGAAAACCAGGAAAAAATCGCCCTTACTAATAAGTAGCACAGACGATTGCATAGTAAAGGTTGTATATAACCACTGAGATTGCTGAAGTAATTAGTGTCCTTAAACCCAAGCAGCCTGGCCTTTTACGTGCATATTAGAAAATACATACACATACATATATAAGTTATAGGTCAGTTCTCATATGATGCTGCCAAGTCTTTTGAGTCTTTATCCAAAATGTGACTTGCAGTCACATGTGTAAACATATCCTAGTTTGTCTGGCTCTAAGTGCAGTTTGGTGTTTTCACCATGTCACCTATAGCTAGGCTGAGACTTTAATGAAATATTTCATGGTTGCACTTCCAGTACTTGTACCATTTTTAATGTTCTGTTACCTATTTCTGCTAAAAGCAGTCTTGCACATCATGGTAATTAAGACTTTCTCAATCAATCACTGGCATATCACCTATATTAGTGACTTACTGATAAGATCCTTGTTATTATGCAAGTAGGAAATATTAGGGCCTTGATTCTCATAGACCAAAGCATCAAAACATTCATTTCTCTAGCTATTTGTCCCACCTCTCTGTCAGAGGTTACTGCCCCTCCTAAGATGGGCAACCCCAGCAATACCTGTACCTCAGTCAGTCAGTACAATGTGTAGTTCAGCGTATGAACTCAAAGTGCACATTCTCCAGCAGCTTAAACCTCACCAGGCAGTAGGCTAAATAATTGTCCATTGAAGGGTGACAGACAACAGGGACACTAAGCACTGTATTTAGGTCCAGGAGTGGAGCTCTCTAAATTCAAAATATTTCTCATAAATTTTTATTTACAAATTACTCTGATGCAGACCACATTATGTGCAGCAGTACCCTGCTAATGCTAAAACAGCGACTACTGCTTATGATCAGTCTCTGAAGTATAAGAATGAAAAACTTTAATTATGATGGTCATTCTTGGGACATCTAGCATGGCAACTTATACCTAATTCTGGCATCTCTTTTAGTGGAAAGGTTATCCTTTAGAAAACTTACAGGCTTTGAAATAGCTGAGCATTCTTTCCAAATATTTAAACAGTTCAAATGTTTGCTGCATTCCCTTCAAATGTTTTAAAAAAAAATCAACACCCAAACAGCATTGAAACTAAGCAATACAACTTCCAGGAACATTTAACTACAACAGTCTACGCACAGCAGTAGCAGTGTAGGTAAACAGGATACATTTCTGAATTCTTCTGTTGTTTGAAATAAATACGTCCATTAAAGTACCAGTTAGAGGCAGATTAATGAAATACAAGGTCCCTGCAAGAGCCATACATCTTTAGAGATTAAATTTCTTAGTCTAGTGTAACCAATCCCTTTTAAGTGAACAGGACCAGCAAAAAACACACAGCTGGTGTACCCATTTGGTGAACACTTGCAAAGATGAACATGAACATTACCAATGGATCAAATAATAAAAGTATCAATGAAATCTAATCAAAGCAATTTTCTCAGCCCTTTAGTAAAGAATCAAAACATCAATGTTAAAACTTGCAAAAAGAATAGTATGTAATACATTCATGGGATACCCTTATTCCATCCAAGACATAACGAAAACAAGAAAAAAAAATGAGAGAGAGAGAGAGATTCCAGAACTGAAATATTTGGTGAATAAAAACACACGAATAAAGGTAAAAGTGGAGAGGAACTGAAAAGATGATAGGCTACTGTTTTCAAGGCTGTCAAAGAAAGCTCTAGAGCTTGCACCTATGTAGAATGTCAAGTATAAAAAAGAAACCTAACAGACTTTTTAGCCAAACCCACTATGAAATACATTTGAATTTTAAAAGTAACATATCAAAATATTATTCATCGTATTATGCAAACATCTAAAATGCAAAATTTGGCTCTGCAAGTTGGGCAAGGCACTCGGCTTGACAGCCAGGTCTCTGGGTGTTGCTGATCCTGCCGGCTGGCAAACCATTTGCCCATGCAGGTGAGGCACCACATAGGACGACAGTAGCATTGCTGGCATTCTCCTTCATTTGGCTCTTGGCAGTTCTTGATGAGCTTGATATTTGCGTTAGTCTGCATGCACCCTATGCAAGGCTCCAGTTCCTGAAGGAGGAAAAAAATGTCAAAACTATGAACTTCACAGAATGGCTGATTTTATTACTTTTAAAAGGCTCTTAGCAAATTATCTCCACAGGCGCATAGCAAGAAACCTGAGTTGGGCAGAGCCTCCAGGCAGAACTGCCCCACCAAAAGATATCATAGATATCAAATTTCATTTGATATCAAGATATCAAATGCTTCCAATCTCCAGAAACATGTTTTATAGGAATACAAACTAACGAATGAGAACAAAGTAACTCTTTAAACGGAGAAAATTCATAACTGCTGCATGAGACAGATTAAACAAGTGACTGAAAGCAAACTTTCCATCTCTCTCTGGAGGGCTCCATCTGCTTACAGAACATAGCAGGTAGGGCAAGCTATGCAAGTAGCTATCTTTACCATTCAGACATGTTCTTTTTTCACAAAACACACAATATATAGTAAAGAAAATAACAAAGCAAACACTTCTCAGTGCTTGTTACAGCAAGTTTTCTTCCTATCTTCTTTCTGTGTAAATAGGAGACATAAATAACAGGGAAAGTCTGGGCTCTACTGAAATCAGTGGGTGCTCCCCTTCAAAGACCAGAAATTTACATAATTTTCTTCAAAGGTATTCCAATAACTGGTATTTCCCCACAGTTAATTATATCACATGAACTTGCAGTTGCATATAGGGAAACCATTTTGCTAATAAATAAATAGTAATTCACATTTCCTATGGCTTGTACAGCCAAAGCTCTCCATGAACTTTGTGTACAAAGTTCAAGACACAGCATACTGAACAGGCAAGGAGACCTGACAGCTCTGAGAAAGGAACCTAACTATCTGCTTTTATACTTAAAAAATGGAGATGCTCATACATCATTTAGCTCGTAAAGGTGTTTTAGGGGCATAAATGAAAAAAAGAAGCAAGATGCTTACTAGTATAGTTACAATAAAACTATGCTCATACCAACTGCACAGCTAAGTAAAGTGATGTTAAGGTTGACTTAAGATAGCACCAAGGTCACAGAAAGCAGCTCTGATCTGTGGTCTGTAGGTCCCATCTCCACTGTCTCTTCCTCTGTCAAGTGTCTGTTCAACCAAACGGTCAGCTTCATTATGGAAGGAATCCAGATGAAAACTAGCCTTCTTTCTTTGCCTCTTTTCACTTGGATCATTCCTTCCAATCAGGTTCACTGCAGACAAACTCCTTTCAACACAGGGAAGACGAGAGTGCAAGAAGCAGGACTGCTTCTTTCAGAAGCTGTTTCAGCTTCTAGCTTGTGAAAACAGAGGCCTATCTTAGGCTTCAGGTAGGAAAAGCTCCAGTATTTAGAGGTTAACTAACTTTTTAAGCTTACTCGCGGATCTTCAGAATAGGGGAAGATCCCACGTTGTATTTTAAATCTCCACATCATAGTTTTGTTCTTATTTATCGCTATCAATCCAAAACTTAATACTAAGTTTATACTTAAATATGTCACAAATTAAAAGCCTTTGTAAGAAAGCAGCTCTCTCAAACAGTATCTTTTTTTCCTTTTTAACGTGAACATCTCTTTTCACTGCTTATTGGTGCTGCAATCGGAATGCACAACCATGGTATGAACAAACATATCTGAACCAGCTATATTTTAGCTAGCTCATGTAACCATACAGTGAAGACAACATATAAGCTGCATGAGACTGCCTGTGATATGAAGTACTCACTCTATCAGCTGGAACATCTGCAACAACTTCACTGGAAGGTAACTAGAGCTAGTTCAGTATATTGAACAGTGCTCTAGTCATGCTTCTGACTGCGGCACAAATACTGTAATGACCAAGTCTCTGAATATTACTGAAGGAAATATTCCATGTCCTTATTTACAATTAAAGCAAGCCTCAATTAAGAACCGTTGATCTATTACAGGAAAAGATCCATCAAAAGCTAGCTTTCTAGAACAACAAGCTGTAATAGAGCAAACCGCCTAAAGCATAGTAACAACTACTGTGACTCTAGCTCCCCATAAACATTCTGGAAATGTAACTTTATCATTTCCAAATGTCTCAGGAAAAAAGGTTTATATAAATTATTATAAGAACTTTTTCCACTATGGTATCTCTCATTTCCCAAATATTTAATGTTTATAATATAGTTAGTTTCCCAGAAGGAACAGAAAAAGCAGCCAGCTCCACATTTATTACATGTTTACAGAAATGGAAGGTGAGCCATAAGCAAATACAGTTACTAGACCCAGTAATCAAAGGCTCATCTACACTGAAAAGCAGACTTATTACAGTCTTCCACCATAAATAAATAAATAAATAAATAAATAAATAAAATAAAAAATCTCACCTGATTGCTTGGAGCAGGGTATGTCTGGTTGATTTCCACCAGAGATGTAAATGTTTCTAGAAATAAATCACTGAGGCTTTGATGGATCACCACATTAGCTGCATTGCTGATAGGAGCACGGAGCTTTTCACGGAGCTCCCCATACTCCGTGGAGTTCAACCTGAAGAAGAGATGGAACAAAACATTACCTTGGTTATCCATTCAAGTACTTTGTTCAGCAAATTGCAGTAGTTAACATCAGAATAGTGAATCCTCTGAAAACCTGTTGAGGTTGGTGCGTATTGGTCTGAATAAATGCACAGCATTTTGTTTCCTTTTGCCTTCAGTGGTGGCTTTTGGTTAAGCAATAAAAAAATACACAGTTTATTATATTTTTCTCACAAGTGAACAAAAACATGAAATCCCACATGTATTCTAGTTTTAGCAGGCACATACGGAGACAGATGTTTAAAACTGGCTTCCACTTTAGCATGCTCAACTTAGAGCACTTCTCATCAATGTCTTCCCCACTCTGGAGCTGAGTACCAGGGTTCCAATAATTCGAATAAAGTCACATACACATATTTCAGAAAAATCAGAGCCAAAATATCTCACATGAGACTTCCTTACACTGACATCCCAAAATCATGATCTCTCTTTCAAAATACAGTCCTTTAACACTTATGAAAGGGGACAAACAGAGCTTTAAGAGTGGCATTCAGGGACAGGATGTAACTTAGACAATAAACCATGCTTTCTCCTGCCTTAACCCCAACCTGCAGGTATAAATGAATAAATATAATTTCAGGCTTTATGTCCAGCGTGACTATCATAGTTTCAAACTGCCAACAGGACATACTAGACATAAGTTAAAACATCATACGAAAATAAATTTAAACTAATTACTTTAAAAGCCTAAACAAAAGAAATACAAGTAAATAATCAAGCATAAACTGTAAAATACTGCATATTTTCTGCCTGCCTTGTTTCTGCCTATTTATTTATATTATGTCTAAATTTTAGTTTATAAGCTCCTGAGGACAGAGACTAGTTATTACATCATACGTGGCATATGTCACCTATGTATATAAATATCAGAAGAATATCAATCAGTATCAAGTTTATGTACTTTCATGATCCAGTTTTTATGTGTAATTGTAAGTTTTACAAAGGCTACAAAGAGATCCCAGATGCGACCTACAATTTGATCTGAGGCAGTTTTCATACTGTGTCACTTCTGCTACAGTAAATGTCTCTTAAGTAAGGCCTACAGACTACCTGTGGCACATGAGGCCTGGTACAGACCCTGTAATGAGACATTTCTGTTGTTACTGAACATTTCTGCACAGTTCTGAATTGCAGATTCAGGATTCCCCAGCAAAATGTTTCCACTCATTAAACTGCTTTCACGAAGGAGCCCTGGGAACACTGCCCTGAAATTCCTCATTCCTCCTACCATCAACTCAGTTCCCCAAGGAACAGATCCAGTACAACGCAATACTCGCTTAGTTTCAGCTCCAGGTGCTCTCCATTGCTTTAAGCGCTACAGAATAATATTGATGTTTGCTAGTAGATATTACCTCTGCAAATAACAAAGACCTTTGTATCCTGAGGAAGAACTCACACTGAACACAGAGGGGAAAGTGTCCTGTCTTCACATTTTTCCTTCATTTCCTGATTCTGAAAAGATACAATGATCCAGTGCTCTTAGAAAGGGAATTTTGTCCTACTGCACTTTTCTTAAATCCTGTATCATTTTAGTAGAGATTTACTACTTCTGACAAGTTTTATTACAAGAACTTTTAAACACTCCTTCATACTGTTTTGTTTAACCACGAAAAGAAAATTCTAGTTTTATTACTCTGGCACTAAAGCACTCACAGAAGAAAACCATTAGTTGTTGAATAATTATTTGGTCACCACTTCCACAATTCTATATAAGTCTCTTCTCTTACTATTCTGTCATGCTTACCTTAACTCTTATTCTGAGCTCTGTTTACCAGAATCTAACACAATCATCTCAATGGCTTCCTCACACTTGCCAGACTTTTAGGTGAATAGAGTGGTCCTGGCAATCTGCTTACCTTTAACTACCACTAAATACATGCTGTTGTTATCTGTTAAGAGAAGTTAATTCTTACATGAACTGTTGCTTTTCCCTCAAACCCTGTAATACTCCTTTAGTCTAATCTCCAAATTGTGACCACTTTAAGTGCAGAAAAAGCTGAGCAGATACTGCTCAGCTGCTGATACAGAAAAACTCAAATTGTTAGGAATTACTAGCTTAAAGTAGACCTGACTGTATTTACTATTCTGTGTAAATTTTTTTCTATTAAAACAATATTTTTGTAATACCAACAACCCACTGCATGACATACGTTTTCAGAGCAAACATGCTCAAATGCCTTTTCAGACTTCGTTTCAGGAGCGTGAGTACAGCTTTGTGTACTCCTTTTAATGACACAAGAACACGAAGATATTAGCATCGTTCTAACCAAGAGTGTTTGTTGCAAGTTTCTGCTGAACTTGCATTCTTGTCAAGCTACACAGACTGCTAAAACAAACAACCAACAGCATGCGCCCTTGGTAAACAAGCACTAACAATTCACAGCATGTTTTCCATGATTTACAATTACTAGAACATGTAAATCAAAAGTGAACCTAAATTACTTCCTTGCTTCACTTGAAGTGCAGATTTAAGCTTGCAGTAAGCCAGTGAGAACTCTTAAAAGCAGAGAATAAATTAGGAGTCTAAAGCAGGAGGAGGGAAAAAGAAGTCATGGATGAGCAATAGCCAGTTTTACATAAATCACTAGTTCTTTTCTCCCAAAATTTGGGAGACCAAAGATTTTTCCATTTCTTTCCTGTTCTCCATCTTTCACCCACGTTACCTCCTCCTGCCTCTATCACAATGCCTAGAAACCCAGAAGGCAAAATCCTGGAAGACTTCTGCCAAGAAGCACTCCATTAACATCCCTAAATAGTATACATATGATGATGTAGCATATTTTGTTTTACCGAATATCAAATGCCTTCACATAGGGATTAATACTGGCAACGCGGATGGTGAGGAACTGCACAGGCATATTTGAGTCTGGTGAGAGTTCGTGCTGTCTGGAGTCTGTAACCGTCAAATGAACATCCTGCTGCTGGGCAACGTGTAAACAGTAGGTGGTCACTTTAATCACCCAAGTGTCTGTAACAATCACCCGCGCTCCTGGGGCTCCAGTAGCAAATTTATCAATTCTCCTGAATTCCATGTTGATAGAAGAAGCTACTGCCCTCCAACCTGACTGTGGGAGGGCATGAACAGCAAGCGTCCGAGCTAATGGATGATTATTCCAACCTTTCCGTGACCAGTAATATGCCAGGGCACTGGTGACTGCTGGGAGGAGAACGGCAAAAAAGAAGAAAGTTTTCCATCCTTTTGGAGCCAGGTAAAAAAGACAAAGATGTTTTTCCGGTGCAGCAAAGCACATACCAAGGTAATATCCTGCAAGGAAGAAGATTTACTTTCAGAAACCAAGTACACGCATAAACACGTATCCCTCAATCTTGCAGTTAACCTTACCAGTGAGCTCACCTAACAAATCTGTTTTATTTTTGGGCAGTAACTCACATTCCAAGCCTTCTGGCCTAAGCAATTTAACACAAGTACTAACCTGTCAGATGTCACTTATTTCTACCAGAATTATATCGCTAAAGGGAGCTGATGAGAACTTACTGGTTAAATAAAATGTTATGGCTTCATGAGGACACGCACTCCCGTGCAGTCAACTACTTTCAAAGCTTCAAAAGCGCCCCAAGATTTCTAACGCGACACACGCCGCTCGCAGCCACATCTGCGGGGAGGGGAGAGGAGGTCCCCGCGCCACAGCCTCGCCGCCGGGCCTCACCGAGGGGCAGCAGGGAGTGCGCCAGCAGCGTGCCGGTGCTGCGCCGCAGGTGGTACTGCACGAAGGCCGCGTCCTCGCTGCCCAGCCAGGCGGCCAGCAGGCTCTGCACCGTCAGCCCCGCCGAGCGGACCTCGTCGGGCGGGAAGACGAAGCACACGGCGAACACCACGTAGGCCAGCGTGAAGGTCACGGCCGAGCTCTCCATGCTGCGCTGCGCTGCGCCGCCGCCGCCGCCACCGGACCCGGCCCGCCGCCGCCGCCGCGCGGCTCCCTGGGAGCGGTAGTTCCCGCTCCGTGAGGCGGGGAGCCCGGCCCTGCCGCCAACGGCCGTTACGGGCCGCGCCGCGCGTGCGCCGCCGCCGCGCGGCTCCCTGGGAGCGGTAGTTCCCGCTCCGTGAGGGGGGGAGCCCGGCCCTGCCGCCAACGGCCGTTACGGGCCGCGCTGCGCGTGCGCCGCCGCAGCGCGGCTCCCTGGGAGCGGTAGTTCCCGCTCCGTGAGGGGGGGAGCCCGGCCCTGCCGCCAACGGCCGTTACGGGCCGCGCTGCGCGTGCGCCGCCGCCGCGCGGCTCCCTGGGAGCGGTAGTTCCCGCTCCGTGAGGGGGGGAGCCCGGCCCTGCCGCCAACGGCCGTTACGGGCCGCGCTGCGCGTGCGCCGCCGCCGCGCGGCTCCGTGAGGGGGAGCCCGGCCCTGCCGCCAACGGCCGTTACGGGCCGCGCCGCCCATGCGCCGCCGCCGCGCAAGGGCGTCTCCTCGGGGAGGGGAAGCGCTCCTCAGGGTGCGTCTCGGAGGCCTGGCAAAAGCAGCGAATTCCGGTTCCGAGCTTAAAAAAAGCTCTGTGGTTTGGGGTAATATCCGTCTGAAGTAGGCAAGTGGCTGTTCGCCCCCCCCCACCCCCCGAGGCCCTGGAAAAACCTTCTTCTGGGGTTTCCTGGTGTTTTTATGTAATATTTTCCTTAGAGAAGTATCAGGAAGGAGACTTAAGACCTTAAAGGGTTGTAAAGTGATTAGAGAGATTTTAACATATGTTTGTATGCTCCCAAACACAGTAAAGGTGTAGGCCAGATTGTGGTCTCTGGTTACTAACGAAATACAAATAATTATTAACTACAAGCATCATTGTTTCTCTTAGAAAACAACCCCCAGCACCACCTAGTCACGCTCTATAACGAGTAACCACGTACTGTAACGTTTTCCTATTCCAGAAAAAGGAGGAAATTGCATAATTGCAGAAGGATGGCAGAGAAAACATCATGCAATATTATAATCTACTACTCGTAGCAACCTGGGTGAATAGGAAATGCAGCCCATCTCATTGTGAAATCTTACGCCAGTAGATGGTTGATGTGGTGTTGGTAGAGATCAGATTTCATGGTGGTTTAGTGATTCTTGTATAAGATTGTTGAGTCAATAAAACTACTTGGATTGCATGCGTTGCATTTCACTACAAAACACTTCATTGTTACCAGCTTTATTAATTTCAACAACCATTTCATTGTTACTGCCTAATGACTCAACTCAAAAGAACTATTTTAATTTCTGGAATGGAACATGACATTTAATAATTAATAATAAAATATTGTGAGATGGCAAATTTTCTTTATGTGGTGTTATTCACAAGACTGCAATGCTGTGGGTACATTTGGGGCTACAGGAGACTAATAGTTTTCTGTTGGGAGGGGGAAAGCAGCAAAATGCTCTTAACAGCTACATAGGACAGTTGTGCAAAAGTCCTGAGGGCAGTGGAAGTTCATGTGGATTTGTTTATCAATACGGATCTCTGAACAGAACCAAAATTTAAATGTGGACCTTACTCTTCTAAAAATTTTCTGTTTCTAACCTAATCCAAATTCATCTCCACATAGGTATGATTCACCCTCTAGAGTCCTCTTTGAGCCCAACTCACTGCAGGACTGAGTCTTGGGACACTCCAGTTTTACCAAGGTTGGTCATTTTTTCACAAGGTCTGGTCCACAGTCCCAAGCCCCAGATTTCTTTGCAGCAAACATCTATGAGGGTGATACTGGAGTTGTCCTCCAAAATTTTTGCCCTGTTTTAATATGCACCTTTAGCATTTTGTCCCTGTCTTCTTACCTCCCTCTTTTCAGTGGCCAAATCCCCCATGCCCTGTTTGTTTAGTTTTCTAAAATTTTCCCCTGTGAAAAATCCCCTAAATCCCTTACTTTGGGATTTAGAGACACAATTCTCCATCCTCAAAAGATTCTTTACATGAGTACCCAGCAGTCTGATCTTAGATTATCGGTAAAACCACAAAGACCTTACACAGTTCTTTCCTGAATAACACTTTACAGTTCAGTAACTTAGAATTCAGTGCTTGACTGCAGAATGTTATTATCACAGCACTTCACAAATGCCAAAGGCTGCGAGCAGCCTCCTTGCTCGCAGACTTACACACATCCCAATATACACGAAGGCCGTGTGACGGACGACTGCAAGGTCAGCATCCATCAGAGCCCTCACAGCCCGCTGCCGCGCTGGGATTTACAAAAGGCAGCAAAACACCACTTCTCTTGTGCTAACTGGGGAGATTTTATTGCATGAAGGACTTTTCCAAAGGCAGATGTTGGTTCTTCCGGTTGTAATAACGCACTGAACACGGGGTTTTTCCTCCAGTGTTTCAGCCGCTGCCCACCTCAGAGGAGCGCCATGATGGAAGCCTTCGAACTACCCTTCCCGGCATGCCCCACCGGCGCCCCACCCCCTCCGCGAGAACACCCTTCCGCGGGGCTTATTGGCGAGGGGGTGGCGGCTGGTCCCGCCCCCTTCCAGGGCGCTTTCCCGATTGGCGAGGCTGTTCTGAATGCTCCTTCCTCATTGGCGAGCTGGGGCCGCCGTTGAAATTTGAAATCCTGTGGTGGGGTCTGAGGCGGTGGCTGCGGCGGTGGGAACTGCGAGCCCGCGCATTGCCTCAGCCGAGCGCACGGCGGGGGCTCGGTACCCGGAGGACGCCGGCAGGTGCGGGGACGTTGGGCAGCTGGAGGAGGAGCAGCACCCTCGTGGCGAGAGAGGCTTGGGGAGCAGTGGGCCGCCCTGCTGAGTTGGGGAGCGGGAGGGACGGGGGCGCACTCGGGATCTCGGAGGCGCCTCCAGGTGTTTCAGGATGCGGTGGAGGTGTGGGGGGTTTTGTTAAGGGAGATTAGTGTCGCCTCTGTGAGCGGGGAGTTGGTGGTGTGGGGCTGGGGACCTGCCTCTGTGAGCGTGGGGGGGGGGGTGGTGGTGTGGGGCTGGGGACCTGCCTCTGTGAGCGTGGGGGGAGGTTTGGTGGTGTGGGGCTGGAGACCCACCTCTGTGAGGGTGGTGGTGGGAGGTTTGGTGGTGTGGGGCTGGGAACCCGCCTCTGTGAGGGTGGGGGGGTGTCTCTTGTCAAGGGGTCTTGGGGGCACCCCAGTGAGTTTGGGGGTGCCTCAGGCACACCCTGGTAAGCTTGAGGGTGGGGCTGAGGGGTCTCTGGTGTAGCTGGGGGTGTTGGGGCTTCCTGTGACTTGGGGGGAAGAGTAAGACAGGGCTTGGTCACTTGCTGTAAGGCTGGGTGCCCTGATGCGTGTTCTTTGCCTAGCTCAGGGCAGTCCAGCACGCATATGCTTCACAGCAGCATGTGTCTCAAGTATTTATGAATTGTGGCAATACATGTGTTTTAGCCTGAAACACTAAGCATGTGCTTTATTCTGGAGGCCAATATTCTGCAGCTCCTCTGCTAGAGGATCTCAGAGGATAATTAAAAATTTTAAAAAATTCTACTCTTTGCCCTGTGTGTTCAGTGATCTCCTTAGGCATATGTGGATCCAATGGAGTTCTAGGTATTTCTGTTTAACAGTCATCAGGGCACAAGTAGCTGCTGTGAAACTGTAATTAAAGGAGTCTGGCATCCTTTTCAGGTCTTAAGCAAAGCCTGGTCTTAGAATTAATGGATTCCCATGATTTAATTACCTGATATCATTGGATTTATGTTCATTCTCAAATATGGAGTGAAAGATTTAAGCACAAGTGGCAATGCATATTATTTTAAAATATGAAGTAGTTTCATTCTGGGATCTTGAAATGGCCATAGTGGGAAAACTTGCTGGTTTTCACAACATGAATTTACATGCATCGGACACTAACCACTTTAAGTAGGACTTTTTTTCTTTGTTTTTGTTTAAAGATTTCCTCCTATTTCCTGCAACTGCTAACTAATGAGACTGAAAATCGAGATCAGTTCTTGCTTGCACATATTTTAAACACATAATTATTTTAATGATTTAATTCCATAAAGTGGAGTGTTCCTAATATACCATATTCACTCACAGTTTTAGATATATGCTTTGTGTCAGTATACTGTGTATTTAATCTGATCAAGCAATGGGGTATAAACATCTCAATGTAATAAATCTAAAGTCTTCTGTGAGCAACGGAGGCTCATTTGAGGTTGTGTTGGAAGGTACTGTCAATTTTATCTCATCTTAGGCTTTATTTTTAAACTAGCTAGCCACATTAAATAATCAGAGGTTTTTAAAGATTCAGCTTTTAATCAGTTGTCTCAGTTTTAGTTTGGAGTAACAAAAGGAAGCAGTGAAGCTGATTGAACATTAAGTTCTATAATTTGCTAATACAACTTAGGTATACAACACCTTGGGCTAAAGCATGACTCAAAGAAATAACAAATGCAGTTGTAACCTGCTTGCTATAGTTTGTGTTGTGTTGCTGATAGTGTAAAACTCCAATCTAATGTTGTCTGTCTTGCACACAAAGCAGCAGAGTTCAGTACATAGTGAAGCAAATATCTGCATAAGGATTAATGTAAGAGTGGGAGAGACTTGAATGCACGAATTTAAACACATAGACAGTAAATTTGAAAACATAATGTTTTCATTAATGTTTTTGTTACCTTTCTGAATTATTGTTTTTGTCATAATCTTCAGATGATTTACTTTCAGATGATTTACTTGATTGATCTTGGCTCACTGATGAATAGAAAAGAAGCTAATTGTTAGGTGTTTGATCTTAAATAAAGCACTTGCTTTCTGGACTAGATTACTATTTCAAATGATCTAGCATCTCCTCCAGCTGATGATCCTGATTATCTTTCATAGGTCCTTGTCCGCATCTCTCCAGTGTGTTCATTCTTATGGAAGAAATGGCTTTAAGTATGACTGATAGCTATGCACTTATGAGGAATCATCCTTGTTGGGCAATGGTTATGCCTAATTCTTGCTATATGCTTTCTATTATCTAATTCCCCCCCCCCTTTTTTTCTTTTCAAACACCTCCCTGCATCCTGCCCCCTCCCCCCCAGCCCCTTCAAATCCTCAGTGAGGCTGCTACTGATTTTTTTTAAAACCAACCAGAGCAGGCTCTAATGGGAGGTGGACTGAGTTGAAGTTCTGTAAGTGTTAGCTTGCACGAGATACTTGATTGTTTTTTTTCCTAACTTGTTTTCCTCCTTAATCTTAGATGTAGTGCAAGCTTTAGTTCTTCACACTTGAAATACTAGTAAAATTATTTATGTTAGAGATATATAAAGCTTTACAAGACCATAAAAGATAAAAGCAATGAGTAAGAAATATGTATTTCTATTACAAGCGTTCTTTTTTTCCAGATTTTTCTACTAATAATGCCTACAAAACAAGGATTCTTATGCACTATGTACCTTTACAAAATCCATGTATGTTTAGACAGTGTAGGGAAAGTCTGAATAACTTTATTCAGAACTTTGCTCCTAAACACATTTGCTTTGCTATTTACTGGTGGTATGGTGTGGTAATGAGTCCATGTGAATAAAATGATGAAATGGTGATTTGCTCCTTGCAAAGACTATTTTTCCTAGTTAGATGCCTTACCATAAGACACAGGACTGCACCTCAGTGGCCCTACTGGCCTTAAGGAGTTGGGAATGAAGAAAACACTAAATGATGGAGCTCCCTTTAAAGGATTGGCAGCTCAATTAATAGGCTTGTATGTCAACTGCAGAAAGTATAGTATCAGCAGTTAACTTTTCAGACTCTTATCAAAAGAGGAGTGTCTGTGGAAATGCTGCATTTAAATGCCTGCAGGGTGGTCTGAGTTAGCTTTCCATATCAGGATTTTTAATACTCTTAAAACTCCTTTTGCAGCTGTTAATCTCACTTTGCTAGCAAGTGCTAGGCTTCCAGTGTGTTTGATTATCTGAAAGTGCATCTGGCCAGCCACACCCTTATTCATGGTGTGATGTTGTATATGTGCTGATATTCTAGAATGAGTCTGCAGATTTTAAATGCGGAAAATGGGGAAAACTGTGAAAACATCAGTGATGATCTAACAGCGGAAGACTGTAACTTTTGCTTTACGCCACCGGAACCTACAGGAAGACCATCCATTCTGCGCCTGTCACAGAAAGAAAACTTGCCACCAAGAAGTGTGGCAAAAGCTATGAAGGTAAATATGCTTTTGCATTGATTATGTTCTTCCTTCTATGGTCTCTGACATTGAACTGAACACGGGTGCTATCTGAAGCTTGAAAATACTGTGGTGTTCATGTTCTTCCCTTTTCCTCTTCTCCCTTCCCCCCTCCCTTGCCAAGGTAACCTTTCAGACTCCTCTAAGAGATCCTCAGACTCGAAAAATCTTAAGTCCTACCATGACAGACAAACTCGAGGCTACTTTTACACTGGACGATTGCAAGGAAGGACCAGAGGATGATCTTTTATCTGCATTCAACAATGTTGAGTGAGTAGTGTCACTGCTAATAGTCTTAACAATGCAGGATATAATCAAGATGATTGTCCCTCATTATAAACTTGTTTATTTAAAATGTAATTTTTTAGTGATCTAAACTGCATGAGAGGATCAAAATTAGTGTTGAACTTGATGCACAAACTTTTTTCAAAGTTAAAACTTTCTGAGAAGTAATAGTAGTTGTCTTGGTTGCAATACTGATTGATGAGCTCTGTTTCCATCTCTGCAAGTATATTAGGCAGAATACAAAACTATTTCCTACGATAACTTTTTCCTAACTTTTCTTCCTGAGACTGTATAACTATCTGAAGCTTATCTGACAAGTCTAACTTTCCTTTTGAATGTCAAGTACTATTTTATCTCTTTTTAAATTTAATTCTTAAAATGTGTCTTAAGTGTTAGCTTGAATTAACACTTTGAGTCAGTGAGTGCTAAGTTTTTTAAAAAGCAACCTGAAGTGAATATAATGTCAGTCCCAAGTTACAGCTAGTTTGTGCATCTCTAACGTAGAAGCCTGTGCCCAGCATGGCTAATGCAGCTGCCTAGAGAAGAGCACAAAGTCTTCAGTGTTACAATTTAGGGTTTTGCAACTCTTTGCTAGAGATATTGTTATAATAGTGGAGCAATGATACGATGCTATTATGTTATTTAATAGCTCTCAGTGGATATTTTTCTTACTGAATTTTTCAACCTTGTTTTAAGCTTATGTAAACATCTGTAAGCATCTAATGCCTAGCAGCAAGAAGTTTCAGAGGTTAACTTCCTCATCTGTGGAGGAGTATGTCCTTTTGTTTGTTTTAAACTACCTGTTAGTTTTACTTAGCCTCCTATTCTTTCATTTGGGAGGGGGAGAAGGGAGAAAGATGGAAACAGTGGATGATTAGTCCTTGACTTCTCAGTGCCCCTTAAATGGTTGGATTCACTTCAAGTTATTAACTTGCATGTATACTGTAGCTTAGAAAAGTACTTCTGAGTAAGCCACTGCATTTTTTTAAAACTATTTGCTTACTGCATCTAACTCAAACTTACTGTTCACCTGAAAATCATATATATTATATATATACATGTAATATAAACACACACACAGAAAATTGAAAGGGTTGGCCACTAACAGTTTTTAGTTAAAGGCATAATTGTGTGTCAAGGCATTGCTTGTACTGTGTAGATATCCTTTTTTTCTTGCTACAAGCAAATGTATATTTTAATTTTAAAAAATGCATGTTGCTAAATTACTTTCTTGGAAGGACATGATTTTTTACTATTCTCTCTAAAGTTTCAATCAGATATCTTGTTCTCAACTGGCATTTATTAGGTTAAATACTGAAAGAAAATGGGAGGGGCTTGACTAGTTAGACAAGTCTGGGGCTGAACTGTTGCAGGGAAGCAGCACTCAAACGGGTGAGAAGAACTTACTGACCTTTATCTCCAGCCTTTGCTTTCAGGTTTATCAAAGTAGTATTTTTACTGAGCAGCTTTTAATCATGTTCTGCTTTATAGCAGATATGAATGGCACACAAATAATTACTTTGCATAGGGACAAAACAATGGGAGGAAATCCTGTTTCAGGAAGTAATGGCTTAACTCTCTGTAGTCTGAGGATGAGCCTCAAAAAAGTTAACCTTGGGGAGATAACATGGAGAGCAATAACTTGTAGAATATCCAGCAGTAGTGAGTATACAAACTCTTTAACTTGTTTCTTCTGTTAGAATCTTGCCTCTTTCTCCTACAAGAAAATAATTTCTCTCTTGTAAACTACTTTGCTCTTCAGCTTTGGTGTTATACAGAGTTGAGAATACCTGAAGTCCAGGTTTTTTTCTGACACGTAGGACCTCATAGACAAAATGCTGGTGCACGCTTTCAGACACACAAAATCAGCCAGAATGACCAGACGAAGCAATGGATGAAATGGGAGAAGTGAGTCATGATCCTAGCCTTGTGAGTTAGTCATGACTCACAGACAAATCACCATAAAGATGTACTACTAGTTGTGCCTATGTTTGAGCTGATTGTTGATAACTCCTCCTGAGTATTGCATGTTTCGGGCTATTCAGTGAAAGGGAAATGTCCATTTCACTGTAAGTAGAACTGTCAGTGTTGAATGGAATAAGAGAACCTAGCTGTATCAAATGGATAGCTTAGGAAAACTGAGTACTTTTAAGGACTGATTCTTTTTCCTGTAGTTCATGTACACCATCTCATAATTGCAGGTTGTTAGGTGGTAACTGATTCTTTGTTATGCTATTCTATCAGCTCACACACTACATCAAAAATTCAGACTGTTCTAAAGCATGCAAAGCTACTTGTGCAAATCATCTTTTTAAGCATGATTTGAAATGATGTCTGGAAAAAATAGTTAATCATGTGTGATCTGACTCTTCCAATGCAGTGGAAGTCTTCAAAAAACTGAAGCTGAAGAAAGTAATAGAGAGGCAAATATACAAATGCCAGAGAAGGTCAGCACTGCTCCTTACCCGGATGATGAGATGCCAGTGAAGAGCCGAGGTTCCTACAATATTGACTTTGATAACTTAAATGACATCAATCCATTTCAGAGTTCAATGCAGCTGCCCAATTCTCCTGGAAATCTACAGAAGTCTTTTGTGTCTAGCAGCCCTGAGAAAGTTTCTGAAAAAAGTAGTAACTCTCTTCCACTAGAAGATACAGTTCCTTTTCCTTCAACTTCAAGTACGGAGAGCACTAGTGCAGAGGAAAACAGAGTCTTCTCTGGAAAAGAGCCTGTTTTGACAGAGTTGGAGTCTAATAACCACAAGCTGACTCCTAAGCAAGCAATCAGTGACTCTGTGCAGGATGTGAAATCTACTTCCAACATAGTAAGCCACACTGATAACTCTGTGGAATCAACAGAAGCACCTACATCTTCTGTACAACTATCTGCTGAATTAGATTCTAGTAGTTCTGATGTAACCAGTTCTTCTAAAACTGGGGAACTGAAGCTTCAGAATACTTTGGTAGCAGAAAAAACCTCCACAGAAGAGTCAAAGCCTGCAGAGGAGCCTGGTATCTCCAAGGAGGAGCCTGCAGAAAAGCCTGAGACCACCAAGGCTGGACCAGTAAAACTGGAATTTGACTTTGATAATAGCACTGCTAGAAAACCACCTCCTAAGAAACTAGGTAAAAGAACTGGAATTAAGCCACCTTCCAAAAAAATTCCTAGTGCCAGAACAAAAACAGAGAATACTGAAGTGAAAAGTGTAAGTAATGTGGAAGAAGAAACTCCTGTTCCCAAAGCATCCTATAAGTTTGACTGGGATAAAGTTGACGATCCAAACTTTAATCCATTTGGAGGAGGCTCTAAAATTTCCAGCTCACCCAAGTACCCTAAACCTAGCTCTCAAAAAGTTCATCTACAAGAGGAGCAGGATGGTGCCTTGTCAAAGAAGGAGTCTCTTCCAGTGGAGCAGGATAACACACCAAGTACCTGTGAGGTTCTTGAGGAAGGAGATCCTGAAAGTCTGTAAGTAGATCTGCTTAACTGATTGTAGAAGTATCTTGAACTCTTCTGTGAGAAAAGAGATGGTTTGTCTCTTACAACAAATGTACTCTAACTTCTTGAGTTTCTCCCTCACGTAAATGAGTGGACTTTTGAAATGCATTGTAATCTCTAGCATAATGGGTTGTGATGGTAAAGATCTTACTGGGGAAACCATCTGGAAATGGCTGGGTCTGTGCAAAAATTATTCTTAAATCATGAGGAAGGGAAGAGAACAGACTTATGAGAAGAGCATTAATCCCTTGGTCGAATGTTTCTTTATCCTCACTTCTTTATCCTCACAGTGAAATAGAGAGGACCAGGTAGCAGCTGCTATCTTTTAAGAGAACTATGTATTTTGATGTGGCTGGGGAATTAATTGGCACAATTATACTTTATGCAACTTGAAGAGGGATTAGACGGTCCTGTTTCATATTTACAATGTAGAATTAAGGACTAATTGAAGTGAGCTAAAGTACTGGCTGAGCTTGGTGGTGGTGTTCCTTCCTTGCATTGTCTTGGGATTTGAATGCTATCTCTAATTCAACTGCTTCCCATGAATATTGCATTTTTATGGCACCAAATTAGATTAGAGTTCTCACTTGAGAATGGGAGATGGTGTGTTTTATTTACTAGGAACTATAACTATTATCAGCTTTTCTTTTTTTTTTTTTTTTTTTTTTGCGTTACTATAGGCAGGTACTTGCTTGAAGTAGACTCTCATGAGATGTAAATTTGGCAGAAATGAGTGTCTGCTCTCTTACTCCTTGTATACCATGATCAGCTACTTGTAACTTGGTAAATATTTACACTGTCATCAATAAATGAAGTGTTGGACTTCTAATGAAGCTTTACACTACTAGTTATGTTGCATTATTTTGGTGGAAAGAATAGCAGGCTGCCTTAAATCTTTAACTTTTTGACCTATCTTGTGCTTTACAGATGGAAATAAGTCAAAGGTATTAAGTCAACTGTAAGACTCTTCTGTGATACTACTGTGATTTTTCTCCCTTTCTTTCCAGATAGCATTGATTATAATGAACTGAGCTTTCTGTTGCTTAAGTGTCACCAGGCAAGACAGTGAATTTATCTCCACTCTTGAAGCTTTCTGTACTACAGCAGTAGAAGCTCTCAAATAAGCTTACTTTAATTCAGTGTTTCAATATATCTAGCAAACAGTTCAGAATTGTCTAGATGACTTGGATTTGGTGATAACTTTTTTCTTTCTTTAGGGAAATCAGGAAGCAGAGTGTGGCAGAAGACAAGCCAGGAATTCAAGAAGACAAGCTAGGAGTTCAAACAGAAGCTGAACTTCCAGGGCAACTAGCCGTGGTAATGTATAGCAAAGATATCCATTTCTTGGCCAGTTGTTTAGTGAATCAAAATTATTCTTGACTTCATTATGACCTTTGTTTGATACTCTGTGCAAGAATTGTTTTTAAGCATCTTCACCACTTTTAGATCAAATATCAACTATGCGTAGACTTCTTTTGAAGGTAACATCAGAGGCAACTAAATTAGTAGCTTAGTACATAGTATCTCTTTCTCTGATCAGCAGTATTGTATAAGGACAAACCTACGGGTTTGGATTCTGTGACTCCTGTCTACTGTGAGCTATGCTCAAACAACACCTTGATAATACTCTTTAGCTTCCCTGCCTGTAACTTCTGGAAGTTTATGTTGGCAGCCTAGCTAGTTTAAAAACCAATTGATCATTATTATGATGCTGAATATATTCATATTACTTGTAAAGTGTTACATTAACAATAAAAAGGGTTGCTTTTCTTTTTACAGGAGAAGAAAATGAGTCCCTCTAAACTGTCTTCAGCTAATGTCCCCTCTCAAGATACTCTAGTTTCTGCTGACAGTGGAAAAAGCTCAATGCCTGCAGAAGAAGTTAAACTTAGTTTTGACAGAACTGAGATAATAGCAGATGACCAGACAGCTAGCGCTGAACCTGAAGAGCAATTCAGACCATCAGCAGAAGGTAAGAGCGGTTTTTTAGAATCGCCTTGGAAAGATGCTATGAAAATAACTGCTCAATATGTTTGTTTTTCTACTTCAGTACTGACAATTGATGCTACTTTTTGTTGTCTCCTTTTGCTATCTTTGAAGGATTGTAAAAACCATGATAAATAGCAGGGGTGGGAAATATTTGGAAGATTACTTCTAACCTTCCCTGTATTATACTAAATTCCAGTAGCTAGTTACTAGCAATAATCTGTTACCTGAGAGGATGAACATTATTTTGGCATAGAAATGGTATCTTTGGAGCTTTGGTGACAGCTTTCTGTGCTGAAAATATATACTCTGCCATCAAAATCACTTAGTGTTAAGCACTTTCTAAACTGAGAACATTAGAGCCATATAACTGCTTGCCTATATTTGAGTCTTGTAGCTTATTGCAGGCCCTCAGCACTGCTTGAATGCTGCTTTCTTGTTGCAGCATGGGTCTTTCTGCACTTGCATATGCATCTTGAAAGCTTACTGCATAGCCAAGGCTTTGAGCCACTTGGGAGAGTTGCTTGTAGGAGCGTTGTGTGGCAGGATGAGCAAATGACTTGACTGCTATACAGTGTGTCACATAGTACTTGAGTGGAATTGATGTATTGAGAAATGTCCATGATAACTTGTGTGATCACAGCTGTGAGATGTGTATTAATGGTCAAACTGGTAACCTTAGCCTTTTATGTGGCACTGTATGAAGAAGTAGTGTGCTTGCCACTTTAACCACAGAACAACAGAATTTCTTCAAATGTGTTGAATTATATGAATTTAACATGCATTTGGGGGCAGATGGAGGCTGAAAGTTCATTTGACTTAAACTTTGCCTTTTTAATTCTGTTTTGAAGTATAAAGCTTTTAGCAAGTAGAAAACTAAAGCTGATGAGACAGAACTTACTTGCTTTTTACCTGTACATATCTGTTTCTATCTGTAGATGCTTCACTGTAAGATCATATGACAGTATCTTTTGTGTAATTCTTTTTCCAGTTCTTGGAATGGGCATAGAAATAGACTATCTGGAACAGTTTGGAAGTTCATCAGTAAGTATGATACTGAAATATTTTGTTACCTTTCCTGCCTAAGGGCAAAGGAAAAGGAAACTGTCAAGCCTTAGGTGCTTTTATGCAATGACTTGGCTTTGAATCTGACTGTAGAAATATGTTCTATTTCAAAGGAATGTATCTGTAAGGCTGGGGGAGGGATGTAGTTTCAAGCAGTTCTGCTAAGGAACAGAGGTCATGTGCTTTTAGTTTGCAAAGGTGCTATTTCTGTGATTGGTAGCAAAAGTGAAATGGATGATGTTTCACATCTCTGCTCACCAAAGCTGTGAGAACATAATGCTTTGGAAGTGCAGGATTACTGTTGGGAAGCAAACTTTCAAAGTTTTTTTTTTTTTTTTTTTCCTCAGGAGGTCTGTCTAAATCAGGAATGTCATGTTTAAATTAGTGCAGCTTAATTACTTTCTCTTCCTTTGGACCAGAGTAGCTATGACTATACAGTGAATTCAAATTGTTTTTTAATCCCATGATATTTGTTTTGTTATGATAGCAAAAGCAGAGGCTGACGTACACTGCTCACTCAGTTTACATACTGTCTGTCCATGTCAGATATGTCTGCTAGTTTTGAAAAGTTCATGAAATTTGCCCTTTTGGCTCTATCTGAGCAAAGGACTTTGAGTTCACTTAATGTTACATAAGGACTTAAACTTGTGGGCACCAAATTCTGTTATATAACTTTTCTCCTGAGAACAATACTCTGGCCACAGAAGAATAAGCTCACCCTCCCTCCAGAAGACTGTGTGTGTTAGTAGATTTACTGCTTTATAGCATAACACTAGTTTTGCCTCTTTCTCCTCAGTTCAAAGAGTCTGCTTTGAGGAAGCAGTCACTGTATTTGAAGTTTGACCCTCTGTTGAGGGACAGTCCCAGAAAACCAGTTTCTGGTACTATTGGAACAAATACGAGTTCTATGACTGCTCCACTTCAGTGTAGGTATGTATTGATTTAATCTAACCTGTAATACATAGCCATATAAAGAAAGGCATCACTTGAGCAAATGTAGGCAATTGTGTTCATTTTAGTTCTGTTGCTGGTTTAAGCAGATTGCTTGAGGAAACTGAAAAGCCTGCAGTGAGTCTTCAAAATGAAGAAAAACCAAAAGGACTTGATCTTCTGGGAACATTTACAACTCCTGTAAGGATACTGGAAATGATACCAAGTGACTTCTTTTGTTTGTGTGGGGAGGCGGGGAGGGGCAGCAGGGGGAAGGGGTCAGGTAGTGTTCTGGATTCAAGATTTATCATGCAAAACTTCTATGGATAACAGAATACTTAATGCTTATTTAAACTGTCATCTTAGAAATGAGGTTGGGACAGCCAGTTATATCAAAGCTGAACTTTTTGATGGACTTCATGTCCTTGCATATCATCTCTTTTGTAGAAACTAGTAACAGTACACATCTTCTAAGAGAACTTAAACCATTCTTAAGACTGCTTTATATGAGCAGTTTTTCATGCAGCTGAAGCCACAAAAATAAGATAAGCTCTTGTTAAATGTACTGCTAGAATGAAAAGCACTAAACTTCAATTAAACTTGGTGCTTTACAGCTGAAGGCTTATAATGTGAGCAGTGCTTTTGAATAGAGATCTGCACAGCAGTTTGGAATAAACTGGTGCTTAATTTATTGAGGATATAGTGTGTTGTCATATGTTTCTGCTGGTCATGACTGGTAGATAGCAGTTTCTTTAAAGCCTCAAAAATAGTTACAAAATATCTACAAGGTAGCAAAGTTGTAACAGTTGTGGAGGTAGCTTGAGATTTCTTAAGTTAAATATGTTGAATTAGCTTGATATATTCCATATGCAGCTAGGCAATTGTGTTGAAATCAAAATCTGTTAACTCCAATTTTTCTTTCCTTGCAGGATACAGGTCCTCTAATTCCACAATCTCTGATCAGTGATGTTTCACCACTGACTTTTGCTGCCTCTACAAACACTGCAGTGGATGCTATTATAGATGTGCTAAAATATAGTCAAAAGGACATGGATGCAGCTGTCGAACTGGTTAAAAAAGAGGTATGATGATCCCTCCAAAGCAAAACTTTAACCTTGAAAATCCCCTTTGTGTGGTTTATGGTACACCTCTCTACCTGAATCTCTTTCATCAAACTTAGAATAAGCATCTCATCCAGAAAAGCTTAATGTAAACTTGATGGAAGTAAGAGTTATAGAACTCTTCGGGGCTGATATCTAAGGAAATATGTCAAACTTCATTTTCAGTCAGCTTCTGACTAGTATTAAACAAGGATCTACTATCAAGAGATGGAATGTATGGAGGCTTAATATCGGTGGTCTAAGTACTCTTCATTAAACTGGGTAAGAACTACCTGTCCTTGCCTACAGGAAGGAAGGCTGCTTTGATTATAACTATATCCTTAAAACAAGGTGAAGCTGTAATGGCAATTCAGTGAAGGGGTGTGGTGTCACTTTTGTGTGGAATGGGGAGGCACAGGACGAAGGGAGAGGACAGTGTGTCCAGCTGCTAAACTAAGAAAAAGTCTGGAACACACTGGAGAAAAGTAGTGTAAGAGGAAGGAAGGAGTCAGTGAGATGTCAAGAGTCTTCTGCAACTCTATTGCTATGGAAATTGCTTTTTACCTCACTTTCTGATGCAAGAAGAGTAGTATATCCCCTTATTTCAAAATTGAGTGCTGCTTTTGTTATGGCTTTTGGTTTATGTAAAGTTACCAATACCAATTAATGTAAAACAAATATTTATACATAAATTTTCCTAAATCAACATGGGAAATGATGCCATTAGTTTTCAAAATTAACTTCTGAAGAAGCCTTCAAAATGACTGACCAACTTCACTACAGTTAGTGAGCCTAAGGGTACCAAATGATCTCTAGGAAGATTACCAGTGTCTATGGCTGCTTGCTGCTTTACAGCTCTTTTCCTTTAGACTGCAAAGGTGCACTTCTAAGAGTGAAAATTTTGCAGAACTGCTTTGTCTGTCATTTGGGAGCAAACTTTTACCTTCTATATTCTATAGTGCATGAAATGGGAAATAAGTACAACTTTGGCAGGGGATAGATTTTAGTGCAGTGAGCAAAAACAAGGAGAACTTACATAACAGAGTAAAACTTTGTAATAGCTTAGTTGATGGTCTAATTTCTGTTTTCAAAGAACCATTTTAAACAGGTAAACATAGTTGCAGTAAGATAGATGCTACTGGATGACTGTAGCAGGATATACTATACTAATCCAGAAGGACAGCAATCTGAATTTAAGATGACCTTAAGTTTCTGTGAAACTACGTGTGTGTGGAGGAACCCTGTTTTCCTTCTGGATATACATAATTCATGAATATTTGCTTTTTGAGGGGTTTATTGAATTATTTTAGTTGACTTAACAAATAAGCTTTTAAGTGTTTCTGTCATTTCATGCGTTTTGCTTTTGTTAAATTTTATTTCTGCCCTCACAGTCATGAATATCTTTGTTTAGTTCCATAATGAGTTTAAACTTGTCAGGTTCTCTATCTTTTGATACTTTATCTTTTACAATCCACTTAAGGTATGACTCTCAAAACTACTGAAAGCCAGAGCTTGCTGAACTACAGTATACTGGGCAACTTTGAGGGGGAAAATGAGAAGTAATCAAGTGCTCTTATTTAAAATTCCAGGCTGGTTTGTGTGTATGTAGGCTCCTTTGTCCTTAAGTAGCTTCCCACATAAAGTAGACTATCAGCATTACAGTTTTAAAAAGACACTCCACCCCCCCCCCAAAGACAAACAATTTCCTGTAGTTCAAGGCAAAAGATACTACCTTGCTTATAGTGTCTAATACTGTTACTGTGAATACTATTACTGTGAGCTCTGCTTTAATTTAATTGTTGTGATATAGGTATGGATATTCTTCAAGATGGAGTACTAAGTTTGAGAATGTGATGGGGGGAAGGTTGTTCATTGCATAAATGGCTTCAAACTGCAACCTCATCTTGATCAGAATAATTGTATATATTGTGTGTATATCAAGAGATTCAGTTGAAGATCTCTGCCTAAGGAATAGACTATCCTTATTACAAATAAAACAGTATTTTAACAAATTTAAGTCCTTGTAATGGAGAAAGTTTAACTTAATTCAGAAGTTCACTAAAGTTGAACAAAATGCAGAAGAATGTAACTCACATACAAGGTGATGCAAACAACTGAGTTATCAGGATATATTACTTTTATATTTACTAAAATCTCGTGCCCTTTTGGCACTTTCTATGGCCAGTTATTTCTTTCCTTAATGCCAAAGTATGTCTCTTAGAAATATCTTGAAGATGTATTGATTGCCATGTAGTGTGCCTGAAGGCTCTTGGCATTCACAGTTGATAGATTGTATTTGCACCACCAGTGAGAACCTTAAGTCTTGGTAAACTTAACAGCAGTGACTTCTATGAGTGAATAGATAAGTTTTTAAATGCAACTGCCTTCTGATATTTGCTCTTTTCTGTGTTAAGATTTGTAGATTTCTATGGCTTCTTTTTTTTCTCTTTCATTTTAAAAGAGAATAAGAGAATATTACTACTATATGGTTGAAGATCACTGGCCAAGGAACAATGACCTCTATGTCAGATGAATAAGAGTAGTCAAGAGGTGGGCTGAGATTACTCAAGTCTTGCCACTTAACAGATACCAGTCACATTCAGTTGGAATTACTTCTGTGAAACCAGGGTATCATACTAGTTCATCTTATTTAACCTAAACTTTAAATGAAACACTTAACTTTGATTTTGTCGAGCAGTTAGAATTTAAGTTTTCCCCATAATAAATTCTAAGTACACCTAAATTACCTTTCAGGCTGTGTTGATACCAATGTGCATCACTTCCTCTGAAAGAAAGCTTTACTTTTCCCCCTTTCCCCCAAGGTTCAAGAAAAGCAGTTGGAGACTCTAGAATGGAAAAAGAAGTATGACAAGCTTCATATGGAATACAAGGAAATGGGGTAAGCATCTGCCTTTATGTATCTGCTTATAAAAAGCAGCTAGAGGAAGTAACTTATGTTCAACATTGTTTTTCATGTGTTATTTCAGAAAAATAGTTGCTGAGTTTGAGGGTACGATAACACAAATGATGGGTAAGTATCATATTTACATAATAAGTTTGAGGGGGGCATGCTAAGCATAAGACTAACTGAAGTCAGTACTCTTTCTTTTAATGGCATAGCATTTCAAGTGCTTAGGGGTTGTGTATGGCTGCAGACAAGACAGCCATAGGTCAATTTTCTTATGTGTATTCAAACAGTCATGGTAGTGTATGCTGATATGCCTTGGTAGGTAATAATGACTTCCTAAGTTAGGCATGAGCATACTAAGCTTTTTATTTGACTTTCCAGTTGAGTGTTTTTTAAGAACTGGCAGATCTAAATGCCTGCAGCTTGTGTTAAATGAGGTCAGGTAACAAACAGTGACTAGATGTCAATAGAACTTCATACTCTTAGCTGAAAGCTGAATTTGCTGAATCTATGCTTTACTTAAATTTAGTTCTTCAAGGAGACTTGTATGTCAGCTTTTTTCCTACTTTGTCAAAAAGTAAGCCTATGGAAAAACATAATTCAAGTGTACTAGCAAAAATTTGACCTGAGAAGAGTTTGTACTCACCTAGCTTGTTCTAGTCTCCTCCCAGATCTTTCAGCTACTGTGTATCCTTAAAATGAAAAACATCTAAATGTTGTCTTAGATTCCTTGTTTCTATTGTATCATCTCAGGTTTCTGCTGTGGTAAACTCAAGTGCAGTATCTTGATTACATTGTGGTAGAACTAGAATAGAAGCCTTTTAAAGTAAAGCCATGTATTTGGACAAGCTCCTTATAAGCACAACCCTTAATGACATCTGGAGTTAATAGGAGGTAATATTCAGCAGATTAACAGAATAAAATCTCTTCCCTAAACATAAAGGTACAGTATCCTTTGGGAGGAGGACTAAACTATGAAAGCCTCTTTTTAGTTAAGAGAACAATAAATTAGAAATGTGGAATTATGTCCATGTCAGATTTCTTTTTCTTGTTACTTGCTGCATTAGTGTAAAACATAAGAGTGTAACACTGTTGCCCTGTCTTTCTTAGAGGATGCTCACAAGCAGAAGGAGCTGTCAAAGAAAGAAATGCAGAGGATGATGGAAGAGAAGCAACAAGTTATTTCAGATCTGAACTCTATGGAGAAATCTTTCTCTGAACTGTTCAAACGTTTTGAGAAACAGAAAGAAGTGCTAGAAGGTTATCGCAAAGTAAGATGCTATAATGCAGATCTCCTTCAAGACAAAGGAGACTTGCCTTTTATAAGAGTTGGAGAAGTGATGAATTTCTAGAGCAGTAACTTGTTACTATAGGCACTACCTGTAAAACAGGATACTGGGTTGTGGCCTGTTTAAAGATTAAGAATTGAATTACTTAATAGGTATTAATTCTGGCTTAAAGAATGATTATCTCTTTGTTAGAAGCCAAAGTTTCCCTCAAACAAATGAATGACACTTTTTTTTTTTTTTTTTTTTTTTCCCCTGGATGCTTAAAAATACCACTGTTAATCACAGACTGACTCAAATGTAGTGACTCTTGCACAAGGACAGCTTGATTCCCTACATTCTTGATGGATGCTCAAGAGGTTTTGCTATTGCAAAGTGAAACATGTCCTTTATTGGATGGGCTCTTCAGCTTAAAACAAAGCCTAGTAAAGTCAGGTTTTTGTTCTAAAACATCTACAGCCATTTCTAGAGATGGGGGAGCTGAAGTTTCCAAGCTAATTTTCCTATGCAGGAAAGGCATAAAAGCTGCATCAATTTCTATGAAGAGGATGTACCTTGAGATGAAACTTTCCTCAAGTTATCCTTTACTGTCCTCTATTTAAATTCAAAATCAGTCTTACAAGGTTCATGGTAGTCCAACTTTTAGGAACAGGCATTGTCTGTCTTGCCATTTACATATTAGTGTTGCAGAAACTTATGTTGAGGTATCCATCTTATCTCATGTCCATTTCTGCTCTCTACCATGAATGTAGAAGCTTTCTCCTTAGCATAGAGCTAAAGCATCATCTGGAGACAAGAGTTGCTAAATCTGAGGTCTAGAATTAGTGGGAAGTCTTAGCACTTTTCTTCAAACAGTTTCAACTTGTGATAATAGTTCAAAATAATAAAGGAGCGATAAAGTTAGCTTTGCTATTTAATGTTGGATGCATTTGCACCATAGCCTAAAGCCTGAATCTTTCCATGGACTCCTGGAAGTACTTGGATTTTAGTTATTCTCTGGACAATCACAAGCTAAGGTGAAGCTGATTGAAAGAACAAAAACTGATGAGAGATAATTAGCAAGGGCCCAGTGGCCTTTTCTTTTTACCAGAAGCTTTCTACTAGATAGGAATGTATCTTGGAGGTGGGGCAGAGGATAAACTTTAATTTGTGCAAAATAAGGGAGGTTGAAAAGAGCAACTACACCCACACCCATTTGGGAAGCTAAGAGATTTATTCACCTTATCTTTGCAGACATGTGGCCAGGAATCTGCAGTCTCAAAACTTAGCTCCTAGCATGTAAAAAGCTAATTAAACTTCTCTCTCCTGGGATAGAATGAAGAGGCTCTGAAAAAGTGTGCTGAAGACTACCTGGCCAGAATCAAGAAAGAAGAGCAGAGATATAAGGCCCTAAAGGCACATGCTGAAGAAAAGCTGCATCAGTAAGTACCATGACAAGGAGTCAAGTACTAGGAGCGAAGTACTTCGCCCAATTGGAGTTGCTGCAGAATGTGGTTCGTTAATGCCAAAAATTCAGTGTGACTTCAAACACACTTAGTTTGGGGATTAATATTCAAAGTGCAAGAATCTGCTGTGATTCGATGTCAGCAGTTCTGCTCTGCTGTCTGAGGGCTTAAACACTGTCTTGCTTCAATTCCAGAGCAAATGAAGAAATTGCCCAGGTACGGAGCAGAGCCAAGTCAGAGACTGCAGCATTACAAGCCAGTCTCCGCAAAGAACAAATGAGGATCCAGTCCTTAGAGAGGAGCCTAGAACAAAAGGTTAGTCAAAATGTCACTAGTGAGTCTTTTAGTTACTTGTCGAACTCGTTTAAGAAATACCTTGTACCAGTGCTAGAAATAACCGTGCTAACTAGCTATGCTGTTTTTGATGACTGCTGCCCACGCAGATGCTGGGACATAGCCACTGAAACTTAGGGCATAACTCTAGCGTGTTAGAACTATGACTCACCTATGGTAACAAGTCTTTTGCTCATACGAACTTTTGCATGAGAAGTGATTGATCAGGCTACTGTGTTGAAGGTTATCTACTACTCCATCCCCTTCAACAGTTCAGAACTTAAACATCTTACAGGGCAGGATTTGAGTGAATCTTGAATAACTGACGGGTGCAGCTTGTTCCTAAGCATATGATTTACAAGCCATCAGCACTGATACATTTTTTTTTTTTTTTTTGGATTGGCTGAACTCTCTCAGTATCTTTCAGGCCATTAGGCCTGATATTCAACTGCAGTGCTTCGTAATGCATAGATGAAGTTTTAGAATGCTTTGGGAAGGCACATGAGTTTGACTTAGAACCTTTTAAAGGAAAAACTTTAAAGGTTTAAAAATTATATTGCTGGAAATGCCTGCTGCTAGTTTTATGTTGCATCATAGTTGTAGTTTTATGAGCATTGGAGACTCAAAGTAATGCTGAAACATTCCTGCATTTCTGAAGAAAAGTCTCATGGCTGTGTTAGATTTTCAGGCTTAGGGCTGGGTTTTTGGTAGTTGAATAAATAGGTCTTTAAATAGTGAGATGAGAAGAAGCCAATTAACTCAGAACTAGTTTGGCTCCTGTTATAAATTCAGCAACACTTTGTGTTAAGAACCCCATTAAAATGGGTAGCCATATAAGGAGTAATAACTGATATTTCCATATCAGTTATGGAAATATCAGTAAGTCTCCAAATGTCATCCTACAAAAGTTTCTTGTGAAGATTGAAATCTAAACGGTCAATAGTCTCTTGAATTTGAGTGTGTCTAACCAAAAGACTTGAAACATAAGTTATCACACTCAAAGGTTGCTGATGTTGATTATGGGGAAAGTCTGCAGGAGAAGTAAAGAGATAATATTAAGTAAATTCTGTTGGCTCATTTGTCAAGCCTATTAAAGGTACCTTATAAGCTTCTAAAAGTAGACTGTCCTTTAGAGTAAATTTTTGTAGATCAGTAGCATGTAAATGGACTTTCTATTCCATGTGTTGGCAAAGATGACTATTTGGGACTCAAATCACTGTATCATAGCTTAGACATAACAGAAATTCACTATTCTTTTTTTATTCTTAACAGACTAAAGAAAATGATGAACTAACAAAAATCTGTGATGACTTGATTTTGAAGATGGAAAAAATCTAATAGCTGAACTGTCTTGTAAATATGTAGTCTCTCTGAATTCTTGTCCTGTGTGTTCACTCTATTTTTAATTATGACTGTGGAAAAAATAAAACTCTTGATTTTCACTTTTGTATGTTATTGACTATGTCTTTTGTATGGAAGACCAATTTATTGGTAAGCTCATAAATACTCAAGCTCAGTTGCCCCTTCTGGTACGTATCAATGTTCATTATGAAAAACGCGTTCACATAAGTCATTCAAAGTTGTAATCCTGTCATCCTCAGTCTCTTTTCCCTATACAGGAACACCAAGGTTCTGTACTGACAGCTGCTGGCTTTGCTGGTCAGGGTCAACATAGGACATGTCTCTATTTTGCACATCCCTCAGTCTCCTCTTAAACAAAATGTTCTGGAGTTACAAGATTGTAATAGAGCTTGACCTGTGCCAGATGCCATAAAGTAAGAACATCCAGTATGCTTAAGCTTTCAGTTATGCTCTTGCCTAGTCACCTATGTTCCTTCTTTATCTCTTATGCTTATTATTATGCTTATTATTATTATTTATTTCTTATTTTTATCTCATCTTATGCTTGCTTACTGGTGTGAACCTTAGACTTATTTGCAGTAAACAAGACCAGTTAGTAATGTTGAAGGTGAATAATAAGTGAAATATCTCTTACAGGTTTGTCTTACGGAGGGCCTTGAGAGAAATACAGTAGGTTGCCCTAATTAAAGGTGTCTTCATCTCAACCTCTGACCTGCAATAACTGATATCTCAGATGTCCTGTTTTTTACTTAACAGGATTGCCTCATTACTGGCTACTGCTTTTTATTTATTTATGCTGGGAATTCACTCCTTCACTTGCCTAACTAGTTGTTGAATTTTTGCTCTCAGGAGTGTTGCTGGTATGTTCTTAGCTTTTCTTATTTTGGAGTGGTTTATATGTCAAGGTAATTCTCCAGGAAAGGAGGAAAAATGCTAACAGTCCCTAGCAGGCCTGAGGTCTAATCTAGATAGCTAGCAACCTGTTAGTAGCATGTATATTGGCTATTGTATGTAGAATGAAGATCCTATAGCTCAGAGCAGGTTTACAGTTAACTGAGGCTCCAAATTCATGGTACATGGGCTTTTCTCTATCTTCTGCACTATCCTGAAAGTGTCTGTATAAAAAAGTGGTAACAATGTTGTACGCTCAGCTTCTGCTGAAACTGCTCTATTGCTTGCTTGAATTTAAGTCTTAGTAAAGCGCCAGATATTAGCAGAATAAACTTCTTACAGAAAAGACTGCATATAAAGTTTGTTGTGGTCTTAGCTTCAGATAGCAGGCATTATTCAAGGTTATGTTTTGGGAATTGATGTGGTCACAAATGATAGATCTGTTCTTCCTCCCTTGGTAAGGGGAAGTGAAGTGCTAGGATTGTCTTACTGATAGGCTTACTAATCTGGGGAAGGGGTACTGACTGGGAGAAACTTTTGTACTGGGTCACTGCCCAGTGCCCTTTGGTACATCTTACACAAAAAGGGAAGGGTAGAATAGAGTGGAGAAGTATTCCAATTCAGCAGAATTTCAAGCTAGATTAATGTAAAATTAAGCTGTAAATTCACACATTAGGAATGAACTTGCAATACTAAATCTTTCCAAAAGATGTAGCTGCTGCTCTTTGGTCTATTGATTGTAATAGACTGGACTTTGCTTCAGCGCATTGCAGAGATGGAAATTGTCCCTCTCTACTCTGGCTGCACTTAACGGTAAAAAGACAACTGTTGTGATAAAGGATCCTTGTTGGAAAGGACAGAGAAGTGCAGACTGATACATACCAACAGACTATGTAAATAGTGATAATACCATCTGAAGCTTCTGTGCTGCAGATACCAAAGTGTTAGCATTCCAGTGATTATAATAATTTTTAGAGTTTGGGGACAAGGTCTCTTGTCATTGCCCTTCTATTCTGCTCATGAAGTGTGTGGGTGGGTATAGCCTTTTCCTCTGTCTTCAGGCAACAGTGGAAGCTGCAGCATGAGAGAGTCCTGGGATCCTCCATTTGTTCCTTGAGGTGACCTGCCCCAAGATCCCCTTGTGGATTCCTATTGACTGCATTGTCTCTGCTCTGGTATCCTGCTAGGTGAAGGGAGGAGAGCTGCTAGCTGGAGAGAGGGGGGAGTATTAATTCAGCTTATGTTTATCCTGTTGCTTGAGCATATAGTCCTTGCAAACATCACAGCCCTCAGTCCAGTAATTGAAGTGGATGCAGAGGAAAAGTCCGGCTGAATGAGGCCAGCATATTGGATACAGATGCTGTGGTAGGATCAGTGCCTGACAATTTTCATTTTGTCTGTTATCAAGCATGTTATCAAGAATTGCACATTGTGCAGCAAGTTATTGCGTCTTGCTGTTGCATAATAGACGCTGTACAGCAGTAAAATGTGAAAGATAATCGAGCACACTTCCAAATGCACACAAGATAACTGATAGTATCTGAAAACCAATACTTGGATGGAGATCACTGTTAAATGTCTGAATACTAAAAATGGATGAGTGGGAAGTTTTTGAATGTGTGAGGTCCCAAAGCTTAGCATCGAGGCATTAGCCGGCTTTCAACCTGGATGATTATTTTGCTTGCCAGAGATTTTTTCCTACTTTGCTTGATTCACTTTGGCCTTTACTTAAACAGCTCAGAAGGAATAACATTTTTCTGTGCATGTGCAGCATGCATTTCCAACTAAATCAATTCTCACACCATCTGTAACAATTTATTATTTTGCAATTTGTAACTGAAAAGTATTGTGTAAATGTTGCCCTCCTTAGTTTAAAGCATATATATATACATAGTTTAAAAAAATATATATATGTTTATATATATATATATATAATCATCTCAAATGCTGGACAGTCCCTTACAAAGGAATTCACCTTGAGGACATACAATGTAGGTGGCAAGATACAGGTTAATAAGACTGTGTGAGGTATTGTATGCTTGTTTCAGTGTAATTTGGTTGGTGTACAAATCCTCAGATGAGAATCAAGCTGGCCAATTTGTTACTTTAATGCTGTTTAGTCTTTGGCATCTATCTGCAAGTAGATAATAGAAAAATATGATATTGTCTAATGCCTCTCTCTGCTTACTTGGCTCTATTTATTATTTGTACTAATAATTGCTAGGTGCTGTACAAACAGAAGATGACAGTTCTTGCTCCAGACAGCATGTTCCTGGTTTGAGTGTATGGGACAAGCAGTAATTCAGAGCTAGCAAGGGTGGATCAATGCTGCTGAACCTGCCAGTGTAAGCTCACTGCGTTTCTGTGTTTGCAGTTAGGGTTTCCAGAGGCCTTTTGCTTTTAGCACCATTTTATGGCTTTGCTGGGTTCCCTGTAAGGGTGAAGTGTCGTGAGGATACACAATTGCCCTTTGCCTATGTGGCAGTATGATTGAGAAGAGCCAGTCTGTGCTGTTAACCCGCACTGAGCTGTACCTGGATGTTGGGTAATGTTTTCATGGGCATGGGACTTGTCTGTTAGACTTCCAAAGCAATTTCATTGTGTAGCCTTGTCTAGCGTGGTCCAAAGTCATCGTTTTCCCAGTCATTTCAGCTCTTGTTCCACCATAAACAATTTTCATCAGAACTGTCTTAAACTAGAGTGGTCCAACCCCAGAGTATTCAGTGTTTTCAATAGTTGAAGACTTCTGAATCAGAAGTCTTTAGCTTAATGCCTGCTAGATTTGGAGAATTTCTCCTGATTGACCCCAAGATGGATCCCCCAGAATCAGAGGGTTGGATTTCAGCCAACTTTCTGGTCCTCTGATGATGCCCAAAATAGTAAAGAAATGCCATAGGTGGACATAGAGTTATCTCAGGGCGAAATCAGAATCGAGGAAGGCTGACTCAAAACACTAATTTCAGATGGACATTTAACTACATAGCTTTACTTTTAAGGTTGCTGTTTATATGTCCAAGTCGGTGTTACTTTTTCTTCCTGTTATAGAAATTTAAATTGCACAGAAAATGCCAAAAAGTGGAACATCTATTCCTTTTTCCAGAAGAAGAATTTGTTACCTGAATGAGTAAAACAGAGCATTTTAAAACCAGTGAGGGAAACTAATACTTTCTGTTAAAAACAAGCTTATAAAACATTTTATCACTGTACTATATGAAGAGCTCACAGCCTTTTTGGAAGCCCTTAGATCATGACATGACTAATCTTATGACTCTGAAAGATCAAAAGGGCTTTAACTTTGTCAAATGGATTCAGTCACAGTTTCTACTCTCTTACAGATTTCTTTTCCTTTCCAGTATGCCTAGTACAGAAGTACAGACAAATTAAATACTCCACAGGAGCAGGAGAGAAGGAAGTTCCTTGCAAGTTTCACCCTACTTTTGAATGATTTTGGTGCCAGTAAAATTAACTGTAGTTTACTTCATGTATTTGTTCTTCAGCACTTGCTGCCAGGTTTTTGCCAGTGATGTCTGATGGCTGTTTGAGTGTCTTGCTAGCAGTCTGCAGACTAGGCATGTGGATGTGTCAGACCTTGAGATATATGTATATATTTTCCCTCTCCTTTGGGAGAGGGTAGTGGTGTAACTGCCCATTTCTGTCTAAATATACTTGTATGGTAGATCTCAGCGGCGCAGAGGCAGGTATGATATTTTAATGGGGCTAACGCATTATGGGTTGTAACACCCAACAAATGTGTTCAGATGCACTTAGTTTGTTAGGCTTGATGAAGGAGCCACCTGGGTTACAAAGTATGGTAAATCTTTCTCCCTGAGTCTCTTTAAATCCACCTAGACTTACAATGTAGGATTGGGTGGAGGGAAGATCTCCAGATCCTTTCAATATGCACTCATATTTTCCCTATTCCAGACTAGGTGTCTAGTCTGCTTCTACAGTGCCAGGACAGACTTTAGATTTCTGTGATGGGACAAATTTGGTAGGATGGCATGGACTTTTCTAATCAGCCATTTAACCCCAGCCCCCCATATTCCAAGTTTGTTGAGCAATATTGCCTCCTGGAGCCTAGTTAACTACTTTTCACTTTATTTTAATGGCTTAATAAAAAAGACTGCTTTCCAGTGTCTTAACTTCTTCCCCAAAGAAGTATAGTTTGTCCACAGTGTCATGTCATGTTTTTCAAATCAGGAGCCTACATCACTCCTCCTTAATACAAGCAAATGTTTCACTTCTGAAATTCAGTTAACCCATTTTCTTTTGTACAAGTTGCCACTTCTCTATTATCTTCCTAGGAGATGCACAAAACAAGAGGAGAACAGAGTTAACAAAAAGGTGATTCTGGCCTCAGGGAGTAAAGAGCGTGTGTTAGCAAGTGTGAAAGGCCTGTGCATCCCAAAATGCAGGAGGACTTCACTCAGTGAGGGAATCCAGATGTCTCCAATGAATTTCTTCTCAGGGACATGTCCCCCAATATAAGTGAACAGGTACCGTCTGCCATCTTGGATGGCAGACCTACAAAAAACACTTTTCTGAACCTTCTGGTTATGAAAAGTTCCATTATGCAGAAAGTTCCACTTCATATCTTTCTTTTGGTTTTTAAAACAATAAATCTCTGCCTTTCTTTCCATTAGTAAATCCAACATGACTGTGTTTGGGAGGCAAATGACAAGTGTTACCCAGACTCTTGCAATGAGAAGTTGTCTGGGAGCACACATCTGACAGCTGATAGCTTTATTTATAATCATGGCGCCATAATCTGGCATTCCATCTGAAAGCAGCTGGTATTAAAAGGGAGAATTATGTTTGGGTTGGAAGAGAGGTAAATGTAGGTCTAAAAATAGAACTATAGCCTAGCTCCTGAACTGTGTTCAGCAAAGCTAAGAAGATGGAGATTTGATGGTTGTTCTCCATTTTCCCAGTCATGGTATCATCTATTGCTACCCTGAGGTTTTCTGTGTTTTTTTTCTATGCCCCATCTCCACCCCCATCCCCAAGCCTTTATGCAGCAAGTCGTTGGAGATCATGGGTAATGCTAATAATATTGATTATTAGATATTGTAATTAAGATAGGATTTAGTTTGTCAGAAGGTACAATGGTCTAGTTGATGGGGAGCTGAATTTGAATGCTAGGATCGAAGTGCTGAGTAGTAATGCGATCTTGGAGAAACCTCTTTGGTGCTCCATGCCTCACAATGCACTTTGAGATTTTCAGTTCTAAAAGCTAAGTGTGTTGCTAATATTTTCCATCCGATGGGCAGCCTGGAGCTAGCACTGCACATTCTAGCAGCCCAGATCCCATGATAGAAAAACCATTGTTTCAATAAATGAACTAATTAACAATGAAGCATCACATCTGGTCAAAAAATCTCTGCTGTAGTTTCTATGTGGATTTCTGTATATAAATAAAATCCTTTCCAAAGCAGTGTTTTGATCAGCAGTTGTTTTCAAACAATGGAACTTATATGTGTACCAAATCTGAAGTCTCCTGCTGAGATCTAGTCCTCCCAGAATCTAGGATATCAAGGCTATCGAGTTTGCTGTGGGTTTAACTCTTTAATGGAGGTGACGTACATTTAAAAAAAAATGTGAGCGAAAGAATCCCACTTTTCCAACTGGAAACCTGATTTTAACTGATCCATAGTTACCTGCGATAACTCTTCTTTGTGATGTACAAGTGGCCTCTGTTCATTGTAGAAATTCACCTTTGTTTGCTGTCTTACAGCTGGCGTCTCTGGCAAGTTCAAGTATACCTCATACTGTCTCAAGCTGCCTCCTAGCTTTGCTCTAGGTGTCAGAAATCATGCTCCCCTTGGAGGACCTGTAGGTAACGTGCTTAGTCACCCTAAAGGAGACCAGCCCCTTTGCAGGTGAAGATCAGGCAGAAAATCTTGGGGTATGTGAAGTTGCACCAATATACTTGAGGATCTGACTTACGATCAGTTATTAATTAAGCTTTCTTTAATCTTGGCTTGATCAAGATGACCTTCAAATCTGAATGAGCAGAGGCTGGCTGCAGCCCTGGGATGAGATCAGCCCTGGGCTGTGTTCAGCAGCACCAGAGAAGTGGTGAGGGGGAAGTTTCTAATCAGAAAAATGAGCTACTTCTACATACAAATGGAAACAGCCCCATGTTTAAAAGCCTCCATTTTACAGAAAAGAGTCTCGAAGTGGTGACCACTTAAGGTTTAGAGTAGCCACTGCTCCGAGCAAGGCAGAAAGCCCCTTGTGGGTGTTTTGGAGGCCTGGCTGTTGCAGAGCCCTCAGCAGCTGGTGCTTTATTGTGTGTTGTTTATTTAACTGGCACTGACAAATCCATTGCTCAAACTCTTGACATTTCAGTACTTGGAGTGAGTCAACGTGAGCACTGAGTGTTATTAACCTCTTTCTGGTGCCTTAAGTCCTTTGAGTGACGATTATGCAAGGAGGAGCCTGGAGTCTGCTTGTCTGCTTGGAATCTGTAATTCATTCCTTGAAGTTTTGCTCTCATCTTTTACTATAAATCCAGTAATGAGACACCCTGGGAAAGTGCTTATACTTTCTGCTGTAGTTAGTGACAGTGTGGAGACAAAGGAGGATACTGGTCAGAACATCAGCTGATGGTGTGGTATGAGGTGACTGAGTAATATGTCTAACTGATAATTACCTGGACCAGCTGTGACTGTACTAAGAAACATTCTCAGTTACGTTTCCACGTATTGAGAGTATTATGTCCACCCAGGCCACAGAAAAATAGGTGTGGAAGTCTCTGGAAACACTTGAGAGTATACATTGTTCTTGTTTGGCTAGATCCTGAAAGGGAAAGAGTCTATCTGGAAGGAAATGAGCTCTCAATGACCTTTAGACTTACAGGTGCTCAGTATTTTATAGGATTAAGTTCTAAACTGAGCATCCGTCCTAACCTAATGCTTATCTGTCTATTTCTATCTGCATATATATGTGTGTCTGTATCTATATGTGTCTACGTTGCTCCTTGTTGTCTGGTGAAACCTTTCCAGGATGTCAGCAACAGTATGGATAATGTGTATGTATGTTTGTTGGGAAGTACAGGTAAAGATTATTTTTAGTATCTATCTATTCTTGGTCAAGTTGCTACTTGTAGTGTTTTGTAGAGATGGAGCTGGGGTCCCTAATGTCCTTGTTGGGATCTATGAGAATGAAGTCATTGCGCAGAATTGACTATTCCCCTTTTTCAGTCATTACTTGCAGATGAAGGTTAGCACAGTCAGAAGAGAGATCTTCAAAGCAATGTATGGGACATAGGCATCCAAATATTATTACTTTTCAGTTAGAGTCAGGGTCCAACTATCTTCTGAATTTATAAAAGTGGCTAAGCTTCTTGATTCCACCAGCCATATCCCCAAATCTTCGTGTGGCTGACAGCCACCAGCCTTGGCCTGCGTGCCGGGGAAACAGGAGTGTAGTTCATAGGCAGGAGATGATAGGCCTTCCTCAGAGGTCCGACTGCGAAACAAGAGTGATCCTGGCATGTAGCCTGGTCTCAGTGACCCCAGCTCCCACACAGCTGGGGATTTCAAGTGCCCCTTACAGCCCTCAGTAATCACAGTTGGCTCTACTGTTGTGAGGCAGAAACCCTCACTTCAGAAATAATGCTAGAAAGGGAATTTTCCTCTGTAACTAACTGCTCCAGAACTTTTCTGTGATTGTGAATGAAAAGGGAGCCCATCCTCACCCCAGAAAACTTCCAGATGAGAGAGGCCAATATGTTTTCCACTCTGTTAAGACAGTATTTTACCAGGTCAGAGAACTGCTGTAGCTAAACAGTACCCCTGACCTATTGGCAGCAGTCATGCACGCTTTGTGTTTGTGACTGCTGGGTGTTTTCCAGCTGATTTGTGGAAGGACAGGGAAAAAAGTATCTTGATTGCTGTAGACAATCTGTATGAGGAATTAAGCTACCTGTGACTATCTCCTGTTCAAGCGTGAAACTGCTGTACACTTAATTACTTGCTTTGCTCCAATTCTCAGCTTTGTGAGGAATTTATGGAAACTTTATCTCCTGACAACCACTGAAGTAATTACTTCAGACTGCATCTTTCAGTTAGATTCTGTGGTGATTTAAGACTGTAAAATCCAGAAGATGTTGAAGAACTGGATAGAAGGGATTTACATTGCAGATTCTTGTATGTAAAGTGCAGCTTAGATTTTAGTTTGATCAGTAATGAGTGAAATACAAAGGAAAGGGCTGTCACCAAGAGATTGCAGGAGAGATGAACCAAATATGAGCCCGGTGAACCAAGATGAGCTAAATAGGATTACAGAAGGTTTTCTGTAAAGACTTTTACAGGGTTGTAGTGTTAGCAACGAGCATATCTCCAGGACTATGCAAGTGGCCAAAGGGCACTTGAGCTATGAATTCACAGAAGACTCTGGTGGTCAGTCCCCAGAGCCCAGGGCACCTGGCAGCCATGGGCTGCCAACCCTATGGGCACTACTCTGCCTGATGTCTGGCAGAATAAGCTAGCATGATTTTCAACCTGTGGTTTGTGAAATGTTGGGGCTCCATGAACGGTAATTATGTGTTTTAAGTGGGCTTAAATTCTCCAGGCAGCAGTTCGCACCTCCTTTGGTATGCTGGCAGAGATGTGCAAGTAAGAAAAGGTGAAAAACAAATTGCCTCTTTCTCTCTTCCCTTACAACAACCAAATCAAGACAGACCAAACTGGCAGTACATACACAGTCTGCAGTAAGAGGCAGGAAGGAATTAGTCTTTCGCCTTGGCTGTAAAACTACATGTCATCAACTTGCTCCATTCCCACTGTGAAAGCTAAAATACTGGGTTAGCACCAGTGGGAACCAACAGTAACTCAGTAGTAGTTATAAATAGATTCAAGACGCATTTCAGTGTGGATCTCATGCATGGGAAGCTAGAAATACACTGGTGCTATGAAGCCAGATCCTCAAAGGGATTTAGACACATAATTCTCATGGATTTCAGTTGGAATGAGGTACCTCCTCATGCTCTGAAGACCTGAGCGCTATTCCTTCTCTACAGTGTCCCCGCTCTATCCACTGCTTTGCGCATGGAGGGATGGGAGGCTGCTGTGAATTGCAATGAACTCCCCTGCACTTGGCTGCAATTTCCTTCTGCTGCAATATGTTTATTTATGATGATATATTATTTATGATTCCAAAGGTATCTGTGTAAAGACCCTATAAATAAATATATAGCTGAAGCAAACTGGTATTACCCTAGTGGAATCAAGTGTTTCCTCCTAGTAGAGAGCTGACCTGCTTCCCACTCATTTCCTCCGGCACAAAATGTTTGCAGCTTCTCTAGCTCAGGAGGCTAGTGCTGCAGTAAATTGCCTCTCCTCGTTATCTCTCTTTTCACAGCTCTGCGGATGGTTCAATAGACCACTTTCAACTCTCAGCTTTCTTTTTAGGCCAGTGGAGAGATGATCTCTCTTTTATAAACACAGCTAGGGAGGTGACACAAGAAATTCTCCTGGATTAGATCAGCTGATCTGTCCCGGCAGGAGTGGAGAGTGACCTGCAGGAAGGAATCAGCATGTTGTAAAAACTGTGACTTTCAAAGATGGGTAAGTTGGAGCCTGGTTAAAGGTCTGCAGAACACACCCAGGAATTTTCTTTCAAATGATCTACCTGATTGAGGAGATGACATATGAACTCTGAGTGCCATAGGGTAAAATCACATTTCTTTCTCTCTGTCCTGTTCCAAAACACTTCCATCCTGATAAAAGCAACAAAGACCCAGCATCCCCTTGCACAGAAATAACTGGAGTTAAGAAAACTTCCTTGCCAGAATAGGCCAACAGAGATACCCTCTGCATTTTTATATACCACTCTAGGGGCTTGCAAATTTTAATCCTGCAACCCTTCAGCTTCGTGCTGACGAGCAAAGGGGACAAAGGTGCATCCTGGGCAAGGCCGTGTTGATGGGTGCCACCCTGTCGCCTTTCTGTAAGTTTACAAAAGCAGATAGTTTAGCAAGGGAGGCAGAAACCTCAGCACCCCACTTGTTGTTGCAGGAAGGAATTCTGATGCTCCTGGTGCCCAAGAAATTCTTGCAAACGACCTCAATTTTACCTAGACTTGGAACATTCAAGCTTCTTAAATAAGTTTTAAGAGGCGCTCTCAGACCGAAACTTGCTGACTGAGAGAGAGTGCCGCCACAACAGGGGCTTTATTTCCTTCTAATCTCTTTTTTGCAGCTACTGGTGAGGAAACAAGAAGCTTTTTTTTTTTTCTTTTTTTTTTCTTTTTTTTCCCCAGCCTTTTCTTGCTGTCAGACTTTTCTGCTGGGTTTTTTGTATGCTTATTGTGACTCACGGCTGTGCGCACCAGAAAGTGCCTGAGTCTGCATAAGAAATTGGAGGTGACCTGGAAGGGGGGGAGGGAAAAAAGAAAAAAAAAAAAGAATAAGCTGTAGTTTCTTGTGAGTTCAAAAACCATATGCTCCCGAACCTGTTTGCCAGTATATTGGCTGTCACTCTTTTTTGCCAGGGAACTGTGTGTACGCCTCTGCTTTCTCAAGAGCACATTGTGTGTGTGCAATTGAGAAGAGGCAGTTTGGCGCCAAAATACTGCCAAAACACTTGTTCAGCAGGGAGAGATTTTCTTCTCCCACCTTCCCTCTCCCTCCCCCATCTCCCCTCTTCCTCTTTGCCTCTTCCTCCTTGCTTCTTCCTCTCCTCCTCCCTTCTTCCTCCTCTCTTCTTTCCCCTCTCTCCTCTCCCTGCTCCTTCCTCCACCTCCCTCTCTCCCCTCCCTCTTTGCTCTCCCTTCTTCATCCTCCGTGTCCCCCTCCCTTTCCTCTCTCCACCTCCTTCACCCTCCCCTCTCCACCTGCCCCCTTCTTCCCTCTCTCCCTCACCTCTTTCTCCTCCTCTCTCTCCCTCTCCCTCCCTCTCCCTCCCCTCTGCCCCTCACCTGTTCGGGAGAAGCGCGTGGAGATTGGCTGGAGCTGGGTGTCCGATCCGCGCAACGGCGCGTCGGGATCCGAGGCGCGACGGTGGAGGGCGAGGAGCTGCTGTTGTTGCTGTGGCCCGGGAAGTTTAATGTGAAATGCAAATATGGATAGCTGCTTTCCCCTGGATTTTGTGGCTCTGGTTGTAATATTTTGGTTCAGGAATGTCTATTAATATAAAATAATACACTTGGGTGACTTCTGTAGGTGGCAGCCAGAACGGATTTCAAAGGCCTCCGAAAGGAGGCCCTCCGTAAAGGAAACAAATAATTATACATTGTTTTTTATTTTGTTATGTTTTTATCTTATTTGCATCCAAGAAACTTTAAATAGACTTTCTTTGTTTGTCCACACTGGAGCAATATAACCAGGGAATTTGGCAGGATCCCAGATCCTGGCAGCAATTGCCAATAAAAGCTCGCTGAGCAAGTACAAAAATAAAATCACACAGTATCATTTTTAACTTTGATTAAGTTGTGCTGGATTGCTCCAAGGGAGGTAATGGTGAGCTCCAAGGGGTTAGGACCAGCATAGAACGTGAAGCACATTTATCTTGCAAGTGTTTGCTTTGTGCTACATATGTAGTTCCCATGCTGGGGGAACAGTTTCTCAACAGCCCACTAATAAAAGACTTCAGGGAATAAACATTGCAACAACAGGAACAAATGAAAACCTTTATACTATAATGCACATAACAAGCTGCTGTCAAATAATAAAGCTGAATATGCTTTCAAATGCTCCCTGCCATTCCGGGCGGGGGTTGTCTTAGGTTTGCCAGCAGGAAGCTAAGCTTTCCTTGGAGGAGGCCAGGGATGTGCTACCTCCTCCCTCCTCCATGGCCCTGCAGAGTGGGAGACTAGGGAAACCAGCTCCTGCTTTTTTGGCATCATGGTCTTAAAGTATGGTGGTTCAAGAGCTTCTCTGGAAAGAAGGAGGAGGAAGGCAAGTGTTTGGGGGATGGTCATCACCACCAGCACCTTGCTGTGCCTGTTGGTACATGAGGCCAGATCTGAGGGACAATATGCCTTTGCTATGCCCCGCGGTACTGTGTTCTTGGCCAATCCTCCCTTGCCGCACATCATTTCATGTGAGTCATGGGGACAGTTAGGTAATTCGTGTCAGCCAGGCTTGTGTCTCATGTTTGGCAAGATGGGGAATTAACAAGGAAAGACTCTGAATTCATAAAATTAACTAACAGGAACTATTCCCAGGGATGTCAGAGATGTCCCCATCTCTCCCTGAGGCCCTGGAGGCTGCTGGCTGTGCATCAGCGCTAACCTTATGCCTTAGCCGTGCTCTGGTCCTCAGTTCCTCTTCACTCCTCTGGGATTTTAGGTCTAGTCTCTTGCTTAGGATGTTCTTTGCTTTCCCTAATGCCTGTCCCCAAACATCTCTATAATACCTCTTTGTGAGTTATCTCTGCGTATGTGTTCAGAAACCAGGAGAGGTGTCAGCCTAATTCTCAGGCTCCCTCAAATGCTTTAAGGTGTCAGCCTAATTCTCAGGCTCTCTCAAATGCTTTATTGGAGACATTTTTGTAACATCTCAGGGTCTTTCCTCAATGCCCAGGATACCAGAAATGATGGCGATGTCAGTTCTTCAGAATTAGCCTGTTCCCACTCTGTGTCCAAACCCAAGGGGGACGTGGTACAGCTTTGGGACCGTGGTTCAGGATTGCCTCTCCTTTGACTTTTCCTGGAGTAAAAATGCCTTTACATGGGAGGCAGAGAATTGGAGAGGAAAATCCTCTCACCCTTTCCTGTTCAGCCCAGCCTTGAGGACTGCTTAGACACCTGCTGTTGCAGTGGAAGGCTCTAAAGCTTCAATCACTCAATGTCCTGCTGCTTTTTTCTTGCCTAGGGACTAGAAACAAAAGACTAGGTGGGGACACAAAGGAGGTCTTTTTCCCCATGTGCTGTTGTCCAGAACTTAAGTACTTTTTTTCTTTGCTTTTCCACATCACTACGCTGTACTACAATATATGACTTCCTAGTTGATCACTCCATCCTGATTCACAGCTTTCTTTAGCTTGAACCTATTCAGCTTGAGTGGCTGTTGATTGCATTAATTCCCTGGACATTTCTGCTGGCCTCACTGTTTGGAAGTTTAGCTCTGTTGCCCTCAGTAATTCCTCTTGAAAATCTTGGGTCCCACAAAGAGATCTGTCTCAAGCCAGGAAGTGTTTATGCTTCTCAGGTCACATGTGGATGCCAAAGTTCTCAGCTGTGGAGCATAAGTTTCTATTTCATCCTCCATTTCTTGTTTTCAAGTGAAAAAATGAAAAAGAAAAAAGCCACACAATAATATTTCTCCACATTATTCCGGTTGCTTCAGTCCCAGCACTCATCAGATAACTCCTCAGCCTTTGTATTCCTTTGGACGGTATTCTCGGCAATAGTACCCCACTCAATTTATACACTTTTTTCCACAGTGAGGCAGTAAAATCAGTTGCATCTACATTTCCTCCCCTTTATTGCCCTCTTCTATTCTGTTATACACTCTCTGTTCTTGTTTCCACATTGGTCTGAGCATTTTTTCTCTAGAAAGCCATAATTCCCAAGAGCCCAAGCACCTCTTGGCACCAGTTTCCTTGGTTTCCACATCGTACATGATTTGCCTACTAACATACTCTTTGCCTGGTCCAGGATGTCTCTGAACTGACCTCTGTCATCATGTTTCACAGACCACATGCTGATGTGACTTACATGCCTTATAACGGAGTTTTATTTTTTAACATAAAAAAAGAGAGTTAAACTGTGATGAAGACATTTTTTTTAGGCAGGGTTGTGTTTTGCCTTTCTACATGTGTCCAGAGCACAGTAGGTCAACTCTGTTCAGGGCTGCAGAGCAATCCTTGCACTAGGAGTTTCCCAGAGGATGGTGAATTCCCTGTGCAGTGAGCTCCCTACCTACAGGGAGAGAGGGAGAGATTCAGTCCCCAAACTCAGATGTCTGGTTCTGGGGGCTGCCAGCAGGGCTGGCTGGTTAGGAGAGGTAGCCAGAGCCCACAAGGGGGAAACTTGGGTGACTCAAATGGCCCTGGATGCCATGAACAGGCAACCTGAGCCTGTGTGGACTTTTCTTTGTCCCCCAAGCACTGGTGGAGCAACAGCTGGCAATCTGCAGCTCACTGGTATAAAACGTGCCAGTTGGTTAACACAGACAGTGGCTTGTGCTGAAGTTTTATGAGAGGTTTTGTTTGGGCCAGCTCTCCAGCAGGCTGTATGTATGGGTTCACCTGCCAAGAACCATGCTCAGCTGAGTGTAGGAGCAGGGAGACGTGGACATGGTCCTGGAGCCTGTGCGAGGCGATTCTGCTTTGAGCAGCGGGTTGGACCAGAGGATATCCAGAGGTCCCTGCCATCCCCAGCTGTGCTGTGACTGTGATGACCATTCCCCGGGGTGGCTGGTGTGTTAGGGCTAAGCCTTGCCCAGGCTTGAGGGGTGCAGCAGGGAGATCTGGGCAAGGACATGGGGTCAATGGCAAAGGATACTGCTCAGGACAGAGCTCACTCTTATTAGCTCATCACTAATATAAAGCTTCCTCATTGCAAATAGGGAATGGAGGTACTCACCCTTCTACTTCTAGCCAGACTGCACCCTGACTTCAATTTTTTATCTTTGGCTACCAAAACCAATCTTATCTTGTTTTGATGGTCTTTTCTAGCTGTGGAGCTGTAAAGCTCATTTCTTTTCCCGCTGTCTCTATCCATTTCCTGAACACTTCATCCCCTGGCCTCTCTTTTTGGCTTAATTTAAAAAGCAGCCCATTAAAGGTCTATAAAAGTCTCTCACCATTCCTATATCCTGCTAGCAGTCTTAGAGTATGTTTTCTACTTATTCTCTGTACTAGGAACAATATTTTTACTCTGTTTGTGCAGCATTTAGTCTTACAGAGTTTAGACCAGAAAAGAAGGGAGCTCCCTGTGGCTGCTCCATGTTCCTTGTATTTGGGAAGGTTTATTGCTCAGGCATGACACAGCACAAAGCCAGGTAGCCAGCTCAGATCTGGCTCTGTGGCCAAGCAGATTGGTCTCCAGGGCCTCTGGTTCAGAGTTGTGCACTGATGGCTCATGGCTGTCCCGGCGAGCTTTGTCCCTTAGGTTTGGTCTGTGACTGTAGATAATAATGTGGAACCCTGAGCCATGAAAAATTCTGCCAAATCATTATAGAGAGGAACAATTACAGATGTGCTGTTTGTAGCTACAGTTGAAGACATTCCTCTTGCTCATGTATAATGTTATTGCAGCTGGGAGGAAACTGTTGTCACTTTGGTGACCTCAATTTTTTTTGTTTATTTGCACTGCAGTGATGGTACAACTTTGCAAGCTCTTGCATAGTAATGGAGGTAGCATCTCAGTCATGCACCTCCACCTGGCTGCAGCACGGCGCCCCAGCCCTAAAGGTGGGTACTTGGCATGAAGGGACTGCCTGGTTCCTCTGAATGCTTGTGCGAACCAACCTCCAATGACACCCTATCTCAGACCCCCTCCAATGGCCACCAGCAAACTGCAACTGCAAAAGATGGATGTGAAGCACAACAACCTCCATCCCCTTGTCCCTGCATCTCTGCAAGCTTTCCCTATGCACATCCTAATCTAGCTGCTTCCCTGAGACTGGCAGCAGCCCTTGTGGGTTGGCTGTGATGCTAGAGGTTCACACATCACTTCACCCAGATTGCAGTGCTTTAGTTACCTCTGGTCCAGCTCCTCAGGAGATAAGGGTATCACATTAAAAAAATGAGAAACTTTTCTTTAGTAGGTTTTGGGCAAACAAATCTGTAGCAAATGCACTGGCTGGGCAAACCCCTCTTCTGACCCTCTCCCCTTCTCTTACTGGGGATGGGGACAAATTTACTGCAAGCAAGAGCTGATTAACTCTTGCCCTGGCCAGTTAGTTACTGGAGAGAATGGCAGAGAAAGGAATAAAAAGCCAGACTCTGGGCACAACTCTGTCATCATAAATGAGAGGAGAGACATTTTTGTAGGCAACATAGGAGTCAGAAGATAGCTTGGCTTTCTGCTTCTGACACGTGCTGTCCTTTAATTTCTCTCTGTTTCAGTTCCCTAGCTGTAGAAAGAGTCATTCCTCTCTGTCCCCTGCTGCCTCTTTCACTTCTTCTGGCCGTAAAATCTTGCTGCCAGTCAGTGTCTCCCAAGACAGGACTGTCTCGTGGGCTCCTCTGCTTGGGGACAGGCCAGTGGAGCCAGCTCCTGGGCTCTACTACTCTGTCCTGCTCAGGGTGTTACACCAGCTCCCAACTCCAGAGCGACTGCTGCAGGGGCTGCCTGGGCTCAGCCCTTGTTGTGGCACAGTTGCCCCATGAAAGCTGCTCCAGGAGTCATTCATATTTGTCCTTTCTTTGAAGCCCATGGATGTCAGTTCGACTGAGAGGCCAAAGGCTGCTTTTTTTGAGCAACAATGAACAAATCATGTTCCCGCGAGGGAACAGAGGGGATGGGGCTGCAGCCTGGCACTCCTGCGGGCTAGCAGGATTTCTCGAGGAGAGGAGGCCTATACGACTGTACCACCTGTCTATCATTCTCTTCTGCTCCAATTTGTCCCAGTTTGAAAGAGGAGAAAAGAGCTGTCGTGTTTCTGACTACCCAGGCAAGCGAGCCATCTCATGTTGCAAAAAGCCTGAAGAAGCTATAGCAAGCAAGGAAAAATCAAAATAGTACCCCTCTAATGGACATGGGAAAATTCCTGTGTTTCGGGAGGGAAGGTTGCTTAAACAAGAGGGGTCAGTCTGGTGTCTGCACCGGCAGCCCAGCTGGAGACCTGCCAGCTAAAGGGTGAAGGAGGCACCTGACGCGAAAAATTTGTCACAAGGCTGTGAATGTAAAATTCTTTTCATGTGAGAGCATGTGAGAGGAGAAGAGCAAGGAGGTTTGCTTTCATTGATTTTCTTTATGAAAACCCACAGATTTTCTTTGGCCGCTTCTGAATCATTCTGTAGCACGTTTGAAAACATAAAAATACATTTTTCAGGGAATAGCCAGTGTTGGGCAATAAGCCCTTCAACTCCCAATGTGTTTCCATTGACTTTCACATATTTCTGTCATATTTCTGTTGGCCTGTGCTATAAGTTAGATGCTTGCTTCTATGCTGCTTTGGTTAAGGTTTAAATGGAACTAAAATCCCATCATGCTTTGCTGTGTAAACTTGAGCCTGGCTAAATTTTTGAGGATCTTTAGCTTTGCTGAATTCTTTTCTTTCTTTCTTTTTCTTTTCTTTCTTTTTTTTTTTGGTACATAGAACCATTGGTCAAGAGCTCTTCTTTGGTAGTAAATGAGTGTCCGGTTCATATTTATTGTGTTTCTTCACGCAAAATTCCAGTAGCTGCTGTTAGAAAAGATTTACCAGTAAAGGTCTGGGTGACTTCTACGTTTTTATACTGGTACTTCTGCTTTCAGAATAAGTAGATGCAGGACACATGTATGTTCAAATAGCATCGTTCCTCCAGTGCATCTGGCAACTGACTTCTTGTGCAACCTGTTTAATCTCTCTGTGCCTCAACTTCCACACGGTAAAATGCTAACAGTATGGGAATCTCAGGAGGAAGCCCCAACAGGCTGATCAGAGAGCACAGTCATAGGGGACAGAGATAGAAGCAGAGAAAAATTAAATTGACTTTCACATAAAGAGCTGTAATATCCCCTGATACAACAAATTACCCCTGGGTGTTTATTTTTATAAACATTATGAAAAGAACCTACTCAGGGTTATGGTTATGAGGAATTCAAAACTGTTAACCCACAAACGCATGAAATTGCAATGCATGGAGGAAATGCCCCCCTAGCATCTGCACTCCCATCGCTGCGTGAAGCGATGCAGCCAGCATCTGCCACACACGATTTGCTCCCTCCTTCAGCCTCTCCCCAGAGGAGGCGCTAGGCATGCAGGTGAGGATTTGGATCCATCAGAGATTGCCTGTTCGTTTAAACCCACGTTGTGACTCAGGCCTCAGAAAACTGCCGGATGCATTTTAAAACTACTTGTTCTAAAGAAACAACCAATTTTGGGTTCTTTTTTGTCTGTGTTTTTTCAGCCTTTCTGCCCACTGTGAGGTCTCAAAGCTTTTGCTGTTCACCATGCTGAGATACCCACCTGCTTACTTGACTTCAGGGATTACAGCTGGAAGAACAGAGCCCAGGGGCTAATTCAAGGTGCATATTAAACTAATGAGAGTGAGAATCACTGAGTGGCCATGAACTGAACACAAAACTGAAAGACTGAAAAGTTGGCATGTTAACCCACCTTTCCACCCTCTTTTATAAAAGAGACTGACAAAGCTTGAAAGGATGTTTATACTGGAGCCAGATCCCATTTAGTGAGTTGAACTTCTCCTTCCCCCTTCCCCTGAATCTGGCATCAAAACACTTCACCAGAATAAATCTAACAGCTATATAAAGCCTACTATTTACTTTTGATCCACTTATTTGCTACTTAGTGCATGCTTGCCCAGTTAAATCACTGGCTACTCGCTTTGCAAGCTGAGCCCATGCTTTCCTAGGTGTGTGCTCAGCACACCTCAGCGCTGAAAAACGTTGTAGGCTTGTGTCCTCACCTAGAATTTGACAGCCCTCTCCTTTGATGTCTCTCTTAGACGGTCCTTCCACCCACACAGACAGAAGTGTTAATCTCAGTGAATAGAGCTTTCTAAAAGGGGAGAGGTCTCTGATCTACATAAGATAGTTGTCTTGCCCCTTCCCTCATCATGGGGGAAGGAAAAGGCATTTCCAGATGGTTACTCTTCCTGCTTAGCATCCTTGGTTTGGGATAAATTGCAGCCCCAGCAGAGCTGGAGGGAAACTCGAGACTGGTTTTAGAAAATCCCATGCTCCAAGACAGGGCTGACTCCCATAATCACCAGAAATATCTGTCCAGTAAGTTCTGGGAGTAGGCTAGGCTGGCAGTGGAGAATCCAGTGCAATCCTAGCACTCTGCTAGCTCTGCTTCTAGAAAGTTTTTCTAATGCACAGCCAAAGTCTTCACTGCTACAAGGTGGTTCCACCCTTCACTCTGCTATCTTGAATGGATGAAGAGGACTTTTTATGTACCAGAAGAGCTATTCCTCTCCCCTCTCATGTCCCTGCGGGGCTCTGATAACTCACCTTTCCTGCACTGGTATCACTGAGGAACATTCCCCCCTGGGATCTCTGGGGACAATCAAGCCCAGGTGCCTCCGGCTTCGTGTGGCTGCTCCAACCAGCCTCGAGGTTTCTTCTTTCTTCTGAGAATGGGTGGGGGAAGCCTCAGCAGAAACCACTCTTGTCACCCTGAAAAACACCCTTTTGGTACCACAGCCTCTCAAAGAGCTGCAGTTAAGAAAAACACTGAGGCTACTCTGTCATCTTGGTTGGAAGCCTTCTTGTCAGTCAGAGATCCTCAGGGAGATGGTAGAGAGGTGGCAGAAAGTGATATGTTTGTTAAGGATTGTCTTATCACTGCCATGTGTCCCTGGGAACAGACTGGGACTCTTTCCCTCCTCTCTTACCTCTGCTCTACTGTGTGCCACTGGGCAAATTCAGAGTTGGGAATCAAGGCAAGCAACTGCACTGTCAAGAGGTTGGGATGGAGGGAAGGCTAGAAAAAAAACTGTTTGCTCAGGCTTCCTGTGTGTGTGTGCTGTGCCTTCAGTAACATGCAGGAGGGACTTTCTGTATACATCTGCCAGGATCTTTAGCATATAAGACTGAAGAATAACCTCCAGTCCTTGGCGTGATGGTTCTATGTCACTGCTATAAATCAATGTCAAAGTTGGAGTTGGGGTTTGGTGATTTTGAAGGTCTAGTCAACAGAAAACCCTTGCAGACTTTGCATATACTTATATCTCATAAAACTGAAGAGGACTGATTTCTCTGTACGTATACAAGGTGTCATAAACAGAAAACATGTACTTCATATACTGCCACTAGCAATGTGTTAGACTAGAACTATCTAGCCTGACTTGTTGTAGGAGGAGAAAAGCTTGAAAAATCACAGCTTGGCTGATTGAAGTGCACAAGCCTCTATCCTTTCATACTGCTCAGTTATTATAGCTCCCCCCTTAAAAGGAGAAGATTAGCACTCTATTTAACAGCTCTTTATATGACAACACACCATAAATTAAATTCAGTGTAGAGGGAAGCATGTGTGCCTCTGGGCCTAGTCTCCGAGCCTTCTTATTAGGAATATCCCAAATCAAGATGCTTTAAGAGCTCTGGGTTTTGCCACAGTTAAAACACCTTCAGATCTGAGACAGTTTCTCCTGGACAAAGCCCCAGAAAGAAGTGAGAATAGGCTATAATGGGGGCATTTGCCAGATTGCTTACTTTCCAGGCAAATGTTTCAGCATAGATGAAGGTATGAATTGTCTGGGAAGAATACAGAAGACTAAGAAGAAAAGATCATGTGCAAATGGGGGAAGGAGAGATTTGGAGTAGGCTGTTCCAGTGGCATTCTGGAGAAATTGGAGGGAGTAGCTTTGAATGTTACACTTGTGCCAACAAGATCAGCATCTGGCCTAAGGCAGTCAAAGGCTGAAAAGGAGTTGAGTGAGGTGGTTCTTGGATGTTTAAGAGGATGTCATGGAAAGAAAGTAAAATAAGAGGCAACTGAGTGATTAATTAAAAATGTTTTCCTAAGGGCTATTGTAGCTTTTCCATTACTTGAAGTATCTCAAGCTCCTGAAATACTCAGTAGATGCAAACTCTGAAAAGTTCTGCCTTGAATTCTCAAGAGAGTCCTATAAGAGATGTAAACCTTCATAATTCTGAGACTGGCTCCCATGAGGATGCATTCAGCTGCTGGGCAGCCAGCAGATGTGTGATGGGAGGATGTGCCAAGGGAAGAGCTAACGCATTTGGTGCATTATAATTTTATGCACTTAGTGACCCAGAACAAGTAGGAACCCAAATGCATCTGGATTCTGCTTTCCTGGTTGTAAAGACAAAAGCCAGCTCTCACTCTAAGGCCCTTTTAGTTATGGTCAAGACAAAGAATACAGATTGGTCTTCCACAGACTGCATAGTACATGTTTCTTCCAGTGTATTTTATCTAGTTTATCTCCTGAGATGGCAATTACAATTCCTCAGGCACAGGCACAGTGAGCAGAAAGTCACACCACAGAGGTAACAAAGCTCATATAAATACCAATAAATAGAGCCTGGAATTAGAGACGCTTCACTTTGCTCACTAAAGAATGTGGCCAGTGCATACAGGCATTGAAATGCCATTTATTTATGACTGTGGCATTGCTTAGCCAAGGAGAAATGGTAACAGAAATGTGCTTCTGCCTCTTATTAATAGGGCATACTTTCAAATACAAGGCCATATTCTGACCTCAGTTACTCTAAATGGCTCCGTGTTGATAAAGGAGGGACACTGGGTTATGCTGTGATATAGAGATAAGGATCTGTCCTGTTATCTGTCTTTATATTTTGATCTTAATTTCAAAACCATTGAAAGGCTGATTGATCTTTAAAATAACAGTTGCTCTCAGGAATTGTTCCAAGTGTGTTTAAAATTGGGCTGTAGAACTTATAATTAAAAGGAATGTGCAAATTTTAGTCCATTCCAGATTCAGCTGCAATTAACATTCCCATTACTATGCTGATTTATTCCTGTACAGTCCCTTGCTTCTCAGAGAGAAAGAGAGAGAAAATGAGATCAAAGACGCACAGTCCTGGTACTTCAGTCTCTCCTAGGAAGTCTCTGCTCTCTCCTTGCAGAAGTACTGCTTTGGCAGTGCAACTGAGGGACCACGCTCTGCTCGCTGCTGCTCCTGCGTGCCTGAGACCACGGCGTCCCGCTGCTTCCGCACGGCAGCTTGCACCAAAGCGCTGGAATTTCCTCCTCAGGAGCGGCAGAGAGCAGCCTGCATCCATGCAGCTGAACTCCCTTTCCTCTCCAAGAGGAGGTTTCATCCATTCCTGTTGGTAATGGGGTCTCTGGTCCATGTTGCCTTGTTGCTGTGCATGGGCATCATGTGGGAGGCCATGGACAACCACGGGACAGCTCTTGCACTGTGCTTTAATCCCATTTACGTTACCAAGACAGACGAAGAGCTTAGTCTGGTGACTGCCAGTGAAGTCTAACTCAGCTGTTGTCAAAATAGCAGATCCTGCTTTCTGGGGAGGAAAGGGAGGAAGAGGAAACACAGACGAAATCTATCAGTTTGCCTGGTTTTGCTGGTCTACGGCTCCTGCAAAAGCGAAGCAAAGCACAGATTTGTTGCAAAAACAGACAGGACAGATTAGGACTCTTTTTTTTTTTTTTTTTTTTTTTTTTTTTTTTTTTTTTGGTGCATCCAGATCTTTCTCCAGCTTCTGTGTGTGTATCATGATGCAGATGCACACAGCTGCTGTACTGTCATCAGTGGTGGCTTAGAGCACTGGGGCCATGCAGGGCTATCCTTTCTTATACGTTCTTCAGTGCTTTGGCTAACTCATTTTTCAGCATATGAAGTTTCCAGCTCATTCTGGGAAATGCATCGTGCTACTCTGTGCTCATTTCCAGCACACCAAGTCCTCTAACTGACAAAGTTCCTCCCAGGCCAGGCTGCTGATAACACTGCAAACATCTAATGAAACTTTGAATCCTTTTTGAGCAGCCAAAGCAGGCAAAGTGCAGCTGCACACTTTGATAGCTACTTAAGCCACATAAAACAGTGATGGAGCTAGTGAAGAATATACCCGTCTTTCTGAGCTGAGCCTGCTTTGCTTAGCTAGGAAGTCACATCACACTTTGACCAACTATGCTTATTAAGGCAGCATTAAAGACAGCTGCAGGGTGCTTTGTAGAGGTTGAAGTGGTTGGGCATTAGGAAGGGTTTTCTCCTAGACCAGAAGACAGAGGGAGTAGGTTGTTATCCTTTTGCTCTACTCCATGAGCATCGGGCATGCCCCATTTGCTAGCATTACCTCAGGTTTTCATCTCAAAACTCTGATTTTATCTAATCAATTCCTTCCTGTTACAGAGAACTACAAGAGCTTGTGAGTTAAAGATTGATTTCTCCTGCTCTTTTCCTGGGGCCTGTTAGAGTGATTTCATATGGTTTTCAACTATAGGTCCTGAGTTTGCCACGTGGTCCCTGGAAGTATTCACAGGCCCCCAGCACGCCACGGTGCTGGGAGGAGTGTGCAGTGGGCCCTTGTTCTGAACAGGGTGGGTGTCTGTAGGGATGCACAGAATGCAGGGACCCAGTTTGTTTGCCTTTAGAGAAGCAGCAGCAACCCTGCTATTGGCCAGCAAATCAAAAGCAACATCCGCAGGTGCTGGCAGCTCTGTTCCTGGCTGTCACCAGCTGTTTTCATAACTGTCCCCAAGTTTATTCCTGCCTTTCACAGCAGTAAAACACTATGCAAGGATCGTGTACCCCCTGCTGAAGAACCTTCTGCTGCAAATACATGCCGTGCTACCTCAGAACAAGATATTAGCAGATAGCACATCTAGCTTCAAATCACATCCCTTTTGCCTTGAACTGCACAAACCACAACTCCCTTCCTTTAGTACCTCAGCCATATATGATGACATATTGGTTTTGCAAGCACTAGAAGTGCTCTTCAGACTGCCACCTTCTCTTTTCCTCGCTAAAATGCTGCAATTTCTTGTGTCACCATTTTTTCCATAAGCTGCTGTTAGACGAATAGCAGGAGAAGCGGCCTTGCACATGTTGGAGCAGGCTGCAGGTGGTGCTGCTGGCCCAGGGAAAGCAAAGCTGGGCCCTTTTATTGCTGATCGTAAAAGCTCCCAGTAAAAGCAGCATTAACTGATCAAATCAGAGCAGTCAGAGAGATGGGGAAAACCAGGGCAGCTCAGAGCTATTGGTGCACTTTGAAGGGTAAATCCAGAGCTCTGGTGCTGAGTGCTTTTGTATCCAACATGGCACAAAGAGGCAGCACAGAGTGATTCTGGACCACTGACTGCACCATGAGGCAAGGTATTCCCATTGGATTGTCCTCTACAGAGCCTGGCCCACGGTGAAGCAGGACAGTGTTTCATCTAGGCCACTGCTTCTCGGGCAAGGGCTTGAGGCTCTGCTGGGAGATGTAAGAAAACAGGCCGTGAGAGATTAGGAATAACTGAACCCTGGGGAAACTTCTTCCTAATCCCTAGTTGCTGACTTAAACCTTGAGGATTCTGATCTCTTCCAAACCTCTTATTTTTTGTTTGTTTAATATTGGCTATTATGGCCAGCTAATCTTGTTAGCCATAAATGCAAACAATTCTCTTTAGATTCCTGCTAGATTTGTTGGTTATTGGAGAAAAATCACAAGCAATTGAATTATCGTGGCCTAATGAATTACTGTGGCTCGCCTGAGTCTTGGCCACTCACTGTTTATGGGCTCTTAGCCTGTTGCAATTGCACAAGGGAGCTCAGCAGCGGTTTTAACTCACAAGCTTACTCTACGTTTGCAGAAGGGTATGATCTCCCCTGACATCAGACACTGTTTCAACATCACTCAACCTGCCAGGGCACCCGGGTATGAGCCACAATCTGCTTAAACCCCATATCTCAATGACATCCTGCAGCAATGAGTTCCACAGATAAATTGGACAGGCTGTGATGAGACAAAGTATTTCCTAATGCTGGTAGTGTGTTTGCAGCTGGCCAGGTGCCTCCAGCATTCCAAAAACCTTCTAGCTCCAGCAAGAGAAAGTCAAGGTGACCACGCAGATACATGGTGCTGTGATCTGCCACCGAACGCCCACCTAGCACTGCACGCCCTCACCTCATTTTGCGTAGAGATACTTATGGAGCAACCTCCAAAGCCCTTCATCTATCCTGTGCACAGTGCCAGTATTTGTGCCACTATAACAACATTTTGAGGTAGTTTGGATTGGACATTTTTTGTCACATGGTGGGAGGAACGATAGGTAATGCTGAAATTTCAGGGCTGAGTCTTTATTTAAGGGTTGGCAGAACTCCACAAATCCTGAATAAACACCTTCATCAGTGCCTTCAAGTAAATCAGGAAAACCAGCCCTCCTTGACTCTATTTCAGGCTTGCAAAGACTTTTTCTTTTTTGCTTTCCCTCTCTCAGAGGAAGTTTGTATCAGAATACTGCTGAAATTCAGCACCCTTCATTTGCCTCCTTCCCCCCCCCACTCAAAAATAGAGGCACAAAAGAGGTATTAAAGGCACCGAACATGCAAATAATCAAATGTTTTCATATACAGAAGAACGGTTGCTTTTAGTAACTCATCCTAGAACACGACGGCATTAGAGGTTTTGGAATGAGGGCCTCCCAACAGCATCAATAAAGGGAAAGGGTCCAAAAAGTAAGCTAAACAGTGCTGCTGCCTGAATATAGCCTTTCATTCAGCTGTCCCCGTGCTGTTTCAGACTCATTTCGGAGTTTTTTTGATAAATGATGGAATTTGTATTTTTTGGCTCCCATTCAAGAGTTTATATTTTCGTTCTATAATTTCCTTAAACATTTAATTTCCTACATTAGTTGACGGTTCCTTGCATCTGCCGGAAAATTAGTTCTGGTGCTTCTGTGCCTGTGCTGGGAATTTATTTTTTTTTTTTTATTTTAGATTTTTAAGCTGCAGAGAGAGCAAACTTGCCCGCAGGCAGAGGCTGTGTTGGTGTACAGCCTTGCAGCTTTACAGCTGATACAAGATGAGAAAAGGGAAAGAGATTTACGTCAAAGGGCTCCAGCCTTGAAGCTGTCAGAGGATCTTTTGGTCTGTTCAGCTGCCATACTGTGAGGTTTCCAACATATCTGAACTCAGCACACCTGACAGTGTGGAATAGGTGACAAGTACTGGGAAAAAGATTTTTCATACAAATTCTGCAGTTCACCTGTAGAACTTGCTGCTGCAAGATGTTGATTATGCCAGGAATAGGCACACAAAACACAAGGCAGTATTTGCCATAGCCTCCCACCTCCCACCGCCTCCGAAAATGAGATGCTTCTCCTGTCAGCACACCTCTTTCAGATGGAGCAGCCAGCACATCTGCAAAGTGGCAACCCCAAAAATCAACACAAGGAAGCACTTTTCCAAACGTCTTTTAGGATTCTAGGGAAAAGCATATTTCTGACTCACAAAAAATGGGTGAGCATCATGAAAACAGAGACTATGGCAAGAGGCTGCAGCAGAAGTAGGAAATAGCTGTGTAGATAACAGATTAGCTAGGGACAGAGTAACGAGAGTGAGAGGCAAACTTCTGCCAGAAGAGCATAGTGAGGGAGCGGATCATGAGGACCTTTAACAGATCTGTAGGCCAACATGATGCAATTCTCTGAGAGACTTCGTAAAAGGGGAACCCACCTAAAGCAAGTGTTGGCAGTCAGCAGACCACCTGGTGGTCTCAGGTGTCTGAGGTGTCTCAGGCTGCCATTGCTCCTGCTCATGAGAGCTCTTGGCCATTTCTTGCTGGAGTTTGTGAGAGGATGTTGTGTCTGGAAGTCTGATTCCATCTGTCCTGAGGAATCGAATGCTTTGAGAAGTATCGTTTGACTCCCTTGTGTCATGACTCATGACCTGGGTCTTGAGTAAACTCAGATAAAAGAGGTTTTTGGAGCCAAAAGCCTGACCCCTATGCTAGAAGCATATTCTTGTGCAGGTTCACAAGAGAGCAGTGTATGACTCTAATGCTCCAAACGGCTCCAGCTGTCTCCAAAGGTTTCCTCCTTGTCAGGGACTCTTCAGGAGGAGGTGATCATTGATTCTACTGATTTGACACCCGCACAAGCTGCCCATCCAAGGTGAATCCTCATCAGTCCTTATTGGGCAGCTATAGGATGAATTTGCAGTGATGCAAAAATAGCAGGATCTGTCTCAAATTAGATAAGTTGTGCATTATATACAGGTTATTAAAAAGTTGAGAAATCGTAATTTCCTTCATGCTTGTTTGGAAAGACAGGCACACGCTTTGGACTTCTGCAGAACGGATGTTCTTGTCTCTGCAGGAAGGAAAAAGAGAGGTGAAATCCTTGACAGGTGGGATTTACCATCTAAATGGGCAGGCTTTGCTGCAGTGGGACCAGCTGAACCTGGCCTGTCAGCAAGTCCAGCACTCACGTGCTTGTTGACTAGGTTACAGCATTTCTAGGATTTAGGTCCAGTCAGGCAAACCTGCTCCTGCAGGTAGTCTTGATTCTTGTAAAAATCTGAGCCTGGCTACCATGGTATCCAAGGAAATCAGTTTTGGTTTGAATCAGTATAACATCATAGGAGATAGTGACTATCTCCCAGTTAACACCAGGTGAGATGTTACCACAGAAGACTAATCTCAAATGTACTTTCCAGTCTTTTCTTAAGAAAAGCTTCCACTGATTGGACCTGAGAATTTGTGTCATGTCTTAGTGGAAATGACCTTATGGACTGATTCTACGTTTCTATAATTCTGTGAAGGCATAAATAATTCCCCTTGTGTATTAAACACAAAACATGCAGTTTGTTTGTGGCCACGGAGAATGTGCATTGAAATCTTCCTACATCCTGAAAATACTGGGAAGAGAAAAGACTCTTTTACAGGTGGAGAAAGTGCCTGCCACAAGAGCTGCACAGAAGGCCATGGGCTCCAGGAAGAATCTGTATTTGCAGGCTGTACCTTTTGCCAGGTGAAGGCCTCTCTTTGGAAAAAATAACCCCCCTTCAGAAAAACTCTGCCTAATGCTCTGTTTTTGGCTGTTGGCTAGAAGCACCCTCACAGCGTGTGACATGTTGACTCACAAGTTACGGTGGAAATCAAGCTTTCAGAAAGTATGTCCACAGTAAAGGAGAGGATGTGATCCTAACTCAGTGGGGTGTGATCACTCGGTGTGCCAGGAAACCCATAGGAATGCATTCCTTATTTACTTCCAGCTGAGCCCTGGGGACAGCTCTTCACCCCACCGGCAGCTCTGCAAGAGGCTCAGACCAGCCTCAGGGCTCAGCTGGAAGTGATAAACCCACCTTTGTCCCTGTACCTCCTCAGTCTCTACATTGTTTCCTCCAGCATAAGATTTAGGCCCATGGAGAGACCTGTAAAGGGTCTAAGAGGAAGCAGTGGACACACTAGCCTGCATGGCTTACCCAGAACAGGGTCTGTGCCTGGAGGAAATGCTTGTGCACGGCTCTAGGATGAGGATCATAGGCCTCTGTCTTTCCTCTGTCAAAAACTCCACTCATTTCCTTGGGTTTTTTGATCTGAGCAAGGGCTTCACGGCTCTTTCCTGCCGATGGCTGGATTTCATCTCATTCCTTTCTACACAATGTGCTAGTTGTCTCCTTCATCCCCCTCTTGTTCAGCAGGCAGGGATGTTAGAAGAGCTGTGTGTGGTCCTGGCCAGCCCCTGATCCATGCTTGCTCCAGGAGAAATTGAGGTTTTAAAGGTAGAAGGAGGGGGGTGGAGTGGGGCTTATTTTTCTTGATACCAAAAACGTCTGGAAGAATGAAGTTTGGCTAGGAAATTCCTGTGCAAGCCACAAGTCACCTGAATTCCCAGAAAGGCAATGGTTAGAGAGCGCAAAACAATATGTGAAAGAATATCAGACATGGAAAATGTACAATAGCAGTTCCTAGGCCAGACATGTTTGAAAAATTAAAATGTACGATCAATTCTGCCATTCTTTTTTGCCATGTGATGTGAAATTTGATGCTGGGACTAGCTCACTTAAAATGGCACAAGGGCCCTTGTATCTCTGGGATTTAGAGTTACAGCTTTTTGTTGAGAACAACATTTTCACCAGTACCTCTGAAAGTGAATTTCTTCGGGGTGTCTCAGCTCACTTCTCTGCTCTCTGGTTCAGATCTATTCAGATCTCGTCTGGGAAATGATATAAAATTGCATGTTGGTAAGTGATCACAAAAGAAGGACAGATTTAGGCAGACAAACTGTTGGGGACTTTAGGTGGGATTCATCCCCCTTCACTCAGCCCTCTAACCTGGCTGTCTAGGGTCCCTCTGTGCTTTGGAGAATAAGAGGTACCTTTGCAGGGTGATTCGTTGGCTTGTGAGACAGCATAGGGCAATGAACCTGCTCTGGTTCATCTCTCCTGTCATCATCTCTCTTCATGATGGAAAAGGGATCTGGCAACTACCACCAAGTCGATGCCTAGCTTCTAGCTGGCTTAAGTAAGGTAAGAGTAGTCCCACTGCCTTCACTAGGGATTTAAACTGCATATAGGAGCTCTAATACCTGAGGGACCAATTTTACATCAACGTCCATGGCAGAGAGAGGCTTTCTTGCCCAGAGCTAGACCTCAACTTGTTGCTTAGGTCTAAACACTTCAGAGTGGTAATGGAGAGAAGAGATGGACAGTTTGGGCAGCACTGTTCTCCAGTGTAATTTCACTGACAAACTGGACAATACAGAATTTTTCTGAACCGGGCATGTTTAGTGCTGGTGATCATCTTTCCCTCAGAAGGGTATAAACTGGTGTTGTCCTACAGTGAGCTTTGTGAGATGGCCTGATGCCAGCCACCTCCCACAATGAAGATGGGACTCACAAGGAGTAAATATGCCCAGTTTAGGCATGGCTGGTGTACCCTCCAACTCGTTGGCCATTAGAAGGTAAGCACGGGGAGGGGGACTCCATGTCTGGTGCTCTGCATGTACCAGTGACTCCTGATCCAGTCCCAGAGGCCAAGGAAGGGCTGGTGTGGTGTGGCATCCATGACATTTTCTGCTGCAGTTCCTCTCTCTCTGCCTGTCTGCACCATGGAAAAATCATCATGGGTGCAATTCTGCTACACATGTCTAGGTAGGGATGTCCCTGGAGTGCAAACAGACCAAGACAGTATTACAGCTGGCTGAGAACTGTCCATCTCCCCTCCCCTCCCCCATTAAATACAGCTTAACAAAACTATAGTCCATAGTTTGATTTTACTATAAAAAATAAACAAAGTCAACAATATTGAAGTGAAACATTTGGATTCAACTATGCTCAACATTTATGTCACGTAAGATGCAAATCTGATGAGTCACTCTCCTACGTAGACCAAGCCGTTGGCTGGACTACATATCCCATGAGGGACTACAGCCTTCTGCCATGTTCCACTTCTGTGGTGCACCCTGGGAGCTGGTGATGTATTTTGAGATAGGATGTCCCTCCGCTTAAGCTGGTCTGCAGGGAAGACTGTGACAGTGAGGTGCTTGCATTGCAATCTCAAAGCAGCTCAGCCAGGTGCAATTGCAGTCTGAAACATGTCAAAATGACCTATAAAGTATTGCTTCCCAGAACACTTCATTCTGTGAAAATGCTTTGATATTTCAACATTTTGTCCCAAGTCATAAAGGAAACAAATACTGAAATATTGGAAATTCCTGTGGGATGAAATTCCTGTGAAGTTCATTTTTGCACTTAGTGAAAGTAAATATAAAAATGCCTCGTGGGTAATTTTTTGTTTTTGCTCCCTTAATTAAAGCTTCCTGATTTTTCCACAGTGTTAAGGCTGACTTCAAGAGCTTATTCCCTTCAAGTCTCATTGCACGCAAATAGGCCTTGAGAGGTCTCAATGCTGTGGAGGGAGGGGTGTGTGGAAAACTCGATTTTATTCAGAATAGTTCAGGCAGGGAGGAACAAAACCTCCTCCTTGCTTGGTTGTGGGCACCTCTTTGCAGAGCACTGATCGTTGCGCTAGTTTGCTGGCTGCTGTCCATCAACGGGATACTGTCAGGAAGAAATAAAAAGATGCACATTTTTTATTCATTTTTTCCCTGGCATATGTAAAAGTGCTGTTTGTTGGAAACCTTTTCAGTTTATTTTTAATAGTAGCGTGGGACGTCAGGAAACATTCGAATTTCAAACCTTGAACAGCGGCAGAATTCACATTCCAAGTATGTTCACAGGAAGGCTTCCTGATAGCCAGCAAGGTGTTCACCGGTGCTGGCATTTGTCTGCAGGCCTCTTCTTTATCCTCCCCTGAGTACCAGCTCAAGTGCTGATGGCTGGTGAGTTTATTACTGCTGTGTTTTGCAAGAGTTTAATGTCAGACTGGGGTTTACAAAGCAGCTGGCATTTTTGCCAGAGTTAGTCCATGGGCATTCTGAGATTCCTGGTTTGAGGTCCAGTCTAGCTCTGCTTCACTGTTCACAAGTATAAGTTTATGAGTGGCGATGTCAGCTTCTCCTCCAAAATCTGCTGTTCCCATCAGCTCTGTAATTGCTCTAGCACAAACTCAGCACCAAAGTTGTTACCTAGGCTTCCTCTATTCAGGACAGTGAGTAGCAAAGCATGCAACACTGCCGTACTGTTGTCCGTGTAGTAATTGGCAGGGCCTGGCTGGCTGGCAGCTGGACTCCCATCATTACTCGCCAGCCCCTTCTGACATGCTGATTACACCTTTACCAAATGACCATGTAGCATCTCTGACATCCACATTGCCACCTCTTGATGTCATGCTCAGACTTTGGTGTCTTTGCTGTGTTTGGAGTTTGCAGGTGGCCCTTTGAGCAGGGTAAGTTTGGGGCTGTCTGTGCAATCAGTGGGGACTGCTGCCATGTATGTCCCTCATTTTTGCCGGTTTTCCAGTATTAGAGCTCCCCAGCATTGCTATGTGTTACTCAGTCTTGAGTCAAGGGAGTAATTTAGGACATTCGGCTCTAAACCCAAGTGGACTGTTATCTTGTGTACAGACTACTCCCTAGCATTTCCAACACATGCGTTAGGAACCTGCTTATTATGTTTGTCCTTGAAAAGGAAAATATGACATATAAGAACAAAGTCCCAGGTTCATAATAGCTGCAGGGTATAAGCACAATATTTACAGTGTGGTGATCATGGGGAGACACAGAGGGAAATGAACTTAAGGCTCTTTGTATTTTGAGTTAGGCCATGGCCCCACTCTAGCACAGGTTCAGAGATGTGACATTTCCAAGTGACTTTGAATCCACATGCAGACACAGATTCTCTTGAAAATTGCTGTGCTTCCTGTGTATCTAATTTGGGATTAGTGGGCCAATACCAAGGTAATTTGAGCAAGTGGTTTTGGGCATACAGCCCTCTGAATGAACTGGTGTGGCTCCAGAAGGCACAGCTGTTTTTCAGCCCTTCTTTGCAGACTGATACTGGTCTGCAGCTCCTCAGGTGGCTGTTGCTGCTGTCAAATTGACCATTGCAAAAACAAGTTATTTTAGGGCAAAAACTGGGATGTCTGAGCCAAGCAGACAAGCCAGAGAGTTAATGTTGCTGGGGCAATCCCTGTTGCAAGCCACAGCCTTTGCTGGCAGTGTAGTCTGTGGGGGTGGATTGCTCAAGGTGATGTCTGTGGTCACTGAACTTGCTTGGCGCTGTCACGGGAGTGTGAGACCTGCCCTAGGCAGCTCTCTAGGCCTGGGTTTGCGCACACTGCCTGCCTTTCACCTGTGCTTCTCCTGGAAGATCTGACCTGAGGCAGATCTTCCAGTTTCAGAGCTGGTATTTCAAAGGACTCAGGAATCCACACATCTACTCAGCTTGTGCTTTAGAGGCATTGTCAAGACAAGCAGTGTTAGTGAAATGGAGGGTGTTGCAAATTTCCGTGCTACCACCTTCCAGACCCCAAGCTGCGTGGGTTGGACACAGGTGCTGACATCACCCAGGTCTCATCAAGTGACTAATCACCAGTCCAAGCTTTGGGTCTCCCAGGACAGACCCTGTTCCCCACACCTTTTTTCAGTAATGTTACCTGGTTGTTCAGGACTTCAGAGCATCTTCTCTTTTCCATGCCCACAGTTGGGTAGATATGCTCACTCAGAGTCCCCTGGTTCAGAAAACTCTAGTGTCCAAGTCACTTCTCTCATGGCAGTAAAGTAAAGCAGACCTACTGGACCCTCTTAAAAAAGAATGAGAGAATTACAAGTCTGTGGAAAATAAAGAATAATCCTGAATACAGTCCCCCTTCTTCTGATCTTGTAGGCCAAGTAGTATTGGTGTCGAGTCTGCACCTACGCCTCTTCCACTTCACTGCTTGCTGAGAAGTTCTGTTAACAGTAGATTGTGGGAAGGGCCCTTTCACAGAGAAACAGCTTCTCTGCGTAGAAAAAAAATGCTCTGTTTAGTGAAGAATTTGCAATTCTCTTAGCCATAGACTCAGATCAGCAAATTGCAGTCTGCTTCCCCCAGACGAGTGTGAGCAGTGCCTTCAGGACCATTGGCCCAGCAGGTGACACAGCTGTTTTGGTGGAGGAAAGCCATTTGACACTGATAGCCCCTTTGAATCTGCTTTGAGGTATGTTGCTCCTGCTTGCTGACCTAGACAGGATGATACCATTCAATTCTGCATGTATGTGTGTTGGAAATCACCATAGGAAACTGTAGGAGAGCCTTACACTCACCAAAAAGCATCAGTAAAAGAAAATGAAATCTTCCAGACAAGAGGGAGTGACTCAGACTTCACTATTGCAGAAGTAAGCAGAGCTTTAGGCTGTTGCATTGCACTGTGTGCACACTGCCACTTCTTCAGGGATGGTATTTAATGTGGCCAGAGAAGAGCAAGCAAACATAGTTATATGGGATTGTTTCACTCCATAACAAAATGTTATTTTAAATATAACAAGTGCTACTAGTCCATAAGTAGCAATGATTTGTCAATGTTACGGTACAGCAAATACCTTAATCTCAGTTGCTGTCCCTTTTCCACAAAATAATGAAACTTCTCTAAAATTCCCTGTGCTTGGGAGATTTTGGCCTCAGCTGGGGTGAAGGAGGGCAGAGCTAATAAGGGAATGACTTTAGGGAATCCCATGGTCCCTCAGACGCACCCTCAGATGAACCCTGAACGCCCCCACTACACAGCTCCAGCTGGTGAGAGCCCCTGGCGACTCCTGAGTGAATTAGTTCCCTTTTTACCATATCTCCTCTATTAGATCTCCAAGAGCTAGTTGCTCTTATGTGCAAGAGCGATAACACAACAGGACCCTAATCTTGACTGGCCTCTGGAGAGAATGCTACCAACAAGAATATTGATGCTAAATAATGATTCAGAGAAGAGAGATGTAGAGGAGATGACTGTAAATTAAAAAATCACACAGATGGAGGGATGCTTGTGGATATTTGTTTTCATTATATTTTGAGACTCCTAGAAATCAGGTTTCAATGCACTTGCCAGACACAAATATAGAAAGTCCTTTAAACATCAGAACAACATACACATTTGACTAGTAAGAGGAATGAAGAGATAATTTTTAAGCTGGATGGAAATTGTAAAGTATTGGTATGTTGAATGTGAAAAACCCATACGCAAATGCAGAGTCCAGGGAGGGAAGACAGCTAACATTGTCGATATAGCCTTAGGAACATACTTCAAGAGGTTAATGCCTGGGAAGCTGCCCAGCACTGTGGGAGAAACAAGTAGGAGCAGTTATCACTGCCTATAGCTATCTACAAGATTTTCCTAAGAGAGCAAGAGGGGATGGGAAGCAAACAGTGAGTCTTGCCCCTCTGCTCCCCCCGTGCTGTGAAGCATGTCTCTCAGGGTGCCACGATCAAATACATGCCTCTGCTCCCCCCATGCTGTGAAGCATGCCTCTCAGGGTGCCACGATCAAATACATGCAATTGCAGTGGAAGTGCATTTTCCTTTGCTGTGTATGGATATGCCTGGCTAAATGGCATTTGGGGCTATGTAAACTGCTTAAAATAAACAAGAGGGCAGACAGCGAAGTATCAGCAAAGCTGATACTGTGAAAGAAACTTTCTTGCAAAAAAAGGCATGTCTTTGAACATACTGGTTCCTCCCTCAGGTGCTGAGGGATTTGCACCCTGCTTCATTAGTGGCCTGGCTGTGCTCCGGTTCGTGATTCAGAGCAGACCTGTCCTACCGTGTGCACTTCACCCTGTTCCAGGCTGACCAATTGAAGAGTTTACTGTCTGCTCGAATAGGGTGATAGAAACAGCTCAAGGAGAGTTCGTCGCACGAGGAGAACCATTTCTGCCCTGCTCCTAAGGGGCTGGGAAGCTTCGTATCATTCCCTAAGTTAGGCAAGGCTGCTGAAAGCTACCCTCTGCCTCCTAAGGGCTGCACTGAGTAGGTGCGTGCATCCTGCAGCTAGAGACACCCATCCTCGGATCACAGATCTGCCCTGAGAAGCCGCCATGTGGACCTGCAAGTGGTGAGGTTGCTTATCTTCTGCAACATACCTGTGCCTGGAAGTCACAGTAGATCTCTGCTTCCTCCTAGCCTTCTCACACTGGTCCATTTTATGCTGCTGCCTACCCAGTAGGAACTAGATTAAGGGTATTATTTTTTTCACTGTGCACAGTCCTGTACAAATGCAGAACACCTAGGACACACCGTGGGTGAATCAGTAACTACTCTCATTTTTCTTCCAGATTTGCATATCTTTTTATGGCGGAGGAGGTGGCTTTTGTACCTGAGGCAGGGGGAGACCCTCTGTAGTACTCCTAGTATTTGCTTAACTACTTTACTATGAGTATAGATCTTCTCTCTTTCTTTCTCTCTGTGGGGGCAAAACACTGAGCAAATCCCCCTTTTCAAATCAGAGATCAGATATTATCAGCAGGCACAAATGAATTGTACATTGAATTTGGATCTCCTCCTCTGCAGGGGGCTCTGGGTCTGCTAAACTTTCGCACTTGATAGCTGAAATCTGCTTGTGATTAAACGAGAAAATGAGAAGCAGACGGCTGAGGTGAAAGGTGCGGATTGCTCTGTTTTACTACACCGCTTGTGAAGGGGGCTGGTATATTATATTGCACCGTATTGGAAGAGGCGGCGCAAGAGAGTAGAGCCTGACACGTCCACCCAGCGCAATTGAATCAAGTGGAAACACTGTGATTTCGCTTTAATGCTAAGCTCCAGCTCAGTTTCCCCTCTGTTAAAACCGGGCAAATATTGCAGCCTTAGCAATTGCTTTGACAGTGCTTTCTCCCTTCAAAGCCACGGGCATCTGCAAGCGTGTCCTGCCTCAAGAGGGCCAGTGCCACCCACTTTGCAGCTGGGGCTTGCCAGGGAGCAGCGGATGCTCCAGGGCCTGAGCTGGGTGAACTGCCCAGGAGAAGGAAAGGACCTCGCTGGGAGCTGCAGCAGTTCACAGACTTGCAGCATTGCAGGAGGAGGGAAAGGTGGTTAAAAGCCCTGTGAGGGCAGGAAAGCTAGGTGGAAGAGAGAAAGGAGGAGGTGGAATTTGATGATCAAAGAGGCTGCATATGCAAAACCAAACATGTCTGATATTTGCAGGAGCAGTTTTGTCAGGCTGCTTGCTGGAATGAAGGAACCAAGCCAGGAAGAAAAGGCTGCTTTTGAGAAGCTAAAAAATTTCTTTCAGGTTTCAGACACTAAAGAGACCATGTCTTCCAGCTAATCCAGATGAGGGGCAAGGAAGATGGATAGTAGATGGCCTGATTTGCTCATCACTTCCTGAATCTTAGCCACCGTGATAGCGAGGCACCTCCTGTGACACGCTGGGCCAAAACCTGATCTGTGTGCAGCCCACAGACGGAAGTGTCAAAAGAAGAGTGAACAAACTGATAAATTAAACATGTGTAGCCAGGGTCCCGTCACTGCTTCAGGACTAAGTGTCTGAGATGCTAACAAAAATGCACGATGACTTGCTGACATCGGCATTCCTGGCAGGAGCCAGCAAGGCAGTATTGGCTGAAGCAAATTTTAAGCTCAGATCCAGGGTCACGGAGTGGGAACAGCAGACTACAGAGATATCCTTTGGTACCTAATGAATTGATTGAAGCTGTAACATTTGTAAACAGGGGTGGAGTGCCAGGTCCAGTCTTCACTTACTTCTTTCCAAAAGCTTCCTCTTTTGATTTACTTCTCTCCGCTCTCACCTTGGCAGTGCACTGAGATCAAGTAGGGACTTGCACTCTCTGTGGGCTCAGAAATTGCTTCTTAAAACTGAAGACTTCAAAATACGAGCCAAATGAATCCGTACCATCTGACCAGTGTGGTCTCTCAGCTGCAGGGGCGATTGCAGCTGTTTCAAGTCTTATCACATTTCTGGAGCAGCCAGTATCTCCAGCGTGAGGAATTAGGCAAAGGCCAGAATACAAGAGGGGGAGTGGGAAATTTGGATTGGAGAAATGAAGTGAACCTTTGCCTTGACTTTCAGGCTAGGCATCTATTGCCAAAATAGATGAATAGTGTTTTTGCATGAATTATAAACACAGCAAATCCTTGAAGCAACATGTCAGTTCCCACTGATTGGTTCATGTCTTCTTAGCAGCTTGGAGCTCGCTGCAGCACCGCTGGGTGCCTTTCTCCTGGGCAAAGGCTGACTATGCACAGAGCATTAAGCCAGTTAAAAGTTGTTACAAACCTTCCCTGGCATGCACTGACGAGCACTCATGCAGTACAAGCACAGCTCTTGTCTCAGTTAAAATGGGCCGTCATGGTGACACAGGATGTCTCCATAGCTCTCCTTTCAGGTGGGAGGGGGCAATTTAAGCATATTAAACTGCTGTGTTTTTACAGAGACTCTGAAGTGCATAACCCGAGAGATCCTACTGCGAGGATCAGACACTTTATTCGAGTCAGTAGATGAGGTGGTGAGAAATTAAGAGGATTAGCTGCTGGTCCAAATACACGTCTGCTGCAGCAGCCAAATTACTGTTAGACTCAGGGAAAAAAAAATGTGTTAGTTCATATGCTTCCTTTTGTATTGTCTAAGATTTCATGATTCAAGGATTCAGAGTTCACAGGGGAGTTAAACTCGTGCAGCAGCGAAGAGGCAGATTTCTGCAACAGACCCTTAGAAAGAAAATAAAATCAGACATGTCATCAAAATCACCCTTGCAGTCACTATCCAGGTAGTGGTCAGAGTCGCAGGGGGGCCCACAGGACTAACCGGGACCGGCGAGTGCTAGCGGTGCTGTCCTGAACGAACTGTCAAGCCTCTCCTCTGCCTGGCTTGCACCACGCGCCCTCTGCTCCTCAAAGTCAACAGACTTCCCACCACACCAGCTCATGTCTGACCTCATGCAGATGGTATGAAGTTGCATCTAGGTCAGGCTGTCTTGAGAGCGGAGACCCTTTTCGCCTCTTGCTGTGCTGCCTCTGTAGCAGCTTCAGGATCCCACCATGCAGTACTGCTGGCTGACTGCACGCAGGTCTGAACAGTTAAAGCAATGCATGTGGACATCCAGCAGGATCTTCCTTCCTTGAGTGTCACCAAAATGTAAAACCAAGGCTACAAGCTTTCCCAGGGCCTGCTTTTTCCACGATAGAAAAGAAGAAAATGGGCAGAATTTGGCCTTTAGAGCTGTCTTGCTGTTCTGCAGCCCTACTGGAGCAGGGCTGGGGAAGAGGCAGGTAGAATGGGGCAAGAGGGAAGAAGCGCAGTAGTGGCAGGGCTCCGGGTAGAGACATTCCTGAAATGTCTAGAAAACCAGGCAGTGGCCTTTGTGCATGCAAAGACCCTCAGCAGGACCCTGCAGACCCTGCCCTTGTGTGAAGAAATCCCTTGGTTGCATACGATCCCGTGACAAAAGCAGATGTAGGGGGCAGCTGGAGGCAGTGCACCGTACCAGTGAGGCGGTGCGGGAGACTCTTGCTGGAATGTGCTTCGGACTGGGCACAGACAGCGAGGATCTCCCCCCAGTGCTTTATCTCCTCTTTGCTTACCTCTCCTGCTTCCCACTAGCCATCCTCACCTTCCTGGGATATATTTGCTCAGGATCTTTCCCCCTAGCCCAGCAATATTCCTCTGAAACCTTGTATTTCTGGGTCAGCCCTTATTTCTTCTTCTTTTTTTTTTAATGTGATATAAAACCAAAGGTGCAATTTATTGAAGTTACTACAGCAGTCCGTGACAGAATAAAGAGAGGTAAGATCCATCTAATTGCCCAGCTGCTAGCTATGTGCCCAAATCTGAATTCATTTAAGGTCAAGTGGAAATTTTTAATTCCATTGTTTAGTTTAACTTGTGGCTATAAAAAAAAATCAGGCCTAGAATGGCTGACCCTTCAGAGTTCATTGCCTATATATGAAGCTAAGGCAGGAAACAGTGAACATAAACTACAAGAGACTATTGCTTTGGACATTAGGAAAAGTAGAAAGGCAATGAAGACTGGAAGATATTAACTGTGAAATCTGTTATGGGGATCTGTGAAAATAGGTTTAAATCTTGTCTTGGGGCAATAGGTGGTGTTATATGAATCCTGAGATCTTTTTCAGCTCATTTTCTGTCATTCAAGGGAAATTTTCCCCTACTTTCAGCTAGGTGCAAAATTTTTCTCTACTCGTGGTCCCAATGATTTTGTTACTGTCTTGACATAATATAAGCTAAGGTGGTTTCTTTTCTGAGGAAGGTGATAATATCTCCATATGTTAATCTTTAATCCTGAATTCCTTTGGGATGACCATAATGATATAAGCACAGTTATGATTTATTATTCTCTGTGCTTGACGCATATATGTCCCTTTCTATTCTTTTTCTGGAATTGATTCATGCCATGCCTATGCATTGCTTGCTTGTAACAAACTTGTTGATTCTAGATTTGAATTTGCAGTGTTCAAGGAGATCTGTCTTTGCAGCCTTGAACAGTTTACTTCAGCGGCCCTTTGACTCCCTCTGGATTTATTTTGTGGATATAAATAAAGCTTATTCTGCACTTCTGTTAAGTGTGCTAAATATAAATAGAAAGAAAAAGCAGCGTACATAGAAGCATGGAGAGTGCAAGGAAAAACCTCTGGTTAAATTGTCAGGACTCCTGTGTGTGTTTTTATACCAAAGCTCTGCTTGGCTGAAGTCATGACCATTACCTTGATCATGATGGAAATCAAGGCCACATTTTATGTGTGTGTATTCCTTAGTCTTAACCTTATCAGTGCAAAATTGTTTTGCAGCTCGTGGGGTGTTTTATGAGTCTATGAATAATTTGGTTCTCTATCAGAATTAAGTGTATTGTTACTATTAATAGTAGCAGCCCAAATGCCATCTTAACTCTCTGCTGGAATACAGTGATATCCTGGTGGCATGAGAGCCATGCACAGCTAAGAAAAGGTAGAGAAGAAAAGCTCAGGAATGAATTGTGGGATTAATGCTGGCCCTGCTGAAATCCACTTACTACTGTTTTCATCCACATAGACCTTCCTTCAGGTCCATAGGGTTTTTCCTGGTTCTACAGATGTTCTTTGGCCATTATGGAACCATGTTAAATCCTTGGCTGTTCAGGGATGGATTTTGCAAGACAATAATTGTTTGGAAATTCCCAAGTAATGGCATTTGGAATCTCTTCTTTATCTTTAAAAATAAACTGTTTAATAAAAAGAAGAGTGGAATTAGAATGATAATGGTGAAGATGGAAAGACCCTTAAGAAGCTCATGCAGACTATAATTTGTTGACTAGCTCAGTCTGGTTCACTGAACCCTTCTGCATTCAGTGGTTCAATTAGCTCTGAGTGTCTAGAAGAGTTTTGCAGCATTTCCTGGTTAGAGTAGTGGATGCTAACCAGTAATCACAGAATCACAGAATGGTTGAGATTGGAAGGGACCTCTGAAGATCATCTAATCCAGCCCCCCTGCTCAAGCAGGGTCACCTGCATGTTAGACAGGATCACATCCAGGCGGGTTTTGAATATCTCCAGAGAAGGAGACTCCACAACCTCTCTGGGCAACCTGTTCCAGTGCTCCATCACCCTCACAGTAAAGAAGCTTTTCCTCATATTCAGATGGAACTTCCTGTGTTTCAGTGGAGCCTATTGCCTTGTGTCCTGTTGCTGGGCACCACTGAGAAGAGTCTGGCCCCATCCTTACCCATAAGCTCTTTATCCACCCCTAGGCAGAGTTCAATACATTCCAGTTTCTCTCTCACATAAAGAGCAACTCCACCACCTCGCCTTCCTGGCCTGTCTTTCCTTAAAAGCACATAGCCATCCATGACAGCATTCCAGTCATGTGAGCTATCCCACCATGTCTCTCTAATTGCAATGAGATCACGGCCCTGTGACCGCACACAGATCTCGAATTCTTCCTGTTTATTCCTCATGCTGCATGTATTGGTGTAAAGGCATTTCAGAGAGGTAATCAACCATGCAGGTTTCCCATGAAGGGTGCAAAAAGATCCTCCATAGTCATGTACCCTGTGCACTTCCCCAGCTACATGCACCCACTGGAGGCATCCTGACTTGAGCTGACTTTTGCTGACTAACCTGTCCCTATAATTCTCTCCTTCCCTCATCTTTCCTAGTTTAAAGAAGTCCCTGTAGGCAAAGAGAAGCGTGCTCTGCTTAGTGAGGTGGGTTCCATCTCTCCCCATCAGTTGTCTATCTTCAGACAGGGTCCCATGGTCATAGAAACCAAAACCCTATTGCCAAAACCAGTGGCACAGCCAGTTGTTAACTTGGAAAATCCATCTACTTCTCCCCTCCTTCCCTCTCACTGGCAGGATTGAGGAGAAAATAATGGAAAGACACAAACTAGACATATCTGAGGCTTGTTTTTTTGCTTTTCAAACTCAAACTCAGAGAGAGAGTGTGAGGGGAAGAAGAATAAAAAAAGGACAAGTTTGTAAGGCAAGGAGATGTTTTCTTAGACTACTTTATCTAGAAAGAAAAATTTTAACAAGCTATTAGACTGCAGACCACAGACCTGAGGAGGACTTATGTTCTCCTCAATCATGTCTGGTCAGCTGTAAAAGGTGGGCCAGATGCCCTGTAATCTGGTGTTTATTTCTAGCTTTACTTGTTACTACCCTTTGAGGTTTGCCCATTATTGATTATCACAGCCAACACACAAGCAAATTAATATGTTATCTTGGTAACTGGGGAGGTGTGTGTGCTCTTAGCTCCCAGCAGACAGTGAGGAATTCAAGTGAGCAGAGACCTCAGTGAAAGCATGCTGAACAAATAGAAGATTAACAATATTCATTTCTTTGAGTAGTAGAATGGGTAGTTCCTTCAGTATTTTGGCACTCCTGCTTCTGATCTTGGGACCCTGAAGAACTGAGGGGAAAAGAAAGAAGAGGAGAGGAAAAATAATAATAAAAAAGCCACTTATTATTCAGACTTTTCAAAACTCCCATCAAAGGGTTGGTTTGCATTTTGGACATGTCTCAGTGTAGGTTGTCATTAGTGACAGGCTAGCTATATTTGAATAGATAGCAGTGACAACCCAAAGCCGCCTCCCAGACATTTTTTTTTTACTCTAGTATATGGGAAAAAAAAAAAAAGATTTCATTGCATTCTAAAATACGTCTGCAGATGGTGTGCACTCCTCAGCTCTGGTTGGGGCTCAAAGTGAAATGCCACAAAATGCCTACTATTAACAGCACAGTCTGCCCTGCTATGGTAAGAAACTCTGTTTGCTCCCGGTAGATTTGGAACCCAGTTCCTATCCATAGTGTTTTCATATGAACTTTTTTGGATGGCACGCCAAACTTTCCGAGGTTTGCCAGTTTCTGATTATAGGCTGGTTCTTGGGAAAGGGAGAAAGGCCATAATACCAATTCTCATCATGCCCCAAACGTGGGCTGCATCCCAGGACCACTGAGGTCAGCAGATCAGTTTCAGTGGGTGTTACATGCAGTCTGAAACCACAGTAAGACTGCTGAAGCCCTTGGAAGGTGGATAAAGTTTATTGCTATTTCATCTGCAGTAAGTAAGGAATTTGGACCTTGATTCAGAGAGGAATTTAGCTCCCTGATCCTCCCCGGCTTCCTATCTGTGGTGCAAGTTAGAAGCTGAGTCCCTTAATAGTTGTGCCTGTAAGCTCAATGCCTCATTGTGTTCATATCTACCTAATATTGTTTATTTTATTATTGTATAATGAGGCCCCAGCTGGAATCTGGGCTCCCTGAGATAAATGTTGTGTAGACATACAGTCTGGGATTTATCTGGCCAGATGTTGATGTTTACACTGGGCGTGCCTATATCTGAGCTATAGGCAATGGAAACAGTACAGACAGTACAGTCAATAGAGAGTAGGACACAGTTCAGCTCATCCTGAAGTACTCGTCTAAACTGATCTCCTAAGGAAGTGTCTTTCTCTCCACTGACTGCAAATGGAGCTGGGGTGACTAGCTGCAGTGACACCTGTGCTATCGATGTCTAAATTTAGGTGGGAAGTGTCCCATCCAGAACAGGATGAAATCTTCTTCCTTCTTCAAAGAGGTCACACGCTCTATCGTGAAGACAGCTTTGAGGTTAGGAGCGAAATGCAGAAGCAGTGAATTTTAGTTAAGATGATCCAACAGAGCGAGGAGTTGATACCACCCGTGCTGACTCTCAGGTTTGCTACCAATTTTGTGCACGTTCTTCTAGTGATTAATCTCACTCATGAGACAATCTGGTCTTTTTTAAGCTGCAGTCTTTAGAAATAAGGCATCTAGAGTTATTAGCTGCTCTTGAAATCTTGGTCTACCTGGTTTTCCTCTCCCTTCCACTTCCCCTCTATCTTTTCACTCTCACTCTCTCTGGCTCAGTTGTTTTGATTACAAGTGCTAACTTTTCTCTTTTGCAGCCAAAGTTCATTTATTCTAGCAGGAGGATTGAGGATTTTTCCTAACTTCCATCATCTTTGGAACAGAACAACAAGTTTTAGAAACCTAATTCTCTAGTGGCAGTAAATTGGCCCATTTCACCTGAGCTCAATAATGTTTTAGACCAGCTGAGACTGTAGCTTTTGATCTTCAGTAATACGCCTCAAACAAAGATGGGAAAACATGAAAATATTTGCAGAATTTTGTTTTATGGATCATAGGAGAGTTTTCATTCATTTCTGAGTTGTTGGAAAAAAAACAAACCATCAGTCTTTGCATGTTCAGTTCAGATGCTGTCTGAGCAGATGGTGAGAGAGTATTTTCACTTCAACCTCTCCGTGCGCACTCACACAGCTTAACGCAACAGGCCTTGATCTCAGCCTGGGCCTGTGACCATTCATGCAATACAGATGCTAGAGGACATTTTCTTTTCTCACGTCAGACACTGGGTGTGTTTCCATCCCTCAGATAAACTGTAGTGTTTTTACTTCCCTTTCCACCATGGTACTGATTATCCCAGAAATAGATAGGAGCTGGAAAACTCTCTGTTCTGGAGCTGAACTATTACTGTGATGCATCTGGCATTGTGACTGGATCCATTTTTGGAGCTGTGATAATTTTGCCTTTGCCTTTGTGCCAAGACTCTTTTTGTCTTTAAATTTTATTATTCTTTTCCCTCCATGAATTTTATTGATTTTTCATCAAGTGCTTGTTATTTGATTTGTATTCTTACTTCATATATCTTTCGCTTTTCTTCTTCATCTTTTTACTTCTGCATCTCCTTGATCCTCTCCATTCTTTTACTTCGCTAGGTTGCTGGCTAGGATCTCACAAGAGAGGCTCTGAAGCTGAGAGTCATGGAGTTATAATACTGTCTTTAAGCTTAACCCTGCCTAGAGAGAAGCTTAAACCCTGGATCAGATACTCACCTACTGATAGCACAGAGATCTCATCACTGCAATTATTCTAGAAGGATGTTAAATTTCCCTCGTAGGATGTATACCGAATTGATTCAGAAAGCTCTCATGCTCTTCCTGGAAGAAGGCTTCAGTGTTGGGGCTTCTATGCAGACAAGTGTGAAATGTCTCTCGCAGACTGTGGCCCATGCTGTAGTGATTGTTGATTTTGTTCTGTAAATAGTGAGTGGAGGGACGCTGTGTGTGGTGTGTGGAGGGAGTGAGGGCATCCATAGATGGCTGTTCCTTTCTAAAGGAAAACGAGACAAGGGAAACACAGGCGTGAGAATATATCCAGTTATGTTCATTATGTGGTCTGTAGCATACCACATGGAAGGAGTATGCATAAGCATCACATTTGTCTTTAAGGTCTCTGTAATGGGCAGCCAGGGCCATTCAGATAAAGGAAAACTACTAGTAACACCAGTGAGGTGGTGCTGAGGCACGCTTGGCTGGCGTCATGGATTAGGCAGAAGCGGAAAGGGAGGCCTGTAAGGTTTCTAGTGATGCTCGGAAGAATCATAGAACAAAAGGAGAAGGTACTGGGGAAAAAAACAAACAAATGGCATAGCCAGGCTTTACACCTTTACTGTTATGCCGTTGAAGTTAGCTAATGCCTTTGAAGATGCTGGCTTAGGCATGTCATCAATATATATGTGTATTTTTTTCAAGAAAGACACTTCTGTAGTTAATACAGACCAGAAACCAGACAGGACACATCCAAAGGGTGTGCCCAGTGGGCAGAAAGAGCTGGAAATGCAAGGATCACAAAAGACAACACAGCACAAAGTGATCCTGGAGTCCTGTATTTCAGGGATTTACTGTCCCTGCCATGTACAGCATTCAGCCATCACCAGAATACCAAGCTGTCTGCTTCTCTTGCTGGGACTCAGCGTAAGGGTTCTTCAGTCCACAGGCTTTCCTCAACTACTTTCTTCCCCAGTTTGGCACTTCCCAGCATGCAAGGCCAACTAGGCAAAGACATAATGTTCTAGGATACAAAATGACATGTCACGGCACATATGAAGGGAAGCTAGACTTGGTGCTCTTCTCTGATTACCACTCTAATGAGATATGCTAGGGAGGAAAGAGCTTCTGGCTGAGGCAGGAAATGGCCCTCCTGTGTGCAGCTCTCAGAACTGGCTAGACTGCTCTGACCTTTCCTTTTGAGATGTTTTCACTCAAAGGCAACCCTTTGCCATATTACCAAATGATCGTCTAGAGCATAGGAAATTGGAGGGGAAGCCAGGAAGGTGAGCGAAACGGAGCTGAGTCAACATGAAACTCCTGGGGCTATAGCCCACAGGTTTGCTGCATGGGACAGGCCACCGCTGCGGCATTGTAGAGCAATGAGGCCTATAGGGATTAAATGATGGCTTCACTCAGGAAGGTGGTCCAGGAGTAGTTTCAAGAGTGTCTTGCCATCCATAAGCAGATACTAATTTTTCTGTGGATGATCTGAGATGCAAGAGATTTTCGGGTTGCTGCTTGGGTACCTGGAAGACCACTTTTCTTATTCTCTTGCCTTTCCCATGGAAACATAACTTTATTCTCAAGGACTCTGCTATCTTGGAAGCTCCATGAATATGAACTTTGGGTGCCTTCTGTCAAGGAAGGCAGGATCTTGTCCATGATTTGTAAAGCTCTTTCAGATCCTTGAGAAGCAATTACTATTTTGACCCTATTGTGAAATGTCCAGGGTTTTAACTCAAGACGTAATTTCCTTTAAGGATGAGTTATTTCTGTAGATGACAAGAATATCCAGCATTATAGTCACAACACTTTAAAGAGAAGATAAACAAGAGCTTTGGGAAGGACATACTCTTATGTTTCAGGGCATAACCATTGTGAATCAGGAAGTAATTCTCTTTAAGGCCATTTATTCCATAACTGGTGGCTGCAATTGGAGCCAGACGGTCAGAATCAGTATCCCAGGGCAGAGGCACCTCTGATAGTTTGTTACTTCCAGGTTTTGCAACTATTCATTGAGATGAACAAACTTTTGTTTTCTTCTTGCAAATTTGAACATCTCCCCACTTCTTGTATTCCCATACTTTATATTCTTCTTGGCACTAATTGCTTGCTTTCAGTCAATGTGTTTCTGCTTTCCAAACCTATAAGCCATGACTAGGGGCACAGTTAAATTTACATCCCTTTGCAGATGGCCTGTTTCTAGCAATGTCACTCCTTCGATTTTATTTTTTCGCTGTCTTTATGCTCAGGGACAGACACTGCTTAGTGGGTCTTTGTAATTCTAATCTTTTTCTTACAGTTTGAGGAGCAATGAACTTGCAAAACAAGATCCCTTTCTCCGGGGAGAGAAGGCACCTGAATTTAGGCCTGTCTTTACCACCCACTAAGGATGTGTGTGTCAGTTTAGAGGGCTGAGAACAGTGTATTTGTCGTCGTTGTAATGCCCTTTGTTGTTTCCATATAGTTCCCATTTCTGTAGACACCATCTGTTTGTTGGGATTTTTTTTATGCCTCATCAGTACAGGCTTCAGGAAATGCCATCTTGCCAGGTGGCATCTCTATTTGCTACTGCTACAGTAGCTCTAGAAGCAGGTGCAGTTTGTGGAATAATGTAGCTTTGTGCCAACCCATTACAAGCCATGGTCCATTCAGGGACTTGGATGAGATTATTACTTTAGCTCAGCTCCATTTGAGACGTGGGGATTGCATCTGAAGTGCCACTGGCAGCTGACTTCTCACTTTGATTTATGCTAACCTTAGGGCTGCTGGTAATTACATGCATGTTCTTGTATTCAGGAAGTTTATGCAGTAACCAAGGAGCAGGGACTTCATGCAACAGTGGGAGGATGAATTGTTCATTTTGATGAGTATCTCAGACACTTTGGGGCATATGAAAAGGCCTGTTTGTGTGTTCCTTCTTGTCACAGCGGAAGGGCTGGTGGAAGGAGAATTAATAATATTGTAGCTCTGTTCTCCAAGAGTTTCGGAATTAACTTGCGGGTATTTCATCAGTCCAAATAATACATGCAGAGCAACGATTTTCTATAGTGATTCTATGGCTTATAAACAAGTTGGATGGCCAGCTGGGGTTTGCTGTCTTCTTGGTATTCTTTGCAAGTAGTGTAAGTGGGGAAAGCAGTGGTCAATACGCAGTTTTCCACGGCACCTCACCTTCCTACTTCAACTGAACCCAAGAGGCCACTCCAGAGAGGACAAGAAGTGATCAAAAATCCTTCCTGTACTGGTGCCTCCTCTGTGAGTGCCCCAAAAGATGCGATTTAGCTGGTGTCTTACGTGGGGATATCTGTTCTGATCTGGCCAGTGACCATTAACTCTTCTCTTCTAAGCTACCAGGTATTTCATATTTTAGATAACATTTCTGGAAACAAATCCTTAGACTCTCATTGTCTTTTTTTTTTTTTCCCCCCACTTACATGCACTGCAGGAAAAGATCAAATACAGGCAGGTGACTAAATAAGGCTTTCCTGAACTCAGCATGGAGCGATGTTGTATTATGAGTACTTGGTACATTTTGCTTTGTCCAGAGCAAGTTTATGAGGAATGTGAAGTGCCTAGACCAAGTTTAGAGATGAAGTAGAAATGCTACAAATGAGATTCCTTTTGAATCACCTGCTGATGCTCAGGTGAAGAGCTTTTCATCTGGTATAACTCAAACACTAAGGAGTCATGGTCAAGAAAACCCTAACTTTCTTTGTAATTCTGTCTTCTATACATCCTTCCCACCATTCATAAAGTCCAGTGTAAGTCTAGGGTTGTAACATAAGGGACAGTGGCTTTTAATAAGAACAGTTATTCCTGTTTAGTAGGCACATGGCCTACTAAAACTAGAAAACTCTTCGGCTGGAAGAGCGAGCCTTCCCACCTCTCACACAAAATGAAGTGAGGCAGATGTTAGTGTGTTCACACCTCATCCTGACTTGCATGGGTAGTCAGTGCATCTTATATCTGCCTTGCTCCTGCCATCCTGCAGCAGACATCAAAAATGCCAAAATGGGGTGTCCCTCCCTTACCTTAAAGCAAAGCTGAAGTCTTCTCTGACATTCCCTCAGCCCATCATCACTCTCTTATTTTCATTTGTGACATTTAGTGTAGTGTTTCTATGCACAAACGAGCACCAGATTGCTGAAGAAAGTTGTGCTCATTTGCCTTGCTCCAAGCCATAAGGTGAGTGTTCAGAGCAGACTCTTACAGGCTGCTTGTGTTTCATATGTCAGATTAATCCATTGCAATCCACACCTGGTCTGGACCTCTTGAAGCCATTCAACCTGGAGGGTAATACACTAATTTCCCCCAGAAGCCAGCTCTTCTATCACTGTCAAGAATATCCTTACATTCCCTTGCTGGTGCCAGCAAAGCTGTAAATGTGGAATCTATTGCAGGCTTTTATCATCTTCCTTTACAGCTGCTCTAAAAACGTTTGTGCAAGTGATCCCTACTCCTCAGCACTTTCTGCACATTGCCACAGTGCACTACTACTTGTTTCAATGCAGCTCATCGTATTAATAAAGAGAATTTGCTGATTTTTTTTTTTTAATCCACAGAATGGTTGTACCCAAGAGACAGAGACAAACTTAGAAACACTTTGGAAAACACTGTCTTTAGTAGAAAATATAGGGGGTCATTCACTGTGTAGTTTCTTCAAAACAAATCCCAAACTGAAAATACCTGCCAGCGCTTGTTGCTCTTCCTGGGCCTGATCCAGAGCTCCGCAGAGGTGTTGAAGAGACAGCTCTTGACCCAGGAGGCTTTGAGTTAGGCCTTTTGTTTGTGTTTGTTTCTCTTCAATATTTAGGTATTTGCTAATATACAGACTTACTATAAAGTATGCTGTAAGCAGAGCTAGTAATAGCTCACTAATAAAGGTCCGATAATGACTTTTGACCTATGTGAAAGTAAAGATGACACAGTCGTTCCCTCTGCCCATGTATCTTCCCTTTTTCCAGTCACCTAGCCAATTTCAAACTGAGGTTGAAAGAAAGGGGAAAATCTCAAAAAAAAATGAAACTTATGCAAGTTCTGTGAAAACTGGCAGCTGAGTTTCAGAGACAGAGATGTGGACTAGTGTCCTAAAAATGGGGAGAACTGATCAAATGTTTTCCAGTCCAGTCTGTTTGGCCATGTCCTGTAGGCCGCTCAGGGCTATGTGCTAGCTGGCCAGGCTATTAGCATGCGCCTTTGCACAAATGATGGTGTATTTTGTTGCTTCTGTGGTGTGGCAGAGCAGGTTAACGTGGGCAAAAGAATGTATTTTTCCCTTGCCTTGTGCACAGAATCTCCTGAAATGCTTTTTTTTCAAATGAACTTGAAACATTTAGCCTGCAGCAGATATCCGGAGCATAACACTTCAGCCCACACAGTTAAGGTCTGGCAAAATAGGAAGTGATTGAAAGCGTGGTCTCTTCCAGGACCATTCAAAAGGAGACTGCGAGCTGAAAGGGGCAAGCTCTGCTACTTGTTTTACCCTTGCTTGATCCCTTAAAGAGCTAGATATTACAGCCATCCTACCTACACTCACAAGAAATATAACTGAGTAGGAGTAATAGAAGCCATTTCCCGAAACAGAAACTGTAGACAAGGCTGTTCAGAGACTGAACTGTACTGCCAGAGATGTTTCACTGGAGGCCAGCTGAAGGGAAATCTGTGGTCAGGGTATTGTTTTGGTGGAACTGTGTGTGTGTGAAATGTGCCAGAAACACCAGAGAAGGAGAGAGGAGGTGGTAGCAGAAAGCCCAGAGTTGCCACAGAGTCGGCTGCAAGCATAACCCCAGCCAACCGCTAAGAGGGTGTTTTCAGTACAGTGCTGACCAAAAAAAGAGACCAAGAAGACAGGGAGAGGCTCTTCCTTTATCTTTGGTTCCTACTGTGTCCAGAAGAAAATGATAACATGGACTTTCTCTGTTGATAAACAAGACTACATCAAAACTACACAACTTAATTAGCTTTTGTAAGGGAAACATTCCCTATGATCCTAAGTATCACCTCTGGTCCATGGCCAAATGATACTGCAGTATATTATGTATATGTGTATATATGTGAAAGACATACATATATACATAAAATAAAAGAAAGATGATTTGGAGTAAGTGTCACTTTACAGGTTTTTGAAAGAATTGTACTTAAATTTAAGTTTATTCCCATTAGTCACGTTCAGTGAGATTGATCTGATTAAAAGTAGGTGCGTGGAGCATAGATCTTTCCATGGGAGCTGGATTCTGTACTGATGTTTTCTATTCTTTTATATGCTAGGGCATAATTCTGCTTATCTTAAACTAGATCTCTAAAATAGGCCAGACAAGTGTCTCCTCCAAAATCATCTCTTTCTGTTTCTATCATCTATTGAAGGTTATGAGAGTGACCAGCTCTAACTTGTAGATATCTGAAATTAGGTGAAACGAATTCCACCCCTACAGATCATCCTGTGTATGGTGCCTAATGCCTATGCTGGAGTGGGTGGTCTGATCAGCCTGGTCCCAGGCTTTTTGCAAGTGGTTTCTGTACGCAGTCCATGAAGTTTCCTTTGCAATCGAGTTTTAGCATCCCCTGGATGGCAGTGAGACCCTCCAGTTCTGACTATATGCTGGTCTTTCTGCAGGAGATGTGTGTGACATGTCTCACTTCTGCATTTTAGTAGTCCAGCTGCCTAGCCTGGACACTGTTTTGCTCTCTGTGGGATGACTGGTGCCACTGGGTTTGAAGCGCAATCCATGAACAGATTTCTAGCAAGCTTATAAAAGAAGCCTAGCAGGAGGAAGGTCGTGTGGTGAAAGCACCCCACTGGGTGGCAGGAGATCTAAGCTCTGCTCTTCGTTCTGCCACAAAAAAACACTGTTGATCTTGGGCGAGTTTCTTACGCTCTCTGCTCCACCACAGTTTCCCCATCTGTAAAATGTGAAAGATTTTTACCTACCTGGCTGAAAACTGAGGACCTCAGAACTGGAACTCGAGGAACTTAGAGGGAAACTCTGGTCTGGATTTGCTCATGGCAGTGTCTACTAACATAGATTCAGCTGGTGCCTGGCAGAGCAGAAATGTTCAAATTTCTCTTTAAAATAGCTCTTTCATCAAATGAAAGAACATACCAGGAACTGGTCAGCAATATGGTCTGCAGTGGGGCTCCTGAAAAGGGAGCAGAGCAGTGAGTTAATAGCTTCCAGGTAATGAGAAGAAAGCAGGGCTGGTGCTTCTCAGATACACAGAAATTAAGTAAATAATAGGGGACTGACCCAGAGAGCTCATTTGTTCTGAGTGATCCCAACCATCAATTGCTTGTCACATGGGGTCAGGTTTAGCTCAGTTGGTTAGAGCAGGGTGCTGCTAATACCAAGGTTGTGGGTTCAATCCCCATACTGGGCTATGCTGAGGGTTGGACTAGATGATCTCCAGAGGTCCCTTCCAACCAGACCATTCTATGATCTGTGATCGTCTACATAGTAGGGACAGCAAAGAGAACAAGGCAATCTCACTTCATTCTGCTGGTGGATATTAAACAATAAACAACACTGTAAAGCTTTTGACTTCCACTGGCATGAATTAAAGACTTTGGTCAGCTTGGCCTTGGAATTGTTTAGGAGGAAACCGATTCCTTTTAGCCTTAGAGAGGGTCCAATTTAAGCTGTTTAGCTGAGCAGTGTGGAAAATACAGCAGTTTAGCTATTATGTGGTCAAATTGAAGAGCAGGCTCCATTTACTGATATTACTGGATCCACAACCTCACATCCTTTCGGAAACACCATACTTACTACACTTTCTATCGTGTGTTGTTATGACCACCAGAGATGAAAATCCAGCATGTTTTATCCATCATGTTTTTTGGCTTCCATGTTGCTTAGATGTCTTATATGTCCCTCAGTACATTCGCTAAAGGGCAACACATGTTCATTGCAAGGTTTGCACTCCAATCAGAAATGTGTTTTGTGACAGACAGACAGAAAATGTTTTTTGCTAGAGCTCAATGACCTGATAGTTTGTATATATAAGTGTAGCCACAAAGACTCTTATAAAAGAGAAACATTTCTGAGAGACCAACTACTTATTCTTTTAACCTTAGAGCTTTTTAGGTTGGCTACAACAGCATCTTGTTTTACTTCTGACGTCCAGAGATCGTATCGATGTGTACAATATCCAATTTGCTGCTTTAGATAGTCTCTGTTACCTGAGACATGGCTTCTGTTAGCAGCATTGAAAATTGCAGGTCTGTGCTTCCAGGACAGTCCAAAACCAGAGGCCAATTTTTAGCGTTGACCTATTTTACATCAGTGTGGCTTCTCTATACTGATCCCATTGATACATCACGAATGAACCGAGGTGATCGCATGAACACTGGTACTTTGTCTGTGGCTGACAACATTTTGAATAGAGGTTAAATGTTATACTCAGCTGCCATGAAGTGATACAGAGCACAAATCTGTGAGTTTTCTCGTAGCTGAGACTATGATCTAAGTTTTGAACGATGAATAATATAAAGAAAGCAAAACGTTAATTCTGCCTGCTTTATGGAAGTAAAAGAGTGTTTCTCTGTTCGCAGCTTCTCTCAGGAGTTGTGAATGCACATGGAAGGGTAATGACAGAAATATAAGGAAATAAAAATTTCAGGGCAACTGCTAGTAAGTGAAGTGTTAATCTTTCCCCATGAGGAAGTGATGATCATTTCCCAGCAACACAGAATGGGAAGAGAAAAGACATGGTGAAGTAATAGAAAAGTCAGCTCAGTTCAGCAGGCCCTGTCTTCACCTGGATATAAAAGGAAATGCAGGATAAAGCAAATAAAACATGGGTCCCTTTGCAGAAGAAAAGAGCCCCTGTAAAGTGACTCCGAGGCTGATAGCAATGCTCATCGCTGGTTCCTGTCGCAAAGGAATAAAACACGATTTTGAGTAGCTCCACTGCCTGAGAGGCTTCTGATGCCGTACCAAAATGAGCATGCAGGTTCTTTGGTAAAGAATTTTATACTGAGACTGGATGAAACAGAGAAGGGACACAATCCTATCCTGGCAGGCAATGAGCCTGGATGATCTTAGAGGTGTTTCTCCATGTCTGTCTTCCCCACTTTGCACAACAGTGATTAAGTCTCTAAGCTGCCAGTGTTTATCCAAACTCTTAGTCTGGAAAATAGTCTGGAATCCTTTGTAAAGAGAAACTTCTGGTGCATCTTCCTGCCCCCTCTTAGTCTAGCTGTTGGAAATGCTGTGTGGCCAGCAGTGTTTGCAACATCCCTTTGCTACCACTTCTGGCCCAACTCTTAGGAATTGCAGAACCACACGAACAAACAAACACAGAATGATGAAAGCCCTAATAGCAACACACTTCAGGGAAAGTCTGAGAGTCTACAGGAAGGTCTGCTTGAACCTTTGTCCTTTGCTTATAGAGCTAGATCCTGTTCCTGCTACGAACGCTGCTAGCACAGTTTCTCAAAGTGCTCCCACTGTGCCTCTAGCTATGTGTGGGTATTATGAGGAGAAATTGCCTTCTTTATGCCTTTCCCCCTCATCATGGAGGTGGGCTTTAGGGGCAGGCAGGATCTGTGTTTGCAGCTCCCCATATTGGTCCTCCATACACTAGCCAGAAGGCCAAAAGTGAGCAAGGACATGGTGAGGACACCATCCTTTCCCTGTGCTATTCATGAAGGATATCACGGTCACAGTTGACCTGCAGTCTTCAGACCACCTCTTCTTTCCTTGTGCTTGTTTACTTTTTTTTTCCTTTTGGTCAGTAAAAGACAGTTTATTGAAGCTATGTTTCTTGTTAAGAACGTTTTTGTGGTCCAGATGGTCTGTCATGTCTTTTTTTTTTTTTTTTTTTTTTTTTTTTTGTGTGTGTGTGTGTGTGTGTGTGGAAAAGAATTGGAAAGTTTGGTTTTCATTCAGTCATAGAACATAAACAAACATTAAAAACTTCACAAAAGAAGAGCTTGTTTACTGGTGTAATCACAGCACAACCCTTGTGGCAGAGCCCAAACCAGCTTCTATGATGTTGATGTCACGGTGGCTGTTGTGAAGGCTACGCAGGATACATGTACAACACTAACCATCACAACCCACACAGACAGAAGCAGAAGTTTATAAATGGTTACCTAATATGGACACCCCATCCTCTAATCTCCTGAAAATAAATATGAGCTTTCCACTTAGATTGCTGGAGAATCTGGAAAAAGTATGCTTGTTAATTGACATGGATGGGATTATAAATTATCAATCAACCTATAATAAAATTGCCTTATAATCAGCACAGAGTTTGAATGAGTGAGCACTTCTGTCACTCATGTCTTCATTTAGTAGGGGATTAGGAGACATCAGCTTTATTTCTGGCACGACCGAACATGGTCTCCACTAGAGATTGGTACTGCTATTATTCACCATGATCTGAACAAGTCACTTGTGCCTGTACCAGTGTTGTTTCCATCCTGGCTAAGAAGAATCCATCCATCCCATTCACAAATAGCACTTTTTCCAAGAACTACTGTTTGGTGCCATGGATACCATGTTTCTGGAGTCTCCAAGTTTCCAGAAATAATCATTTGTGTGCTTGGTTGCTTTTCTGCAACCAAGGAAGTGCTGTACCAAAAGCTGACTGAAGTGCAAGAAGAGTTTTTACTTTGCAGGAAAGTTTAATACAAATGTTGTAAATTTAGGTGACATTTTAAATGGAGCCTCCATCTAGGTTGGGACCATTGATGTCAGTAGGGCATCAAGACAACAGCAGTGTTCTCAGAAGGATGATGCTGCTAACAAGCAATGGCTAAGTTTGTTGGCAGATGCCAGGGAATGGCTAACAGCAGGATGACGTGCCATGGTGAAAGCACAGGGACAGTCTAAAAATGTGTATTTCTTTGGAAAAAAGCCGTGGAGGGAGAAAGTAGGTTTTATTGATAAAACATTGGCCTAGGACAAAAAGGAGCTGGGTTAAATACTATTGCTGGCACAGACTTTGGGTGTGCATCCAAGAATAAGTCATGGGACCTTCTGCCCTCGTTCTCAGCCCGTAAAATGGAGATGTGGAGGAGGATAATAACAACCCTTTTCCTTTATCCTTGCTTTGTATGTGTTAGACTAGAAATCTTGGGGGAAGGGGCGGCATCAAAGACAATAGAGGCTTGTTCCCTTTTCAGGCCTCTGTGCACGGCTGTGCGACAGACAACAGGTTGTGCTATGTGAAGGCCTCTTTCAAGGTTATTATTTAGTTGAGATGAGTGTTTTATTCTGGGCTTTAGAAATATACAATGAAAAAACCCAACTGTTGCAAAGGTCGGTTCATCCACCTGTCCTGGGCAGGCTCTCAGGCTGAGATTGTAGTGTATACTAGCATTTACAGTATTTTGCTTTGCCAGGCTCAGATGCAAGCTCAATGTCAATTTGCAGAGCAAGGTGATAGCTTAATTGGCAAACCTCTGAAAGTGAACGTTTGGGCTCAGCAAATTTTAACCTTCCCTCTGGGACAGCATTTCTTTATAAGCCTAAGTCAGTTTATCCAGGATTTCGCTTTCCTCAGAAGTGCTCTCACAACTGGGAAGATAACCTTTACCAAGTGAAATATTGAAAAGGGAGAGGAGGATGTGGATTCTCAATTTTACATTTCATTTTAATTTTGTATGCTTTTTATTGTAATGGCAGCATTAAGGCAGAGAGAAAACACAAGTTCACTTTTTGGGGGTTCTTTTTCAGAAGGAGAAAGCCCCGATTTTCTTCAGTAACTAAAGTGAAACAACTTAAACAGTGAGAAAGATTCTGTCATTAAACTTTGAAATGGAAAGGTTTCTCAATTTCTTTTCCCTTTTTCTTGAAGAAATGCACATTTTTGACATAAATCCATTCTTGGATAGAAATTTTTTTGGCAAAGCATTTTTTAGCTAGTTGTTGAAATTCTAGATTTGTGGGTTGGTAGATTGCAGGGATTACGAAACTGACTCTGAAGAATATAAACTATTCTAAATCATATCTATAAGATGTCCATACAAGTGTCTATAATGGAAGATTTCCTGAAATATGAAATATTTCACTGCTAATTATTTTAGAAATATTAAAAATAGGCCGTGTATGTGTTACTATGGGGGGCTAAGTACTTACGTGTTGTCTTTGGTCAATGCACTAACTGAAGGAACCCTGCTTGAAAATGAAAGAGGATTATGTTGTAAAGAAAAGAAAAAGAAATGATAAACACACATAACAAAAATTGAGAAAAGTCCAGAAATACTTATTTGCGTTACCCAAGATGAATGTACAAAGACTAAAAAAACCACTGCATGTGGCTGATAAAGTTTAATGTTTTGTTTTCATTTTAAAATACTTTGGAGTTGTGCTAAGCAGAATTCCTGAGGCTGAAGGAAAACTCAGGTACTCCAAACAAATACTGTTTGAAGTCAAGGTTTTTTGGCAAGGTGTTTTGCAGTATGCATTGAAGAATTCCATCCAAGATATTTTGATACCTTGTTTTAGGAAAAGAAAATGCTGAGGATTCAAAGTAAAATAAGACCGCGGGGGGAAAGAAAAGCAATCTGTTTTCTTGAAACATCCTTCAGAATGTTACAGATTTTGCAGAAATTTATGGGTAGCCAGAAGCATCAACTGAAGTCCTTACCGTTTACCAGCCTGTTATGCCAAATTGGGTATTGGAGAATATTTCCCTTTTACATGTACTTGTATTATTATTTTATGATCTAGAGAGGTCAAGTTCAGACTAGCTCCTTAAGAATGTCACTCCCCAAACTCCCCTGAAAATCCTAAGCATGAGGCGGCACTTTGTGTTTTGAAAAATCTGCTCATCAATCATCACCTTCCAATATTAACTAATCCTTGCAACATCCTTGTCAGATGTGCAAAGATAAGGCAAAAAGCAGATAAATTCCAAATCATGAAAGGTTCTCTGATTTTGACTAACAAGATAACAACATTGAAATCATGGGCATTTCTAAACAACGGTCCTAACTTAAATAGTAAAGGTGTATGGACACGTATCTTCCACTGAAATTAGGAGATGATGAGGAGATGCTTCTACTACAGTCAGCATTTTCAAGTCTTTATTCTATACCGCAGAGATGATTTATACGTTTGTGGGAGATATTATAGAGCTATAGGAAATATTGAGGCCCGTTAAACATTTGGAATGAGTGCACTGAAAGTTGTCATGCATTATCTGGGATTCAAGTTGAGCGCTTCCAGCCAGATCCTTCACTACCAAAAGCTAACTGGTGAAACTTGATTTTATTGGTTGGCGAAAGGCCCATGTACCTCAGCTGAAGGTCAGGCGTACCATTTGCTTGCTATGCAGAAGCAGGAAAATAGGAGAATTTCGAGGCAGCTTTTCATTCCTCCTTTTAAATTTCAAGCTCTGATTGGTCTTTAGAGGTAGGAAAAAAGATGAGAAAAATCACAATATTTCTTCCAATTCCCTGATGGAGAGGCGTATGCGGAAAGGGCTGTGGAAGCCATATATGATTAAAGGGGCTGGTATGGCCAATGGACTCTCTTCTGCCAGATGCAGTCAGGAGATGGATGGGGAGTTTGGCTGTGGACACATGAGCAAGCTGCACAGCCATGTCCATGGGCTTCCAGAATGTGTTTAATTTTATCCTAAGAAAGTGCAATGGAATCCAGATGAATTGACACCAAAGGTGCCTGTTTTTCTCTGCTCACTATGAACCTAGAGGTTGACATTCCAAGTTAGATGGGATGAATCCCAGGCCAGCTACTTCAGCAGGGGCTGTTTTAAGGTCTTTAAGGTCTTCAGGATGAGCTGTTGAACACTAAAACAGCTTTGATGACCTAGCCTTAGAGTGATTTTATCTTAATCAGGGGCAAAAGTAGAAATCATTGATGTTCCCAGGTCTATTTCCCAAATGTAGACAACTTCCTCCATTCCTTATGTACAAATAGGATGCATCAGGCAGTGAGGCTCCTATTTATGATCTGTTAAGATTCCTAGATGTTTAGGTCTCCACTCAGCATCCTTAAAACACCTTGCCACGCCATCTCGTAGCGATTGCAACAAACCCGCCGTGCGACAGAGTCGTGGTCTGGGCTGCAGCAGAGGCGTTTCTCCACCATAGCGCGGTCATGCGCCAGGTCTGCACGAAGCGTCCGCTCTCAGCGTCGCAGAGGGACCCTGAAAGATGAGGCTGCAGGCACGAAGGCAGCAGGGGGAGGTTTCCGAAGACCTTTCTCGAAAGCTGAAAACAGGAAATGTTTAATCAATCTCTGAGAAAAAAAATAAAATAAAAAAAGAGGCTCTGAGCAGCCAGGATGTTTGTGAAATCCCTGCTCCGTTTATTATGATGCTGAGTTTCAGCTGGCTGTTTTATTAAAGACAGCTGGGACCCATTACTTGTGCATTAACACTGAGCCAGCTTTCATTTTAAAACTTACCCGTTGCTGGGAGCTTTCCTTAATACATTCCTGCTGCTGCCAGCACCATAATCTACACCAGCAGCCGTGGGGGAAGATCACCTCGCTTTACCGTACTTCTTATTTCCGGAGAAAGGCCTAATAAAAATAAGGCTGGCCGAGGAGGACCAGGATGACTCCTCTCTTTGCTGCGGTGCTGATACGGAGCAAGGCTCGCTCGAGCGAGAGGCCAGCGGTGCTTCCGCCAAGACGACATCTGCTCGTGAAGCAAACCCTTAACACTTGTATGCAACCCTCTCCTAATTGCTTTCCAGGGACATATTAGAGCTTTTTGCAATGTAAACTCTGTTTCAGTACATCACAAATCACTGTGTGATGGCTCCGGCACAGATTGTAGTGCAGGCTGGTGAGCCGCGTTGTGAAAGCGGGGGAAAGCGAGCCGACATGCTTTGGCAGAGCTGGAGGTTTGTCTGCACGGCACGTCGGGACGGATTGCTTGGTGAGCACCAGCGCCCGCCCAGAGCTGCAGGCTTGGTAATTGCTGTCCGTGTCCTCCCGCATGCCAGCGTGTATCCCCCTCATGCAGGGGGCACCAGAAATCTCCATGACCTGGGAGGTGGCAGCAACCCCCCACCTCTGAGCTGCACCGGATGAATAAATTCTGCAGTATGGGTGGAGGCCAGGACTCTTGTGCCCTGCAGAGCAGGAGGTGCTGGCTGCTCTCCTGCCTCATCCTCTGCTCCCAGAGGTGCAATAAGCTGGTGCGAACTCAGATCCAGATTTTGTGCGGGGGTCGAAGAGGTAACGTTACCTTGCCGAAACTGTTTTTTCAGCCAGGTTTCATAACAGAGTGATGCTTGTGCTGCGCACAGGGTGTTGCGTTCGTGCACGCGTGTGTTTATGCAGCACATGTGTTCCTCAGCTAGTTTTGAGCTCACGAGCCAGTTACAACTGAATGTAAATGAAAGGTAGAGATTTCAAACATATTAAGTTCTTACAAGCGTAAATAGGCCATTGGCTGGGGAAGAGAGGCTCTGGTAATGCTCTCGCTAATAGACTGTACCCTGACCTCAGACTTTGTTAGACATCCTGTATTCCACCCAGCCGTGCTTCATTAAGTGTTTTAATTGTAGCAGACATTTCCATTCCTGTTTGTGCCTTATTAGATATGAGAAAGATCACCCTTCTCCCATGTCCAGTAAGAGGCATTCGGAATATGTTTCTCTTGCATTAGATCTGACAGCTGACTGTGGAGTAAACTGCCCTGAGGATGAATTTCTTTCTGACACATTTTAGCTGATACTAAGTTACTACCACTTTATTTCTTAGTAATACCATGGATGCTTCCTTGCTCTGTATAAATATCGGGATCCCTTTTTTATTAAATCTTGGTAGTGTCTCAGCCCAGTGAAATCACACAATTATGAGTTCCTCAGGTTACTAAGAGCTTATGTATTAGTATATTAAAAATACAGTATAAGCATAGTATAATATAGTATATTTGTATATAAAATATATATTATATATATTAGTGTATTTATATGTATATAACTATAATATAGTATGTTAAAGGAAGGGTTTCCCTCCTTCAGTGGTGTCTGTTTTACACTGTTTTCATTTTCATGCATTTGCACTGTGAACGAGGATCAGAGGGCATAATGTCTTTGCTGTCTTTTTACCATGCGTTATTTTGTACCATATTTCTTAATGCTTTGTCTGCACCCAGAAAGGGAACTAACATCAGGTCTGACAGTGCTGATGTTGCTGTAGAGCCCACCTGCCTTCCCCTTGGCATGCAGAGGTAACTGTTGGTACCCAGACTGCTGTAGCTCCCCCTGATATCTCTCCTTAAAACTCACCTTTGTCATTATTCCTCCGTAGAATTTGGTAAGTGATAAGTATTAACGTGCTAGGATTACTTTGTAGTAATCTGTAGTATTTGGTCACGTCCTTGTGTTTCTCTGTTGCCTCTTACCTTAGACTTCCAGAGATCTCCAGGAGGGTTTTGGGAAGGAAGGGAGGCTAATTCAAGGAAAGGCTGTAGACTTAAAGTGCTGCCAGAAATCTCCTTTACGGAAGGAATAGTCCGTACTTCAGAACAGTGACATCCCGTCTGCCATGCAGCACGTGAAATAATTGGAGTGATTTTGAAAACTCGTGTTACACTAACAGTGTCTCGAGTCCTTGATGGCACGATAGACTACTCAAACTCCTCTCCTGTGATGCACACTGGTGTAAAACCTGTGCTGTACCTTCATGTCAGGGCGGCCACCCAAAAAGCATGCCTCAGTCTAATGGGGTTGCACTGAAGCAGAGATCGCAGCAAGGAAAGAGACTGTTCCTGGGAAACAAATTCAGCAATGCTATGTTGCATGTAACTATTTAAATTTGATTTACCAGCACGCTGCAGAGAGATAGATGCCTGGGGAAGCCAATTTTGCTTATCAGAGCCCACCACAAATTATGTGTGGAAGAGAAACCACTGAACCTTTGGAAAGTACACTGAATTTTTTGGAAAGTATTTATTGGGATCATTAAATACTAGGCCTATTACTATGGGGTATAAGCCTGAATGGAACCGATGTGCGTACAGAGAGATCCACAGCGGGGTGTGTGTATTTGTCTGATACTTCCAAACCCTTTCCCCCCCACCTCCAAGGTTGAAAAGCATGTATTGAAAATCCTCATGAATGATTTTGTTTTTACTAGATTGGCACATTTCAGTGGAAAAGTAGTTCTCTGGAAAATTCCTGAATGTCTTCAGTGACCACTACATGAAGCAAGGGAGAACAGGGAGATGTGTGCACGCAGTCCTCCCAAGAAGGCAATGCGGGAAGCACAAATTCCCTGTTACGTAAGTGACCTGAGCATCGCTGAAATGTCTGACCAGCTTTAGGGGATGCGTAGGTCCATGCCTGCACTGAGGTGAATGAGCTACTCTGTATTGCTTTCTTTTGGGTAAAACTCTCCTTTCTGTCTGCACCCTCTGAAGCAAAGGGTTAGGATGTGCTAGAAACATCGACCTTCGTAGAGAGTGGTCTTTTGCAACACTTCTTCAATTCCATTGCCTTGAGCCACTTTCTCTTCTTTGCTCCTCTGTTGCTATGCAGAAATTGTCACCTGAGTAAAAATGAACAGTGAACACACTATTTTGTACCACATCCCCTGCCTTAGCAGGGAATTAGTTACTGAAATTAGGTAAAAGGAAGGATCTCTGCAGTTCATTGCAGTTTGCTTTAATGAATTCAAGAGCAACTGGGTCAGGCCCTGGGCTTGAGTAAATCTATGTAGCTGCACTAAACCAGGTGATGATCTGCCCCATTATTTTTCTTACAGTGCTGCAATTTGCCTGGGACACTTGGTTTAACATTCACATCCTGAGTCTTGCAAAAAGTGCCAGGGGAAATTTATAACCACAAGTTAATTAACCATGAATCAGTTAATATTTGGGCAGGTGAAGTGATATATACATGCAAAGGATTAAGCTGTCAGAAGGGACTTCAGTTTTAAATCTCCCAGGAAAGTTGTCACCTCTAGCAGCCTGCTGGTCTCTAAGTTAACGCTGTGCAGGGTAACTGCTGGAGTATGGATTTGGAGAGAAGTGTTCCTCTATTTTCTACAGTTCCTGGAGTTTCTGTATGTATTCCCGTTCAACTCTTGCCTTGGGAACCTGCCCATGGAACTGAATTTATTCTTTGGTTGGGGGACTAGTCCCTGATAGACAGTTTGCTAGGTGAGATACGTAGGCTGGTGCTGTACAGATCACAGCGATCATCATGCTTCCTGCTGGCTTTGGAGTACAGACACCTACAAGGTCTATGCAGACCCTGCTGTCTGCAGAGAGACACAGGGAGCAGCTGTGAGATGAGCTGTGTGCAGCACGAAGGATTCGGCGGTGAATTTGAGGACTTATTCTACGACCCATCTGCTATTGCTTCCCTTCCTGGCCAGTTCTGCCTTAGGATTTATATTCTAATCAATCCCACATTGCCCTTTTTTCCTGACCAGGGCTGGAAAGAGCTCGGTGACCATCTGACATTGCCTCGGCTCATGCCGGTTATGTTTTATCACACCCCAGACCATACCCCATAGATGCAGACAGAGGTGGGCATCTCCACAATAAAGCCAGTTGCTTACACCACCTCGTTTCTTGGACTTGTGTGCATCCGCCAGGGCTTTATAACAGCAGCTGAATCAACTCTTCAGCTGAGCCACTTGAAGGGGAAAGAGCAGTAGCGTTTCTCTGCCTGGCAAAGCTTACATATAGTCAGAGGGGACAGTGAAGAAGCCAGGACACGAGGACACAATTGCTTTTGTATGTCCAGTTGCAGCGGCAGAGAAACCTAAGCTTAGGAATAAAGCAGGTGTTTTTTTTTTTTTTTTTAATCCTTTGCATGGTCAGGGAGGCTGGCCCAGGGTGCTGTTTGTAGAGCTCTAACTGCGCTCTTTGAGAGGGAAAAAGAGAGAGAGGGACGTGCCAGAGCCAGCACAGGCTGGTAATGCACAAGAAAAACTTCTGCAACTGCATGTTTCTCCATTTTTGTGTGTCGATATGATCCAAGGGGAAGTTTGCCTAGTGAAATCTCACGTTTGCTGTAGAGGATTTCAACGCCACGCTGAGCCCGCCCGTGGCCGGGGTCAGTCCCGCTGGCCCCGAGGCCGCAGGTAACCTGCTGTGGCCAGGAAGGGATTAGGAGCTGCCGAGAGCAGTGTCGGTGACTGCGCGCTGCTGTGGACCAGGAGGAGACGATGTAACCGTACCGTGGCCAGAAGCGACGCTCGTACTGAAAGACCTCAACGAGCACCCGGACGCGGTTGCTTTGGCACGCTCGGCTGTTCTTTAGGACGTTGACGTGGCTGTTCGGAGCTCCCTGAGGTGGCAATAACCTCGTTTCACAGAGCTTCAAAGAGCCAGGTTTGATATAACAAGTTCATTTTTTCTGCCTACTTGAATCTGATGAATGTACCATGTCTGCAGTAGTTGCTGACTAATAGTGACAGTTTCCATGAAGAAAATGAGCGCGAATGGAGCATTAAGAAAGCTCTGCTAGCACCACTTAAGGCAGGTTTTTCTCGGAGCTAAGAGCTCATGTTAAATCTTTGCAGTTATGTAATTGAAGGAGGGAACAGAGCTGAGTTTCCTCTGCGTGGGATAACCCTTCTAAAACAGTTGGAGAAATAACATCTTTGTAACGGCATATGCCTTGATTTAGAGATTGCCACTACAAATTTTCTCTGCTTCACTGGTAAGGTTCACAAACCTTCTAACATTTTATGACCAATGAAGCAGAGTAATATTAAGAATGACTCTCCTTGCTACAGTAAGGCTTTACAGGCATAAAAAGCTAGGTAAATACCTCAAATATACTCTCGTGACACCCACTGTGTCCGCTCACTAGAGCAACTATAACTGCTCTGTATCTTAAATGTTACCTGTTTTCTATGGGACTGATTCTGCCCACTTTAACGCATGTGGAATAGCAGTTTGTGTTTAGTCCCAGATCAATGAGGGTAGAGTCATCCCCCTTCTCCCCCCAGAGAAACTGCACAGATCATTAACACTACAGAGATTGTCTGAAAATGAGCAAATGTTATTTGTAACACAGTCATTTTTACAGAAACTGTGGAATTGTTATTGCTGTAGGAGGGTGATTTGTCAGTATTTGGGTTGTTTGCAAGCTTGGGCAAACCAAAAAATAACTTGTAAAGTGTAAGGCCAGATGTTGCCTTCACACTCTGTATGAATAGCACCATTGAAATCTGGGGACTGCTCCTCGAGTAAGATGCTACTCCAAGAGTAGGAGCGGAAGGACCCGACTCTTAGCATGAGAGTCATGAATGAAACAGAGATAGCAGCTTTCTGTGTCTTTTTATGGAGCTGCTTTTCAGTGTGTGTCTGCAAATTCAGACAGAAAGCCTGGTGGGGAGAACAGGCTGCCATTTACTTTATGCTTCAAAATATTTACTCTACTCTAACACCTACCAGACCATCTCATCAGGCACTAGACTGCACTGTATGGGAATGTACGTGCTGAGCTTGACATGACCACAGTGTGAAAGTTTTCATGTGAGTAGGAGAACAGCGCGCAGTGAGAGAGATGGATATCCATTTGGTTTCCCACAAAACAAAATAGTTATTAACGATTCTGCAAGTTCCCCTCAACACTAATTTCCTGTTTAATTTAATAGGTGGAGAACGTCAGTGTTTTGTGGACTTAAGGGCTCATTTTTTGTCCCTGATTCCAAGTCCCTCATGAACCAGACCCCTGCAACAAGCCTATGTGATCGGATCCAACCCAGGATGTTTACTTCTTGTTCCAACACATGGTTTCTAACTTTTTGCCTCCCTTGATTATAAATCTCTCCACTGCCAAAAATCTGGAATGTCACCCAACACACGTAGGAGTTGGTTCTGTGCTCACTTACCCCCACATCCATCAGGAGCAGTGTTACTGGAGCACAGGAAGTTACACGGACATGAGATTAGAATCAGATCAGCTCTAGCTGATTTCCCCCAAAGCCAGTCAGAAAAAGGGTATTGAGTTAGCTCTTGGATGAATGCTTGATTGGCAGAAGTTGCTTTCAACAGACATGCTGCTATGACATTTGGAATATGGTGCTTTTATTAATGCAATTGATGAAATTGCAAAGAATCCCCATTTAGATTCACAAGGCAGAAATAGGTTGTTAACAAGACTCTACTGCATTTGTCTTAAACACATTAGTCACATTCTGGGAGCCTAATTTTGCTGTGACTTGCTCATTCATTTCACTGGTAGTGATTTCACAAGAGCACCTTCTGATTTATATCAGCATAACCAAAGATCAGATTGAAGTCTTCTGAAAGAACACTTTAATTTCCATTAGGGTCTGTTCCCTTATGCTTGATCTGCTGGCAGCTCAGAGCCTGCACATGTATATTTGTTGTAAGATCTCTGATGACCACAGGGAAAAATGCCCTGGGGAGATGCCGGAAAAGCATGCGCTGTATGGAAACTATAACTTACCCAGGTGCACAGCTCTTGAGAAGTCTGAGCCTCTAAGGAGCTGAAAAACTCCATTTCCTGTGTGGGAGGAGAAGGTTTCGTGAAGATTTTCAAATGGGAATAGAGATGTTTAAAAAACAGACAAGAAATAATTATTATGTATTCTATAAGCTTTATGGGGGTATTTGTATGAAAATTACCAAAATGCATCCCCTGCAATGAAAATGGAAGCGGCGTGCAGGGGGCACCACAGCCACAAGGAATGAGCTACGTTAGGAAACTTGCTTTATTACTGCCACAGTGCCTGAACACACGAGATGAATTGTAGCCCCCACCGTGCTGGGCACCACACAGAGATAGGATGACAGCTAATACTTGCTACGAGGAATGTACAAACTCAAGAGTCAGGACGACAAAGGTTGCATTCTTAGAGCCCCTTTCTCCTGTGGAAATTGTGGCCTCAAAAGATTCAGGAACTTGTTGAGACAGCACCAAAAAGTTGTGCTAGGATGAGGAAGCTACTGGAATACCAGTGTGCTGAATCTCAGTCCAGCACTCACTGCACTAGCCACTTCACCCTTGCTGAGGCTGAGCAGTCACTCAAGCACATCACAGTACCCAGGAGGCATGCATGGCAGCTGGGAGAAAGTCCTGCCCCTTCACCTCAAAGTGAAAACACACCACTGCACATAGCTTGGCTGACTTCCCTGTGCTGTGATAAATTCCCCATGAAACCACACCTTCATCACAGGTGTTTTTGCAAGCAGGACCTACTTCATGCTCTCCCCATGGACTCCCCGGTCTTCATATAGCCTTTCTGAAGTCACCTCAGCTTATATATAAACTCCCCTTAGCTCAGATGCGCTTGTACTTTTTTGCAACATAAACACCTCTCTTCGCTGCTAATGTCTTGCTCATTGCTGCTGAAACAGAACAGCAGCAGCTATTTCCTCCATAGGTCCGAAAGTCTTTATGCTATCCAAGAACTACTAAGTGCCTTTAATTGTTGGTAGCAGTATAGTTCTTCCAAGGTGCAGAACATGAGCTCTGTGATCCCTGCCTGCAAGTGGAAGCACTCAGTCCCATGTGAAGGAGGCACTGCAGGGTTCACAGTTGTCAGTTTTTGGAAGAGACGATCAGCGAGAGCATCTGTATAGGTTAGGAATCTGTGTCTTAATGGTCTGAGGAGGAGGGTAAGAAGAGGGCAAATGGGTAATGGTACTTCTGTAGAATATTTTCCTTTCTGCCAGTGATTTGTAGCTAAGCCAAATGTAGCATCGCTGTATTTAATAGCTCTGGATGGAGTCCTCTTCCGTAAATTTTCCGAGTGGCTTTTTGAACGCAAACACATTTTTGATATCCAGAGCCTCCAGCGTCAAGAAGTTCCGCAGTTTAAAGAAGGAGTCTCTTTTTGTGCACATTTTGAATCTACTCCTTCTGTTTGATGCTTAGTTGCCCTTTTATCAGCAGGGAAGGTGAGCAATCCCTTCCTGTTGATTGTCCCTGTTCCATTAAGGAGGCTCTAAGCTTCCAGTGCCTCCCCTTTTCTCTCATAACTTTTTTTCTGAAAAGACCAGCAACTTGTGATTCTAGTTGTCCCACTCCTCTGAGCTGGAGGAGGTCTAAGTCATTATTATTTGATTTTTCTTGTTTTTACTCCTAAAATTATTCTTTTTATGAGTAACACAGCTAATAGTAAATTAAATGCTTGAAAATACAAGCAAACCTCATCTTATAACTTTGCTAATTCTTCACTCTTCTTTTTCCTCCCTTCTAGCTTGCCTAGGCAGTCTGAGAAACTGCCTTAGTGCACAGCAATGAAGACAGTAGGAAGCATCCTTAAATTACCTTTTTATGTGACGGAAACATTTATTTATGATCAATCTGTGGCTTGAAACAGGACTTTACATCTCTACAGCAGCTCTTTCACAGCTCACAGAGCAGAATATCAACATTAATGGGCTTAAGTTTACGAAGTCTTATGAGATCACCATGCATTAGACATGCTTCAAGTGTTACCATCTTACTGAAGTGATGAAGCTTCAGCTTTGGGAAAAAACAAGGAAAGTTCTGCCAAATGTTTTTTCTCCTCCTTCTTTCAGTCTTGATCAAATAATTATCCTGATTTTAGAGACAGGGAAACTCAAGTACCGACCGATCAGGTGGCTTGGGCTGTGCTAATGGGCAAAGCTGGGGCAGAAATTGGACTAAGTTCAGTTTCCCCTGACTTTATGGTTTAAATCCAAGCTCAGCCCTTATTGAGGGTTAAGAAACACTCTGCAAATTGTTAACTGAGAAGCATTGATTAGTATTTTATTTCACAGAGGAACTGGAAGCAAGGCTGTTTCTATGCATGATTTAGTAAGGAGGTAAAGGTGAAAGGAAAATACTCAACATCCATCTTGGATCTTAAAAATCTTAACTTAAATGCTAATGAAAGCAGAAGAATCTCACAGCACCACAAACCATGTCAGAATTTATGTTCTAGTTCATACCCTGGCATTTCATTTCAGGAGCAGTGACATACCTAATACACAGTAGAAAAAACTGAGATCAAATAATATATCTTTGAAGCAGAACAAACAGCAAGTACAGTGTCAGATGCTTTGAACAGTAAAACATTGATTCCAAGAAATGCCAAAGGAAACATGCTGCTACTACAGTTTTTTCCACTGCTATTTATTCAGCATAGGCTGTGAATAAATAATTAACAGTAGAAAGCTACGTGGGATTAAACTTTGGTAATGACAGACACCACAGATAGGATGTACAAGCTTGAATTCCTCCTAAGTCATAAAAAGCAGTAATTAGACCTGGCTGGACAAATGCCAACAAACCATTTTCATTGGAAAGTACAGTCCTGTTGAAATGTAAGTACTTTACTAAATCACACAAGTATTTTTAAAAATATTGTTGTGGAGGAAAGATAAAGTTTCTGAGTAAATGAATGAATGAAGTTCTCTGAGTAAATGAATCTGAGTAAAACAAATTTTTAAAAATTTTGTTCATAAGTCATGTTTTGTTTTGTTTTGAAATTTTAAAATGCTAAAATTGATTGCTAACACAAGAAAAAGAACTCAAATGACACTGTATAATCAATCCTAAATGCAGTTTTTATCTTTCAAAAATTTCTGCATGTAATGAGCAGTGGAAAGGGAGGGAATTATATTTTAATGCAGCATGAAGACAGATGTCAACATCTCAAAAAAGATTAATCCCTACTGTCAGCAGTGCCCAGGCCACAGATCAACCTCTGGCTCCTGGGAAGTTCAGTGCAGACTGTCTTGCATCCGTATGCCTTATATTTGCAGTATGGGATTGCAACAGTTATCACCAGGAGGAACTTTTCCACCAAGAGCATCCTAGATTTTTTTAAAATTATGTAGCTATGGTAAAATTTTTTTAATGCATGCTCAGCAGAGAAAAATAATGTGAATGGAAGTGTCTATGACTGTTTGGGAAAGGCTGTCTAGCTGCAGTCTCACTGAAGAGATTGCAGGTAGGAATCCATCCTGTGTACAGCCCTGGGTGTAACCGGCTCCCTCTCGCCATCTGGATTAGGTTCTTCGGTTCAAGACTGACAAGGAACTTTTTCTTTCTTTAGCTGGCAGATTTTGTGGGATATGTCTGCTGCAAGCTTTCTGACAGCGTCGTTTTTGCTCAGATTTGAGCTTCTAGCTTCTGGAAGCACAGGTATCACTCTGCATCGCACAGTGCAAAAAGGCCTTTAGCTGTTCAAAATACTGCCCACCTCTCCTCTCTATTTTCCTACTAGTCCAAGCTCTCTGGAGAAGACAGCTAGATATCAGGTTGGTCCATTATCAGAAATGGCGCTCACAATTTGTTATTATTAAAACCATTTTACCTGGGTATTCTCTAGTGAAGAGGGAGATAATACACAGCCAACAGTCATCATAAAATGTGGGGGCTGCTTGGCAAATGATTTTTCTGTTCAGCAGGTAAGCCAAAATATTGAGATTTTATTCAATTGACTTGAAAGAATTTTCCATTTTTCTGCTTAAAAGAGATTGTCACAAAGCATCAGTTCTGGGTTGCATATGGTATTTTGTTCTTGATTTTAAAGTATCTTTAGAATTATGTAAATGTAGTAGAGTGAAATTCAGTTCACTTAACTTCACCTATGGGTGATAAGCTCTCTCTGTGGTCCAGATAGAGACAGGCTTCTGCAAAGGACCCCATAGGACATTGAAAACAGTAACTTTGTAAAGGTCTCTTTTGAAAGCACTGGAATAATATCTTTGTATTTAATCCCAGATTATGATAGGTTTATGAATGAAATACACTGGGAAAAATCATTCCCAAATGTTTTTCATTTTCAAAATATTTTCATCAACTGGTATCAGCATTTTCAATGAAGCCAACTGCAATGGAAAAATCCCTTCTTGGCTGCAGTTGAGAGCCTTTTTGGCAGCCACAAAGGCAGGATATCTGACCACTGAAGCCATAGGTGCCGTGCTGATGTTGTGTGTGCACATGTGTGACTGCAGCCTTCCACACTGCATGGTGACTTCCCCAGGACCGTACGTGCACGCACAGTGGCTGTGCTGGTGCTGCCAGCCTATGCATGCAGAGCCCATGAGCCATTTCCCCTGGTGCAATGTGACAGGCACAGGAAAAAATGTGATGTGGAAAGAAAAAATAAAACACAATCATTTGCTTGTGTTCATTTTTTGAAACTTAAAAAAAAAGGTCCATTCAGGTCATATTTTCAAGCTTTGATCTGCAAGATTCAAGGCCAGAGATGTCTGTCTTTGGTGAAAGCTGAGATCCTCATTTAATTGACCAAGTCAAAGAGCTGATGTTTAGGAATAATGCCAGTTGTGACAAAACATAATGAAACAATGAGAGTTGGCACTACTGTAGTGTAGCAACTGCTTATTCAGGACAGCAACCCTGAAAGTCTTTTATACATGGGAAGTACACAAAAAAGTCATAATTAGACCATATGGCTGAGTGGTGCTTCTAGTCACTCTGTATAGCGGTACCAAATTCTGATTTACATCAGTAGAGTAAAACTGACTTATGGAAATTTGAAGGTTTAGATGCAACTTGGAGGATTTCCACTTTTTAATTTTTTTTGCAGAATTATCTTTTCCATCTCTATGGAAACCACCCGTTATTGGCTTTCTAGGGGAAAATATGTCTATATCTTTGATCTCAGCCACAGCTCACATGGTCTATAAAACTTGGAAGGCTGAAATACTGGCACATTCGTTCTTCTCTCATCTCAGAACAGAGAAGTCATTCTTAATATATATGTATTTTAAACATTTTTGTATTGGGTAAGACACAAGGCACCAATGCCCCGATGCAACTCTTGGCTCAGAGGGAAATAGTGTTTATCCATACATATTTGCTTAACACACTCTGAAAAAAATATAAACAACTCAGGGAGCTAAATGGAGTGGAAAGCTCACGTGTGAAGGGAAGGTCTGGGAATTGCCTCCCAACATGCACTATGTTCCTGCTCAGAAGCAGGCAAGCCAGGCTAGAGCTATCAAAGGAAATAATCGCAGCTATTTGTTTCAGCTAAAATGCTGTATTTGGTTCTCTTTGCTCCAAATCCCATTCTGAACAACTGCTCTGAAGTCAGTGGGGTTGTGTCAACAGGGACATGGCGAAGCTGAAGAAGGGGAACTGACTCTTTCAACTTAAGTTTGTTTATCATGTTTATCACGTTTTGTAGACCATTGAGAACTGAATGCATAGCCAGTGGGAGAGCCCAACATCTCCGTCCTTGCTTCATTGGGGCAAAAAATGAAAATTCTTAAGGGAAATCTCAGAGCAAGATGTGTTAATGTTCCACTTTATTTAATTATTTAGTTAGAATGGTTTATCTTAGTCAGTTGTGGCTTGGAATTGTCTTATAATCAATAACTGATTTGACTTACACAGTGCTTCAGCAAGGGAAGAGGGCACCAAATATGTTTCTAAAGGCTACGAAGGATGGAGTCCCTGGTAAATGGATGATGGTGTCCCTGAGTGACTCAGTAAATCTTTAGCGCAATTAGGCATTGAAGCACATCTGTTGGTGCCAGTCCAATGCCTGACTCGCTAGAATGCCCTTTATTTACTTGCTATCTCAGGAGTGCACACAACAAAAATATCTCATTTTCAGGTAGAGTAAAGTCTGTGGATGTAACTACTGGCTGAAATATTTCAAATTTCAAAATATTGATAACATAGGTCACTGTAATTTTGAATTTCCTTCCAAGAAACTCCAGGAGATCGGATTTTTTTTTCACTGAATTCCTCACCATTTTTGACTACCCTTATATGGGATGTGATTGGGGTAGAAGAATGAGATATTTCAAAATCATTAAAAAGAATCTTTGACATCAGGGCAAAAGGCAAATAGTATCCAGTACTTGCGTGAAAGTGAGGCTTTAGATTTATTCAACCGTTTTTTCTTATAGTGTAGATGAAGTCTAAAAAGGTCTGTGATAAATACAGACTGAGGCTATCTACCTCATATTTTTCACCCTTCTAATTACCCAGAGAAAGTTCTGGCTCAGAAGTCCTGTTGGGAATGTCTTGTTGACATATTTCATTCCTTCTGGCATTTTGCAGAATAGGCCATTGATTTTGAAGCAGAGAGCAGGCACGGCTTGTCCCCATAAGGCTGCCTGAGCATCAGAAAAAAATGAGCGTCAGTCTAGGCGCGTTACAGAGATGCCAGAAGGCCCCAGTGTTTATTAGTGTGGCTGGCGTCTTTATTTCTTTTGATACTTCATATGTTTTTGTGGTGGTGGGCTGGGGGGGGACACCTCTCTGTCTTGTGGGAAGTTGATTCAAAGAGAGGGAAAACGAGGAAAGCGTGCTCGCTCAGTCCCGTGCAAGCAGCAGCTCTCGCAGTGCTCCAAAACAGCCCTCACTCTGCTCCCTGGTGATAGAAGCAGTGCTAGGTTTATCAAATTAGAGCTAGGGACGGCTCTTCAAAGGGATCCTTGCAGCTCGTCACAGTCCCACCACTATCAGCCATACTTTATGAACGTTTCGTAGCTGTTCTGCCAGATGTGCCTGCCCTTTGTTTTCTGCATGAGCCGGAGCTCTTCCATTGCAGAGCCATCCCACGCAGAGGAAGCGTGCAGAGGAGATGGGCTTTTGGAAAGGGAAACCAGGCATTTTGGAAATGGCACAGCCCTCAGGCACTGCTTGGCTGTCTCAGCCTCCTTTATTTAGCTGTATCTGCTCTTTACAAGCTATACATTTCACTAAGGTGTAGACAGAAGTTATGAAAGACAGTTGTTGCTGGGATTTGTGGAGGCTCGCAGGTAGTAAAGTTTTGGATAGCTGACAGCAAGTGATGTTCTAGTTCAAAATCACATAGAAACAACTGTGGTTGTTACGGGGATATAAAATATCAAGTACCTGTGAAGCTGATGGAAAGATTCCCATTGATATCTTGGGGGCAAAAGTTAAGTGGGGATTTATGTTTTCTGGTAACATTTCCAGGCTGGAAGGATCCTCACAGGTAATCAATTCTGTGTTCATTTGAAACGCCAGTGGTGGAATCCAGGCCACTTGCCTATGGCGTGTAGGGGACTAGTCCTCCTAAGGTGGATGAATAAGCCCTCTGTAAAGTCAACGAAGACAGTTAACACTCTTAGGAGGGCAGGCTCTCGTACAGCAGGCTTCAGACATACCTTCCTCTCTCCACAGAAGACATGTATAGGCACTGATTCACTGGGCACCTAACGTATGAGGTTGCTAAGATGAGCAGAACCTGCCTCACCCCATATTCATTCCATTCCCCCTGGTTTGGGCTACTGAAATCCGTACGGCTTCAGCTAAGTTTTGTCAGCACAACATGGAAGTGACTCTGATGAAGCCTAGAAAAGTGTTTTGGGAGTTAAAAATTGGAGAGAATTGAGCCATGACTAAAAGTTTTTAGGAAACAATCTGACTCTGAAAGAAGAATTATGCCTGTGCCTTTCTAAGCTTCTGGATCTCTTGTTTCTGTGAATTTGTACCGGTTTGCTGAAAGACAGAAGAAGAATGTAAATGGAAGTATATGCTGGAAGAGGCATAAGGAGTATATAGTGCAGGAGAGGACATGCTTTTTTCATGTATTTAATAGTTTTCAATGGATATCAGTAAAGAGGAGTGGAGAACCTGCCCTTTGCTTTGCATTACCAGGGCTGTATATAGATGACATCCTGTCATCACAGATTGCTCCCATTTTAAAGCCAATGCTGTCTCAAGGTAGAAGCCCATAAGACCCATGGTCCCAGCCTCTGTGGGAAAGGCAGGAAAAATAATTGGTTTTAGGCAACAGTGAATCCTACCACACCTCATGATGACATACTGTAAATGAATGAGTTTAGAGGTAGCCCAGTTCTTATCAGTCACTGGCTTTTGAGTCATATCTAAATACAGTTTCTTAGATTAGCCACAGAGGAATCTCACCTGTGATTTTCTACCTTAATGTGTCTGGTTTTCATTAATACAGAGGGAAGAGATCTGGAAATAAAATGATAACTAGAAATGCAGTCTGTCATGAATAGCAAATTTTACCTGATGCAGATTCATGTCTCTATGGATTCAGGCAGTGGCAAAATGACCTGTTCCTAGAAATTTATCATCAGCAAGTAGAAAGATGACAAAATCAACAAGCTTATCGAGATTTATCACTGCTTAAGGGTGCAGAATTTGCAGGAACTGCAGGGAGAAGAATTGTTGGTTTGATGCTGTTGACTCGCTTCCCTTTCAATGGCTAGAGAGAAGTCATCTCACAAGGATATATATTTTTTGTATTATATGTAATGTATTTCAGGCACAGTCCAACCAGTGGGTTAAAGAGCTGTTGGAAAGGATTGCTCTACTTTCCTTGGTCTTCGTGACTACTCAGTGTCAGACTTTTTCTTTCCCTGGGGACTCTTAGTACTAATTAAATGCCTGTAAGATCAACAGAAATGACTTCCTTGCCTTTGAGTATACACAAACACAGAGGGTCAAATTCTGACATGTGCTGACTGCATGTAGAAGTCATGGGAAGTTTTGGGCACCTAACTGGCACTTAGCAGTTCCCAGGGTTTGGCTCAGTGGAGATGGATGTGGTAGCCCCCAAGAAGCACACCCAGCCTGACCTTTGGCTGGCCTAAGAAGTATGATGGCCAGATGATAATATTATGTTCTACCCTGCCATCACACAAGCATGGAGTTTGGTGGAAGTGTTACTTAGAGACTGTAGGAATGAGAATTTGGGGGCTCAGTTTAGGCCTTTGGGGTAAAATGCAGAGAATTCAGAAAATGAAAAATATTCGTGGAAAATCTGAGCTGTAAAAGCCCTAGTTCTAACTGGATTTCTTACTCAGGGACACATAAAGACCCCTCCAGCCTTCTGTTCTTCTTAGCCTAAGACTTATAAACAAGATGACCAAAGCCAAAGACTCATGAAGTATACTTTCAATGTGGTTTAGCTTCTTGCTTTATGAAAGGCTACTAGTGGATACCAATAGGCCAGACTGGTGTCACATACTGCCTTAGGATGGATTGTGCCCCTGGGTCCCCAAACACCCAGGATCTCATGAAAAGGAAATGTGGCTCTGTGGAGATACTAGGGAGGGGAATTTCACCTCGTGGTTCTGGAGTAGTATGAAAGAGTGGGTTAGGGCTGGGCCTGTGGTGGGTCTCCTGACCAAAGTATGGTATAAGCAGCAGTCAGAGTGCACAGCTGATGTTGGAAAAGACATTGTGTGATGACCACGAGCCCTGAGGACCCATCTGCTTTTGGATTGAAGTTTACTCTTGCACCCCGTCTGAGACTGCAAGATCCTTCACTCAGTATGTGTGTGTGTGTGTACACAGACAGTTTTCAGCCTCACGTGAGACCGAGTATAGCTAATACTAAAGCATGAAAGCACACACATGTGGACATGCACGCACACCTAGAGGGAAGCCCAGTTATCCGGGCCAGCGAGCTCCGAGCACAGTAACTCCACGTTCCCGAGTGGCTCAGGTTTGTCAGCTAAAGCACAAACCATGTTTTCACCTCTCAGTAAAACACTGCTTGTCAGTCTCAACATTTGCTTTGGTGTCTGAACCGCCGTAAGCAACGTTAGGGGCTTGACAAGCATCCAGGCTCCATTCGCTGCAAGAAGTGACGTGTTTTGCTGGCGGCCACGGTGGGAGTGGGGAGACTTCCTTGCCAGTGCGAACAGCTGCAGCTTCTATACCATAGCTTAATGTGTCCGGCTCGCCTCCGCCCGGCTCCCGAGCAACATATCATATCTGTATGGGCTCCATTCTTCCCACGGAGCAAGAAGGTAAACACCATGCGGCCCCTGCAGTTTCAATACTAAACAACCCTTTCCGCGGCCAAGCGCTGCCAAGAGGGAATTGGAGGCCTATGGGCTGTGTGAAAGGCTCCATGGTGCTCCTGGCCGCTCAGCACAAAGCCACTTATCAGGGCCAGGAGGTGGGAAGGGGGCGAATTACTGTACAAACAGTCATTCAAGATTAATTGCTTTTCATCTCTTGAGCAGGAGTTGGCCTTTCAGCCCCGGGATACAATGAGGGCCTGTTTTGATTATGTCTTTGCAGGGGCCTCGTACAGCCTCGTACAGGGTGTTTGTCGGAGGCAGGCTGAAATCTTCGGGAGAAATGAATCAGGCTATGAAACACACTGTCCTCGGGGCGCTGGAAACTGTTACGATGCTAATAGCCGTGATTACTGCGTGTTTACAGCCGCAAATGAGGTGTTTGTGTCATATCGTTTCTCCTTTCCCCAGGTTTTGTACTGCGATGCCAGTTTTGCTCCCACCTCCTGCTGTCATTTTCTGTTGCATCCTGATCTTGCTAATAAATCCCAAATACTTGATAGGACGACCTGTGTGTCTAGTGTTCTGGTCTTGCCAGCTCTGATACCTTTCTTATGAATCATCCAACATTTGATGTTTTCGTTAAAGCTTCAATGACTGGAGGCAAATACTTAATTGAAAATCTTAACATTAATTGAAAAAATACCTAGGCTGCCTGAGGAATCTGACCTCAAAGTGCCTGAAGACTTAAATCAAAAAAGCAAATATCTTCCAAAGTTAGAAAAATCCCCACACTTATTCTCTTTAACTACTCCCATGAGCATTTTGGGCCTGACTTATTGTTTTGGACTACTTGATGTCAACAATCCTGTACTGTAACATCAGTAAAACACAAATCATTGGATTGCATTATAATAACGATGACTCTGGACTCCAAGACTAGAAGAACCAGAGGGGTCATCAAGTCTAGGGCTGTGCTCTTGCAGGCAGCTGAATCATAGCCATATCATAACTGTTGGAGTATGTCTACTTCGCACCAATTCTGTTCCCACCAGCCAGAAAATTTAAGACTCTTCTGGAAATACCAGTTGCCTAGCTTGTCTAACCTGCAGTCCTACCCCTTGGGCAGTGTTTTCCCCAGTGTTGAAGCAGAAGTGCCAGCCATCATCTTGAGGGATGTCAGCAGAGTCCTCTCTCTACCCAACACTCCCCCCAACCTCTCTGTAGAGGAAAGGGTCAGCTCAGAACCTGACAGTCTCCCCAGTCTGCTGCTGCATATGACACCAATGATCTATGGCAAAGAACAGGGAATAGCGTCCTTTACTCATCTGCATGGACTGAACTAGTATTTCACCCTGCCGAAAGTAGTGTCAGATGTCTCATATTCCTGACATACTTCTAAGGCACTTAATGACTAAGTCCAGCTGCCTGAAAAAGAATCAACAGGTAATGAAACAATCTAAGGTTGTTTCTGACATGAAGTATTTTTGTTGCTTTTGAAGTGATTGCAGGTTCTAAATCTATTATTCTGTTTTGCCCACTCCTCTCCAGACTTTGCACTGCAAGGGGAAATAAAGCACATTAGTAACTTGATTCAAAGTGTATCCTAGTGAGCTGTCAGCATAAACCCATACCGACTTGTGGCTGAGGTCAGTACTTGTCCATACTGACCAAAGAGGCAAATATAGACCAAGAGAAAAACAAGATAAATATTCCCGTTATGGGACAGTACATCTTTATACTGGCTAGAAATCTCAGATCAGTTCTTCTTATGCTCTCTGTAGAGAAAAAAATGAAAAACAATAAAGTGAAACAAGCACATTTTTAAAGAAAGGAAAAATATGCTTTTTAAGGGAACATAGTAATTTTTCTTATTTCAAAACCACTTGCCTCATTGATTTTTGATCCAAACCACATAAACTTCACATAAAAATACAGCTTGTCCCTATAGGGCATTTAAAAATATACACTCCTTAACTCCTTTTCTTTGTCAATATAGCATGTGTCAGTGAGGAAGAAAAAACCCAGAAATAATAAAAATGATGAAATGGGTAAATTATGTTTGTCAGCCCAGGTACAAAGAACCAAGGTGCCTTTGATCTCTTCTGCACTTTCTACAGGTTTGGGCAAGCCACCAAACCTTTCTGCAGCTCAGTTTGCCTGGCTATGAGGTTGAGACTTAATGCCAGGCCCCTGAAAAGCACTAATGGACCTTGGTGGCCCTGCCTAGTCTTGTCTTTCCCCCCACCCCCATCTATGCGGGAGCCCATTTTGTTTCAGCTCAGGGCCCAGCTCCTGATCCAGTGATGCCAGGGTGGTGCCTGGCTGTAGCCCTGCCCGTGGACCAATGCTGCAGACTTGTCTGTAGCCTCATCTCCACCCTGTCTCCTTTGCTCCTGATGGGAGCCCTCAGACGGGTTATCTCTGGCCAACCCATGCTGGGCCCCGACACTTACTGGCTTTACAAGGATGTTATTCTTTATGCATTGCTCCTGTATGCTCCTGTAAATCTTATGCACATAACAAGGTTTACAAAGGGGACTAATCCTGAGGGTCTTGGTGAGGAGTGACTGAAAAACAATCTCTACTTTTCTTCAAATGCAAAATGGTCATCTGTGAGAGCAGATTATCTGCATTAGTCCAGGATGTGCTGTGGGGTTCCATAGCTGGGGATGAACTGAGGTCTCAAGCAGATGACAGGGAAGTTAATGGCATCTTTGTCCTTGGTTTCAGTGAGACCTGAGCTTTCATTTGCTCTGCTCCTGCTAAGGGTCATTATAGGAAGTGTGTTATTAAAATTATGCTAATATGCCTGTGTTTTCTAGCTTGGAGGCCACAGCATGCGAGTGAGAACAGAACCACAGAAGTTCAGGATGGGAAAGACATGGCACACTGATGTTTTCTGTCATACTGATCTCAGCCTCATGCAGTTAGATCTCTTTAGCTTATTTCGGGGAATCTAAATGCAGAATATTTTATGCAGGCCTTGACCCAGATCCAGCTGAGGTCAAAGAAAGAATTCTTCATCCATAACAAGCTTTAAATAGGGCTTATCAGAAACTTTGCATATCCTCATTTCAATTAATGTTGCTGCATCACTCTGAAATCCTAAATAATTACACTAGCAACACCTCAGTATCTTTTAGTATATGTTGTCTCATCCTTTACTTACCTCGCTTGATCTTTGCACCCTAAATTGTGGTCATCGGTGCACACATCGTTGTTCCTCTCTGTTTCCTGTGTTGCTGGATGTAAAACTGAATGCACTCCTGATGCAGATATGCTAGTTGAGTAGAGGGGAGCATGACAGCCTCTTTGCTTCACAAAGATTCACTTTTGTACATGCAGCCAGGAATCCTTTGGGTTCTTTTTTGTGGCCAGTTGGTCTGAGTATTGTATTCAATTAAAACAATCTTATAGGAGGAAAAAAGAGCTCATTGTGCCTGAACACTACAAAACATTCAGAGGAGTTTCTTCTCAGCAATCCTTGTGGAGTGTTGTAGGGGAGTCAGATCCTGTCCTGGAGAAGGCAGATGGGCTAGATGACCCCTCCAAGTCCCTTTGAGCCCCATTTCGTATGGATGCTAGAGTCCATCAACCTCAGGGTCATCTTTGATCTCCAGCTTGCTTTTGTTTTCAATTTTCTTTACATCATAAAACTTTGCAGCACCCAACAGGCTGTTGACCTTGCTGTTTCGGGAGCACACCAAGTCATTTGTTTAGGCCTTATACCAGATGGTAATATTTGAAATTCATTTATCACAGTCATTTTGGATGGACCAAAATTGCAAGAATGTGACAACTTCTTGGGAAGCCTGGCTGATGATTTTCAATACTCCCATCCTTGGCACTCCTGCGTTGAAATTTCTCTGAACTGACTTCCAAAGAAGTAAGTAATTTTCACTCTTAGATCTATGTTGTAAAATTTTTCTTATGAGTATTATGGGATAACGGCTTAACTCTCTACTTCTTGCTGACTCCATATAGAGGTGCACAGGAGATATGGGTATTCATCTTGCACTGGCTGAAGGAAGTTATTTGTGTCCAGGCTCATTCTGCCTTTGAAAATCTGCCTTTAAATTACCAGAATCTCACAACATGCTGCTTCTCATAACTTTCCTGTATGTTCCTAAAATACAAATCCAAAATGGGTTTTGGATTAACTGTTTCCTCTTGTGCTCTCTTAAATCATGATAAAAAGATGAAGTTAGGGTGAAGAGAATGTTTTAGAATTGAGATTGTTTATTTGCTTTTCCTTGTGATAAAAGCTTGATCCAAAACTCATTAGAGACAATAAGAAAAAACTCCTACATCTTTAGTGTGTGAGAGCCCAACAAATCATGTCCAGAGGCTCTGTGTAGAATCGTACCTTACTGCTGACTCACTTGGGCTCCTTCCTCATGCTTTGGTGAAATGCCCAGAGATGCTTATCAATACTATAAAAAACTACTGAGTGCTGCCTCCTGTAACGTTGCTGCCAATCAAGTCAACGACAGCTGGGGTACATCCAGCGGAAGTATTTACGAGGGAGCACACCTGGCGCTGAGTAGGTGTGCTTGTTGCAATGATGCCGTGAAAGCTCGTTTTGACCTGGAGCCAAATGCATCACAGATCAACTTGACTTGCTGCAGCACCAAGACATTCATTTTCGGCTCACCGCCTGCCACAGGGCAGCCGTATCGTGCCAAGTTATGTGGGTTGTGTTCCGAGGCTGACGCAGCAGGCACAGAGAGATGTACTTATTTCTCTGTTTCTTTAAGGCTGAGCTTCCTTGGCTTTTGCAAACACAAGATGCCTCCTCAAGAACAGGGAGCAGGAGGAAGGTGGGGATTAGACAGAAAGCGGTAAGAAAAAAATATTGGCTTGAATTTTCATTTTGGCATCTGGCTGGAGATCTCCGCATCTTCCTCTGCTCCTCCACTGTGGCCTAGGTGAACTAAGATGTTGTCTTTGAATGAAACTGATGGATGAAGATAGTGGCAACTCCATTGTTGCTTGCATTGTTCCTTTCAGAACATGGTCTTGCACTGGGAAAGTATTTCTTCATGAATAAGTCAAAATCTTCTGATTCATGACATTATTTCTTCAGAGGCTCCGTCCTGTTCTTCCCCACATGAAAGGCTCCTCTGTTAAAGATGGAGCAGAAGAGTAGGTCTTTCTTAGGGTCCAGTCCTGAAGAGGTATCAGTGGAGCGGTAGCTATAGAAGTGGGGGACTTTATCTTGGGGGAAGTGCATGTATTTGCCATTTTAGAGGCCTCAGCTAGGGTGGAATATGATCCAGTATGTACTGGTGTAAACCTTCATATAGAGCTATGATGGCTCAAAGGCCCTCTGGGGGAGGCAGTATGTCAGAACTGCTCCAGGCTCACCTTCAGACCATTTGTGTTGCCTTATTTAGTCTGTGGGACTCCTTCCATCCACTGAGGGATTCCATGTCTGATAACCCAAAACTGGTGACCTGGACTGCTCAGGTTGTCTGAGCTTGTTCTTGACCTTGCAGACTACAGCTGCTTAAAGATAGCAACTGATAGCACATTGCTCAAACACAGCAGAAGGTGACTGTAGGGGCACACATCCCGTTTTTGTGTTGAGATTGTGTATGAACAGTAGGAAAATTTTGCCCAATGATGAACTCTGAGTTCCTCTCTCAGCGAGACATTAGGTCACTGCAAACACCACATTTAGGATTGCTTAATGGCTTACTTTGTGGAGGGAACTAACAAACAATGGAAAGAATTCAAAGGAGGGAAATATTTGGTGCTGTAAACTCTTGGTCTGCTTATGCAGGTTGCATGTAGTGCTGGGTACCAAGTACATTTAAATCTTCATTAAGTGTGAGAACAGAGACAGACCTAGAAGTAATTATTATTTATACAGAATCAGGTTGGAGATCCAGAAAAATGGTTTTTAGCTGATGTAAACTGGCTCGTGATGTTATATGAAGTCAGTGAAACTGCTTTGATTTACAATGGTAAGACATATAGCAGATAAGTGTTCATAGTGAACAAATCATTGGAATATATCTGTTGTAACTAACTGCTTTGAAAAAAATTAATGAGGAGCCTGTAAGAAAGATGCAGCATTTTAATTCCCAACTGGAGAAGTGTAAGCGTTAAATCCCGGGACTGACACTGCAAATAGCGTAGAAAACAGCAGTCACTCAGGTCAAGGAGAACAAATAACCTTGTCTGGAAATTGTCTTGATGCCACTCATCTCAGTAGGAAATGCCACAAAAGCGATGATGAAACAGAGCAGATTGCAACTTCTCCCTGGGAGGTGAGGAGCCCATGGGAACAGGCTTCGACAACTTTACTAAAAACAATGGTACAACTTGTTTTTCTTATAATGAATAATATATTACCCTGAAATTAACCTGCATATCCACCGCGGCCAGGTGGCTCGCTGTAAGATTGAGATGGCATGGAATTGCAATGGAAAAAATTCTCTAAACACAGGCATTCAGCATGGATAATAGACTATATCGCAAGACTTCCAGCAGCTTTCCTGACAGCTTGTAGGTTTTCCTCAGCAGACACCATAGTAATTTCATAGTTTACTGTCTGATCATTCTTCACCATTATCACATGTATTCCTTTCCAAGTTACGTGATGCTTCCTGTTTACAAAAATGGGAAATCATTAGAACAGAAAAAGCAAGTTACAACAACTCATTTACTACTGTTGTTTTTTTCTCTCTCCTCAATAAATACCCTGAAATCAGAAGAAAGATTGGTGAGAGGACACATTATATCTATGCAACACAGAAAGGGATGTACTCCACTTGCCTCGCTTGCTAACATTGGACTATGTTGTCGTTTTCCCATACAGAGACATATTTTGCTTTACCCAGTGCCCTTACTGGTTGTAAATGTAAGTGTCTCCCCTGTATTTTTCTGATTAGTGTGAAACTCAATTCAATCCATGTATTACTTGCTTTTCTTTCTGAAGAATGTCTGCAACTTCCATAAATTTGCAGCAGATTCATTAGTGTGACTACCTGATCTTGCAAAGGGGTGCTAGACAGGTGTCAATGACATTGTATGTTCTTCACAAAACTGTCTAGGGTCCTGAATAAATTTTTTTGCCCCTGCTCCTTTCAGTGTGCTGCACTATTTGGGCAGTTTGTGGCTGCTCGGCCTCTTTCTACAAGGCAGAAGCTGAACTGGGACAGTGCTGGTTCGAACTGACGCAGGAAGGTCTGCAGGCAGAGCTGGGATGGCTTCAGGAGCTCCGGCTGCACCTGCCAGTCCCGCAGCGCTGTGCTGGGCTGCAGAGTTTGTGTGAGCATCTTTTCCCAGTGAGGACTGTGATCTGGGACTTGAAGTGGGGAGATAACACACCAGATTCAGTTGCCATTATTAAATTCACCATTTAAATGTTGACTGAGCCTAAAAAAAGAAAAAGCATGATGTTAAAATTAAGAAAAAAGGCCACAGGATAAACAAACTCTGAACTACAGGGTAATGTGAGCTGCCCTGCACCTCACTGAACTGCTTCACGACAAGGGCGCCAGGGATTAGGCACTGGACATACCATATAAATTGCTTATTGTAATTAGGCAGGGAAGATGTTAAACGTGGGATGCACTTTCCATGGGTCCTATCTTATCCGTTGCTGCTGCAAAGTACTGGGGTGAAAGGCTCACATCCTCTCAGCCTAGACTTGGAGGTGTTAGAGGAGGAAGATCGAACCTGCGTAAGCGCTGAGAGCCCTCACCTCCGGGGCGCCAGCCGCGCTCGCCTGGCTCTCCCGCTTGTCCCAGGCTCCCAGATGAACCAAGCCGTCAGGAGAAACCGTCTGAGAAAAGGCCTTTTGTCGGCACTTTAAGGCATTTCAACAAAAGCGCTCGAGAGGGAAAACCGCCAGGGCTGTTTCCAAAGGCGGCTTGGCAGCACCGTCCCTGCAGCTTTGCCATCCAGCGCCGGCAGCTCCAGCCGCCTTCCTGTGCCACCCCGATGGCTTAAAGCACGGGTCTTGGGCAAGGTCGTCTCAGCTCTGCGGTGCCAAAATATTTTCCGTGGGATAAAAAAAAAAAAAAAAAAGGAAAAAAAGAAAAGCCCGTATTCTACAGACAGTTATCTCTTCCAGCGGGCTTTCCCACCCACTTCGGAGCCCCAGGCAGCTGGGCGAGGAAGAGGAGCGCTCAGCACGCGGAGCCAGCCCCAGCTGGTGTATGGGGACGAGAAGTGAGCATGCATCAGGCCTCGGCTCTGCGTGCCCTTGGATTTTCTCAGCAGAGGCTTGGACCCTCCCAGGGCTGGAGCTGTGTGCTCCACGGTACTTTGTTCGCAGTCAAAAGCCCTTTGTGGCTGAGTTCTGGCCTGCGCCGGGACGCCCAGCCGTTGTCTGCGCTCCGGGACTCCCGTTATTTTGAGGAGCCTTTGTGCAACTTCCTGGTGAATGCAATGGAGTTCCAACCGGCGGCTGGAGAATGCAAGGCAAAGAGAGACCCCTTCGCTCCTTCCTTCCCCAGATCCTCTGGGAGATGTGGGGACATTGCATCGACTGCCTGTGGGGGGGCCAGAGGGTCTCTCTCAACATCAGCTGGTGCTACTATTTGCAGAAGTAAAGTGCCTCACCGTGCCGACACACTTTAAACTGGCCCCCGTCTGATGTGTCCTCCCCAGGACTGGTGCTCAGGGGCACTACTGGCTGGCCTCCGCTTGCTGGCAGATCCCTGTACTTTTGCAGCCAGATGGTTGGCATTATAATAAAAGAAAATGAGGAAATGCAGTTCTTCTGGTGTGAAACTGGAAGGAAAACCTGGGTGAAATGAGGCACTCTTACAAAGGGGCCTGAAGGCAATGGAAACTGGGGCATTTCTGTGGACTGGGCCTCAAAGAATTTACAGGGTCACGCTCGCAAAGCAGTGCTTCGGGCTCCAGGTGTTGCCAACGTCTGGACTTTCTTCCTCCACCCATGTGTTATGAGAAGAGGTGTACAGCAAAGGTTGTCACCCGCTCTTCCTTGGATTCAGGAGGCATCCTATAGGGATCTGACATCCTTCTGTTGGGACCTTTCTTGGCACACGGGTGGCAGGATAGGGCCTTTACACACAGTCTTGCTTGTGAGACTGCAGCAATGACAAAACATTTGACAAGAAAATTGCATGCTTTAGCAAGAGCAAAAGCGGATTATTTTGTGCTGCTGAAGCAATCTCTCCTGGCAGAGCATGTCAGCTATCTGCGACTGATAGATGTTGGCCATTAGCAGTGTTCACAGAAGGGCAATATTCCCTAAATCTTTACTTGTATAACCTTTATACAGGGAGCAGGAGTGCTGGGAGCCAAGACTGAATTTTCATGCTAGAGTCAGCCCTTCCTCTTGCATATCACTCTAGGAGGAAAATATATACATTGTCCAAGGGAACGTGACGCAGAGCCTGTGGGAACACATAGCTCCTCCTTCCTTTTGGATGGGCTAGCACTGCTGTTGCTGATTACAGTGAACAGCATCTTCCGGATGGTGCTACTACAAGTGCAACAGACCTGTCAAGTTTCACGCAGTGTGAATGAGCATGGGCCTGTCTCATCTGCCTGAAAGTTGTACATATGGTCCAAGTTATTTGTTCAGGATCCCTCTAAAGGTGGTGGGAAGATACAGGCAGAGTGAGAAAGAGAAAGGAGACCAGGCCTAAGAGCCACCGCTATTCCAGGCAGGATATCCTCTAGCATCTCAGAGGGGACAGAGTCTTGATGGATGAGTGGCTTATTCCAGCCCTTAGCTCATGGTAGATGCCTACATGTAGACCTTCAGGTGTCTAATGTATTCACTGAATCCCACTCTTAGCAAATGACCTTCCTCCAAAGTCAACTGAGGAAGCAGTGCAGGTGCCTACAGAAGACATACCCTCCTGCCAGAGACTAACTTTTATAGAGCTCCTGTTAGGTGAGATGAGTCCTAGAGCAGCAGCTGGAGATGGACCCTGCTCCTGCTCTCCATAGCCTGGGGCTGTCTCCCACAGGTTTGTAGCACAGGGCTGTAGCTCCCTATCATCTCTGCCCACATCCTCCTCCAGTGGGATGCCGCCAGCGCGTGGAGCCCCGTATCTGTTGGCTGCACAGAGTGAGGAGGTTGAGGGAGAGAGGAGAGAGGGAAAGCTCATGAGGAGAAACTCCATCTTATGCCACCAACAGGATTTCGTGGGCCCCTACCTCCAAGCTGGGTCTGTAGCCGCTTCCCTCTCCCGCTCACTGCATAGGAGTGTTTTATTGCATAGGCAAAACTACTGGAAGGACAGGGTGATGTCAGAAAATGCATTGCTTCAAGAAATTCTTCAGAAAATCCTAAATATAACAGATCTGAGGGACATAACCCTTTTCCTGCTGGTTTGCAGGTCACCTGATTCCAGACACTGGGCTGTTAGAGACGTAGGTATGGTACCCAATTTTCTTCCTTCTTCTCAGAGAAAAGCAAAATGTTGCTAAGAAACCTGTGTACCACGAACCTTGAGAAGTCACACAGGTCCCCGCATGAGTTGGCATAGCATGGGACTCAGAGACCTTGAGAGAAATGCCCCTTTTCAGACCCTATGGAGGAATTCTACTCTGAACTTTGATTTTTGCCCTAAGTTTCTACTTGATTATTTTATGTTGTCTAATTCTGTGTTCCTGTGCTCTATGTCCTTCTCCTCCTAACCAGCCTGAGCTCAGAGACTATCTCATATCTGGGATTTCTTGTACTCACTGCAAGGCTGATGGGACCAAATTCACCTCACTATTCTGTGTTTGGAGGAGCAGCAGGTAGAGAAGAGATGGAACTGGGAAGATAGTACCCATAGTTATGGGACATTTCTAATGTGGGAAGAAAAAGCAGTCTTTGTGAACTTAGGCAGATTTAAATATCCAAATAAATGGCTTTTTAACTTCAAAGTAGAAGCAACATTTTCTTTTAAGAGCAATAATATTTTTCCTAATCCCTTTTTTGGTCCTTATTTTACCCACTAACAGAATGAAAAAAAAATTTTTTTTCCACAAAGCTGTGACTGAAACACCCACAGAAAAGAGTGAATTTCATTCAAAATTTCCATGAGAGTCTTCTAATTGTTTGACAAAACCCTTTGTAATGAAAAATGCTATTTCAAGTGGATTGAAAACCAGCATGTTTGCTTTGTTTGGAGTTATACTGGATCTAAATTAAAAGTGTTTCCATTTTTTTATGGAGTGGAGAAGAAAGGGGAAAAGCCAGAGGAATAAGGGAGGAACTAAAACCCAAACTGAAACTTTCTGTACTGTTAAATGGGATCTGCACCATAAAAAGCTTTGATGCATGTTAAAAGATTGTCTACGTAAAAACAGTATTAGGAGACCCTAAAACACCCTCTCTCTTAGTGGCACACTTCCCCCCACCCTGAAAATCATTCTAGACAATGAGGTAACATATCTGGAGTTAAATGAACTTATCTGAGAGAAAACGAACATATCTAGAGCTTAGTTAGGGTCAGTTTCAATCATTTAGCTGTACTGACACATTTATAACTTGATTTGTAAAAATTTGCAGGGGCAATCAGTATAGCCTTCCTTTAAATTTGGAAGGCGCCAAGCAAGTTGGAGTTTTTCCCCCTTTTTCTCTTCTTCAGCTTTGATCTCATCATCACTGTTTTGGAAGCTTTCAGCATCAGAAAAGCTAGCATTGCACAAACTGTGATGCTGATAGCCAGGGCTGTTTAGGAGCTTTCCAGTAGGTGGATTTTTGTCTATGGAAAATGTCATCGTGAGGGATGATCGTGTAACTGCTGGAAACAAGGCCAATGAATCTCATTTTAGGAATTGCTCCATATGCTGCATAGATCCAATTACAAGTTAGCAATTGTTTGTGGATTGCTACCGTGGTAAATATAGCCTCTCATATCATAACGCAATAATCAAAATTATATGTGCTTAGCGCATCCCAGTGCAATTTCTTTACTCAGCAAATCTACACAAAGGGCCATTTTCCAGCTGGGCACTACATTTAGGTACCCTCAGGGAAACGGTTGCAAGAAATAAGCTTTTGACTCCAATGACGGCTCAGTCCATATCCCACAAAAAGCCTGGCTTTGCTTTCGAAGCTGTGGAGACGCCGAGGGAGGCGTTTCACATGAATTTGTCAGCGTGCACCTTGATCAGGCAATGGTTGCTGTGCGTGAACTGCCAGATTATTGGTGTGTGGGAAGAAGAAGGGGTTATTGCCAGCCAAAATACAGGTGCATAGAGCTGCTTTTGCAGCCTACGTATGACAGACATCCAAGAAATGAAGGAAATACACTGTGGGCTGTAATTAGGCCCTGACGACTGATACATCTTACCCTTAAGGAAACGGTTTTCTAAAGGTTCTTGTGTTTTATCAAACCATATTATCTCTTTAAGAGCAATCGCACTCAAGGTCACTGGGTAGCTGGTCCAGGCCAAGCACAATAAAATAAGCTGGGTTGCTAATTCGAAACACATTGCTCCAGCTCTCAAGCAGCATTGGTGCACATGGCAGGACAGCATACTTCCAAACCCGACACAGTCCCTCTGACCCAGCCAGAATAAACTGGGTTCCAGTCATACCTCAGAATAAACTTAAGTAAGCTTAATAAATATTATATTTAAACGTATGTGGCTCTGTGTGTAAACCACTGTAACCAAACTGAAGCAAACTGAAGCTTGTGTTACAAGCACTGTGGAAATATCAGCATTTGGCTCTTTTAATAGTCCACTGTTTGTACTACCAAGCAACAAGCGCCCCAAATAGGAAGCCATAGCAGGCTTTGCCTCCTTCTGACGCCTACTATCTAATGAAAACCAGATGCAAAGGCATATCTTGCATGCAGTGAGTCACCCAAGTAACAAAATGGTGATATGCACCAAAACGAGGACAACAGGGCAGTATGGGGGCCTGGTACTTCAAGGGACCAATGATCGCTTCTTTTGTCCTGGTAATTTAATTAGTCTGTTCTCTCGAGCTGTCAAATCTGACTTATATGAGAACAGGAGGAGACCAAAGTGCTCCCAGGGCATCATCTGAAGTCCACAGAAGCCCATGATGGGATATTTTTTGTCTTTGGAGTCTTTTCTTCCATTTCTATCAAAATCTTTTCGTCTGAGATTTCCCCACCTGATTATATTTCATGGTGACTTTAGTGCTAGCGCTCGGGTGAAGACATTATATTGAAAATGAACAAGAACATATGCATATTTTAAAGTATCACTCAGATTCCTGAAGTTACTGCCTTTGATAAGGTGGTAACAGGGTTTTGGAGGGGGAGAAGTAAACTGTCTCATATGCCATTCTCATAATGAAACCAAAAGACCATAGTCTAGATGTAAACACTCAGCACTGGGTGAAAATGTATTTAAAATGTTTACTCAAAAATAATTAATAAAAAGGCTTGCAGTAAGATTGGAGGAGGTATGAGGTTCATGCTGAGCCAACAGAATAGGGATAGGCATTTTAAATGTTCAGAGAAAACCAAGTTTAGAGGGGCTTGGAAGCAAGTGTTACAATTTACTCTGGAGGACAATGTTAGAATTTAAAATTATCTTTACAAATTGGAGAGAAGCTTGAAAAATAAGGGAGCAACTCAAAAGGGACAAAACACTATTTAAACATTGATAATTATCTGAACAACTGTAGGAGTGATTGGTTAGACAGTAAAGGGTCTAGGGGTGTAGTGAGTCACAAGCTTGTTGGAGTCAGCAATGTCAAGCTGTTACAAGAGGGACGTGGAGGTATATATGCCATAACTCGCCTTTGAAGAAATTCTTCCACTCTACTTAACGTTGGAAAATTTCTCGTACAGTACGGTGGCCAGTTCTGGAAAGTCTTCGAACATGCAAAAGGTTGCTAGAAAGGGGAAAGCTGTAGTCTGCTTTTTGTTCCCTATGTCCATGACGCATATAGCAAGATAATACAGGTTTAAACTGCAGGAAAAAAAGATGTAGAACTGATGATAGGGTAAGTCTCCGAACGCGAGAGATGGGGGAACAGGGAAAGGGACAGAGTTCCTTAACATGATGAATTAAAAACAGACCTTTCCAAGTCTCTTCCATCCCTTTGGCACCATACATGTTCATCCACCAATGTCCTGCCCGGATGTACACATAGGTACTGCTATAACAGCAGTAAAGTTACACCTGGTGCAGATATTTCCTAGCCAAAAGGCTAGATTTTGGGTGAGGCTTGATCTCAGCTGTTATTTTTACGATTTTGTTGCACCCTCTTTTTGATGAATAGTAACGGGATTTTTGTATTGAAGTATTTTACATAATGTATGTATTTTATGTATTAGTGTACATGTGTACATATATATTAATGTACATATGTATTTTACATAATATTAACAATGGCTAAGAGCTACTTTATAAACTACAGAAGACAGATGACTTAGAACTGCAAGGTTACATTGGTGCTTTTGAGGAGCATTGATTTGATTTGTACTAACGTGAACACAAGGATCTGTACAAGTTGATTAAAGTCACGAAAACACAGAGGAACTTGGAGTAAAGCGTCCTGTGATCTCATTCACGACTTTTCTTTGTTTTTCTGTGCTCTGTGTGAACTGTTTGCTTGTTCGCTCTTCTCACATATGTTTGGCTAGAAACGTGAGTCCATTTGAACAGGTACAGTTACAGATGCCTATGGACTTGTGTATAAAATTTTGTGCAAAGGTAGTTGTGCATGATTGTGAACACAAGCTCTGCAAGGGCTTGGAAACAAAAACAAATTACCACATTTACTACCTAGGTGCTGTGACAACCAGTTGCACATTCCTAGCAACAAACATGAAGTAAAATCTGCTTCGGTCACCAGATGAGATGCAACTTAATTTAGCAGTGGGCAAAAAGTGCAGACTTAGTCTGTTTCCTCAACTCTGTTGATGCACACAACCCAGGAGGCTGAAGAAACGTGGGACTCGTGTGCTGAAGCCCTGTGTGTTGATTCACCCATCCCTTTTACACACACACGCATGCACACACACGAAGAGCTTGGATCCTCCCTCACCTCTGTGTGCACCAGCAGGACCACTGGCATCAGTGATGGAAGGCCAACATATAGAGCAAAAAGAAAATTAAGGTTTTTCTTAAGCACTGACATGATTTATATGTGCAAATCCTATTGATTTCCAATGTATTTTAGAAAAATACAACTCAATACCTATACATGGACAGAAAATGGGCTAATTTAGAAGTTATTCAGAATGGGTAGCTGAGTGCCTTCTTGCACCAACCACAGTATTCCCCTGACAACCTACATTATCTAGCTGAACTGAGTGGTGGGAGAAGTAAAACACAGAGAAGGAGATAAATAGGCTATATTTGAGCAGTGTATCCTTGATAAATTAGCTGTGCATACAGACTGCCTTTCATCTCCTTAGGAAGGAAGGACATTTCAGAGCTCTGTGATCTCCCAGCCAGAGAGACAGCTATCTCGGCAGCGCCAGAGGCAGCCAGTGCATTAGCCCCTTCGGCTATCAGTGCGTTTAAACAAAGGCATCTCACAATTAGCACTTTGCTATTTCCTCGCTATTGCCTGTAATTTGGGGATGTCAATACATTGCTTCAAAGTGGGTTCATGCCCTTCATGTTACTGTTCGTGACACACAGCTGTGGTTCGCGGTCAACAGTGCGTGAGGGACCAGTTTTTATGTGTTACTTGTGAGGTGCGGTCCCTAATAGGAGAGATCCCTTTGAACCAAGGCAGAACTGATGCATAAACTGGAACCTCCGCTGTCACCTCAGACCTATATTCCTTTAGACCTCTGCCCATGTGTGAGGAACTGAATTCTGGTCTAACTTTCATACAAAATGCCATTCTGAGAGAATGTAAATGCTCATAGTGAGATTTTGAGAAGTTTCTCTCTGTTCCCAAGGTAGACAGTGTAGACTTTCTGATTTGCTATCAAGGCTACAGGAGCTGAGATTAGTGTAGTGAAAACCTCAGAAGCGTAAGATCAAGTAGATGGATCACTTGTGACGCCAGCTGATTGTACAAGAGTCCCATCATCTCGAACAACTCAGAAGTCAAGTGATTATTATGCTATTTCTTCAGATCAGAATCAGAAGGTAAGTTTCTGAGTAGTCTACAAGGCCTTGCATCCAGGCACACTGCAGTGGGCCCTCTCAAAACAAAGCAGGGATTCCTCCTAGTTTAATTCTTCTGCAGCAAAACCTTGTGCTCGGATCCTGCAGCCCAGCTGAGACACGATGTTGGGCCCTCAGAGGTCAGGCAAAAGTGAGCTGAGGAGCTTTAAGATTCATTGTCAGCTGAAGACCTAATTCTCTTAGCAACAGACACACAACCTCAAATAGCAATGTTTGCTATTGTAGGAGAAAACTGTGGAAAAGAGGGGAGAGGAGAGGACAGGACAGGACAGGACAGGACAAGACAAAAAAAGCTAATTTTTTTTCTACACAGCAGAATTCTGAAAAAAATTATTTGAGAAGAATCCTGCTGGAAAATTTCTGATGGTATTTTTATTAAATATAGATATTTCTCCATGGAAAACGTTGGGGGGAGATTTCTGTAAAAGATATTCCTATCAGAAAATCATTTGCAATCTAGTCCCAGTGAGATCTAGTCCTAATTGGATCTTATTTAAGGATGTAATGATAAACAGGTTATAGAAAAAGCAAGTCAAGCCCCCATGGAATCTGTGAAATTTTATGCAAAATGTTAAATGTTTATTATTATTATTTTTTTTTAACAGCAATTAAACCTTCTGAGTAAAAAGGGAAATGTGCTATTAGCCTTTTTCATTAACCTCTGGAATGTCTTTCACTGATTTTTTTTTCTTGTTCCAGCTAACAGCATCTCAAAGAATGAAAGCAGTCTTGATTCACAACATGTACTTCCCCAGTTTTCCCTTGAGTGCCTTGGCACCATCTAGCAATTAGATGCTGCTTGGTTAATTGGTCTACTTTAAACTCTGAAGAACTTGAATTAAGCTTCATGAACTTGACTTGCAAGGACAAGGACTCTTAAAGGAGCAACAGCAGAGGAGGAACAGCACTGATAACTGCTTGAACAGTCCCTACACCCATAGTGACATACTCTGTGTTTCTTAATGCCAAGGAAGAGTTTGCAAAGTTGCAGAGATGATGGCCTTTGCTGTGCTTGCAATACAGTTTATGTGCTGAAGGACATTTCTACATTGCTAACCTCACTTCCCTCAGGGTTTACTATGTCTTGTCTGAACTGGCTCCCCCATTTCTTAAGGTCCAGTGTCAGTAGAAAATGGCTCTTTTTCATTTCCTTAATCTATACTGTGTTTTAAACTATTACATCTGGAAAGAAACACAGACAAAAAGAGTCACCGTTACAGGTTTATACTGTCATGTCCTCTCTTTGACTCCAGTAAGTGTGGAGTTAGAAAGTATGCTTTTGCTGTTGGTCACTGAGAGAGGTAAAAATAATCACAGATTTTACGTATTGTGCACAGCTAGGAGATTGCTAGAAGAAGATTACTGTCTGCTGGCTATTCTTGGCTGACCTTATCACCAAAGGTGTAAAATAGTTATATGCTGACTTCTACTTAAGGGAATATCCAGGTGAACATCTACTTACTTTCCTAAAGAAGAAAAGCCTACTGTTTAAAATAGGAATTGTCTTGAGCATCTTACCTGAGAAATTAGGACCAAATGCCCAAGGTAACTGGTTGCTCTACCATATCCATTGCTTATGATGGGTAAATTTTTCTAGAACAGAAGATAACCATCCCTCTGCTCCTCCCATCATTGTGCACAGTCCCGACAGTGCAAGGATGCAGTGACACCACTCCATCAAAGAATCAGTGTTATTCCTAATATCAAGCACTTAACTTCTCCCATTTGGTTCTATTCATGAGCTAAAATTTAGGTTTCCCTTACTTGGCTTGATGACCTTTGAAGCTTTAACTTTTCTGCTGTTGCCACTCAATTTCTCCTCCATCTCTTTCTCTGCCGCTGTGCTTTGCACTCTTTTGGGCCCTAAGCCCTGAATCATCACTGGGGAGAAGCTGCTCTGAATGGTCCAGCATAAAGTGAGAAGCTCTTTGGTGGTTGCTGTGGTTTCTGCTCTCTGTTTTGCAGGGCTCAGCTCTTTCCTGGTAAATGACACACACATCTTTTTAGTGTGGTTTTGTAGGGAAGTGCGAGTTTTATCTGTTGATACCTGCTTGTCTGTTTAGCCCTTCCAGTAACTGTTAGCTTTTTTTTCCCACCAAATTTGATAGAAAGAAGGAAGTCTCAGAGGTAATTACTCTTCTACAGATTTTGTGGAAATCAGCATCTGGGAAGAAAAGAGAAACTCAAATTTATGTGTCCTATTGTGGGAAAGCAAGGGAGACTCTGCTTTCCTCAAGCTGTTTGACAGGACCATCTAACCAAGCAGCTGATGTCTATGGCTGGCCAATCTGCATGTGGGTAGCTCCAGAGCTGCTTTAGCAGGGCCTGTCTCTTACCCTTTGGGCATGTTGGGGAGGGAATGAGACAGCAGAGGTGATTACAGGGAACACAGAACAATTTCTTTGACATGTATTTTTGCCATAAATCAGATTAGGATACAGGTTAGTGTGAAGAAAACTGAAATTAAAGGTTGGCTCTGTTGAAACCAGCAACAAATTCTTAATCTTAAATATTTGGGATACAATGAGTCAAAATAAGGAATTTCTAAGACAATTCTAATAACTGATACTCCCAACCCTTATCATAGGTAGTGCAGTGATCACATACCAGGCCATTTAAAATGGTCACCTGGTTACTGCTGTTTGCAAATGTGAACTCTGGGCCCTCAATTTTCTTTCTGACACTCTGTTGCCAACACAGGTCTGAATGCTTGTCTTCCTAAGCTCCTTTCTTTTGCCCCAAATCAGACAGGAAGATGGCTCTCAGTTTGAGCCTGAAGGTGAGCTGGGTTCATTTGGTACTTGGAGCCTGGGTATTGGGTGAGTCAAGCACACTAGGGTCCCTCTGCTGCCAGATGACCTTGGTATGGGAACATTCATCTGCCTTGGCTACTTGTCTGAGAGTCTCATGGATCTCCATTTGGAGTTATCCACCATAGTCCCAGGACTATGAAGGTCATCCTGAGGTTATGCTGGATTCCTCACTTTTAGACGGATGAGATTAGGTAAACCTTGGCTGTGAAGCTCAAGACATTGTAGGAATGCTACTGCTTTCCACCTAAAACCTTGTGAAGGTGCCCTGAGCAAGATGAAGGCTCCTTGCTGGAGTATGGCATGACGTGGGCTTGTATGATGTGCAAGGAGGCAAAGTCGGGGCCCTACTCTATGCCACCACAACTCGGAGTGGAGAAGGGGAGTCCTGCTCCACAGATGGATGCTATGAAGCTTGACTCATGCATAAAATACTTGAGGGATCTTCACATGCAGTGTTTTATAGTGGGAAGTAGAGAAGAACAATATTCATTTGACTTTTTGAGGTTCACCATCAGTATTTACAAAGCAGAAAGGTCAGAATCACTCTGTATTGCACGTAGGGAGAAGAACAAATTCACTTGGTCTTGGAAATGTGAGTACTCAAATGTTTAAAAAGATTTTTTCAAATGAGCTTACTCTTTTCTAGCATTTAGAAACAACCATTAGCTATTAGCTGTCCCTTCAACTTTTAGTGCTTATGACCAAATACTTGAAGGTATTTCTGGAGTGCCCAGAACTATTTCAGTGAAAGTGGTAATTACAGAAACGAAACTGCTTCCAGCCAGCAATTTCCCACAAGATGAGAGCACCAGACAGCCCTTAGCCACAAGTAACAGAAATTTGAAAGAAAATAAAGGGTTCATTTAAAAAAGAAAAAGATCATAACTTTATAATAACATTATTATTCAAAGAAAAATACTTCCTTATGAATTTGAAAAACCACTTTAGGCTTCAGCTTTTTTTTCCATGCCCCAATTGCAATTAATTCCAAACCATGAAATAGATCATACAATAACATTAACTGGATGTGGGTGTTGTTGGTTCCCCAAAGGCTGTCATTTTGCCTGGTCTACTAACTGGTTTTCTGGACTGCACCCTGCAGACTCTGAAGGTGTATGAGAGAAGACAGCCTAAAATGCTGCATGCTAGCTTTTCTCCTCACTGAAAAAGAGGCTTGGGTGATTCATCAATACTTGTTATTCATATTTTCAAATGAGCAAAAGAAATTTTGGGCCATTTCTATTCATGGTTCCTTCCAAAAAATGTGCATATTTGTTTGAAATTAAAAAAAAAGTACAGAGTTGGCAGTGTTTTTGTGGGTACTATTTTTGAATAGTTCTACACATTATATCTATGGAAAATAGTATTGCTTATGTATGTGTAATAAGAAGTCACCCTTATGCTGAAAGCTGACCTAGAAGCTATATAACAGATACTTTCCAATTAAATCTAGTTTACCTTCTACATAAATACTGACAGATCTTTTACTATCTTTCTTTGCAGCAGTGAACGAGAAGAGGGAAATGACATCTTTGTTCCAAACAAAGTGAGTTTAAAGTTCAAAAACCATTTCATGGCCAATATTTTTAGTTTTCCACTGAACAGGGTTTGCATGTTTTTGAGAATGGCTGAGCAATGAGTGATGGGCTTATGAATTAAGGGTTGAAGAAGACGGTGTTTCTTGGTGGTATGACCTAGGTGGAAGAGCAAAAAACTAAAATCTAAGACCAAGCTAGTATTTAGCTCTAAAGTAAATGTCACCTCTGAAGACTGATATTACTATTTCACTTGATTAAGAAAATACAAAATAGCAGCCTTTTTCCTACTGTCTACTGCATATGAAGATTACAGTGCTATATGTGCTACAAGTTTTTGTTTTGCCCGTAGAAGCTGATAATCAGTGGAGCAGGAAGCAGGAAAGGACTCCATTACCAAGCTGTTGACAGAGAGCTGGCGCTGATTTATTCTGTCAATATGAAGTGGAAAAGCATCTCAAGGCATCCTTTCCAAATAGAGCCCCCAAAGCTTGTATAACAAAACACCAACAATTTTTGGCTTTATCGCACATTTCAGAACAGCTTTCCATCACTGCAGAGAATACAGCAGAAGATTCAGTATGCCACATTTTATAATTAGGCACCAGTTCAGCCAGTCCTACATGTAGTCTTGATTTTCCAGGTGTTTCTGATATACTTAAAACTTATGTGTGCTCTATCTCTGGACCAAGACTTTGGCTTGTTATAGTATAGGATTTTTTCGCTAAAACATTGCAGCTGCTGCAGCCTTTGTTAGACTGATTTGGTTTGAGATAGTGCATACATTTGAAGGTTTTTGAAAACTGAAGTTACTTTTCTATTTTTCTTTTTTATTTTTTTCCCCTTTTTCCTTTTTTTTTCTTTTTTTCTTTTTTTGTAAGGCAACACAGATTGTGCAGCTCTGCCCAGTCATATTTTCAAGTTGGGGTAGTCTTTTGAGTGAAATTACTTTTGATGTGGTGATTGGTGGAAAGACAAATAACACAACGTGCTTCTGTGGGTTGCTATTCTCAGCCTGCAGAATGATAAAGGAGCAAACAAAGAAATGCTGCAAAACAACTTCTCAGGGGAGATCAGAGACCTTTCTTACAGGATAAAAATCTCTAGCTGTGGAAATCTCTTCTGGCCTGGTGAAACATGACTGAAACACATGCTTCTTACAAATGCTCACCAAAGAAGTCCAGTGTCGTGCATATACTTTGTGGAGGAATATTTCTCAAACTTTTAACTCCCAGGTGGTCCTGCTACTGTACAAGTGTGTATCAAGGATGAGCTTTTCCACAGCTGCTCGCAAAATAATCTGGAGGCCAGAAATAGCATTACGGGAACTTTGTGTCTCTTTAGTCCCAGGTTGGATAAACTTGCTCTCTGGTATAAATCTGAATGCTGTCTAAAATTTGCTCAGCTACATATGGTACAAATGAAAACTTCCACATGCTGGCTTTGAGACAGAAAAGATGCCCCAGTCAATCCCTTTTCCCCAAGACCCAGGAAAGTCTCAAACTAGACTACCCTCTGCTCTGAGCTTCCCTTTTCCATACTATCCAAGGAGTGTGATAAAACTGGCCATTACTACAATGTACTTTGAGCTCTCTGGATGGTAGAAGCACGAGGAAAAAAAGGGAAGGGAGTGGGTCATATTTGTTCAACATTTGTACACTTCAGAAGTATTATCCAATTACTCCAGTGTCAGCCCTTTGAGAAGCGTGATCAGGGGCTGGAGTATCACAGTGACCTTGCAAGCAGCTCTGGAATGTTGTTTGTTATGTTTACCCTAATATTAGACAATTTCTTAAAAAATTAAGCCAGATGAACTTTTTTTGCACGTATGACTAGAATGGATTTTTGCATTGGCTCCCTTGGCCAGTCTGCCAGATTAACATGCAGATCAAAAGCTGCCAAAATACTGAGAGTGGACACTCAACTCAACGATGCCTGAGAACCGCAGTGCTGCCTCTCTGACAACTTCAACAGGCCCAGAAAACTCCCCTGCTCTGAGCTTCTCAGGCAATGGCATTGGCAGCTGAAGCTCAGTAGAGGGATGTGATTACCTGGGATAGAAAGTGGCAGAACACCTCTGGGTGAAAACTTCCCCCTACTTAGCAATGCACATTCAGCAAGGCCAGTGATCTAGTTTTTCTTGTTTGCTTTCACTGATAAGAACCAGATAAAATAATCTGTGCTGTTTAAAGCTAATTTTTCCTGTGTGGGATACAACAAGGAATAACCTTCTAGATTTAATTTGCTTGTTACAAAGAAGAAGTGCATTTTGGGGCATGAGTTAGATGGAGAAAGAGTTGAGTGACTCTTCAAAGGCAAAGCATGACAACTGGGCTCATTACTATTAACTATATTTTGTGCAGTGTCACAGAGTTATTTGTAACAAAGAGTTCATTGGCTCTTGCAAGGCTCCTAAGAGAGATAGACATAATCTGTCTGTGGTCCCTGTTATGAGCCCGTTGGATACACATAGACATATGGGTCAGGCAATTGCCATTAATCCCGAAGTACAAATCTGGCCTCAGAGGGACACAGGAATTGTACTAAGCTCTATATGTTTCTGCAGAGGGAAGAAATCACAGCCCTCAGTTACGATCCATACTCTCTATAAAATGCAGATCCCTCAGAATTCACAGCAGATGGGGATCCTGAGCGACCTTGTAGGAAATAATACTATCAACAATGCAAAATGTCGCTCCTTTATAGGATTTATGCAACTTGGCCCAGGATCCAAGGAACTTTCTATCCATCCTCTGGGATTCATAGTCCTCTCCTCTAAACCTTGGCATCTATGTCCTTTCATTCAAGAACTGAAGAGGGATCTGTCTTTTCTTTCAAACCATCAGCCCATTAGGGTAACCTGTATTTCTTCAGTGTCCAAGCCATAACTTCCTCTTCTTGGTGTTAAAATTCACACGCTCCATAGCCAAAAAGTTGTAGCTTTTTCTGTAGAGAGAAGAGCTGAAGACTTGTCATTTGATGAGTTATGAAAGAAGAAAAAGATTTATGAGACCAGAGGAAACACAGATGAGTCTGACTGTGGCTGGTGGGTTAAGTGCTCTAAGACTTGCTCTCTCTCATGTTTAAGTATTTTACATTACACTGGGCAAAATACAGAAACAGTCTTTGGAACAGGGTCAGCTTTGGGATTCTTCTCTCCCACACAGAACCCTTAGGTTATAAAGTCATGTTTACTCATGTTGGGAATCCACATGCCCACTGCTTCCCACTCAGGCTGGCCTGTAGCTAGTAATTAGGACTGTTTTCAGAGGAGGAGGAAATTTGGATTTAAATTCTCTGAGGCAAAGTCAGGAACTGAACCTTGACTTCCACATTCAGAGTGAACTCCCAACATCCAAGTATTGAAAGGGTGAGCTGGACTAGATTGGGATTTTTATGGGTATGTATGTTTGCCTGTATGGGGTAGGATGCAAAATCAGTGGCTGATGGACATTCCAGCTGAATGCCAGTGGTGCTTCTATATGCCATGAGCAGCTTAGCTCAGCTGGGGTCCAGCAGATGTGCTCTGAAAATTTCTTTGTATCAGGACCTTCAAGAGATGAAGACAAGTGAGTGAATGATTAGTGAACATGGGCAGGACTTAAGCATAGGCTCAGAGCTAAACTACTCAGCACTGACAATACCGAAAGGTGCATGCAAGGAAGCAGAAACTAAAATGCCTAGAGAGCTCCTGCTGATGGAAAACTAGGTGCTAATGAGGTGAGTTTGGTGTTTGGATAGTCATTGTTGTAGTAGGCACCTAGATCCCTTTATAGATAAGTTCACATACAAAGTTCCCAACACAGCAGGGAATTTAACCTGAGTTCAGCTCTACGCCTGCACAAAGGTGTTTTTGGCGCATTAGATCTGCCTGATACACTGACTAGGCCTAATGTGGTTCTGCTCTTCTAAATGTAGCAGTGTGACTTAGTTGCCTTAAGTTTGTCGTTTTGTGTCATTTAAGACACCCTAAGGTATTCCACTTAGTTCTCCATTGCCGTACCAGCAGATCATGCTTCTCCCGTAGAGCCTGTGTACGTCTGCCAAACTTATTCAGATGTCTTGAATGCCTTAGGACACCTTGCACAGATCTCAACAGCTATGTCTGGCAAATTAATCAAATTTTAGATCTCCATGGAGTATGATGGAAACTTAGACAATGAGCTTACATTTAGACTCTTCCATGGTAGAGACCTAAAATCAGAGTGAGCTGAATGCCAGCTGGGGAATTGGTGGCCTTATGCCAAGCTAAATTATCGCACAAGGTGTTTCTGAGGTATGCATCAGTCTGAGGTATTGTTTTCTGGTCTCTCTTTCTATCCAGAGAAATTGTTACTGGTTTCAACCATTCTCCACAGGAACACCTACCCATCTGAGCAGCTCTCCTGCCAGCTCCCTGGATTTGCAATACAGCCTTCTGGAGACAGCATGCCACACTTCGCACGTCAAGGGATTCCTACTGGTCCCTATTTTCTATACTGTGCCCCATCCTATTCTACCCTAACACTAGTTCCTTTTTGTGACAAGAGAGAGGATCCTCTTGTACTGGACCCACAGCCAGATGGTTTTGCTCCTGCAAGCAAGGGCTGGCTATAATTTTCCTGATTTCTGTGATCAGCTGGATAACATGCAAGCCATGCCAGTCTTGGTTTTCTTGGCTTCTGAGTGTGGCTTTGTTAGGCATAATGGCCAATTCTCTTTATTTGAGTCTTTCCAATATCTGGACACACACGCACACACATTTTACTGTGTTAGATCCCTCTCGAGCAGATGTTTGGTAGATCTCAGTTTCTGTCTCAGTCAGTGTCTTCATTACTATACAGATACACGGATTTTGTGTCTTTCCTCAATAGTTCTGCATGAATGAGACTTAGTACGACAGTGAGGCAAATGACAACACAGGGCTGACACCATATCAGATTTCCTTTTACAAAGCAGTAACATATGTTTCAATACCCGAGTCCATGTAAGTCCGAAAACATGATACTCTGCTAAGACCTGCCAAAGACGTTAAGGGGAATTCCTGTATTTGAATACTGCGCAGGTTGGAAGATTTCTTTCCCTTTTCTCACATCATGCTACTACTGACAAAGAAATCAAGGAGTGACATCCGTGACTACTAATACATTTAAACAAAGTAATTTGTTTTAAAAAACATTTATTTCTAAGAGCAAATAGAAAATTATTCCAAACTCTTTGTTCATCTGGGGCCATTGAATTTCATGGAATTATCTCACCTGATACAGAGGTTTGCCTCTGAGTTAATGTGCAGAGATACTGTCCATAGTCAATGGAAAGGAAGAATCACAAAATACGGTTGATGTTATCCTGAGGGAAATATTCGTTATAGGCCAGATGAACTGCACCCTAGAAATGCCTCTTTATAACCATTGACTATACAGAGATCTTGTAAAGGTGCTGACCTCTAACAAAGTTAGTCAGATGTGGGATCTGCACTTAAAGCTAGTGAAATGTGGGATTCATCCCGCCTTGGCGATCTCAGTGTGGGCATATGAAGTATCTGTTGCAAAAGTACTTCTCTGGCAACTGCAAGCAAGTTTTTGTGTTTCTCTTTTTCCAGACATGGAGTATTCTTGAGTCAGCGCAAAATATACACTGTGGATTCAATCTCTTCAAGCCTATTCCCATCTCAAAAACCTGTGTCTACCACAAAGGGAGAAGAAGGGGGCTGGTACATCTCTGAGGCTCCCAGGTGCTGTAGCTGTAGGAGTGCTAGCAGAAAATAATGAAGTCCAATAACAAAGGTGAGAGCTTGTCCATCTCTGAGGTTTTTGAAATGTTTTGGGGAACCAGATATGATATCAATTAAAAAAAAAAGAGGGAAAAGTGTTGTGTTATGGACTTTTCTCTGCTACTTGATGAGAATACTCTCTTGAAATGTCAAGGAAAGGTGGAGAGCTGTAATCAGCTCACAATACAGTTTGAGGGAAATCCATGCAGCACAAACCCAATATCAATACATGCAGAGGCCTCCTCCCAGATATGGCATAGGAAAATGGGGGAAGGCAGTAATGCTCGAAAGGTGCCCTAACTCCACACAACACGGGAGCTGTCACATTTCCATCCAACCCATACGAAGAAACTCGTCTAGCTCTGGTGTTTGCTTTTTCAAGATCTTCTTGAAATACTGGAGCAGATGCAGAGAAAAGCCCCCAAGTAATCTGAGGGCTGCAGGAAGTGCTGTGCAATGAGACCCTTGGCAAACTCCAATTTCTTATTTAAGTTTATCAGAAAATTTAAGAGAGGACTTCACTGTAGTGTGTAATTCACTATTTCTCTACAGGAAGAATGTGCTGCCTATCCAAGGCAGGAAGCTAGAACCAGGCAATTCCAAACTGGAAATAAGGCACATTCTGACTGTGAGGTTGATTAACCATTGCAATGAACCATGAGAAGATTGATACATTCCTTCATCTCTCAAAGTCTTCAATTAAAACCGGGTGACTCTCTGAAAGAGTTATTTTAACCCAAACAAAACTTAATGGAAAATTTAAAGGCTGCACAGTGTAGGAATTGTTGAGGACTTTTCCGCAGGGAAGGAGAATTTATATGATCATTGTGTAGTTCACTGTTTCTGTTTACTTTCTGTAGAAAGCCTCAATTACGAGAGAGATGCTTGAGATAAGTGCAGAAACAAACAAGCCAAGACCTGTATTTCTCCTAAAGATAAATGTCAGCAGAAGTTTATGTAGTTAAATCAGAAGTGGAGCTTATCTCAAAGATACCTGATAAATCTTGGAGAATTTTTATTTAAACATCCTCATAGATTCTATCTGAAAAGTCAAAAAAAAAAAAAAGAAAAGAAAAAAAGAAAGAAAAAAAAAAGAAAAAGAAAAAGAAAAAGAAAAGGAACTTCAGCAATGGCACAACTTCAGAGTTGCCATAACCAATAACTAATGAATTTGTCTCTTTTCCCTGTGATTTATACATTCACTTAATCATAAACATTCCTCCAATTTTGCTAGCTGACCCAAATCAAAAGGACAAAGTCAAAGATCGTTGCTGCACATTTTAAAATGCAAGACTGTCTCCCTCTCAATAAAACATGATAGATTCATAGTCCAGCATAGAATTCACAATCATAAAGCTGGGTGCTAGAGGTTAACCACCACATTGCAAATTCCAGGACTTTGTTTCATAAATTCAGGAATAAAATACTTAAAAAGAGAAGTGGAGTCTGCAGTTTTGCAAACTATTGACCTCCCTCAAAGCTGGGCCTGCCTCTTTGCTGCTCATGAAGTATCTACTTCCAAAATGAAACAAAGACAAAATAAATTGGACAAATTTTTGGAAGCATGGGGGTGCCATCATGAAGTCAGATCCATTTCTCATCTATTTGTTTTTCTAGTTTTTGCTGCATGCATCAAAGCAGCCAGTTCTCTTCGTTCCTTTAGCAAAAGATTTACATAGTGCTTCAGGGATCTCAACGATTAAAATGATGCTAAATAATTTAAAAGAAATGTTCTCTGTGTGTTCATTTTTTAGAAGAGTATTTGTTTGAACTTAATATGTGCCGCGATGAATTGTAAAATCTGACCTGTCCTTTTTGAAAATCTAGAGGAATTTAAAGCCAAATGATGTGCTGATCAGAGCAATTGCCATCCCGCTAGTGTTTCAGGATCTCTGCTCTCTGCTATAGGAATTTCCTCTGCATTGTAAATTATTTCTTGCACCTCTCTTCTTGTGGAATAATCCTGAATGAAGCCATAGTACTCTAGAAATAAGTGAGAGAATAGCTACTGACTATTAGGTTACTGAAAGTAACCTGCAAAGCACCTGTAACAGCAATTTTAACTTTTGTTCTCTTACTCTTCTTCTGCAGCACAGAATAACATAATTTACCCTAATTATATTTTTATCCTTGATCCTTTTCAAGAGATCTCTTCTTTATGCTCCCCTAGTACATTCTTAGTACTTTTTCAAGCAATTTGTTTATGACTAGTTTCTGCCATCTGCAGCGTCCTTAGGGGAGGACTGGGGCCATTAACTTAATTTTGGATGAGTGTGTGTGCAAGGTAAATGCACTTGAAAAAGCATTGTGGATGCAAGGATCACATTCATGCAGACACTGCAATTTCCCATAGCTTAAATGAGGATTCTTTTTATTAAAATAAGAACTTAATTAATACACATGGGCATTTGAGGATCAGACTGTATACAATTCATATGGAGTTGATTTAAAGATCCTGAAATTAATTAAAAGGACTGGTGAAGAAGTCTGTTTCTGATGGGAATAACACACTGAAAACTTTCATAGTTAGAATATGCAAGAGATTGTGATTGGCCTCTCACAGATCAAAAAATAAAGTAAAAAGAACTGGCTAGTATCTCATGCAGAGTTTGATCCCATCTGATCTGACCCCCCCATGTGTTGGGCTCGTCGATCCACTGCAGTATGATACCCAGCCTGAGAAGAGGAAGGGTTGCTCTACAACCAGAATTTACCCTGGTTGACAATGGCTCTGTTTCGTCCCTTTTCCATCACAGGCTGAGTGCACCTCATCCTATCTGTCTCATGGGGTGTGTAGATATAGTCAGAAATGGTTTTGTCCTACTATAAGACGTAAACAGTCTGGAAGAAAGAAGGAGGAATGTTTTCTTTGGCTGGCTCTTACAGGCATTTAGAAGACATTAAGGGACATTCAGTATTGCAGCACGTGAGAGGACATCGCACTATAGGAGTCACCATGTGACTGGTGCAGCCTATACATTCAAGTCTCTCATTGCAACCTCATCTCAAGAGGCTTGGTTGTCCTAAAGTCCCCAGACTCTTCCCAGGAAAATGCAGCTTTGGAGCTAGGTTTTTAGCAAAACAGTTGAAAAAGCTGCAGGTAATGTTGTGGGGCAGACCCCTTTTGTGCTTTTTTTTGTCTTCCGTGTAGCAACGACAAGGTGTCTGTAAGCTACCTGCGTCGGCCGGCACCAGCCAGCAGTCGGGAGAGGAAGTGCTGTCAGGCACCATCGAACCTCTGACTGCCACAAAATAAATATCCAATGGAAAAGAGAGGAAACATTCTAAAACAGGGTCCCAGTCCTGTTTCCAACAACATCACTACATTCAAATAGGAAGAAATGAATGAACCAAATATCCATCATGAAGCCTATACAGGCTGCAGGTTAAATTTACCTGAAATAGGACTTTGGTGTTGCGCAGACTTACCTCTCTTGGATAACATTTCACTGTTTTGCCCTGACCAAGGCAAAATGAAGCACTGACTCTTCTTAAAAATAGTTAGAATGCAAATTCCGTGCCTTGTGCTTGTTAGATGAAAGAGAAGGGTGTAGGATGGGGGAACTCAGTGCTGTTATACTTGGCCCACAACTAAAGAAAATCTTTTTTCAAGTGTTGAATGAATTTTGGTGCTGCCCATGAGGCTGGCGCTTTACACAAGTGTGTGCAGCCCGTTCTATTTCAAATTTGCTGAATAGGGTTATGATAAACATGATTTTTTCCTGACAAATATTTTGCTTCCTCTGGGCTTAGAAAAACAATTAAAAAGAGAAATTCTCTCTGTCACTCACTCTTTGCAAAGGCATGGTATGTTTTCAGCTCTCTCATCAGTAAGTGTGCTAATTTTTTGGAAAGGTTTTCCTTATTCTTCTTGCAAGTAGAATGTATTGGTAGCCAAAACAAACACAGAAAGAAGCCAAGGAAAGAATAAGATATATCTATTCATATGAAGGATCCAAAAAGGGAAATCTGCAAAAACTACTGTAAGTGCTATAAGATTTCAGATGGCAAACTCATCCAAAATTAATAGTTAACAAAACATTCAGTTCTTGATCAGCAATAGGATAAAAAGTACAGCATCCAGCATAAAATATTTCCTTCTTTTAGTGTGGGAGGACTGTCTTGTGATTAAGGCAGTGGCCTTGGCATTATGAGACCTAGGTTTAATGCTTCTCTCTGGAATGACCCTGTGTAAGTCAATTAGTCAATCCATTGTGTTGTGTCTTAGTTATTTATCTGATAATGGTCATGACATTTCTTTCTTCATATCTTTTCCTGAGATTATCACCTTTTCGGATCAGGAGTTCTCTGATACTATATTTGTACAGTGTCTTAAACAAGAGGTCATGATCCTGTCATGAGCATTCAAAAAGGGTGGTCAAAATTTTTCCATAGGATACATTGTTTCTAAATAGAAAATCTTTTTTTCTTTTTTTTTATTTCACACTAACAATATGCAGAAAGTTTTTTAATATGACCCCAAAATTACAGTTTTCATAACAAAAATCAGAATGTTGGGAAACACCTTCAGTATTCTAAATGCATCTTGACATCTGTGGATCTGGCTAAACCCATATTTTGTCTTACATGCAGTCTTCTATCAGAAAGGAGCTACGCTGCCCTAGGGTTCTATATGCACTTTACATTTTACAAATTTTGACTCACAAAATGTAATAGCATTTTGGAAAGGTAGTCAATGCCAGTATCTTGTTTTAGGTGTCTAGTCATAGGGAATAGAGGCTCTCAAGGCACATGAAATCTGTAAAAGTGATGGAGGCACTAACTGGACCAAGCTTCTTCTTCTTTTTTTTTATCTTCTTGATGCTGTTTTTAATTACAGAGAAAAGAAACAACAAAACCAGTAGGGTATGTGTACTGCTATTTCTGTTTGCAAGAACATACAAAGACCTAAGAAAATCCTATTGTACATGAACCATTCAGTTTGAATAAACGTCATTTTCAATATATTGACTACATGCATGTGAAACTGGGACAATACTTACGAAAGCAAGTGAAGCCTGAATTAACTCAGTTCATCCGTTAGTGACTCCAAAATAAGTTGCATTTCAGGAAGGAGACAGGAGAGCAGCAGTGTTTGCTGACACACCCAAGCTGAGTGGTGCGTTGGAGGGAGGATGATGTGTGTTGACACTTTCCTTTAACAGTTCCCCAGTTGGCTGAAAGCAGACACAGAAAATGTTAACTGCTGGAGAACTACTTTGTGGAATTTAGCTCAATTCGCCTTTTAATAACAATTACAGCAACTGGCTGCGGCTCCCCTGCAAAGAAGAGAAGACCTCTTTCACCCAAGTTTTTAGTCTGATGCTTGGGAAAATCCATGGGGAAAGGGGAGATTTTGCAAACTACTTTGTATAACTGTGACGCTCTTTTGTCCTTGACGCAATTCTCTTCTTATTTAAATACATTATACTTCCACTCACCAGTGTTGGATGCCATTCTGGTAGGGCCTGAACAAGCAGCTTCTAAGAGGAAGCTTTGAAAAGTAAATAGGCTTCCTAGGCAGCGTGGTGGAGAGTAGAGGATTTATTCACCTTTCAGGCAGGAGCTGGATGTAGGGCAATAAAGATGCATAAAAGCACTTGCAGCAGCAGCAACAGGGCCCTTCAGCTAAACCCCCGCTGGGTACCCACACCAGCTGCTACCCTTTGGCTGTCCCACACCTTTTTCTTGTCTGCGGTTTCATTCACCATCATACTGACATCTCTGACTGCAGCTGCTGGCAAAGAGTCAGGAGATGTCTTGTCTCAGCTGGAAGGAGAGGAGTTAATACTACAAAACACACACGCACACAGGAGGGATATCCCCAGGGCTACAAGGCCAGCCAGCAGGAGGACACACGGAAACCTGTCTGCCCTATCTTAACCTGACCCACCTTTCTCCATCCTGGCTGGCCTGGCTGACCTCCCTGCACTTACCGCAAACTTGGACTTGGCTTCATCTCTGCTTTTTTTTTTTTCTTTTTTTCCACCTTTTTTTTTTTTAATATACAGCAGTTTGTTTTTAAACAGGAACTGATGAAAGCTGTTGCTGTTCTTATTTCTCCTTTCTATGAACTGAAGTGATGACAACAGAGTTTCTAGTAAATTATAACATAGGCAGTCAGATCCAGATTAGTTTTGAAGTTGGATTTTTTTTTGGGAGGGTACAAAATACAGCCAGACAAGATTTAATTAAATACTTGTATTTCATAACTGTAATTTATCTAGCTCTGTATGTCCTTTCCCATGGGTTTGTTGGGATATACGGAATTTTTAGCTTTAAGACTGCCAGACCTGGAAACTTTTGTTTATCAACCGAACAGGTAGAAAACAGCCAGTAGCAAAGCAGACATGCCCACACTGCCCTCTTCGTGGGTCTTCGTTTTCATCCGAAGTAGCCATCTCTAGAGATGAGAGGATAGTTTCCAGGCCGCTTATTATCTGGTCTCTTGCTGAGCCTGCCAAGACCGTATGTTTACCAATTAAAACAAGCCAACATATTTTCATTATATTTCTTACTACCATGACTCAGAAATATTTCCATATGGTTACAGTCTTGCTACAGCTCTGTGGGCCAGATCTGGAGCCTGTTGGAGTCAATGGAGAAACTCCCAGTGATTTCAATGAGTTTTCAAACAGACCTGAGTACATGAGTGAGTGAGAGCTTGAAAAATATGATAGGTTATCTTTGATCCTGCTTGTAAAGAAGCCATTGCTCACCACACTTAGCACCCAGGTCTTTGTTACTTGGCACCTAGGAGGCCTGGTGTGGCGGTGAGACCTCATAATCAACATTTAGCCTCCTGGCATAGAGGATGCTTAGTGCTACCGTCTTCGTGGAGTACATTGCTACACCTGAGTTTACTGCTTTCCAAGGTTATTGTAACCTGAGGTAGGCAGTTGAGGGCTGGATCCAGTCCTCCTCATGGAAGGCTCATATCCTTACTGCTTTCCTATGCCCATCTTTTTACCAGAGACTGAATGAAATACAACTGTTCCCTAACACACAATATAACACTTGCAAACTCATCTATAACAGTCACGAGAGCTACCCTGCATTTTTCCAGATCAGCTCACAAGTGCTGTAGTTTTCCTGCCACAAGTGCACAAGAACAGATACACACATCCATACATACTTTATTGTCTGCGTACTTTGTGTATGAAACTCATTCTAAGCATTTGTTTGTTTAACAGCCTGAAAATGCCAGTTCTCCCATATATAATCAGGATAACTGAAGAGCTACTTCTTGCTTGTGATTTCTGTTGAGTGGCCAGCATGGAAGAAGTTTGCTAATCCTTGTCCAGTCCCTTGTGGACTGGTGCCTTCCACAGAAGGAAGAGCTGTCAGTGTGCCAAGAGGCCACAAGGAGGAGACTCACACAGCTCTTTCTGTAGACGTAGTTCTTCTGGGAGAAGGTTGAGGCCCACGGGTGCAGCACGGAGGGGGAAACAGCGTTCTATTGCACTTCAGTGTTCACGACCTTTTACCTGGCAGCCTTCTTCAATCTACAATCCTGAAAAATTAATTGCCTGGAAAAGACACGAAACAGGATGGAATTCCTCAAAGGGACTCTCCTCTCCACTGACACGGGACCTGCTGACTGAACACATTCTGTCCTCTCTCCTGCCTGGCTCCTAGTTATCTCTTTCCTCCTCAATAGATTATGACTGTGCTTTTGCGAAATTTCTTAGTCTCTCTTTTGGGGATTGAAGGATGTTTCAGGAATAGAAATGGAGTGAATGACACTCCCTGTACCAGATGATACTGGATGTCACCAACCAACCAGACAACAAGGGAGACTACAGTAGACATAAAGAAGGCACAACTGCAGTTTCCAAGAGGAAATGATGGACAGAGGTTTGGGTTTGGCTGTGCTGAGATTTTCTTTCTATTTTGGCCAGGAAAATTTTTAAAATCAGGAACTCCAGATATGAGACATAGTTAGGAAGAGGCATCTATTCCAGATGCTGGAGTCTGGTCTTTCTGGGTACTTTGTCCTTACAAGAAAGCATCAAATTCCTTCAAATCCTGCTGACATTAATGGAAACCAAGGCAAGTAAGCATCCTGCAGGACTGGGCATTAGTGACAGTTCAGGTTCAGGAAAGGACATCAGGGTGTCTAAGTTACATATCATGCTACGTAACTCTTTACGTGCTTTGCTTTATGACAGTTTTACACAAAACATTCTTGGGACAAAAGAGAAGTTATTAGGGAGCAGTATTAGAAGCCACATCACTTCCTTGGCAGCTGATCCACCGATCTACAGTACTGCACCCTTATTTTACAGATTTTCTTTTGACATCTATGCATTGCATTCCTGGCCAGACTTAAACAGGGTGCAGGATACCCTCAATCATCAGCCTGCAGCACACAGAAACATGCTCCTCAGCAGAAGGATATAGTTTGGGATGAACTTTGAAGCAGAAATTAATGGCTCACTGCTCAGGAGAGAAGATACCCTGGCAAGGAGGGTGGAGGATGTCATAGTGGCTATGAACACAGACACGATGTTCGTTGGCAGAGAGAGTTAATTAGGACAGGAAGGTAGGAGAAGGCAGGAGGAGAAAAGTTAAATACAGAGAAGAAAGTGACTTCTATCTTATTCTCTTAATTCTCAAATGAGCTCTGTCCTTTGAGTCTGGGGTAGATCAAGGGGAGGGAAAATAAAGAGAAAGAGTACCTTCATAGGAGTATCACAGTTGAATTTATACATGCCAGGGATGTTATAAAAGCCCCTTTCACAGTCGGTTTTGCTTCTCAGAGAAGCTGGGGACTCCTGGCTCCTGCCGGAGAACAACTACTGTCTAAAAATCAAGGTCTTTGCACTTTAAAAAAATAGACTATTTTCTCAACTTTCTTTACAGATGTTTCTGTTTCAGAAAAATGCCCTCATCTCTCTGAAACAACCAGAGATTTGTTTCTATTTGTCCATAGGGTCAACACAAACTGTAGCAATCAATGTTGCAAACAGCAGCTCCATTTTTTGCTCTGCATGACGGAAGGTGGGCTAGAAACCATGTGGCAACGCCACAAGGTTGTGAGGTGGAACACGTGGTTTTTCTTTCTAAGGATTTATGGCAGTTTTAGTGAAGGGACAGTAAAGACATTGCTTGGAACCTGTAGTAGAGCAATTTATAGCAGCTTATAACAGTAATTCATGGAAGTTTATTATATGACCTGCTTTATGAAAGTTCACTATTAGTTCAACATTTAATGTTCACAGACTTGGCAGAGTTTCATGCAAGCTGGATGCTGAACATCCGGTGAACTTTGTTTACGAACATAGTATATGGTGCTTAGAAAGTTCTCAGTAAAGCTGTGGCCAGAGGCCACCACACACTTCTGTGTAAACTAATGAGCATGCTTGCTACAGGGACTGGAGGGATTCTGTGCAAGGATTTAGAAAGGAAATAATAACAAAAATATATCTTCACAGAATCAATGCTGTACTTTAAAAATAAATAAATGAAAAAAAAAGCAAGAGGAGAAGCTGCAGAGCACAGAGATGAGGACCAGACCTATGTTGTCAGCTCCCCCAAAGAGGACTTCAGGTCTTCCTCTAAGGTGCTTCTGAATGGTTGTGAGTAGAAGAGAAAATCATGGACATGCGATCATAAGGGAAAGAAATTGTTAGACGACTAAGAGGGAGGCTGATTTGGAAGGAAACACTTTTGCTGTTTTGTCTTACTCTGATTTGGCTGTGGTTTATGGCACAATGATCGACTGTAGGCTCTTTTTCTAAGATGTTTATTTTGGAACAGTACTATGACTGTCATGCCACAGTTATTGCGTAAAATTTGTTTTCATCTTAAAAAAAGCCCAGAACAAATTGAAAACTTTATAGATCTATAGCTCCAGTATTCATCTGTGGACACAAGGGGAGAGCCCCAAACCTCTGGTTTATGTATAAAATGGGCCATCAGCACAAATGTTCCCACTAGGTAAATTGTGCCTAATCTTTCCTGTCTGTTTAAAAGTAGTAGTAAGCACACAGTCTGTTCTGGCTCTTCTCTGCAGTCCAGAGTGTGGGGTCAGGGACACTAACACCAGGCCTGCACGTTATCTCAGTGACTGATCCTTCATACTCCCTAGGAAGAGGTACAAAGACAAACTGTGCATGTGAAAGGTGTCAGCCAGCACTGAATCTTCTGCATACTGCTTCTAAACACTGCAAAGTATGGCTTAGCTCAAACCTAGATGCTTCATGTTAAGCGTTTACCTATCTCCTGAAGGGAAAAAATCACCATGCAGGTGAACTTAGAGCTTAAGCTGCACAGACTGTGCTTTCAGATGTCTAAAGTGTTTCTCTACTGAAATATCTGTCAAAAGCATTTATATGATCCATGGCACCGTGCTGTTAAAGTGAAATTTTGCAGCTAACTTTTGGTTCCGGCAATCACCTAAGTATAATCTCCAGCAGAAGTCCCTTTAAAATCAGCAAAGAGGCATGTTTCATCCAGTGTGGTTTAGAGGATCAGTTTGTCCAGTGCCATTTGAGACAGCATTTGAGACATTGACATGAGGCTGACAAAGATGGGACACAACATATGGGAGACTCGTGGCATGGCAATCTGAAGGCAGGCGGGAGCCTAGGGTGCCCAGAGCAAGGTGGAAATTGGAAATTGTAGCAGATGATTTGAAATCCGTTGCCAGTAGGAGGAAAAAAATGAACACTGTCATTACCTTGAACTGTGGAATCTGTATTTGCATTAATATTGAAGATGAAGTCTTACAAAACATAAACATAGTGCCTGAGTTGTATAAGGTCAAAACACACAGTAGCAACGCCACAAAAGACCGTGTGACTCACTGAATCCTGGACATATATGAGAAAGGCCATGTCCTAATGAGAGACCTGATAATACGGTTACACGGTGGGGAATACACACCATTTCCTTATTGTACAAAAGCACATGTCTAAATCAGGAAACTAAGCTTCTGCAAAGTCAGTTGAAAGAGGGAGACTTTTGCTGGTGGGGATTCAGAGCCCTAAGTTAGGCTTTGTCTTGAATTGCTCTCCTGCTGAGCACTTCTGTTTCCACTAACTGTAAGTGGGGACTGGCTTCTGAATTTGGATATTTAAGTTAGGGCAGTAAAGTCAGAAAGCATGAATAGTTTCTTCACCTTTCCTTGCACCCTACATTCAGTCTTAAGAAGAAAATCTTTACGGTGGATGCTAAAGGGATGATAATGTCGATTTATTGAGCTGGTTCGGAAGCTGCTATTCAGATTTGCACCAGAGAGGTGGCCACTAACAAGGGAATGTCCTTCTGCGGCAAAGTAGTGCCACAGCTCTGCAGCTGGCTGCCCAAGCATCCTTGGTGGTATGAGCCTAGCAGTACGTTTGGGCCAGGCTGCTCAGGTATATGAAGCACCAAGTGTCCCAGATGACCTTGCCTGAAGGGGACTCGACAGCTGAGAACATGCTTGTTTTCATTTGTGGATTATTCTGTTTCCATTCTTAGCGCTCTTGATCGATAGGATAAGGGCCATCCCTTGGTAAACAGATATCCAGACTGAGCTGGAAATCACCACAAAACCATTGCGTTGTTTGCACAGATCAGAATGGTCCTTAGGGGCTTATTTCTGTGCTTATTTTAGACTCTTGTGGCCTGGAATTATGAAAGGAAGGTGGTTTTTAATCTATTCCCTACATTTTTGTTTTAATTTGTTTTTCTGAGTTGCTGGCAGTGATAATGACTTCGTTTATACCAAAACTGGGGTGGAGATAGAAAAGTGAGGTCAGATTGTTTGGCCAGTTTGAGCATGGTTGCACTTATTTCAGCAAATAAGCAAACATTAATGATTATTAACACTTATATGTGCCCAGATGTTTACACACACCCAGACACAAAACTATTATTATTTTTTTTCTTTAATATTACTGAACTGTTCTTGTGGTAAAAGCTTGGGTGGCTTCCAGTTTTAGATAACTAGGGTAGACTCAGCTAGTTGGGATAAAATGAAAGCCGTCTTCAAACTTCCATCAAAAACCTTGAGATAAGAATATACATATACCTGTTCAGTATTTTTCCCTCCTTATTTTTCATTTTCTCTTGCTTCTGTCCTTCTGGTCACTAGCCAGGTCTCAAACATGTACACACATGTAAGACTATCCAGCTATAATTGATGATGAAAAGTATTTTGGGAAAGATATTAAATCTAGAGCTTCAGGATTTATAATACTCTTTCTAGATATCAGAAACGAAACATCTGTAGGTTATTCTCCCTTCTATCTCCATCATGGCTTTACGTCTTTCAAGCACTGAGAGCTGATTCAGGGGTGCAATACTAGGCTATGTGGATTCTGACCAACTCTGGTCATCAGTCAGTCTAGAAAAGGTAGATCTGCTGTAGATTCCTGGAACTTTTTGTTGTACAATACATCTGCGTGCCTGCAGCAAGCTTGAGTGAGCTCAGGCAGCTCTGACACTTGATATGGTAAAGAGCTGATGAGTGCATGGAAAGTAACCCTTTCTCCCAGCAGCTGGGAGAAATTTGGAGCATTCAGGTTGCTAGAAAATCTACGGGCCAGTTGTATTTCACTTAAATCTGTTTAGGTTTGAGTGTCAACTGAGATGCAATAACTGTCAGTCCGTGTGCTTTTACCCTACAGCTAATGTGAGAGAATTTGACTTACCTTAAACTCTTTCCACTGCAAGTTAAGCTACACTCCGATAATTGACATTTGCTGGATGAGAAGAGCCTACCTCAACTAACATGGTTAAGCTGATTTGCTGCTAGAGGAATGTGCTTCTGTGTCTGTGCCCACAGAGATGATGCCATCATCCTTCAGTCCGAATCTTATGATTCAACTAGAAACATTAAGTCCCGTTGAACTCTGAGGAGCACCATGATCTCCTCAGTGCCTGCCAGAATCAGAGCACTCATAATCTTTGGAAAGTTCATGAGTCCTGTCTGGTGATTTGAGATGAGGCAGGTCTGCATATTCACATGTCTACAAAGACCAGGACAGCTTTTACTGTAAATTATTTAATCTCTTTCCTTCCCCAGCAGTTCGACGTTCCATGATTCATACCAGCTCGAAGCAACATATCTATCTGACTGAACTTCTGCAGATTACACTGTATCCTATCCAGACATTTTGGACAAATATAATGTACTAACAAGCTGTAGCTGCACCAGGCTGAATAATGCTTCCTTACAACACAACTTCCTGTGCTCAACCAAGATAAACAGTGAAAGAGTATTCTGTTGGCCCACTGGGAGGAGAGGCTTCAGTTCTTCTTATTTATTTTCCAAATAGAAAGATTTAGTAAATATCTACAGAAAGTGCAAAGTACATTGCTCACACGAATGGCCCATTGTAATTCTGTGCTTGCCAGCAGTTTGTTATTCAGTCACTAGATGTCTCTGCGGGCTGCACCAAGGGGCCATAGACCTTGGGGTCTCTGGTGAGAAAAAAAGACAAAGCTGAGACTTGGGCAGTGGAGAAAGCTCTGGCTCTTGGCATGTGGATGTGTCTGCCATGCACTGCTGTTTGTGCTTAATAAACAGTTTAGGAAGGTCTGTGTTTTTTTGATTGCATGGGTCTCTGCTGTGAGCCACAAGCCATATAATTCAACAGATAATTCTTATTATGTATAGTTTTGTGTTTATGAAGCACTTGAAGAGCAATGAGAAATTCAACTTCAGGAGTGTCCCTATGAAGCTAGGTAGCAAATAATATAAGAAGAAAATCAGGCAGCAAGCACAAATAGAGACAGAATTATGGTTCCTTGGAAAAGTAGGAACAGAACATAGGCTGCAACTAAAGGGAGAACTCTCACTATGCATGGGAACAGTATACTAACAGCTCCAAGCTCAGTGATGTCTCTGACATCTCCTAGCAAAGCAATGAGAAGATGGTGACACCAGAAATCTTGTGCTGAGGCTTGGCTGCTAAGGTCTCCAGATAGGTCATGACATCCTACTTTGGCAACTGGGAATGTTACATGGAGAAGAAAAACAAAATGCCAACTGTAGTTATATGTTTGGAGGCACTTCCAAACAAAGGTGAAAGATGAAAGACATGAATTCATGTATGTCTTTCTTTCTGAGAAAGCATGAGGAAGGAAACCTTGACTTCCTGTGGGAAGAAGGAGAAAGATTCTCATCTGAGAAATGCGTAGAGTCGGAAAAGGGAGGGATGTTGCACATAGGTGAAAACTTTGAGCCACATTGGGAATGTGCATGGGTGAGCACAGCTGTGATCCACTACACTGACAATATTGCCTTGCATTTCCTGATGCTATATTGTGTGTGTGTGCATGTGTGTGTGTGTGCTGAAACTATAGCTTCAACCTCTGTAAGCAAATGTTTTTATCTATGAATAGCTAGATATTTAGATACTTAGATGTCCTTACCTTTCCTGAGATAATCAAGTTATTGCAATAATACAAAATTTTAAAGAGCCTGTGGTAGCAAAGTAAGGCTGGGCACTCAGCAGAGGAATAATGATAAACGGTTGGATAAGATAAAAACACAGAAAGTGGAAAACCCAGGCCAGTAGCAGACGAACACCCCACTTTCATCAGAACAATGTGTGGCCTTTGAAGAATGACAGAAAAAATTTCAGCTCCCGAGAGTACCATGGAGTAATCAATGTTGTATTAATTATATTTGACACGTTAGAGCCAAACAAAGTGACTATCTAATTAAAAGCATAGCATCACCTTAATGAGAACAACTCTTACTTGTGACATCATGGGAGGGTTTATAGCCTACCTCTCCACCCTCTATTCTTTGAATCCAAGTTCAAATCCAAGGGAAAGCTTGCTTATGGATTAGGTCCAGATGTTTGGTATTTTAACAGTTATTTTCAGTAGTTCCCTCTGTGTGAAAGCTTTGAGATGTTTTTGAGCATGCTCTGTTTCCTCTGACATGACAGTGCTAGGAATGGACCGACAGTGCTAGGAATGGGCCGTGATTCATATTGATTCTCCTCTCTGTCCAAATAGAAATTGAAATCCTTTGGCTATGTAACTAAAATTGACAAGACACCACTTTGACTAAGGTAAATCAGCTTAGCTCCTAGGGTTTTCCCTGGATTTAGGCCAACTGGTGGCAAGTTGAATCCTATCATTTAGGTACCTAAATAGAATACCTAAATGATATCTGAAATGGTATTTATGGCATTGGAGGGTCACTAAGAACATCCCAGGATAACCGGTCTTCCCAGCCATAAGATCAAGCATCTCAGCTGTGGGAGCTCTTCTTCTATGGGTAGCAGCAGCAGCTCCTAACTCCATGGTGGTCCGTGAACTTGTGTGTAAGGGGACAAAACCCTCCTCCTTGGTGCCTCTGGTAAAGATATTTTAAGATGACTCTTGAAATATATCTCTAATTGCTCCTTCAATGTATCCTTCAGAGCATGTCCCTTCAGTGCTGAGGAGGTATGCTGGTCTCTCCATTTGTCACCCTCTCTTTCTATCCATACTTACTGAGTATCTCTTCTGCAGTCACACATTCAAAACTATCCCTTTCTTAAAACTCTCCTTCCATCCAGAAAACCCTCAGAACAGTGAGGATCACTTCCCTAAACTATTATTTGTAGCATGTTACCACTTGCTTTCCCTCCTTTTCCAGCATAAACCACTTTTGTTTGATATGTTAATTGTAAGTTGTCTGTCAGTGGGAAGAAGGGTAGACGCTCTCTTTGTACAGCACCTGGCACAATGGAGATTGTGCTTCTTGGCACTGCAGTCACAATGACACCAGCACAATAACCAACGTCAATATTGATAAGCAATAAAACTATTAATTAAAAATAAGCTTGTTCATACATATTTGCCTCCTCAGCAAGTTTCCTGATGATCCCAAGCTGGGAGGAGTGGCTAATGCACCTGAGGACTGTGCTGCCATTCAGAGAGACCTGGACAGGCTGGAGAGCTGGGCAGAGAGGAACCTCCTGAGGTTCAACAAGGGCAAGTGCAGAGTCCTGCACCTAGGGAGGAATAACCCTAGGCACCAGGACAAGCTGGGGGCTGACCTGCTGGAGAGCAGCTCTGCAGAGAAGGACCTGGGAGTGCTGGTGGATGACAGATTGACCGTGAGCCAGCAATGTGCCCTTGTAGCCAAGAAGGTGTCAAGGGGACGGGGACAAACTCTCTTCAGTTGTCCCGTGTGGCAGGACAAGAGGCAATGGGCAGAAACTGAAGCACAGGAAGTTCCGCCTGACCGTGAGGGGGAATTTCTTCCCTGTGAGAGTGACGGAGCACTGGATCAGGTTGCCCAGAAAGGTTGTGGAGTCTCATTCTCTGGAGATCTTCAAGGCCCGCCTGGATGCAACCCTGTCTAACATGCTGTAGGTGACCCTGCTGAGCAGGGAGGTTGGACTAGATGGTCTCCAGAGGTCCCTTCCAACCTTACTGATTCTGTGATTCTATGATTCTACGATATTTTAAATTGTCTTTCGAAACACTAACATTACTGGTCTTACCTTTTATCACTAGCAATATCAAAGCACTAATGAAAAGACTTTTCGAGTTTTGTCTCATCCCACCAGCCTATGTGAAAATTTCCTCATTGCTATAGCACTGTCATAGTTTCACTTGTTAACACATTAATATAATGGATAAAAGCCATTAATCTTCAAGCACTAATTCCCCCAGAACAGGCAAAGATTTCAGTGGGACTGTGGCTGAAATGCTTCTAACAACAGAAAGCTTGGGAGCAACTTCTGAGGGGTAGGATGTCCTCAGAGAGGTGCTCCTTCTTCCAAGGAAAATGTCTTTGTCATCACGGCTGTCCATCGGTATTTGTGCTAACCCAGTGACAGTGGGAAATCTCAGTCCTATCTGAGCCTAGGAGTGGGGGAGAAGATTCTCAGCAGGTAGTTTTAAACAACTTGTATGCCTAGATTAAGATTAATATCCATATTTAAGCAGGTAAATTTCTAAAAGAGGCGCTGTGAATATCTGTAAGGTTGCCCAAAGCTCAGCCAGCCCTCAGCTCTATAATTTATTCTTCCTATTTTTCCCAGCTACCCAAATTAAGTTATGCTTTGAAAACCAATAGGGTTTCTAGGGGAAACTGAGAACTTACAGTTTTGGAGGAAACAGGGTGGGATTTTGCAGCTATGCTTATTGGTCAGTATATTCATTTGTTTAATTATATAGTTACTTTTTGTTGATCAGAGCTCTTATTTTTGGGAGAAAACCTATATCCAGTGTACAAGGGTACATTTTATGCATTTTTATTCTAAATTGGAATTAAAAGCAGTCCCAAATAAATGACATAAATCTGACTTCCTAGCTTCTTAACCCAAGACAACAGCGGCAATTCCCCTTGATCTATTCATTTAAAATAATTTCAAATCAGATATAGACCTTTCTGAGTTTCCACTCATAATTAGCTCTACAATTCCTAACAAGGAAGGAATTTTTTTAAAGAAAATTTTAAAGAAATTTTTAAATTTCTGAATTAAATAGTCCCAAGTGTTAACTCTTCCTCCGTTAACTCTTTGCCTTGAGTTACTGATGAGACATGGCCTCACATGAGAGAAGGGTTTAGGAGCTGTGGCACACTGGATAATATTTGAACTTTTCTGCTTATATTGAAAACTTTTTTCTTGATCATGGCTTTATTTACTGGTTGCAGGTTGATGACCAACTAGCTCAGGGATGAATGTTAAGCAAACAAATTTGATGTTGCCAGATTGTCCACTTTCCTTCAATGTCAAAAAATTGTCCACTTTTCTTCAATGTCCACACAGCCTTAGCTGTTCTCTAGAATTTTCCTGGCAAACCAAGATTTACTAAATCCAGTGTCTGTGAGTCAGGGCATCTTCTTAATCAAATTAATGTAAAAATAGGATACATTTCTGTGTTTTTTGGTTTCTTCATAAGCCTAGAAAAATCTGAGTTTCTTCTAGGGGTCTGGGTGAACTCTTGTCTGGCAGCTCTGGTATTTTATCTTTCTTAAGTTTTTGACCTGAAAGTCATGTCACTGGTAGCACAGATTCTCTTTGGAATTGTTTTCTTTAAAAATTGAATTATAATTCCTTGCTTTGATGGAAGGAAGTGAGTCATTAGCAGGCAACTCTTGAAAGTTTTCTAGAGTTTGTCCTAAGCAGCAGCAGACACTATTCTTTCCTCAGCAGATAGCATTTCAAGCAGAGACTAGTATAATCAGTAGATATCCTGGGATTTAACACTTAGGACATATTATCACAAAATGTGTTTTTTCTTTTATCTGGCCTTTCAGAATAATTCAAGCCCACTGGTAACTGCATGATGTAGCACAGAGACTTCATAAAGAATGGAAATAGGAAGTGGCTGAAATGCCTTACAAAAACGCACATTTTGAATTTGTATGGAACCAGAATAAACAGGCAGAAGAATACCCTGGTGTTGGTGCAGGACAGTGTGGCCCACACCAAAAGCAATCCAGGTCCAGACCGTTTTCACGAGCACTTCAGGCACAACCATGCCTTAGGCTCTTGTATCTTTCCTGGCACATTAACTTTCTGTTGAAATGGTGCTGACCCTCTTACAGCTACACAACTCTACAACTGGTCTCCTGATGATGCTTTTAATCCCCCAGCAAAATGAAAACAGTGTTAGCTCACCCATGCATTAGTTAAAGACAAGCAGAACTACAATGGGAGTCAAAAATCTATATTTGAAATTAGAAACCTTCAACAGTAGTCATATGCTGACAGCCACATAAATCTAGGCTGGCTGTAAACACGGATTCAGATCTCTTTTAAACATTAGAAAGAGAGCTAATTTGGAGCTATGGTACTGGAAAGGCCCATTTTTCAGATTGGATTGATGGTATTCCGATACGGAGCTCCTGAATTCAACTTGCTCTTTAGAAAAGCTAGGATTTTCCATACTGCTGCACATTATAAAGATAGATTACATGTGGAAACTAAAGTATAGGTGGTTTTTCAGGCCTCTTATTCTAGTTCAGACCTGTCTGCATGCAAGGCTAGAGATTGAAAAGCTGAGTACATGGCAATGTAACCATATACAGTTGCAATCCCTTTATTTTCATCAAAATCTGACTCAGAAGAAGGTATCAAAACACCTTTAATGCTCAAATTTAGCAGAAAAACTCAAGCAAAAAATGAATTCATAACCACAGTTAGTGGCTGGCTTCTGTTCTGAAGCATGACAGCTTCTATTTTCCTGGTGTTAAAGGCAATTTGCCCAGTAGGTCTTTGGGGTAGGCTAAATAACACATGTGAAACTGATTGAAGAAAGATCTCTTGGATCCCTCTAAAGCATTAATAAAATAGACTTAATCAATCTTTTTTTTTTCTACTTTCTGATAATTATGCTGCATCTTTCCAATGGGGAAACACGGTAGAGAACATTTTCAGTAGTAAGTGACTGCAAATGCATGTGCCTGTGCAGAGACAGTATGTGTTTTGCTTATACCAGATGGATAATTAAGTGCACATCTGCCCCTGCAGTTCACTGTGTTGTTCACACAGACACTGCATTGGAGAAATACAAGCTGCAGTCATTCAAGTGGATGATGCAAACTTTATGGAGATGTGCTTCTACTGTCAGGAACACGCAGCTTATATAGCAGGACACAAGTGAACAAATGACTTTGTAGTCCCCTTTGGAGATGTCTAAAGGACCCTTTGCAAGCTGATACAAGCTTTCCTTGCCCTTGCTATGGACCTCAAAGCTGCATAACCATGTTACATTCACATTGCTGGCTAGAGCACAGAAGTGGACTAACTTCTGTTACCTACTCTCCAAAGCCGTCTTACATATGCTTGTAAGACAGGGAGATGTGCTTGTAAGAGATGAAGGATCTTTGACACATACTGTTCAGCTGTTATCGAGCCATAAACATGACTTACACACTTCTCCATCATTAATGCCAAAGTTCACATCAATGTCTTGCAGAGAGGAAGGTAGGATAAGAGTGCAATTTCCAAGTGCAACTTCCTTGAAAGAACTGAGAACTAGATGGGAAGCTGTTCACACTAATATCCTGCCTCTCCTAGTGAGACAAGGTAGTGGAGTTAGAAGCAATGTGATCATTCAGCTGTCATTTTACTGAGATAACAAAGACAGATATTACATTTTTAGCAAAATCGAAAGAAGAGAGAAAAGTCCCAAATCTTTGGAAGGTTTTCTGCAACTAAAATGGAGTCAGTCATGCTGGCACTGGGGGCCTTTGCAGCTCTGTTGGCCTGGGCTCCACGGTGGGTCTCTGCCTCAAAGGCTTCCTCCGGAGCAGACTTCCCAGACAGCCTGAGCTGAGCTCTGGCAGATGTTTCCCTCAAAGCCACTTCTTGTGCTAAGCATCTCCTAATGCTTCTCTGTCATTAGAGTGCTTTCAATGAAATGATACCGTTATCATTTGATCCTAGAGTCTACCCACAACTCTAACCTACTGTATTTATCATATTTGACTCATTTCCACAGATATAAGGATCTTATTAACAGTTCTTTGGAGTGCAGACATGGAAGCCATCTCTTTACAAAGAAACCCTCTGCTACTTATGGCAATAGCCTCCTGAAAAGAGTATCTGCAGAACTAGGACTATGATTTACAAACATGTTGGCCTGTCTGATATTCCCTGACTACTTTCTATTGTGGGTGGAGACTTTGTAGGAAGGAGATCCCTCCCCTTCCCGTTGTAAATAATTCTCCATGCAAAAAATCCTGGTGATGGTGAACTTCATATCTATCTAAAGCATGGAGGCTGGTGGCAGATGATTTTCATCCAGGCTACAGCAATGGGCAGACAGCAGGTCCGATGTCTGACTAATCTAAACTGTTAGGACCTTCAACATACAGACCTGAGAATCTGGCCTGGACCTGAGAGTGACCAGAGATATCTGGAGCTCACTGTTACCAAAAGGCAGATGGGCAGAGCTGGTTTCAAAGTGAAAAGGGAAGAAGACAGTGTCTAGGAAATGCACTAATCTCCTTCTTTAGGTATTTAAAAAAAAAGTGGTATGATATCGTGATGGTTTTTGATTAGAAAAAGACAGAAAGAAAAACAAAGAAAATCACAATGACCATTTCACGGATGAAGAGCAAAATTCCTTACATGCAAAGCAGGTGAAAATTCCTAAAGGACACAGAGAATAATTTGTCTGGAGTGTTACCATCATCATTTTAAAATATCTGTGAGTCTGAATTCTCAGGCTTTTACCCCTGTTTCTCCAGTAATATCAGACTCCTGATTTTTCAACTATGTCATCTTCTAGGTTCATAAAATATGCAGGTACTGGTATATCCTTCTAATTAGCCTAAATTTACATAATTCCATATTACCAATTACTGAGGCATTCAAAAAAACCTATGGTTTTATTTTCTGGAATTTAGGGCCTGTTTCTCATTTGTACTGCGGATGCTTCCTATCATCTGACAGTTATGAGGGCCTTGATGAGGAGTGGGCATGAAATTCATGTTTGTCAGGCTGCAAAATACTGCTTGGGAAGTCAAAAAAGTCCTCCTGAGTGATTTTCAATTATTATCCATGCCGTACTAGTCTGTAGAAGCCCAGGCCCTTTATGGGGTTGTGATGGTAAATGCTGTGTAAATGAAGTAATCAGAATCAGAAACAAAGTGCTTGCAAGTCTATTCCTTTCTCTTTCCTGGTCTCTCTTACGCCAGTATTTGCAGATATATTACCTTTTGCTCTTGGCATTCACTCTGAATTTTTCATTTCCCTCACCACTTATCTAAAACCAGTCACTGAGGTAATTTTCCATGTCAGCAGCTAATCTCATCTATCTGAGATCTTATTACAGAACCTTTCTATACAAATCTGCCCTTTTTCCACAGTGCTCTGTTTAAAAAACTCAAACTCTCTAGCTGTTACCAATGTCTGCAGCTGAAAGATGCAAGTAACTATTAGCCAGCAGCACATACAACAAGTCACAGGCCTATTTCTTTGAACCTTGTTTTCTATTCAGGAACATAAGAAGGCTGCAGCCTTCCTTACCTTCTGCTTGTATAAAGAATTAAATTATTAAATATAACTGCAAGAGGCCCCTCTCCAATGACAAGTAGCCCAGGTCTAATCCTGTTTACCATCTGTGTGTTGAAAGAACTTCAATGATTTCAGAAGAAGTGGTCCTGAGTTAAACTGGTCCAGCTGAAAGCAGTGTAAGGACCCTGCTGATTTATTTATTCGTTATGTCAGTAGTTGCCTCAGCGTTTGACTCTTAACTAAATACTATCTGATCTGCATGACCAGAAAATACCTGCATAGTGAAAAGATTTTTGCTGCTAGATATGCTCCCCAAATTAACTTCTGCTACCTGTTTGTCTTTCTACATGGTAGAAAAATGCATTGCTCTTTCTTTATACCTAGACCTTTCAGATAAATTATCTATAGTCTCATCCTGCTTCTTTTCGTGCTGCAGTGTAGACATACCTGCAGAAAGCAAATCCTTTCTGGTTGTTTTACCAAGACTTCTCCACTGAGGTCAATATTTTGTTTATTTTTATTCATTGGGAAATTCAGCTTTCAATTAAATGAATATTATTATGACAAATTCTAACTTTTCTTTGAAATGTTTGCCTCAAAACATTTTTAAAAATACCAAAAATGATAACGTTTGTGAAGGTTATCTGAAAATTAAGTTTAGTTTTTTAAGAAAGCTAGTGCTTGGCTGGAAAACATGTTTCCCCAAGACTATCTCCTGCCTTTGCTGTTCAGTGCTGGTTCATTCCTCCTGTTTTTAATCTCTTTAAATATGCATCAGACAAAAGAATGCAGCTCCAGATGATTCCCCTCGCATCAATGGGTGGATGATTTAACTACTATGCTAGGCATCAGCCTTTCTCTAGCTGCCTGAATATTTACTATTTCATCACAGTAAACAGCACTGTCCCCAAAGGGAGACATCTTATGGGTTAGGAAGAAAATATATGGTACCTAAACATGCAAGGAGCTGCAGCAAAACTGTGCATGCTCCTCTGGCCTTACACCCACCCACGAAGGAGTTTCTAGAATATGACTCTGTGTCCTGTTTAGCTCCTGATCAGGCTGGAAAGTAGTTACTGTGCTGCCTTGGTCAGCAAATGTTTCTTGACTTTCCCACTGACAGCCCCCAAAGGGCACTTCCTTTCCCAGATGTTGGCTGCAGCATGGAAAGCATCTTTCTTGACTCCGGTGAGAAATACCCTGGGGTCTGTATTAGGTGAGTTCAGGTCAGCCCTCCTTCCAGGGGTGTTGTGACCGCATGCATGCAGCGATATGGAGATGGAGGGGTCGCAGAACACTACAGCTGGTTTTAGACAGATAGGACACACCTGATCTTCAATGCAAGGAAAATAATTAATTAATAATCATCATTATAATTATTAGGTAAATATAAAAAACCGCAATATGGTAGTTTAGTCGTATCCATATCTTCTATACTTTGCATTGAGACATACCTGGGTCACTCAAGGAATAGTGGCATCACTGGCTTGGTCTGCAGTTTGTGTCCTTCTTTCCTGATCCCTATGTGTGTGGCTTTGGCCACTTTCTTTTAGGTCCGGTGGCCCTCTCTACCTCTCGTACCTAAGACATGGGGCACTGAGGGAGCAGTGCTGCAGCCCTGGATATCATTGCGATGGATGATGAAGTCCAGGACTGCAGTCCACACCCTGGAAAACTCTTGTCCCACCTTTACATGGACATGCCATGGGCTTAACAAATACAAAAAACTGTGCTCTCCAAACCTTGCTATTGACATGTAGGATTTGTACTTCCTGATCAAACCCACTGGAGGAACTGTATCAAGTCACAGCATCTCTGAACGAGTATAACTTAGCAGCGAGTGATTAAAATGAGTCTATAGTGTGGTGTTGCTGTGCATAAGTGATGTAAAACAATTTGTTCTGTGGGACGTGGCTGCAGAGACCAAAGGTTAGTGTTTGTTTGGGAAGGCAAGTTTTTTGAACTGCAGGCACCAAAACAGATCATTTGTTGAAGTTTACAGACGACTCATTTTAGTCATTAAATATGCACCCTTCAAGCCTCAGTAAGAAGAATATCAGAACTGTTAGTCAAACTTTAATTCATCTGGTATGAGTTATGGTTTGGCTAAAGACATTGCAAATAAGAGGAGGTATTTACCAAGGACAATCTATTTGTGATAACCTCTTAACACAGCAGGAGACCAAGCACTAGACCATACCCACTTTCTTTATGCATTTTGATTTCACTCTTCTTGTTGCTATTATTTATTATATAACTCCAGAGAACACTAGGGGACATAATTGATCTCTTGAGATTCCTGCAAGCTCTCCATTTCCATGATTAAATGAGTCTATGAATTGTTACAAAGGTCAACACACAAATTAATGTTTTATTAGGCACCAGTAAATTGCTACAATAGCAAACCAAAGTTGTGTTTGTACAGTATTTCACAAATTACAGACAATGAGAAGTACCTTTTGTATGTGGGCACATTAATTCCTCCCCCACCCCAAAACCCCTGTGGTTTCTTGTTTTGTTTGGTTTGTCGTATATGTGAATGGGTCCTGTCTGTCTGAAGGAACATCTCTTTGAAACCACAATTGCTAATTTATAAATGATTTGTTGGTAAGCTCATCTGGTGCACTCAGCCTTGAACTCACCTAGGTAGTCCAAAAAGAATTGAGAGGGAGACAAGAAGATGAAAAACATTGCCTAGGTAGGGCATGGGTGGAATATATATCATATCTCTGAATGTAATGACACTAATTTAATTAAAAATCCAGGCTGGTTGGTACAATTTATAGGCCAATGTGACTAATATTGTTATTCTTATGCAAGCAGAGAAATTAATTAAAACTTTGAAGCTTACTCATTGGCATAGTGAAAGCTCATTTTATGCTGGTGAGAGATTAAGAAAACCTTCTTGGTGGGCTCTTTTGCAGAAAGGGAAAGAAACCCTCCCTGTCCCATTCTCACAACCAGGGAGTGTTTAATTAAAATCAGTGGAGAAAGTAACAGTGGGAAAATGAAAGCAGCAAGAAATATTTGTGTTAATATATTAGTTCTGAAGAAAAAGCCTGGGAATAGCCAGGAGAAGTTGACATCAGCTCTGTTGGTGTGAGAGAGAAATGGGGAACAGCATTTGTTATGGGAGCTACAGTGATGTGATGCCTAAGGAGGGCTGGACCCCAGGGGCCATTGGTATGTGAGGTGTTCTCCCACATGGTAACATTGCAAGATCTACAGATGTTCAGTTTGATGGGTTAATTCTCTACCTGTTTTGAAGCAAAGGATGCCAAAGTTAGGCTCTCTGTATAGATATACATACACTTACACACACACACATACATATATGCATAAATATGTAAATATCTATATGCACATATATATACATATGTATGTACATGGTGTACATAGGGTGTAGCTGCTGGTGTGGGATCCTCTCTAGTCTGAATCCAGCTTCCTCACTAAAGCCACTAGGGTCACGATAGAGCAGAGTTGGCTGAACTAGCACCAAAAACTCTGCCATTGCAACAAGGACAGGTTCAGACCTTCCCAGTCACCTGGATGGAGAGAGATGGAGGTGGTTAGGGCTTGGCTGCACTATGTTTAAGGTGAGTGAAACCTGAGCACCTGGGCTGGGTAGGAATTTTCAGTATCTCTAAAGAGGATTTCATATGAGGTTTAGTATCAGCAGGGTATAAGGAGGGGAAGTAAATTTCAAAGGTAGCAGAATAGCTCAAATTGCAAATGTTTCCAGCTCTGGATATTGCTGAGGACTTTCTTCTGATAGACTTTTCCCTTTGAACATGATGATAGAAAAAGGTAGTAAAAAACCCCAAATAAACAAAGGAAGAAATTTACCTTCACTTCTAGCCAGATCAAGAGGGTAAACAAGCACATTATATATTCATGGAGTGGAAACAGTGGTCTTGGCAAGTAGAGGGAGCTGTTTTTCCCTCACGTTGTCAGTTTTCACATAATGTAAATCTTTTGAGTCTGAATGTTTTGCTTGAAACCCAACAGCCAGCATTATGCTTGCATGTGACCATCCCATGTATCTCTGGAGGGGAAGCGGTTTATACTGGTAGCCACCAAGGTTTCTGAGGAAAGCTCAAACACAGCGAAGTGCGTTATAGGGTCTGCAAGTCCAAAGAGTATATATACAAAAAGAATTCGGTATTTATTAAGAACCAAGCTAATTACCATGCTAATTATTTCTGGGGACAGGTGTGTGAGGCTGATGTTAGTGAAGTCTGATTTTAAGCACTTGTAGTGGGTACCAGGATTCAAGGGATTCTCTGTGGGATGTTGCAGGCTATCTTACAGCCATGGGTCACTTCCTCCCAGCTCGAGCCTGCACTGCACTATGCCTAATATTCCAGATGTGCTTCCCCCAACATCTGGCTAATGGAAGTAACTGCTCTTCCTCAAAGTTTGGTACCCTCTGCATTTAGGTATCTTTGCCAAGCTGATCTTCAGCCTCAGGCTGTCCTGACACTGCTGTTTCCCTGTGATGACAAGTGAGATGGGCCTTTTTATGAGTTTTTAGCACTATATAGTCACACTTCAGCAGTTACTGTTAGGTCCAATGTGTGTTTCTTCCTTCAAAATATGGGAACAGATTCATCCTGGCTGCCAACAGAACTGCAAAATGACAAATGTAGTTCATATTTAGGCCAGAGCTCAGAGTCACTTGTCTGTCTGCATTGGCAGAGCTGTTTTTCCCTTGCTTGGCCTTCCTCTCATTTGTCTCCAAAATAGCCCTCATTTTGTGTTCCTCTGTACACTGTTGGGTTGGCATTTTCCATATATCAGCTCCTGAGGCTACATCTAAACCAGTAAATAAAATGAACCAGGGATTGTTCGCTGGCCTTCGGGCAAGTAATGAAGCACAGATCATGCCTGTACTTCTGACCTGGTTTCCTTCCCAAAACAATGTGGCTTTTGTCCATGTGTCAGCTGGACACAGTCCCAGGCCTGTGCTCTCTCCTGAACCAGACCTGGGTGTTGTCTAGGAGAATCGTGGACCAAAAGTATACCAGGAAGGGTGCCAGCAAATTAATGGCACATGTGATCAGGGGACAGTGCACAAGCCTCACTTAGTCTGCTCGTTTAGATGCAAGTACTTAAATATGAGCCTTGGATTTTAACAGCAAATCTCATAGATCACCTATGGAAGTGGCTGAAGACTGCTTGTGTATGTACATATGTATATCACTGAGTAAAGAATTCAGTGGGACCTCAGAAATAACCAGGGGAGATGAGTCTGCTGAAGATGTTGATGTCTTTTGATGGAAATCAGAATTGAAGTCATCAGCAAACACATCAAAATGGAGGGAACTATTCCAAAGTGAGTTAATGGGTCAAGGTAGCAGTGGGAAGGGGCTGCTGATTCCTCCAACTGCAGGGAGACACAGGAGGCAGCTCTACACGAAAGGAGAAGTGGATGTCACAGTACATCTCAGAAGTATGGAAGAAAGGACTATATTTTCCACTTAAACAACTAGCCAGAGGCACCAGCAGCAGGTTTGAACTCCAGCTCCTTGAAGAAGACATAAGGACAAATATGACTTCCTCTGAGCTTTGCAACAAGCCGAGAACAAATGAGAAGGTGGTAAGATTTCCAGCTATAGTTCAGATATATCAGCAGAAAATCAGGAGTGAGTAACATGTATGCAGTGGTCTGTCATGGTGCAGACACCTGCACGGAGTGACAGACTGACTGACAAAATCAGCGCTTTTCTTTTGCAGCCAGTAAGAAATGTGCCTGTTTGTTACGAGTTGGTGAACAGAAGGATGAAGAAATCGCTCAGAACTTTGACCTTCCCATAGGAGGTCCCCCCAGGCCATCAGCCTGTTGTGTCTTTTTTTCACCTGTTTCCAGTGCTTTTCACTGTTCTTATTTCCTTTTCACTGTTCTTATTTCCATGACAGTAAGGGCCAGAGCAGCTCCCCTCTCTCAGTACCGAGCATACAACAAGCAGTTTTGCAGATAGGCTCTCTCCACCCAGCAGCTCCAGTTGTAGAAACAGCTATACTTTTTACGGACTACCTATAAGCACTCCTGTACATGTTGCAGTGAGAGTGGTAGTTAACATTTGACACACTTAATGATGTGCTATACTAATTGCTTGCATTAACTGATTGCATGAAGTATTGGCCTGCTAGTACTGAGAAATTAAGACAATTTTAAACTCAGCAACTGTTAGTCAAGAAATTTGCCGTGACAACAGAATGGCTGTGGTTTTCCTGTCCACCCAAAGAACAAAGTCCCCGGTCACAGCAGGTGATTGGCAAATACTAATGAAGCAGCTGATGCACGAAGGAGTCTTTGCCTGGTACACTCAGTCAAACGGCCTGAAATGCCTTTCATCAAGAGATTCCTAGTGGACCACATGGCAATGCTGTTCTGAGGAGGAAACTTTGTGGAGGAAATGCTACAGAGCATTGTGAATATACATGTTTTTCTTCGGGGAATTCTATTTCAAATAACAATTTCAGATTTTCCAAATTGTGGTATTTTAAACAAAAAAAATTGTAAGGGAGTCCCATTTGTCACAAAACAACGTATTTCATATCAGAAAATTTAAAGCATCCTTTTGTTGTAGGTAATTCTTTTTTTCATTTTTGTGTTCCTCTTCTGAAATGTCATTTGGAGACTTTATGGTGCAGTATTTAAAATATATTTTCAATTTTGGAACAGAATGTAATTTAGATATGTTGACATGTCTAGCAGAAGGAAAATATGTTTTCACAGCTAGCAAGAGTTATGGATGCATTTATTACAGATGGGCCTCAACAAATCGTGTAGTTGTGAATAACTTTGAACTTGAAAGCTGTTTCAGTATAAACTTCAGCTCTTTGCCTGGCTCCTAACTTTGTGATGGACAAAGTCAAAACCTGGAATCTTCCACCCTCAAACACTGTGAATATTTTTAATTCAAGTAACTGGAATCCTGGTCATGGACATGGAATAAAAAGATGATCTCCACATCAAAAGCTTATGATCTACATGCATTTCTAAGACAAAGATTATGAATGTGTAGAGACAGGGAAAACTTTGGTGAAAGTAGCAGACAATCAGCAGACAGCAACTAATCTTACCAAAAATTTAAGTTTTGTCAGTATTTCTTGTATCTCCCATCACCAAAGGAAGTTTTACTAAGATTTTGGAGCTAGATATGTACTACATAATACTGTGGTTTTTTTAGATTTCAGTCTCTGTCTAAGTTAGGTTTTCAGGCCAGAAGCACCATATTCACAGAAGTACTGCAGGCTAATAAAAAATACAATTCTCAGCTTAATCTCAAGATGGGAGCAAATGCTAGAGCATTTCCTGCCCCTCACTTACTTACTATTCATCGAAAACAATTGCTCAGAAGAATGATCCAGAGCAGTTCTCGCCTATCGTGTTCCTCAAGGCCATACCAGGGGAAGGAGAGATCATACCAGGTTTCCCTCGGCCAGCTGAATATCAATACTGTCATTCAGCAGACCATCATATACTGGGAAGTTCTGGCCCCACCATGTCCTGTACTGTGGTGAAAGCACAGTGCACGCTGCCTGGTGTCCTGAGTAGCATCACAGACTCTCCAGATGAACAGGGGTGTAAAGAACCCACCCCAACTTCTAACTGTTGCTGCTCCCAACATTTGTTCTGGTGTCAGTGAGGACTCTGAGGTTAGCTGCGTGTTTATTTATTTGTTTTTAATCCTGGGATGCTGTGTGATCTTTTTTAAGCCTGGAAATGCAAAATGCAGCTTTGTCTTCAACAGTTTGTGTGAGTGGCAGTGACTGATGTTTTTTGGAAGGACACCCCAGGGGCCAGGAGATGTGTGTAGTCAAGTGTTTGTCCGTGTATTGGTTAGCAACATTTGAACTGAGTGGGTTTCCATTATTCCATATGTCAGGAAGAACATTTGCACTTCCAGGCCACTAGATGATGATGATACTGTAATTACAGCTGTATCTTAATTAACATTCCCACATGAATAAAACATTAGTATGATTATTCTTAGCTTTTTAACCACTGGGCTTTGGTTTCATCTCTTTAGAGCTACTTTTCTTAACCAAACCAAATCATGCACTGTAACAAATGAAAAAGAGAAATAAACACACAGCATCAGTTCATCAGTTGAGTAGGAGATTGGTTAAACAATAATGAAGTCCCTCTGAAAACTCGCTGGCAGAATCATGCCCATAAGAGGAGATCTGTGAGTTTTGAGCCCTCACTTCATGCTCCTGCTAGGTTTGCAAGGGCCTGCTACGTCTGCAACTTAGATTGCAAAGACTGGATGTGTAATTATGTCTTTCCCACGGGGAAAAACAATTTGCGCGTGCAAATCTTAATGTTTTGCGTTTACACAAAAAACTTAAGGCCTTAGGAGGAATGTCTGCGTAAGAGCTTGGAGTCTAAAATGGTGCCGAATTGCAGCCCCATTTGCGAAGGGCTTAAGACCGAGGGGTTCCCATTCCTCTGGGTTGCTGCCCTGCGCTCTTCACGCTGCGGGCTGGATGAGTAACTGCTCCTGAGAGCCTCAGGCTTGAAAAGCCTTTTCAAGTATGTCTATACTGAAGCCAGAGGTGTGACAACTGCTCGCAGAAACTTAGCTGAACTAGCTTTACACCGCATGGGCCAAGTGTTGATACTGCTGTAGCTACGGCAGTGTGGAGGTGGGCAGCAGCTGCAAAGAGTCTGATTCTGTGCGAACGCACAATTTGCTTGCCCAAGTTCAGCGCAGTTGCCGATGTCTGAATATCAGCACCAACTGGCTAGGGGATGTCTGCTTTTGCTGTAATCTTTCCTTTCCCAGTAGTGTTGGCAGAGGGAAGAACGGTATTTGGTAGGTTTGTGGGTTAACTGCTCACATGCTATCCGTCTATGTGATTTTTAAACATTGTAGAGTGAGAGAGAGAGAACAAAGACTGCAGTTCCTGGCTTTTTGGGAAACCTGGTAATGGCACCACACCACCTCTCTCTGATGATTTGCTGATTCTTAGAGTCTTTGTTTTTTACTAGCCCTAGTTATTAGCCTTTTTATACGTAATAATTTTTGAATCCTCCTGCCAGTTTCAACCAGATCTGTCAAGGTGAAGTATGAAGATACTAAATTCTTATAAGTTTCATAAAAGAGATGTTTCAATCAAAGAGAAAGAGAAACCTCATCATCTTCCCATCAAAGAAAAAGTCAGTAGCATGACTATAATGATGCTACTAGATATATAAGCATCTTCCTCTGGGAAGGCGAATGGAAAGAAAAGGCTGGGATTGCTTTGAACACAAGAAAAGCATTGGTCAGAGCTCACATTTTCTCAGGCAGAAAAGTTCACTAATGAGTAGATATCAGCAAACCACATTCTGCTGTTCATGATCATTAAATAATCTACCCTGATTATTTAAGGAAGCAGAGTGAGTTTCAGACTCTGGCGCAGCACACATGTGCAGTGTGTTGGGAAAAAGGGACTTTGCCATTTGTTCGTGAATCCTCGGGACATGACTGTGAGTGCCGTCACTGTCAATATCTTTCACCATGTGTTTCTAAAAGGACTCAGCGCTGCAGAGAGTGCAGGCTGTGAAATCTGTTCACAACGATAGTTTGCAAGTTAGTACCGCAGTGACTGTAAATAGCCTGACCCCAACCTTGAGTCATAATAAAAATAATAATAAGCAGTTACACGGTCTCATTTTAGCTATTGCGGTGATAGCCTTCCAAGGGATGCATGTGGCCATACTTTGCTGACTGGCCTGGCCTCTGCCTGAAAGCTAACTGCTGTGTTGATTTTGTGATTGGTGTGAGAAGATAAACAGGAGAAAAATGACAGTAAATAATTTCTGAACTAGGCTTGGAGGAAAGGATTGTCCAGGTTCTCTGTGGAGCCTCTAGTTTGAGAAGCACCCACTGCCTGTGTGCCAGTAAGAGAAAGCTCCACCTGTGTCTTGCACAGGATTGAGTCATCTTCACTCAGGTAAATCTGAACTAATGGGAGCTTTGCTTTGACACAGTAAGGTATTTATCTTGCCACTCTCCTCCTCTTTGTCTGTCTTCTGTCCATTGCGAGACACCAAGATTTACAGTAGCTCATCTATTGCAAATACCGACTTGGCCGACTTGGACTCACAGGCTTCATGGGTAGCCAGAAAAAGCTCTGCATGGTAAAAGGTAACATTTTAAGTGCATTTCCTCCTTTCATATCTCAGCCCAGAAGAGATTTCTCACTGTGTATAGCAACACACATATGCAACGGGAATGGTGTTCAGCTCCCTTGCAAACATCGGGAACGTACCACTGAACACAGAACTACATTGTGGAGCCTCTCGCCACAGAAAGTTACAAATGCCAATGGAAATAAATGATCTAAAGAAGCAATTTGACATATTAATGGAAGATAAGTCCATCAAGGCCATTAAACCCTGTGCTACGGATGCAATTTCTGAGACTGGAAATACCTACCTGGGAACAACCGTTTCCTTGGAAGGTTCGGAGGGGACAGGATTGCTCTACACTTGTGTGGTTTGCAGTGTTTCCTAAGCATCTAGAGCCTGCCAGTGAGCAAATGGACTTTTGGTCCAGGACTGTAAGGCTGTTCGCCCATCTCTGTGCATGCCTAGAGAGCAAATCTATGGTCTGAAATGCACATGTGAGCCCAGGAATGAATTCATAAGGCATACATAAATACGTATTAATTCAGGCCATCCATTCTATACATTTTATCTCTTCCTTGTAGTAATTTGGCAATTCCCACCTCTGCTACCAGGTGATGGAGAACTTTCATTCTTCATCAAATCCTGTTTACTTCAAATGGCTTTCTGACACCTCTAGGTGTCCCGTTCACTGCAGACTGTGGTCAATATTATTCAAATGTGACGTGGAACCTGGAAAAAGAATTAAATTATACCTGCAGTTCCCTCCTACCCTGGAACAAGGATCTAGACCCAGACATCATGCTGGCCTTCGTGTGATGAGCTATAACAAAGCCTTAAGACCATCCATGTTGCTGTCTCCCACTGTATTTTGAAATGTGATGTTGAACCTTCTAGCCTAGGTAATTTTTAGCTATACTACAGAAAAGGCAAATGAGTGCAAATCAAAACTACCTTGACTCACTTGTCAGCCATTTCCTGATTTTATGGGCTTAGGGCTTTCTCATGAGGATAAGTATCCAGCCAGCAAGTGTACGAAGAGACTCATTAGAGAGGAGATGTGCCAAGTTGAGTCTGAAACTTGTCAGCCCACGGCCAACTCTATAGTTGGGTAGAGACACGTGGGAAAGATTCTCTATTATTACATTTAAACTTGATTTTGCCTGGCTTCCCATTCCAGTGGCAGAGCAGTCTAGTGCTGCGGAGGGTAAAAATGCAAGTTACAGAGGTCCTGTTGGGAGGATGATAGCTTTGGTCATACAAGGGTTTTCTTCGATGGTAGCTGTTTCTGTTCTCTTAAAAAAAAGGCCCATTGGCAAAGACAGCATAAAAACACTCTTATGTAAAACACTGGATTAATCTCCTGAGAAACTGGCAGGGGAAGCGGTCTTTGCCCTCTCTTAAATTATATGTGCTCCCCTGCTGCTACGATAAAATAAAACGAAAAAAATCTTCTCAATTTTTCTTTCACCAGTGTGTTAAGATATTGTCAGGTCAGTCCTGGTGGTAGGTTAGTAGATGACTAATAGCTGTGTTTTTTAATTAAATGCTATCAGGAGAGGATGATAGATTAGCACCCCCACCCCTTGCATTTCCCAGAACATTTCAAAATTACTTTTTGAAAAATGGACTTTAAAAAAAAACAGAAGGCAAAAAGAATGAAACAATGATGGGAATTCCTTATCCCTCTCTTTGGTCTAGAATAAGAGCTGTCTGTCTGTTAGAGATGGAAAAGTTTATTTATTTATTTATTGCAGTTAACCCAATGTAGGCCTGATTTGTACCTGGTTGGGATTTCAGCTGCTAAGCTGGATTTTGTATTGGTAGGCCTCTGTTTTATTGCAGGCATTTCTACTGCCATAGGAGAGCTTTTCCCTGATAAACTAGCTCCTGGCAGCAAACATGGATGAGTATGCTGGAGTCAACTGCTTCAGCTGGTGTAAAAAGCTGATGATTGTCAGTGAAGGGGGAAGGAGCTGGCCCAGAGGTTTTATTCTGCACTGTTTTACATGAGAACTAACCCTTAAATTCAAGATTCCCGATGAGGAGTACTTAGACCTCACTTTTCTTTCTGCTGCAGATAAACACTGAGTATTTCCCAGAGGGGAAGACATGAAATGCAGGACTTATCTTGATAATTAATCTTGATAACATCTGCTATGCTGACAGCCGTATGTGGACTGAATGTCCAGACTCACTCTAGAGGGAATGGGCAGAACTAGGCCATTCTGGACAGTCCCATGGTTCATACACCCACTCAAGGTCTTTGCTTGCACCACGGCTGTAAAGTGGGAAAAATACCCACCATTGTTCTGACCTGAGCATTGTGTGATGAATATATTACTGTGGTCAGGTACCAGCACAACTAGTTGCTTACTGCATACCTTTCTTTGCCCTTGCAGGCAGTAAGCTGCAAACTCCATTGCCTACTTTGCCTTTGTGGTAGAAGTGTCACGAAAAAAATCCCAGCACCTCTTCTACTTTCCATATGCCTGAGAACAGATGTTATCTCAGTTTCTCGCCTTGCAATCTAAAATAATTTAAAAAAGTGTTATATCTAAAGAAGGGATGTGGGTATTTTGGATATATATAGCTGCAATACTTGAAAATGCTAAAATATGAACACAGAACGAGCCCTGCATTTCCTACCGTGAAGAGATTTTCTGAGAGCGGATGAGGAGACACCAAAGGAAAGGAAACACTCTCCTTATGCAGAAGTAGTTCATAACTCAGGGCTACTGTTCTGCACCTACATGAAATGAGTCTTCAGAGTCTCAAATTCTTCTTTAGGTCGGCACTGAAATCAAATATCTCTGTTCAGCTGACAGGATCACAACTTCCTTCTAGAAGATCTCTGCCCCATCACTCCTCTATTCACCTTTTTATTACGGCTATTTGTTAGAGCATAAAGACAGAAGAACATGGGGTCTAGACCCTCCTCGACTTTGAACAAAAACAGCTTAAAGAAGTTTGCATCAGAAAATGAAGGCAGAGTAACTAAAACTTTTGAGAAGGTTTAGGTTTAGGTTGTTTTCAGTTGTTCTTAAATTCTTCCCAAGCTGCATCTTAGGTCCCTGAGTGCTGTTCTGGATGTTGCGCAGATTGAGCAAGTGGCGGGGAGCAGGGAAGTAACCTACAGACAAAATGAGCACATCATTAGCTTTTTATCTTCATTGTTATTTCTATTAGTCAAAGTTTTGGTTCCCATAAGCTGGGTAGTTGTAATGAAAAAGACGCAAACAGTTTGTACGGCAAGCTGTGAATGTGAGAAACTGGAAAATTGGGCTAGTTCCCAGACTGATGATTTTTTATTTTAAGAAATATATTTATATCTCTTCCTTTTAACTGAAAAGGTGTGTCCATGATTAAAGACAGGAAAGCCCTCTTTATTTTTTTTCTTTTTTATAAATGATCTGCTGTATGTCTTTTTCCCTGTGTCTCCTCTGTCTTTGGATATGACATGCACACCCCATATAATACACATAATATTTCAAAGCTGCAGAGCCCTGGTTATTAACATGGTGGTGCTACCTTCCTGGATGCCTTATTGCAAAAAATCCTAAGCTGCAGTGCACATGCCAACAAATCTCACTTACATGTAGTGCTGGGTGAAAATATGATAGACGCTCTTTTCTCTGCCACCTATATCAGTTCTGTCTAAGGAAACTCAATTGGACTGCCCTTCTCCTGTAGATTAATTTTTACCAATTAATTTCTAAATCCATTTAGAGTATATTACTAAAAAAGAAAAAAAAAAAAAGATGCAGTTGTTGCAGTTTGCGTTTCCTTGAAATTTTTCTCCTGGATCTGCTTTGAGCACATCAAAATGCCACTTCAAGAGTGAAATAAAAGGAAAATGCAGCAACGTTGCTGGAAAAGTGCCTGCGTCAGAGTTTACCTATTTTGCATGAAGCATGGTGACACAGACAGAGAGGCCTTGTATGCCTGTCACGGTGCCCTGTGGCCAGTGACAGAAACACAAGCATTTCTAAATTAAAAGAACATTTCTATATTAATTTATCACTCTGGTACACACAGGGCTAGCTATTTTCCAGAAGCCAGCTACAGAGCCTCACATAGCTGACTGAGCTCAAAATGTTATGAAAGAAACACAGTTGCTTTCCTGATGTGATGTATCTGGCCTCGTGAAAGGGCATTTTGTTTAGGTATTGCATAGAAATCCTAGAAAGTGCTTACGGACACAGATACAATCCCTGGGGGAAGTCCACAAACCTGAGCAGAGAAAGTGGCGTAAATCACAGGACTTAATGTGCAGCTCATAAATCCAACGTGCGTATGAATGTCTGATAAAGCAGGATGATGTCTAAAAGGGCTGAGTTTTACTTTGCATAACATAACGTGGCGTTTGAATCAACACAGCAGTGAATCCAGCTAAGATTTGCATCTCATTTTTTAACTCATCCACACTATGAGTGGGATAGACTCTGATTTTGACTACATCGATGTAAAGAAGAGAAAAGCCTTAGTCTCACAATGGTTACTCCAAATGTAAACTCTTGCATGTGAGATGAGGATCTAACCCCATGCCAGTTCTGAACTGTGCTCACTTTACATAATATCAGCCTAAAAATTTATAAAGCAAACATCTGTAGTTGCTATTCACAATAATCGTATTCATATATATGAATGCATAATTTATATTTACATATTTTATATTTGCATATTTTGAAGGCAAAATGGAAGAGGCGATATACCCATAATTTTTAGTATATCTTGGGCTGTCTGAGAGATAAAGTTTTACTAGACTATGGTTGAATGCTGGTTTATGTAAGAAGAGTCTGATAGCCTCTCAAACTCAGATTTTCACAAGTGGTCAGTACATACCTAATCAGGAATTAGCTACCAGAATGCCTTTCCAGTGGTAGCAGTTGCAACACTTGTTTTCTGGAGCTGTCAGTGGAAGTGAATGTTCCTCCCTAATTTCTTAAATATTCCTTCCCAAATGACTTCTTTCTCTCAAAGGTTTAGATTTAACCTACAGAGAAAAGATATGCAGGGAGAGATCACTGTTGTCCAGTTTTCCACAATCTGAAGAACATTTTCATGAACAATCTCTACATGCAAAGTGATTCCCATCAGTGGGACTCACTGTAATGTTGTAACCCCTGTTCCTCTCTCTACATGGCAAAAAACAGGTTTTTGTTTGCTCCCAGCTTTATTGATGGCGACTCTTAGACTCTGTTGTGATCTCTGTTATTTCTGCTGGGCTTTTAGGCCTGTGGGTTTGGCCCTGCTGCGTGGCTTGTCCTCTCCTGTTCATTTGCACAGGGAGACACAGATGCTGCCCCATAAATTATGATGCCAGTTGTTACAGCTGTAGCACAGCTAAATGAAGCCATCCAGGTATGCGCGCTGGAAGTCTGTTCTTATTTACACCCTGTTAAATTACAAGAAACTCTATGGGCCTCTCAGACTTAGTCTTGACTTACATCAGTGTATGTCGATAGATTTTGACCCCAGGGACTAGACATGGCAAACATAGTCTACCTGGCATCATGCAAGCTAAACAAATACATATCCTGGCTTCTTTTTTATTTCTGCCAGCTTGGGTGCTGGCAGAATTATTAAATAATCCCTCTAAATTTACTGTCTCATTTTTTGTAAATGCAACGTGGATGTCTATGATTTCAGGACACGGCTGAAACAGTGATTCTGAAACTAACTCATTTTCCTTATCCATCCTAGCATATTAGCCATGGAAGGCAATAGATGCTTTTTTCTATTCCAATACAATTAGCCGTAACATATGTTTGCTGCATAGTAATTTATTCTAGTGGAGGAAGACAATATTTTCTTAATGATGCATGCCTATGGAAAAAGATGAAGGGTCTCTGCTTTAACAAGCATAGGCAGTTGGATGAGAAATCATTGTTTTCTTTAATCTATCTCAAGCAGACTCAATAAAGTTACTCGGATATGTTTGGTTCTCAATAAGCATATCAATGATCTCTTCTCCTTGCAACATCCAGCGTTTAACTTGCACTTTTGGTGATAGGAAATGATAAGGGATGTTAATGCAGAAGAATTCCACTCTATTTACTGACAACTGTAAAATTGTTTTATATCCTGCAGCAAGCTGTCATGTAAATTTTGTGATTTGGGCTTTAATCTATAGAATTGTTCCTGTTTAAAGAAAACTCACTCCAAAGCATGGTTGTAGCCGTCATATAGTGCTCCCAAGAGAAGAGGGACATACACACGCAGTAAAGAAATGGATGTTGTACATTAGTGCTTTTTTCTGATATCTAAAGTCTTAATTCTAACTTCTAAAATATATTCTGGAAGAAAAAAAATAGTATTTGAATCTCTTGGAAGATCAGACTCTCCCTGATAAGTATATCAAATTTCTGTACTAGTGAAAATTCTTGTTTCATAAATACTCATTGCCAGTTTACAAAAAGCAGCAACGTGACAGATGTCAGCAGTCACCTGGCAATCTGGGTTCAGTGTGGGATATTACAACTTCATGAAATTGAAGACATCACAAATAAATAAACAGCAATAGCCAAAAAGAGGAGGCCTATGCTGCATCACTTAGCCAGGGAAAGGCCCGATGAAGTTGTTTTTGCAGGGAAGAGCTGCTTACATCTCTGTGTTGAGACTTTCCTATGGATATCCAGACATGTTTGCCCACAGAGAAGTCCTCAGTTTTCTCATGTGAATGTTTTTCAGCCACTTTCCCATCAGGGACCACATCATACTGGAAAATCTGTTGTGTTGCGGGTTTGCTCCACTTTCACTGGGGCTTTTGCACCAAGGAGTCCATCAGCTTCCTCGGAGGCATACTGGGAACACAACAGTGAGGCTGCAGATACAGAAAGCCAACATCCTCCTGATGGTGCTAGACCCTCAGCTGAGGGTACAGTATCAGCCAGAGACGAGGGTTGTCCTTGGGGGTGGTGGAACCATGTGTGGTGCCTTCCCCGTAGCCTTCAGCCGTCAGGGCAGGCTGCAGCGGTGGGAGCGCTCTGCAGAGATTGCCACCCTGCGGTAACCTCTGCCAGGGGCCCCCTTTAAAAGAGAGCCACTTCTCACATAAGGTTTTCAACCCTCAGAAGCCTGCAAAATTAAACTAGGCTTTCTGATGCAAGCACGACTCAGTTGGCTTAGCAAGCGGTATGCCGATAAACGAGACAAGGAGGAGGGCAGGAAGGTAGAGAAACCGTGCAGCATCTCATTCTGAGGCACAGCCACCAGCACTCCCCTGCTCCTTCCCTTAGGAGGCAGCTCACTCTTTCCTCTTCCCAGGGAAAGTCCATAAGCAGAGTCCACCACTTTGCAGCATACAGAAGGCATTTAAAATGTCCCATTTTCTTTCTATTCCTGTTGTCTTTGATGGTCCCCAAGGCTGGAAGTGATGCCTTCAATTAGGCGTAGTTTTTTTTGGCTCACATTCCTTACACTGTTAAAATTATAAACTGTACATCTCTCAGTGACAGGCTGCCTTTTCTTTTTTGTCAGAAATTTTCCTCAAACATAATAAATCAATAGATCTAAGGCCTCCCCAAAGCTTCTTTTATTTCTTTACTCTTTTGCCCATCAGTGTATTCCTCCTTTCAGACTGCTTTTCCTGGGAGTTCTTTAGATGTGGGATACAGAGGTGCCTCTTTTCTCTTCTATGAATTTTTAAGAATTTAAATAATCAGCTGTTGCTGGGGAACAAGAAGTTCTCTTGAGATAAAGTTTTCTTTATCTCAAGATGAACCAATATCAACCAGTGTTCACGTCTGCTGGCATTTCAGAGCCCAGGAAATCCTAGTGTGGCTCGCCATAAAAGCTTTTTTGGCAATGTTCTGCATGAAAAGCAGCAGTCTCACAGTGCGATGGCAGCGGTGGGTCTCATCGATGTCCCCAGTCCAAGGTGACAGATAGGGCAGTGTGTCACACAGGCCAGGGCAAGGATGTAACATCTCTGCTTGTGTGGGACGGGGTCTCCTTACATTTGAAACAAATTAAGGGTAGTGGGAAATGCCAAGAAATGTGATGCAAAGAATGCCACAGCTGCAGCTGTGTTGAGTTGGAGAGTGCACGTGTGAGTAATAAGCATTACCAGAGTCTGGAGGGAGGGTGGGATATGTAGGACCTATGTGTCTCTTTTGCAGGCACCAAATAACAGCTCCCGGTCTTCAGTGCTTGTCCTCGTGCAAGGCTCTAGCAGGGCCTGGATTCCTACTGGAGTTTTGACTAGCTGAATTTTGGAGCATCAAATTTTATTTATGTGGGGGATTTTCTTCTTTTTCTCTGCCTTGCTTCAAGAGGTGCTAAGTATTAAAATAACAGCGAGGAGGGGGAGAAATCACATCTTGGCATTTCTCAGTGAAAATCTGCCAGACATTTAATAAACTGTTTTATGCTGGAAACGTTTGAAGAATGACTCTTCAAACAGTGATAATACTTAATCATTAAGCTTTCAAATAGTCTGGCCTGACTGCCTTAACCTTTGCACTGTGCAAGTGAAAACATAAGGCATAAACTAAATGCCTTCCTGCAGTAGCTCCATTTGGCGGCATTGCAGATTAGGCCAGGTATGAATTTACCCCATGGCTTTTAGCTCCTTTCTAATACCAAGTTACCGTGGCTTAGTTTGAACCCCAAAGCCTGATATAAGACTCCCAATAGAGTTAATTACTCAGCTTTTTATAAAAATCCATTTCCCAGTCAACTCACAAAATATTTCATCACAGTAGCAGTCTAAACGGTCAGTTAGGGGACCAATTAATCAAGTTGGCAATTTAAAAATATAAAACCACATTTTATAATAGTGTAAGACATCAAGGTATTAATTTTAGTTGCACTTGGCATACACAGACATACATGCAGAGTATCTGTCTACAGCTTGACTTATTACATTTAAAATGAATAGCTTTGGAAATCAACTTTATTAGACTTTAGTATTTTAAAACATAAAATAAAGTGAAAACATTAGTTAATAAAGACTTTTAAGTTCTTGATAAAGATGCCTGAAGGGAACATATAGAAACCCTGGTGCCTTGTATATTGTTCACTTTTTGCATGGACCAGCTTAGTGAGTTTGAAACAGAAATGATTTAGATTTATGAAGGATATAAGTGGATGAAGCTCGTGGCCAGTTATCCCATTTGCCTGGGAATGAATGGAAGTTACTCCATGGTCTGCAATATGCTTTGGATCAGAAAAATAAACCCATGGCTTCTGTCTCAATTAACGACAATAACAACAAAAAGAGAAAAGGAGTGAGAAGTTATCTTCTGAGAGACTAGTGGAAATTGCAGCGCTGAGAAACTCAACCGCGAGCCATTCCCGGCAGAGCGATGTGCTCTCTCCTCACCACCAAGACCGGTGCGCAGACGATGCCGAAAGCCGAGCTGTGTCTCGGGTTTGCGTAGCGAGGTAGGCAGCCGCGCGCTGCGAAGCGGCTCGGTTGACCACAGGCTGGTCGAGCGACGAACGTGGGTCCTCGCTTGCAGCCCGGGTGCTGCGTGAGCGAGTGAGCGAGCTGGAGCCACTGCAGACCGTCACGAGCAGCACGGCGTGGTCCTCGTGGGAAGCAGCTCGCTTGGAAACCAGGATGGTCTGAAGGTCGAGGTGCCAAGGTAGCGCTGGACACGTGCTGCTGCTCCTGCCTCCGTGCCCCCCCGAGCGGTTGCTCTCTGCCCCGGTTTCTTCATCTGGGAAGTGAGGAATCTGGGTAAATATTTCTCATTAAATAGACCCTGTTATACTTTCCCAGAAATGATTAATTGCATTAATCTGTCATTTTCTGGACTATTGGTTAGAGACAAAAACAGCAAAACACTGTTAATGTTTAAAAACTTTGTATGTGTGTGTATATATACACACACATATGTAATGTGTATACACACACACACACACACACACACACACACACATACATATTTATATGTATATATAGTCCCAGCAAAACAAGGGAATTTGCAATTAAAGGAACATTTTCTAAGCGCATTCTGTGCCCCAAAGAAGACAAATGTTTCAGCAGGAACTTTTGTTATAAGACATACTTGCTTTTGAGATCTGCAGCTGTTAACTTATGTGTCATTGGGGGAAGTGGCTTGGGGAGAGGTTAGAGAGCGCCCAGGACAGTCAGCTGCAGTTTGATGCCTGTAGAGGCATTACACCCGGTGGCAGCTGTATGGGCACAGGAAGATGAAACATCGAAGGATGATTATGGCTTCGTTGGGGAAATTCACATCACTGTCAACGTATCGTAGCAAGTAATGCCTGCATATGAAGAAAGATCTTGAAAAGCAGAAATGGGGGCACTGTGGTACTCCCACTGACACCTTTTTTTAACTCGCATTTGACGAGATTCCCCAATGCTGCTTGTATCCCCAGCAGACTCCCTCCAAGCGCTGAGCTTTGCAGGAGGTTTCTGGACTTACAGTCAGGAATGGCCCCTGCGTTATCATTTCTATCTGATCTTAGGGTGTTACTGGCAATTTGTACCAAGAAACAGAGTAGGAGCACGGGAGCAGGCAAACCAAGACTTTGGTGAAATCTGTATTTCATTTCTTCCCCAAGTGCTTACACCAGGCAGCTTCCCTGGGCATTGCAGATATTGTGCTGGCTTTAATTCAGAGCTTTCACTGCCTCATTTCTTTATTGCTACTAAGCCTCCTTCCTTTTGCTGCGGGTTCAATTTCTCAAAATGTAGATTTTTTTTCCAGAGGTTTCTCCCTCTCATAAAAGATTCTTCCTTTGTTTTTTTTTTTCTTTTTTTGAAGGCATAATCTCAGGACCTCGTCTGAACTCTCCCGTGCTAAGACATTAATCTGCATTGCATAATGTTTCAGAGCAAATAGCCCTGGAGTGAAAGCAAGCTCTCCTGCCTGTATTTTACTCACTTCGCTCCTCTCAGCAAACAGAGATGACATTTTTGTGCACAATAGGCTAACACAAGAAATAGAGGGGTACATTCTGGGAGGGTTTTGTGTTTGTAAAGTTCTCCTACTATTTTATAAAATGAAGACAAATCCAGCTGGACCTCAATCGCCAAATGACATACCAAACAATTTGTTGGCTGTGGTGCAGCATCAATCCCCACCCTGGGATGGGGGTCAGAGGATAGAGAAAATTTGGTTTAAGAGAAATTGTAGGAAATTAAGTTTCTAGGTAGGATATATTAAACTGGTTCATCATTTACTTTAATCTTAAGGTTTTATTTTCAGCCCAGGTCTTTTCCCATTATTTGTAGCTGCTAACTACTATGCTGACTGGTGCTGTTTAAGTCTAGACAATAGCTGACCTGACAGCTGGTGGACCTGATGCTCATCAGTTCACAGATCTGGAGACTCTCTTATTCAGGCCATTCCAGGTGTGACTTGGGGGTGGAGTTATTCTTTCTCACCTCACACAAAAGCAGCTTTTCTTCATCCTTGGTTTGTCAACTTTCAGCTTTGCAGGCTGAGAAACCTTGAGCACATCATTTTGAGCACATGACTTCAGAGCTAGCTTGGGCTAGGCTGGGGGTCGCTCTGGAATTAGGCATGTCACTCATTGCTTAGTCTTGACTTACCTTCAGCAAGTGCTTTGCAAGCATGACTGTCAATTGCTCCTTGCCATGAAATGCTCTTGTGAATAATTTCATACACCAAACTGGTGATATCTGAAAATTGGAAGTGGAAAGAAGGACCTATTCTAAAAATCTTGTCTGTGACATGCAAAGGTAGGCCAAAAGAGTGTGGCAAACAACATTTCCTGTCCCAGGGTATTTAAAAACTTACCCCTCTTTTAAAAAGTAGAACAAAGGCAGAAGGAGAATAAGTCTCCACGAAGACAGTTGCAGAATACGGCCAAAAAACTTTTTCCAAAGCACACAGGTAGCAATGTGCCTAGCATACCCAGCGTGGCTCTGTCTGAAGCACTTCCATGGCTGGAAATCAGGCAGAAGACACCATGTTCACAGCTGCTCTAGAGACTATGTTTCCAGAAAGTGGATATAGTTGTACTGCCAGAAAAGAAGTGTGGGGAGTTCTCACGTGAAACCCATGGCTTTGTACCAGGCTACAATCTGTGTCAGGGAGCTTCATCATGATGTACAAAGAAGTAGGTATCATATACCCAATTTCTGCAAAAATTCATCTACAGAGTTGCTTTAACTGATGGTCTCTTGTGGGGTCTTTTGCTTCTATAAGTCTGCCTGGGTTCAAGGGATGGAAATGGGCATGGCCCCACTGTTGGGAGAAGCTACCAGAAATGTAGAAGTGATGCAATACCACCTGACAACGTGGCTATTTCAGCAGCCTATCCCTGGGAGGGGGATAGCAGAGGTCAGGCAGCCCTGAGTCGTCTGTCTTGTTGGTGGCCCAGCCCAGAGAAAACTCATCCAAGCTCAGGACCTGGTCACACATGGCCCAGGTACATGGGAAGGGGGTGTTCAGAGGACTGCAGGTGACATTGCACTATCTTCACTCAAAAGGTCCATCTGCCACTGCTCGGGCATGGCCCCACTCAGCAAAATCCCTCTCCTTTCTGAGAGCTACTCCCTGCCTGCATGGCTCTGAAGAGCTGAAATTTGTCCCTCCTGAATCCTGCAAATGCTCTAGCCCATGAGCTGAGCTGAAGTAAGACTTCAGCTACACAGCAGAATCTCAGACCTAAATTCTCTTAGAGTTTAGGAGAGGTGGATTCAATGCTGGGAATTGCTTTCACCCTCGCCAGAGGTAAAGGGATTAGCTGTGAAGCCCTGATCCTGCTCCAGACTCTTCCCAAAGTTCAGGGCAGTCTGGGCTCCTGAGCTGAGGTTCAGGCCTCTGCAGCTGAAAGTGTTTAAATAGGAACGTCCATCACTCGGTGTGAATAAAAGCAAAAGTGGCCCTTTTTAAACAGAGCGATGACTTGATCAAAATGCTGCTTTGTCATATCTGTTTCATAAAAATTTGCCCCCTCCGGGCCAATCCTGCTTGATGTCAATGGTTAATGCCAACCACAGCCTTGTCTCAGTGAGTGCTGCACAAAGCCTTAATTTCACAGCCTTCAAACAACAGTGAAAAATCACCAGGAACTTTCTCTTAGGCTCTGGGATCTCCCTAGCAACCACAGGCCAAGCATACTGTAATTCAATTTATGCCTTGAACTCCTTCAGGAGTCTCTTCTTTAAAATCTGTCACAGTCAACACGCCTTGGGAAACTATTATAAGCGCCTGAACCTTTGACCAGCCGGAGAAAGTAAGCATTAGTATAAATCTAGTAAGCATGTTTGGTCTGTTTTTATGTTTGGTGTATGGTACATTTAACATTCAGCCCATAGCCTCCATCTCTATTCTGCTTGGGAAATCCACCACGCATCTGTCATACTGTCTGCGTTTAAACCGGGCTACCGGGCCCGAATAGAGGCGAGGGGGAAATGCCTCCGCTCAGCCAGAAGAATTGCTTTATGTGGAAATGCACTGACATGGCCCGCGGCTCGTTGGGAGACGGGGTGTCATGGGAAAGATAAGCAGGAATGACCTGGCAGGTTTGTGAATGTCTCAATCCCGGGACTGAAGTGGGTTTACAAAAGAGTGAAAGCTTAGCGGGGAAACACAAATGATAATGAACTGCTCGCTGTGTTTAAATAGCCATCCCCAAATAGTTCTGCCGCGAACATTGTCAAGCTACTTTAGGCAAAGTGAGGTTTATAGGCCTGTAATTTTCAGGGTTATTTGCTCAGGAGCCTTGTGTGAGCATCTTGAAAAAATTATTGCTTTCGCTGGCAAATACCATTTTTAAGTTAGCCACATGACACAATGTCTTATAAATAGGATCGCTCTCTTGTGTGTTAGCTCCAGGTCTCAAGCGTGGTCAGAAGGAGAAGAGACGATCTTTTAATGACTAATGCTTGAGTGGAAAATTGTCTGCATTGCAGATCTAGGGATGGATTCGGGCCAGCGTCAGCCAGTGGAGATCTACATCTGGGGAGGAGGAGGGGACCTGCTCCCCAGGGGGGCCCAAAGCCCATCATACTCACTGACTTCGATGGGATGGGCAGGTGCTCTGCACCTCTCAGGAACTGGCTGCTAGAGATAATTTTCAAGCAATTACTAACTGGCCATATTCCAATCCAATGTAAGTATTTTATCCCAGGAGCCTCAGCCCACCATATTGTATCAGCTAGGAATAGTAAGTCTGTGAAGTGACAGGGGATTTTCCAGTTGAAGCGAAAATAGACGTTGCATTTATACTCTGTTCCCTTGCTCAGCTACAAAGTGGCATCCTAAATAAAGCTACATAGCATAATAACTCCAGGATGCACCTAAATGATGGTTATTACTGACGGCTTATACAAATTGATGTTTACTGAGCAGCTACAAAAAACCTCATCAGTCCGTGAAAGAGGAGGGCATCGCGCTCGGGACAGCGATAGATTTGATCTAGGGCAGTCTTTCCTCACATTGCTTGATACGACTGTATTTATATTTTGAGTGCAGCTGTTTGCTTTGATCTTAGGGAAGCTTTGTGATGCAGGCTGGAGATGGTATTTGGCCAGGCGATATCTCAGTCTACAGTCGGAGAAAAACAGCCTGCAGCTTTTTCCAGCACTTGGAGAAATACTGAGATAAGGAGAGCTTAAAATCAATAAGGGCAAGAGTCTTCGTCTGAGAAGGGTTTTGGCGTTGTTTTGTGCTGGAAGAACCTGCTTTGACTTTAGTTAGACTTACAGGGATTTGGCATCGCAAAACGAATGGCTGTGAAAGGCAGAGCAGGCCTTAAAGAAATGACACGGCAGCATGCAAAGCCATGGAGCTGGAAACATGGCGTTATGATTTAGCTCAGCAAAGCTGGAGCAAATGCCAGCTCAGGGCAATGCAAATCTGTTTTGAGTTTTACCTTCCCCCCGGCCTTTCCCATGGAGTTCTGTTTATTGGCCTGTGCAGATCTGAGTCACAGCTCCTTTGCTGTGGTTCTGAGCCCAGTGACCAGGACAAGGAGTGTTTAGGTGTAATAACACCATGTCACAATTCATTACGGACACAAAATCACTACCGCAATACCCACGGGCTCCCACGAAAGCAGGCTTGTCTTTCATCCTCTCGTCTCCAGTTTAAATAATTCCTCTCTGTTCAGTCAAACTGAGTAGCTTGGTGGAAGAAAAACACACATATTACTAAATAGCCAGAGATTATTATTTTACCTCAAACAATAATATCAAAACTCATCTGTTTCAGTGGTGTGAGGCTAGTTATAGAAGTATCGATTAGCGAAATGCTAGCAACGTCTTTGTAACGGTTTGTGTTCCTAAGAACAATCTAGTCATTATGCTCATTATCTGGTTAAAAAACACAGGCCTGGATTTCCTTCTCGGTCACACTGATGAAGAAGTGGGTTACTCTGTTGACGTTAAAGCTGGGTTCCTGGTTATTTAAGATAAAAGTGCACAAGCAGCAGATAGTGTTGGGTAACGTCATGAGCTGCTCGGAGTGAAAACGGGGCAGAAGAGCCAGGTTTGCCTCCCTGCAGGCTACCCTGCGTGGCTATTTCAGTGGTAAATCAGGGCATGCAGGATGGCTGCATGCTTCAGACCAAAATCTGAGGCATTTGCAAGGCCAGGGAAGTGGATCATAACAGCTCCTTTGCATCAGGGGCATTTTGCTGGCTCTACATCAAGAGGAAAAAAAATTAAATATCATTTATCTTTCTCTGAAGAGTTTATGGGCCAAGTTTTGAGGGATTTATCTTTTTTGGATCGCCTGTTCGCTTGACTGTATAAATACAATACCTGCTTCAGAAAGGAACAACTGTGCTCCTTTCAGCCTTGCAGCATTTCAATTCACAGTAAGTTTATCTGACGTCTCTCATGATTAGCTGTGAACTTATCTCAAGCAAGAGAGAGGAGGAGAGAGAGTACAAGAGCAAAGAAGATAAGGGCCAAACAAAAGATTTTTGTCTCCCTCTGGTTGCTACCTTAAACAAACCCTGACTGTCAGGTATTGAAATATGAAGTAGCACATAAATTCTGCAGCAGGGAGCAAGAAGAAAGCATGGTATATAAACCCATTTTGGCCATCAAATACATTTTATTATTATGTATGTTCCTTGACAAATTATACGGCTAATTCCATTAAGTTAGTGAGAAAAATCCTGTTAGCAGGTAAAAGCCTGCTCTAAAGTGCAGTGAAAGACTCCCAGTGATTTCAGAGAAGGGTCAGCGCTGAGGATTTTACAGCTAAGTCCCAAAGCCTGCAATCATGAGAAATCGCCAGTGAAAGCTGTGGAAGTTTTCCTCTAAAGGGATGGATTGTGACCATTTTTAGAGCATATTCCACTTGCTAATGAAATTAATGAGAAGGGTCTGGGTACTTCAGTGGTTTGAGGGCTGAACTGGGCATTTTCAGTCTCTGTCTCCACCACCTACAAACTAGAGGACATCAAATGAAATGATGACACAGAAGCTTTAAAGTTTTTACCACCACACATATCTTTGCTGCAGAACTCATTGCCACTGAATATTATGCCAAAAAAAAAAAAAAACTCACATTTTTCAAAAGTGTTCAGACAAAGCTACGAAGGCAAAAAAAAAAAAAAAAAATTTAAAGAGCTATGAAATGCAATGATGCACATACAACTTCAAAGGTCCAGGAAATCCCTGAGCTAAGGCCAGATAGGGCCTGTACCATGGGAAGGATTGTGCTCGTCCTGTTTTAGATGCTTATTCTTGGCATCAGCTTCTGGCTAACTCCAGAAAGAGGACACCAGGCTAGTCTCTATTCTTATGGAATCTGAAATAGAAACAGAAAAAACTCTCGCAAAACTGCCCATGTTTTTTAATAGAATAGAATAGCTTTATTTTAAATGAAATGCAGCACAGTATTTACTACTGGCTTGATGCCTGCTAGATAGCTGTTTTCAGGATGCTCTACATAGTGATGTCTCACATTAATCAGGGGTTTCCCCCTCCCTGTAGACATGAAGTTATTCCAGAATAGCCCTGAAGAAACAGTTGTTCCAGAAATAACTATCCTTGAGTAACTCCATGTGTGGACATTGTTATTCCTGGTTAGCAGTATCTTCTGCTGGTGGACTAAGCTAAAATGGCTTTCTTCTTCTTGAATAAGAATATCCATCCATGTTGTATTCAAGAACTTTGCTCTTTAAAGTCACCTTACTTTTAACTTGAGAGACCTAGCAAGTATAAGGGGGCCCTAGGACAGAAGTACATGTGGTAACAGCTGGCATATGTTGATTATTTGTGATTTCACAATATTAATAATGTTTTGTTCACAAATGGCCTTTGCTGGAGTGGCTGAAAGTACTTTGAGAAATTATGGTGGGGTAAGCAGTCTTATTTCCATTGCACAATCAGGAAAAATTGAGGAACAAACACAACAAGGCAAGACTTTCTAAAATGATTAGTAATTTGAGATGTTCCAGTTTGGGCAATACTTAAACGGAGAGCAAGGAAAAGAGCCTGCCTCTGAGTAATAGTGAACATCCACACTTGGAAAAACAGCTCCTCTGAAGTGTCCCATGTTGGTACCCAAGCATGGAGGTGTCAAAACTTTCCCATCAGTCTTGAAGTTGTTCATTTATATAACTGCACATGCAGATATTATTATTAACATTATTACTATGGTTACTGACAAATGTAGAGTTGCGGCTTCTCGTTGCTCTACACACTTGATGAAAAAATGACAACAGTGGCCCCTGCCCAAAAAGCTTGTTCTCAAACATTAAACAACATAAAATCAGTGGAAGATACTGGGAGAGCTGAAAGAGGGACAAGAAAAATAAGATTTTTTTCAACTCTTAGATGCTCAGGAAAACAGAGAGCAACATGCTACCTGCTCATCTGCTGCTTGTCTGCAATACTTGTTTGCCTCATAGAAGATGCTGGAGCTGGCAGAAAATACAGTGCAGACCTTGTAGCTATTTAGTGGGAACTTTTCCCACTTATCCATGTGTCATGAGAAATAGTCTAACATTTGCTGGTTGGAAAGAGAGGAATGAGTGAATGGGGCTGGCCTCGTTCTCCCCACCTGCCTAGCAACTTAGCAGAAAGTTTTGGGAGCAATACAAACCCGTCTTCTTTCTCTCTCTGCCTTCCCCCCTTCTCCAAGCCCAGAACCTGAATTGAATTCTACCTCCTTCCCACTTTTCTTTCTTCTGTTGCAACTCCAGTGGTGTACTCTGGCGCTTTCAGAAGTGAAGTCAGAATTTGGCACCGTCTCTTCAGCTGTGATGAAAGTTACAACAGGGACGGTAAGTGGAATTTGATAACAAAAAGCCTCTTGAGGCCTTTTCATCTTTGAACCACTGGCAGTCCCAATAAAGTCCTATTTTTGACTCCACATCAACATTCACAACTCTGCAAAAAAGAAAATGGAAGATAAAATAAATAGGAATTACCACAGCATATCCCTTAAAAGATTTTCCTTTTACTAGACTCCAACAAATTGCTAAAAACACATCTTAAACTGCCTGCATTTTCAGGAATGTAAATACACTGAAGGGCAGATTATACAGTCACAGCTCTAGGGTCCAGCATGCACCAAAGAAGGAGGAACAACCCTGCCCTTTATTACCCCTGGCTCAATATTCTCATGTGGTCAAAATGACCTACTGTGCAGTCATGTCATCTTCTAAGTGATTGGAGATAAGCATCACTTGATCATGATGGAAAGTTTGTGGAAATTTGCTAAGAAATAAGTATTTTTAAAAACTCCGTGTGGATAGCAATGAAGAAAATGTATTTTCCTTCCCTGCCCATGCTGGAATCCTGTGCTCAAATGTAAATACAATTTGAATAGAAAGCAATAAATTTATCAAACACCGATCTAAATAACCGTCAAGAAAGAGAAAAAAAATCAGACTGAACTCTAATGACCTTTATGTATGTGTATTTGACAATATAGCATCTCTAGCCAAGGTTTAAAAATGGTTCAGTCTTGCATCAGAGAGTAGACTGGACCATATTTCTAAACTATGCTGCAGCACTGGACATACTCATTTATCTTCTGTTTCTTCAGTTGGATTTCACAGAAATAAAGAGGATGTACTTGCCAAAGCAAATCTTTCAGAGTTAATAGTAATGAAAAGAATGTGGTATTTTGTTTGCCAAAGTGCAGTATTTTGCATTAATGCACACAGAACTTCCATGACAGGAGAGTGCAAACTTGAAGGACCTTCAAGGCCAAGGAGACTGGTGATGGGGCTATACAGAGGTGCTAAAAAAGTCCAACACCAGCCTATAGAGAGAAGGAGGTGCTGGGCCAGCAGCTGCTCTCATTTCATTCCTCGGACTAAGTTCCTTCCCCTCTGCCCCACTCTACACAATTCTCCTCTGTTGCAGTTCTGCAACATGGACAGCTTTCCCAGGAAAAGTCACAGGTGTGTATCTGTAACTTTGCAAGATTGGGATATAAATGTTGGTATTTTGTTTTCAATCCATGTGCTTCCTCAAAAGTGCTGTGGTGGCTTCCTTGGGGAAATCAAAGGATTCTCCACACCGAGTTTCCCACGCTTTCCCTACAGGTCTGTGTCTACATCAGAGCAAGAAGCCTGTAAGTGTGCTTGTTCCCCTGCACAGGCATTGCCACAACGTCCTCCTTATAATGCCCAAAGGGGCTGCTGCTGGCTTCCACACCAGTTTCTGAGTGCCGGGAGCAGAAGAGTCATGGCCAGCTTGCATTGCAACCTACTAAGCACCCATGGTTCTGGCCACTGTCAATGTGAGCTGCACTTCTGAGCAGTAACTGTGGAAATGCTTTCTCAGGAATGCATCTGCTAGAGGCAGAGACTGGGAGCCTCTGGGTTCACTGGACAATGTCTTTGTCTCCTCTGTTGTCTCCTTATCCCCCATAGCAGAAAGAATAGTGAAGAAAACTTTACCAGGTTACATGAGCCATTTTTTCCTCCACCTGTTTTCCCACCGAAAGGTTGAATATGTCTCTTTATTATTCCAGAGGCAGATAAAATCCAGGATTCGGTAATAAAAATATATTGTATAAGTATCCCATTTGACCTGGAATACGTAAACCTGCTCTACTGCAAAAGACTGTGCTGATTTCATTTCTTTAAATAGTGTGAGAATCCAAGAGGAAAGACCATTTTCTACTGAATACTTTTTTTGCTGTGGTAGTGGTAGGAAGATGACAGCCTCACCATTTTACTTGTGTACTTTCTGCTGCTGTCCAGGTGGCAGGTTTCAAGGGTCTGTACATTTTGCCATATCGTTGTCCTGAGTATCAAGTTTCTTTGCAAAAGTGTCCACTATGAGTAATATGTAAACAGCAAAGTGCCATCAGCTCAGGTCTGAGGGGGAAGAGCACTCCCAGACCTTTCGTGTTTATAAGACAGGCGACACGCCAAATTTCACCCTGGCTTACATCAAATACAAGGTTAAGTGATGTAATGTAGGTCAGGATTTGGCTGCACAAAACCTGGGAGAGGACAGAAAAGACTGTACTGACTTCCAAATGCCTTAATAAGGGCATTTTTTTTTAAGGAGGGGGTTAGTCTAAAGTAACTGTTATTAGGGTAATCATTATGACTAGGCAACTGTAAGTGTTTAAATCAAGTGGGATTTTCTATTCAAGGCACTGCTAAAGACCAAGGTTCTTAATTGCTTAAGCTGGTAGCCCAGGCCTGCTTGGGAGTGTCATTTGCTAAGCAGAGGAAGATTCAAAGTGGAGAAACATGTATAAATGGCTTTAGTCATAAAATCCGACCGAGATGGTTCATGAGTATCTTAATGTGAAACTGTAAATTACTAAACCCACAGTTATGCTTTAGGGAAAAAAGTTAGAACCTTAATTCAGCAAGGCCTGTGAAGTCTCATACTTTCTGCAGTTATCCAAGAAGCTTTAAAAGGAGACTTTATGCACGTAAACACACACACACACGTGCACATACATAGAAACTCTCCAATAACGGGTGTTTCAAACTGCTGTGACATCACCCAAACCTACAGAGCGCTTTACAGAAAGCGTTTTGAAATGCTTCTCCTGCGTTGCTCCTGCCTATCCTCAACTGTAAATTCTGGTGGTATAACACAGCTCCCATCTGATCAACGCAGCTCCCATCTGATCAGAATGTAATTCGCCTCTCTCGACCGAAAAGTCCACGACAGAGGCTGAGCTTTCTGAGGAGGGCTGAGACACGAAGCCCTGGGAAGAACCTGGGTAAGGCTCGGCCAGACTTAGCGGTTCACCCAAAAAGTGCGTTTCCCCTGCAACTTCACTCTGTGGCTACCAACAGCCGGTATAAGGAAAACAATACGGCAATAGGGAAAGACGCTGGTTGGTATCACTGACGTTTTGTCTTCATTTTCACCTGAGGTAGATGTAGGTGTGAAGGTAAAGGTTTATCTCCGCTAATGCTAAACACCTCAGCCTGCTTCTGATCCACTACTCTGATGTCAATCCAAAAGAACAGCACCGATTTAGGGGACTGATGGACTTGCTCTAGTGTGATACTGCTGGATCTGAGAACAGATTTATCCTGATACTTTTGGTCTCCTTTTAAATTACAGAAGGTAATTACATTTAGGTCTGTTTCCTATATCATGTTTGTTCTAAGAAAAATATCAACAAAGAAACTTGCACAGCTCAAAACGCCAGATAAGAGTAAGGATATTTATCATCAGCCTACTAAGAGTTGTGGATTAAATAAATAAGGAAACAAATATTACACTAAAATTAATTTCTGAAGAAAAAGTGAGTCCTCTCTGTGGAAACAAACAGTACTTGGACTCTATGTTTATGTGGCCAAATGATAATAATTTATGCTCTATTTTTATTGGTTCTTTTCATCTGTTGATCAGACAATGTTCATCATCCACCACCATCTCATTGTGTCTCTCAGAGACAGTCACACACGCAGCCCGTAGTCTCACTGGTGCTGGTCTTAGAGCAGGCTGAGACAGCAGGTAGCCACAGGATTGCACATCCACTGAGTAGAACATCAATTTTTTGTTCTGAAAGTGCCTTCCCGGGGAGGGAGAAAGAGAAATTTGAACTTTTTTCTTCAATTCATCTCAGATTTGTAGCTGTTTACTCACAGCATTGAGGTTTTCACCTAGCAAAACCCTTAAGTGTGCACTTACCTTTGAATATACAGTCAAGAGCAATGAGCTTGGCAGGGTCTTAAGTGTCAATTTATAAAAAGGCACATGCCATAGCATTCAAGAACAAGAATCGAAGGCCCGGATCCAACCCAACTCACTTGGGAACCAAAATTAGTCCTCCCAAAATCAGTGAAGTGAAGTAAGTGCTTCTCCAGGCTTTTAGAGGATAATCTGGTCTGTCACTTGAATTAGACATATTGGAGAAGAGCCTGATTTTCTACACTTGCTGCTGTTTTGCAGATTGTTGGCTAGTCCATTGGTAGTGAGAATAAATACCTAAAAATATTTGCCTAGAAGTACTTTGGCTAGCAGAAATGGGACATATGATGAGGCTGTCCCACCACCCAAGGCAGGATGGTGGCAATCTGCAAGGTTTCTGGGTGATTATCAGGGGAATTCACTTAACACTGCTGTACTGGTTCCTATCCCAGTGCTTCCGCTCACTCTCAGAGCTCCCCATTGCCCTGCCACTGCCAAGGTGGCACCCGGAGCAGCTGAGCGCAGTGGGAAAAGGGAAACCAGGCACCTGTACAGCAAGGCAGTGGGTCTGTGAGACAGGGACAAGATGTTTCATTGGGAAGAGAGGTCACTAACTCCATCCCAAAGTTCACTGCTGCTCACATCTGCCATTTGGAGGGAGAAGAACAAGAATGTGGCCTCTGGGCCTGGAGGTCTCCACGAAATGCATGTGGGACAAGGCATAGGCTCAGTGTGACCCTGGGAAATGACTGCAGGCTTCCAGGAGATTTAGCAATCTCTCTAGTCACCGCTCTTTTCCCCCACCACTCCCCTTTGTCCTCTGCTCACATGGGTTCAAAGCTGATGAAGAGGAAGCTTGGAGATATTTGGGACCTGTGTTTCTCTGCAGGAGCCCCTCTGGCTCATGGTGTCCTTTGGCTCAACAGTTAGCAGAAAGTGATAACAACAACAAAATAAACTTTCAGCAGTTCCAATTAAAAGAAAAAAGAGGCCAGTGTTTCTTCTCTCAGAAGTACAGAGAGCTAAAACTTCACCCAGCTATCAGCAATACCTGGAAAATACTGTGTGCAGTGCCAGCAGAGCTCATGAGGGTTTTTTTAATGGCTATGTTCTGAAAGGGCTAGTTGTTAGGTACATTGTACACCATGGGAATGAGGTGTGGGGTATTTTTAGTCCTGGCATTCTGTATTTATTTTTCACATATCCCAGCAATCTTTATTGGGAGAATGAGGCAGCTCTCTGGGTTAGTCTGAGAGCCTCTGTCTGTTGTTCCCATCACACCCATATTGCTGAAGAAATGAAGAACCTTTTTATGCATGCCTGTGTTTCACAGTGTGATTAAATTAAGTGCTTTGTGCCAGCACAATAGTTACAGTAGAAAGAAGTGCGAAGATTAACACACCACATAATAGGAGAGAGCTTACAGCACAGTAAAATGCAACCAGCAAAAGACAACATTGTCTCCTATTTCCCTATGGACTGGGAGTTTGGGTTAGATAAAGTGCTCTGAACTTTTAGAGGAGAGGAATGAGTATAGCGTTGCTTAGGATAAATATCAGCAATTCTAGGAAATTCATTCCTTTTTGCTGTAAAACCTGCTCCCTGGCAGAAGAATTAGGAAGCTGTATAATGCACTCTGCTTAAAGGGCAACAGACACCGAATACTGAAAATTAATGAGAGTTTTTTAATCTTCTGCATGAAACATGAAAAAATAAAAAGTAAAATGCTGCATTATCCACCTGAATGATGGAGAACTGTGTCGTTTTGACCCCATATCTGATATCCTGGCTATCTACCAACACAGTGTAACCCAGTGGGAGTTGCTGAACACTATTATGAATATGTCCTGGGAAAGAAATGCTCCTGGATTAAAGGAAATCTTTTTACAGGACTCCTTTCTTCCCCTAAAACAATCTACACTCCATTTGCCAGCTGTACAAGCCCAAATGTTGGTGCAACAACTATATGTGACCCCCACTTGCTAAATCCTGACTCATAAGGTTGGTAGAAACAAGGGCAAATCAACATAAAGCCTCAAATACAACGGAAAATCTGCACTAACACTGAGCTGGGACCAGGTTTCATTTAGATCCTAGAGGGAAATGTTCACTATTTTCACAGCCCCTTCCTTGGAGATTACTGGGAGGACAAGAGTTGCTGAAATAGGACAGACCCACTAATGCAGCTTTCCAAGAAAAGCGTCTCTGTCCATATCTGGTTCCCCACTGTGTCCTGAAATACAAGCAGGTGCTGATAATTTAGCTTACTTTTCTAGTGCCTTGTGTTCAGGTTTCTCTTGTCCAAGCAAAGCAGTGATTTATGATCTGATACAGTCTTTAGCTTTTAATACCCATATAAGGAACTCCTGTTATTTCTACTCTTCTGTGCTTTTGTTCCCTGGTGGAAGCTGAAGTCTCCTATGTACCAAGGTTACTACTGTGGACTGCTAACCAATTACAGGGTTAACCAATTACTGATCCCACAGAAACCTCTGGACAGCTGCAGGTAAAGGGTGATGGCATTATCTACCCTTAGTTACACTTCTCAGGGCAACGAAAGGTGAGTCAAACTTTCAGCGTTCTGCACCAAAACAAGTCTTCCTGGTGAGTGAAATGTTTTCCAGAGCAATGCACGTGAGTAAGGGTTGAGTTAAGCCTTAAATAATTAGAAAAATTCCAAACAAATCCCCTCGCTAGGTTTCTCAGCCACATCCTGCCTTTACAAGGCTTGACACATAGAGTGCAAGTCCTGAGAGACAGCGTTGTCTCTATTATAGCATCCTGGTCAGGATGGAGCAGGTTGTCAGTATTTAAATAAATGTGAAACGTATAGCTGTAACAGCTCCCATATTACAACCACATCTCACACAGATATTGATTTGTTCATAGTATGCCCTATTCTTTGCAACCAGCAGTCTAACGTGTGGTTATATTTAATATTTCTGTGCTGTTACGGATCTGTAGTTTCAGAGTCATGAGTATTTATGGTGTCAGACCATGTGATACATTTTTTTCATGAAGAACAGTTACTCTGCACATATAGTTAAGCCTTCCATCATTAGCTTGATGACACTCTTGATGATGCCCTTGAACAGTTCAAGGATTAGAAAAGTATTTCTTTGTCACAACATGATTCTGCTAGAATGACTTTGTGAGGCAAAGCCACTACTCAACACTTATTTTGAAAATTGATTGTTTTCAGCTCTAATAGCCTTACCCAGAAACAACCCTTTTTCTCTGACCCACTATGACTTTCCTCAGAATTTACTTCTTCAGAAATTCTTCAGAAATATTTTCTTTTTCTCTTGGGAGTTTTAACAAAAATGAAAGCAGCATTGTTTTTATTAGTATTTTCCACAGAAAAGTTTAAGCTTTTCTAAATAAAGAGCAATTTTTGCGTGTGTTTGAAAGCTTTTTAAAAAAAAAAAAAATTGGAAATACTAATGTGATACCCTGCAGGAATTGCAGTTAAATTGCATTTAAGTGCCTAATATTCACTTTGACATCAATAGGCTGGACTCACTCAGATACTGCTTCCCATGATACACCACAGTCTTCTCTCATGATATGAAAAACCAGTTGTGTTCTGGGAGATAAAACTTGGCTGAGCCTACAAAAGAGAATGGGGATATAAAGAAAGAGATCTGAAAGTCCTGGCATTTGCTGTGGCAAGAAAGCCAAATCTAAATATTTTATTTTCAAAGTATTTGAATTATGAAGGAAAACTTGGCATTTTCCTCAAAAAGGAGAACTTTCACAAATAAATTAGTTCTACAAAAAATTGACCTTTCACCCCCAAAATACCTAACAGCTAATTTTCCGCTGGAAAGCATTTTTTGTGGAAAGTTTTGATGATCTCCATATTTGTGTACTTAAACCTAAATGTGTGCTAAAGTGGCTTTGCTGATCGGGACCTCAAACTTTTGCATGCTGCAGAATTTACACATTTGTTCCCAGCCAAACCATGCCATATAAAAGCTGGCTTATTAGTAGTAATATTGGAGCAACTGGCTAACAAGATGTCCTGGATAGTGCGCACATACATACTGATGCTCTTTATAGAATAAATGCTCTGTGCTCTGATGTGGCAAATGAGGTCATTTGAGTGCACTAACTCCAGTCTTCCTCTCCCTGTTCTGCTTGAAAGAGATTTGAATGTGAAAAGGTTTTGGCACTCAGGGCTCCATGGTTTGGAACCGCTTTCAGAGTTGGAGGCTTAGAGGTCACTTTTCTCTGAAGAAATAAGGAGACCAACCCCAATACTAGCCATCAAAGAAACAAACAAACAAAAAAAAGCTTTCAGAAACATATTGAGTAGGCTAGGGTTGTGAAGAAAAACTGTTCCCAGCAAACATGTGAGGCCTCTGCAGTGGAAGTATATTGCTTTATCCCTGCAGTATGACCCAGTCTGTCAGATAAGGAGAAGCAGTAAAAGAGGGAGGATGTGGTCGCTGTCTTGGAAGTTGGAAAACAAACTCAAGCTTAAAAGAGTTGTTTTTTTCTCCCCTAAAATCAAAACCAGTGTTCCTCTTAGCTTTCTAAACTCCATCCAAACTCAACTGATGCTCGGACAGAGAAAAACAGAATTTCAAAAGCTGTCTCACTTTCGCCAGCATTGACAACTGGCAGGGAGAAGCTGTTGAAGGATTGGGACAGTAAGATGTGCTCCTACCGCCTTTTCTCTCTGTCTGTAATGAATTAATGGATGTGAATACCACACAGATGGATATAATATTGGAAATGACGGTATCATCTCTTGGAGTGGGAAGATGGACGCCTTTCTTCTTACCCTGAACTGGGCTATGTGCTCTATGGCAAGCATATGGTCCTGAGCACCAGAGCCACCATGGCTACGGCAGCGCCTCCTACTAGCACACTTGTCTGCCTTCAGAGTCAAAGCCCTGGTCTAGCCTCTAGGCTCCTTATTCCCTGTGAGAGGAGGCTTGAATTAGGGTGCCACACTCACCAGTCTCCCTGCATGGTCCAAGGAGAGAGCTAGAATTGCTACTGTACACCTAAAGATGCTAATTTCTCTGCATTGTTAAGGAGGCTGTAGTCCTACCAGCAGTTTCAGAGGATGAACCTGGGACTTTTATTTCCCATACAATACAGTGTGCCTGGCACCTGAAAATGAGATCCATGGTGCAATCTGTTGGGTAGGGAGCTGCCTGGCCCAGCAGTTGGATGTGCTGATGTCCATGGTGTGGTGTCACCACTGCCCTCCAAAGGAAGTGAAGTTACATAATTGTGGGCTGGAGGAGGATGTCTTATACCATCTAAAATCCACAGCAGAAAATCCCTTTGTGGAGGCATAATTCTAAAATAACCTTTCTTACCCCCCCACAGAAACAGGAGGATATGGTCCCCACTGGGTAATCTCACACCTTGCTTTATATTTGATAGCCTGGTGGTTCCTACAATTGTGGATTCAAACCCAAATCCTTCACCTGGCTAATGTAGAACAGGGTTTTATAGTGTGGTGTTCTGTCTTTATGTCTGTTACTGCTGAGATGGGCCCCCAGCATGCTCGCTTCACTTTCCTAGCTGCTTATTGTACATAATCAGGTCTAGTAGGACAAGATCTGTAAATGATTCTCCTGTTTGTCAGTCTGGCTGAGTTTAGCTCCCCAACATCTCAGCACCAGTAGGGAACAAGTGGCTTGTATCCATGGTCGTGTCTAATTTGCAGGTAGCTACATCTTTGCAGATCCAGCAAAGATGCATCCTTCCTCAACTACCACCCCTTCTTGTCCCCAGCCCTATAATTCTTGAGGCTAATTCTACACTGTTAACATGTAAGTCCTGAATAGGGAGGCCTGAGGGAAGGAACAGAAGATTACACAAGCTTTAAAAAATGCCAGTTTGTCTGACACATATCGTAAATGCTGTGGTTTTTCTATTCAAGCTCCGCTGGATCAATCACAGTGAGGATCTTTCTCTCACCCTAATGTTGCATTTTAATTGTGTTTCCTGAGCCTGTGGTAGTATCTCAGATGAGCTGGTTTCAGATTACGTAAACTGATTGACGGACCTTCACTCATAGTCAGGGAGAAGTGTTGAAGATACCACTCCACTTTTCAAGAACTGAATCACTAGTATAGTGAGGAAAGCATATCTGAAGACTGAAAACTGCCTTTTCTATCGCATACCAGCCTGTACCCCAGCTGGGTGGGCAGACAGCACATCACTGCATTCAAGCCTATTGTATATCGAGCTAGTTTTAAATTTCCTGCTCTCTAAACCGTGCTGCAAACTGAATCAAAACACTTTCGTTAGAGAGATGAAAATAAATCCCAGTGAAGCTGGATTTTATCATATGGATCTATTGGAGAGTAGCAGAACAGGTTGTCTGGGGTTCAAGGACACAGTCATCATTCACAGGAGCCGAATGTGAAGCTGCAGAGAACCTACACTACATGCCCAGAGACTAGACTCAGAAATGAGTGTCATCACTTAGGAGAGCTGAAACTATCATGCTTCCATTTGTTTTTTGGGAAACCTTAATTTCCATCATTGGAGATGGTATCATAAAACCAGCTTTGAATAATACTGGATTTACAGAAATAAAGCAACATTTTGACAGCATTTCTACTTGTGATTACCAAACAAATGCAAATGTAAGCCTTGCAGCCCTTCGAGAAGGGGAGTGGGTGCTTTTGGGCATGTCTCTACCTCAGGGGTAGTACACGCTGTAACTCAGGGGCTGGTCGTGATCTTCCTCTTGCCCCCACTGAAAAACACTGTCCTACTTAGCTGGTGTTTAAAGCTGAGACAAGCTGCCCCAGCAGGATGCATTGCCTCGAGCATTTCTTTTGCTTTCACTTAGCAAAACTTAGCTCTCACTTAGCACTGCCACCGCTCCTGAGAAGATTTGGATTACATTACTCAGCTGCTAAAAACTCTCATCCCTTCCCCCAGCCTCTAGCCTGCACCCAGGAGAACAGTCACACTCTTCCCCTGTTCACGGGGAAAGCCCTGCACTTCTGCTGCACAGAGCCATGTGGGGAATGCACTACAGGATGAAGGCCGGACGTCAGAAGAAATAGCCACTTAATTCTGGCTTTATGGCTGGGCTAACCCAGAGCCTGAGCTGACCAACATCCCAGGTGGAAATGTCATCCAGAGACGGGTCACTCCAGAGGGATGGTGATGATGTCGTCAGTGGAGCTCAGCTTTCCTGGCCAGACAAACCATGCCTGTCCACAGGAATAATTTCAAGGTGTTACAAAGTTGTAGGTACTCTTTGCTGTAAGAACAGGAAAAGATGTACATGCACACAGGCACAAATATACACAAATGCATATTATTATGATTTGCAGATGTCAGAGCAATTCCTGTCACTGAAAGAACTAAACTTAATTACCAATCTGGAATGAAGTATGTTCTTAAAATAAAAAGAGCAAGCTGCTTAACTGTATCCACGTTCTTTCATTATAAATCACTTACCAAGAATAGAGGGCCAAATTCTCAGCTGATGTAGACTGGTGTCAAAAGTTTGACAGCTGAATCAAGTCAACAGAAGCCTGCTCTCCTGCCTGATGCTAGCTATCAATCTGATTCCACATATTTTCTAATCTGTTCACAGGGAGGGCATTCAAACGTCTATCACAAAGGTGATGTTTATTTGGGGCCACCCTCATACTGCATCATCCACTTGACTTGGCATCTAGATGTGTCTGAGAAGGTCTAGTTTTATTCCTGACTGTGGCCCTGATGTTCAATATGAGCTCAAGTGTGTCCTTCATCACCATTGTCAACCCATATGCCTGGGATAATGTTCAGACCCCAGGTTTCAAGCTGCAGACCACTAGACAGGGCAAAAACGATCTCAGGACAGGCAAAACCTTACCAAATGTAAGAGTGTGCCTCATCCTATCTGTCCCTGCTGAAACTGTCATAGTCTCCAATCTCAGACTTCTGAATGTTGCCTCCAAGCCTGCAGGTCTCTACTCCTATGTCATGCCCTCTCACTGGTACCCACAGCTAACCAGTGCCTCAGCTAAGTGTCTCCTCCAGACAGTAGGGAGATGCTCCTGAGTATGGCATGGTTTGCATACTACTAGCTGCACATGTGATACATTTTGCAATCCCCTTTTTTAGACTGTGTGCTCTTGGCCAGAGCTGTCCTCACCATGCACTTGCATAGAACTTCGTGCAACGAGGTCTTGCCTCACCTGGGGCCTCAAAACACTGTTATAAAACCAGCAACAAATAGAGGCTGCACAGGATAGGGTGTTAAATTCACTGATGGCATCTGAGTCATCACTTCTAACCCTAGATGGCATGATCTTGGAGGCAGGCTGTTAAGTTTGTGAAAAGCTTTTAATTTTTTTTAAAATCTCTCAAATCCAGTGTCTTGCTCCAATGATAGCCAAATGGGTAACAGGAGATTGTTGTTTTAGCACTGTGCAGCCTTTTCAGATCTTGTTTTTGTTTTTGTGCAATAAACAGGACTTTATTGGCTCATTTCTGAATGCACACATGAAGTCTTTCATCAGAGCATGTTTCAGTAATAGGCCCCTGGATATCAGTAACATTGACACATTCCATACAATATCCCACTCAATGATTTGTGGCGCTGCTACAACTCACTCCTATTAATGTATGAGTGACTCTTTTCATTACCTTGCCATAGATCAAGTGCTGGCCTCTAATTTTGACAGATGATTCAAATACATCTGGTTTTCCTAACTTCAGTCCATTCAGCTCCTCCAGCGAGTGCTAAATGATGTTGTTTGCCAGAGAAGAATAAACTATTTTGGAGGGACTTACAAAAGGCACTTTGATGGCTAAGCTGTGGTCCGAGCTGAGTGGGAAAATGGCTCCCCCTGAAAGGGAGATCTCAATGGGGAAAAAATCTGCTTGTGTGAATTTTTCTTTGGGACTGTTGAAGTTTTGCTGGGGAGCAGGCAACCTTCACACTAAGAAAATCAACAATAGTCTCATTTATAACCTACGATGATCATGAGAGTTTCATTTTCTGTCTACAGTGAAAGGTCTCTCTATCTATCGGGATTCTCCCTGACATTATGTGACAGACAAACCTCAATGTGATGCTAGAAATTGAATTTTTCTTTGACTTCTGACATACCACATCCTAAATTTAATTACTTTAATTTGTTAGCTTTATTTGATAGTTGACAAGCATTTTTTTTCTAAGGTGCTCACCGAGCCATGGCAGTTCAATCTTCACCTTAACACTGGAGACAAACTGAGAGACCCCTGTTGAAGTCTGCTCTGGTGCAGTAGGCTGCTGCACGTACTCGAATTAGCTTATATATTTGATTAAAGAGGAATAGGATAAAATACAAGAGCAAATTCAAATAGGAAAAATGTAATTTGCCTCCTCTAGAAGAACCCCAGCCATCGTAATGCAGAGATATATTCCCCTATATCCCTCCTTTATGAGAGCAGAGATGTCAGCTCTCAGTAGTGCAGCAAAGTCTGTATAATTTTCTCCAAAGTGGAACAGCTGTACCAGAGGAGTTGAAGCAGGGCACTTGTCCCACCATCCTGCATGCGGACAAGCTCCTGGCCTGGGAGGGGTGAGGAGGAGGCAGTTTCCTAAGAGAAGGGAAAATGTGCATTTGCAGTCTCTTCATCAAAGAAAGGAATTGAGCACTGGTTTCCAAACTCCCAAGAGTTCAGCTGGTGTACAGAAGATGGACAGCAGAGGCATAGAAGGAACAATAACTTTCCAAACTATTCCTGGCTGCATCCCCTGGAGTCGGGGAATGCTCACATGTTCATGTCAAACGGAGGACCCTTTCACTGACCTGGGATCTGCTGCCTGTGACCAGCTCTGAATAGAGTGGATACAACACAGAAAGAAGGACGCTGAAGTTTATAGAAAGTGGCAAAGACAGATAAATCTTAAAACTGCACTTTGAGAATACAGTGCCTTCTACTTCAGATCTCTCCTATCTCCAGCTCACAATTACTAGTACTTCTGGGCCCTGACGAGGCTCTACCACTGCCATATCTGGATGTCTCCAGTTGTGTCTATGCTTTGAGGATTGTGTTGTACATTTTGCACAAATATAAGCAAAGAAGCCTTCAACAAGTTGCTTTGGTACTGGAAACAGGGTACCACCAAGAGATGGGTGTCCAGCCCTCTGAGAGGCTGAGCTGTCTTCTGTCCAGGTGAGCCCAAGCTGAGGCTGAACAGGGTATGGCTGTGCAGGCCTCAGCCCATGCAGTGCCCAAATGAATGGCTTTGTGCAGCATCGTGGGATAAGGAAGCGATGACGTTCCCTCTCAGAGCAGAGGGCCGGAGGGCCGGAGCAGTGGAAATGTTCATAGCCATTTCTCTGCTTGACAAAGGCAGAGTCGCAGATAACAGCAGGCTTTGTTTGCATTTGCTCTTAACATGAAGGCATCCTGATAGCCATGGTTTTCTAGGAGAAATTTAAACTGAGGGAAGAATAGCTAAGATAAAGATATCTTGCAATAAAGGATATCGTGCTCAGCCAAAAAAAAAAAAAAAAAAAAGGAAATCTGGAACACAAAAAGGCCAGAAGCTGGGCATTGCCACCCTACAAGCTTTGTGTAATGAAATCCATATTTTATCCAGCTCTCACCATTGGCCTTAGAGAGTTTTCACTTCACCCTGGGACCTTGACAAGGCTCTCACCACATACCTGATGAGCTATAAGGGGCTTATATTACAAAAAGATTTTCAGGAAAGCCTCTAAGATACCTGAATTTATAGAGGGGACATCTTAAGTACTTGCATGGTTACCTGCCTGTCTAACTCTAAAAAATCCACCACTTAGTCTGCAGTGAGCAGAGAGCAGCTCTGGGCCTTACCACACATAGCACTTCCACTATGGACATAGGCACAAGGCAAGTCACTGGACCACCGTTGTCTGTCTCTTTCCATGGCACAGCCTCTAACTAAGACTCCTTGCTGACCTGGGTGCATTGGCTGCAGGTATTGCCAAAACCATGAGAAAAAAATACAAAGAAAGGAGCTAGATGTCTGCCTAGATAGGAACAGTCATTGCAAAACTGGACGTACACTAAAACCAATAAGCAATAAAAATAGTCATGCTTTGGAGCACAGACCCACTCCCTCTAATTGTCCACTAGAGGGTTTCTTGTGCTTTCTACTGAAATGTCTGGCACTGTTGGCTGTTATAGATGATATAGGGACCCCAGACATAGCATGGCAATCCCTGAGCAGCAATGCCTGCAGGCACGGCCCACAGGCCAAGGAGCACCAAAGTCAATGCCCATACTGGCATCCAGAGCTGAGGCTGTGGTGCATGGAGATGTTTGCTCCAGATGGCTCTACCGGTGAGCCAGGCAACGGTAAGAGCTTGATGCCACCAAGGCCGACTCTAGCACAGCTTGTCTGAGACATGGGGTTAGGGCTCATGACTTCTCTGCTGTTGGCATAGCTGCAATTGCATCTCAGAGGAGCCTGGTTCTTTATAAAAAGCCGTGGGAGAAGCCTGACTTTCCCAGCTATTCGCTGGAGAAAGTGTTTGCACAGACTCACTTGCAACTCGCGGTTAATGGCCATTTCTCACACTGTCCCAAACTCAGGAATCTAAATGCCAGTGTGTTGTGGGGCCAGAGGTATAAATGATCACATCCTTAATGAGTCTGTGCAAAGCTCACCAAACCCTTCCTGGTGTTGCTTCTGCCATGGTCTTGCAGCACCTTGATGAGCCAAACCTTCGGCTCCCTGATTCTCCCTAAAATTCAGCCATGCTCGCACCACAAAGAAGATTTCCCCTGTAGTCCCAGTGCAAGAGGAAGAGCTTTAGATAAGAGACAGAACAATTATATTTGAATCTGATGCCTAGAACAATGTTTAGGAGATGATATCGCTCAGATTAATTCCACGATGCTACTGGATGTACCAGCGCAATTCATGCACATTTCAACCGTTTTCTTAAGGTCGGGAAGACAGGATATTTGACAGGCAGAGGGATAGATATGAGCAACAGTGCTTTAAAAAACAGTCCCCAACCATCAGTGGACTATTTTACAAACTTTGTAGTCTTGAAGACAGGGTGTGTGGTACTGAAAGCTTTGGTAACTCATAAGTATCCACAAGCTTTATTAGCCTCTAGCATTATAATCCCTGTATCTCCAAGCACTTTAGACAACTTATCAGCATCACTTTCCCTTTTAACCAGCAACAGAACTGAGCTGGAAGGAGGTAAAATGTTTTCTTTCAGGCAGTGGTTGGGCAACAAAGGTAGAACAGTCCTTGGCAAACTTGAAACAAAAATAAGTTAAATGAAATATTCTGAGTGTTGTTGGGTTTTTTAAATGAAAACATGAAACTGAAAAAAATATAAATTGAAGAAGAAGCTGAAAAATTCAATAATAATCTGTAAACGTGAATACCTGTTTTCCTCCTGACGCAATCTGGGAACTCTGTTTTTCATGGTGAAGACTTTCATAGTAACTCAGGATCTTTGGCTGGCTGCTCTCTCAGGCTATACCTCCACTACAGAGCCCTGTTAACATGTGCTAGTTGGTGGTATGAAGATGTGTGATCCTACACCAAAATAGCTGCACTGGCAAAATCCCAAGCCTGTGCTGTGTCTACACTACGAGCACTTTGCCTGTATGACTATGCCATTATCATCAGACTTGTTTGTAAAATGTCTAGTCGACACTGAACGCTAGGGTCAGATTTTCAAAGCACGTAGTACTCATAATTGGAGCCAGATTTCTGGAAGAGCTCTGCTCCCATTTAAACACCTAAAGAGAGTGACTAGATTGTCTCCCCCAGCTGCTCCCACTGCGGGAAATGAGAGCTGCTACAGGCTGACTCTGGCCTTAGATAAATAATAATGAATGAAAGTCATTATAGGGGATGAATTTGCAAATATTTAAAGTTTCAGAGCATGAATTTTGTTAATTAAATAATGCTAATAATGCAACATTGGTCTGACTAGAAGGCTAATGTAAAATCTCTGTCTTCGGCGAGAATCTTTCTCCTTTCAAATTCCTTCAGCTAAAAGAAACTTTTAAAAATTTCATCTGGCTTTGAAGGCTGTACTGATTGAACTGAAACTTTTCTATGGGGTTCATTCATCCCTTCCACATACCTCAAGATAAACCCATGGCCATCAAGGAACAATATAGCCTGCACAGATTTTTGATTCAAAGCTTTAGCTTTCTTAATAACTTTGATCCATTGTTTCTTTGCTTGTTTTAAACTGGGCAGTATGGTGAAATAAAGCTATGGTCATTTTTAGGGATGTTGGAAAATCCAGTTACTTGTGCAGAAAAAAAGAAATAAAAGGAGCAGTCTCTCAATATGTAGTGTAACTGAGTTCAAACACTACCAAAATAATTCTGTGGCTCTAGTTTAATTTGTCTGTTTTTTCTTCTTCCCACCCTAGACCTTTCCATATGCAGTGAGAGACAGATACCATGGTGATATGTGTTCTAAGGAAACTTTAGCTACAATATTAAAAAACTCCATTTAATTTGATAAAGGCTGTCACTGGGTTTGGAAATATTTATACGATTTTGCAGTTGTTACAAAATATTTGATTTTTGAGTCTAGGACTCTAATTTCACATTAGAGCCATAAAGATGCTAAATTAAAATTCTGCAAAAGCCTTCTGAAGGCAGGAATAACAATGTGCTTTTAGAGAGATTTGGCATACAAATCTCTGTAAAAATTTGAGATTTGGGAGACAAAGTCCCTGCTCTACCACAGTCTTCTTGGGGCAGTCTCATGGGACTCGATTTTTAAAATTATGACTAAAATGCCTAGCCTTTCCTAGTTTTTGCAAAATATGTCCTTGGATTTTTTGCGTCATTTTCTCATCTCTAATCCCTTATCTCAGAGGGCTGAGGTGATAGTAAACATATTCAAAGCTGGGAAGCAATTAGACACTGCAGTACTGGGGGAGTCATATTTGCCTGTGTCCACACAACTGACAAGATAACTCACAGCACAGCCACCAAGGACATACAATTAGTTGCTTAGAATTAACTTTGAGATCTACCGATTTTGCTTGAAAAGGCTTGTAATTTCTAACTGTACTGCACTGTGTGCACGAGTGAGCTGACCTCTACGCCCAGCACCTCCTGCATGCAGCTGGCAGACTGAAGCATACTTGAAAATCTCATTTCAAACATGTGAGAGAAATAAGAAAGAGCGCAGGCCCTGAAATCACTGTTGCTCTCTGGAAGCAACAGGGAATGGGTGCAGGTCACTGCCCTCCTGGCTCAGCTGGGCGTGAGCTCCGGAATGTGGTTTGCAAACGGGCAGCACCAGCTCCCTCTCCAAAACGCCCCGTTTAATCATATCGGGGTCCGGGGAGTGGGTTTTCAAGGCACCTGGAGCTAGATCTAAGACTTGACCTGGAGCTAAATCTAAGACTTGACCTTAGACAAGTCACTTCATTGCCCATTTCCCCTCCGCTACTGTTTTGGAGATCGATGCAAGTAGTACCTCCTAGGGCTGTTGCGGGGGGAATGCTGTGTTGATCATGAAGCTCTCAAACGTGACTCAGTGGCGTTAAGGCTGAAGCATACGTCTGGCGCACAAGCGCTGCAGCCGTGGGGATTTTACTAGTGGAACCGAGAGAGGCTGCGACTGGGCACGTGCGGCATTTAGCGGCTGCAAAACTTGCACAGCCACTCTCTGACTAGCTGAGTACAGATCTGCCCTGAAACTTTCAGAAAAGTATGACCTATGCCTACGTTTAGGCACTTAACTTGTAGTCTTCTCTTCCTGGAAGTTTCTTATGACCAGCCAGTAGAAAAGGGCTCTCTAGAGGATAATGTGAAGCATGCACATTAGGTGTTTAAAGTTACTAAATTCTTCTCTCCCTCCCCAAACTCCTTGAAGACACTCAAGATAAGAAGCAGCCTTTGATAGTTCGTGACTATACACTTTATCGCTCCTTTCTAAACACCCGCCAGGTTTTCTTCACTGCTTTGGTTTGGCAGGGCTCAGGTCTGAGTATTGTATTTTAGGTTACACCACAGGCTTGATATCACAGATCTGCAGAGGAGTCGAAGACCACACTGTCTAATTGCAACCTCGTCCAACCACTAAATAGTGTTCTGTAGAGCAAAAGCCTATCTTTAGTCCTTCCCAAAAAACACTGGGCCTTTGCCAGGTGGGGAAAATGCTGGGAACATAAACAGAACTGAAGAAAAAAAGATGGCAAGACTGAGAGGAGATATTTTCCAATAGACAGCCTGTAATTTGCCATGAATGTGGTAATTTAGCCAAAATAATTGAATTCTATGTGATTCCAAAAAGTTTCTGTTAATTTTGTTGGTGTACTTGGGTTGGTTGGTTGGTAACATGATATGAGAAATTTTTCATCTTGGGCTTGCTGCTTTGAATAACACCCCAATCATCGTTGATCATAAACATCACCCAATCATAAACATCGCAGTTGTTCCTCTCTGGTGGCTTTTTTGGTGGTATATGTGAAATACATGAATGTTTCTCATTCCCAAAGTGGAGGAGCATGCTCCCCACATCCAAGGACACCATTACTAACTGGCAATCTCATTGGACTTCAACTTGCCCAGCTCTTCTTTGAGAGTCTTTGTCAAAATGGAGAGCAGCCAGTTCCTATGTTCAAGGGGATTGAAAAGCAGGCTTTTCACTGAGTCGACAGGCAGCTTCCCAACTGTTTCTTAAGGGAAAATAGGAAACAAAGATATCACATATGTCTGAGAGAGCTTGAGAAGGCATTTCGTCCATTCCCTGACCCAAGGCTAGATCAGTTGTGCCTAGGCAAGTCGTTAAAGAGGTTTGTCTAGATTCTTCCTGAAAATTTCCTGTGATTTGTGTTGTATGACCTCTCCAAGACAGTCAGCCACTGGCCTCCTCTGGACTTTTGTTAAGAAGCCTTTTTACTAATACTTAACTGAAATTTTCTTGTAGGGTCAAGACCGTCTTCTTGTCCTAAGGAAGACATGGAAAATGGTTTATTCCCCTCCTCGAGCAATATTATTTCACTCCAAGGTCAGGATAAGTGAATTCCTCTGAATGGACACTCACGACAACAGGAAATGATTTGCCACCATCCCCCATCTGTGTAATGTGTACCTACATCTTAGACACAGTTGTGCTGCTTACAAGAGTGAACATAATTAATATGGAAACTCATTAATATGAACTAGAATTAAGTACTCCGCTGGATACTAGAGACCATGGACTCCGTGGAGATGGAGTTTCTTTGACATACTCAGATTTCCCTACAGTCCTTCTCCAGTCTATCCTCTATATTTCGCAAGTGATCCTTTCTATCCCATGATGGCCTGTGAACTTGTCATTACACTGGTAAGCTACCACAGCTGCTAACTTCCTTTTTTCTCATACTGTTTTTCTGATGAACGTAATTAAGTTAAACTGGGTGGAGGAAGATGGGAACTATTCCCAGCCACTACTTAGCTTGAAGTGAGCTGCTAGTGTTTCTGAAGACCTGAAGCACTGTGTGTGTGCCCCGTAGGGTATCTGCTTTTTCCTAGCATGCCAGCTGGTCTTGTAAAGCGTACTATATGCCATACTACCCTGGCTTCCCTTTAAAAAGTAATCAATGGATAAATTGATTAGGTAGATAATGATCTCTCCCCAGTTTACATATGAATTTTGCTGCTACTGTTAAGTTCCACTCAACATCTCAAAGCTTGCTTCTTACCAGTGGCTATAGGGAATATAATGTACAGATCTCCTGTAACACAGAGAGTCAAAGTGGGTCCCTAGGACTGGTCTCTTTTTTTAATTAAAAGACCAAATTATTTTTCTGGTCACGAGTTAAATGTCAGCAGAGCTTTGCTAGGTAACACAATGAGAATGATAGTGAAAACATGACCCCTATTATACTTACTGGAATAATTTAAAGGTCAGTGGGACAATGTCAAAGGAGTTATAAACTGAGTAGGACTTTACAGTGGCTTCAGATAGAAATGAAAGACTGTGTAAGATTCTTACACAGTGGAGACTTTGGTTCAGTGTGTTGCAGGAGATGTGCTGCATGAGAGGAAAAGCCAAAATTTTCTCTCCCGTATGTAGCCCATGACAGCTTTTTGTTGAGAATTGAGTCACAGACAGGGAACTCCTAAGCTCCACCAATAATCTGCTGAGTGACCTCAGGCAAATTCACTTCATCTATCTAGGTGTCATAAAACTGGAGTCATTTTCACATTATTCTCCCCATTCAAAATCTACCAAAATTGCACCTAGTGATCTCAGCCATCTCTAAACCCAGAATTTTGTAGCAAGTCCTCTTTTAAATTCTAATTCCTTGAAAACAGGAAACAGGGCTGGAGAAGACCTAGAGTCCACCATGAAACACATCTCTGATAATGTGTGCTGATTTCAGAAAGGTGCCAGGAAGCAGAGTGTAAGCTCAGGTGCTCTTTGGGCTTGTTTACCTACAGTTTGGGCCAGATCCAGTGGTATGGGGAGTTACTCCAGGAGGTAGAAAGAAAACCATGGGTAGTGTCTGTGGACTGTCAGAAGGCAGGGCAGAGAGATGAGACACCAGATGTTGGAGATGGAGACAGAGACCAAGGGGAGGTGGGACCAACATGGCAGAGGAATGTAGGGGAATGATAAGGCAGCAAAAAATTGTATTTAAGACAAAATAGTTGCCTTCTCCCTGAGGAATGCCTGTTCTTGACTATCCACTTCTGTCCCCTGTTTTGAACCTCTGCATGGACAACGACTGGGTCCCCAAAAGGGTTTGGGTGCCTTACCGCTCTTGCCGACTACTGTGCTGGTTCCCCCTTCTAACCCAGCATGGCTATGGATCTTGGCCTGAAATCTTCCTAGGTGTTTAAATGAAAAATAAAACTCACCCTGAGACTGACATGACTTGCTGCTCTCTAGCTTTACTTTGGAGTACCTCCACACACTTTAAGTGACTTTATCTGCTGTGGGCAAACAGAGTCAGGGCCAGTCTCTCAGCCTATTCCATCCCTCAACAGTGTTATCTGATTTTTTTATTATCTTTCGTGGTTTGACCAAATGACATTCTCTGCATGTGCTGGGTGCTGGCTCTGGGAGCAAATTGTATTGTTCTTTGGGCTGAGACCTGCTGACTGTTTAAATAAAACAACTTTTTATCTACAGCTTCCTACTCCATAACCTCCTGGTAATTCAGAATTGCTATCAGGATATACTGTCCCCACAAATACTTCCTTCCTGATGGGACATTTTTTTCGTGTGTTTATCCATGTCCTTTAAGTAATATTCAGAGCCAAGTGTCCATGCTGTGAAAGAAACATCTATTTTAATGATTTAGTTTCTGTCATGCCAGAAGAATTCACCAGAAAGGAGAAGGATCATTAATATAGTGATGGGCCTACAAATCCTGCTTTGAATCTACAAGGGTGGGAAAGAAAGCCTTCTTGGTAAGGAGGACACTCAGATAGAGCACCTGTCTTTCATTTTGTTAAGGTACTCCATCTGAAGAAGAGCTGCAGAGCCAAACCTGGCAAGAGGAACCTAGAAGTGGGTGCCTGTGCAACATCATATGGGTTTGCAGCGAGGCCTTGAACTGTTTGTGTAGTCACTAATGTGATATACCATGGAGCTAACCATAGGAAGAACGGAGTCACGGGATGGGTTCTGATATTCATGGAAATGTTACCTGCATTCCTGATGTTCCTGCTGCAGTGAAGGACACATTAGTAGAGAAGTAGAGCACAAGGCACAAATGTGGAGCGAACTGCATCATGGCAGCTTCATAACAAGAGTAAGAAATTTAACCCAGGGAAATTTACTGTGAGAGTAGAAGACCTGGAGGCAGTGCTGGTGATTAGGTATACATCAGCTCTCTCCTCTGGCTGAAGCCCAGAAAAAGTAACGTCACAGAGCCAAGACCTTTCTGAGATGCACCCACTTGTGGGCTGAGCAACACCAATGAACTCCCTCCCCACCTTCATCACATTTTAGGATGCTGATCAAGAAAGAGCATCTCCCTTTCTTTCTGAGGTGAGTCGGAAATGTCAATCTGTTCAGCATACCACAAAAAATCTCTTCTCAAAAACCTATGAATGGCCTATGTGCTAACAGACACAAGGCAATAAGCTGCAAAAAGTGGACCTTTAGGGCACAGATCTAGGAACTTTTGCCATAGACCTCAGGGGAGCCGTGAGCTCTATTTGACTCATTAAATGCAGAAAAAGTTAAACATAAAAGCCACTGCCCTTGGAAATTCCCTGCGCAGGAGAACTGAAGCAGGTAGTTTTCGATATGCATTGGAGCTATGCAACTGCTCTTTGAACCTCATGTGAATACAAATGAAGCAGTGGCCAAACACACCCGTTTTCTTTCTCCCTTCATAAAAAGAATTGTGTATGGGCGGGGTGGGGGGAGAAGCAATAAACCTATTTTTTCAGTGTTGGCAGCTGACATTCTTCACACTGCACTGTGTGTTATAGTCAAAAAGGCATGCATTTTAACATGGGTAGTAACCAGAGCAATTTGTTGCTTCCCTTAGCCTGAATCTGTGTGTGCATATGAAACTGTACTTCAAAGCCAGCAGTAATGTAATGTGCAATAAAACCTGTGCCAAAGATGGAGCTTAATATGACATGGATCATGCTGTAAAATAGCAACTTGGGGAAAGTAAGTTGCTCTTTTTTTTAAAAAAAATGATACTATATAACATTAAAGTTGAAATATAATTTATCCTTTTACAGGAAAAGTAAGGAACTGCTGACTGTACAGTGATAAGACTAAATTGTATTGGCCTGTGATTATTTCAAGTGCTGTTACAGAGCTTTTGTTAATGGTGGGCTGTGACTGGAAACATATGACAACTGCTACTGTTTTAACAGTTTATAGAGGCAAATACACAGAGAATTTTTTTTTAGACTTCACTATCATGTCCGATAATCATCATGCTGTAATTCCAATGGAGATTTAAATTTGCATTACCCTTTATTCCTTTCCAGGGGACTATTTTTATTTCACATCCCAATTTCAGCAACTCCATTCTAATCTTGGCTCTCCATCAGCCATGATGAGGACTCTGGGTTTGAGGAGTTGTGAAGTAATTCTATACCCTCCAAGGCTTCAGAAAGGAAATAGTCACAGATTTATTGGGTTTTAGGGGAGTTTTGGGGGAAACCAGATGAAGGCATCCTGCATCCTGGATTAGATTCAGAAGAAAGTCAGTATGCATTATTCCACATTAAAGATGTCACTTACAGAAGCTGTATGGAACAAAAATAGAATTGAGACTTATAAAAAAGTAAATAGCAAAATGTGTTCTTATGTGGGAAATCCAGCATATTGCTTATATCTGTGGGGGGAGAATTTTCAGGGTCTCATTTCTTTTCTTCACCATGCACTTTTGTTATGAAACTGTAATCTATACTAAAAAAGTCTTCTATATTTATCAGTTTTGAGGTTGTATTTATTTCTAAGTGCTATTAGAGAAGAGATCATCTTTAAACCAATAAATATTTCAGCAGAATGTATTTGTGTTCCCATCTTATCTTGCAGTGAAAAAAATTCACTTGTCCTATAAAGCAGAGCTAGCACCCCATTTTCTAACCCCATTTCCAAAGACACCGTAGTACAGAGTTGCTGTGATTTGCACCACTTTCACACAGTGCAAGTTTCCAGCACATGGGGTCAGCTGCTTCAGAAGTCAATGATCCAACACACTCAGGGGGAGAGTTATTCCTTCTCATTTGCCTTGTGTATTGATTGCCCTTGTTTGCCATGGTTCATCTGGTTTTCATTCATTTTCCCCAGGTGCCCCTACTGAATGCTTCAGTGACTGTTTAGGAAGAGTCTTAGAAGGTTTCAAGAGATATCTCAAAGACAGATCTTAAGACCTTCCACCACGTCATTACTCACTGTTATGACCTTCGCTGCTGTTCTTTTTCCTCATGGTTCAATAATAAATTGATCTTTACTGCTTGATCCGTGTTGTCCCCTGAAGGAGATGGAAACTATGCACGTATAAGAAGAGTTATCCCCTTTCTGTTAAAGAATAGGAACCTCATGTCTTTGCCTTGTTTTACCTGCCTTCACAGCTCCTGCTCTCTCTCAGCTCCTGAGAGGCAGTTTGTTGAATTGGTCAGGGATTCAACCGAGAAAGAGTGACGATCAGTGCAAATGTTTTGGAAAGCTGCGTATGGTGATATTCTTGATTTAACTGGGATAACCAAAGTCAGAAACTCTTATTTTTGAGCAGAAGAAGAAGGGAATGGGACAAAGGAGGGAATCTAGGAGGATGTAAAGTACAACTGAAGAAAGCAAAAAGCTGCCCAAGGCATCCAACCACTGTTTGCCTCCAGGTGACTGAGACCAGTCGTGCTGTAAACCTTAGCAGGAGAGGCTACATGGTGAGGGTGTAATTGCTCTGCTGACACGAGCAATGGCTGCTAAACAGTTTCTTGTGCAAAATGTACAATTAACTGTGTGATTTATCCTTGTTGTAGAGAAGATCCTGCAGAACTGAAAGTGCCAGTCATCTGGTTCACTCCAGGCTCTGCAAAGTTCTCTGCTGCATTTGTTAATTTTTTCATATAAGCACTAGAGGCCCATGAAAGGCAGTTGTGAGTCCACATGTGAGCGAGTGTCTCAGCTGTAAGTGAGTTTCAGCAGCATCTCACAGTTTTAATTCCTGTTCTATGAGCAAAGAAATGGGAAGGCTGAAACTCTTCACACCTATATCCAAAAACTGTTCACACCAGCATCCAAAATTCTGGAGAAACTGTTAACTGCAGATTAATTTTCTAGTGAACTGGCCAGACAGCTAATCTAAAATGCTGTTGTACCCTGAGACATTCACAGGTTAGGATGACTACTTCATGTGGAGGAGATCTAGGTAAGGGCCTCTATTTTGACTGGGGCAAATGGAATTGCAAGGTTTGGAAGCTCTGATAGAATGAGTGATAGCACAGTGCAGGAGATGTAGCATCGAAGTGCCAGGTGGCAGAGCTCTTCATATATATTCAGAAATATATCTACCAGTATATAAACGTCTCCAGTCAGCAAAAATGGGATGTTCTTTAAAGGAACAAATCTGAAATCTAATGACAAAAATTAGCTGTGCTACTACTTGAGGGGAGGGTGTCAAGGGGACGGGGCCAAACTCTTTTCAGTTGTCCCATACGACAGGACAAGAGGCAATGGGCAGAAATTGAAGCACAGGAAGTTCCGCCTGACCGTGAGGGGGAATTTCTTCCCTGTGAGAGTGGCGGAGCACTGGACCAGGTTGCCCAGAGAGGTTGTGGAGTCTCCTTCTCTGGAGATCTTCAAGGCCCGCCTGGATGCAACCCTGTCTACCATGCTCTAGGTGACCCTGTTGAGCAGGGAGGTTGGACTAGAAGATCTCCAGAGGTCCCTTCCAGCCTTACTGATTCTGTGATTCTATGATACTTGGATAAACTTAATTTCACCTAACTTTATAGGTATACAGTATAGCTAGTTGTCCTTGGTTCCTCTTACAGAAATAAAAAAAGCACTTCAAGGCAAAATTCATTTTGCTGGAAAGCAGCAGCTGAGGTTAAATGAACTGCATTGTAGAAGCTCGTATTTTTCTCCATAGACCAGAAGGTGAGCTAAGGGAGGTAGGCTATACTGGTATTAAATCGTAGGCAGTTGCCTGAAGCTGGGCCCTCTGGGAAGTGTTCTGGGATGCACAGATCATCAAAATTCACAGTTGCAACTGCTCACAAATTTCTATAAAACTATAAAAGAGTGTGTACAACAGAGTGTGGCTTCCAAGATTATGAAATTACCTTAGAAGCAGTAAGATCTAGAATCTGAAGGCTTTGTTTTACTCTGCAAGCACAAGAGTTAGAAATATACTTGAACAACCAAACATTGATCTCATTACCCACTTCCAAGACCTGTGGCTCTGAGTCCTCCTGTTCTTTCCTATACTGTGAATCATGATTACGTCCTTAGAGGCAGTCACAGTCTGCTGGATTTGACAAATCCCATCTGAAGTAATGGAGCTACAAAAATGTCTGCAAGAACTGAATCTGGGCATCATGAGTCTGTGCACGATGAAGAATATTTGGCCTCCTTCACTGGTGGTGATGAGGCAGGAGAGGGAAAGAATCCAGCAGAGAATGTGCAGGGCTGCCAGGAGAGGGAAAAAAATATGTAAACTTAAAGCATTAATACAAAATGTAGGGAAAGACTAGGAACACAGAGTCCCAGGAGAAGTGTCCTGACAGTTGCCCTTCAAGGAGGGCTGGATTTTGCATTAGCAACTCTTCTCTTTATACATCTCAGCATGCTTTGCTTTATTCAGGGAAATGGGTGAAGATTGATCTGCAGCATCCTGGTGCTTCTTGCCCAGGTGTGAAACTGTCTCTCCACTCTTTTGAAAACATCCTGTCATGCCTGCAAAAAATGTGGCAATTCTTGCAGCTGTTGATTTACTGAACAGTTTTCTGACCCCTATATACATTTGTCCCTGGTAGTGTTTGTCTTGCTTTTACTACACATCTTTTAGTGACACGGATTTTAATTTTATGTTTGTACAGTGCTGTGTGCTTCAGGACTCCCAAGGGGCCTTGGCAACTGTGTTTTGTAAATTCAGGACAACCTGCCTTATTCCCCAGTACAACCATCTGAGCTCAGAGAAAGACCTCCCCTTCACCACACTTCAGCGGAAGTAATTTTGCAGAAAATGTACCATTTTACAGATCCAGGACCCTGCAAGCCACAACATGACATTTCTACATCATTTGGAAATCTGCACGATCAAGCTATGCCTATAGCTGTAAATGAACTGTTCCTGGGAATGTCCCTGGCCCCAGGACCAGCTGTCTGTCGGGAAAAGGCTCCTTGCTGGGGCATGGCCCAGCAGAGTTTGAGTTGGCACAGGCTGAAATTTTGCAAGGGACTATTTTGCCAACCTAATAGGATGGACAATTGTGTTTCATTTAACATACTAATACAGTCACACTAACAAGTCAGGACTAAGCCTTCTATCTGTGAGATGGTTTGAACGGAAAGGCATGAAAATCTTCTTGCCTTCATTTTTGTACCCTTGCCAACAGAGTTTGATCATGCTGGGCACATCGAGCTTCTTGAGTGGTGATGAATTTATTCATCTGCCAGTGAAGTCAGTTGTTTCCATGTGTCTCACTGACAGAACACAACAACGACGAGTATTGCCTATTCATAATCAATGCCGCATGTTCAGCCATGGACTTCATTGCTTTCAAAATGTCCTTGAGTGACTTTCCAAAGAAGAGTGGAAGGAAGTCAGTACAGTGTAGTAGTATCACAGTTCATTGGCTACAACTTGACAAGATCAGCCATGCCTTGTCAACACTTAATGTGCTAAAATGATCAGTCTTCATAGGGTTATAGAGCCCTGAATTCAGATTTTAACCCATTTTAGCAAGCACCAAATTTTGCACTACTTCTAAAGGAAATTTACAGTGAGAAAAGACTAAAAAGTTGTTTTTACAGATTTTTAATTCACATGAAAATGTATTAGGAATTTCTGTTTTTTTTAAACAAACCATCTGCTTAAAACAAATAATTCAAAAGCCTTTCAGTTTCTAGAGATTTATGATCACTAGATATCTCTTGAATTCCATCTCCAGAGGATTTGTGGTTATGCATGAGCTCTTCTCGGTGCTGAAACAGTTCATGGTGCATAAAGGAAGTATAGCATGGAATGCTATGTCGTGCTACGATACTTTATCATGCTACTTTATCATGCTATGTATAGCTTTATGGGTGAAATAGATGTATTCAGTAACAAAAGCAAGAAGGAGAAAGTATGTTCTAGTTTTCATCCAAGAGGAAGAATTTTGCAGGAGAGTAACGATTCAGGATACCAACGGCTCACGGGAAGAGATTTGGGACAAGAGATATTCTGAAATGATTTTTGTGAGGACTAGTCCTACTAATCCCCTTTTCCATTTATTCTGGGCAGCTTTCAGTGACCAATAACCTGCTTGGAAGATGTCTGCAGAAAGTCTTCTGGGATCTCCAGCTACAAGTGCCTATTTCTAGCCATCACTTCCCAGAGAAAACAATTACAGTAGACACTCGTTGAGATCAATACAAGCAGAGACTGAAAGAGAATGAATCAAAGCATAATTACATGTATTACAAAATATTCATGCTCTAATTCATCTGAGAGAGCCATTTTATTAGGTACTGCCTTGTGTAACTGTCCAGGGTTAACTGTCTAATATCTTAAGTGAAGGCTTTCAAAGACACCAGTTGCAGAAGACCATTGATTTGGAAGATGCCGTGCCTTTCTGTGCCACAGTGTTCAGAAAGTAGGGGACAGTGGGATGTAGGCAGATGAGGGATCATGTTGGCTTGTTAAGTGTGTTCTTTTAAGATATACTAAGACTTCAGAGTATCACTCTGGTTATTAAGAGCTAAACAGAAACCTTTACTTTCACTAGCATCAAACTTTTCTTTCTAAACAATGTCAGGACTGGAATCGGAAGGTATTATTCGTTTGACTTAGCTTTCTGTATCAAGCAAAATCATGTGCTTATATAGTGGCAGGAAAAAAAGATAATAATAATTTTGAGTCTACCTGACACAAAATTTGCTGTTCAGACTCTTTAGTTTGGTCAACAAACTCAAACTACATGGTAATTAATGCCTAGCTACAGAAAGCTACACAAATGTGGCTTCAACCTATCTGGCTATGTCCATAAGAAAGGCTGTGCTCCAACTTCCATATTTTCTTGTGTGCTTCCCTGCATTCTGTTTCATTCCAGCATGTACCTGTCACTGGCCTCATGACTTAGCTGAAAAAATAAATATTTCTCAAAATCTGTCAGCACTGCTAACAGAGCAGCTTGTCACAGAAGCACTGTGCTGAGCGGCCAAGCTGAAACTGTCCTTTGGAAAAATTAGTTTCCCATGGAAAATAAGCATCAGCTTCCCATAAAATATACAGACTTGGGACAAAAAACTTCTTGGTTCAGACTTGTTTAGCCTGAAGTTATGGCACCATGTAACTTTTACAGAGAAACCTCCCAGGACTGGTCTTTGTTGTGTGTGTCAGGGTTAGTTTTTAATGTAATTATTTATTTACTTGAAAGGCAGACTTGAGCATTTTTTCATTTACACTTAGGTGGCTGCAGTTACAAATTCAGATACTGGCTGCACAAAATAAATTGTTTATTGCAAAAAAAGCAGAAAATGCACAGCTCAGGCTTAGGAACACTTTTTTCAACAATGTTCATGAGCATCTAGCAGAAACAGCTGTTCCGCACAAACCGATCAGTCTCCTCTTGGTTTCATGAGCCAGTTGCTGGCTTTCCCTTGCAGGCATGGCAGCTCCGCAGTGCAGGAGTGTTCTGGAGCTGGGTGACTCTGAGGACATTCCCAGGCATCCATGACACAGTTTCCCAGGAACTCCCTTTGCCTCCAAATTGCGAGTGATTATGGTGACACAGTCCATCAGCAGGGTTTTTAATAAACACAGGAAGGAAAGAGCAACAGAAATGCAACAAAAGTGAAAAAGAAATACAGCACCGAAGATGACTCAAAATACTGCCTCAGCCTTCATATATCATAGCAACTCTAATACAGTCCTAGCAATGAGTTGTTCTCTGTATACATGCTTCACATGACTTGGCAAGTTACAGGTCAGGAAGGTGCTCCAGCAGCCAAGGAGAGTTCAGTCCTCCGGCACAGACTAGAGCTAGTCCAAAGTGAAACCTCATGAAATAGATATAAATGTGAGTATTAGGTCCAACACCAACTTAACAATCAATTTATACACCTTTGGTCAAATCAGGCAGAGCAGATACATGTGTGTTAGATTCCCACATGGCATAACCGTGTTCTCATGGCTAGCTGCAGATAAGGTGCTGCTTGGTGATGCTCTGAAAGATCTCCAGCTGTTCCTGATATGGAGCAGGAATATTTTATTTTAAATGGGAAAATCTTGCTAGGATATAAACCCTTCCTCCATCCTCAGTCAAAAACTCTCTGAGTGTGATCGTGATAACTGAACATGCACACAAGACTGTCTTCAGACAGCAGGAAGCTCCTGGCACCACATTTGCATGAACTCAGAGGAAACTATAGCCTGTGAACAGTGTGCTCACCTGTGATTTGGAGCATTCACCACTGAATCAGGCTGGCGTGGTATCCACAGGGCAACATAATCAATGCAGCACGAGTCTCTGCTCTGAAAATGGTCCTGGCCCTCATGCTCACACGCCGTGCAAAAGCTCAGAGCAGCATCGATTTGCTTTTTTCCTACAGTCCTAAAAAACCTGCTGTAAAACATAGTTAAGGTGGTTACAGGGAAATGACAAAACAGGTTAGAATAAAGTACAGGCTGATATTTTAACATTTGGACAAACACATGCTTAGCCAAAACAAATGTTACCTGGCGCCTAATTTCTCATGGTAATTCTCTGGTGTTATAGGACTGTGACTGATGGATGAAATGTCTGTGAGCAGAAAATGAGAAGAGCAGCTTGCTTTACATCATTCAAATGTGCCTTTTAAATTAATGGGTCGTACACTCAAACCTGGAAAAATGGGAGACAGGGAAAAAGCCCCAGTCAGACAAGACAGGCATTTAAGAGTGCACCAGACTGCTCATTCTGTATCTGCCGACAGATGAAAAGGTGTGAATAACTGGGCTGACTGTTGCAAAAGAGATAAGCTTGCTATCGATCTGCAGCTTGCATGATCACTGACAGCAGCAAGGGCCAGGATGGTGAGAAGACCTCTCAGGTCCCGTATGCTAGTGGTAAGTGGTGGCATGAGGAGAGAGATGGCAGAGAGTTGCCATCTCGCGAGTGGGACAAGCAGCTACTTCCTTCATCTTCTTCCATCTTGCAGCAGGACCAAAAGGGGTGAGAAGCATTACTGCAGTGAGAGCTGCTGCACACTCCTACATGAGACTATTTGCAGATCCCCCAGGGCATATCTTTGACCAATAGTCACTCACAGCAATGTAATCTCAGTGATGTTAATCTCAGCACAGAGAAAGATAGCTTTGAAAAGAGACTTAAGTCCATGGACTTTCCAGGTAGTAGATATATATATATATATTTAAACACAGACTGAAATTAATGCTCCCAGTGAGATCTAAAGGCTTCCTCACAAATTCTGGGAAAGTTTACTCTGAGATCCAAGCATAGTGACTCAGATTCACCTCTAACAGCAGGACGAACTGTACTGCAATATTCCCTAAAACATATTCTCAGCACTACTGCACAAATAAATCATCTTGATCCACTTTTAATTGAATGTATATTTTTCACTCTTCTGAAAGGATTCTAGTATCATTCCATACATTTTTGACTTTATGAGCTCAGGACAGTTGTATATATTAAACTTTTAAAACTACTTGAACCTTACTTTGGACTCATGAAGCAAAATCCAGAATTGCATGTGGGAAAAAATGGAGTTCTTCCTTGTCATCCACAGGAACGTTCCAGGTTGCCATGATGGAAGCACAGAGCAAATTGCATGCCAGTGGTCAAAAAGTTATTGTGGGAAGGTTCTCTTCCTCACTGTGTTTGTCAATATTGTGATAAAGAACAGAGAATAGCCAAAAGCTAAAGTGCAGAATGGACTCTCAGAAAAACCTCGATTCTAGTCTTACTTTATCATCCATTTTTAATAGGACAAATCATCAACCTCTCATTGTTGCAATGCTCTCATCAGTAAGCAAGGATGGTGATAGGAGACCTGTAAAGTGACTTGAGGTACCCACATGGGAGGTAGGTGAAAAATACTACCCTTTCTCATGACATAAATTTCCTTCACACTGGCTGTGGCACATTATTATTATTTTCTCACCTGAAGGAAGCAACTCAAATATGGTAAAACAGTTTTATCTCAAAATAATAATGGAGCTTTCTGTCTGTGAAGCAGTCTGAGGAATTCGGAAGACACAGCCTTATGCCAGAATTAGAGGCTCTGTGAGGCTCTGTTGAAAGAGTTTCTGTGGTCCAGATCCTGTGCTGGTATACACATACATGTTCTGGTACAGTAATACTGATAACACAAATAATCATAACACAAAATGATGCCAGTTACCATTAGTTGTTACAGATACCATTCTTCCATTCCACATGCAAACATACACTCTGACAATCCTTTACCACACAATCCCCCCTTGCGAAAGCATGAACAAAACCTGAGAAAAAAGACGGAAACAAACATGTATATGCAGTATAACCTTGCTGTTGCATCTATTGAGGTCCTTTCTGAGGTTCCTTACCACTATCAGGTCCTTTTGTTGGTTTATTTCTTTAAATTGATTATATTGAACAAGGACACAGAAAACATTGAAATCTTGACGTATTTGGCCTACAGACTCAGAAAGAGGAAGAAAGCTGTTTCAAAGGGACAGAAAATAGCTCCAAACTACCCATTGATCGTACTATGACTCCTCAGCTGTCCCTCACCCTCCCTGCATATATACACTGCGGTCAGCATTTCTTGTTCATCAAAGGCAGTCATTTTTCACAATACATGTATTTTTTTTTCTTGTTGTTTCTGGAGTTTACATTCATGCTTGGGAGTTTTTGATAAGTTTTTCTGAAGTGCTTTAGTAGGAATAACGTCACACACAAGACATAGGATATCCCTAAGAGACAAAGGGTTAATGATGATGGAAACAGCGCAGGGAAAGGACTGCAGGAGATATAATGATTTTTAAAAATACATGCCATCTCCCATCCCTCCAAAGTTATAGAAACTTAAGAGGAGCTTGTCTAAAGTGCTTTGGAGATTTGGCAGCATTTATCATCGTGTGGGACTTAGGTTATGTCTGTGGTACTTACTCTCCTAAACTCTGTATGCCCATTATAAAACTAATCTCTAATTTCCTCACTCAGCTTTTATGGGCTAGCCGTTAAAAGCCCTTCTCTTGAATACAGTATCAGGTTCTACTGCCCACTACAGCCCATGGAAGTCAATAAAACTACTATTGGATGTTTGGATCCATGGGTAGCTGCTGGTATCTGATTAATCCAGTAACTCCTCCCCAGCAGTGGCTGTATCAGTAGCTTTCATTCAGCAGCTTTCATGGGAGATGACTCCTGCCCCTCTGTACAGTTACTCCAAGGACGAGCATGATCATTCCTATGCCACATGCTGAGTGCTGGGTTAGTGAAATGCCAGGTGGGATTCACCAGACTGCCAGGGTGAGATTTGGCTCACAGGTCAGAGCACTAAAATTAAGTGTCAAAGTAGGAACTAGAGGCACAATCCATGGGTGGTTTGTGACATCTGAGATGACCTTGTAGTCCTATGTGGCTGCCTCTGGAAGGGTGCATGTCTCTCCCACAGCCTGTCACACCTGCCAGCCCTGGGCAGGTGCCTGATGCTCTATGGCATCAGAAAGTGCACCAAATGCTTAGACAAGTGAATCATGCTGTAGATCTTCATTAGTTTCAATGGGAGATTAGATAGTTCCTGCATAGCTGTATACACATGGGCACCACAATTTCTGTGTTAACTTGCAAGCTGGGTCCCACCCCTGGCAAAAGAGATCTACCTATCAAACTTAGTGTGCAGTATAGTTGTCTCCTATTAAGGAGGAAGGGGGTTGAAAAGAAATTCATAGACATTGATATTTGTGTCCTGAGCAGGTGAAATCCTGCAGCTGTTAGACTATGTTTATGAAACTGTCCAGGACAGGGTCAAAAGATTAATCAAATTACAAATTTGCATTTTTGGGTAGTCTACCTTGACTTGAGGAATGGGCAGTGCTCTGCACTCAGTCATTATATTTACACTTGGTAAGCAGATGTGTTTGGGACTGCTCCTAGACCGTACCACCACCTGGCACAGGAGGGCCTGTGTCTGCGCTACTAGCCTCTCTTGGCCTCCAAGGCAGAGGAGCCACATGCAAGCTGCCTCTGGCACTGGCATGCTCGAGTTTACCAGGAGGGATGCAACTGCTCCATCCCACAGAAACAAGCCTGGCCTGTGGGTTTAAGCTTGTGCCATGGTGATCTCTAATCTGCTGATTCTTCACCAGTGAGGGATTCACTGTTTTGGGAGCCTGCCAGTCCAAACCACAGCATGAAAGCCATGCTTCAGGGGCAGCAGGTTTTGTAGGAGCATACCATATCTTTCTTTCGTGGGTCAGGAGCAGAAAGTGATATCCCATGCATTGCCAAGTGAGCTAAACATTTTCATACAGCACTCCTGTTGAATAAAAGAGGATCTTTGCTCACAGAAACACCAAATAAATCCTTGGAGATTTGCTTCTCTGACCATAATGGCCAGATCTCAGGAGTTCAGCTTGGGTGAGAAATCTCATCCAAAGTTTCGGTGAACTTGCCTGCTTTTCATCTCTGTTCCACTTGACTTGAGAAGTATTTCACAATAGGTATTGTGAGGTCTTCTATCCAGCTAGTACCTTTCAAAGAGGTCTTCTATCCAGCTAGTACCTAGGGAAGTAAGGGAACAGACTGATTCAGAAAGGCTAACATGTGATATGTGATTTTTCGGTGCATTATCTGCCACCTAGAACCTTTCTCGTTCATTTATTTGCCCCTAAGTGGCTGTCTCATCCACTGTGTCTTCTCTGTTTGACATATCCCCAATCTTCTTTCCAAGAAGCGGAAGTCCTTGGCTTTTTGTAAAAAATAGATGTATGTCTGTATGAATAAATTTCTAAGCCTGAATAATTTGGCTGCTTGATTGTCCCTAGGACTGCCATTTTCATTTTGCTTGGCATAACGAGCAAAATAGAGTTACTAAAGCAGTCAAGCTTAATCAAATCATTTGAAGACTTACACTACCTATTAATTTCTGATCAACTGAAGAAAAACTTATTCTGAAGACCTGCAAGTCTTTCACCCTCTTTTATTACCCATCTGGGCCTCTAGAAGGGATTCCTATTCCCAGCTCGTCATTTCTATGTCTCTGCACAGCCTGAAAAGTGGTGTAAATTTTTCTCTCAGAGATATAAACCTACTAGAGTCACTACCAGAGTAGTGACCAGGGAGTATTCACCTCTCTCTTTTCTAGTGCATTAAACACAGCAATTGGGGCACATGATTCAGGAGGGGCAGTGGCAGCAGGAACCTTTGCAGCATCTCACCAGTACTCTCCACTCCAGAATATGCACGGTGCCAAGTTCTCTCTTCCCTTGTTTGACCTTGCAGGAACCCCAGTGCTGGCTGGCAGATCCCAGACCAGAACCACCAGCTCTGTCTGCAGTGTGGAGAGCAAGTGAGGCCTGCACTGAGCTGCAGAGATGTGAGCGACAGGTCATGGACACCAGAAGACCTCAGCTAGGTAGCTCTTCAAATGAGCCTCAGTCTGAGGAATACTTCAGGGTAAGATCCTAGATTGTTGCTTTAAAGACCCACAGATTAAAAAATGGTACCTATTTAATCATCCCTGCTACTTTTATCAGCCTTTGGATCTTTCTTTAGGAGAATCCACAGGCTGGACAGAAAGTATCTGGACTCCTATTAGCAAGGAAACCATGGTTGCCTGGTGTGGTCCCTCTGTATGACCGCTATGGGTCACAGGAGGAATGGGCGAGTGTAATAGCTTTTTCTTGCATAATAATATCAACTATATAACACTTATTATTTCTCCTCTTTCCCTAACAGCATCCTCAAGAAAGCTGAGAGAAGTGGTATGGAAGAGTAACTAAGCAGTTCAGCTTATGCTGCCCCTCCCTCCCAGCCCTGCAAAAAACCCTCAGACTGAGGCTATGCGTGGGCACAAAGTAATATGTTATTTAAACAAATGAATGTACAATTTGAACTGCCTGTGGCCTTGCTATGTCCCAGCTAGATATATTAATAGGTCACAAGTTAAAATTGGATATCTACTTGCAAACATCTTGAAAATAAAAGCCTGTGTTCCAAATGCCGTGAGTAAGGTCACTCACACAAGGGGTCTATTTAGTCCCAGAGTCAACAAAGCTAGACTAGTGGGGAGGGTGGTTTGAGGAGAAGAAACAGCTACTTGAACTTTATAGGTTAAGAAAATCCTCATCTAAAGTGGATCATCGTTATTAAGTTTCCAGTTACATCCAAAGAACTGTCAACATTGATGTTCTGTGATCAGGCTAGTGAGTAATTTTACCTACCCACATTCTTCTTGGCTTTGGTTTTACAAGGTGTTCTCGGATTGAAGATGTATTGTTCCCTCTCAGGTCCAACGCGCAGATTTCAAATACAGAGCTGACTTTCTCCCTTCTTCATTTCTTTTTATATCTAATCTACACTTAAAGAGCACTCCCAAAGTTTTACTGTGCTTTTTAAGCAGAAAATCATTACTGACAATCGAGAACTGTAAACATAGCCCTCTGGGCTCAGTTGACCCCTTTTTAAATATCTGAACTGAACTCTAACTTCATACTACCAGTGCATAAAAATCAACCAGTGATTCAGTCATGTTCTAAATCCTAACATAAACTCTATAACATTACGTCTGACGCTATAAAAGACAATTTGAGGGACTGCCCTAGCAACACCTGTACTTCTCTATCACATTTCATGGTTTTACTAATATTAATTAATTATGGCTTCTGGAGACATAGACAGCCAATATTATGACAGCCATAATCAAAAGCTTGGCTGAGGATTGGCCAGAAAAATCATGGGGAGTGAACAGAGCGGTGGGAAACAAAATAAACCAGACAGATCCAGAACTGGGTGGATTTATCTGGGATAAGACCACAGTTGCTATTGTTCTTTTACTTATTGGTAATTCATCTCTATATTTCTGTGTAATACCTCCCAAAACAAATCTGCTTTGCACACAGGGGTATAGACACTAGACCCATTATGATGATGATTTCTTTTCTTAAATTTACACAGACAATTAGGTCAAAGACAAAAATGTTTATTCACACCAATGAGACACTCTCGGCTTCCTGACAGACTCATCAAAGGACAATAATTACTTTCCCGGAGACCTTTCAATCTGCTCTCATTCTTACAGCTGGAGGAGGAAATTGCTTTCCCATCCTGGGAAAATTTAGAATATTTTGATTGCTTCCTTCTATTCTTTGGGATCTTGGGGTTGTATCATATTACCAGCTTCCAACTCCTACCAAAAATACTTGACTTGAGAGCATAGATTTTCTTGCAGAATTTGACCCAGATATGAAGTCAACCTTCAGCCAGGATCTGTCACAAGAGAGGTGGATTAAAAGCAGAAATGGCCTTCTCTAAAACAGGCAAGAAAAATCTGATGGAGTATCATGGACTTCTTTTTAATTCCCATCTTTGAGCTTTAAGTCTTTTATCTACTCCAATACAGGGAGTAACTAGAAAGTGAGGAGGGTAGCAGTTTCCCATGCAACCCCCAACTTGGGAAAGCAGGTGGAGTGAAGAGGAGAAACCACCTTTCAATTGTGTTTTAATGAAGAAGTTGTTTTTTCTTCTATGTCCTTTGATGAATGGATGTTTTCCTTCAAAAGCTGACGTTTGTCTTTCATTACGCCCAGCATATGCTCTGCTAGGCAGCATCGTTTTTCTACTCTAAATAAATAAACATGAAAATAAATTTATCTCACAAAGCTTGTTCTCTTTCAAGCCTGGCACAAGCCTGCCTCTCCCCTAATAAATCTCCGTGTAAACGTGAGCTCCTCAGTAAGCCCTTCCCCTTAAGTCAAATGGAGACATTTTGTAAGCTCTCATCTCCGCGCAGTTTAGGAAAGCTGTCACTGGTTCAAGAGGCATTTAGAGGTAGTGATCTAACTGCAAGCCACAGCTGAATCTGAGAGCTCTTTTTCATAAAAAAGAAACTCTCCCACAAACAAAAGCATCAAAAAACTCTTTCCCAGCTAGTGTGGATAGTATCTTAACCCTCAAATTGTGGGGGTGATGTGACACAGAACTGACTGTGGTTTCTTGCATGGAATCTGCTGTTGGTTAGAAGTTTAGTATTTTGATATTTTAGTCCCTAGTTAGAATGCCCTGTGTTGTTTTTTACAATCCTTCTCACTTCCAAACTTCTCACTGCAAGCTACACGGAAGTGTTTTCTGAGGCTCCGCTGGCACACTCTCTCCTCGGGGCCATGGACTATGAGTTCTCTCAATGGCCATTGAAAGTCTCCTATTTGAGGAACAGCCTGTTCATTTAGTGAACAGGCCTGTGACTAGAGCTGGCTGAATTATTAAATGCAACTCAGTTTCCTTCCAAACCTAGTCCCATTTGTTGTTGTTTGTGTAAATGGTTCACAACCCAGTTCTGCACGTACCTTCATCATTTATAGATGGGTCAAGCATGTCTGGAAGTGATAACGCCCAAATTTTATTGTTACTATGTGCCTTAAGCCTTCTGTAATGGAACCAAAGTACAGTGGATTTCCTTCTACACAATTTACAGTTACTCATCTTCAGCACATGAGATATTTCTCTTTTCCACCTGGTTTAGAACAAAAAGAGAATGCTGAATGGTAGTCATTCACATTTTTGGATGAATAATTCCTTAATCTTAAATCCATGATACATTTGCAATTTGTTAGTAGTTTCACAAATACTGTGAGTTGCTTTATGACATAATGGTCCTGATTCATGAAAGCACTTGAGCACATGCTTGACTCTAACTGGATGTTGACATCTCCTTGAAGTCAATGGTAATGAGGCGTATCTGTGATTATGTGCATATTTAAGTGTCTTTGAGTGCTTAACTGATATCCTGAATAGGGCCAGTATTAGTCATTCGGTAACACCTGTCCTATTACAGGAGCGAATTAATAAATCAACCTGGTCAACCTGTCTTTTAGCTCATCTCTGAAACATGTTGTGATGGCAACCACTGAGCAGTGTAGCTCCTCATACAGCCAGTGCCTATTACAGGCACATCCCTGATATGTTGGAGGTGGAGGGCAATTGAGATATTTTTGAGAAGTTTGATTTTGCAACAGGATGGCCAACATACATACAGTCCTGATTATTTGGTTCTTTTCCCTCAGTCAAGGTTTTGGACCCTGAGGACCCTAAGAGAAATTAGTTCAATGTAAGATGGGATGGAGCTCTCTGAAGCTTTCAGGCTGAATTGCAGTGAAACACAGCACATCTCCTTTGCAAGTCCCTGCTAAGTTTCAGCCCTCTTGATTATCACTGATAAAGAATCTAATCACTTCAAGGGTCAGGGTGATTGCTGGGCCTGGGCTGTGCCTGGACCTCCTTCCCCAGTCCCCCAGAACTGGCATCACTCGCACATCAGTAGCAGTACCATTGCCCACAATTTACTTGTATAGAAAAGGAGAGAGAAAATCACTAAATTTGTCTAAAGAGAATTTTGGCTACATCATTTCCCCTTAGAGAAGAATGACACTGGCTTGTTTGGCTGATGATTTCTTACCCAATAATGATTTTACTGAGACTACGAAAGTGTTAAGCTATGTATCTGTTAGCTTATATTTTGCTTCTTAACTGGATTACCATAAAAAGAACATTACAACGAGGCTCTGAGGTCTGTCAGGTCAGCTTGGTAAATGATAGCACCTCTTGAAGCTATAATGGATGAGAGGATCCATGATAAAATTTGACACTTGTACCATATAATCTGTCATAGAAGACATTTTGCTTTTTTCTTGGTGTTTTTAAGGCCATAAATACTGGTCTCTAATGTTAAGTATGTGAACCTCACATTAATCACGTTGCCAGAGAGAGCAAAGAGCTTTGCTCATAAACTGAAATGGAGCACAGTTAATCTATCAATGTTCTGTAATGAGGATTATTATAACAAAGTATTTAGGTTGATTTACTGATGGGCTACACATCTCTGCTAATGATCACACATCAGTAAGAGAGCCAAGCGATCATCTGCATCACCAGGAGTCTGAAATTTATTGAAGAATGTGCAGATTCTTTGTTTTTACTACTGTGAAATTCTTAAACTCATTCTGTATGAGTGAGTTTAACTTTCTCAAGATCAGTCTGCCAGCTGGGACATCAATGCTATCAAAGCACTAAGACCAGTTTACACCTCTGGGTAGCCTGGCACCTCAATTCCAGTTTTTCAAATATTGCCTTCAATTTCAGAGACAGGCCAGGAGAAGACAAAGGTGCTTTGCTCACCAGAGAGCTATCCCGAGGTAAAGTGAGTAATAACAAAAAAAATTTTAAGAATCAACCTGAACAATACTGTTATTTGTTTTCTATACTTTGTAATTTATATAACGCATCCTCCCATAAACATATGGTCCCTGTCAAATGCTGGTGCTAAATAGACACCAAACACATCTGCAATCCCTACCTTGGGAATTTAGAATCTAAATATCAGTAAGTATCTCATTAGAGTGACAGTCATGGGCTCAGGAGATGGGATTAATCATACCCTTCTTTAGACATCTGCAATGGAAATACCTACACCTGAGCTACTTACTCGTCCTTGGCTTGATTTATGGATCATGGACACTTTTGGAGCATCCTAAAGCAGCTGTCATGACAGCAGGTGAACTATGTTCACTGAGGTATGTCACATCTTAAAATTACATTAGCTTTCCTCTTCATGAAGGACTGCTGCCATCAGGCCACTATCCCTCTCCAAGCAGCACACTGGCTAGCTTATGAACTGGGCGCACCGAGAAGTTGTCTTGGGGCAACAGTCCTAGAAGGACATAGTGAAAAACAATGGGAAGGCAGTGACAAGTTAAAGCCTGGCTTCCTCTACCCCAGACTAGTTTCATTTGTGGTGCTCTGCAACTGGATCAGTCTTCAGAGCACCCATGAGAGACTGAGAATGAAACCTCCTGCTTTCAGCTCTGCTTTACGTAAGGAAAACATGGGCATGTTAATGCGAGTACCCTGTTTTGAGTTGCTTCTTGCATTGGATGTCAAAAGGCACCAGGTTTGCACACAAGCTCTCTACCCTGCCCATCTAGGACCATCTGTGGACTATCCAGGCAAGTGTGAGCACTGATTCCCCACATCCTAGTGTGGAAATCATTGCTGTTCTCTCACTTGGTAAACCTTCGATTGCTGCAGGTGAATTTAGTTTTGATGGAGGTCTGTCAGTCTGGGTTTCAGAAACTAGCCAATAAAACTCTAAGTTCATTAGGTGAGTAGAGCAGCAAAAAATTTTTGCTTTGTTCTATTTGCAAAGGCCAACAGCGGAAAGAGTATGACTTATCAGGAAAACAAGGACATATATTCTTTGAAAATCATATGTAATTGCAGGCTGTCAAGCTGCTGTCAGTCCCTCCTTTGGATGCACCACTGCCACTGGATGCAAAGCAGGCAGCTCAATTGCACAATCATCATGCCTGTACAATGCAAGATAGGTCAAATTCTGCTGAAAAAATGGGACAAGACAATCGTTTCTTCTTAAAGATGTTTCACCAGTAACACTAACACATTTCTTAAAAGACTCACAGAGCCTCTTCAGTCCCAGTCTGGCTCCAGTTCCTGGAAAGATGATCACACACATTCTTGCCTGCTCTGTGCTGCAGTCTGTGCTGAACATGGTGCACCAGTTGCCTGTAATGAAACTATACAGCCTGCTCTAGATTGGCTTGGGGATAATGAAAGATACTGAAGACAGTGGTGTGGAAGCAAAGCCACAGAGTTTCTGGGAGAAGAAGTGCCAGTGTATTTGGGGAAGCAAAAGTTCATGCTTCCCTTACCTGGTGCATCCACAGGTATCATCCGTGCAGAAGGATGAAGGGAGGACGAAGGACTAACATGGCCCCAGACCAAGGTCACCACTTATAGCAGAAATAGTCAGCAGACATCAGGGAATCATAGAATTATAGAATCAGTAAGGCTGGAAGGGACCTCTGGAGATCACTTAGTCCAACCCCCCTGCTCAGCAGGGTCACCTAGAGCATGTTAGACAGGGTTGCATCCAGGCGGGCCTTGAAGATCTCCAGAGAAGGAGACTCCACCACCTCTCTGGGCAACCTGTACCAGTGCTCCGTCACTCTCACAGGGAAGAAATTCCCCCTCACGGTCAGGTGGAACTTCCTGTGCTTCGATTTCTGCCCGTTGCCTCTTGTTCTGTCACATGGGACAGCTGAAAAGAGTTTGTCCCCATCCCCTTGACACTCTCCGTTCAGATACTTACACACATCGATAAGATCCCCCCTAAGTCTTCTCTTCCCCAGGCTGAAGAGGCCCAGCTCTCGCAGCCGTTCCTCATAGGGCAGATGCTCCAGCCCTCTGATCATCTTTGTAGCCGCTTGCACGCACCTTACACTTATATGTTAGTGAGAAGCTATATTTCTTCACTGGGATGGCAGGTACCTATAACAAATGAAAGAATGATATAGATAAAGCAGTTATAAGAGAGACTCCACAGAAACATTCATGCAAAAAGTAAAGTATCATTAACATTTAATAAAGTTCTTCTTTGCCTTTGCCTTTGCCTTTCCCTTGCCTTGCCTTACTGAGCTAACCTAAGGAGATTACTGCAGCATCTTGCCTCCACAGCCAAAAGGGGGATGCAGATGTAATATGCCCAGAGCCCATGCAGGAGCTGTGTCACAGTCAGTTCCCATCACTGCTCCTCCCACCACACAACAGTGGCTGGGGAGACTGACATACCGTGTTGTTAGTGGGCTTGACTGGAACTCTACAGCTGGAGTCAATAAGACTTCATGTTGCAGGACCTACGTGAGGAGACAACAGGGAGATCCAAGCGGTCCCATGGTCTTTTTCTTGGAGGAGGAGGAAGATGTAGGTTATCAGTGTGGTTTTGGCAACACAGGCACAAAGCCATCCCAGTTGGCAACACAATGATTATAGCTGGAACAATAACAAGCCTCACCTGTGAAAGCAGCTTCAGAAGCTTTACATTACTCAGATACACTTCTGTTTGCTGACTAGTGATCCTGCCAGGAGATTTTCCTGACCTAACCCATTTTGGACAAATAAATAACAACATCCCAGCTGTCAGATTTGAAGGATGACCTCTGTCCCCTGCTGATGCTGGGGAACAAGTAAAGCAAAGAATACTTCACTCTTGGTAGAAAATACGTATGAAGCCTTTGCTTACCTCACAAGATGCTGAGGGGGTTAAAAAATTGTTCGTTAAATGCTGTCCTGATTCATCTGTTACGAGTGTAGTTAATAAGCAAAGTACACACCCACTCTAGGCCTCCTCCATAGTCAGCAGGAAGAAGACGACATCTGCAGAAGATGGACCAGCTCACTCTCTGGGGCATCCTTCTTTTTGGACTGCAGCAGCAGTCTAAAGTGACCAATTTTACTGTGGATATTTCAATTAAATAATAAAAATAGAAGGAGATGAATATAGGTTTATGAAAATGCTGTATTCACTCTTCAATAGCCTCACTGCCAGTGCATATACTTAAATACACCATCAACATCTTTCCTCTACATTGACATAGACTGGAAATCGAGCGTTCAAAGTTCTAATAGTTTTTATAACTAATATTTTTAAGTGCATGACTGAAATTGCTGATTTTCAGGTGGAGTTTGCTGGTAATTAGGACAATATTGGGAATATTCTACCCCTTGCAATCTTTGATTGAAAAGCCTTGTATGGAAGGCAAGGCATGTTATACTTCTGGCAGACATATCATCTGGAAATAGATGCAATCGTGTGTTAAAATAGTCTTGCCTGAATTAGGTTTATTCAGCAATCCTAGGGGGTTGGAAATAGCTCAGAAAATATATGGCTAAGTTGGGCTGCCATATATTCTGTACTTTAGAGACCAATTTCTCCTCTAGAGTCACAGCATGTGAACTCTCCAAAAATCCAGCTAAACCCTCAGCTGCTCTAAATCAAACAACTGCCCTGGGGTTTAGTTTGATTGTGTATTCAGGCAGTGCAAAGGACCCAGGTACCAGTGGAGATATCAGGTCTCATATCTTGTGAAAATTGCACAGATTTTCCTACAAGTCTCTCTGCTGAAGAGGGTGCCCAGTACCCCTGCTTTGTATAAACAGTCTGGTAAAACTCTAAGGAGCAGAAAATGTATTCGGAGCCCAAATTTGGAGTTAACTTACAGCAGAGCCATTAGAAAGGGTGTAAATCAGGGACAAAATCCCCACTTAACCCTGACAAGGAGGTCTGATGAATGAGGACCCAGCCCTGCCTTGCCTTGCATGCAGGGCTCCCCCACTGAGCCCTATGAGATCCCCTGGGCTCCTGCCCTCTTGTCTGCAGCATGCCTATTTTTGAAGGGTGCCTCCATAACTGCAAACTGATTTCCACACCTTAAGAAACAAAATGACATGCAGAGTAAAAATAACTTGGGTTTGACGGGCTGCTTGAGGTGGCGGGAAGCAATGGGCATGCGTTCCCCAAAACCTCTCAGCCTCACACTGCTGGTCTCCAGCCCAAACTTGAGGGAAGCTGTCAAGCATGAAAGTGCTGGAGAGCAGTGAGGCTTGCTATCAGCTGCAATTGAGGAGACAGGAGACACAAAAGCACTGAGGGTCTTGAGGAGCTGATGAGAGCTGGAGAGCTAGCATGGGCACAGATTCCTTCATGTTCACAGGCGGAAGGCTCTGCCTGCTAAGGGTCTGGGCAGCCGGTGGTGTGAACACCAGCAGTGTTATTATTGTCATGTTGTAAGACACAAACACGCTGGACTCTACATGCCTGTGTGTTTGATTAGGAGAGCACTGTTGACAGTGGATAAATAAACAAAGATAAAAACAAGATTAAGCAGGTCCTTCTCCTTATCACTGCCTCTTTATTCCTATTGATCTCTGCTTAGATCCTTTTCATCTAGCCTGGAATTCCTCACATGCTTGAACTCTTAGCTGTCACATCTAATTAAAAATGTGGTATGAGGCTTTGCATGCAGCAGTGGGTATTTCTCAGTGCTGGGCAGCTGTGTGTTCATTAGGGCCTTTCACCTTGCTTTGCCTTTCTTAATGAAAATTCATTTTGTTTGTATGTCAGCAGCCAAGAGATGGCAAAGGTGAAGAGCTGACACCTACCTGAGGCAGAAAAATCCTGCTTCTGGTTCAATCTTCCTTGGGACAGATCCAGCCCCAAAGAGAGTGGAAACGGTGGGTGTCTTGTTCAAGCACCAAAGACCTCTTGCCCTGTGAGAGGGAAGATGTTATTTCTACCCCGGCTTGTCTGGTTGGGATGTTCCTGCCTTTTTAGGGGTATTGTGGTCTCCGCTGCTGACCTCTGCCAGAGAACTGGCTAAGGTGACACATTAACCCACTTCTCTTCCCTGGTCAGTGGCGAGCACTCTCCATCTCAATGTTTCCAAAGAGAAGATGATCATTCGCTGCCTTATTTCAACCCAATCCCTGCTGCTGTGTGCTGCCAGTTTCCCTCTGGGGTTTTAAGCTATCTGAGTTAGCTACTGTCTTCGTGCTCCTAGGATCACTCTAGACTCATGGAATGAAAAAGGTGAGTATTACTGGGCCTCCTTTGTCACACGGGAAATGTCTTTCACATGCCGAGCAGAGGCTGGCCCATAAATGCCACAATCTTTAAGACCTGCAGAGCAGTGGGATCACCTGAGAGAAACCCCCTAATGTAGGGGCAGTAACTGCTGCCCAGAAATGTCACTATGGGGAAACACCTGCCCAGGGACACATCTGCTGGGGATGGTGCTGAGTGTAACCCAGCCTCAGGCTGGGCAGGGAGAGCCATATATGAACACGTCTCTGCCTGTCTGTGCAGAATCTACTCTACTCTTATCCATGCAGACCCCCAAAATATGTCATGTGCTTCACCCAAGAGATGTAATTCTGTGTTCTAATCCATGCTCCCAGCAATAAATGCTAATTTTAATTAGTAATGATAATTATAGCCTGCCACATCACGGGCACTGGCATTTTCAAATGAGCACAATCTTCCTGAGGCCGTGCTGTTTGGGTGCCAGCCTTAAAACAGCAGCCAGGGGCATTGCTTACCAAGTGCCTCATGTTGCACACCTAACACTCTTCAGGCAAAAGTCAGAAAAAAGAGGCTAAAATGGAAGGAGGTTACCAGGGCAATGCTAAACAACACAGGAGAATAAACAAATAGCTCTGTTTATTTTCTACGTGACTTTTTCATCTCTACATTCTACTATATTCTATTTAATTTTATTAAAACATTCAATAAAATATCATTTGGACATGGCTTTCCTACATGTTCTAGTGGATCTCTGGAAACTATAGAACTCTAGTTTTGGCTTCAGCTTAAAAGGTGGTGGCTTTAGGTAGGGCAAGATTTTTCAGGGGGGTAGTGCTTTTAGGCAGATTGACAGAGCCATAAAACAAGAACATACAAGGTTATGGGGCACAACCCTGCAAGTCTAACCCCTTCCCCATTTCTGTAATGTACGTGCAGCATTAGGCACCTTCATTTTTCAGAGCTAAAACATGCTAGCAATTTTGAGACTGTGCTGAGCTCTCCCCCTGTCTAAAATCAGGCCCCTTCTCTGTGTCCCAGGCTGGGCACCCAAAATCGTAACCATTTTGGAAAAAAGTAGGCCATGTTATTCCATTACTTTTACAACCTTTTTGCCTGTCCCCACGGATAAGACACTTTACTTCAGATTTACTATGTGAGCCAACAGGCGATCAGTGAGAGCGGTGCTTTTATTTATTCTTTCCTATGCCATCATTCAAGACCCCACAGTTTATTGCTCACTGTTAAAACAATATCATTAGACATGAAATATATGTTGCCAAGCTCTCCCCCCTCTCAGTTCACTCCCTCTCAGTCCCCATCATTTTTTTTCCTGAGGAGAAAGGAAAGACAACTTCTTTTCAGGATACATTGTAGGGAGTGCTCATGAACCGGCAATTTATTTTCTCCTGGGTTTGACACTGCCAGGCCCTTAGTGCTTTTATTGACTCTGGCTAAACACAGTGACAATTATTTTTTTTGGTTTCAAATCGCATTCTCCAGCAGAGTGTGAAGTCAGCAGGTTTTTTTTGCATGCTGAGCATACCCTTTCAGACATCCTATGAGGAGCAGAGGGAAAGACGATGGCTTTTTTTATTTTTCATCCAGTTGCTCTTTGGCATTCCCTGAACGGATCTTTTGTTCCAAAGCAGAGGAAAGCCAGAGAGAGGCTTGCGGGCGGGAAGCAAGTTGATAGGGGCTGGGAAAAGCAGAGCTGGGATATTCTTATCTGGCGGGTCCCATCGTAGAAACCTGTTTTCAAGAACATTTCTGCTGGGTGCTGGTGCAGCAGCATCTTTAAGTGGAGGGGGTGGTGCAAGCACGGCTGCTTTGCCGTCTGGGGCACGCTGGGTACTTGCTTGTGCAATGCAGAAGAAGCAGAAGTAATAAATGTCTGAAATAGACTCAGTCCTGTCCCTTTTTTCAGTGAGGTTTCGTGGTCCAGACCATCCTGCCCTTCTCTATGTGGAGGAGGAGGAGGGAGCATGGCCCTCTGTACCCCATCGCACAAACAGCTCTTCCTAAACCTGCCCTAAATCCCTCGGCGCCCCTGGGAGCCCAGCAATCCTCCCATCCCTCCTCACTCAGGCAAACCACCCCAGCATTTGTTCAATGTGTTTCCATTCATTTAGCCTCTCTGTCTCCATTTATCTTCGTGGTAAGGTCTGGGAAAGGCCAAAACCCAAGGAACGTCGACATTGTAGGTCAAGTTTGGGGAATGCTCCACAAACTGACCTGTGTATCAGTTACAGCCATTTTGGACATGGTCTGCAGAGGTTTGCAGACTGGCAAAGCTTTTCAGAAAGGAAATAAAAAAACAAGCCAGGCTTTCATTCTATCATATGAAAAAGATGTGTTTTTTCATTGGCTTAAGATTGAAATTTTTATTTCGAACACTATGGATCAGTCTGCTCCATCTACTCACTATTCACTCTGCAAAGGGGCTTTGGCCATTTTCTCTTCTTATAAGTGATACAAAAAGCCAAAGTGCTTCATTCAGCTTCTGAATTGGAAACACTTTGGATTAAGATAGGTCTTCTCTGGGACAGGAGTTGGGGAAAGGTCCCCTGAATGAACTTTTTCTTTTTTTTAAATGTCTTCCTTAAGTTTTCTTGTTGTTTTTCAGAAAGCCCCCAAAATTTGAACAAGCATAACCTCCCAAATTTACCCTCAAAATAAACTGTTGTAGTGAACATTGCTGATTTATTGGAAAGAAAATCTTGTCAGGAAAAAAAATATTTGCCGGACACAGTCATTCACTTCTGCAGTTGTGATATTGAGCAAAGTCTAAAGTTTCCATTGCCATCAGAGGACTCTCTCCCATTACTCTCGCTTTTATATAATTCTGAGATGTACTGATGTAAATAGCCTTTTACAGATAATATCTGCTACCTGAGGTAACTTAACATCCTCTATCAAGAGCCATCGATACCTCTTTCCAAACAAAAGCCTTCAGAGCAGAAGTGTTTCATTTTCACTCCACAGAAGGAGGATGGAGATTTGCTAGGCTGACAAAAGGGATGGTTTTATAAAATGCTAGCGCTGGTGAAGAACTTGGCCTGAGAAGACCCTATCTCCTGGCAATCCCACTCACTCCTTCCCCCATGCCTTTGACCTCAGTGCATCAGTACAGTCATCTGTAGGCAGGTGCTGCAGAGCAGATCATAGAACTGGAGTTGAAAACAATCTTCCAGGAAAAAATGGTTTCATGTTTTATTGCTGGCATTTTGGTGCATGGCTGAACAGGACTGTCATGCTGTGGGGCAGGAGCAGTGGCAAATGTCCGAGGGTATTGCAGCAATGGGATCTTCTCATTCTACCTTTGCCAGTCCTCAAGGACTCATCTCAGACTATGTAGGAAAGAGATGCGAGTAAAATTCTTCTACTCCCAGCCAGAGGCCTTAGTGATGTTGGGCTGAAGTGATCTGTGGAGTTTTGAAAGCAAGATGGATCCTGCCTCCAAGAGGATCAGTTATACCATCATGAACAGGAGGAATTTCTATTCTGCAAGAACAAACAACAAAAGAAATATTTCTGTTCTTATTAGCACGCTGCCTTTTGCACGAAACTGCAGAAGGGAAGAAAAGCCACACCAAACTCTGCTTCCTACCCCATTCCCATGGCATTTGGAAGAAAGGAAGATGTTGGTGCTGCCACTATGCTGGTTCTCCCTTGGGGCTGTGCAGAAGACATCTCTCCTCGCAGCCCCTGCCTCCTGCACTTGTGGTTCCACAAGGTACAGATGGCCTTTCTCTTTGGGTTTGCCCTGAGTTTGGTGGAGCACAGACTGGTGGGTCAGTGCAATTGCTGGCTTGGCCCCAAAACAGGCTGTGGAGCCCATCAGCTGCATCCATCCACCCATTTCCTACCTTGCAGCTCTGAGGCGGACAAAACAGCTCACAGAAGACGTACACCTCTGGTCCTGTGACTGCTCCCCCTGGGAGGCTCCTGGAGGGCTGATCCAAAGTGCTTCCCATCAGCTACTCTCGAGGCCCTGGCAGCAGCTTCTCTGGCAAGATCAAAAACTCTTCCTGGGGATTGATGTTTTCCCACCAAGGGCACTCCATGACAAATAAGAGGTTGGTGTGTTCATGAGCTGGGGATGAAGTCGAGGAGGGAACATCATTTTTAACTGCATCTGAGCTAGGAGGTAATGGGGATGGAGGAAACAAGGCTCAGTGCTCCCCAGAAGACAGTTAACATCTTTGCTGGAGGCCCCTTCTGCAACTGACCTCTCAGAGCTGTCTCTTTGCATTTAGACAGACCGTCCCTCTCACCGCTGCAGCACGACTGGCACCGACTGCTATTTGTCCCTGGCAGACGAGCCTGGAGGGATTCGCGACAGCAGCCGCTGATAGGGCGAGCCTGCCCTGCCAGAGTCACTAATGCTTTTTGAAGGGAGCATTAAGTCAGTTTAAGAGGGATTTCTGTGCCAAATGCAGTAATTAATTAGAGACAGGAGCTTCAGCACTGTGCTTTTCATCATCTAAAGCACTCTACGCATCTTTGCGGGGGCCGTACTAGCACTGTCAGGGCCTGTCAAACTCCAGTCCTTCCCACGTGGCTAGTTTTTCCAATTCTCGTACCACTTTTCCCTTACCAGCCTCCTTTTCCCCCTGCAGTGCCTATCTTCAGCACAATTGCTCTCTTTCTCAATGACACAGTTGATATAGAAAACTGTCCTGTTCCTGAAAAAACATGAATCTCCCGTCCTGTCCCATCTCTGCCTCACCTCAGTATGACACTATTTCAGAAGGTGAAATTTGCTTTTTCTGCTCCTCTCCCTGGCCTCTGATGCAGCAGAGCTGTTCCCCACTCCATGTGAGCTGTCTTAGGGAACACAACTGCTCACTTTCAGGCTGTCTGTGAGAATTTAGGCCTTCTTAGTGCTCAGCGATTTGTCACTCTCTGAAGAGTCTCATTTCTCCCTGCCTTGCTGGGCTTAGGAAGATACAGAGTATACATGAAGCTGTCCTTTCCCTTTGTAAAGCTCTGCAATGACCAGAAGCTGTTTAAAAAAAGAAAAAACATGCCCAAACTGACCTAATGTTTCCCCCCGCCCTCAGGAAAAATCTGGATAGTTCTCCATAGGATATCTTCCCTATCATTTATATTTGCACTATGTCTTTCTGATCTTTCAAGGAGCAGAGCTGAAACAGAGCAGTGAGAGGCTGTAGAGATGGTACTTCTGAGCACCCCTGAACCAAAGCAGCCCTGGCTGTGAGAGAGGTGGACCTTAACCTGCAGTATTTCAATTTGAAAGATGTTCTGAGAAGGTGAAGGCACCACAACCCACTAGAGCAGATTTGACAGTGGAGGATGCGTCTCCTCTTTCTATGTCTGGCAGAGTCTTGTCACTGGAGCCTAGGAGTGTGCTTGTCCCTCCTCCTGATTAGGCCAGAAGTCTCTTTGGCATGCTTAGCCAGTCATCTGACCTCCTGAATTTTGCTTTGTGATGTGGAGACATAATTTTCATCCACTCCTAACCTAAAATATGCAGATTTAGATGCTTAAACTGGGCCACTTAAAGGCTGCTATAAGCATCCTAATCAGACACATGCCATTGCTGGTCTTCTGGAGTACTAATAAAAAGTTCATCTTTCTCTTTGTATTTTTTAACTCAATGACTTATAATTCATATAAGCTTGGTGTAGGAAGTGTGGCCAGGAAGAAGTGCAGTGAGCTTGCTGCTGCACAAACACGTAGTGAGAGGCAGCTCTTATCTGAGAGAACAGTCTTTTATAGCAACAAAAATTTTGCTGCCCCATTTTACAGGTAGAGCATGAGGCAGAAATGGGGTAAAACCTTTTGCTAAAATTCAGGAAAGAAATTGTCAGTGGGGCAGTAAGAGGACTCAGCTCCTCCATGACATTTGGAAGTAAGCTGGATCATTCCACCTGCTGCGATTATTTCTCACTAATTTGAGACAAACAAAGGTGACAATATTTAGAATTAAATGTTGTGTAGATCACAGAATATTGTCTTTTGTGTTTCTGAAGAACAAGTAGCATAGATGGGTAAGTAGCTAGAGCGGTACTTAGGGTATTTATTTTACCTGGACTCCTAGACGTTTTAGTATTAATGGCTGGTGTGCTTCCAGCAACTATCTCTGAGAAGTACAGTTCTCAGAACAATCCTACTCATTATTTTAGCCCACTTCACTTAAAACTCTAATTTCCAAATGAAAATTCAGGGAGGGAAAACACACATTAAAAAAACAAAGTAGAAAGATTCCAGCAACTGATTTTCATTTGAGCATCTTATATTGATTTTCCTCCTTTGTAATTACATAAAATAGAGTGCATCTTTTCTTAATTAAATGGGTAATGACTAGTTTGGTAGCCAGCAGAGCACTGCCTTCGGAGAAAAGATAGTATTTGAAAGCAGAGGTTATGCACCGAGCCCTCTCAAACAGATCTTTGTGCCAGAGGCTTTGTTTTGATACTAGAAACATTTCCACTACAGCAGGCTCTGATGGCAGTCATGTGCGGGATTAGGAACTGACTCCATTCAAATAACAGACAGCTGTTTGGAGTGAAAACTCGTTTCTGTCAATTTGCACTCAAAGAAGGCAGAGGAAAAGAAAAAAAAAAAAAAAAAAAAAAAAACCCTGGGCCTGGGAATCATTGTAGCTTAATCCCTCCTTTGGCAGGAGATAAAACTAGGGCTTTCCAGTGCTCTATAATTTCTTGCTTTGACCTGGAAAGAGATTTCTCTATTCACTGGGCTGTAAACCTCCTTTTTTATATTTACTACATGATGTACAAGAACTGAATCTCCAGCAGGGAAAACATGCCTTGTTGGGCTAGGAGCCTGGGAATAAACCTAGTCTCAGTTTAAATGACTTAGTAGGGCAGGGACACACAGTAGCTGCTAAAACCGCTATAGATTGTTCTTTTAACTTCCAGTGGAAGGTTTTCTCATTTTCTGCAGAAGTAGTTGAAATTTTCAGAAGGAGCTACTGATTTGTAGTGCTCTGTTCTTCAGATGACAAATGTGAAACGCCAGCGTGGGTGCTGACTTTTGAGAGTGGGTGCTCAGCTCTTTCAGAAGTCAAATCCCCTTCGTGCATCTCAAGGCCCCAGTATTTCTAGTCATTCTTGTGATCTCATTTCCAAAACTACTACAGTGAAAAAGTGAAGCAGGGAGAACCTCTGGCCATGCTCTGGCAAGCATAAGGGTGAGCTGTTCCCATACAGCACACAATAGGTATTTCTGGTTACTTTGGTATTTCTTGTCAGCTCCATAAACAGCCACTTGCAATAGATGTTTCTGGTTTTTTTTCTTCCACTTGAAAAACTGACTGTGCCAAAGGACATCTTTAAATGCAACAGAATGAATGGCAAAGCTGTGACAAGGGTTTAGTCATGTGTGCATCAGGAGTCACCCTTTTTCCTTGCCCTCCTTTACAGAAATGTATTATAAAACCCAAGAGAATAATATCTAATTCACTAGAGAATCAGGAACTGAAACGTTTTGGGGTGACCTGGAAAAACTTTAAGGGAACTCTTTCCTGTCAGAGAGTTCTGTGTCATCTCAATTAAAAAGTTTTGCAAAAAGGAATGAAAAAAAAGAAGAAAAGCTCTGACATAGTCAAAATCTGCTATTTTGATATTTTGGAATTAAATTATCTTTATCTATTTTTTTTTGTAAATATGAATTTGATCTTCCTTTTTCCTGTGTCATAGACCTTGCTATCAAGCTCGCTATGACATAGCCATGATATGCCCACAGCTGACCCTTGTGGGAACAGTCAATATCCAAAGGAAAAAAGTGACTGTTTCCTTAAAATAAAATATTGAGATCCACCTGAGAGAATTTATTTATTTATTTATTTTATTTAAATGGCGGACATTTTCTTTACAGAGAATTACAAAGAAAAGGTGAGTTTCTTACCCACGTGGAATGAAGCCAGATTATGAAATCCTGAAACTGTGTGAAACGGCACTTCTGCCCCTTGGGCTGCAGAAGTCCACGCTGAGGGTGTACGAGCAGCCAGGCGACGGCCAGGAGAAACATCCTCTGTCAACAAGACGCAAGGAGAAAGGGTGGGAAGGAAGGGGAGAGCGAACCGATTTTGCATACTGCTTTCCCTGCTTTGTTTGGCTTGGAAGCTTCTTTCACCGTGGCCCCGCGAACGGCCCTCACATCGCCTGGAAATGGTGCCCAATTCATTCTCGTACGGAGCCGACGCTGGGACTGCTTGCTGCAGCCAGTGCCAGGCGCTCAGCAACCTAGAGGAAGTAAAGTCTTGTTCTAAAAAAAAAAAAAAAAAAAAAGAAAGGCCAACCCCCCCCTCCTCGAGCTTGGGGGTGAGGAGACATGGATCCTGTCCCAAGCTCTTCGCTCCTTCTGGGTGGCCTTGGACAGGACACATTACTGACTCTGTTCATCTGCCTCTGAAAAAGCAGGATGAAGCGCTGCTGGGGGGTATCAGGAGTGCTGCATGCCAGGCACAGCCTGCAAAGCCCTGGCGGGTGAAACGGGGTCTGCGGCTCTTGCATCAACTCGGGATGTATCTGCCTTGCCCTTCAAGGAGGCCCCGAGGTGACGGCCTAAAAGCTGCCGGATGGAGCAGAGAGGACTGCAAAGGACGCAGATGGGGTGCTGTTACGTGGGCAGGTATTGCCTGCAGGTTGGGGGAGAGCTGGGTGCGCCACAGGAAGGATTTCAGCACATATACAGTATTCCAGCTGCATCAGGATCCTCCCTCCAAGACCCTGTGGCATAGCGAACGGTGCTCCAGAATACTCAGAGTTGTGCCTGGGCGCGTGGAGGTGAAGAATGAGGTTTTCTAGGGAAGGACTGCTGGCCCACCTCAATTTTTTAATACCTGGTGGAACAGATCACATGCTGTGTCATTTAGATCTCTCATTCTGGGAAATAAAAATTATCACTTGGCTGCAGTTAAAGTCTATGGAAAGCTTTTCTTCATAGCTTTCTCCATCTGGACCTCAGTATTTACAAAGTGATGATTGAAAAAGGCTCAGGTTCTGGAGCCACAATGCACAAAGCATTCAGAAGTGGAAGAAAAAAATGCTTTCTTGGAGGAAGAAAAGATAAACTAGTTCCCCACTGGAGAAAGGCATCTTTTGTGCTAGGGATGGGGACTTCTAGCAGGAGGTACCTGTGAGACAAGGCTTGTGAGAACAGGTCATATCTTTTCTTCAGGTCCTGAATGGCAGAAAATTTTGTCTGGGATTTTTTTTCCTTTCCAACTGAACAAACAAATCTAACAGAATACGTGACCTCTCTCTGCCACCCTTCCTTCACTTCTACCCAGCTTCGGGAGGACTGAACTTCTCCTGCAGCATGGGAGACATCTGTACCATGGCATTTTGGGGAAACTAAATAAATCTGGGGGACAGTTGGAAGGACATTGATGCTGTCCTTTCTGTGAAAAAGACGAGTGTTAGGCTTGTAGAGATAGCACAAAAGAACGGCAAGAGAGACTTGCATTTTTTTTTAATACTGGTCACAAAGTTTTAGTGTCTTGATAAGGACAATACAGTTCCAAAAGGGGAAACATATATGGTTTCCATGGCTGGAAGAAAACATTAAATATAGTTACGTCCAAGTGACAGGATGCTTCAAAGAACTTGTTTATATGTTCAATTTCTTTATTTACTGTGAGGATATTGTGGATATTTTCTCCTTGAAAAATGAGTTTTGTTAAAAGGCAAATACATACCTAAAAATAACACTTTTAACAAAAAAAGAAAAATTCATTGTGAAATAAAAGGATAAAAATAATTTCAATTGAACACTTTTACTGCATTATTATGTGAAATATTATTACTTTGGACTATAGAATTGTTTTTTCTTCATTTCCTATTCTTCTTCTTTTCTTTGCTAGCAAAAAAATATCAGAAATAGGTGATTTTTTTCCTTCCAGAATTTTTCTTCCTTTAGTCTGTGACTTTTCGAATGATACCTATATTGGAAAGTTAGCGACAGACAAAATTCTGTGTAACCTCTGCTTTGTAAATTTGTTAACACTGAGAAAGCTTTGAAAACTGACAGTGATGGAATTCATGTTCATTTACTATTTTGCCTTTTTGTAACTATACCAAGGTAGAAGAAATTTTAGGAAAAGTATGGAGAGGAGAAAAAAAAAAACAAATGTGGACATCAACTAGCTACCACACTGACAAGGAAAAACAGGGACAGGGAGCAGGGGGAAGAAGTTTTTTAAAAATGTTGATATTATAAAACACTGTGAACTATTTATTTAAACTGCACTAAAAAAAATCTTGAAATACTGATATGCTCCCATGATCCCTACCAGGCATGTACCTCCATGACATAAGTTATGACTAGAAGCCAAGAGCTCTGCGCTCATGTTCTTCAGCCACAAAACCGTCATCATTAAATATCGGCTACTGCTTTGGGGCAGGGGCGGGGGCGGGTGATCTGGCTCAAGGGTTTATCTCTTCTTCTGTACTCGTGCCAGGGCCTTCGCATTATTTTGCTTGCTAAATGCTTGTATTGGATAATCTGTATCTGCAAGAAATTATCCCATCACTATTTCATTTTGAGAGGAAGTGTAGTCCAGTCAGATGAGAAGTCAGGTCTGTGCTCAGTACACACTGGCTGTATAACATACAACTGCCAGGATGCTTTCTTCAAAGGACTGTTTATTTATAGGGAGCTTTCCTAATCCGTACAGCAAGGATGATCAAAACCTCACTACAGACTCTTTGAAACCACGAGACACAACAGAACTCACCCTCCTGGTAGATCACACATCTTGGAAAGACATGAAGGGGCAGTATTTTTGCAATTTTTTGTCCCCACCACATTAGCAGCTGTGAAGTGCCCAGTGCTATGATGTGATGTATTATGAAGATGTGTACAAAGCCCTGAGTTAGAAGGCATCACAGATCCACCTGGAGAAGGAAAAGATGGCTTGTATGGCCTCAGTAATCAACGTTAGGCTGCTCTTGGAACTGATGCCCTGCTGTACCTGCAGACACAGTTCTGCCAAGGCTTATGCACATCTGAAAATGAAAGCCCAGAACAGCAAAGTTTTGTACCTAATGAGGCTGTCAGTATGTACGCAGCTAGCTCAGCGTGGTCATCAGTGAGCCATCAGACTTTGAAGGCAATGGCATCAATAGATGAAAAACAATAGGCTTGGTCTGCAGCTATTCTTCACGTATCTGCTGCCTTTGAAATCTTGTGATTCAGTTGATCACAGTTCAACACAGCTTGAAGCTGTGGAGCTGGGTGACTCCAGCCAGCTGTCACCATACTGCCTTTTGACTCTGAATGCAAGCACTAGGCAACCTCTCCTTCACATCAGGACATCCTTGAACTGTCTTGATTATCTCACTACTCCCGTACATTTGATTCACATGGACAAGGTCTTGGTCATGAAACCTGCTAGAGTTTCTTGTGTTTTTGATCTCACTGAAGCATGCTGAAAACTCTCCCTTGGCTTCATTTAGCCCTTGAACTCACTAGAGCTGCAAACTTGTGCAAGAGCTAAGAATTCCCCAGGCAGGTAATCCAAGATCTCCTTCTAGCATAAAAGAGCATGGCTGCTCTGTGGGGTTGCTAGCAAGAATACTTTATGGCATTCATAGGCTGTGCATTGTACACTTGGATCAGTTAAGTGAGGACTGAAGTGAGACAGAGGTATGACTTTTGAAATCTGCTTCTGCTTTCCTCCCATGGGTACACACTCGGCTATTCAACTTCCCTCCACCCGACCAGGTCCTTTCCTTTCCTGGGCCTCACGGCTGCCACCTTGGATCCAGCCTCTGAGAAGCAGGACCACCCCCACTACACATTTCATTTCTTTATCCCAATCCAGATTCCAATTTGCTTTTTAGCACCACTGGTTTAACATGGCTGCCCTGCCTGCTCTACCCCACCAGAAATAATGAAGGCATAGAACAGCCCATCAGCATGTTCAGTGGGTCTTTCAATGTCCGTGAGACTGTCAAGCCTTCATTTGAAGTCTCCTGGCCTTTAACACTCAGCCAGGATCAGACCATTTTCTAGAACAGAGTTAGCAGCTCTCTGCAGAGCAATACAAATATTTCAACACTGTTCAAGAGAGGACCTGTTCCTTGCTTAGCTGTGCTTGAAGTGAAAAGGTTTCTCTAATTCTTTTTCAAAAGGACCTTCAAGTCTGTGGACCCAGGTCTGAAACAAGCATTTAACTCCTTGGACACTGCAATGCTTTCTATTGGCTCTCACAGGCTTTTTCCATCCTATTTTGAGGATGGATGCAGATTCTCCTCATACGTTTGTAGAAGGCATCCACACTCTGGGTTCCTCTCAGGAAGCCAGGTGTCCTGGTCCTTTACATCAGCTTTACATAACTAGAAAGTGTTTTCCTTTTATACTCTGCTGATGATTTCTGCAGGATTACTAAATATAATAGGTATTGCATTGGGGGCAGTGTTTGTTGAACTGGATGCTGTTATCTCCATGCTTCAGTTTCCATGCTGCCAAAAACAAGCGTAATGATGTTTTCCAGTCCTGTGAACTCCTTTGATTCCCACTGCCAGAAAGAGCTAGATAATACTGGATAACATGGTTACACTGAGCTTTGTTGCTCAAACACATCCCCGGGGGAAGGCAAATAAAAACAAACAACCCCCAATAAATATATTTCTTACGTTAGAGAAAAGTAATGTTCTGGCACCCCTAAGGAGACTGCCTGATCTCCAAGTAGCTGGCATCTGCCAAGGCAGAGGCAGCTTGGAAGAAGTTCAGGGAAAGCTTATCTGCCTGCGAGCCCACGAGTCGTTGGGACCTCGGCGGTGTTTGGTCAGCGGCACTGCCTTGCAGCTGTTGGATGTAGATATCCAAAGGACTACACTAGGAAGGTCAGAAGATGCACAAAGCAGCCATGTTAGTGCTCATCAGCAGACAAAATTTAGACCCAAAACCATGTTCAGCTCCTCTGTGGCCACAGTGACTGTGTGAGGCTAAGTCTGGAGGTGTACACAGGGCTGCTTCCGAGCCTGCGCAGGACGACACAGAACAATAACTGGGGAAATGGGTCCGGCATCCTAGCGGGATTTCTCTTCACTGGCCACAGCAGGAGCCTAAGCTCCCAGGAGCATCCCTTAGAAAGCACAGAGCCTGGAGACCCTTAGTCCTGAAAGACTAAGAGATGGACAGGTATAGATTTGATGCCAAAGATGCTATCTTTTAAAGATGCAATTTTTGGCTGATGTGGTGAAATGCAGTATACTTATTTTCCTATTGTGATCATCTTTCTTTTTCATTTAACTACCATATTCAGAATCAGAGAAGAGATAAACAAAAACAAACTGAAACCAAAGTAAGGAGTTTTATTCATATCAACAATCTGATACAATCTTAAATTTGAGTAACCATGCAAATCTTTGTTCATTTACCCATTGAGTTAATAATTACTGCTCCTAAATAACAAGACATTCTGTAGCCTAAAGTCCTTATTCCGAGCATATATTTATATTAGCAGTTAAGTATACTTTTCATGGGCAATTAAGATATTATACACTCCTAGCTATTCACAGACATCTCATGAGGGAACGGAGGGAAAGAATTGTAAAGTCACAAGGATAATAACAACCAAAGACCTTTTCCTCTTCTTGTGATATTGATTTTCCAAACATAAACAGAGGCACAGAATGCTGGGTCTTGGTAATATACCTATTTTAAATGACAGTTGGTGAGTAAATAGACCTCTGCGGGGAAATGTTTGTTTGAAAAGTCCTTTGGGATTAGAGAATATTAGCCCAGCATTCAGCCCGAGACCTATTTTGTGAGGTGTCTTTGTTACTTTGTCAGCTTTCTAAAGCCCTTTATGATAGGTCTCAGCCCTGGTGATATTTATTCAAGTAAACCTAAGAAAAAGAGTTAAGATGCAGCTGTTCCAACATTGTGGACATCTTTGGGTCTCAGTATGTTTCAGATCGACCCTGAAGTGCAGAACATCTCAGAGCAGACTAATAAGTATTCACACTCAGGTCTCCAGTATGCCACTTAGCCATTTTCCACAGTCAATACCTTTCGCTAATTAATTCTGGCCCTGCATCCTTTCTCTCAGACACATGAACTAGAGGGTTATTTACTTACCACTAGCTTGCACATAGGGCCTGGATTTTTAATAAGGCTAATCCTGGCACTCTTGCATGCAGCGCTGCATTTTGCCCTTTCTCTGAAGACTAGAGGGTTTATATTTTTGTATTTGCCAGCCAAAGAAAATAAAGTTGTTCTCTGCCAAACAGTTCATTCTCTCTAGCTCTTTGCCTCTTGACTTCATCTTTGCTCATGAGGAGCTAATCACATGGAAGGAGAACTCCTGGGTGAGACGGATCTTCCCCAGCATCTTCCATTAGCATCTCCCATCTTCCCCTCAGACTGGGTTAGCTGAGCCATGTGAAATCACTCAGCCTAGAACAGCAATTAATACAAGGCAGCTCTGTTTTTTGGTATGGTTCCTTGCTCACATTAAATGTTAATGTTGAACTTTATTGACTAACCTGAGTCAAAAAACATCCATTCACTGAATTTTCATTCTGAATCAGCTAATTCAGACCATAAAAGTTATGTAAAGTACTGCTGTTAGCATGGTCATGTCCTAATCCAGAGCTAGCTGCCACCAAAAAGGCTCTTTTCCTTGACTTGAGTATTTTAATCAGGCCCTTGAAACATGAAAGAGATGACTGACTTTTATTTGTCATTTGAACATGATTACAGTGTTTAATGTGGTAAAAGTAAAATACATAATTAAAACCATCAGTAAGCTTTAGTGGGTGACAGCAGATCTCCATGTACCTAGTGTTTCAGAAATCATGCATTAGGTAACAAAATGGCAAAAATACAAAAATGATTTCCATAACAAAGATCATTATTTGAACTTTACTACTACATTGTGTCAGATGGTTACTGAAAATCCGAGGAGAAACAGCAGCCAGGACAACCTTAGAGATGAAAAAAAGAGGTAATTAGGAACTCCCATACCCACCCATATTGCAATCTCATACATTGTTTATGTACTTCTCTCTATTTCTCTCCTATAAACAAGTAGAAAAAGAAATCTTAAACCCCCCACAGAGCCTTCAGTTTTGAGGCATCCTAAAACATTGTAGCTGACTGGAGGCCACAAATACTGTTGAAATGAGTATGATGGTCACACTGAAATCACAAGCATAAGACAAAGTTAAGGAGATACTACTATAGAACTGAGGAAGCCAGCCACAGCTTTTGACCTCAGTGTGAGGTTTACTTAATGTTCTCAAGTTATAACAAATAGTAGGTATTACAAAAGACCATCTCCCCCATTAGGAAATATATGGAAAAAAAAAAAGGCCTAAGTCTGAGCCAATGATCCTTAATTTCAGGAGAAAGAAGTAGCTCCAGATGGCAATTCATCTCACCCTAAAATATAGATGTAAAATAGCTTGGATTAGACCATATTTAGATATCTACTGTCAAGCGTCTACAGCTACATGATCTTACCTTAAGCTTCTAAGCAATGTTAAAACTGTGATTTCCCTGTGCCTCACCTGTACATGAAGCTCATGATATTTTCCTGGATGTCTACCTCATGATGTACTCTGTAAATGAGCACTTGGAGAACATTTTGAGCTTCCTACACAGAATAAACTGCCTACCACTAGCATTATCATGAATATCTGATCTCCTGCCTTGTATTTGGAGAATGTGGTATTTTATTTTAACAGCAAACCCACAGCTGCAAGGTTGTTTGTTTCCACAGGTGCATTAAATTAGATGTCATCTTAATCACTGAACCTGACCATGAGAAATCATAGACCCCTATTCCAAAGGCAAGATCTTCCACAAACATGGGGCTTGCTCTGGGAAAGTATTTCTCTGAGCAGAACACAGATGGATTGTAGGAAGAGACAGAAACTCACTGTTTGTGAGACTGAGGAGAACAACCTGGGTAGAATCCAGAACTGAACTCAGGTAAATAAAATGGTACATTTCTATGAAAAGCTTCATGAATAAGTAAATATTTTTTAAAATAAATCCTTTCTGGAAATTGCAATATATGCTATTCTCTCCCAGGAAGGATCTTATAAAACAGCAGTATTATGACTTTGGTATTTTCTTGTTAAGTAACCAAACAGAAATACTGACTACCACCTATTATGCTCTGAATGCTAAACAAGCATAGAGTGGGATTCATGCCTCTAAACTCAGTTTCCTTAAAAAAACAGCCACCTATTCCCAGTGAGTTCCTTCAGCTCCCAACATAGTCATGGCAAGAGGAAGAATGTGGTCGATCTCACCTACCTCAGATACCTGCTTTTGGGGAGGCTTCTCTTTTCCATTGACAATTCAGAGAGCCCAGATGGCTACTCAGATGGCCCATGTAGTTTCTAGGCAGCAAAATTGAGGGGATGTGAGTTCCACGCTCAGTGGTGCTGAGGCCAAGGCTATGCTTCCCCGGATCAAAAAAAACATATGTAAGTAGATGTTCAACATGAGCACATACCTGAAACTCAGTGGAAAATAGGTGGATGTGGAAGTATGTTGCTTAAATGCAGACTGCATGAATATGCAGGGAAAGAGAGGGAGAGGAAAAACAGTGTTTTTACATTCGTTGAGGTTAGAAAATGAATTTGGACATGACCGCAGTCACTTTCTGTGAATATTCAACAGCTCAACTACCCTAGCATGAAAGTTTGTTGAAAGCAAATGTTCAGCTATTTTGTGGAAGCAAATTTGGAAGATGAACTGTAGGTTGTGTTCGGAATTTGTTACTTTCAGCGACTAGAGCCGTGTGCCGCTTCATCTTTGTGTGGGACTTAGCATACTGGCAACGCTGCCAGAAGGAAAAAACAATAATTCTTTCATGAGATCACTGAGTAAATATAAGTATCATATTCACGGCCTATTTGTATAGCAAAAAATAACAATAATTCAGTCTTGTATCATCTCGTATAATTACAACACTATGCTTTCCAACCACTGCCTGTCAGGTCTGGCCATGTTGACAATTTATGTACAGATTTCACTATTAGAATGCTACATAAAAGAGAGAATCCTCCTGTTGTGGGTTGATAGGGAGACCTAATTAATAAAAATAATTCCATCCCTAAAAATCTAAATACATCTGCCAGTAAATTACTAAATTCAACAACCTCATCATTCTGTGCTACACATAAATTTCTGAAAGCATCTCTCTGTAGATTCAAGTGGGCCAAATCTGTCACAACAGCTTATCTCAAATGTGGATAAAGGCTTCTTAAATTGTTTTTGATCCACCTTAAAGTGTCTGCCTTAATATAGTAATAATCCTGGGTTGTCTCTGCAGTTGATAAAGACAGTGGAGTGCAGAGGATGGATTTGATACTGGAAGATGCTTCTCTTAATTTCTCCTTTAATTGCAGAGAGTTTATGTGAGGCAGCTGAACTCCTAATCACTCTACCAGGCACTGGTGTGTGCCTTGAGATACGTAAAACAATTTGGGACTTTCCTCTGAAATTATCAGCGCCATGTTCCAGAACAAGCTAACTTCCTTCATTATCTGCGCGTATTTCATTAGATCCTGCCCGTCCCATGAGCACTGGCCTACACGGTGCAGGCTGGGGCGTGCAGTTGTACTCAAAGGTGCTTGGTGCTGTCAAGCCCTGTGCAGCTCCCAGGTGGCTTGGAGTCCTTGCTCACTTTTCCTGTATCTTCCACTTTCAGTATCTTCCACTTTCTTCTGGCATCACTACAAGATGCAGAGTACGAGGAATTTAGCCTCACAGAGCAGCGTTTTCGAACGCTGCTTTGCTTCTCCATCACTGCAGTGGATGCCCGTTGCTGTCACAGTCCACCACCCGCTAATGTCCTCTGTCCACTGCACTCACTTCTCTGTTTTCTGGGCTTGGGGTTCTCACTCCACGCTTGTTTGGGAATCATTTGTTATTTTTCTGGAGACAGTTAGTCTCCCAACCCTTCCTTCACCTCTCAGGATGCAACACAAACACTTCCCCAGTGAGTCTTCCTCCAGGCTGTGGTTGCTGTCAGTGAACTTCTGGCTCCTGGGGATGACCTTTGTCAGAGAGGGTTTCCAAATACTTGAGATCAAGCTTGTGTTTGTTGACGCTTTCTGACTACTATTCTCAGCCCTTTGTTTGTGCTTTCTAGATCATTATGTCTTCTTTATCCCTCTCCTAGGACTGAAACACTTTGCTACTAACAGAGTACATGAAATACCTATTTCCTCAATGAGGAAATCCTGGAGTAACTTTACTAGAGTCAGGTCAGAGGAGAAACAGGTACCAAATTATCAGATCTGTAGCTTCTTTGAAACACAGAATCAAAACTTATTTTCACAAACATGTAAAAATATATATTTTTTCTTTTAAGTAAACCATTAGAAAAATTGGATCAGGTGGATTCAGGACTAAATTTCAGAGAGCGAAACACCAAAACTGCAGCTAGAAATGAGCAGACAGATGTCACGGACAGATGTCTGAGGCTCCATACCTATCAGGAAGGAAGCTGTGGACATAATTCTCCCAAGAAAAATATTAAATAATTAGAAATGGATATTGCTATGGCATTTCCACGCAGATACTTTATAGCTTAGCTCTATACAGAAAATATATCAAAAAGGTATGCAATGTGTGCTTACAATTAAATATGAAAATACATCTTTATGGTTTTAGCTTTACAGTTTTAGAAAGTACTCAGCTCCTTGTTACATTCCATCCTCTATCATGACATTAGCTTTTCCCACACAGATGCTATAAGAAACAACTTATAGTGGAATTTCACTCCATGTACAAAGAACCATTATGCAGAGTGTTCATGCCCTGCTGCAGACTTCCTCATCAGAGTGATTTTTTTGCCATGTGTGTTTTTTTACTGCAGAAGGTATTAAGTTCTTTTTAAGCTGTACATATAAATCCATAAAGCAGCTATCCTGTATATAACCAGATCTCAGTGTCTGCATACACTCATGTCTTTGCAAATGGTCCAGTTTAGCTCAACAAGTTATCTCTTTGCTGAGCCTCAGGAGGATCTGTTGCTTGCTCCTGTGGTGGAGTAAATTTGCTTATTTGGCTCTGCCTCTGGAGCAGGCCAAGAGTGCTTATATGGTCACTTATTGCCACTCAGCTCATAGACAGCAATTTGTTAAGCTGTGCTATCTTCTTCACTTGCAACCATGTGAACGTATCACCAGAAGCATTTTTCTTCTGCACATTATTTCAGGGACCTTCTGCCACAGGGTCTCTTGTACTGTACCCAGTTTTTATTAAAGTTGCTTTGGTTTGGAGCTGAACTCATTTAACTTGATTAGGTCAAATCAATAAATTATAGGCTGTTTCTGACAGCTCAGAAGAACGTCTGTGGGATATGTTCCTTTTTGAAGCGTTTGGTAGGAAGTATCCCAGACACACAGATGGAGAGCATGTGTCCACTGAAATTAAACGGAGCTGGGTCTGTGCACCCAGAACAAAACACTCAGCCCTTTAGTAGTGGAAAGCATTAAAAAGCTTAGTGATGACACTCATGCAATCTAATATCTCCATTGATGGTATACACTTATTTCAACCACCTAATTAAATTGGGTAGTTTTCTTTTTTATTACTTTATTGCTTTCTTAAATTTAATAACATATGAAGGAAAAATTAAATGACCATTTTCTCCATCATGGAGTCTCTGTTTTCAATTGGTATCTTGTTTCATTCATTTTATTCATGTTAATGCTGTTCTAGCCCCCTATGTTGGCAAGGTTTGAACGAATATACAACCCACAAAAACTTAGGGAAAGACTTTCTGGTTTCCAGTCAAATCTGATTGAACCTAGTAAAAAGCAACCCTATGGAAAAAATCAGGAAATCTCTTAAGCATGGTCATACGTCCTTCTTTATTCAGAAAAGCCTTTAAACATGTGCTTAGCTTGACTTCATTGGGAATTAAACACGTGCTAAAATTCTTTCCTGGAAGAAGTAGCCTTCGTCCGCTGTCTACTTGAGGATGCGTGGTATCTTCATCACTTTGCCAAATAGGGCAGAGTATTACTGTGGCAGATGCCAACACTGCTCATTGACCAATGTTGGAGGGTTCAGTGAGGGGTCTAGAGAGTAAATTTAGCTTTTTAAAATTAAAACACTGTGAATCCCAGGGATCGGGGGGGGGTTACTCCTAAACAATGTGTAAACAAATCAGCAGTATAAGGGAAGGGAAAAGCAAATAAATATTTCCTTGAAAACAGAGGGAATATGTCCCTGGACAGTAGTGGGGAGCAGGAGGGCATGGGTTAGCTGATTTCTTTCCTATTTGCTGTTTTCGATGCTCAGGAGTGAAGATACTTGTGACGACACCTACACCTCTCACTGTTTGCCGTAACCATGAACCTCTGCTATGTCGTTACAACAAGAGAAATCCTTGCCATATCCTACTTTTTAGGGGATGAGACCGATGTCAAATCTGAAATGGACCAATTCTAGATGAAATGCTCATCTACCCAGGTATAAGAGAGAGGCTGAGTTTCTACAGCTAGCCAAGGTATTTTTCCCCACCTGCACACCTCAGGGGAACAGTAAATCCATCATTAGTGCCATTGCACATATTTCATCAATAAAGTACTTAATTCACTGCAGCAGAAATGAGAAACTAATAACATTAAAATCGGTTTGTCGCAGAAGGAACTGGCAGGCTTCCCTGCTCACTGGAACAACAAATTGACATCAGATATACTCACAACTAAATGAGTCCAATAGTCAAGGGCTCCCAAAGGCCTGAGTATAAGACGTTACTATGAACTGGTATAGGGAAGCTATTGATTGATTAATCTATCATGGAGAAAGCACCAAAATAATCAACATTTTCTATTTTTTTGCAGGATTCTGGAAAATACTAGTCTTATCCACCTACAAGCTTTCTGGGGCCATTTTTTAGACCTGGAGGCCAACTTACTCATAGCTGTTGATGGTACATATGGCTCCTGATCTGCAGACAAGAAGCATTTTGTATAAAACATATTGACTTAAAGCCCTATTAGAGAACTGTAAGTTTTCTCACTTTCTGGGTGCCTGTCCCAGGAATCTCACAATTATGCAGGACACTACAGGTGTGTGAAGTTCAAAAGTTTGCAATGGAGAGGAAGGATAAGGTATAGGCAAAATAAGTAAAATAAATAATAATCTTAGATCTAGATCTACTACTATTGGAAACTCACTTGGACAGGAATTAAAATATCTTTCCTGGCATCTGTGTTATTTCAGCTCAGAAAAAGAGAAGTGTCCTGGACCATGAGCAGAATGTCACAAAAGATACATCAACTTGTGAGCTCCTTGTCTTCCCTTTCCTCACTTCAAAACTCTGGTTTCTCCTACTTCATTTCTTCCACAGTCAGAGCTACATGAGCAGTATGTCTAACTCTTTCTGAACTCAGAAGAAAGGGTCTGATTGACACAGGCAAGCCTGCAAACCAACACCCAGTCCTTCCTATGGGATGTGAGCTGCATGTGTCCTGCTCACCTCACCTTGTGGAAGGCAGAGAGAGGCTAGAGACCTCCATGGTAAATGTCCTGCATGTGTTATGAATTTGGAACCCTTTTTAAGGTTTAGACATGCAATTCAATTGCTGTGCAATCATGTGGGCTATGGTAACGAGTTGTGTGTGCTTTATACGCCTGCTGCAGCTGGCAGATCAAATACACTGGCGTACGACTCTTTTGCTGAGAGTTGCTCACTCAACTCTTCAGCTTAAACTAATGTTTCACACTCCATTCACTACACGTTAACAGCATCATCTCAGGTCTCTGTCACATCTCAACTGACTTGTTGCATCTTGGATATCACTCTTGCATATTGTTATTTGACTGGGATTTTCACTAGTATCTTAGGATTCTCTGGATCCTGATTTAGGGGACAGACAATAGCTCCTGGATATGAAAGGAGAAAGCACAACATAGCTGAGAAACTCTCACAAGCTCTCCCATGATCCAGGCTTTGGAAGCTTTAAGATCATCATTCAAAGTTTCCATGAGCTGCAAAGGGTACCTACAAAAATATCCTGCAAAAGTACCTGAGAACTAAAACTCACAACTCTACTGGATACCAATAACCACTGGCTCAAAGAGCTGTAGGTTTTATGGTACCACAACCTCCACACACACTCCTTCACCCCTGCCCCTTCCAATCGTTCTGTGTTTCCCAGGCTATGAGCTCTCTCCCCCAGGAGATAATGACCTTTATGAGTACTTAATCACTCAAAATCCTTCCTCCCTATACACCTCTTCTCTACAAGTGCCTACCACCTTTTCTTTCAGAAATGGCCTATGATACATTCTCTATCAGCTCTGATAGAGAGCTTCTATCTGCTGCTTCTATTTCAGGCTTGAAGGAGGGCTTGTGCGCTCAAAAGTTTGATTAATTTTTCCAGCTGTACCATATGTTCTAATAAAAATGAACACCTTATTCTGCAAACCTTGCCCAGTCATCCTATGGATATTCATACTAAGAGAGCTGTGATGTACTCTGCTGTATCAGAAAAAAAGTACACCTATAACAAGTAATAATCTCTCCTGGGCAGTTGTTAGTGATTGCATCTCTGAGACTTATTACCAACGAAAAAATGATCCTTGAATGTATATACAAAATTTTCAAAATACACTATGACTGGTCCTTGAATGTTGAACCACACAGTGAGGAAGAACCTCAAAAACTAGCTAGTCAATATCTCTGCCCAAAGCAGAATCTGTTAGAAGAAGCTCATTCCTCACAGATTAGTCTGGTTTGTTCTTAAAACCCTTGGTGACAGACTATCTGCAGCCTTCCCAAACAACCCAGAGCAGTGAATCCTGTCCTCTTCCTTAGGAAGGCTAATCTATCCGAGACAATGTCATGCATCTTCCTCAGCCTAGTTTAGGTCGACTACCTTGTCCTGGTTGTCACTGCTATTCTGGACAAATGATATCTTTGTGCAGCACTCTTTTCATGTCTCTCCTTGCTCTCTGCTTTTCTGGGCTAAACAGTCCCTTTTCTTGTATGCCATTATTGGGAGAGAAAAGACCTACCCATGTGGGAGTGGAACCTGGGATCTCCAGGTTGAGTGACCAATGTCTCTTTGGTTCACTGGGACTGCTATATACAATTTATAACTTGGATTTGTTAAACTCAGTGAAACTCACTCTATGCCAAACTATCTGATATGGAAGAGACATTCTTGGGCAAATTTTCATATGTTGTTATTGAGGGAAAATCGTATTGTCACCAGAGGGAGTCAGCTTGGTGCATCTTAGCAGTGGAAACAGAGGTACTACAATACACTCTCTCAATATATGGCTTTAATATTGACAATATAAATAAGACACTTCTAGGGATAGTCTTCCTTTTAATGTTACATAACTGAGAAAAGATGATCTGCACGTTTCTACAATCAGGGAATGTTGTCCATTTCCTGGTTCTGGCGCCAGCTCTGCATTTGAATTCCAACCACATTGTTACAGTCCATTAATTTTTGTAGACTGAAGCTGTTGCAGTGCCACACAGGAAAAATATGTAGCACAGATGTGTTTTCTGTTGTGAATTTTTCTTTTTCTTTTCGGAAATAACTGTAAAGCAAAATAATAAAAACATTCTAAACAGTTCATGTTAAATTTGCCTCCCTCTTTGGCTGGCTGCAAAGCTGCAGTGCTAAACTTGGGCCCAATTCTGCCACCTATTTGGAACATACTTAAAGTTCATTTAAAGTCTAATGGTATTTCACTCATATTCCCACGGATGTCATTTGCAATAAATGATTGTTTTGGACCAAAGAAAAGCTATTCCAAAAATTAAATAGCAAAGGGCAACTATGCTACAAGCATTTCAGAAGGATCTAGCTTGCTCAGCTTTTTATGGAAGGAATGAAACAGCCGTTAAAAGTCTCTCTGCAGTATTTGCTCAGAGGTACTCGTCCCGTAAAGCGTTCAGCTTGTTGCAGTTATTCTTTCTCTCTCTGTTGCTAATTTTGAATAGCAGGATAAAGGCAATTGGAGGACTCCATCACAGCAGGCACAGAAAAATTTGCTAGAATAATTCTCTGCCTTAGAATGACGATCTGAAAAGGCACAGGACCAAACTTGGTTTGTATTAAAGCCCCTGAAAGCACATGGCTTTCAGAAAAACACCAGTGATGCTTGAATGTGGTCCTTCTCTTATACAACTGCTCCCACTATGATACCAAATCCAATAGAAATGCCGTTTCCTGGACTGACACTGCAAATCAGCCAGTCTCCACCATCACTTTCCATTGGAATTCTTTGGATAAAGCAGTAAATTTTTAAACTCCTTTTGGTTCTTTCCAGATCTGAGCTATCGCTGTTTTTTTATGCCGTTGTAGTATGCATTTATTTTTTGCCTGATCTTTCACAAGAGAATAGTTAGCATGTAACAGAATCCCCTCTGCAAATTTTTATTCATCCCTCTATCTAGAAAGGTATTTATATACCCAGAAAAGGTGAATTAACATTCCCTCACAAGCCCAAGTAATATGTTTTATACAGCTTACAGATGTCTACATGCTTATAACCTGCATAAGTATAGATGTATATTATCACCAGTTAGTATTGAGTTAGCATGTGAAACAGTAAGTAGATCTTTACGCTAGTAAGCTGGCTTGACACTCTGTCACAGTTATCAGGAATAAATTTATTGTATTAAAAGAAAACCACATTGTTCAGGTTCCCTGGCGCTCATGACATCCTTTCTAATATCGTTTCATTCTTGTTTCTGGGTGAAGCTTCATTCAGTGCTGCATGGCAGGTGCATCTGTCATGATGCCACTGACTTAATAGGTTAGGACTTAGTAGGCTGGTTCCATCTGTGGAGGATGCATCCTAGGAGAAACTCTTCTTGGAGTAAAAGGCTAGTGTGGCCAGGGTTTATCAGAGACACCTTCATAAGCAAGTGTAGAGCCTAACAAGATGCGTGTATTGCATTGTTTTTCCACTTCTCTGAGTGAAGTGATTGATTTCACTGACTACAGTCTCTTATATAGTATCTGGGGCTTGTTCAGCTGTCTCATCAGAAATAATCCTGTAAAAAAAAAATAATAATTTACCTTATATACCAGAAATACAGCAACAAAGCTGAAAATCTGACAGTGTAGTGTAGAGAAAACTATATAGTAAAAGTGGAGCTAGACTCCTCTGAGAGGTCTATAGCAGACAAGTTGTGTAGACACAATTGGAAACAGTAGAAATTTCAGATAGATATTGAGAAACATTTTTTTCACATTGAGGGTAGTCAGACATTAAACAATCTGTCCACCGAGGTTATGCAATATCCATCCTTGGGACTATTCAAAATTCTGTTGGACTAGACCCTGTTGGGCCCTTTCTTCACTCAAAGGGTCAGACCACATGATTTTTAGAATTCCTTTCCAACAGATACTATTCTGATTCCATGATTCTGTGACAAAATTATGGAGTTAACAGGACTGAAGTACCTCTGCTTTATTTCTAGTTCTGATAGTTTTCTGAGTGATAGGAAAGCCAGAGGAATTCTCTTAGTTTTTCTATCTGAAAAATTGAAACTGAAATATTCATCTAATAACAGCAGCATTATTGTAGTTCACTCTATCATTATTTTCCAGGTGTTTCATAATCTTAGAGGATTATTATCATTCACATATCTAAACACTCTATTAATAGACATAAAATGTAAGAGTAACACTGGAATTTGGTTTTAGAAATAATGCTCAGGTGTTGGCAAATAGATTATAATTCCTGAAAAAATGCTTGTAAATATCACCTGGAGAAATAACACAAGCTATGGGCTGCCTGTGACTTGTCTGTGAAGTCTGTGTTGTCCATAACAGGTGATTTTCACATCTTCTCCTGCCCAGCATAACAGACCTGCCTAAACCCTGCTTTGAATGGTTTCAGGTATCAGACGAAGCCAAGGCCAGTCCTTAGGCAGGCAGTGAAGTTCCCATTATTCAGAGTATCTGATTGGTCTCTAAGTTAGCTCATTTTGCTTCTGGCCCTCAACTGGAGAGACACTTTAAAATCTGAACATCAGCAAGTGAGCAGCAATGAATAGAGCATGGGCAGCAGATGAAGCAAAGAAAGACCGCGTTTGCCTATGCACGGCTCCCCTGACTCACTTCTGCAAGGCAGGTATTTGCATAGGCTTAAATTCACCTCCAACCAGAAGAGGCGCAGAGAGCACTTGAAAACTACTTAGGCCTTTAAAGTAGGACTTAAATGGGACTTCAGGTTTGTTCTGGCCATCTGTCCGGACGGGAATGCCCCCTGCAAAGAACAGCACACCCCAGACCAAGGGAGAGCTCACCAGATAATGAATAACGGGACGTATAAACATAGCTGAGACATACAGCTGACCAGAATGGAAAAGAGATGTTCAGTGCTCTAGTGGGACTCTGCATCTCGGACCATTATAAGTTTGCATGCATGTGTGTGCACACATATAGGTGCAGTTATAAAATAAGCATATACACACTAAGTGATTATGATGATTTTCTTAGCGCATTTGGGAAGGTGGAATAAAAAATAACGTCAGACTTATTTTGTATTCAGCTATGGAGGGCCAGAAATGCTGCTGCTAATAAAGCAGATTTGGCAGCTGCAGAGCCTTGGCAAGGGTACAGAGTTCCTTAGCAAGCTACTGAATAACTCCAGCTGTGCAGAGCTTGAAATGTATCTTGAAAGTACAGAATGACAGCTGTCCTGCTCCACTGCCTGGCTGAGAAATGAGAGGTTTTTTAATTGTAAGCTTGCACTCTATTTTGAGTTCTTCTCCTGATGGCTCTCCATTTTCCCAGTGCAAGAATATGAAAGGAAGAACTTCTACCTGGGACAGTCAGCAGGTACAGTCTGACACATGGTAACTGATGCAGGATAAAAGGTATGGCACATTTGATCTACACCCTGTTGGAGCAGCAGGAGAGACTGCCACCAGAGATGTGCTTTATATTGTGGCAATGTTTTGATACTCACCCTGCTCAATAAGTTGTATGGTTCCTACACTGTTCTGTTTCACCAGGAGGGTAAAATTAATTTTTTTTATTATACTTGTAATTAAATTAGCAAAGAGGAAGGAAAACGAAGGTGAGCTACAATGCCTTTCGTCCTAGAGGAGGAATGTCTTCAAGCTCATGCAGAAATGGCAGCTTTATCTAATAGGGAAGCTACCTTAGCAATAGCTGCTGGACCAGGAAGAGCCCAGGACCATTCCTGCAAAGTCCTTCAGTGTGTTCAGCTTTGCTTGAAATGTGGTCAACAGGTTTAGCCATACACTTATATAAAATGTGAGCTCAATTGCTGAGTGGCTAATTTAGGGCTTAATGCTTTTTCAGTCAAGTGGCAAATACATTGGCCACCGGTTAAGTTTTCCTCATGTATACTACAAAGCTTCCTCCAATCATAGGACAGGGCACCGTCTCCTGCACTGGAGAGCCCAGTTCCTGGCTGTCCCTGCCGTCCTGTGATACAACCTCACAACACAACAAGGTTGTGCCTCTGCCATTGCCACTGAGACACTGCTGAAATCCTAATTCTCTAATGGTTAGAAGTATTTTTCTGATTTCCAGACCCAAGCTTATTCACAGCTATTTCATACCCTTTTATTCTTGTGCCAATGTGTTTTCAAATAGCTCGTTTTCTTTCAGGTGCTCACCTGAAACATTTTATGCAGGTGAGGGAATGCATGTGTTTGCATGTGCACATGCAATCAAAAACCTGATTTATTTCTATAGTACTATTCCACCCCCCATCAGCCTTCGTTTTGCTACAGTAAACAAGGCCGATGGATCTCTGATTGCCCAGGTAGACCTTTTCCTCCTACTTCTGAAGTCAATGAAAAGCTGGCCTTAAGTGGAAAGCTGACTGTCAGCTTAAATATGCTGCTGATTCAGTGCCTGCATTTGTGTTCATGAAGGTGCACAGCCTTGACGGTGGGGAGTCACCACCTTAGGTCTGGGAGCTGAGCAAAAGGCAATCCAGACAGCTCCAAAAAGTGGTTAGACAGTGACAGAGTGACTCTGGAATGACTAGAATGACCAAATGCTTTGTTATATTCAGGTCTAGGTAGGAAATTTTGGTCATGTTGTTCAATAACACATTAAATCAACTTTTCCAGCAAGGGAAAAAAGTGTCAAAGTCAAAAAGTAAAAAATTAGCTATTTCCCAAAATACAAGAGGATTTTTCTTTACTATTCTTCTTGCCCACTTTTATCTCAAGATAAAACTCAATATGTGTTACTGCAACATCTATTGTCCTTTGAGGTTATGTGCAAGGCCAAATTTAGGGTTTGTTCTTGGGCAGTAGGTAGAGGAAGCAATCAGGGGACTGGAGTCATGAGAGGGACATGAAGCTAAAAGCAGTGCTGCCAGAAGACAAACTGAAGGAAAGGCAGCTGAAAGGAACCTGGGGAACTGGCCAATTCAATTAGGATCCTAGTGGATGTGGAAAAAATGTAATTAGGCAGTTGTTCCTTAAGCAGTAGAATATAGGGAACATTTTTAAGGCTTCCTGTGCTTGCTTCCATGTGGATTTTCTCAGGTTTAATAACTATGCTGAGCTTACATTGCAACCTTTCCTATTGACTTAGTCTCTGTCCTGAACCCCACTGCTGATTTTCAGAGAAATTTTAAACTTAATGTTATGAAGCCTTTCCTGTTCCATCAAGCTATATTGCAAACAGCCAACAGTCTCGATAAGTATTAAATGGGGGCAAGCTTGACAGACAAACAAACAACTGCAGTGCAGCTGCATAATCCTCATTTCCTCAGGAAATAAAGCTAAATATTAAAAATAGTGACTATGTAAAAAAGCTATGCAATATTTTAATAAGAAGGATGTAGAATTCCCCCCACTGAGACATTACTTGGCTTTTAGATTGGTCTTTCTGTCTTTTTTTCACCTTTCTCTGAAGATTAAGAGCTTGATCACAGCTGCAGTTGGGATGGATGGGCTGCCTGAGAGTGCCTAGTTATACCGAACCACCTTTCAAATTCACGTGTACCAGTTTAAGCCCACTACCAGGTGTTAGATCCAAAAGGAATTTATTGCCTTCCTTTGCAGGGTGGAGGATTATACATCTCCTAGATGTATTCCTTGATATTACCAGGGCTCAAGACACCTCTCTTGTCCTCCTCCTAAGGCACGCCATAGCTCCAGAGGCTTGAAGAAACTCAAGCACCGAAGCTCTAACATCTTCTGTTTGGACCTACTATGAATAATCACCACAACAGTAAGGACTGGAACTTGGTGATTCATCTGATCCATTCAGGGAAAAAGGTCTTATGACTTTTGCTAAGGGATATTCATTGGTGCCCTCATGTTGTCTCTGCATTAATTAAACTGAATAGTGATGAAGCATAGGCTCAGTTTCTCTTCCTCATTTATCCACAAGATGTAATTGCCAGTGTGAACTTTGGCATGGCTTTGGCTCATGCCAACTCGCATCTTCCAGACAGTGTTTACAGATAGCTTGGGGGATGGTAAGGGCCTAGGACCCTTCGCAGTCGGTAATTTAGATCAGGTGACCCTGAAATTTTTTTGGGGGGATAGACTAATTATAAGGAGATAATACTTTTTGGTCTCTTCAAATCAGCCCCACATATTTTGAGATGTATTCGACTGTATGCTACTATTTTTGTTAATCACTTAAATTCTAGATATTCTTAAGAAGCTTGTGTTACTTTCTGATAACAGATGAGGTCCTGAATTAAAAGTTTTATTCTGAAATAGATGAGATGGGGAGGAAGAAAGCCCAACATATGAGCAACTCAGTGAAGTATAAAAAGCTACCCCTGTTAGCTGTGTCATGGTAGTTATAGGAGCTACCACAGTCTGATCAAAGACATAATGATGTTTTTAATGTTTTAGCATGCCCAGACCTGCACCAGACATTTTAGGTCTTGCTTGATGGGGCAGGGGCACGTGGACCTGTTGTCTGTACAGCAAGTCCAGTCTTTTGGGAGGTGCACATTTAACATTGATGGGGGAATGTATGTGACTGAAAATCACTCACCAGAGCAGCACTCAGATGGATCTGACCCCAGAGCTAGGGGGAAGCTCTGGGGAGAAGAAGGTTCTTCTTGAACAAGGTTTATTCTCTGGTTTATATCCTTCCTAAAGTATCCTTCTGTTCTCAAGAAGGACTGATTATCAATTAGGAAATAATAATAAAAAAAATCCTTAGGGAAAAAAGAATCTCTCAGAGAACAGAGCCATTTTGATTCTCTAGATCACCTGTAGGGATATCTCTGGTGGTAGTAACAACACACCTTCACACCTACAGCTCCCAGTTTCATCTGGGAGACCAGGGAAAATAGAAATATCTCTGATGAAGTGCCAGCAAATGCTGGATCTCTCCAGAGTGTGAGCACACTCACTTATTGAGAAGAAAAGAGGATATTAACACCAATGAAGCTAGGGTTAAGGAGAAAAACACAGAGAAACAACTGAGTTCTGCACTGAGATGTGCTCACATCAAAAAAGGCATTGATTTATTTCTTTAACAGCTTTCAGGGGGAAGCATGTTGCATCTGTTCATTTTGCAGGCGGCTGCTCCAACCTGCAGCGCTGCAGTGAGGGCATACACGAGGTGGACGGGAGCTAACGTGCTCAGCCAGCACCGACCGCAGTAGCCCTACAACTGCAAAGGAGGCAAGGGTATGGTTACAGGAGCCGTTATCTGCTTGTGGCTTCCAACAGCTTTGTAAATTCAGTTACGGGTATCTGCTGCATCCAGGGGAATAAGCATCAGTGCTTTGCTTTGCAGAGTGCTCTACAAAATTTGCCCAAGTTTACTTAGGCCTAGAAGTAAGCTACCTTTTCAAACCTGTACTGGGTATCAAGAGAGAAAGAGGTGGGTGAAAGGAAGCAAAGGCAGCCAGTGCCTTTATTATAGTTCTTCTATGTAGCAAAGCAGAGGTTTTCAACCTCTTTCTATTGCTTTCTCAGATACGAATTAAGTTGAAATTCTTTTCATTACCCTCTTCACCAGAAGTTTGCCTCCTCCTGTCTCTCCCACTTATTTTCAGTTTTGCTGCCTTCCTTTGTGGTCTGATATTCTGCCTCCCACGCATCTGCTGGTTTTTCATTCAAAACGTTCTTGTAGACTGACAGTTCATGGATCCCATAACTGTGTGGTTTCTCATGCGCAGAAAGGAGGAAGTGATCTTCTAATAAATATGATCATATAAGAATGAAAAAGAAAATTGGATACATGAATTTCAACAGCTGATTCGCAGTTCCCTATATATATGCATTACATTGAGCTTTTTAAAGAAAACTCTCATTGAAGTAATGACCGACATCTACAGACAAGGGATTGCTTTTGGTCACATTCCAGCTTTGATTAAGAAAGTGTTGCTGTTTTCCTAGATCACCCTCTCCACCTCAGTAGCTCTTCAGTATTAACCCCAAGTATGACAGTGCCCATAAGAATGATGGGTTTTCTCTAATCAGGAGAAGTTGAGAGTCATCTACAGAGAATGGGGGAAGATGTTTTAATGGTGATGCAGATGGCTGCTTGAGAGCAGAGCTCAGATTGTTCCCCTACGCCACCCAGCTGAACTTGAGGGACCTGAGACTAGTGCAGCAGAGGACACTGTGCTATATCCCAACAGTGTGGAACACCAAGCCCTTCCTGCCGTTTGTAATTCACAGAAGCTTTCAGAACGGCAGGATGTGAGTGCTGCTTCAAGTATTCATTCTGCCCCTTTGCTCAGAGACAGCATTTCTGAATTTCCCTCGATGGGAGCAACAACTTCTAGCCTTCAATCAGCATTTCAGTGTGCTGCAACCACACACTGCTTTTCCTTCCTCAATCCTTGGACTTCTGCATACCCAGAATAGCATTGAGCGAAAAACAGGCTATTGAAATTCCTCTGCAGCCATTGCCCAGACAAAACTCTACTGAGCAAAGACTGAGGAAAAACTGATATTGCCTGTCAGCACACTATCCCTATGCAATAAAGTACTGAGCATTTGTGTAACTTCAAGCACAAATTCATGTTTTTTCCCACAGTGAAGTTTAAAAAAGCATTTCATACTGCAGTTACCAGTTTGGGAAGTTGCTTATGCCTCTCACTGAGCATCTTGCTTAATTGTTGCTTTGACTCTGTGTAAGTATGTGACTCTTTACCTAATATCTGTGTCGAACTTTTAGACCTCAATACCAGATATTCGTGTCTGCAGTAATCCAGGAAGAGCCTCTATGACACTGCTCTAACTGATGGCATGTGGAGAGCTAAGCTATTTATACAGCCAGTCACTTATTTCTGGTTGCCTGCATTATAGGCACTGCCATGATGGTGACTATCATCTACATGGTCATGAAAAAGTAAGTGTCTGGAGTTCTTGGCCAGCTTCAAACCAGTCATTTGTTGAACAAAGTTTGATCTATCTATTTAAGACAAATGTGGCATTCAAACCTCTCAGCAAGTTCCCTAAAGCCTCTGTTCTCTGGTAGCATGCAGTATTTTCAGTCTGTGGAAACTGGAAACAAAAAATTGCCCATAAATACAACACTCATCAGATTTTGCTGAGGCCGGCATAGCATTTTCCAGCAATGCGAATCAAACCATTGGCTGCCAGTAAATACAGTGTCTTGCTAAGCAGTCATAACTTTAAAATGAAATTAAACTGGACTGAGGGAGCTAATGTCTTATCTGGGATACCCAGTCCACATGTCTGCACTGCGTATTAGCGCACTATTATGCACCCAAAGCCTCTTCCTTTCCATTAAGGAATGCAGATAATCCCACTGTAAGGATCCTGGTGACATGTTTAAAACAAAGGTGAGAAGATTCAGATCATCTGTTCTAATCATCAAACTTTAAGCTCACTCATTCTCAGCTTGGACATAGGAACCAAGGTGAATATGATCAGAGTATAGTGGCCTTCTGTCACTAATAAACAGACACCTGTAGAGCATGGGTCAGTATTTAGCAGAAAATGGGATTTAGATAATGCAGGCAGGAGACCAAGGTTTGGAGGGATGAAGTTTTGTCTTGGTCTTCCTAGGATGTTCCAAAACCAACAGAAAGAAACTGGGTCCTCCAGAGTTTGATTCAGAGAGCTAACCTATGTTAGGTACTCTGAAACACTCTATGGAAGATCCTTTCCTCTCCTGTGGCTGCAGAGTAAGTCTAAGGACATCTCCTTAGATGCCTACTCATTTGACACCCAAATTTAGAGGACAGCAGACGGTATGAATAACCCCATCGGAGATAATCTGGAATGTATCTGGTGTCACAAGGCAGTAATGGCTGGGTCCCATGGCAACTGTGTTTCTCCTCACAGTGTGCGTGTGTGATCCCATGGAGAGCAGTCTCTGGTCTTCTTCCAGGGAGGGCTGGAAAACTTATCTGTCGCAAATCAGAGAGACTGCCTTTTTCGTAAGTTCCAATAGAACATTATTAGCATGGGAGTAAATAAGACTAAGAAATTGTGAAGGAGTCCAAACAAAAGCTAGAGATATTCCTTTAATCTTTGGATTTGTCCGTAGGCTATTTTTCAACTCTCTCTTTTTCAGATCTCTTGTGCCCAAAAGCTTGCCTGCTTCCCCTTCTCCCTGCCCTTTATATCAATTAGACTAATAAAAAAGTATTATCTCCTCTTACAAACCTAGATTTTCTTGTCAACAACAACAGTATTGCACAAACAAAGTTCAAAAGTAGCCATGTCACTTGGATAATGGTGGCTCATCTCCTTTCCCCGTACAAGTGATTTATCTATTCTTCATCACAGCAGTACTTACACACCTCAACTCTGCTACTACTTGGTTGTTTAAGCCGAGAGTTTTCAACTTGTAAGTTATAAAAACTCTTTGGACTAGCGGACTTCTGTAAAAAGACTTGTGAAAAGGAAGTCTATTTTCAGGAGGCAAAAGTTTCTGACAGAGAGCTGCACCTCTGTGAGAAAATGCATGGGGATTGCGTATCAAAATAGTTGATAACCTCTATAGCAAAGTGTGCTTACAAGGGTCATGTTCTACAAAAATGGGGAGACAACATAGGATTAACATCCCCCTGCTATACTGTGCTTGTGATATTTGCAATTTATGACCTCCTCTGAAGGGCCATTTCTGTCCTGAGGAGCTTTATCCATCGTCCCTTCAGCCCAGTGAACCCTATAGCATGAAATTTGTAGAGTCATTACTGGATGCACACTCTCAGTTCCCACTGCAATAAGTTTATTGCTTATGACAGCAGGGTTAAAGCCAAACAAGCATGCTGATTGATTTCTGCCCAAGAGAAGGCTGAGTTTCAAAAATGCTGTTTATACAAAGGGCTTGATTCTGATCAACCATCAGGGTAATTTTCATTTATACCAATATAGGACAGATCTGAACGAGGCCCTTGGCTTGCAAAATAGTTTTGGGCTCTTTGGAGAGAGACAGCTTTGTAAAAACAGAGATTACAAAGGGAATAATCATAGTTCTAAATTCAAAGGAAAACCATGGGAAGTTGTGCCTTTGATGCTAATCTTCTGCAGTGCCTAGTACTGCCAGTGAGATGAAGACTGAAACGTCCCTGCTAGCATTTCAGGGTGCCCTGGCTGTACCCCAGCTGCTGATAGTCAGGCTCTCTTTAGATCAAAGGGATAACCCAAATTTGCATTGGCAGACCATGTTTTTGCTGATGTACTTCCTCCCAGTTTAGTTTTGTCTGTGAATGCCTGAAGATGTTTTTATTTTAGAGCTTCTGCTATTTTCAGACAGTTTAACTCAGCAGACCCCTATGATACCTGAAGGCATTTTAAAGGAGGAAAAAGACAGGGAAGGCAGAAAAGGTTTTATCACTTGCTCCCAGTTCACTGCCCACTGAAGTCAAATACCTGCTTCTGACAGACAGATCTTCTAAAATATTCAGGTGTCAGAAAATGCAGACATTTATAAAAGTATTTAGGTAGGCTGAGTGCCTACTTTCTTTTCATGCCTCCTAAGACTCCAAGACATGTAAGTCCCTTTGGCATGGATTTTATATACATTATGATATTCACTGGAGCCTGTGCAATCACCCTCAACTGAGTAAATTATGAAAAAATCCTTTGGCCTTTTTTGCTTTTCAAGTCATTATTATGAAGATCTTAGTTCCTGTTCTGCTTGCTAATTGAAGCACTAGAATCAAAAGCAAAAAAATAGATTTCACTGATTTTGTGGCAGGACTGTGAGAGAAAAGTTTTACGAGAGCAACAACAAAATTATCTAGGCAGTGACTATGGGCTGGGGATGTATGATGCTTTCAAGAAGGCTGGAGTGGAACCGGCAAATACATGAGAATTTTAGAGTAGACAGAAACTCAGGATTCATGATCTTTTAAGAAATAATTCAATTTCACTCCACTTCTATGAGGCAATTAGATTTACTGCTACCTGACATAACTGTGTTGTGTAATCTGCTGTAATGAAAAAATGAAAAAAATAGTTGGATAAACAAATATCAGGCCTATCATCTTATATAGGACTGATTTTCTCTGGGAAACAGCTAAATGAGCTCATGAATTCCCATCTAAACACAAACTCAGCATTCTTACAATATCCCAACTACTAAAGTCTGTCTGGAATGTCCATTTTTTAAAGAGAGAGGAGAGAATCCAGCAGCCACTGAAGTCAACAGGCAAATAGCTCACAGATACGTTACTGTAGGAAATCACCTACTCTAGGAAAATGACAGTTATAGGACCAGAATGCAGTGACCCCAAACGAATACGCTTCCATTGATATCATCTGAGTGATGATCGTCTCTATCAGCTCAGAATCCAATTTATTTTCTGTTTCTAAACCAACTGTAGAGATTTTCCATCAGTAGCTCTGTTATGCAAAATCTATTTCTTTAACATTTTTCTCTTGAGGTAAGAACAGACAACAGAAGAGCCTAGATTTACAGAGAAAAACTTAACTCTAAGTCTAATTAAGGTCCCAGTCTAGCATGAAGAGTATTCTTTACATTATTCTTTATTTAATAGTAAATCTAAAGACCATGGACTAAATCTAAATTACCATAGTCTGGTATTTACCATTAAGAGATTTTACTCTACAGAATCCCACTGGAATCAGTGGGAAAGCCTACAGAACTGCAAGGCATGATACAGTGAAAGCAAAAGCATCAAGAATTTCTTCAAACTAAGTCTTTTAAGTCACTTTTCTAAAGCATCTCTTTAGAAATTGGCTATATTCTTCCCACAAATATATTTCTCCCCTCTTATGAAAAATGCAATAATAGAGTTGATTTTGCATACTTGTGTTTATCCCAGCATATTAGGAGGCATTTAAGAGAATGCTTAATGCCTCAGAATTAAATTACAGATAGGAGCAGCAAAGTAGCAGCATTGCACAATCCAGCACTTAACACAGTTACTGTTTGGAGCCGTGTTGGAGGGGGGCTGCAGACAGAAGGCAAACAACAAAGAGGATTTGGTGCTCAGCTACAAGGGTGTAAACGAGAACTGCCACTAGGGTTCAAAGGGGTTCTTGGGAAACACCAGAGATCCTGAGAGGACACTGGAGATCTTGGGAAGACAACTAGGACCCTTATTTTCAAAACTTAATCCAAGTGTCGTTGAAATTATGTGGGAGCATCATCCTTGATTTCTTTGGGTCTTTGGCTCAGGCCTAATGACAGAGAAGCCATAGCTTTGATTTGCACATCCTTTCCATGCAAACTCCATATAATTTTACACAATTTTACACTCCAGACTGGTCTGCCAATGGTCCTTCTGATTCCTTTTTGTGAGCAATATTTTAGTTGTCACTGGGATCAGTATGCCATCAGGACAGCCTGCAATAACAAGAGATCTTCAAGTGAAAATAAAATTGTCAGGCTCATCTGGTCTTCCCTAATGGATATAAATGAATCCAGCAATGCACGCCAAGCTTTTTATGAACTGTATAGTGTTATAAAAAACATGCCACCAATGAGGTTAGAAACCCCATTCTTTATGCCTTGTGGTTTAGGATATATATACTGTACTGGAACGCTAGAAATAGCAAGATGTGTTAGTTTAGGCTGTTTAATAAGAATGTCTAGGTTTTTGAATTGGTTTAATATGGGTTCTTCTCAAGGAATACAAGTTCTCAGTTTCTTGAGCTTTTCTTTTTTGATGGTTTAGCTACCACTGCTATTACTGGCTCCAAGTTGACTGCATACTTGAAGGTTGTCATGAGGTCACAGTATTCTGGCATTCAGAAGAGGTGGTTATAGAGTGATTGCACAAAGAACTTGCTGCCATTTCAGAACATGACTAAGTTTCCAGCTATCCTGTGGTTCCACTGAACTGGTACATTGTGCAGCCACCTGATAAAAACATCTAGGCAACTAGAACAAAGGAGAATTCAAAATGCAGAATCATTTTACAATGAAAATGGACTATTCCTACTGGCCAGGGCACAGTGCTTTGTCTGGATCTTGCCTTTGGTGTGTCTTTGACTTAGCTGTCGTTTGTATAGTCATGGTAGCAATCAGGTTGGTCAGAAACTTGTTTTTCTATCCCAAGCCGGGAGCACCTGAGGTCTCATTACTGTGATGGGGTAGCAGGTAGATTGAGAGATGGAAAGGTCAGCCCCCTCAGACATACTAACGTTCAAAGAGCACATGGGTGCAAAGTTGAGCAGACTGTCGTGTGTCCAACCACAGACATCAGTCCAACAGATCTGCTAGAAAGTCTGGTTGTCTTTATGCCCATTGCCTTGTTTCAGTTCTCAGGCTGTGAGCAGCACCGCTTGTCCTAGGTCCACAACCGGTCAGTGTTTTCACGGATGTTTGTAAAGAGCTAAGACCTCTGAATCAGACTGGATCTCCAAGATTCTTGAAAGTAATCGAGACAAATCAAGATTTTGGTAATATTAGTGTGATTTGACATAAGAAAACCCAAAACAAAACAAAACTCTTCTTTCTTCTTTATAGATACAAATCATTAGATGTGAAACTCCCAGACTTGAGACATTCAGGGTTTTGATTTCACATTTTCGAGTAAGTAATATTCTTGCCAGAATCTTGGATCTTTGAAGTAATTTAGTTCCAGGCCTGGATTTTAACTTTTGCTTCATGCTTGTGTTGAATGACATGGAATTAATTATTTTCTACTGATTTAGTTAGTGCATGTAGCTCCACTGTTCTGGAAATGGCTTGTGCCAAATCACTTAAACTTGCTAATACCTTCCAACTCCTTCTTAAAGCTTGTTTCTATACCTATATGTATTTAAACCTGGTTGACAAAATATTTATTTCTACATATCCTGTACCTTTTGCTTATGTAATGAGAGAGGTGAGTAGAGTGACTAAGGCGCTCTCTGCCTTCAGGGGGATGTGGGCTCTGGCTCATGCTAGTCCTTCCTCTGTGTCTGAGGGGAATACAAATCTGCAGGTTGGAAAGATGCTTTGTAAAGGATCTAAAGCGAATCATAAGTTTCTTTAGTGAGCATAGGACTTACACAGATGGAATAGTTATGTTGTCATTGGCTTTCACCACTTCAAGAGTTCTCTGCCATGGTTTCAGTATGCTGCCCCTCTCCCCACTTCGCTTGCTCCATGTAAGTCTTAAATTCTTCGGTACCAGGCACTCCCCAAGGTTTGTCCCAGAGGCATCAAAAGGTCTCATTTTAGTGTGACAGCATTTCTCTACCAAAGTAGAAGAAAATCAAGGGTGAGCATGCAAATATGCATGTGCATGTGTAGGAGGATTGGAAAACAAAACAAATAACTTGATGAAACTCTGGCCAGAAACATAATTAAATAAATAAATAAATAGCAACCTGTTTTTTCTCGTGTATGGAGGGAATTGCTGCCAAGGTGAGCGAGTTTTCTCATAGTTCTCAGTGGGATCTTCCTGGATTTTGCACCATAAACACAGCACATGGAAATTACCAAGAGAAACAGGCTCCCACACTGGATCTACATTCTTCTCCCCCTGTAAACCTTTAAACTGCCCCTATCCTGAAAGTACAGAACTCATTTCAAATCCTCAGCAGAGAGCTCAGAGCTCTCCTTGCTTTCTGCCGAAAAGGTTGCTTTAAATAAACAGCGCATTGCTGTAAATAAATCCAGAATTGTTTTCCCTGGAAAGATTTCTGAGCAGGCTGGGCAAAAGTAGAATGAACCAGAGGGAGTATTTCAGATCAGAATGAAAAGACACGCCGAGTTTTAGCTAAGCTGGATCACTAAATCAAAGGGGCAGATCTAAAAGGCCCAGCAGGAGCAGGGTGTACAGCAGCAAAACCTCTACCTGTAGGTGCAGCTAGTTATTTCATTACTTGCTTCTCTTCCCAATGTCTGCATACATCCAGTTACATGAGAATACACCCAGAGCTGTCAAGGCTTACGTTCACTTAATAGCATCAATTGTTTTTAATTTTCTGGCTGCAGTTAGGCAGCTCTGCCTTAATATCAGCCAGTCCCCAGAGAGGCATCACTGACGCCTCGCAGCCCAGTCAGCCTAAGCCACATTCCCCCCAGTGATGGTGGCAATGACACAGCTACTAGAGGAACTAATACCAAACATCATCTGAAAGCAATAAGGCAAATGAAAACTGTGGGGAAGCACAAGCTGCAGGCATCCGGGTGGGAGAGGCCAACGTGCTTGGTTGTACGGAGAGAATTCATTGGTAACCATTTTTATTCCAAAAGATGTCCCAATGTTGGAGACAGATTTCCTACTCAGACATTTCCTTGTCATTCTTAGCTTTCAAGCTCAGTTTTCATATTCATTTCTGTCCTGTTGGGCAAAGATATCAGACTCCCTCCTACAAATGATTTTGCAGTAACAAGCTGTTGTAGACCTAGAGTTTCTAGCACTAAAATGCACATTTGTAGCCTCTCCAAATGTCTCCCTTCCCACAGCAACAGGACAAATATTTTCCTTCTGCCAATGCACAGGTCTCTGCCACGTGAGGCAGTTTTTGGCACAGGCTGGCAGAACAGAGGCTCACGACATGCTGGAAGAGTCCATCCTATGAGATGAGAGGACTGAGGTCCCATTCCCATGGTAAGAGTGCTCGAAGAGCAGCTGCTGGTATTGTACAGCAGCTCACACTGCTTAAACTTGACATAGAAAAGTGTGCTCCATCCTCTCAGCCCACAGTTTGGTTTACAGCTCTGCTTGGACAAAGGAGGCTTTTCCCATGCTGCGGAGGACTTCGGAGGACTACTTTAAGGAAGATGATGGCTGAATTTGAGGCCAGGCACCTCTATGCTACTGAGTCTTTCTCTTTGGAGCAAGAGTTAAGGCAGACTGCAAATCCTCCATATACTTCAAGGTTTTATTCTTCATTCCCAGGGATGCTTTGCATGCATGCCAACCCTAATTAAATCATTCCAAATAATTATATTGTTTTCTGAAACACACACACAATGTAAAACTTACACTATCATAACAATAAATCAAGTTCCTGAAAGTCATCGAATCCTGCATCAAATTGCCTTCAGTCTAAACTGTTTTATTCGGTTCAATTGGGTTATAAAACCTTGACTACCTAGTGAATCTGGTAGCAGCTATAAATCTCTGCAGCTGGGAAACTGGAAGGCAGCCCTGTTTACCTTACAATGAGAGGAAACGCTGCTTCCCATTCCAATTGAGCAGTGCCTGCAGAGTATAAAGACCTTTCTAAGCAAAATCCTTCAAAAATAGTAATAAAGAGGGGAGCCCAGGGAAGAACACGTAATTATAGATGTAATTTGGAGGGCTCTGCTGCATTTTGAAAGACACTTTGAAAGCCATAGCAGTGATGGAATGGGATTTTGCACTGCAAGAGTTTGCAGGCATCCTGCTGCAAGGCGCAATGAGAGAACACGTGAACACTACTGTACCACTGCCTAACTATATCACTTTGTTGTACCCACTACTTGTAAGGCCCTTAGAAACCAAGTGAGCTACAGTGAATGTTGCTGAACATCCATTTCCCAAGGCTATTGAAATGGGATTTTTTTTTTTTTTTTGGCGGTGAATGCCTAATGAATAGAACAATCCTGACGGAAGAAAACCAGCCAATTCCTGCTTCTATGTCAAGGCCGAATAGAGAGGATAAGCTCACACAGTAGTCAAAAAGGATACAACATACTTGTGATAAACTCTGGTTGCCTTTTGTCCCATTTTCTACTAACTTCCATGTTTTTAGTTTTTCTTCCTTCAAAAATTATTATACAGCCTAGTATAACACTAACAAATCAAAGCTATGACTCTATAGTTGCCAGGAACACTTCTTCCTCTCTCCCTCTTTCTCAACCACAGAGCCTAAATCCTGTTTTCCAGTTACATGAGCTACCATGACTGAATGAATACATCTCTGCTACTGGACCAGCCAATTTACATGCTGCTTCTTCCAGAATGTGGGGATGGAGACTCTCTGTCCCCAAGTTTCTCTTCTTCCTCCAATGTGGTTGTTCCCATTTCTATAGCCTCATCCTTGTTTTCTTTCACTTGCAAATTCACCCTTGTCCTTAATTAAAAGGAAGGTGGTGCTTTCAGAGGCAGCCAGGCCAGTCTAAGGTCACACAGAGCTGCACAGGCAGATCCTGCTTCTCTTCTCCCTCAGCTTCCCATGAACCAGGGTGCTCCCACGCGTCCCTTGTGCTGATGCAGGTTCTTGCTGCACAGTATCCAGAGCTGATTCAGCTTGCTAACACGGCAAAAAAAAAAAAAAAAAAAAGCCATGTGCTTTGCTAGGGTGGTTTTCTGGTGGGTTAAGGATTGGCACAAGACATGGGATCAGATTTTGTGACCCATGGTAGGGATAATAGGAAAGAGTAACAGGGCCTCTTCTTGCTGGCAGAGCTAGGTAATCTCTTAAGCCATCTCACCCTGTCTCATAGAACTGCATCCCGAAGCAAAGCATTTGTTTGGTTTTGGTGCCATATTTTTAATCTCCTTGTTCTCACTGAGTTGTTCTTTCATTCCTCTAGCTGAAAGAAACCTTCTGCTTTTGATTTTAATTTCCTTTGCAAAGTTTAACTCAGCTTGACAGTTGGCGGTTCTCACAATCTCCCTACGCTTCCTGACCTCTAAGACGTGGGCTTCTTTTGCTGATCAGTCCTGTTTTTCACTCCTTGTAACCTTCCTGCTCACTCCTAATATCCTCTTTGAAGTGGTCTTATGCTTGGTTCAGTTCAAGGCCTTCCTCTACATCATTGGTCCCTGTCCTGATGGGGAATAAGACCAAAAGACTTTTCCATGCTTGCCTGAAAGATACTCTGCACATCCTCCATACTGTAGTCCTAGAGCTCTTCAGCTCCACTGGTTTTACAGTTAGTTCCTTTAATTTCTTTAATTTGTCCCCTTGAACCTGACTTAAAGATCTCTTTTTCATTTTATTTAAATCGATTCAACTAATGATCACAGATCCAAAGTTAGTCTCCTCTCTAGATATCTTACTGTCTGCAAAATCAAATCTAAAATCTCAACATTTCATATTTCCTCTGTAATTGATTAGTAAACGTCTCAGCTCACATCAAGAACTGTCTGGGCCTGACCTTTCACGGTATCTTTTGTTTCCCAGCACACATGTGTAAAATTAAAGTTCCCCATAGTAACAGAGTTCTCACTTGTAAATATATTGCTCCATACATCCATCTTTAGCAAACGTATAGTCTGGCCTGGAAACCTATAGGAGATTCCTAGTATGACTCAATTTTGAATGTCTTTAATTGTCTTACCGTACAGCAGTTTTGACCCAAATGGATTTTGTTCTACCTATGTAACCAGTTCTTATTTTTTGGCAGTCTCCTGTCCTTACTGTACAGTACACCCCCCCAATCTTTGCTTCTATTTCTCCTAACCACCATATATGCCTCATTTCCTGTGTTCCAGAGATGATGGCCATTCCACCATATTTCTGTTATCCTTGCAATATCCTGTCTTACATCTTGCACAGATAGTTCAGGTTCCTCCATTTTATTGTTAAGGCCCTTCTAATTAGTAGATAAATGTTTCAGTGCTTTTTACTGACCAGTACCAGTTTCCTAGCTGCATTAAAGTCTTTTTTCTATCAAATTGTTTATTTGATTATTGTTTGCAGCAATAATTTTTTTCTTTCCACAGCATTCATTCTTCTACATTCTCACTTACTGTACACATACTTTTATCCTAATGCATTGATTCTCCTCTTCCTCTCTACTGAATCTAGGTGTAAGAATTACATGAATGCCTCCCGTACTTTCTCCATCATTTCTTATTTCAAATTTCTCATGAGAGCTTCATATATGCTAGCTTTAATCCTACAATATCACTCTCTTAACTATGAGTTGAAATCAATCCACCAAGAGAGCATCTTATTAGTAATTCCCTACAATCAAATATTTCAGACCATACTTTCTGATGAATATTTGGGTCATCTGTTGACCTCCAAATAATAACTTCACCTGCCTTTTCCAAGGCCCGAAAGAATCACCTAAGACTCTCATTTCTTTCAATGTCTTTCCTAAGTGGCCACAGTTATCCTTGATTCCTCCTCATGTCCTTTGGGGATTTGCTTTAGCTTCCACATCCACTTTGCATTCTCCCCTATCCTCTAGACCTTTTCTAATGTTTTTCTTGACAAAAATCTTCAAATAACCTTCTTTCTGGGGCTGGCCTGAATCAGTGGTGCTCTCTCTCCTGTCTGCAGATCATCACCTCACCTAATCTTTCTCACAATCTCATGTTTTATCCTCTTACCTCTTTGTAGCTGCTTGGATATTCAGTACCTGGATATCTCCATTTTCTTTTCTGTGCTTGTAAACTACTAGTTTCTCCTTCCTGATGGTTTCTCCTCCTCAGTCTGTAGAGCAGTGGACCTGTTTCTCAAACCTATTGCTCTTCTGCTTATCTTTTTCTCTACCTCCTGTTTGCAGCAGGTTCTCCCTTGCTTCTATAAGTCGCTGCAATTGACCAGTAGTTTGCTCTTCTGGACATCTTCTCCAATAGATGTCTGAAAAACCTGAGCTGTCCATGCAGGCTCCATGTATCTCCTGCAAGCTGTTGGTTCCCCTGTTCAGCTCTACTCTTGTCTCCCAATATTCCCACTTCCTCTTCCATGAAGGAACTGTACTTCATGCATAAGTATTTCTAAACTAAGGTACCTTCAACATCTTCCGCTTTCACTGATCTCACCAGTTCTTTGGATCACTTCCATTTCTGCCACAGTCATTCTCACCATTCCTGTTATTAACAAAAAGGAGACAAATACACTCAGCCTCCTATTAAAAACTCTGCAGCTTATGGCTCCCACGGTAGGATAAGAGTTCTGCAGGGTAAGAAAGGTGACATCACCAGCCTTTTGCTTTTAACCTGATGCCCTTCCTTCTGTGCTAATGGGATCAGTCTGAAATACCTTGTCACTTTATCTATGTCTAGCAAAAAATACAGCTTAGGACTTACTAGGAGTTGGTTTTTAGTGCCTGTAGAAGTACATAGCCATGCTCCTTGTGATGTGTATAGAGAAGGAGCAGAGTTGGCTTGGCTTTCTCCTCCAATCTGCCTGCCATATGCGAATAACTGGCCCAGCTCACTTCCTCCTTCTAGCAATTGAAGGAACCAGGGATCACACTGTGGCTCTGGGAATTAAAATAAGGTTTCATCTATGTAGCTTGAGCAGCAAAATAACATGCTACTCATACCTAAGGGCTTGAGTTTGAGCCACAGTTAAGGTCTTATTAGAAAAGTTTCCTTTGAGCCACAGAGACCTGGTCTGTAGATAGCCTGATCCTGGTTTATGGATTCTGTACCTAGAGGAAGAGTTACTACACAGAGCTTCTAACATCTAATAAGGACTCTGCTCTAACTTGATTTTTTCTGTCTTTATTGTCTCTTCTACTGAGGCATTAGTTTTCCAAAAATATTTAGAGGTTTAATAGCTCTGAAAACTTGGAAAACTTAGTTAAAATTGGCTGTGTGGCTCAGAAGTTATTAAAGAAAAATGGCTAGTAGACACACACGTGTATACACACACAGAGGCACATACAAATCCCAACCATGAGAAAAAGGATATTAATATTATTCATCTTAACTAACCACTGACAGCAGGGCAGTGTGTTATCTTTGCCAATCTTATTTTCACTTGAATGGTTTTCCTTTTGTCCCCTGTGGTGTTTAAGGTCTTCCAAAAGAAATACAAATGATCATTTGAAATGAATAGCTAGTTGTGCATGGGTGTTGGGAGAGTGCTGAAAATGGGCTTTCACTCTGTATTCAGTGAGAAAGTGAATCACTCTCATACAAAGCAAGAGCCTAAAATGCAAGGAGAGAGAATGAAAGCAGGATGTGATTCTGAGATGACATTTGGTGTTGTTTATCTAGTGGAACAGTGCACAGATTTGGTGTAAAGGAAACACAGTATCTCACTGCTGGGGAGCAATTGCATCCATTTTGAAGTGATCTATTAACTTTCAGATCCTTTAGAAAAACAGGGAATAACCTGAGAAGAGGAAGGAAAGGAAAAAAAAAAAAGATAAAAGTAGGAGAAATTGGGGGACTGGCCTGAAGGCTCCTTAGAAGAGGTTGTGGAGGGGGCAGAAGTCTGGATTTAGCGGGCTGGTGTCTGCCCCAGCTATGCTTGTGCAGAAGGTTTAATCCACTCTTAAATTCTTCACAGAAATCTCTACCTTGTACCAAACCAGAGTCTCAGAGGCTGAGATAAGTGACACAGGAGTTAACCAGAAGCTTGGCAGCTATATAGAGTTAAAAACAAGCTCACTATTCCACTTAAAGCAAGAATGGTCTTGAAACACAGTCAGCTGTGTGGTATGTGTCTGTAAATTTAGCATGTTTGAAAACCGAAAGTGAGTTCAAGTGCTGCATAGCAGATGCGCTGGGTGTAATCACTTCCTTTCCGTCTACCCTTCCTCCACCCATCTCCCCTGTCTCAGGGTGATGCTCACCCCCACTCCATGCTGGTGTCTGCTGTCCACCAGCTGCCCAAGAAGGGCCATATCCCTCCTATGCAATCTGTTCACCATTAATTTAGAGGCTAATGCTTTGAGCACATAAAACACAAAGTCTAGTTGCTATCGGGTTCAAGTCCCAGCTGATCTAAATCAATGAAACTTCCTTGATCTCAGCTCATCAGCTCAACAAAGCCGGTGTCAAGAGACATGAGCATATTAGCCTCATTTAGCTCACTTATTTCCCCGTAATCTTCTCAGACGCTCTCTCCAGTGTTCCTGTACTCACAAGTAGGAGAAGCCTGTCCTGAGGGGAGATCTTTCAGTGGTTGGCAAAAGGAGCAGACCTTCAGTTTGTGTGAGCTGAGCAGCGGTAGCAGGAGCTGTGTCTACACACAGTCATGGTTCTTACTGTGTATCCTGCTAAAGGCTATCGGCGTGTTGGGGGGACACCTGAGATAGTTCTAGGTGCAGGGCAGGGAAGGGGAGGGTTGGGTACTTCAGAAAGCAAGTGAGTAACTCTCCTACAAAGCTTAAGTGGGAAGTGACTCTGTCATGGACATCTCCCTCCAGGCACCCAAATTCAGCAGCAGTATAGCCCTGCCCTGCAATGATGAGTGGACGGGTGAAAGCAGCGAGTCCAGCTGATCTGCTACAAGTTTTCAGGGTATGGATGCTTTCCCCAAAGCATGCTGAACAGGATAAAAAAGCAAGAGGGCACACAATCCCCAAAGCTTGCAGTTTTCCAGGTTAGGGAGGGACAGAAGGCTGGGCAGAACAGACGGAGACCCATAGTTTTCTCAGTGTCAGCTCTATGGCAGATCCAGCCCCCAGGGGCATCCTTGGTCCCCTCCACAGGGGGCACGGAGCCGGCAGTGGGTCTAATGTGGCAACACGGGAGACAGCAGGGAGACTGTGACCCAGCTACCCCATCATGGGGCATGGAGAACATGCACACATGTACCTGGGGCTACCCTCGGGCTAGCACTTGTGGGAAGGGTGCAGAGGGACTGCAGCCCCCCGGTTCAAGCTGTGCCAGAGGAGCAGCAGGGGCAGCTCCAGGCAGGTGTCTCTCGGGCAAATGCATGCTGTAAAGCTGATTTTTATGGCCAGCATCCTCCAGCCAAAAGAAAGTAAATCCAGCTTTTGTAGGAAATGTTCTCTGCAGCCTTTGTAGCTGAAAATGTGGAAGATATTCATTTTGGGGAGGAAAACTTGTTCCTGAAGACCTGATTGTCACTCTATTGTGCCGCACCTGTCTGAAGGTCTTGTGTAAGCGAGGGAGCTGGAGCAGGACAGTTTTCAGCACACCTCCTGCGACCACTTCACAAGGTCTACACGGGGCTAAGCTAGGCTGTGCAGAGAGCAGTTTGCCCCATCAGTTTCCATGCTCTAGTGTAGCCAACCTTATATCAATGATTGTGCTGACTACCTGGGGCCAGACTTAGGTATAGTTGGGGTCAGAAGGAGCCAGGGTGTCCCAAGTGCTGTCCCCCCTTGCTCAGAGCCAGCTGCACACCTGCTCACCCTCTCTGAGCTTACCCTCGCAGTAATTTGCTGTCCATGGTGACTGCCCTTTTACTTCTGCTCACAAAAAACAAGTCCGTCTTCACAGATGACAGCATACCCGCAGAGCGTCTGGCTCCGGTGTTCTTACAAGTCCTGTTTGAATTAAGCAATTATTTTAATTTGTAGGAGATTTGTAGATTCTAATTGCCACTGGAGTTTCATAGAATGCAATTACCTTTTTCTCAATCCATTTTTTACTTGTGCAATGAATTGTTAGCGGCAGTTTGTCAAAGTTACATACAGCATCTGTCCAAGACTATCTAGGGAGAAAATAAATCCAGCATTCTGCTTTATAAAGTGGTGATATAAAGCAACTTGCAAAGGTGCTTTTGTTGGGTAGGAACAAGCACAAAGGAATTTCTCTTTTTCTCTTTTTTGGTGGCAAAGTGTGGGTGGCGGCTCATTATCAATTGTAAATTACAGGGGGTGGAAAAAAGGACATGAATGACAAAGTTCAGAAACAGCATCTGCTGAAGAAAAGCAAATGAGGTGGGGGGCAAAGCAGGAAAAAAACAGATGAAACATTGTAATTGCTTGGCAACAAGTTGCTATTGTAATTTAGAAAATTGGAAGCATCCGTTCTCAAACAGTTCAAGCTTTATTTCATTTCTTCTTTATTTTTTGACTGCAGCCCTTGTTTTGCGATCAGCTGTGTCCTCCTATAGGATTATTGGCTCCCTCACACAGAGTAGTAATGGACCCCTCGTGTTTGGTTATGGGCCATCGAAGAAAGCATTTTGCGATTGTTTCACAGTGCAGTCATTTAACAAGATTAGAGATAATTTGCCCCTTGGAATGCAAAACTGTTTCTACAGGTGCTTAAGCTTCCTGGCTTTTGGATTAGAGGCCTCATTTTGTTTTGTGCCATTGCATTCAGTGAGGTCTCCAAGGACTGTAAATAAATGAACAGCTACCCTCTGCAGCTGTGAAACCAATTTTCCAGTCTGAGCTACAAGAGTTGCAACTTACAAAGCTCAGAGGATGCAGATAAATATGTGCATGCTAATGTAATAAATGTGCTGATTAACTAATACTGACTGTGCCTGAATGCAAGCCTTTGCCAGTTGGAAGACTCCAGAGAAACAAGCCCAACCAGGGAAGAGAGTGGGCTGCTGGAGAGAAGCAGGAGGTGCGAGGTCCTCTGCATTGCCCTGGGTAGTAGGAGACAACCATCCTCTGATAACCTCCCTCCTTCCTTCTCCCACAGGCAGAGGACAAGCCTCAAGCTTTTGGCTGCATCCAGGAGGACTGGAAGTCTAGCAGATGTCCGTTGAGATGGGGAACCTCAAGGAAGTCGAGAGGCCATGGACTCCTTCCAAAAGAAAGGAGAGCTAAAGCATACCCCTCAAGGGGACACTTCTGCTCTGCTTCCAGATCCAGTGCCGCCAAACAGACATGGTCTCTGGAGCAGTTCTTCAAGAAGGGTCATGAATGTCTGGATGGAGCTGGCTTGTGAGTCTCTTTGTGAGGACTGGAGGAAGCCTCATTCATTCATTTTCCTCCATTTCTTTCTTTGTCCCTTCCTTTTCTTCTGATGTTACTGTCACTTCTTCTTTGGGTGTAATTTGCTTATCTGAGCTCAGAGAGTAAACAGATTGGTCAGCAACTTGAGGGGCCGTATATGTTCCATTGTGATCAACCTTAATTTCTCATTTGTAAGAGACTGGTGGTAATAAAGTCCTACACACGAGAGAGGACTTGCTTCCCGTACCTCTCTGCCCAGTAGCAGCACTAAGCATTGAAAGTACAGCTCCCCTGGTTCTAGGATGGTCTGGCTTACCAAGATCAGTGCAGGTGGGCTATGAAAGAAAGACCTCTCTTGCATTATTTCAGACCATGGCTGTGTGGAGGAAGTTGATGGCAAGGAAGCAGGATCTGCTACTACTGCAGTTTGACACTTATGTCTGCTCAAATCTGACTCAAAGCCTGGTAGAGTTAGATAAGGATGTATGACTTCCATGCGATTCAAGTCAAACTCAAGCTAAGGGTCTTCATTTACCTGCATAGCTCCTGTCTATCTCTTAAAATACTATTGGCAAAAAGGAACACCCACCTGTAAAAGGCAACATGATGTTTAACCAAGAGAAGAATAAAGAAGGAATCCTCCATTCTGTCATTTTAGTAAAGCTTTTCCAAAATAAAGCTTAGGAGGTGTGTGAAATACAGAAAAGATTTAGTGAACAAATGTTCATTCATTTCTGCATTCTTGTATTTCATTTTAGATCTTTTAAGTTTGTGGCTATTGAGAGATGGACAGGGAGGAAGAATGATCAGTGGTTTGGGGGCTAATCCAAGATATAGATCATTGTTCAAGATCTTACTGTACCACAGGTCTTCTGGCTACTTTGAACCAAACGCCACAACTGTTTTCAGGAGTATTTACATGCCTCATGCCTAGCAGTCAGGTGAAATAACTTTGGTTCTAAAGGTTCATTAATGAAAAATTTCAGAAGTGACTTAGATAAGATTTTTAGTCCAGATTTTTACAGTCTTCAGGTGGGGAAAAACAAAAAAAGGAAGATTATGTAGGAGTGTCCAAAGCTGTGTCTAGCTGTAAGGGATGGTCTTGTTCCAGCCTCACTGCTCATTCCCATCTGCCCCAAGCCATGTGCTGGTGATGATGCTTTGGTAGGGTTGGTATTTTCCTTGGGATGCTTTCTGAACCAACATTCAGTGAGGACAAATGAGTGCTGGGAACAGACAAGGCAAGCAACAAGATTCCTCCCTGCCACTTGGGAGGAATATAGGAACATTGTCAGAGCATGCAGGGATGTGACAAGGAAGGCTAAGGCCCATTTGGAATTAAACCTGGCAAGGGACATCAAGAACAACAAGAAGGGCTTCTTCAAATACAGCAGTAGTAAAAGGAAGACTAGGGAAAATGTGGGCCCACTGTTGAATGGGGTGGATGCATTAGCACTGAAGGATGCAGAGAAGGCAGAGTTACTGAATTCCTTGTTTGCTTCAGTCTTTACTGCTAAGACCAGCCCTCAGGAATCCAAGACCCTGGAGACAAGAGAGAAAGTCTAGAGAAAGGAAGACTTTCCCTTGGTCGAGAAGGATTGGGTTAGAGATCATTTAGTCTAACCTGACACCCACAAATTCATGGGCCCTGCTGAGATGCACCCATGAGTGTTTAGGGAGCTGGCAGATGTTATTGCTAGACCACTCTCCATCATCTTTGAAAGGTCATGGAGAAGAGGAGAGGTGCCTGAGAACTGGAAGAAAGACAATGTCACTCCAGTCTTCAAAAAGGGGAAGGAAGGAGGACCCAGGAAACTACAGACCTGTCAGCCTCACCTCCATCTCTGGAAAGCTGATGTAGCAGCTCGTCATGAATGTCATCCCTAAGCATGTAGAGGAAAAGAACATGATCAGGAGTAGTCAGCATGGATTCACCAAGGGGAAATCATGCTTAACCACTCTGATAGCCTTCTATGATGGAAAGACTGGCTGGGTAGATGAGTGGAGAGCAGTGGATGTTGTCTACCTTGACTTCAGCAAGGCTTTCAGCACTATCTCCCAAAACATCCTCATAGATAAGCTGCATAGGTAAGTGCAGTTGAGACGAGTGGACAGTGAGGTGGATTGAGAAATGGCTGAAAGGCAGAGCTCAGATGATTGTCATCAGTGGTACAGAGCCTAGCTGGAGCCTTGTAGCTAGCGGTATCTCCCAGGGATCAATACTGGGTCCGATCTTGTTCAACTTCTCCATCAATGACCTGGATGAAGGGACAGAGTGCATCCTCAGCAAGTCTGCTGATGATACCAAGCTGAGAGGAGTGGCTGATATACCAGAGGGCTGTGCTGCCATTCAGGGAGACCTGGACAGGCTGGAGAATTGGGCAGAGAGGAACCTCATGAAGGTCAACAAAGGCAAGAGCAGGGCCCTGCACCTAGGGAGAAATAACCAGTACAGGTTGGGGGCTGACCTGCTGGAAAGCAGCTCTGAGAAGGACCTGGGAGACCTGGTGGACAGCAAGTTAACCATGAGCCAGCAACGTGCCCTTGGGGCCAAGAAGGCCTGGGGTGCATTAGAAAGAGCATTGCTAGCAGGTTGAGGGAGGTGATCCTGCCCCTCTACTCAGCCCTGGGGAGACCACATCTGGAGTACTGTGTCCAGTTCTGGGCTCCCCAGTACAAGACAGACATGGAAGTACTGGAGAGTCCAGCGTAGGGCTACAAAGATGATTAGAGGACTGGAGCATCTGCCCTATGAGGAACGGCTGCGAGAGCTGGGCCTCTTTTGCCTGGGGGAGAGAAGACTGAGGGGGGGATCTTATCAATGTCTACAGATATTTTAAGGGAGGTTGGCAAGGGGACGAGGCCAGACTCTTTTCAGTGGTGCTCAGCAACAGGACAAGAGACAACAGGCACAAACTGAACCACAGGAAGGTCCACCTGAACACAAGAAAAACTTTCCTGTGAGGGTGACAGATGGTTGGACCACGTTGCCCAGAGAGGTGGTAGAGTCTCCTTCTCTGGAGATATTCAAAACCCACCCAGACTCAATCCTGTGCAGTGTTCCAGGTGACCCTACTTGAGCATGGGAGTTCGACTAGATGATTTCCAGAGGTCCCTTTTACCCTCGACCGTTCTATGATTCTGTGATTTTTTTTCAGCCACTGATGAACACGGCCACCTCTCTGGCACACGGCAGACCTTTTGGCTCTATTGAATGGTGGAAAAGCTCCAAAATCTCTTAAATTCCTCAAACTCTCTCTCATTTGGTTTGAATTTTTCTTCTATTTTTTTTTTTTTTAATATGGTTAAATGACCTTCTCAAAATTACAAAATTATCTATCATTTTTAATGAATGTCAAAATCTTCTCAGAGGTTTTTCGTTCTCTTTTCTTTTCTTTTTTGGCTCAAGACATTACCCATCCCTAACTCCAGAGCACAGACAGCTTCAGCTAAACAGAAGAGCGTTGCTGGCAAACAGAATATTTGCACAGGAAAATTTGCCCAGCTGTACTCATAAGAATTATTGAAAGCTTTTCTCACAGTTCTCTGTCTAGTAAAATGGCCAAAAACCATGTCCTTATCTGACATAGAGATTGCAAAAATAAATATATTAAATGTGACTATCTTATAGTGGGAGTGAAAAAGACAGGTACAACGAAGTGTCCTTGAAGAAATAATAATGATAAGCATTCTTAGAGCCTTGGAGGAAATACAAGTGGAAATAGCAAATTCCATGTAGTTCATCTGCTTCAGGCTGTTGAAGCCCTGTACTTACCAATATGCAGTCTGGTACCTGTCTTTCTACTGATGCTCACAGCTAACATCAATTGTGATAGCAGCTTTTGCAAAGGAGGCATTTCTGCAAGAGGAATGACACTGAAATTTCCTATGAGTTTCATACAAGCCACCAGGCAACCACTTGACAAACAGCAAATTCACTCAGCAGGGAGCCAAACCAGGAGGAAAAAAAGCAAGGGTACTACTAAGAAACCTTTCCAGAAACCACTACTCAAATAATCAACACTACTAACTAGGCAGCCACATGGAGAGCACATATACCTTCAGTGCAAGGTGAGGCCAGCAGGGATTGGTCAGGAGCAGAAGTTACAGATAGCCACATATGTTGCTCAAGCTTCATGCAAATAGTATTTGTGTGATTTTTTCACTGCTTGTGTACAGAAAATCCTAGCCATTACCCACATGAATGCTCAGGGAAAACAAACACTCCTGGTAGCATGCAAGTAAATACGCAGGCTTTGTATGACCCAGTGCTTGTGGCTATCTGATGGTGGAATTAAGTAATCTCTAGTAGAGGCAGAGCAAAAAGGACTAAAAGACAATTCATAATCTGAAGCAATAGAATCCTGGAGGCTCTAGTCCAGTCCAGTGGCTTGTAGGTGAGACTATACCTAGGTAAATGCCCTGAGTTAGGACCTAGCCTTAAAATCTTAGTAAAGCATCTTGAGACTAGCCCCACTTGCCCAATTGTTAGTGCAACTTCAATCACTATGTACATCTTTGAGCATCAGTAAAGTAATCCTGTTAAGCACAGCAAGCTAGCATGCAGTCAGTTGGATGTATGTACAGGTAAAAGGTGATTGCTGCATGTTGATTTGGGTCCCAGAGTAGTTTTGGCACACATGAAGTCAGCTTTTCTCAGGGAAAATTTGCTCTGAAGGTCTGTTTCATGGGTAACCAAATGCAACCAAACCCTGAGATTTCAGTGTATCCACATGACTGCAGGGGCTGAGGCTTCATGACCAACTCTAGTCTTCCACAACATACTTTTTTGTGAAAAATAATCATGTGTTGCAATAAAAAAATCTATTGTGAAAGCTAGCAACCCCTTTGCAAAAGCTTATAACACCTTATGACTGTATGGTTGCCAGCACTGTGAGGGATCTTGATCGCAGTTAGTCTTTCTAAGAACCCAGAGTGCATCAATAATGCCTGGCCATTATTTCAGAGATTTATATTGCAGTAATACCTAAATATCCCAATCAAGGTGCAGGTCCATTTTGGTAGGCTCTACTAGCTCCCACTGGCCCTCATAGGTTCCTGAAATTCACAGTATAGTGGGGTCTTAAAGTTAATGGTTGGGGATTATAAAGACTGCTTTTCCTGGGAGTGAGCTACATCACACAGCTCATGTCTCTAGGGCATTTTACCACCTTTAATTCACTGGTGGGTCTAGTTTTACAAAACGTCAAAAGAAAATCTGCAGCACAGCACACTACTTGCTCTACAATTAGCTACTCCAGTCTTTCCCAGAGCTGCCTGGGGTACATGAGCAAGACTCATCCTCAGCGAAGAATCCTCAGGTTTTTTTTAAATGCTTTTTTTTCAAGGGAAAGTCACAGCTGGAGGAACCTGGCCAAGCCTGGATCCATCTCAGCTAATTTTAGGAGCTCAGCTGAGTGTGTGTCTTAGGAGCCTCATTCCTCTGGCCTCCCTCTGTCCACACTGGAAAGAGAGCCCCTCCAGAGGGCAAATGGGGCCACCCTGGGCCACACTTGCATTTCTGCCTTTTCTAGTTGTATAGGGCCCTGGAGAGGACTGAGGCAGTGCTCACGGCTGGTCGTATTTTGGCATATTGATTGAGGATCACACTCACTTAGGTAGCACTCATGGCCTTCCCTGGAGCAAGAGGCTTGCTTTGAGTGCCGCGAGCAAGTTTCTTCAGGCAGGTTATTTTTCCTGGGAGTTACATGCAGCCCCCATTGACCAGAAGGCCTGAAGAGTATAAGTGAGCATTGTTTACCCTGCATTGTTCCCCTGGCTCTCCACTTTTCCCAACTCTTTCTTACCTCATCCTCCCCTTGCCGGCTAGAGAGCTGTAAGCTGCTGATTAGCACTTCATTTGACAAACAGGAAGTCGGGAAGAAAAGCATCATTTTCAGAATTAGAGCCTCGGAATGAATTGAAGAAAGAAAGGGGGAAGAAGGAAAAAAAAGAAAGAAAGCCCTGCACACTTTCCTAATTGCTCGTTAGAACCAATGGCCTTTGTGGTTCCTTCCCCCTGTGTCTTCTTTATAAAAGCGTTTGCACAAGACATTGCTATTGTCTGCCAGACAGCCTCAGGGTAGGACAAAATGAACTAATTGATTTGCAGTTATGTCTCCGTGAATAGTGTTAAACATCCATCTGCAGATTCCTTGTGAGGAGTGATTAATAATTTGTACTCCTGGGCCTAGAAGCCTGAATACCCTTTTTTCATGTAAAACTGAAGCATTTCATTCTCTCTGCATCACAGATATCTCGTCTACTTGTGGGTTATAAGGACAAGGTCAGGAATGGCTTGCAAGCATTGCCACATAGGCAGTTGTCTTCATATGGGTAAAACTCAGCACGGCTGTGGGATTAATGGGAATTTGTAAAGCTGACACAACGTACTGTACAGCATGCCTGCTACAGCCATTCCAGCGCAGATGTTCCTAGTCCCCTGTCATTGTTCCAGGGATGGAGGATTTTGCATGTGTTTTCAAAGGAAGCATTGGGAGATTTAAAATTGATTTTAAACACAGAACCAAAACCTAGACTGGGACGGTTCAAGGAATCAGGACTTGGATTCAGATTTCGGGATTTTTTTTTTTTTTTTTGATGATCATTTCTATAACCACCAGAGGGAAAAACCCTAGTGTCAAACACATGTAAGCACTGAGGAGTTTAAAAGGTCAGTCCAAAAAACTTCACTCAGATACTAAATACATATTAGAGGCTACATGAAGAATAGCTTAAACTGTCTAGTAACGGGAGACTTTGCAAGATCGTGCTTGTGGACCTCCTTTACTAGGACCTCCGAGGCACTCCCTTGCTTTTCCCTTTAGATATGTGCCCCTGTAATATCTACACATTTAAATGATTTAAATGGTATGACTGAGGCTATAAGTATATTGTCTCTAACTGAGCTCTGTCAGCTGTAATCTCTCGCGGTCCTTGCTCCCAGCCACATTGCGGTTGTGTCCCCAACTCCACCATTCATTCTTGGTCATTTTCAGCTTCACTTGGAATGAAAAGCTTGTAGCTGCTCTCTGAGCCATTTCCTGCTTCCTAATGAAATATATTGGCCTCCTGGGGGAAAAAATAACATCGACTCAGTCAACACTTAATGAAGTCATCTGTTTTCATGGTGTTACTGGTGCCCTCAACTTTCCCTGTTCATTAAGAAAATTAACAACCTTTGGATACATCCAAAGATCCAGAGATGATATCTACCTGGTCAAAGTAAAGTAATTCCAGTAGATAAATATTTTTCTTTCCTTTGTGATCTTTCTCATCTCCTTCTATCACATACTTTGAACCTTTTTTCTGGGTACATCTACACAGATACAGAAGTCCATGAAGCCTTGCCTCATTATCAACTTGCTCCCTGTCTGGTTTAGACTACTCCAACCAACTCTATCTAAAATCAAGGCAATACACAATTCTGGGAATGGGTCTCTCCAGGGACTGTGCCCAGAAGGCAAAATGGATGCGAAGACTTCAGATTTGACTCCTCTTGTTCTTTACAGTCCTGTAACCCTATCTCAGGAGGCTTTGTACCCTTAAATGTTCCCTACCACTCCTCTGGGTATTCTCCACATATCCCACTTAAGTCCCATGCCATAAAAACATTCTGGTGGGCTGCAGGGCAGCCTTCACAGTATTTCAAACAGTTTGAATTGAGAGAAACATTGTAGAAATTATAATTGTTTCAGTCCTGCACAGGGTCTGGGAAGAACCAGGGCCACATGTTCTATGTCATGTGGCTGCAAGAAGTCAGTGAGGAGCAGCTCAGGAGTGAGCCTGTCCATGCTACTTGGTTTCAGGACCAAGGATGGAGTGCTGTCATTTTTGAGAAGTGTGACTTCCATGCTGAAACAAGCTGTGAGTATTTAATTACTCAATTTTATCAGCTTCCAGTAATCACCCTGGTGATGCCTGGTTGTTTTCACCTACTAGTAGGTAAGAGCTGCTGAGGAAACTAGTTGTTCTGAGCACTATGCTGCCATGTATTAGGTAAAAGTGATTACTGTTAAGTGCTTTGCAAGAATATCTTTGGCTAATGTATTTGATATAGCTCTGAAATTTATTGTGTGAGGAAATAATGAGCTCAGAGAATGAAAAGTGCTTATTTCAGAGAACTTTCCTTATAACCTTTTGGGGGTGACAGGCCCTGGATACTCATTAAATATAGTGGGAAAGCTTTATAGATGCATGGTTCTGTATGTAGTGAGATTATATTGGATGAGGCTTCAACTGAAAGAAACATCAGTTTAGAAGAGTGCTAGAGATTCAAGATTGATAGTCTCAGGGATTTCTGCAGAGCAAGGGAAAGAGCAAGGATCTGGGTATATTGTCATATTCTTCCTTTTCTTCTTCATTTTAGAGAGCTGGGGCTAATTTAGCCTGCTGAAAAGTAATGACCTGAACGTAAACAGACATAGTAGGTAGGTCTGGATGCTTTATGGCAACATCCTGCTTATAACTGATAGTCCCAAATGGCAAGACCTTGTTGTTCCATCTCTGAATTTCTCCTTAGAGTAATAACACATGATCAGCATGAGCGTGCTGCAGAGTTAACTTGTGAAACTCATTGCCACACTAGACTATTGAGGTCAAGAGTACAGTCTCACTCAGAAAAATCAGTAGGAACATAACAGGACAGGGACAATTTGCACTGGAACATGTTGCCCAGAGAGGCTGTAGAGTCTCCTTCTCTGGAGATATTCAAAACCTGCCTGGATGCAATCCTGTCTAACATGGTCTAGGTGACCCTGCTTGAGCAGCGAGGTTGGACTAGATCATCTCCAGGGGTCCCTTGAACCTTACTGATTCTGTAACAGAAAACTGCGTTATGATATTGATTTATACAAATCAGTAAAACACTCCCATCTTGAGTATTATGTGCAGTTTGGGTATGCTCACCTCAGAAAGCATAGCATAGAAGTGGAGGACATATACAGAAGGGGTGGTCAGAGGTAGAGATGGCTTCTGTGGTTAAGGGCATGAAATAAACTCTCAGGTTTGGTCTGATCAGAACAAACTAAAGCAGACAGCTTTCTACCCCACGTGTGATTCAGTTGTGGAACTCCTTGCTGCAGGAGTGGTGGATGCTGAAAGTGAGTTTAGAACGCATTCAGAAATGGGAAAATTTCACTGGGGACTATTCAAGGATAACATGCCACCATTAAATAAAAAGATCACAAATTTGGAAGTCTCATATTGCTGGAGAATGAGAGGATATTCTAGGGTAGCATCATCGCACAGTTAGCCTATACCTATGCTCTTCGCTGTGCACCAATTTCAGCTGCTGTCGGAGACAGGGTAGGAGATGAGCTGCATCTGTGGTGGTCTGACCTGGTCTGACTGCTCTGTGTTCTTAAAGGATGAATCTCTATGCCTTCATGGGCCAGAAAGGCATTTTTGTATCTAGTAGTCTTTGATGAATCTGTTTTGTTGATTTTTGAGCCTGTGTAGACTTTCAGCAGCCACAATGCTCTGCAGCAAAGGCTCTGTGAGAGGGAACTTTTATACAACACCTGATCTACATGACTCCAATCCTCAGTAGGAGACTGCAAAGCATGTTTGTTAGGGGGTAAGCATCCCGGTGCTTATTTCATAGGAGGGGTGGAGGAAACACAGAGAAGGAATGTGACTTGGCTGCTGTCAACCAGCAGGTTTGTGGCAAAAGCAGAACTGAAATCCACATCTCCCAAGTCCTCTCTATGAGGTGACTATGTGTAGCTTACAAACCCAGCTGAAAGAAATTTCATTTTATGCCAAGTAGGGACACAAAGTCAAAAATCAGGGAATTATTTAGTGAGACAAGAGACACTGCAAAATATTCAGCTTCATTTTTTTCTGTGCTATTACCCCATCTGACAGGCGGTTAAAATTATCAAGTCGAAATGAGAAGTGTAGCAGTTGTCAAAGCAACACCATTTTCTCTGAAATCTGAATGTGCCTCTCAGCATCAAAGAATCCCATTGCAGAAAATAATATTCTCGTGTTTTGCTCCTCCTGCCCTGCTCTCTCAGGAGGAAGAGGATGATGGTGGGACCTGACTGCCTTGACCTGGTTGGGCTGTTTGCTGTCCCCCAGCAGTGTTGCCTCCCAGCAGTGGTCGTGTAGATCCCAGAAAGACCTGCACCCAAAATGATATAAATGAAGCAGAGAGAGAGACAGCATGAGATGCCATTACAAGTGAGTAGCAATTGAATTGGGCAGGAAGGGAAGTATCAACATGCAGGGAGAGCACCTGATCCGTAGCTCAGGCTTCACATTAACCCTGCCAAACCGCGACGTGACCAGGTTAAGCAAAGCCGGAGATGACCAGTCTTCCTGGGGCAGATTGACAGGCGCTTGAACATCATATCCTGTGGCTTCTCCCAGGCTTTCCTGCACGCAGTGTAGGGCCTTGTGACAGAGCAGACGTTGCGGAGGGGGGGATGAGGAACGTGGTCCCTTTTCCCGCGAGTCCTGGCGTCACCAGCCGCTTCAGAGGGAGCGTTTAGCCGCGCGGAGAGGCCGAGCACCGTGCCCTTTTCCGCGGAGGGCTGCCTCCTCTCCGTTTGTTTACCACACATCCTGTCCTCCTTTCTGTTTGCTTCACACATCACCGCCTTCATTAATCGTCCTCCCCACTCCCCATTTGGGCCTTTGGATTTGTGGCTAGCAATGGGTAATTCTAATTACCTCAGCCAAAAAAAAATGAAATAAAATAGGAGCTTAAGTAGGTGCACTTCATTCTTTGACTGCCTTTTACAACCAGTTCAGTGCTGGCTACCAAGGGAATCTGATTAAACTAATTACCCTGATTGGCTTGTTTAATCAACTGCTTGGTTTAATTGGGCCTTGCTAATGTGGAATGGTGGAGTCTGTGGTGCGTAATGTGAGAACCAGGAGACCCGTAACACCGGCGGTGACACCACTACAGAAACCAGCCCACATTCCCAGCCTAACGGGTGAATTTTAATAAATGCAGACCTCAGCTGAGAGCCTAACTGTATTCTCAGGAGCCTGAATGGGCTGGAGGTTTTAGTGATAATTAAAATTGTTAGCCAAAAAAAAAAAAAAAAAGGAAAAAAAAAAAGACCTTTCTCATTAAAGGACTTGTCCTTTCCCCCTCCCCCTCCTAGTTCTGGCCTCCAAACTTGAAGCAGTATCGTGAATCCTGTCTGAGTCTTTCAAACAACACTTCAATTCATCAGGGCACAGAATCCCTCCTCCTCCATCTGCCCCCACCCTTGAGGATTTTTAGTCCCATTTAAAGCATGTATGGCCCAAAGTAAATACACAGACAATGGGTTACAAATTACCTTGCACTAGGTAAATCCATTCTGAGTAGCTGGGGAGGTTTGTGGAATACAAACAGCTTCTGTGTAAGCATCCAGGGAATAATGGGAATTACTATAGCTCTAATTACTAGAACAATAATAACCTGGAGAGCTTTGCCTTTCCGTGTTCTATTTCAGCTCTAACTTCCCATTCCCTTCCCTGCCCTCCACTTGTGTTAGCAGCAGGGAACGATGAGGAAGAAGAGCTGAACATATGCCTTCTTTTGCAACTACTCATCTGGAGGCAATATATTTTCTGGTGACATGCAGAATGAATTTGTTACTCATTGAAGATTTTCTTAAAGTCAGCGACAGAATGACAGTCCAGTGGTCACTGACAAGAGTGTCCAATTCCCGCACTCAACATTATATTCCAGCACAGAGTTCCCTCATGGCATAGTGCAGGCCACTTGGTCACAGATGAACTAAAGTATGTCATGCCCAGCTGTCATAAGCCTCTATTTTCCATTTGTAAATGGAGACAATAGCACTAATATGTTGCAAGGATGAAAAATTGTGGCTGTAAGAATCTGGTGGAGGCAGATATAACCACTCAGAACCATGTTAGCAGTCCTGGAGCTCTTCTAGCACAGCTTATGAAGCTGATATTATCAACTTAAAAAAACGAAGGTCAAACTAGCTGGTAACATCTAAACCCCCACTGTTTCTTCTGAATTGTCCACAAAGTTGTCTCTCTTCTTCACTGCAAGAATTGATGCTGAGCTAAGCTGAAATGAGTTTTCCAGGGAAACCAGCTGAACTTTGCGTGTGCCTAGTTCCTCAGGTCCTTCTCCCCTATCCTGGCTGGCCATCATTCCTGGGGTGACAGGAGATGCCGTAGGTGTCTCTCAGTTGATTCTTCTTGACAGTTGCACCCACCTACCTTCACACAGGACAGTGCAGTGTAGAGAGGGTCAGTGACATGCTCTGGCATGTACTTGTACAGCAGGTAGGACCAAGCTGTGAAAGGAGCATCTACCACATCTCTTCTCTGTCTCCTGCTGCCCAAACCCAGGGGTTTCTGAGACATTACAGACTGAGGACAGCAGTATAGTTGTGTTCTTTCTTCAGCACATTCACACCCAAAGTTTGCATCTATTTGCATTTGTCTATTTGCATCCAGTGGAGCTAAATATGACTAAGAGACAGTCAATCTTACAGTTCGTTTTAACTTCTCTGACTCCAGCCAAGTGATATTTTTCACTGTCTGGCTGATATTTAGGTGTCTAACTTGTCAAGGTGGGAATTAGTTGACTCAGTGGGCCTCTGGGATGAGATTCCTAGGAGAAGAAAAAAAAAAGAAGACACTATAAGCAGGCATTAAGCTGAAAGTTAGTTCAAGTTTCAGCTGCCTCAGTCCTTTATCTGACTTAGCTACTAGTGAAGGATTCAATACACCTAACTTTAGCCATGAAGAATACAGATGTATATATACTCCTGAGCTAACCGCTATAGGCTGCCTTTATCCTTGGTGTGGAGAAATGGGCATTTATGCCTGTATAAAGTGTTTGCTTCACAGTGAGGTGTGTCAGCCCAGAAGAGCCAGTTTCTTCTGCTAGTGAGTAGGAACTGCTGGTACTTGGAGTTGCATTATGACAGTCTGCATTTGGGCAAATGACTCCCACCCCAGCTGCAGGCAGGAGTGACCCCCAGGATAAGCACATGGTCACCCTGAAGAGCCCAGCCTGCGCTTGTGAAGGCACTGGAGACATCATGTCTCACCAGACTTGCTTCCTCTACTTGCAAGCTGGCAGGATAAAACTGGCCTGACTTCCACCAAGCTCGCTGCTGTATTTGTGAGCTGTGTGTAGATGCTGGCCCAGCTGGCCCTGGGTAAGGGATTTCTTGCAGGCAAGAACAGATGCAGAAAAAGGGCCTGATCTTATTTACAACAGAAAACAACAACAACAACAAAAACACATGCACAAGGCCAAAGGTAGTCATTAATATTTAGAAGATATCTGAGATCTCATCATCATTGCTGGAGTCAGCCATTTTTGTTTGAATTCCACTACAACTGGTTCAGTGAATTCCTATGTTAGCCCTGTACCCTCTGGCTACTGTCACCTCGCATCTCAGCACTGCACACTTTGGGTTGCTTCGTCTCACATGCCTCCCCATCATCATATTTTCCTGAGCAAAATAATGACCCACAGATCAGCAAAAGATACATCTGAGTTCTATAAAAAATCAAATGAGTTTTTCTCTAATCATACACTATGGAAATTTCCTCTGCATTATCTCACCCATAATCCACAGAAAATGAACACTGTGGTTCATAAACCCATTTCTACTTGCTCTGGAGAAGACTCTCCTTTTAATTTTGTTGCATGTGCCAAGCTGAAAAGTGTCCATAGAAATGAGTAGGTGAAAGCATCTTAAAATAGCAGGGAGTCCCAGCATTAAGCTGGAAAGGAAATAAAAACCTTCTCCTCATGGACTGGATTTGTTTTATATCCCAAGTGACTGTGCTGAAAAGGCTGTGAGGCACTACCTTGGTGCAGTTATCACAGCGACTGTTCCAGAAGTACCACCTCCAGGATGCTGAAGTTAATGTGACAGCAAAAATCCTTACAGTTTTTATGAGGGAGCATGGCATTTTCCATGAGAATATACTCAGTCATACATGAGAAAAAGAATAAAAAGCAGTAACCATTTGCTAATATTCCTGTTTTTGTAGGATTCATGAGGATAGTTCTGTAGTGATCTTCCTCGACATCCTCTGGCCTGGCGGCTTCCATCTGGGACACCTAACGAATGATAGGTAAACATAACTTTTCCCAGCAAGACAAAATCTCTTTCTAACTCATGACCTGCTGACACTCATCCGTTATGTAGCCTTCTTCTGAGGACAGGTTGTTTAGGAAAACTATTGACCAGCTACATACTCCATACAGCTATCCTTTAATTACTTGGGAGTCCCTTTGAGTAGCTGTGTGATGCCGAAGGACTGCCAAGCAGATGTTATGTATAGGGTATCACAGCTGCTCCGAGCATAGCATGGAACAGCACTTCTCCAAGGAGACTTGGTGCCGTGGGACCTTCTGTGGAACCAGTGGAGCTGGAGGAGGCATCCATGCAGGCACTCCAGGCAGATGGTACAGAGCTATATCTCACTGACAGTCGTCTCCCCTCTTGCATAAGGATTTCACCTAAAGCCCAAGTTAAATACACCTTTGCCATCTGCTTGCAGGAGTGTGCAAGGTGCCATCCCCCTACTGTTTGTGCACCAGGCCATAAAAGCTAAACAAAATGATTAGTCTAAAGCCAATCATTTCAGCGAGTTATTTCTTACTGATGGAATAAATGACATCGGAGAGAAAAAGGCTATTTAACAAAGACTTTCATTTCCCACTCTTCCCACTGAGCCCTTAGGAATCAATGCGAGCTAGAAATAATGGTCATTTTTCTCTCCTCGGAAAGCTGTGGTTCACCTTACAACCTGGTTGCTCTTGCCATGTTTAGCTAAAGATTCAAATAATTAGGGGATGGAAAGGTTTCTTCCCTAAAGTATACTCTATACTAATTTTTTCTTTTTATTTATTTTTTTTTTTTTTAATTCCCAGAGACTGCATTAAAACACCTTATTGTTGGTAAGCGGATGATACTGGAATGTCTCCATCATATTGGAATGATTCCAAGGTATCATTAAGTTCCCACTGCATTTTAACAGCCTTCATGCTTTCAGGGTTTTTCACCTTTACATTAGTAACACCTAAAACCCAAGAACTGCTAAACTTTATAACTCTCCCTGTGACCTCTGTGTCTTAAAACTGATTTCCCAGCGGCATGAAAGCAAAGGGGATTTGACCAAGGTTGAATTGAATCAAAACAGTGGAAGCACAGACAGTTGCCTCTAGAGCCTTGGCACTGACATAAGTAAATAAAACCACTCTATGTTTTTCCCTTCATTCAGTCCAGATGGGTTGTTCTCCTTACATTGCTGTCATCATCCTGTATCAATACAAAGCCCTGAATGAAATTTCTGTAGCATGTTGCTTTAGTGAAGTTGTCCTAGAGTGGCTGTACTAGTGGTTTTGAAGTGCCTCTGAGTCTCTCATGTGGTTAGGGTTACAAATGGCTTCTGTGGTCTGTCTTTCTCTATCAGTCATCATTTCATTCTCATGTCTTCCAGATTTCCAGATACCTCCTGCCTGTGTCTGCTTGGTGGAAAGCTCCCTGTAAAGCCCTCCCATGTATTACAAAAAGATCTGCTTCTGGTTCTGCTTCACATATGCAATGTCTGCTTTGCAAAAACCTAGGAACTGACAGTCAGATTATTGATCAGAAACAATCCTGGCTCCTCTGTGTCTAATCCTACACCCCCTGGAAACGAGTCATAGATTTGTTGAATGAATTTGCAGCTGAGGAAAAGCTAAGGTCAAAAGTGTAGGTTTCAGCCAAGCAGAGCACTGAGAGGAACTTCTCATTTGCTCTTCTAATTAGACTCAGTTGCAGCCTGTAGTGTTCCTGCCACTCAAGCCATGACTTTTTCTTGAGAAAAGCTTTTATCTGCCCAAAGTTATGCACTTCAGGACAGATTCACCTCATTTGCAAACATGTCCAAGCAAGTATATGGGCAAACATTTTGTGCACAGGAAGTCCAAGGCAATGAGTACTTCTTCCCGTCATTCTCATCTGCCTGCTGAAGGTGAAGTTCAGCAGAGTAGCTTTGAGAGTTGTGTTGACTCCCTTAAAAAAAAAAATGAAACACCTAGTGTAAAAAGGTTAGGTTTAGCTCAGCTGGTTAGAGTGCGGTGCTGTTAATGCCAATTAACATAATGGTCATGGGTTCGATACCCGTACAGGCCACTGATTTGAGGGTTGGACTAGATGATCTCCAGAGGTCCCTTCCATCCTTATCAATTCTATGATCAGAAGGAAGGGTAAAGGCTGGAATCAATGTTCAAGACTCAGCCTCAGCCTTCCAGTGCAATCTGGGACAAAACATTTGGCACACATTAATAGCAGAGTAGAAAATAGTAGAGATATACCACCAGAGTGGATCCATATACTGCTAGAATGGATCCAAGCAGCTCAGTCCATGCAGAGATGAACTGAGTTGGATGTATCTAGGAGGGTGTTACAAGCTCACCTGGCTCTGCTCCCCTGATACTGTGTCTCTAAATTAACAGTTAATGCTTTAAGGTCTGTCCTTGCTATTATTCGTATAAACATAGCCCTATCCATTATGTCTAGACACCATCTGAAACTGAGTGAGAACATGTCTCTGTATCCTGGTCCTGACACAAACCCTTAGTGCCTCTCTCTGCCTTCATTCCTTCCAGTGATTCAGGCTTTAGGGGTACCAGGGACAGTTTGCAGTTACTTTGTAAGACTGACCTGATTATCAGACCAATCCAAAAAGCTGGCAGAAAGCAAAATTACTGGACAAAATCAGAAAAAACCAAAACATACAGGGGCAACCCAGTAGCATCACCCTCCAGGAGTTTCTGATGCTGCTGAAGTTGGTTTCAAGGTGTTTCCTTTCTGAAACCCTGTTAAAAGAGCTGAGTAACCTCTGGGGCTTTGCACTGAGCTCTGCACTGCCGTGAGCAGGGCAGCTGGGATACAAAATATGACCCTGGCTTAGCGCAGCCTGACTCTGGCAGGGCTACGCACAAAGCCACGGAGCCTGTGTGAAAATGTCCTCAGTCAGGCTCATAAAATGTTGTAGTTTGCAGCTGAGAAGGGATAAATTAAACTAACAAGCATGACAGCTATTTAAAAATAAGAAATCATGTTTCACAGAGTAAAACAACATCTGAGGCCCCAGAGAGTCTGCACTTTGTATTTTTAATAGTCCTTTCACTGCAACAACACTCTCCCCTCCACTTAGCTAAAGCAAAGACCCCTAGTTCAAACATTTCCCCACTGCTCTCTCCTGGCCTGCTTTCCTGCAGCTCTCATCTTTGCTATCGCTCTGGATAACTTTCTTTTGCAAGTACAAGGGCTCGTTAGGAGCTGATAAACAAAGAGGAGGACAGCTCTGCGAGGCAGGCTGCCCGGCGGCCGGGGCCCGCAGGAGAGCCGTCACCGGAGACGGCCCCGCGCAGCCCCCAGCTGCAGCCCGTCTGCGGACGCGTTCGTGGACGGGCTGTCGGGGAGCAGAGTGGTCGCACAAGGGCTTGCAGGGAATGGTGTCCCCTGAGGATGCAAAAGACTTTAAAAGACTTGCACAGGCTTAGAGCGGCTGATCGCTTTGGGCCAGAGCAGTGGGAACGAGGGACTCAAACCCTTCATGGGACTCCTGTGTTCAAGTGTCCCCCTATTTTTGTAGGGGAGGGGAGATCGGGGTACTTTGGAAAGCACCAAGACATCCAAGTCCGTCTGTGCTGCCTAAACTCTTCCAGCACTCTGGTGCTATCAGGAGAGATAAAATCAGCTGAACCCAACTATTCACCGGGTGGCACCTATGTAAATGGGGAAACTGAGGCAGAGAAGTGACACAAGGGAGGGCAGGGCTGGTAGCAGGGAGGACCATGGTTTATTCTTACAAACAAACCTCTCAGGGTGGGTGCTCTACAGCAGCCATCCAGATCAGAAGCACATTATCTTTTCCAAAGTTACAGTAGAACTCGAAAGCAGAGTATTTCTCTGTGTGACATATCCTATATATTCTCAGTGCAATGCACAGAGACCCCAAGATGTGGTTAAAATGAATTAGTTCATTTACCTTCCCTTCCCTGAATAATAAAAAGTAAGGTTATTTGACTGTTAAACTAAAGAGCATTTGAAGTGAAGGTGTTTATGAACCTGTTTGATATCACCATCTTATCCTCCCAGAGGACAGCAGAGACAGCAGTCCCTGAGAGTCCAGAATAAGGCAGACTTCACCTCGACTTGGAGCAGGTGAGCTCTAAAAAGTGATGGTGTGGGGCAGCCGAATAGAAACAGAGCTTCCCACAGCCAGCAGCTTTCTGCAAACGTCCTCGCTCTGCCCGCAAATTGGGAAGAGAGTTTTCAGGGGCAAACCCTGATTCTTGGTCTGATGACAGTCTGCATGTGAACTGAAATGGAGCTAAGCTGCACGTTGCAAATCTAAGCCAACTACAGCATAGCTTTCTGCAGAGCTCATTGCAACATTTTTCATTAATGATGTCTGCTTCTGATGAAAAATAGCTCCACAATTGTGATACAATTTTTCATGGGAAACTTAGCAATTTTTTTTCTATTTCTGAGAAAATAAAATGGAAAACAGTTTGGAATCAAAGGCTTTGATCTGTAATGTTTTGGAATTAAAATGTCAAAATATTTCATTTTTCTTTTTTTTTCCTTTTTTCTTTGTTTCCCATAAAGGAAAAGCAAATTTTCTTTAGTTTTTCTGCCTTTCCATACCTGTTCTTTCTCCCTCTCCTTTCAGCTGAGAACAGGAAAAACAGGATATCAAAGGAGAGAGGGAAGAAAAACTACATCAGAATCAAATATTGCATTTTTTAAAAAAATGTAAATCAAGTAAAATAGTCTAGCCATAGCAGGAGCATTTTCATATTCCTCTCCAAGTGTATTTGAAAGTAAAATAGCTTAATTTTTTCATGCATTTTGAAAACATTTCCTGCTTTTTTTTTTTTTTTTTTTTTTTTTTTTTTTTTTTTTTTTTTTAGGACCAGTCTGATTCCTAACCCTTAAATTCTTCACTTCTTCCATTCTGCACTGGATGAACATTTTCAAAAGCCACTGAAAGACCTAGCTGCATATTGTCAGTGCAGATTTGCCAGCCTCGCAGGTTTGTCCTCTTCTACCCTGCACAGGAATACCAACCTGAGGATCGTTTTGTCCAGATGAGGCACTACCAGGAATAGTCTAAATGATAAATGTGTAAAGGCTCTACTCATCAAGGATTTTGATCTATAGGGTGAAAAAAAGCCTCTTTTTTTTCCATAAAAGTTCATGAATTGGGGTCACAAGGAATAATTGGGTCTAATGGGAAATAGAGTCATCAGCATGAGCCGTGGGAAGTCTGGGTACAACTTAAGCTTAAGGAATGTGCAGCTAGCAGAGCAGCTCTTACAGCAAAAAAGAAAGAAAAAAAAGAAAGAAAAAAAAGAAAAAGAAGAAAAAACAAACAAAAAAACCTTAAATAGCCTCAGAACAAGTGAAAAAAAGAGGTCTATGTCTCTCACAATAGCTAGATTCCCATGTAGACATCTCAATTTTCAAAAGATTGGGTAGATAGCAGCTCTATTTAAGTGTGCATCTGGATTTTTGTATACTGGTCTATCCACACTCTACCCTTGTCCTTGGATGTGAAACAAATGGAGCTGAGCTGTGTGGACCCTCGCACGCCAGATTAAACCACACTTGCAAACACGGAAAGCTTGCTGCTGGGATGGGGTATCTGACAGTGGTCTGGGTATTGATCTAGCTCAGACCTGCCCTTCTCTTCTCACTGTGCCTTAAAGTCAGGACCATCAGAGTGTTGTTTAAACTTAAGCAATGCATTAAGGCTTTTACTGAACTAGTGCCTTCAGATGCAATCTGCTTCAACATTAGCAAAGGACAAAACCAGGGAATAGGAATACTCCTGAATTTTTACTTTATTTCAGTAGATGGAGTTTTTGAAACTTCTTTCTTTGTAAATTTTAAGGCTTTCTTACCTCTTAGCAGGGAGGGATGATTGCTCCCTTGCTGATTAGGGGACTTTGCTTTGAGTTGGGAATACAAAGACTCCTCCACAGCTAAAGTAGTAGTAGTAGATGTCATGCACACCCATGTTCATACACATGCTGCATTTTATCACAGGAATATTTATTTTTCTGCTCATTTTTCTCTCTGCCCTGTTTTTCACCCCTTTTTTGTTTTTCTTTTCTCTCCATTTTGAATCTCTTCACAGTAAAACTTTACTCAGCAACTCATCCCCTAGTTTTCAGGGAGGGGTTGAAATTAGTCAAATCAATTTATCCATCCCAGTGAGACAGAAGATGCCCAAATGATATTTAGTATTGTCACTAAAACCTTAGACTTTATCAGTAGTCACCTCTGGTGATAGAAGCTGCTAGTTTCTTTGGAAAACAGATACAGATCAGGAAGGGTTACACTAAAAGATATGTTTATCTGTCAGTTAGCCAAAAAGCAGTAAAAATCCAAACGATGCAGCTCTTCAAACACACTTGCCCTGTCATTATGGGTTGCCTCATAAAATGTCATCAGCTAGCCAGGTTATAATGATATGCACTGCCTACCATTTTTTGCAGAACTAAGCAAATTTCAAATATGGATAATGTGAATCTCTCAGTTTCAATTAGTAATTAATTAATAAGACTGGTAGGGGGGAACAGGTCTTAGTGTGTTTTTAACACTCTGATTTAAAATGGAACTGTGCCTCTGTCTCAGAAATACATTGGTAACTCTTGCAGAGAAGTTAATTTAAATTATTTATCTGATTTGTCCAAACAACTCCAAAAGCTGCTAAGAAGCAGGAGTCAGGAGTGTGATCCCCCCACAGTGCTTTATCAAAGGGAATTGCTATTCTGTTTGTGAGAGAGGCTGTGGGAGTTCCCTTTATCAAAAATGAGTTAACAAGCTTTCATTGAAAGCTGGCAGCTCAAATGATAAAAAGGCTGGAAAAAAATGTCTGTGTTCCTTCTGTCATTAATCATTCAAAAACTGTATTCCAACCCAAAGGAAAACTTGAAACTTATGTAGGTGAGGGTAACCTTATACTATCTCAATTTCTCAGAAATACTCTAAATTTGCTGGAGAATTCATGCAGCACAGAAGTGTTGATGGTCAGCAGCCATATAATGCTCCTTGTGCCTTTGCCCTGCCGATGGCGTCTGGCTAAGACAAGGTCCGGGTAACTCTCCACCTCAGAAATTACTTGTGCTTGATAACTTCCCAAAGACACTTGCATTTAGGATATGTTAGAGCAGCCATTGGACTGTTCCACATCATGCCAACAACACTGAAGGAGCTTCAGAGCTAGAAAAGCGTAACATTGATCTTTCAGCCGCTAAACTGAATGATGAAGCCGCCCCTGGCTCTGGCCCTGAATCTCCAGTGTGCTCAGTGTTTGGGGTCTCATTTTCCTCTCTGTTTCTGTTTCAGGAACCAGGCATGTCAGGAGCATCATGCAATGATTTACCACTCAATGCATATTCAAACACACATTCCAAACCTTTGGAAATTCGCCATCACTGGTGGCATAGAGAAGCTAGGACTTTTCAAGCAGTGTAACTAAGTTAAAAGCATTTTTAAGTCCAGCGTTTCTACCTGTAACTTTGGTTATTGTGAAGGGATGGATGTTGCTGAGAGATGGATCCAGTTTACAAAGAGCCAGTGATGATGGAGGGAGATGAACATCCTATCAAACGGCAGTGATGTGAGGGTGCCTTAAATTAAAAAAGAGCCAGTTTTGAAGTAGTCAAACAACCTCTTACCCAGGTTTGGGTGGAAAGAGTAAGATTTCAGCACAAGATGATCTGCAGGGACTGTTCAGACTTCTGATTCAAGCTGTTAGGCACCACAGGTGAAAGCTTCACTGGTCCCTGATGCTTGTCCTGAGTGTAATCAGCCCTTCCCCATCAACATAAGTGGTCATATATGGTGAGGCATGCTCCTGATGGGAGCTGGGGAACAGGCACCTCCTGGAGATGTGTCCACAGCTCCTTCTCTGTGGCATAAACACAAGTAATGAGCAACTTGCATATGGATTACATACATATGCACATATGTATACACACAGACAAGTGACAGGCATCTGTGAGTTATGAGGCATTAAATCCCTTGCAGAACTCATGTGACTTTGTAAACCACAAAAATGGTGACATTATTGCCACATAATGAGAAATGTTCCTTTCTTCTAATTTTATATTCTGTATGGACCAGGATCCCCAATACCTTCTCATTTCCTCTTTGTAGGCTTCCAGAAGTTTTTCTTCTCTGCTCTCTAAAGGGCAGGTTATCTCACACAGTTACAGCTTCTCCTGGTACCTTCACTTGCAGCAAGGTCCCTTTTTGTCTCAGTGTGGCAACAACACAACCCCTACACTCAGATTTGTCCCGTAACTGTTTCTGAATAAATCTCTCCATGAGAAAGGTCACAGCAAAGTGAGAATTTGGATCCTTGATATTGCCAGTGGTAATTCCTCACATTAAACATTAATGCACATTAAACTGAAATTAAAACAGAGGGCAAACAGCATTAACCATTCTGAAACTTGTCTTAATACGATTCCTCGCTTAGAGCTGACAACTGAGGGCTGAGTCACAGCATTTCTTTTAGAAAGATATCCAGTCCTGGGAACCTGAGAATGTACCGCAATCCTCAGGAAGCTCTTCCAATATCTTATCAGCATAAGATATTTACATTTCATTTCCAGTTCAGCTTTTTCCTGACTTCAGTTTGCAACCGCTGGACCCTGTCACACTTATATCTATGCAATTAAAGAGGACTGAACCTTTGCATATCCATTCCTTTTACAGGCAGCTGTAGTCCATGAGCAAGACACTTAATCTTTTTCTGATCAGCAAACTGGTATAATCTAAAGTATCCTAGAAATGCATACATTAACAGGCAAAATCAAACCCCAAGGAATTTGAAAATATACTGCTGAGGTAGTTTTATATTTGATCTCAGCTATTCAGTGTGTACATAAACACATATATTTTAACATTTAAGCAGTTAAAATACCACGCAGATAGAAACTGCAGAACAAATTCAATGCCATAGGCTTTTAGCTTGTTTCATTATGCACTTTTTGTTGTCATTTTGTTTTGCTTGGGCATTTCCATAAACTTTAAAAAATTAATTTTGGTAGACACTGTCAGACAAAATGCAGCTACACAGAGATCAGGTGAATCAACATCTCATGCCTACTTGGAGACCTGAAGAGAAAGTTGGGCAGTCCCTTTCTGCTGGTCAGCACCTGCATGATCATTTCATCAGGGCACTGGTCAGTAACTCCAGCACAAGTGCATGAATGTGTTTAGATCTCTAAACACTGCTAAAATCAGAGTCTGAATTGATCTTCAGCCTCCACGTTGCTGTGAGATGTCTCCCAGGTTCCTTTGACAAACTTGTGGTGTTGCTTAAAAAAAAAAAAAAAAAAAAAAAAAAAAAAAAAAGTAAGACAAGTCTTTGCCCATGTTGCACCTTCTAACAGCAGAATACAACTGGCCTGTGTTTACTGTTTTAACCTTTGATACAAATTTCACCATTACTCCCTCTATCACCCCCTTTCCATCCGGATATCACACTCCCAAATTTCTGAGGGTAGGTCTTGCCCTGCCACTCCCTCAATGTTGGTGATCCATGTTGACTCATGAAGCTTTTATAGCATGTATGAAGAGCTATCAATAAGTAACTCGGGTTTCATGCCAGTTACTGAAAGACAGGACTTCTCTGCCAAGATCAACAGACTACAACAAATTGGAGTTTACAGAAGGTATTGTTTTGAAGAAATAAAGAGCTGAAAGAAATCCAGGCTGTGTTTCAAAACCGAAGTCTGTTTGAATTTCAGGCTTGCTCTACTACCTTTCTCTTCCCCCTTTTTTTTTCTGTGCTCTCACTAACATCCCTCCATGCTTTTTGCAGTTTGCACTCAGCTTTTTTTATTCTAGTTCTGTCTAAAACTGCCTATTTCAAGGGCCTCGTTTGAATCACACAGAGCAAGGTAAGGCTAAAATGCAAGCAAGTCATTCTCAGCCACAAAAGTGACCACGTTGCTCGTTGACACGTACTGATACACATCCACACAGCAATTCAAAAATATCGGTTTACAACTGAAAAAAAATAAAAATATGACAGAAAAATGCATATATTGTTGGCCAGTTCTAGATCTACTGCTTTCAGACCTAAGGATTCCCAGAAGTGAACACATTGCTCATACATTTCTCCTTAGTATTATCTGGAGGGTTGAGGTTTCTTACATAATTTGCCATGTGCTCAGCTCTGTAATTGGTTAATTGCATTTCTTCATTGGTTATTCCACAAACCACATTTGAAAATCGCAGTGCCAGAAGTGGTAAGCTCATTTTCAAGTAAATTCTGGGAAGCAAAAGCCAAAAAATTGGAACATACTGATAAAAATATACCAGTTTAGTATTTTCAAGTACTACAACTTCCCCTGGAGTTCTTTCTGTGTTCTGAGAAATGCCTTAGAACATTCTAACACTTCTCTATGTGGCATGATTCTTGTTTGCAACAGCACAGAATATAATAAATAAATAAGTAAATAAATTAATAATAATAATAACTAAAAAAAAAAAAAAATCAATGAAAGACCTTCATATCCAAGTCAGGCGGTTGTCAACGTGTCCATATTCTAGCCAAAATCCCTTGAGTGACAGAAACGTGACATCCCTTTTGAACTCATTTCCAATTATTTTTGTTTATAAATTGTCTGAGGCCATTAATCACCAGAGTTTCCTTGAACTATCAGCAGAACCACTACTCCACTAGGACATTTCTCTTTGAAGCGGATTACAAAATCATTCGCTGTAGTTTCATTCCACATGAGTTCCTGCTCTGAATTGCATGCTAAGTTTTGGGACTGAATAAGTTTTTCATCTGGTTTCACGTCAAAACCATCTGAAGTCACAGAGTTCTGCACAGAATTGATGCAGAGCCATAAACTTTTCAAGTTCACTACAGATTGGCCCAACCATGTTTGTTTGAGAAAGGGTGGGAACTGGAGCACAGCCATTAGGGAAAATGAGCTAAGTTTCAAATAAAATTCAAAACCGTGCAAATCTTACATGATTTCAGGTTTTACTGCCAGCATCCTTAGAACTCTTTTCTCTATATTTTCATCGAGAAATCGGAACCTGGCACATAGTGGTCTTCAGAAGGGCGTGCAGAAGAACAACTGAGACAGAGAAATACGCCAAGTTTCGCTTATAACAGCCTGAAATTCTACATTTTTAAATTCAGTGTACTCATACTTCTTTTATGTCTTCCTAAACAGCCACGCATGCAGACTTATGGACCTGACACATTATTTCCCACCCTCAAATGTTCAAGTCAAATGTGATCACAAATAGACCTTAAAAAAAAAAAAAAAAAAAAAAAAAAAAAAAAAAGACCATCATTTCATCATTTATCAGGCCAATCACAAAGACAGCCAATATGGCCTGAATGTTGAACATTAGAGAGTAAGAAAAACAACCTTTAGTTTTCAATAAACAATTATGAAAAGGCAATTCAGCAAAAAAATCAGTTGAGATTTGACAAGAGAATATAGCTGAGAAAATCACTGTCTGCAGGAAAAAATAAAAAGGAAAAAGATAACACTATTGGCTAAATCTGCTTTGCCAAATTCTCGTTCATCAAAATAAAGTTCATCTTGGATGGAGCTAAGATTGTATACATTTTAAATTATTTTGAAGAAAAAAATATTTTAAAGAAAAAAATATTTTCAAGAACAAATTATTTCATGTTCTTAATGGGCTCTATCTTCTGTTTCAGATGTTTTACTGCAAGGCAGCAACAGCTAAAGTTTCTAATGAGGATATTTAAATTCCAAAGCTGTTTTCTCACTTTCTAGAGCTGCTTTATGTGGACAAAATACCATTGTTATTCATTTCAGCTTAGTACAAAAAGGAAAAACAAATTTTGTAGATAGAGATAATATCCCCTACCAGAATATTTGGTATAATTGGAAAAAATAGATACAATTTGGGGTGTACAAGAAGGTCTTCTGAGTTCCAAAAAGCATGTCTAATATCTCCAGTTATTAAAAGACATTACTCACCAATTTCTGCTCTCTCGCTCCAACAAAGCACTATCAATGTCAGGAAAAAAAAAAAAATCCAGCTAACACTGCCTGGAAACAGATGTGTTCAAGCACTACTTGCTGCAGCTTGTCCCCACAGGGATCACAGACCAGCCCTGGAAACCATGGCTGAGGTTTGATTGCCTGGACATAATCATCCAGCGCCATTTGGGACATTGTGGGACATGCAAGACATCTACATGTGGCTGGCAGACATGACAGAGGACCCATAGGAGTCTGTGCTCTTCTGGAGGGGCAGCTGGAGGCCAGGTGAGCTGTAAGAGGTATTTTAAAGGCACCTGGTGACTGTATTTAAGCAGCTGAACCCCACCTGTCCATCAGATGCAAAATTCACTGGAGCCAATGCAGGAGTTTATAAAAAAGGGGACATGTAAAGGTTGTCATTTACCTACTTTTATCCGAATTGGTTTAATTTAAAAATAAGCTTTAAAATGCCACAAAACTACATTTTGGAGCCAACTGATACAAAACAAATACCTCTCTCTCCTTCCAAAGGTTTAATATAGGAACATGTTGTTGAGGTGTTGGAAGTGAGATGTTAAAGGTTGAACTTCCTAGACAGAGATATATGCAGGGCAGTGTGTAACTCCTGTTATCACTGTGCCAAACCAGCTGGAACTTGATTTGAAAGAAAGCAGATCTCTCGCAAGTGCTGAGATCCAAACTTAACAGAGAGTTTCAGCTCCTGATGCTTATTTGGGCTCCTAACTTCCAACTGAGACAAACGGGAACAAATCATTGATCCTATGCCCATGTGATCTCTGGACACCACAAATATGTCTGGATGTCTTCACTCAGTAGGGATAGCCACTCAACAAGTGACAGTTCCAAATTTTTTTCAAAACCTCATGTAATCCCTGACACTTACTTCCAGGAATAGGAAATACAATCAGCATATTCTTCTCCAGTTTGTAACTGTCTCCATTGGCTGGTCATTTTGTAAGTGCTGGTCATCCTAAAGCTTCTCCCGGGATGATTCCAGGCGACTCACTCTGCAGTATGAGGTCTCATGGGTTCTTATGGATGTGCAGCTCTTGAGTTTTGGCTGGAGATTTTGATCTGAAGTGAAATTCTGACCAACTTCAGCTGCAGCTGGTGTCAAAATTGTGAAAAAGCCCGAAAGTTTCTGCATGATATTCATGGAAACAAATAAGATACCATTATCCGCTTGAATGTTAACAAACATTAGCTCAAAACAAAGTTTTGAACTTAGGACAAATTCAGTTTTGCCAGGTTTGATTTCCTTTAAAGTTCTTCAACCAGATCAGAGATCCAGTATCCATGCACACCTGTGTGTCTCCCGCTGAGCGACCATCAGTACTATGCAGTATTAAATTAGTCCTGGCATTTCACAGCATTCACTAATTATAAGCACATCTGTTGAAGAGCAGTTACAGCCAGTTTGTGGAGGAAAATCGGAACGTGTTTGATGCATGTGTTTGTTTTCCCTTAGAGCGAGGGTGGGATAAACACTACTTTAAAAATCTGTAATTGTCATTTCTCTTCCAAACAAATGTAAACGCTCTCTCAGCTCCCCTGGAGAACGTAGTTGGAATATAGAAGAGTCTCAGGGAAGAAGAGCAAGCCTAAGGACTAACTTTTTTGTGAATCTCTTCATGTTTGTTAAAATTGATTTAAAATCCAGAGAAGGAAACCAACCTGAGGTCCACACAGGGGTCTTGCACCTAAGATCAGTGGGAAATAGTCGTCACTGCAGCATCAGTAGTGTCTGGATGTGTGTATACCTGCACACTCGAAGTCCATACATGGCATAACGTGGTGTCTCCTTTCACCTTTTGAACTGTGATTTGAGTCTAACCTCAACATTTCCGGCATTGTGAGAGAATTGCCTCATTCAGGAACAAGCTCATGAGACTGAAACATTTTGTTGTTCATCTACTTTAGCAAAGAATGTGGTGAGAGTAAAAAGGTCTCTGTTTTGTTTACACAATTTTGCTTCATTCATGATCAAGGGTTTCAGGAATAAAATCCCTTATTCCCTCAGTGGGTTTCACATTCAAATATCACTTGATCACAGACAATGAGATAGAACTATTTGGAGGTCTAAAATCCTGTATCCTGAAACTTTTGCATTAGTGTGGATAAGAAAAAATGATCCTGAAGTCAGTAAAACTGCCAGTGTCACAGTCAAGTAAGAAGGGGATGCCTTGCCCTCAAAGCTTCATTTCAGCTTCGGCCTCTCACAGGACCTCTGCTCACTTCACACCAGTCCCTCCTTGACCCAAATCTTTCTCATCTCCCTTAGCATGCCCCCTCATAGTCAGTTAACAGCTATTAGTGTAAGAGCTGGTTATCAAGGCTTAAGCTATCTATTAGTCTTTGGGCTTGTGAGCAGCCCCAGGTCAAATTTCATCACATTGATCCATCATTTATGTCTTGCATTCAGATATATGTGGGACTATTCAGCGATCAATGGAGACTGCTTCAGCCCCTCAGCTATCCTCTGGGACAGGGTACCACTAACACAGAACACCCAGCAGTTTGAGGCCAAGAATGGGTGAGTGGTGAAGGCATTGCAATTTCTTCTGCATTCTCATCAGGCCACTAATCGCTTCAGCAGGACATTTGCCAGTTAATTTGGATATCCTAGAATCATCCTGTCTACCTTGCAGCAATAAGACACAGGAGCAGAGGAGTCTGGCTTTCATGAATCATTGCTGGTATCGATAGTGTATTACTCCAGTCTAGGGGATTTTACCCCAGCAGGGACTCTCAGACCCACCAGCTCTTCAGTGCTCACACTTTTCTGGGAGAAAAAGCTGACAATGCTGGGATGCATCTCCTCCAAGATAAGTTGAATTGTATTTTAATGGTGCCCTGAATCAACGCACAGCTGTGCAAAGAGCAAAGCTGTGGCACAGCTCAGGAACACCATTGTAGTTAAGTTCAAGCTGATAGATGCTGCATCTTACAGGACTATTGCATTGCAACCAAATCTCGGACATGGTTATTTAATAGCGTAGATGGGCCCAGCATTAATACCTTTCCCAGCAAGGTCTCTTTATTTGCAGGATTTTGACAGACATGTGGAATTAAGAACACATCAGGTCACTGCAGTAGTGGCAGAAGATAAAAAAGAAAACAGGCTATACGGGTGGTGTCTTGTTTTACGTGCTGTACAAAGAGGACCATATCCTTCTCCAGGTCACTGAGTTGAAACCAGCAGAGACAAACTTAGCCTATTAAAGAGTCGTGCTATGGCTCTGAACCGCATATAGTCTGCTCCTATACTGAGCCTGGGAAGCTGGACATGAGCAAAACTGTTGCCTGGTAAAAGAGGATGGACTAGAGGAGAAAGAGGCAGTCTTGTTATTATCTGGACATACATATCAAATCCTTAGAGGTCATGATACAGCTTAGTCCGAAGTAGAAGTAAAAACTGTTTGGATAAAAATTACTTACACATTCACGTGCTCTATTCTTTTTGACAATCTCTTGTGAAAGTGTTTTTTAGCATAAAACTGCACCACTGTAACAATATGCATCTCCTGAGTAAAAAAAAGTGTGACTCATACCTCTGTATAGGAGATAAAAGATGTGTGAAAACCATAAAAACACTAATCCAGTATGCAAAGCTGATGGAGTTGCTGATCTTCATGGAACATTTTAGTGTCTCTCTCAGTCTTCCAGGAATGTTATGGGACCATCTACACCTTTAAATAACCTCAACCTAGAAATAGGTATCTAAAATATCTTTCCTAAAGATGCTTCTGCAAAACAGCTTTAGAAGAAGCCCTGACACAGGGTTTAATAGCACATTCTTGGTATTAGTAGCCTTAATATCAGCCAGTATCTTCCTCCTTCGCAAGTGTAATGGTAAGGAGGCAGCAACGCCAGTAACAGAGAGGGTGCAGAGGGGTGCTGACAGTGAGCCTCTTCCTCAGCATGAGTTCCAAAGGATTAGTTGTCGCATAAGCAGAGTGATTAGACCCCAGCTCCTTGCTCCCTCCTGACGTGCTTCATCCAACACCTAATGCCATGCCCATCCCTTCAGGCCCGCTTTCCTTCTGGAGTCGTGACTTGCCGCCTCGGCAAGCCTCGTCCCACTCGCCAAACACTGCATAACCTCATGGTCTGGGCCCGGCCCTGCAGTGCAGCAGTTCTAAATGCAAACCCATGTCTCCTGCTTCCTGGGAAGTCTCTAACCACTGGTTGAGCTTGCAAAAGTGAGACACTGTCACCATCTGCCTTTGATCCAAACTGTAGTCTTGAGTTAAATATATCTACTAGCAAATTACATTTGTATGCAGAGACATTTCATTTTATTTGTGACTTAATGTGTGACAACAGGTTGACATGAGCATCTCTCCCTTTTGGGAGTGGCCCCAGCCACTTGATCTCATCTTCGGTCTGTCTCCCAAGCCAGACATGTCCTCCCTCACCCTCACATCCTGGTGAGATAGAGCTCCTGCAGCAGACACCTCAGGGTCTTTTGGTGCCATTTGATGCGATAAAAAAGGCTAGGGAGAGCCATCAGGGTCTAATCTTTGGGAGCCAGCTGGCTGACAACACTACAGATGGGAGCACTTTGGGCTCTCATTGCCCCAAAATGTGAGCCCACAGAGGCTGCAGGCACACAGGTTGGTAACAAACACAAAGGCACATGCACACATACACATAGGCGCAAAAGTTGCTACCACTCCAATGATTGACTGGCAATACTGAGGCTGACTTTCATTAAAAAGTCTCTTTGGAGGCCTCGTGTAAAGCTTGGCAGTGCATGGGCTCCAGAAAGAGGCAAGAGTCCTTAGGTTGCTATGACATTCTTTGCAGGCATTTTATTAATCTTAAATTGAAGCAGTTTTAATTGCGTGTCTTGCTCCCTGGCTCTAGATTCATGTAAACTGCATGTTAGATCAGTTCAATCTCACCTTTGGCCTTTTACAAACACCAAAGGCATATATTCTTGCTCAAGAAGTCTGTCTATGCAGACACAGCTAGTGTGACCTTGGTTACTTATATCCATGGTTCCCTTCATTTTTTACTTGGTCATCAGCTCATCTTTACTCACTAGGCATAGATCTACTAGACAATATATCATCTAACATTTTTAGAAACACCAGATATATTTTACTGATGTCATCCCAAAGCTGACTGTGCAGCTAAGTCAGCACAGAGGAATAGAAAGTGATTTGCTGTGGCTGGACTCCTGTAGTCCTGGCCAGCAGCAAATCAACCAGAAGTGCAGAGCAAAGAAGAAGCATGAGCATTTACACAGAGTCACAGAATGGCTGATGTTAGAAGGGACCTCTGGAGAGCATCTAGTCCAACCCTCCTGCTCAAGCAGAGTCACCTAGAGCATGCTACCTAGAATTGTATCCAGACAGCTTTTGAATATATCTGAGGATGGAGAGTCCACAACTGCTTGGGGCAACAGGATTAAAGGGGGTATCCCATTTAATACCTTGGTTTAATAGTGCTGTCCCATATTCCTTGAAAGTGCTGCTGGAGATAAAATTCATATCCAGCCACTATGCTTATTTGCATAAATCTTTGCTGTACAATGCTCTTGTTAGGGTGCTGCTCCAGACTTAGGACCATATCAGGAGATATATATATTACTGGTTAAAGGTGCCTAGCTTGGATTCAAAAATTAGGGCCACAAGCTAATGGGGAAAAGTAGGTATCTCCTGGAGGTCATTTGGACGCTGAGTTAGGAGGCTGACTAGTGACTGCTGCCAGTGCAGAAAAATTAGGGCCTCCATAACTGACCTAAGCCACTCAGCTGATGTGAATGCCTCCATACCTCTAATCATCAGCGTTTGACTAAGGCTCTGCACAGAGGCAAGGTCTATATCCCACAGTTAGATTTGCTGTGGGATGCTAATTCTCACCCACTCCATGGCTGTTTCATAGTATAAATTCAAGCTACTTTATTATTTGGAATAGATGAAAAATGGAAGTTAAAAGACATTTTAAAGAGATTAAAGTAGTATCTCTGCAATTTGTCAAAGATCCCTGCAACTCTGTTCTCTCATTGCTGGTAAGCATGGCTCCACAAAGCTTCCACCCACCCCTTCTTTTACAGTGTATAGAAAAAGGAATTCAGTGAGGTTATTAAATAATTTTATGCTTATAAGTTACTTCCACTATTTATTGTTCTTCTATGTCTCCGATTTCCAGTCATTTCATCACTACTTTATGTGTCAGAAGGTATTAAAGCACCTTAAGGATAGTAATGAACAGAAGTTAGGACTTCAGTCTCTGGATATTTTCCTGTTCTTCAAGGTTTGGACTTAATATCCTTTGGTCTCCTAGAAGAAGATCACATAGTAATTAACTGGTAGAGAGAGATCATGTTAGCTTTGAAAATAGGGCTGTCCTGTGGTCCTGCAGAGGGCTCATGGAAAATTTAAAATAGGAGCCCTTGCATAAAGCCAAGCAGACCCAGAGAGCTGAATGAGGCACTCACTCCTAATGATCTTTGGGGTGGTTTCCTCCCATATTCCTCTACGACTTTAAGTGGAAGACAAAGGGTGGTCCTAGTACATTTTAGAGCCTGATCCAGTGTTTGCTAATAGAGAGAGAAAGACCCAGACTTGGTCCTCTGCTGCAGGTGTGGAAGAACTGTTTCACACAAGTGTGAGGGTGAGGAAAGATGCTGTATCCTTAAGGAGAGGGTTCCCAAACGTCTTTGTCTGATATCACCACCAAAACCAGCATCTCTCAGCTCTCAGTGATGCCACATTCCATGCTGAAGTGATTTATATACATTAACATGGAAGACAGTTTGGAAACTCCTGCACAGAGGTTTGTAAAAGTGGCATAGAATGGGCTGATACGTATTTAATAATGTGTTGTATTAATGTTGTATTAATCTTGCACTATCACTATCAATACTGAATAGGACTTTTATTCATCACTAATGTTATGTAATATTTACACCATCAGCAATATTATATATGCTATTTCTAGAGATGGGCACATGAGGTAGCTCAGCAGGCCATGATATTTAGAACGGGTGAATGCAGAGTATGTAAAATCATATGGCAGTCCTTGTCAGCGTCAGAGCACTCATGATAAAAACCATCTCTGCGTTGTATGGTGCTTAAACATATTAAGAAACTTAAGAGTGAAATACCATACTGAATTGCCCAGCAAAATGAAAAAATATTCTGCAGGGAGGAGAAACAGCAGCTTATCCAGGCTGGGGACTGCGTTCAACACTGTCCCTGTCCTTGCACAGCAGGTAGGCACTGTGGTTTTCCCCCCACAATTTTTGAAGACTATTTTCTAGTTCTTAATACTGCAGGCAGGCACACTGGTATGAAATCTATTCACAAGAACATTCATGGCACTTCTGTTAGACACTCCTTTAAAATAGGCATTTATCCTCCCACCAACAATCTCACTGGAAAAACAAACCTCACCTTCTTTTCAAAAGCCTTTTGATTTGCTCAAGTTGCAAACAGGACCGAAGAGCTAGGGGGTTACTACCCCTCCCTCAGAGGCTGTTTGTAAAAATAAAGGATTTTTTACTCTTACCATAACTCTGAATAAAAGGGCGAAAATACATCTAATGTGTTTGGGAAATGAGTAATCACTATCAAGCAATGACATGCACATGCATGTTGAGTTACACTCCTGCAAATGGTGTCACTGTGCTCAGCACATGGACTCAGGGGGAGGTGAGCCCCATGGATGAGGCCATGGGGGAAAGCTTGTCACCTCCTAGAGTCTGTGGAAACTTCTGATGCCTTGTCAGCAATTCCCCCTAAAATAGATTTCTTTCTTTTGTTCTTTAATTCTTTCATTATTTTTATTTCTTTCTTCTTTCGTCTTTCCCTTCCCTTCTCCTTCTTAATTCAAAGACACTAGTTTATGTCTGTGAGTACCATCTTCATATGCACAAATAAAGCAATTTCCAAACATCGGTGCTTGCAAGAGTTGAACCTGAAGTGTTAAAGTACAAACACTTTCTGATCAGTCATTCCCTTGATAACAGATGGCCCAATGTCTGCTCCAAGACTGTCTTTAACTGTGTCTGACCCAGTGAAAAACCAAATGTTCATAAACTGCAGTTCTTGGTATACCAAGATGTCCATTTTTGGCTGTAAATCTGGAGTGCATGCTGTTATCTGAGATTTGTAACAGTCGTGTGCAATGCAGGGAGATGCGTTAGCTGACTTGGGGGGGAATCTAAACAACACAGGCAAACCAGTGCTCCCCTCAGAAACTTCAGCTCCTTCTCAGGAACTTTCTCGGCCAGTATTTCCAGCGTGATAAAGATGTTTCTTGATCTCCTTGAACGGTACCTCATCATAGTATCTGGAGAAAATGTACTAAGGCCAAGCCGTAGCAATGACATGTATTAAAGGCCACAGGAACTGCATGGCTTTTGGATGGGAAGGGGGTCCCTGTGTAACACCCCAGAATCTGGGTATCAGACCTGCAGGGATGTATGCTGCTTCTTTGTATTGGCATTAGCATTGCATCAAGGGCAGGAGAGAAAACAAAAAAATCCCTAATCCAGAACCCACAGAAACTGTTGGGAGTTATACTGATAACAACATGAAGTTAATGAATTATGTGGGATCTAACAACACGAGGCTCGGATATCTGGTTGAAACCAAACTCCCCCAGCATTCACTCCAAGGTGCTCCTACTAGATTATGATCACTCGTTTCTGTCCTAAAGGGCATAGGGAGATAGCTCTGAATGGGTGCTTGGCACTCCTCGTTTCATGAAAAAAGGGACACTGGATTTGATATTTTTGATAAAGCTGCTAGTTCTGTTAATCAAAAGGATGCAAAAAAATTGCTTTTGTATACCCTATGAAATCATTGTCCCCAGCTTCAAAATAATAGATGATTTGCTTTTAAATAAGTCTATAAAATAGACAAATGTTCAGGTTTCATTAATGCTAAAAAATACCTTTTCAGAGGCATTATTTTTTGCAGTGGGGAAGGGGAATTTCTAATCTGTTTATCCTAGGATTAATATTAGGAGTGAGTTAGTTTTTCCAAGTTTCAGTAGAGCATGAGGAGGAAAACAAAACAAAACTTATTTTCAGGAATGTTTACCAATGGGTTCTGGTCATGACTTGTGTTTTGAAACTTGGGAGGCCAGTTTTTGAGCCTCACTGTTAGTGTTTAACTTTAGGATTAGGAATTATTGAGTTAGGTTCATTAAAATAGCTGGGTTTTGTCCTTCGAAAATTTAAGAAAACATGGTATAAGCCTTGGAAGCAAGGTCTTTTTCTGAGTAACAACAGACTCATTCAGCTCTAAGCATATGGCAGGCTTTGTCTGAGAAACCTGTGTTAAAATAAGACTAACGCTCCCCATTCCAGCAGACTCTTCAGCTGTATTCTCAGGGATTTACGCTGCTCTCAATAACTCCAATTTAAAGCCTTGAGAAATCTACTGAGATCACAGTATATTAAAACTAGTGTAGCTGTGATGGGGGGGGGGGGGGGGTCAAGTCTTCCCTGAATTTTGTATTCGGTTCCTAACTCAAAGGCAAAAAAAAAAAAAAAAAAAAAAAAAAAAAAAAAGAAAAGAAAAGAAAAGAAAAGAAAAGAAAAAGAAAAAAGGAAAAGAGAAAAGATTAAAAATAGGAAAAAGAAAGATAGAAAGTAAAAGAAAAAGAACAAAAGAAAGAATGAAAGAATGAATGAAAGTAAAAGAAAGAAGAATGAAAAAAGAAAGAAAGAGAAAGAGAGGAAAAGAAAGAAAGAGAGAGAGAGAAAAAGAAAAAGAAAAAAGAAGGAAAGAAAGAAAGAAGGAAGTAAAGAAGGAAAGAAAGAAGGAAAGAAAGAAAGAAGAAGAAGGGAAAAGCCAAAGTAACCGATTGGGAAAAGGCTGATAGAGGGCCTCTTTGAACTCTGCGAGCTGGATTATGGATGAAGATACTGAAATACTCGCACAAAAAACTTGAGGAGAGACTACTTCAAGAAGTGAGAATGAAGATGTCCTCCAGGGAATGCATGAAGAGGAGAAAAGAAGGTTATCCTGCCCCAAAGAACTATCTTGCAAAGGTCAGACTGTGTTCTTCTACCCTGATGTAGGCTTGGGACAAAGGCTCCTTCAGATGCAAACCTCGTTCCTTCAGCTATACAACTGATCTGTAGCAGTCTCTGTGACTTTGTGCTTACTGCAAGGTAGGATCTTTGAGTTTTCATCCTCAGCAGGCCCAGTTCTGCCTTCAGCCACTTTAAAGTAATCGAATTCAAAGCAGCTGCCCAATTTTAACACAGACTAGGATTCATCCCAACTTGTCTATGTGCAGTTCCACTCAGAAATGTTCCATTAATTGAGAACAGTTCCTCATGGGTTTCCATTTCAAGAAGAGTTTTAGAAGTTTGGGTCACTGCAAACAAAATCGTGCTCTCCTCTGTTTTGGGTGTTTTACAGCAATTCAACTCTTTTTTCAATCTGCAGCCCAGTCAGCTGACTAGAGCTGGCAGGAAGACAATGAATCCAATTTACAACAACTTTCAAGGTTTCAAAATGTGTTTTGGATCTGCCTTGGAGTGAAAACCAAACCTTTTAAACATTTTCATATGGTTAAGTCATGTCAAGACCTTTTTAGTTTGGGAAGACTTTGGGATTATTGCCACTGAATGTCAGGTGGCTGGTTACTATTCTGCAAACTGCAGTTCATTGCTATATAGATAAACCTGCGTGTCTCCAGGCCCAGATACAAGACAAACTAGTTCCTACTCTGCATATTTTCTCCTAGGCGGGACCTCTGCTGTGATTTTTCTCAGAACAGCTACAGTTCCGCCTAACAGTATAAGGTCACTTTGACCTTGAATTTCTGTGACAGCAAACCAACAGTGGGTAAGGCATGTTGCAGACAGACTCTCAGCCTCATCTATCACTCGTGTAGAGATCATCAGCTGGCTGATGTAGATATCACTCTTTTCCAGTTTCGACACTTAGTACAGGGGGACATTGTGCTGGAGAACTTTGAGTGATACAGTAAAAACAAAGAGCCAAGAAAGAAATTACCTTGCCAGTCTTGAAGCCTGTATTATTTTCTTCCTTCCCCCCCTTTTTTTTCTTTTTCTTTTTTTTTTTTTTTTTTTTTTTTTCCCTCCTGCCTTCTCTGCTTCATTCATTCATTGTTTAAGACAGATAAGCTCACTAACAGATGTAAGGCCTGGTCCAGAGGCTACCAATTCTAAGGTAATTAATTATTCAAGACAGCGACCCCGACTGCTTTGGAGCTAATGCTTTATTTCTGCTCAGTGGTGTATGTCAGTGCTCACATAGGCTCAGACTTGCCAAGCATTAGACTAGTGTTGGATTATAGCGCATTTGATGTCGAAGAGGAGAAGCTATGCTACTGTTCAGTGACCATTATTTAAACCCTTTCCTCCATTGAATGGCAAGCTCCCATCCACATGTAGCATATCATGCAGATGCAGAGAAAGGGTCTACCTGTGGGAAAAATCCTTTTTTGCAGCTGAATTACCCATTTTTGCATGAAAATGTGATTTAAACTAAAAATGAGGCAGAAGAAAATTGTGAAATGTGTTTATTGATCTATAAAGTGTAGATGTGTCCTGTGAAACATGACTCCGTGTGTCAAGTTCTGTAAAAGCACAAAGCTTCTCTCTGAACAACTTTCAGTCTGAATTGAAAACATTAAGAAAAATATATCTTTAGTACATATCCATATTTTAGTGATGGAGAAATAAAACAATATAAATTGTGTGTTTTATCAAAAATGTGTCTGGTGAAAAGAACCTCCCTCTGGGAATCCAGTCAAGTTCACTAACCACAGGGCTATCTTTCTTAGTTATCATCTTTCCAAAAGATTTCACATAATACATTTGCCATTTTGGATGATCCCACATTAAATGAAAAAAGCAACCCGCTTGTCACATAAATTGCTAGAGTGGACCTATTGGCGGTAATTCAAAAGGATGTATTGCCTGTTTTTCGTTCTTGATGGTATTGTGAAGTCTGTGGTTTACTCATTCTTTATCCGCACACATACATTAGTATTTGTTTCTACTTCACGTACAGATTATTTCCATACACTGTTGTCGAGCTCATCTTAGATGCTAGAACAAGCTAGGTGTGCAGAGTTAGAGGCAAAGTTGATGCCAAGTCAATTAACCATTAAAGCCACTGCCCAAAGAGTTGGCTTTGCAGCCAGCAAACAACAAACCAATAGACAACAGCTCTTGCATATGTAGGTTGGTTATTTTCCCACTAGCCAGTCATCTTCTTTTTCCCTCATCAAGCATAACTGGACACCTATGAGTTCTTGGCCACAGAGTACATGGTTTGTATTTGAAGAAAGCCATTTGTAACAAAGATGACAGATTCATATAAGCAAGCAGTGAACTCAAACAGTCTTCTTCAATGTTTATATTCACTTATTGTGCTCTACTGTTCTCAAATAATTACATAACTAGCCACAGCCCTTTCAAACAGCCTTTCTACCCACATCAGCCGAGTGTATAAACATCGGCGTTTATACAGTCATTTTATATGAAATTTGTCTGCAGGGCAGCAGTTTGCTGTAGTTTGTATTCATTTGGGGAGGTGATTCATGCAGCAGTTAGGACTCAAAGTGCTTTTGATTTCCTTGCAAACAGTCTGTCCGCCTTCCCTCCTATCTGTATCCCCAGATCTAAGGAGGGCTTGCCCAGTCCGGTCTTAGGTTAATAAATCACTGCACTGAAAATAACAGGCACTAACAGATCCCAGACACCTGGACCCCTTAGTCCATAACTCTGGCTACAAAGTCTTCTATCGTTTCTATTAAACAGATCCAGTTTCAGCTCAAGCACTCTATTCTTGTTTGCTAAACTGGTCAGAAGCCATAAGGCTGTATTAATATGGTCTGTGCCTGAGCAGCTATATCTTGTATGAGTCTTACTATATATGTATAATTCAGTGTGGGTCATTAGCTTGGGCTTGTTCTGTCGTGATCGTAAATGAAGGAAGGTCGAGTCCACCTGCACAAGGCTTGGTGGCTTTCTGGCCCCACGAGGAGTCCCACACAGCCAAAATAAAAAATGCTTGAAAACAAACTTGCTCCAGAAAATGTTGCAGAACATCCAAGCTCTAACAAAGACAAAGCTGTCTCTTTGGGAAAAAAAAACAGGTATTTTTTAAAGCAAGAGCTTGACTGGAACAGAATGCACAGGACAAGTCATGATCCGACTCTCCGCCTGGCTTTTGGACAGGAAAGGTGGCTAAATGGTCCAGTAGAAAAAGAAAAAAGTGTGTCATCCTGACAAGTCTGTTCTATTCACCTCACCCAGTAAAATATGCCTGGGAGGCTGTGAGCAATTAGGCACTGTGGGTAAGGACTAGCAAAAGGCATAAGCGTTGTGTAATTCCAACATAAGCCCTTTTTAAACATCATTATAAGAGAAACCTGAGCCAACATCTTTGGCATGGGGATCGTTTCATGCCTCTTCACCTTTATCCTGAAGCAGATGCTTGTACCTCCAAGGAAAGGGGATATTCCAAAGCACCAACCCATCTTCTTGCTTGAAAGGAAAGCTGGGGAAAAAAAAATCCCAGGGAATTGTGCTCAGTCATTCTGTGATTCTATGATTTTTCCCAAGGTATGAAGAAAAGGACATTTTTGCCTTTCCTTTCACTGGCAGGAGAGGCAGAACCTTGTTCAGAAGATACCTCTTGTTCAGTGGCATATCCACTTATTGCACACACACACACGCACTCATGCACACACGCATACACGCACACAGACATGCATTTTCTATTTTATTAGAGAACATTCTGGTTACAATCAAAAGCAGCTCATAAATGTCATATTTCGTAAAGCATAATGCATGATTCCCTCTTTAGAGCAGTTTTTACGACAAACAGTATACCAATGTTTGTGTATCATTTCTAGGACTATAAAATAACTTTTTATGGCTCTTAGGCTAGTATCTGAAAAGCATAGTACATTTTCAAATTAAATTCTTTTGCAGTATTTAAAGCATAATATTCGTTGTCAGTCCACTCTCCCTCCTCTCCTTGTTTCGCTTTCTATACAAAACCATGTGACAAAAAGCTAAGTGCTTTTAAGAAACATACCTTTGGCTTAGAACCAGCCCCTCTCTCCCGCTTTTCTTTTCTTTTCTTTTCTTTTCTTTTCTTTTCTTTTCTTTTCTTTTCTTTTCTTTTCTTTTCTTTTCTTTTTGAGGGGGGGGAGTGCCAGTTGAAGCTGACAGATATCTATAGCAAACAGTTAACATATATAAACATGTCAGATATAAAACAAATATACTTTGAAAGAAAACAGATAGCTGGAATGGTTCATGCTGCAAGACAATGTCAGTGCAATTAGCAGGAGCAGGGTGTGGGGTCCTCAGGGCCGGTTTGGCAGGTCTGTCCAAGGTAGAAGTACCTTTCTTCTTTGCCCCGTCAAGGTCTGCATGGATGGCATGGAAAAAAGACAGGCCCCACTGTCATAGCCAGCATCTGGTCTAGATGAAAAGAAAGTATAAGCAGTTTTTTATGATGACCAGGGAGGCACTGTGTACGCGAGACATCTGCAGGCTTGTGTTTCTGGAGTGCATTTTGTGGATCAAACAAGCTGAATTGTTTCTGAGACGCAACCGCTTAGAGGCTCGGTCCTGCAGAGCTCCTGCCTGGAGCCGAGCCTCCTCCCTCCGCTCCAGCCAGGCTGTCTTTCACCGTTTCTTACTGCATGACGGTTAAGGCGATCATGAACGAAGTAGACTGAATTAATTAGCATCAGTAGAGGAAAAACAAAATGGCTGTGCGGTTGGCCATTTTAGCCTGCCAGGTGGGAGTGGCACCTTCAGAAGGAGGTTCAGGGTGAATTTAGACATCCAAAATGCTATGGGATGGACACAGGCTCTGCTGTGTCCCAGGGATCTCCTCCTACTACAAAACAAGCCAGCACAGACCAGACGCCAGGGCAGATCCTCTTCATCAAGCCCTAACAATAGGTTACGAATAGACTAAACAGACAATTAAACAGATTAATTCGGCTCTCAAACAGCCTAGGATGGCAATTAAATGGACTCAAATTCTTCAGGCTGGGAAAGATACGCTGAAGGGGATGTGATAGCAATCATGAGTATGATGGAAAATATGAGTAGAGAATGACTGTTCACCCTCTCTTCTAGTACAAGAGCTAGGGGAGGTCAGATGAAACTGCTTAGTGGCAAGTTCAGAAGGGGAAAAAACAAAAAACAGAAGAGGAGTCTTTTTGCCTAGCGTGCAGTTAAGTGGGGGGATTCTTTGCCATGGGATGACTAGGCGTATTCATGGAAGAAAAGTTGTGTAAGGGCCACAGGAACCCAAGACACCTGCTCTGGCTCAGGGGCCGCTGCTCGTACCTGCTGCCTTTGGTGGGAGGGGAAAGCACTCACCACCCAGAGCCCGCGAGAAGATGGAGCCAGCAGTACCTGAGCTTCTGGGAAGCTGAATTGCCTGCCAGAAATAAAAACCAGGAAAGGTGGCGGTTATCTGTCTGATGTCTCCCAGGGCCAGAGCCCAAACCTTTATTCTTTTGTGAGCAGAAGAAAAGAGGGATTAGCAGCAGTGATGGGTGAAATGCAAACACTTTGCAGACTTGGTTCAATTTGGGTGAGTCTAAAATAGATGTGGATTGGAATTTAAGCAGTATGCAGATTTCAGAAAATGCCTGCCATGTAAATGCCCTCCCATTATACACATATATCAGCTCACTTTTATTTGATAGGTTATTTTTCTTCTAAATAGAAGAAAAAAGATTTTGACCGTGAGAATGTTTATGATGCAATTAATCAAATATTTTTCAGAAAAATATTTGTCAGTTGTGCTTTCAATTTTTACAGAAATTTAGTGTGACTTTTTAAAAAACTATTTTTAAAGTGAATTAGATTTTTTTCTTCTTTCCCTCATCCTTCCTTCCTTCCTTTCTTTTTTCCTTCCTTCCTTCCCTCCTGCCTTCCTTCTTTCCTTCCTGATTACTACTTTTTTCCTGCTCATTATTCATTCTCTCTTCATGCTTCTTCTGCTACTGAAAAAAGGAAGAAGATTTTTAACCCCCCCCCCCCCAGAGCTGCTCATTTAAACCTAAAAAAATAGAAGAAAAAAATAAAAGTGAGAAAGCCTGTGGTGGAAAATAGCTTCTTTTTAATGCTTTTCTACCTGAAATCTGAAAAAAAAAGTGCAGAAATATGTTGAGAACTGGTATACTTCTGGGTTTGCCTCTGCTCACAGCAGTGACCTGAGATTCAGTAGCTCTCTTCCAGCTCGCGGAAGGCGCCTGAGATGTCATCTACTAAGGGATAATGTTAGAGGTGCCTCATTCCTTCATTAGCTCTGCTTTTACAGACACACAGGAAGTCTGCAGCAGAAAAGGGATTAAGAATACGTCTTAAATGAGTGACCTCTTGCCCCTCCCCAGACCAGCTTCTCTCCTGTCACCAGCAGAAAATACGTGCTGTTGGTGGTGACAGTCAGTGAAAGGGATGGCAACCCCAGAGCTGGCTGAGCTATTCTGGGGAGAGCGAGCAGATGCTGCCATCCAAAGCAGAACAAACATTTCGACTTGTGTTTTATCCCCCCTCATGCATTCCCACAAATTAAAAAAATGCACCTGATTTCCATCCAGCTCCAGGCTGGGCAGGGACCTGGTGGAGCTTCCAGCAGCTCCACGTGCTGCCAGGGCAGCAGTGTCTCCTCTGGGCCCTTTTCTGGGCCTCTACCCAGCAGCGACCTCCCCTTCCCTGGCCAGATCCACTGCCGGCGTGCGCCAAGGTGGCTGCGCCTAGTGCAGCGATACCGATTGACACCAGCTGAATATTGGCCCCCGGAGATTAGCTGTTAACTTTACAGCTCCGGTTTCAGGGTGGGATTTTTCCAAAGCGCCTGTTCAGTACAAACGCATAATAGTGCAGGAGAAATTGCATAAATGGTTTTATCCCCCTCTATGATATAATATAAATAAGTTCAGTCATATATTTTATTTCATGAGAAAAATCACCCTCCAAATAATAAAAATATCCAGAAAGGCTTTCTGTCAGCTCAGCAGAGCAGCCACTCTGGTAACATTTACTGTGAGAGAGCTGCTTGCGCAGAACTCCTTGAGAAGAGACTTCAACCTCAAGGCAAACATCTGTGGAAGTTTTATGGGAGCCTAGACCAAGAGGAAAGCCAGCATGAGACATCTGGAGGCTTCTTTTGGGCCAAGGACAAGAGATCCCAGTATTTGTGGCATGAGCAAAGACTGTTGGATTCTGTGGGCTTGATTGCTAGCTGGGAGGGAAAAGTCACAGTTATCTCAGCACAAATAGGACTGCTTGAGGTTCTGCTTCTTCCATCTTCAACATATTATTGAATGAAATCTCCTTAAAAAACAAAGTGTGTGAGGATGGTCAATCCATAGATACATGAACTCTGCATTGTTTCCAGTGACCTGTCTGGGACTTCAAGCCTAGAGTCTTAGTAATATTGGACTGGTAATAGCAATATTAGATGGGTCTGCAACCTGCAATAAAGCACGGTACTATGAGAATCCCATCTGGATTTCTTACAAATTTCCCTGTTTTCATAGCAGAAAGTAATGACAATAGGACATGACATACAGTGTTCAAGCAGTGGGCATCCACTTTATATAATCCTATTCTTAAACTTACTACATTGGTATGGATTTTTTCAGGAAAATATTCCTTTAATTCTGCTTCAGTTACCCACTGTAAATCTTTAAGAGCCTTTAAGATTTCAATCTGAGGCTCTGAGATCTGAATTTCATCTCAGCCACCAAAACTGGAGCTCGTCCATGAGCCTGGGAACGATGCTGGCTCAATGTGTTTATAAGAGTTTGGGTCTGAACAGAAAGCAGGAGGGAAATGCGAGGAAAAGAGGGACATGTGGCCAGGTGGAAAGAGCAGGAGGGACCACCGCAGCCAGCAGGCAGGTCAGCTTGTGCTGAGGAGCCAAACTCCGGGTAGATAGAGCACCATTCTGACATCCTCTTGCTGGCACAGGATGCTGTGCTTTGGCCAAAAATGTAAAACAGGCTAGGACACAAGTGCAGACTGTGCTGTGTTCTTGTTTAATTTACAAGTCTAGATGTAACCAATAGTCTCACCACAGCCCTGAACTTCAGGTTCAGCTGAGCTGGAGCCTGCAACAGCTGGAGGACAGGAAATGAGCTTGTGCGGGTATTCGGCGGCCAGTGTCTCCTTTCAACTGAAATTAATGTCAATGGTTGTTGATGCTACAGGTCATTTCCTGTCTCCCCTGTTAAATCTGGAACTTCAATGGATTTCCCAATGGTAAAGAGAGCTCTGGCCAGATTTTCATCCAGCTTTTCTGGCTTAATATTGTTCCAGCGAATATTGCAGGAAAATTATAAAGTAGATTATGAGCCACATCATGCAGAACTTCAGAAAATAGCATGTAGGAGGTCGTGTTGTCATTTGCGTGGAGGGTGTCCCATTTAGCAAGTAGCAAGTATCATCTACAGAGAGGCAAATCGGAGTTTGCAGTTGTTATTCTCTGCTGCCTAAACAAAACACTGTTAACTGGAAATAAAATTAGAGAGGGATCTTAATTTCAGACTGCTGTGAAAGACAGAGTTGTTCCAATTCCATCAGCTTTGAAGCTGCATTTGGCCGTTGCATCCTCTTCCAAAGCTGTCCTGGCATCCACAGGCATGTGGACCCACTACTAGCAAGGCAAACCTTTCCTTCCACTTCACTGGATGCCCCGTCTGGCCTTGAATGAACACATGGTCTGTCTGTGCAAGCAGCACAACTGCAGTGACACAAGGCTTCATGGGGAACATGGCTTCTTTTCTTAAGTAAGCATTTGTTGCCCAGAAAGGTAGTCCATTCCGTCTCCTTGTTCAAAACACATGGACTACTGAAGCAGCAGAATGGGAAAAAAGAGCCGCATCCAGAAAAATCCAGACAGATCTAGCACATTAAAGTAGCACCTTTCAGCCTAGGGTCTCTAAAGGCATTACACACAGGAATTAATCCCAGTTGTCCGTGAGACAGCTATCATGATGGGCCTGGAAAGTAGTGTCCAGTGTTACATAGAAGCTGAATGTCTCAGCGGCATCAGAGGCCCCATCCTGCCTAAGTGAGCTACAGGATAGATGTTTTGGAGTAGGAAGACCAAAGTCTGCATCCCACCACCACCACCATAAGTTCAGAGGAGGTGTTCTGTGAGCCTCTGAGCAGCTAGGGAGCTCTTCACTGCCTGCAGACTTGTCTGGTCCATCTAGAAGAAAATCTTGGCTCAGTTTAACTTTTTGTGCTTCTCCCTGATTTTTCTCCATGCTATATTCAGCCTTGTTCTCTTTCCACCTCTCCTTCCTCCATGCCCATCTGCTGGTTTCATTGTACTTAATAAGATTCCTCTTCTTTGGGAGACAGTGCATGTTGGGAAGGGTATTCAGAAACCCAATCGAAGACACCTAATTTGGGTAGCTGATCCTCTGACTCCTTCATTCACTGAAGAGAGAAGCTCTCTAAGGGTCAAGCTATGGTTTGTGCTCTGAGCCTCTCTCTAGAGGTGCCTGTTTCTCACTGTTTACAGCAGAGGAGACCTCCAGAGAATAGCTGGCTTTTGTTTCCTAAATTTGGGTGGGGTAAAAACTGCTCCCCAGCAGATGTCAGAGGGATTTCATTTCATATGAGACCGGAAGGCATGTGCAAAAGTATAACCCTTTGTAGTGATTTCTTCATTTGTTGGGCAATGACAATTCAATGAAGACTGGTATCTCACTGTGCCAAGCACCATGTAAAAATAGAAGGAGAAAGTTTTCTCACCCTGGAGTTTGCAAACTGCACAGACAAAGGCACACTGCAGAAGAGTGAGCAGAGTTTGGCTTGCAAATATTATGTTAGCTCCTTGATTTCTTCATGGTTCGTAGGGCAGCAGATGTATTGCTTTCTTTGAATGGTTCTGGGAGGGATGGCCATGCATGTCTGGGAATGGAACAGGATCTTGTCTATATGGCAAATTTGGCATGATGAGATGTTCCCAACTAAATCAGATCAGATGAGCACTCACAAATCCTCAGGAAAAAAAAAGTAAACTGAATTTGTTTAATTTGCTACATACAAAGGATCATGTTAATTAAAAATCATTATTGTTCCAGAGTTAGGACATCTACATGTGGAATTTTTCAGGGAAAGCTATTCTTTCTTAAATCCACCCCTTCTCTTAATCTAAATTAACTTCTCTGGATAGAAAAGTGTGTGTATATGTAACACAGAAGGGGCCGGGGGAAAAGCAGGAAGGGATTAGCTGAAAGGAAAAACAAAGGAAGGAGCAGAGATACTGAGGGGAGAGAGATAAATCAGCTAGTGGGAAAGAAAGCACATGAAAAGCAGCTGGAGGAAGAGCCCAAGCAGGCTAGGGTGGGAGCAGGGAGCAAGGAAGAGCTCGCTCCAAATTCTGGACCTCACCAAGGTGGCAATGCCATATGTTGCCTGTATTCTGTGAGTAAGAGCCATCCTCTTCACGTAACACCGCACTGTGGGATTGTCAAGGGGACACTGCTGTGCTCTCGTTCTGCAGCACTGCTATCAAGACCTTTTGCAGATCTCCTGGCAAATTTGATCCCCAGGCACAATAAACAGATTGCTGTCTTCACTTCAGTCATTTCCTCCTCCCTCAAAGTATGGCTCCTACAAGCATGGGGAGCGAGGACAGCAGTCTGTGCTTGGAGATCAACTCTCTGCCTAGCTACAGGCTTCCTAGATCACAGAATCATACAGAATCCCAGAACTATCTCCGAAGATCATCTAGTCCAACCTCCTTGCTCAAGCAGGGTCACCTAAAGCATATTGCTTGGGACCTGTCGAGACAGCTTTTGAATATCTCCAAGGATGAGGACTCCACAATCTCTTTGGGCAACCTGTGCCAGTGCTCAGCCACCTTCATAGTAAAGAAGTTTTTCTTCATATTCAGATGAAACTACCTGTGTTTCAGTTTGTGCCCTAGGCAAATTCTTTAGCCTTGGGCAAGTTTCTTAGCCTGTGAAACTCAGGCCCAAGCCTACCTATTAGTCGTAACACTTCCTCACCTCTTAGAGGTGTCACAAGGAGGTCAGTACCTATGATTTTGAGAGATGCAGCTCTGATCTAATAGAAGTTGTGTGTTTTCCTCAAGTGGGTCCAGACCGTGAAGATAATGGTGATATTTTCATTATTATCCCTATAGTTCCTAAAGTATGCTCTTTAAAGAAGAAACTGCCAGATGCAAGGGATACTAGGATATCTCATGATACTGCCTTAGACTATATCTCTGCACACCCATGACTTTGTGTAAAGGAACTGCACTGCTTGCCAGGTTATATTCCCCTTGAGCTAGAACCATGTTCAGTGTGGTGAAAAGCACAGCCAAAGTTCAGTAAAAATAGAGAGAAAGGAATAATAACATTTTATGCATGAATTCACTGAAGGATGAGAAATAAAATGAGGCATAGTGTTGTTGAGTGGTTTGCACAGCAGCTGTGATGGACATTGAAATATCAAGCCCAGGAGTCCAGCTCTGAGAACCTCGCCCTGCTTCAACTGCTAGCATGGACAGTTCCTTCTTATTTTTCTACCATTTATATATGCAATGACTTTTATCCAAGGAGCATAATTTTCTTATTATTCCAATTTTGGAAATGTGGAAGATTCATAAAAGAAAAGCACAAAAAGCTTCAAGTATGAGAACATACACCAAGAGATTTCAAAGAGGAGACCAAAACTTCAGTGAAACTATACCTTTGCTCATGGATCCAGATATTCTGTGACCAGTAACACAATGAAGGCAGTGTTTCCTGTTGCTGAATATGCTAAAAATAGGTGAGCATGTACATGTGCCTTTAATAGCACCTTCGTTCTTTCCTTCCTTCCCTTTTCGTTCTTTCCACTGAGCTCATTCTGTTGTAAATCAATATTTTAATGTCAGCCTTTGGAATCAAGGGTTATTGAGGTAATTCAGATGTCTAAGAGGCAATTTAAGCACAAAAGGTACTGGGACCATCAAGGATGTCAATCTCCACTGAAACCATAGTGGCATCTACTACTTCCCTCAGTGCCTAGAGAGTAGAGAGGTCCTTCAGGATAAGAAAATGCTACAGACAGACCTCTTCATTCTTAGAGGATTCATCTCACATCTCCTGCTTTTCAAGATATTAATATTTGTTCAAGATATTCAGATATATAATTTTGGGTTAGAAATTTTAGTTGTGTCTTATACAGTCCTTCAAAAGAATTAAAGTTGTGTTGGACGGGAAAGAGGGAAGTGAATGTGGCCAGACTGTGTGCCAGGATGTTCACACAGGAGTCCTGGATAAAGGCTCTTTTCCAAGGACTGGTCAACACAAGATACCAAAACAGACCTCAAAACACTCATCTTATCTCAGGTAGGTAACACGACTCATTAGAAAATCGTGTTCTCTCTGGAGCCATGTGCTTTTTAGGCACTGTGAGACAGTCACCCAGGAGGGGACTTTAGACATCAGACTGCTGAGAGCATAAAAGTGCCTGAAGAACAGATTTCTCAGTGCTAACTGCTGTGGCTCCTAAATCCCTTTATTTGGATTTGGCTTAGGTCATCCTCTAAGCATTAAGGGCATGAGCTATTCAGCGGAAGTTTCACCACTGCTCTCAGTAAAAGCAGGCTCAGACTACTTACAGGCATCATCAGCTGAGTTACTCCTCTTGCCTTGGAAGGTCTGGGAAAAACTGAACTGGTAGAAAAAGAGATAGACAGGTGGATAAAAAGATAGACACATATTCTACTTGACTAGGAGGTAGAGTTTGTCTTTTTTTTACTGTAGAACCAAACCCCAAAATTCAAATATAATCTCTCAGGCCTCCAAATAATCCAATAGTCAAGATTGGATTTACAAGTTTATATGTATAATACTTGCAAATATGTAATATGAAATACAATATAAAAACAATATAAAACCAATACCAAAATACAATTTCATGTATTTTATATGTATGTGTGTGTATATATAAATATATATATATACATAAACTCTATATATGCACATAACTTTTCCAGTTCTTCAGATATGAAATCAAAAATTCTTCCATGAGTATGCAACTGCAGGAACTAGATCTTCAAAAAAAAAAAAAAAAAAAAAAAAAGAAAAAAAAAGACATGAAGTACTTTGATCGACTGGTTATTCCTAAAGCAAGATATTCTGGAGTCTGTGCTTTGCTGTTGCTTGCATTATAACACGACAAGAAAGCAGGACCCCAGCTGGGGTGCCTGCATACTGTAAGAGCTGCTGTAAGACAGAAGAGCTGACCCACGGAGACTTGGAGCTGTACTCCTCAGCTTCCTAGGAGCTGCCGGTGCCCTGCCAGCATTGCAGAAAAGCAGCAGTATGCCTAAACCTCCAGCTGCAGGAGGGCTTGACGCAGGGATGGTTAGAGAAGAGCTAGGGGGTGGTGGGAGCTTTGCCAGGGCAAGGGAATGGCTGCTGCCAGTGTCCACTACCCCGGACACCAGTGATGCTCCCTGAGCAGGCAGCAGCTGGGGAGCCCTGAATCAAGGCAGAGGGAGGTACGCAGTGCCTAGGAATTTTGTGTTTGTCTTCATTTTGGTTAATCACCCAGATATTAAGAGACATGGCAAAAAAAAAAAAAGGCGGGGGGATATTTTTACCTTCTCCACTGGTTTAGAAATGCTAATGCAAATGTCATCAGTCATGTGGGTGATGAAAGAAGAATGATAGCAATGGTGCAAACTGCATTTCTTTAAGGGCAAATGAGGCTAGGGAAATCTCAGAGGTTGCTGGGATGCCCAGTACTGCTCAGCTGGATGTGGGGCCGAGGGTAGACCTGCTCCAGTAGACAAGGACCTGTAGAAGACCTCTGTCTGCCTTGCAAGTGCTGCATGCCTGGGGCCAGCCATACTCCCAGGCCGGGCTTTCTTCCTGGAGATGTTATATCGGATGGATTTCCCCTTTACATATAACGTCGGTTTATATTCTTCTACGGAGTGGTTCATGCTCCTGAGCTCTCGGGTAAAGCACAGTCTACCAGATGTCCTAAGACAAAGTGTATTATATTAAACTGTCCACAGGAGAGTGTCTGAACTGAACTGTGCACTCAGGAAACCCATATTCAGTCCCAGCTCTCCCGTGGGCCTCCTGGGTGGCCTGTGGAAATTGTTTACTCACTCTGTGCTTCAGCTCTCCCCAGGTGAAAAGGGGAACAGTGTTCTTATCTCCCAAAGCACGGTGAGGTTAAATTGTTAAAGGGCCGGAAAATGCTAAATCTAAGGGCTGGTAAGGTGTAGAGACACTCTTTTAACCTCTCTTTATTTTATTTGAACACGCTGTAAGTAAGCTGCTCTTAGCGTAGTACAAAAGCAGATGTCCGAGATGTGCAGCTACATTTTTTAATGTTACTTTTTATTATGACTGCATTTTTCTTTTCTGTGTGTAAAATTATGACTTTTTAAATATCAAATAGACTATATAGCATTACAGAACAGTTGCTTGGTTCCTTATGAGACACAAATATGTTTTCCATTATATTCACCAGGTGCATTCTATAAAGGAGGCGTTTATGGTAGAATCATATATATTTCAATAAAGGCTTAGTGATTTTATGTCAGAGAGAGGTAGCCCTGAAACCAAAACCATACATTTCAACTTTGCTGAAATTACTTTTTTGTCTGAAATAAGGTAGACATACAGGTTACATAGGTTTTAAAGAGAGTCACTTCAGAGCAAGGGCTGAAAAAATATATTGATCATTTAGATGGGATTAAAGAAAGTTGGAAAACATAATAAAATTCCACAAAAATGGGCAGAGAGTTACATAGCACTTCAAAACCTGGAAATTGTTATCCATGGCCTGCTTTTTTACTATTTGAAATCTTCCTTAGGATGATGGTTAATTAAAGCTAAACCATAAAAATATATTAAAAAGAATAATGCTTTTTAATACAGTCCGGAGCAGAGGCCTGTAACAGTAAATTCTGAAGTAGACTGTGCATCACAACTACAACATAATACTACTGTATATACATTGCTGGAAAAACTCAGCTTCTGATGGCTTGTATTATTAATCTAGTATTTCTGTGTATACAGTTCAAGCCATTTTGCAAATATTTATCATTTGTAGGAGGAGATGTTGCCAAGGCCTGTCTTGATATTGCAACCATAAATAAAGTGTTCCAACACAGAGTTCTGAATTTAAAACAAACGTCCTGAAGAAGGTTGAGACAAACTGTTTTTTGTAAAAAAAGAACCAACCTTCAATTCTAATCCCAAAACAGAAGATATCTATGCTGTTTATAAACCTAGATAATTTGTAAAGATTTTGGTTTCCACCTATTATCCATGACTTCTGCAAGTGTTTTCTGTCTTCATAGCTTTATTCAAACATCTTGTTCCTTCACGTTCTTAAACCAGCCTCATCCGCCATATCCAAGTACTTTCCAGGAAAGGTGGTTAACATCTGTCATGAGGTGCTTTGTTCTCTCATCCTCTCCCCAGGAGAAGAAACAAATGAAACAGTGACTTGTTTCAGTAAATTCAAAAAAGGGTTATTACTGAGAACATCCGCAGCAGGTAGGAGCCAAAATATTCCTTTTCAGAGGCAATATCTGAGCAAGAAACAGCCACTAGCAATTAGGACAAAGCTGCTCCTATGCATGAATTACTTCACACCTGCTGTGTGTTTCTTGTGTTTTCACCTGGAAGGGGCTGCTGTCACGGTTAAAATAACTAGACAGATACTACAGGTATAGACTATCATGATCGAGGTCTTCAGGTTCATTAATAAACTGGATTGGTTCTTTCAGGCTGCTGGACTCTTGCGAGCATAAAACATCAGTAACTCAAGATACTGTCCATGATTCATGCCAGGTAGGAAGGAGATGCAGGCACCACAGCAGTCAATGTCTGATAGTAACACCCTCTGGAGAAGAAAAGTCCATGTCCTTGCAGTTTATAAACCAGAACCAACCCTGACAGGTCTGTGCTGTCTGTGAGGAGCAGATCCTGGATCACATCAGCACACTTCTGATCTCAGTCACACTGAGCTTTCCTTTCTTCTGGAAAAAGCTGAGATCCTCTCCAGATAGGAACCTAGGAACAAGCCACAATGCATTTGGTGTGAAAACTCAGGAAAATAGGGCCTAGGAAGCAAACTAAACTGATGGTGAAAATGCCTTTCTTTACCATGAGTGGACCACATCTTGCCTTCTGATGTCGTACCATGCTCACCGTCTCCCTTGATTTCAATCTCTGCTGAACTGAGTCTTGGCTTTGGGAATAGCTTGCTGTTGCACATCTGCAGAAGTATTGCACAATATTAACTTTCGGCAGCCTTGGGCCAGTGCGCCCTTTATGTGTCTGCCACGTGCTGCTGGCCTTGAACCACGGCTGCAAATAATGAAGCTGTGTTGACTCAGTGCTTATTTCTGATAATTCTCAACCCTTTTTTTAATGTTGAATATTTAAATGTTTTCGCAAAGCCTGTAGCCAAATCATGTCCAAACAAAATGTCTCTTCACTGTTAAAGGTGTCCCAGTCCCACATGTATTTGTGTGAGAGCAGTTAGCAGCCAGGGAGAGCAGTCACAGGTTTATATTATTGGAGTAGGTAGGAAAACAGGTGTGCCAGGTACATTTCAGTGCTGAGCACACAGGTGCATGTCCCACCATTTCCTTTTTCTTGATAAATTCAGATATTGTTAAAATTGACAGAATTGTCTCTTCGAAGTGAAGAAATCTGCACTGCTGGATTCATACTGCTTTCCATCTGAATTCCCCTCTCTGAACAGCTCTGAGTGCTAAAGAGGGCATTTTTGTATAAATGGAATGATGGCTTGGAAGGGACCTCCAGAGGTCATTCAGTCCAACCTCCTGCTCAAAGCACTCCAAGGCTGGCTGAGGTTGCTCATGGTTCCAGCCCTCTAAGGCATAGGCCTGTGCTATTAATGAAGCCTCGGTCCAGGCTTTGAATAAGAAGCAAGACCAAAACTTCCTATAAAAATCTGACAAGAAATGGTTCAAGTTCCTGCTCTACTTGACCCAGAGCAACATTTTCATCCCAAATTGCTCCATATTAGGCAGAGCAAGGATTAAATCTGATTCCCCACATTCCTAGTCAGTACAGCAGCCTTTAGCAACTGAGCCCATCTCTGTCAGTCTGTCTCAAGCAATTCCAGCTAGGTTTCATTAGCACTGACATATCTCTGCAGAATGTTTCAGCTTGGAGCAAGCTGCATTTCTGGGAGTGGAGGAGAGGGATCGTCACAGGCAGCTCTGGTTGCAGTGCCTGACTCAGGGCAGGACAGGCACCAATACCCTTTGCTCATGTTCTGTACCATCCTCATGAAAATCAGGAGGGTGTGAATCAACCCTGTGTTATTTTGGCCACGTGCCATTGCCTGAAATAGTTACAGCTATCAAAATTTCTTGATTTTCTTTTCTTCCTATCCCCTCATTAAAAGGCCTGTTCCTCCCTTGAGATATGTGAGGGGAAGATTTCAAGTCCAGCACAGTTCTGCATGGCTATGATTTATATCAAGTGCGGCAGATGCACTGTTTAAAAGTAGGCTTAAAAATTACTCCCCCTAATAGAGATTAAATATTGATTACCTAAGTAATAGCTCTGTCTGCAATAGGAAATAGATGTGTAGTGACCCCCACACATCAGTCACTCACATTATCTGAGGAAATATCATACCAGAGGAAATACAGGAAGTTTGCAAATCTTTTTCTAAAACCATCCCACTTTTCCATACAGATTCGTATCCATATGCATATATACACTGGTACCTTGACTTTCCCTGCAAAGCTCATGATTTCTCGTTTAACTTAACTCATTTTACTGCTGAGAACATTTTTAATTGTGCTGGTACTGACTCATTCCTCATTGTTTGCCATACCATGTGTCTTAATTCTTAAAAGGGGTAAACCTCTAGTTTGGAAAAGGAGGGCTTGCCAGTTACATGGCGTAACCATGTCCCCTGCCAAAGCCAGCACTGCATCATATGGTGTGCCAATGCCATCGGTCTTAGGACATATAAGGAAGCGGAGGACACAACGTGAGATGACCACAGTTACCAGGACAAATAGCCTTGGGGTGCAGCACAGCACTGCAGGGTGTCTCCTGCTCTGGTCAGCAAGCCCTGTGGATGTGTCTGCTATGTGGCTTCAAAGAGCTGTGAAGAAACCACGAGACTCCCAAGGATAAAGACTAAAACCCTTTTCTTCCCTCTTCCTCTCTGTTCATCTTTGACTCATAGGTTTTGGGGGGCGCCTGTGCTTCAGCTATTTTTCAGGCTGGCTCTTGTCTGTGACACTCAGACTGAATCCCAGAGTTAAAGCTCCACCATTCCTCATATTCTATATGCATATGGACAGAAAGGGACTTTTACCTTGTGTGTTTGCCACTGAACTGTGTGGGTCATGGCCTCAGCCCCTATCAGCTCCGTGGCACTCTGAGCTGATCATCTCAGACCTCCTCATCAGTGTGGGTGTTCACAGACTTGCCAAGCCAAGCAGCTGATCCATCCGGCTCTAACAAGCTGGCCTGAAAGAGGCTATCTTCTTTGCCAACTGTTATTGCACGACTTTGCTTATCTATTCAATTTGTTGGGAAAAGATAGCAATTTTCCCTGACCTTCCCCTTCTGAGATAGCATCAAAGCAAGGTTAGATGTTAGATAAAAGCCAGGGACATGTGTCCTCCAGTCTAGTTTGCAGCAGTGTGTCCTGCCTGCAGAGTGCACAGTGTCACTGGAGCACGTGAACACGACACAGAAACTGGAAAGAATGTTTGCAATAGCAGAGTTGGTTCAATTACTCTGTTCTTCATCTTTCCTTAATCAGGTCACAGTTGAGAACATGTGAGACTTTCTCCTTCCCATAGGCCGTCTCCTTTGGCAATGCAGGTGTTGCAGTATCCATGGGGAACACCTATCTGCTGGGAAAACTCTAAAATTCGTGGGAGAATTTTAGAGGCCAACACCACTGCCTGACAGTGTAACAGGAGTCTTGGCTTCTTTGGTGCTGTGTATTCACATCCCTGATTCCATCTTGCCAACTGAGGTTAAAGGGTGATAGTGTTACCCCATATCCTGCAGAAAGGTTTTATGGTTGATAATAGAGTTTCACATAGGCAAAAATTTCTTGGAGTTGACAATCTATATGCTTTATTTACATCCAGTCCAGTTTTTCTGACTTAGATGGAGGTTGTTCAGAAGACAATTGAGTCTCTCCTACCTGTGCAAGTCCTCCTTCAGGATTTCATCGCCTAAAACATCACTTTTCTGAGGCAAGCTGAGCAGTTGTTTGTAAGGGGCACTCACCTCACATGGACCACATGGACCGTCTACAGGGACGGAAATTTGGAGAGAAACTGTTAAAAGTAGAACAAAAGAGGTAGTAGGCTTTCAAAGATGAAATATCTACTTGGTACCTACCTCCCTTTCATCCTATGCAGGAATGAGGCATCTAGCTGACACGAACCTTAGGCAGACAATAGCATGAGCATCCTGCCAGGAGATGCTGAATTAGACTCAAACTGTGGGAGTCAGGCCAATGGGCTGAAAATCATTCAGCGCGTTGCCAAATGCTTTGGCCTGAGTTGAGGTAGTAACATGGTCCTTATTAGCACTTGTCTAAAATGAATATCTGGCAGTGATGAGCTCAAAGCTGTTCAAAAATTGGAGTTAAGTCTCAGCACATCCCTGTGAATTGGAGTGGGACCTTGGCTAGAGAAGCAGCTTGCCAAAGCCATGTAGCAAATACATGTGGTAGCACCAGGGACATTCTGCCTTAGCACTACCGCACCTCTCCTGATGCAGGGAAGATACAGAGAGTGAAGTCACGGAAAAAAGTGAACTACAGCAATGATCTTGGGGAATAACTATATCCTTCTGCTTTTAATGCCTGTGACTGCACCTATAAAACTCTCAGCATGGCCCAGAGATCTTAAAATATCACATCAGCATTTGTTTGGTTTGCACGTTCTAATCAAAAGTTTTTGAGATGCTTGCAATAAGGACAGAATGAAATTGCAGCAGCCTCTACTGATTCAAGCACATTTCTTATTACCAAAACTCATTCATAATGCAAATGTCCAGCAACCAAATGGGACCAAACTCTATCACGCAGGCATCCTGCACACTCCAAGCGTGGATCTGCATCTGTGGTCAGGAAAATGAAACAGAACTACAGCGGCTGCAAAATGATGCAAAATCTACCTATGGACAAGCTTGCTCATAATGTGGGTATTTGCAAAGCCAGGCACAAGAATCTGAGTTAAGTAAGTATGAAACAACTGCCTTTCAGCTCAACATGTCTGGACACAGCTTGACTTACTGTGATTCTTGCAGTTTAATGCTGTGGCCTTTGTACTAATGTGTGTTTATGCCTAGTAAACTTTTATTTTTTTCACACCCCTTAGAACCATTCCAGGTCTCTTAAAAGAGCTATGAACACATAAAACGACCACCCTCGGAGCTTCCAAAGCGCTTGCTGTGGTTAGTGGTTTCTGATATTCTACAGAAAAATGTCACTGCTCTAAACAGGCACGTGGAAGTAATGGGCCAAAGCAGGTCCTGCTCTTACTATCTGCTTTTCTAAAGTGTGTAATAAACACCTGTAACTGAGCTTTGATCCAAGCTCTATGTGTAGCTGGAAAAAAGGAACTTCTATCTGATCAGATGTCTAAAAACTGATGTTTCATTAACATACTAATTCTGTCCTAGCTCATTAAAAGCGTGTATTCATCTTCATTTTATTAATCATGGCTGTGGCATCAGATTTGGGTTATGAATCTATCATATGATCTGCACATTTTCTTGCTTTTAATATTTCAAAACCAGCATTAAAAATGAATATAGGCAGAAATTTCAATCTCAGATAATTATCTTTAACCATTAATTGGTTTTCAGCTGGCATATTGTGTGCCAGGTGAAACATTCATAAAAGAGCTATCCCTTGGGCTGAGTTAAAAAATATACTTACCAGGGAAAATCTTGATAATTACAGCAGGAGTCAAGCATAAAGTTTGTCTGCTGTTCCAAGCGTCAACTATAATATTTAGTTTTCAATTCTACTTAAATGTATCTGAGATTTTAAAATCTCAAATGACTAAAAATAGTCATTTCTGTGGAAAACAGGAACCATGAAGAAAAGTTATTCAATTGAAAACCTAGTATTCCATTGAGGGCAGTAGCATCACAAGAACTTTTTAAACAATCCTTTTATCCTTGCAGTGATGATCTATGATTAGAACCGATAAAAAAAAAAAATAGTTGGATTGTGTATTTTTTTTAATTGGGATTTAGTCAGACTGAAAACATGATGTGAAGAGGATGATCAGGGCCAGAAAATAATTGAGCTTCCTTGATACTTTGAAGTGCATATAAATAGTATCAAACACAAACAAACAAAACCCATAAGGAATGAACAGAAATTTTTCTTTTTAGAAGTATGGAAATTAATCAGGAAGAGGAAAATGGAAGTTGTGAACAAGCCCCTGTTTCTGGAGATGCTTTTTATTCACATACGTGCACATCAGATGCATTGCTTCTCCCTTCATTGACACAGTTGTAAATTGGAAGTAACTTTTGTGGGAGTTTCCATGTTATAGCCTGAGAACTGAAGTCGGAGACCTGAACAGTTTGCGCTGACAGATAATAGGATAGATCCTTTTCAGTAGCATGAGTAGAAATTTTCTGTTCATTCCTGTAAACCATGACATCATAGTACAATTTTCCTGAAGTTGGTTAGTGATGAAGCAACGTGTATTATTAGAAACCTGTAATGGGCACTACCTAATCAGATCCTACCAAGTGCTGAGCACCTGCTAAGCGCAGCGCTTTGCACTGCGAGCTGTAGGGCCTCAGCCTCTCCCAGAGGGTCGCACAGGGATAAATGTCCTAAGCAGGCAAGAGCCAGTGCAAGGAATTTCTGACAGAAGGCAGTGAGAGCTCGGCTGGAAACAGCTAAGTGAAAAATGCATAAGGTAAATCTAGCTTTCGTTCAGGATTTATCAAATTCACGGCAAGAACATTTGGTAGCAAGGGAATACTGAGTGTGATCCCTTTTCAGTTTCCCTGTCTCCATTAATATCCACAGAGAATTCGTTTTCTCTGCATGTTGATTTTGGGTCCAAACTCTGAAGGTAACGCTCTGCTCTTTAAATCTTTGCAGTGACGAGTAGGAACAGATTAAAAGCATCAGGATTTGGCCCTTTGTAGATTAATAAAGGCATGATGAATGGGAATTTTGTCTTTGTGATTTTCTTGGAAATGGACGAATAAAGTGCTTTGATCTAGAAGGAGAGTGTGAAAGGTCACTGGCTAAGCATGTGTGTTGAAGTGCCCTGAGCCATCCAACATGATCAGCATAAATTAGAATCTGACTACCCAGCTTTATTCATCTTTATTGATGTCTATATAGTTGCATAGGCAGAGGAACTATAGCAATTCCTGCCAGCACAGAGAAACAAATAGTGCATGCAAAAATCCATAAAATGTTTAGTATTTCCTAAAGGAGGTAAATATACGACTATGTGTTAGTGATGCACAAGTCTCATAATTTTAGTGTTTGGGTTTTGTTTGGACCTGGATCCAAACCTTTGGAAGCTTATCTGAAGTTTCCAAAACTACTTGTGCTTGCAAAATTGCCGCCAAGTTTTGAGAGTATATCATGAGATTTTTCCATCATTTCTAGCCCTGGCTGAACCAGTAGTCATTGTTGTTACTGATGCCCAGCTGCAGACCTATCAATAAATCATGAGTTCGTTCCTCAAGGCAAATTGGCACATCGATTATACCCTTTGATAACAAGAACCTGCTCATTACTGGACAGAACAATTGCCAGGGAAAAGGGTTATGACATGTTCAAAATTTCTGTTTCAAGGTCACTTTTGGAAGCACAGGCATTTTACCTCCAAAATCCACCAAATGTGTAGATTTGTGACCACCCTGTAACAGCAAGAAGAGGCAGATTCAGCTTTGCATTTGTTTGGAGCATTCACCCGTGAGGGAATGCCTGCTCCCAGGCACAAAATCTCAGTCCAGAGCCCTATTGCTCCGGCAGTACAAAATCCTCCTGTCTTACATCCACAGAAGGTCTCTGTCTTCTACACCACCAGGCTACCAGGACTTCTTTGGTTCACTCAGCAGAAACATGGGCCTTTGGGATTGAAGGTCCTCAGTTTGTTACTTAAGCTGGCAACAGATGTATCACCTTGTCAGAGCAGTATGCTTTCCTCATTTGGAAATACTGCATCACTAACAAGGAGAGTCTTTCATTTCTGCTTAGCTGCTTTTCTCTGCTGGATGAATTGCAGGTAATATTCAGTGCTCGGTGAACAGTTGAAGAAAAGTGCAACCTTTTGAAAGCCAAATGTACACAAGGCATTATCTAATATATCTCTCTCAAGGAAGTTCCTACGGTCAAGACCCAACTGTTTAAAACACAACTTCCAGATGACAATCCCTAAGCCAAGAATCTTAAGGTCAAAACCTTCATTTTGATCGTTTAGCCTGACCTCCTAAGACACTTGCCTCAACAAGCAGTTCCTGCCTCAAGTCTGTAATGTTTGGCATATATCCTTTGGAATAAGCTACAGTCCCGAGTTAAAGATCCCAAATGATGGGAGAATCCAGCATTTGTGTTGGCATTTTCCTCTAATGGCTAATAATTGTCGTTGTTCAAAACAAGATCATTCGTTTTCCAGTTGTGCCATTCAGGGAGCAAATATTGTCATCATTATACAGAGCTCAACAGAAGAATATAGTTAACTCATAGTTGCCAATTATTCAACTGTACTGATTTTCATTTTCCTGTAAGAAAAATATTTCCTAAATGGACAATGAAATGGTACAGTTACTATAGAGGCTGAACAGAAATCAAACTTGAGGATTCAAATGGACTTTTGTTTTTAAAATTAAAGAAAAAAGTTTATATTTACAACACATGCCTTTTGTTTCCCTTTAAACTGGAAACACAGTACATAATTTTCAGTAACCACAGTGCCTCTATTTTTTCTGACCACAAATTAACCATAATTCAGTGCAGTGAAATGCAGTAAGACTGATGGAATGCTTCTGCCTAAGGGATAACTCGCTCCTAACAAAAATTGTGCTTTGCTTCCTATTTGTTGTGTTCAATAATATTGCCTCTCTAAATACTTTTGGTTCAGTACCGACACCAAATAAAGAGAAAAGCCTCCAGAATGTACAGACGTGCAGGATTATGTTTCATTTGTCTTTGTTCGTTGTCCTAATTCAAACCAGTTACTCAACCGCTGACTTATGACTCTAGGAGGCATATTGTGGGGTTTTTCAAATATATTTCACAAAACCACCCAAACTCAAAGGGTAACATTCTGTCCTGAGCTACATCCCTGCAAGAGCAGCGAAGTTTTTTAAGTTTTCATATGTATAACGGAGAGTTGTTTTTAAAAAAATCTTACACATTGCCTTTTATTTAATAATGCTTGAAAATACCAATGATTTACTCCAGACATGCATGGCCAATTTTTGCAAGGGGCCAATAAACAAAAGATAGGTACTTTTTATATGTACCAGGAGATGAGCATGTTCTGTTGCTGGTAAGTGTAAAAATCCACTATTTGCTATTTGAGCACTCATTTTCTTTTCCACTTGTTTCAAAAACTAAATTGTCTTGTTAAACATAGAGAAGGGGAATAAAATTCAGCTTTTCTCCTTCACTTTCTGGCCTAAATTACATATCTGTCGTGAGAAATAGCTCAAAGCACTTCCTAGATGTTAATTAAAAATCTCATTTCCAATTAAAAATTCTCCATTATATCCATTAGAATTACCCCTTGGTACATATTTATACACAGTTTCATGGCTGAGCTATATGTGAGAACACATATACTAATAAATACTGCAAAAATCTATATTCTCTGCCAAAAGATCTGTCCTAATTCCCCTCTGCAGAATTAGTGGCTGAATGCATCAAACATCTGCCATGCTGCTGAAGGCTGATGTGAACCTGTTATACTTCTGCTTGCAAACAGCTCGACTGAGATTAATGGGAGCGTTCAAGCAAGCAAATATCATGCACACTGGGTGGCAGGATCAGGCCTGCAGTTAACAAGTCGCTCACAGTTTTGGTGACTTCGCTTTCAGATTTAGCAACTGTGACTGTTACAGAATTTCCATTAAATTTTATCGCTTGTATCCTGAAAGAACACAGACTCAATAATACAATACAAGTCACGAGGAGGGACTTACCAAAAAACAAGTTCTATTAGTTTGCAATACCTCATCACTGGATAAAAAAAAGTGTCTGTCATCGTGTTATTAATGACTAGTTTTAGCCACTTCATTTAAAATTTGATTGAAACAAGAATAAGGATTTATTCTACAAATCCAGAGATTTGCCTTACCTTCTTGAGTCTCCACTAAGTCAAAACAGTGATCTTTTTTCTTTTTTTTTTCTTTTTTTGACTTGTAGGGAAGGAAAAGCTTGCAGGGAAACACTTGAACTGTCAGCAACTGAACTGAAGAGAGAATTAAAATTCAAGAACTCTCAGGAGGAATTTATCTCATCTAACCTTAATCATCTGAATGTGGGAATCTAGTCTAAACTTGTCGCAGATGCCTGTGTCCAGAAGATGAGCAATTCTATCTTGAAACAGCTGCCAAAGAAAGGTGTAATCAATCACCGCCTGGAAATGCTTCTCTCTGCCTGTAGGAAGAACCTAGGTGAGCAGCTAGGTCCAGGCACCTAAGTTTTAAATTGATAACATGCAGTGAGAGGAATCATGCGAAATTTATGTTTCTGTGATGAAATCCAGGCTAACCTCTGTCCAACATACAGCTTTTCTTACAATCTCAGAGATCCAGGCTGATCTTGCTCACAGACTGCATTTTGATAATGCCTCAGCTGCAAACCTGGCCTATTTTCAAGTAACGACAGAGCGGTTTTGGTAGAGTTATGTGCAGAGTGTTGGCGTCATCCTGGTAATCAGCTAGAGGTGGCTCCAGCTCTTAATTCTCATTTCTACAGGAATAGCTGGAATCAAATTAGTAGAACAGGTAACACAATCTCAGGAACAGTCTTTCACCAAACCTTAGAAGTATCTCATTTTAGAGCTGAACTCCGTAATTTTCATCTTTCTCAACTCTGATTTCAGCCCTCAGCTCCAAGACAACATGGTCAAATGCGGACAGGGCATTATATGGTGCACAGAAGTCACTAGGTTGTTGCTGGGACATACTATCTAGTCACCAGCTGCCTCCATGCAAATACATAGAGACACTCTCCACAGCTGAAAATGCTTACTGGTATACCCTTCATCAACATATTCATGTAAATTTTTTTTATTGTTATTATGTTTCCCTTCAGCCTGGCTTCATTCCCTAGACCCTTATTTGTCTGAAACACCAGCAGTTGACGTTACCTCCATTTTCCTATTGCTTCATATTTGGGATTTTCGCTACAGCCATCATGACTAGAAACATTTGTTTTTTAATGATTAAGCCAGATTAAGGCAAAAGAGCACAGTGCTTCACTGGTACTGGGAACAAGAGCTGTAAACTCCCTCTGTAATAAGGGGTTCTGCAAATATCTATGTACTGACACAAGAACTGGGTTCTGCTACTGGATCAGACCAAAGATCCATCTAGCAGTGTCCTTCAGTGGGCAACAAATCTCTGGGGATAAACAAAAGAATAGGCAAGAATATACCGATACGAGAAAGTGTTGTTCCAAACACTTCCCAAGCATCTAGCGGTTTGGGATTCCTGAACCCTGAGGTAGTCTTTTGGCAATTAATAGCCCTCAATAGATTTATTTTCCATGATGCTGCCTAGTAAAATACTGACCAGTGCACTTGAACTCATACAAACTCCTACCCCGTAGTGTCCTCTGACAAGGAGCACCAGAGCTTAATTGCTCATAGAGTGAAAGACTCCATCTCAGCTTGCTTTGGTGAAAGAGGCTTTGGCCTCCTGCTAGTTTTGTTTGGTCTGCTTGCACTGGATGGATGATGAACAGTTGCTCCCTGCTCATCTTTTCCATCACACTTTTGACTTCATATCCCTCCTCTGCTGTTTCTTTTTCTGGCTGAAGAGCCTTACGCTAATTGTCCTTCATACAGGCACTAGTCCAGACCTTTGATAATAGCTATTGCCTGCTCTGTATCTTTTCCAGCTCTCCTATATTCTTTCTCATACTGGGAGATTAGGGCTGCACAAAGGTGCTGGCACATCACGGATTTATCATTATAAAATGATGCTTTCTGTTCTGCCCTCTATTCCATCCTTAATCAATCATAACATTAGATCTTTTCATTTTTTTGACCCCTATCAAGCACTGAAATTATGATTCTCACTGACTTAGCTGTTATAATCTCAGATTTCATAACTTTGTAGTAAATCAGCTTTGACATCACTGAATATGTGATATTTTGCCTGTGGATGACCGTCTAGACTGTATGGGTGTTTTAGGAATAGGAAATGTGAAAAAGACCTTTTCTTGTCTCTAATTGCACTGTGCAGAGACTAAGGACAGTTGCAGTCCTTTCTCTCCAAAGTGCAGCTTCTCAAAGTAAAGCTGTTTTGGAAGAAATACTCCCTTTGGCCAGACATGAAGGAGGGACTGAGTGAGAAGTTATGGGAGTCTTCCTGCCTTTCATCGTCCTCTGAAGTGTTTTCATCCTCCAGGACTTCCCGCTGGAGCTGCACTGCAAGAGATCCAGTGACTGCAGAACCCCAGGGCAGGAAACCTCAGCCCTAACTTCATAAGCATGCAGCTGTGGTCCCTTTGGGACAGGGACAACAGAGCACAGACCAGGACAATCAATTTTCTGGGAAATAAGCTCTCAAAGCAGAAAAGAGGGAGTGGCCTAGGTCACATAAATGCATCAGCTGGAAGGAAAGAGAGGCAGAGGCGAACTATCAGTCTGTGCATGAAGCGTGACACTTTGCAGGTCAGCGTTGTCAGAGCGCTACCGCAGACAGATCTGCTTGGCATCTCTCCCAGCGGGGGCTCATGCCTCTCTCGTGCATTCAGGTCCTACATAACCCATAATTCACTTTCTGCTGCTCTCTGGGCTGCAGTCTGACTCTTTTTAAGCGCTGCGCTGAGCTCCTGTATTGCATTACTAGCAGCCCTGCCAGGCTGCTGTATTACACCTCTCAATCTGAGGAAGGGAGGTGGGAGATGGAAGGGGAACAGATTAGCAGTGCTTTTCTGTTTTTCTTGGATGTCTTTCCATTCACCTTTAGCTGCGTTTTGTCCTGGTTCAGAATAAGTAGCATTCTTTGGGGCATATCTCTCCTCACAAAACTCAAGGAGGTGGAAGTGTTGTAGAGCTTGCTGCTTCACTAAAAATCATGTTATTCCAAGGCTAAGATCTTATTACAATTCCCTTACTAGAGCAACACATTTTTTCCGCTCCTTTTCTAAACCTCAAATGTTGTTATGGCGTCAATGGTAAAGAAGTTTAGGCTTGCTTGGATTTCAGTCTCCTGGCCTTGAATGGAGGGGAAACATTATTTCTCTAAATACATAAACCCTTTTCACATACACATGCATGCTCCAAGACCCCAATTTTGCAAAAGGATCCACTCACACACAGCCCTGTGCACATCCAGAGCCACACTGAATGCAAGTCCAGCAGATTTGACGGCTCCGGCAGTTGTAATGCAGTGCTTTGGTAATGCTGCCACTAACGCAATCCAGGAAAACAGCAGCGTAGTTCAGAGAAAGTCAGACAATGGTTCCAGTGTAGTAGCAAATAAGACACAGTTAATATAGAGACAAACTGTGCTGCTCGGACTCTGTGCAGATGCAGGCTTCTGCCTTCAGACTGGTCAGGGAAAACTCAGCCTGTGCCTCACGCCGTGGGGCAAAAGTGGTGGGAGGAGAGACCTCAGAGCTCATCCTGCTGCAGCTCCCAATGAGAAGGCAGCTCTTCATCTCAACCCTCCCAGGTTTCTCCCTTCTGTGAGATGGGACAGATTTGGGAGGCATGTAGACTGGAACTGGATTTTGGGAGAGGTTCTGGTGCCACCTCTATGGGCACCCTGTGCCCTTCTCCATGGGTCACAGATCCGAGGAAAGTCTGCAGCTGGGGGCATGGGGCCAGGCAGAGGCTGCAGCACGAGACCCATGTCTAGTCATAGGGGGAGCAGGAGACAGGAGGTAACTTTCCTTTTCTCCCTCCAAGATTGCCGTTTCTCGTCTCCCTGAAAATTAATGCAGAATTCTAACCCTCATTTTTGACTTTCACAACGTTTGGTGCTGTCTATTGTCAAAGTATCGGAGCACCTTCTGGCCTTTAGCACATTTCTTCTTTCAGCAGCCAAATTTTCAGGAGTAGGACTCTACTTGTCACATTTGAAAATGAGGCATAGAGAGAGTAATAGCCAGATTGCTAAAGATATTTACATGCCTAAAGATGCAGATATGCATCTGGTGGAATTTGGAAAAGCATGGAGGCCAGGTCCCGCAGTGGATCTGGATTGCATGGAGTGGGAATCAGACACCATTTATAATAGACTCTTTTTGTTGATGAGGCTGTCAAAAATCCCTATACATTCCAAGAACAGCTTACTCTTTACCAATAAAAACTGTTATTCTCGCACTGTTGTTTCACAAGTTCTGTTTCCAGAAATGTCTGATCACAGATAAGACAAATGTAATCTCAATATGTACATCTTGGGTTTTGTTTATCCAGGACCAACTAGGCATCATGGTGGGAAGAATGACATTTCATTTTTTTGCTGCAGTAGCAACTCCCATTCTTTGCTTCTTAGTTTTCCTCCATTCAAACCTGAGTTCAAAACAACACTGAAAACCACTGAGGTAGGAATAATCCTCTGAGCTGGAGTTAGTTTCTGTCCTGCCAGAAGGACAGCTACAAATCTGCTTCTAAAACAAACCCGAGTTTCCTGAAGCCTGCACTTTACTAATGGTTTCTTGTGTGCTCTTTGTACTTATATTTAATACTTTTAATTGAAGCAGCGACTGAGCTGAGCACTTACTCCTCAGGTTCACAGCATTTTGGCTATACAGGTTAAGTGCGAGGTGTGCCAGAGCACTGGGGAAGAGCTGGTCACCCCCTCTCTCCCCCATAACTGCCTTGCGACTGCTCATCCCAGTGGTAGATCATGGGATGTGGCATCAAGTCAGGGACTGACACTTATGGCTGGCCAAGAAATTTTAGCTACTAACAATTTTGGAGCACTCACATCACCGATGACTTTTGAGACCCTAAGTGGTGACAAGGGAGTGCTTGCAATTCTGCATCTCATTCCCAACAGGCATGGCTTTTGCAAATTGAAAAATATGAGTGTACTCAGGTTGCATCTCCCCTAACAACAAGTGTTCAGGAGATTTTCTAGCACCTAGAGAGAGGAAGCTGACTGTCTTTCCTTGCTCTTGTTGTTGTGCTGCAGAAGTCAAAGAGGGCTGGTCCAGATCTGGATTGCATTTCATTCACATTAACAGCATTCAGAGGATATGGTGAGGCTAGATGGAAATGTCATCTTTCAGCCAGCCTTCCCTTGTTCTTTTTCCTCCAAGCCACACAGTTGGATATAACACTTCAAAGTAATAACTAGCAGAGTTGTCTTCATAAGGATGGGAACTCTCATGCAAATTAGAAGTCATTTACATATTGTAATGGCCTGGACATTGTTTTCTCCCAGTATCAACATGAGACATTGTAAAAAGTCAGGAATGGGAAGCCAATTTGGAGTTAAAATAAGTGTGAGGCTGGCATAAACTCTCTTCCAGCATGGCCAAGTACTTTCTGTGACATCGACTCTATTATAAAAATTAGCCTGAGAAAAGGCAACGTAGTGCAAAACAAGAGAGTTAAGTTGCACTTACCTTGAAGGAAAGGCAGGACGGCAATTGTTTAATCCAGCCCCTTGACCTGATTTCTGATAACAGGACAAAAACCTAGTGAAAGCTAATATCCCCTTTATCTTAAAAGACAGAGGCTCATTATTGCTTCTCCTATTTATTTTTAAGCATCACAAGCAGAACAACTTGGGAAGAGAGCAGCCTTTGTTTGGCTGCACGTCACGCAGGTCAGAGCTACCTCAGGAACCTGCTGCGTTTTTTGCTTGAGGTCAAAGCATGGTGCTGACACCAGGCAAGAGGGATGGGCCCTTCCAGAGGCTTTCACAGTCCCTGCCCCACATCACTGCCCTGGGAAGGCAGCGCCCCCCAGCCCGGCTTTCCAGTCTGGCCTGTCCTTTCCACTGCTTACTCTGATCCCATGTTTCTTTGGGCATTTCACATTCTCTCTCCCCACCCACCCCGATGAGCCTTGAGTCTGCTAATGGTACCTAACAGAAGTCCTCTCCTGATACCAGCCCTGATACCTTTGGTAGCTCAGCTGAAAGACACCTGACACATATTGGCAAAAAAAAAAGTTGTTTATAAGGACTATATAGAGAGAGAGTCAGGAAGGAGATTTTTGGTCCCTTACCCTAGGGTGTTTCTGTTTATCTCCCCAGCAAATAGATCCTTTTAGGTGCCTGGCTCTTCAGTCATGGGACAGTAAAACATGCCCCAGATACCTCCAGTACGTCAGAGTTCACATTCAGCCTTGAACTATATCAGTGTCATCAGGGAGCAACAACGGGCCTCACTGTACTAGCTGCTATAAAATACACAGAAAGAGATTGCCGCTTCCCCAAAATGAAACATCTGACTATATCCCAGGCCAAGAGCAAGTCTGAGAAGGAAAGAAAAAGCTCAAACCAAAGGGCAAAAGTTGTATTCAAGAAGATTGCAGAACTGGAGTCCCTGACTCACAGCCCCTCTTGTCCTTTTTTAACCGACTGTGAAGTCCTCTTAGCATCCAGATCTCTTCCAGTGAGCATCTGCTTTGATGCTGGTGTCCTATATCTGACCACTTGCTTTGGCTGAGCTCTGCAGCTCCCTGTTCCTGCTGCACTGCACAGCCTTCTCTAAGAAAAGAAAACTAGCTCTGCCTTCCTGTCAGACACATTTAAACAGAAATAATGCACTAGAAAAGAATATCTCCTCTTAGACCATGCAAAATAGCCAAGAAGACTCTGAGACTCAAGGGACATCACACGAGGGGGAGGGGAGAGAGGCCAGTTTTCCCAGCTGTATCTCCAAGCTAATCCCCAGAGCAAAGAAATGCTCTGGAGCCCTTGCAATGGCTGTTGTTGGCAAACTTTATGCAAACAGGGCTCTGGCAGACACTGCCACAAGGGTCCTCAGTGTTTCCCTCCACCCGTGTCTCTTGTCTGCAAAGGAGATGCAGTATTTGAATGTGAATGGCGCTTGCCTGCTGGCAGAGAAGCTGACATTAATCAGCAGCATCTGAGCTGGAGCTCCAGCAGCTTCCAGGCTCTCAGTAGGAGCTGTTCAAGAGTGGGGGGGAAACTGTGCTCTGAGGCCAGGCCTTGGCACTGCAGAGGTGAGCAAGGCATAAGGAAAAGGTTGAGTCAGTGGCAGAGAGGAATTATGTTCTTGGTAACTCCAAGACTTTAGCAAGTTTCTCCTTCCTATTATTGCAACACATTTGATAAAACACCCTGGAATGACTAAGCAGTCATTAGCAGACATTAATCTTTCTAATTTTGTTTTTTGGCCTTGAGTGATTGAGGTCAGTTTGGCCATGAAACATAAACCAAAAACACACGAATTCTGCAAGGAACCAAACACCAAGAAGCATACCGTGTTAGAGGAATAATAACTTTCAACAAAATTGACATGTATCAGACCTGGCTTCCACTGGATAGCCTCAGACTAGATTTCCAGTAAAAATAAATCAGTGCAGCTTTGCTTAAATGTGTAATGATTTGCACCAGCTGGAAAGCTAGCCAGAATGCTAGTGATGGCTTCACCCACCATTGCACAGTGCTTCAACCTCAAGACACATCCCCTGGGCTTCGAATGCTGTTGCAGAAGGAAGACCTGATAGCATTATTCCCAAAGCACGAAATCAGTAAAGCCTCTGGGTCTTGGATACCAGGTAACTTCCAGGTTTCTCTCCCCTTAGAACAGCTGTCATCTTCTGGCCCGCTTCAAAGGGGACTACAGGTCTCTCTCTCATCTCTGCCTCTTCACTGTGGTTGTACTCTAGTTTGCCTATGACTTGCAGTTTGTCTTCCTGACAGCGACCAGAGCTTCTTGCTTTTTAGAAAACACCAGTAAACTCATATGAATTGTCAAAAACTAAGCAGGTAGGTTAAGTGTTTTATCAGTTTGGTAGCAAATGTTACTAATGCTCCATTAGAAACAGGTGACTTGCAGAGTGTAAGGAAGCCCAATTGCTACTATAGCAGGCTTTTATTAGAGGCAGACTTAGAGCATAAGTCTTTAATAAGGCTGGATACATAGCTATAACTAATACAGTCAAGTCTCAATGAAGCTGCTTCCCAGATGCTGACAAATCAGACAACTTCTTTTTTGGCTCAGATATCCTATCTAAGTAGTAAAACTGTTTCCACATGTTCATTATGTCGTGCTGCGTTGCTTTTGTGGTTATTAATGCATATACTGTGCAGAGCAGAGACCCTGGCCTGATTAAAACAGGGGTCTCCTCTCACAGCTAAGTGTCTATCTCTAGCAGCATGTCCTCTGATGTGGAGAGAGAGAAAAGACCCAATTTTCTACCCAATGAAATGAGTAATAACTCACATTCTTAAATCACTTCCAAGCATTTTGCAATCCCCAGATTTAGGGCATACAATATTCTAGGTTAGCCAGGAACAAAGCTTAAAGGCAATAAGTCAAAAGACAGGAATTAGGATAAGAAATGAAAAAGGTATTATGGGGCTTAAAACCATCAACTGATGGCACTGAGCAGAGAGTATTTGGTGGCAGGTTGATGTAAAGAAGCTTTAGGTAGGACTGTGCATCTAACCCCACTCCTTTATTTTTTCCCCTCAGGTGTTGAATTTTGCATTAGAAAAGTTGCAGTAAGTCACAAGCAAATGTTTCTTTACATAGGCAATAACTCAGCCCCAGCTTATGGCTGGCTAACGATGTTCAGGGCTCACGATAAAAAACAGTTTATGTGACTGCTAGTTTGAAAGCTGACCTGGATTATTCATACTGCTGATCATAACTTTCTTCATCAGCCTGGGCAAGCCATGTAACCTCTGTACCTTGGTTTCCTCCTATATACGCACCTGCAGTAATAAATGCTATAATCTGGCCATTTTGAAAAGGAGAAGTCATATATATCACAGAGGAACAAATAAATGTGTGTGTGTGTATTAAGGTCTGTGCTCAGTCTTGATGCTCTACAAGGCTGCAATAATGTTATTCCTCTATTGTCTAGTACCTTCTGTAGAATATAGAATTGAATATAGAGACATATAGAGCCAACATCTGATGCACTTACTCAGCCCATGATAGGCAAAGCATAAGTGAGCCCATCAGTTTAGGAAGAGAGCCTTATTGCATGGTGTGCACAAAGGATTCCTCTCCTTAAAACCTGCTCCTGACCTGCTGTCCTCCAGAAATCATTCCCACTGTTCCTGTGCCTGATAGGTCAGATCCAGGATTAAGCGCAACCAAAGAAGGCAAAGGACTAAGGTGTCTGGTAGGGAACTCTTGAGAAAGCGTGGGTACAGAGGCAGGGAGGTAGAGGAGACTCAGCTTGGAGGAAGGGTCAGGTGAACTGCGGAACCAAGGTGAGATAAGAGCATAGAGGCAAAAGCAAGAGGTGAGCTCTAGGAGGGAGCGTGGGCCAAGCCCATGGAGGCTTTGCTGGGGTGAAACACTTGCAATGCCAGAGAGACCTGTGGTCTAATCAGGGCTGGAGGAGGTTTGGAGGCGGTGAGCCCTCCTCACTCACAGCAGCCAGCCGTGGCAGCCAGACCTGCTGCCAGCACCTTGCACAGTCCAGCTCCAGGCAGCGGATGCCAGAAAGGTTATGCAACAGGTATGGTATGAGAGGAATAAAAAACAAATAAATAAAAGGTCTTAACCATGGCACAACCTAGTTGTGCCTGCACTGAGGTATGTTTGCAGAGAAGCAGCTTTTAACACCATGTTTCAACCTGATAGAGGAGCAAAGTTGCAGCCTTCAAAACAAGGGCCTGATGCAGAGTGCACCAAAATCAGTGCAAAGACTTTCAGCAGTACTTAGCTTAGATCATACAAGTGAGAGTGTAAGCAGATGGGCTAATTGCAGTGGAAAAGACGGGTTCCTGAATGCAAGCCCTCGTCCTGCTGTTCAGGGTAAGCCTTCCAGTGGGATGAGCATCCAGAGCGCAGCGCTCACTTCTGGCTGTCTAACGATTAGTAAAGTCAATACGTAAATCAGCACAAAGCACAGCCTTGCTGATACCCTCTATGTTAAAACGCAACGTGTCTGTAAACATCTGTCATGCTCACAGTGCCCTTTTACCCCTCCGTGTACAGTGGTGTCTCAGCCAGAAGTGGCACCCATCCTTCAGGCACCACTGGATGAGAGAAAGGTTGTATGTGGCTAAACAAAGGAATTTGTTAGGAGGGCACAAGAGTTTTGCCAGGTGCCATAGGTGACAAAATTTGCAACTTCAGGTCAACCCAATCTGGGTGAGAGCCAGTGAACAGTTTTGGCTGGGGAAGAGAAATCATTTATTTAAAAAGTTGTTCAGATATTTTTAAAACAAAACATGTCATTTAAAACACATCGTTCAGATGACTACCTATTTTTCCTTTACTTTAAAGGTTAAATATATGTCAGGAAGTGAACATTTAGTTTGAATTCTAAATTACATTTTGTATTCTGAGTTTTTAGCTCTGTGGCCACACCAGAAAAACAGCTATTCAGATAATATTACTTACAAATGTAACCATAATCATTTCAGTGTCTATAACAAAGAGATAATTTCTTGAGCCATTTTGACTGGTAGTACAGTAACAAGCCACAGCTGTATATTTCAGGTTTACTTAATATTCCTTTTGTAAATCAATGTCTCCTCTTCCTTCGCTTTTTTTCCAAACCATGATTGTATCACATTATAGGAGCTGCACAGAAATAGAGAGCAGGACTGTACGGGTTTTGGCGATGCAGCGCACAGAGCCCACTCCAGGCACAAAGCAAAAGTCAAAGATGTTGCAGAATAAAATCTTTGAAAGTATTTTTGAGCTTTTTAGTATCGTGATTGCTAGTCAATTAAGGTATTATACGGTGAGATATTTATCCAGCTGTGAAACTACTGCCATATGAAATCACTGACAGCAAGTACTAAGTTTCAGTGTGTACAGATATATTTATTTGTATGTTGGACATGGCTGTTCTTATCCATGGTTGCTGGAGCAAAGAGGCTTCAATGGAACGATAAAAAGGCATCTGGCATTTGGAAAAGGTGTGAACTTTTAAGTCTCAAGGCTTAAGACAACCCTCAGTTACTGAGGTGGAGAGGAATTTTTTCCAAAACAGGTCAGTCCACGACTGCTTACTTCAGTAGCAGTCAGTGTTGGTTACTATTGGACCCAATGGCAAGATGATCACTGGTCTAATTCAGTCTGGCAATGTTTCTGTTGCTGATGGTCAGGTCTTATGGAGTAGAATATCTCTTTTAATATCCTTTTTGCTAAGCATTTTATTCTGGGAAGCTCTTTGGGGGCAGTACTACTCTTATTTTTAGACTTTGCAGGAAAAACTTGAACCTTTTATTTCTTTTTTTTTTAATATTTTATTGAGAATATAATTGGAATCTTTCTATACTGAGAAATATTTTGCAAGAGTTGATAAGGGTATGAAGACTACCAGGCAGACACATGCAAGTTAGGGCTGCTCTATCAGACCCTACCATGATAAAACTAGGCAGTTGCTTGGTTGTTTTTATTAAAAGGAAGGGAAAGAGGGCATTATATAACATGATTCTATGGGAGCTTTTGGGAGAGTACTGGTTCATTTACAACCTCCAGTGATAGCTGCTTTCCCCGTCAGGAGCTGGCTGTGCAGCCAAGCACGCAAGCTGGGCTTTTGCCATCGCTGGAGAGCTACGTTCTTTTCTTTATTAGCAGACAATAAGCCACATTCAAGACATGTTAAAGAGGTGGAAGACAAGCAGCCAAAGCAGAGAAACTCAAAGTGAGGGCTGGTGCTTGGGAGCCTGGTGTTTGCATATGCCTGCAAGGAAGAGTCGGACACAACTTAAGATGTGGCTGCTTTTGCCAATGCTCTTGTTCTCAGTGCTAGTGGGGATCTGGAAGCTGAGACATTTTTAACTGCTACCTATGTTAATTACTCACTCTGACCAGGCAGAAGTACTGCAGGACTGGAATGATGGGTGAAGGCAAAAGCTAGGGCACACTGGAGAAGAGGTAGCATTTTATCTGGTGCTGAGGAAAGTTGAAGGATCACACACACAAGGAGAGCAGGGAGAAGAGGCCCTCTTCCAACTCTGCCAACAGGATGCTTTGGCCCTTGCGTCATGTGCTTTTAACCAGAGTCTACCTTTGTCCCCACTCCTGACACCTTCTCTTCACACCCCACAGCTAGGTCTCACCCATACACAGGGTACAGCCACTGCCTCGGCCATGCAAACACGGACCAGAAGTTCCCTGTATAGCAGTGTCCAGGATAAAACACCTCAAGAAGAGGATGAGCATGGGATTTTATTACATGACCCCATCCCTAGAACATCCTCCTGGCTGGTGTGAGGTCTCCAGACCTGCATCTCCACAGAAAAGGCTAGGCTTGCTATAGCCCTGGGAGACCTGCTGAGCACTGGCATACTTGGGCAGGCTGCGGGCTTTCTGGAGGACACAGTTTCTCCCATCCAGCTGAGCTGGTGATCCTCAAAAGCCCTCAGAGCAAGGCACTTCACATTTTGCATGTGTGGATCCAAAGCCTAGTTTTCCTATTGTTTTCAGAAGCATTTGGTTTGGGCTGCAAGGCCCTTAATCAACACAGTGCTGAGCCTCGCAAGTCAAGTGGACACAAACACCTGCCTTATACAAGAAATTTTCTTAAATTATTTCCTGCATGGAGTCTTACAACACCCGTAAAGTCAGGAATTAGAGAAAAATACACTGTCATTTCTGTGGGACTTCAGCAAGTTCTGAAGTACTTTGCAGAGTACCTGGTTATGGGCCATAAAAGTAAGTCTTTTTCCAAATGAAATACAGATTATGCTCCTTGGGAACAATAAGATGATGTTGTGTGTTCATTCCTTGAAACAGAGTTTTACTGGGTTATTGGGGCTCAAACCATGTAAAGGCACAAGGATGTGACAGCACTGATGAAGGCATTTGAAAAGCTTCATTTCAGAATGACCATGTTGCACTAAAAAAAAAAAAAAAAATAGGAAACGTACCAAAATGTATTTCAGCACTGAGACATTAATTGTCAACACTGAGCCAAGGGGCATTTCTCACGTATAGTTTCAAATAAAAAAATGTTGGCAGAGCTTTTGCTGTAGTGATTCCAGTGGAGTAATTAAACAGGAGCCACTCTGGAGCCAGCTAAGGGCAAAGTATAAGCCTGTGATTTCAGAGGGGGAGAGACTGCACACGAGAAAGTCTGTGCCTGTGTGTGTCCATACATGTGTACATTTTTTTCTTAGTCATATTTATGTATTACTTTCCTTTGTGTCCATGGCACCTTATTTCAAGAAAAAATTTGCCACTGAAGAAAGGGGGGAGGAACTCTCCTGAATTTCTTCTCTTGTCTCAGTGAACATGCCTCTTTTTGATATTTTTCCTAGGGAATTTGTGACCTATTCTTTACACTATCTGGCTGGTTTAATTCATGAATCTTATATTGATATGACAAGCTCTGCAAAGGTGATAAAATGTGAAGGAGACAGATGCCTTCAGTATCTCTCAAGGATAAATACTTGCAGTTTGCTCCCTTTTGAGAGGCTGGATCCTATTCCATGTCTCGGCTAAGCCATTGAGTCACCTCTGCCATCTCCCTCCTTCAACCTGAGTTGGCCTCTCCTCCTTGCTTTTGAAAGGAAAACCTTTCTCTCCTGTCACTCCTGCTGGAGAAACCCCATCTTACACAATCTGAGCAGCGCAGCTGAAAAAGTCCTTACAACTCAGGGGAATCACCTTCCCAGCATGAGCAGAGCACACTTCACCCTTCAAGCTAGAACATAGGGTTAACAATATCCATAACACCAGGGTTAGTCCCACCTCCAGTCCACACAGCACCCTGTTGATATACAGATCTCCCCTGACAGGTCAACTGCATCTTGGGATCTTATCTGGCTCAGTGATGACAGGTGCAGAGGCTGCATATGGCAGAAGGATCTGGTGCAGATATATGTCCCTGGTACTGGAAAAGGTGGTTTGCTTCTCTTTGCCCCAACATGAGACACAGGCAGTGCCTTGCACCACCAGAAAGGGAGACCAAGGCATGTTCTCAGGCAGCACAATATTTTGGCTTTGGAGGTAACCCTAGTGAGTCCTTTTCCAGTGCGAAAGCACAGGCTTGGCCCCACAAGCATCTCCATAATTACTGAGACATCATGGGGATATATTTTCCATTCTGTTTTTCTACAGTTCCTGGCATTGGGAAGGAGAGAGGGCCCCAATGCCACAACTAGATTTTTCAGGCACTGAGCAATCATTACTGCAGCACAGCTAATTAGATGATAGTCTCTGAGGCTGTCTCAGAGGATGGGATATTGATAGAGGAGGAAAAGAAGAGTGTCAAGGATCCCAGTGCTGTGGTCTGCCTTCCAGCACCGTTGTGGCCAGATGCAGCCCTGCCTCAAACCATTTCCTCTCACGAGTGAGGAGTTGCAGGTAGAGATGTGAGAAAGCAGGGCGGTAAAGGAGGCCAATTCACTGTAAGGGAAGTTTAAACTCTGCTGTGGTTAAAAAGGGACCAAAGCAAGAAGACCTCCTTGGTTCACCGCCTCGCGAGCTACTCAGGCGTTTGGATCCCAGTGAAACTGCCTGGATCCAGCCCGCAGAGGAGCCCGAATGCACAACCCGGACCCAGTCAGGCTCTTGGCTCCAGGAGGCAGTTCAGATCCGCGTCCAAGCTGCACACGGTGGGCCTGCTCCGGGACGAGCACATCGCAGTTCTCATTTGAGGCAAAGTGGGAAGCACGAGCCATAACCCAAGCTGTCCGCATCATATTTATCTAGCAGAGACTGTCCCAGGAAGATCATTTCATCTTTGGAAAACTCGCTTTTGCAAACCGGCATTGTGCTGGGCTCATCTCTCCTTTCACCCTCCTTCCCAAGGCAGTTACTTGTCTGCTGTAATTTACTCTTTAATGCAGCACTTTTCTATTCTGCGAGACAACAATCATGAAGCATTTAAATTCCAATTGAGTAGGGCTGGAGTGCAGAGAGGCTGCGGCTTGCACAGCGAGGATAATGGGAACCTGAGACAGGGGACACCAGTTCAAGGCCCCCCAGGAAGGAGGGCTACAAGCTTCTCCATCGCATTCCCATCTCCCTAGAGATGTAAATCAAGAAAATGAAGGGAGGGGAAGAGGAGGAGGGGGGTGTTTATAGAAAGAAAAGGGAAAATGGATTGAGTTGTGCTGAATTCTAAGACAAGGATCAGCTACACAAGAGAACTATTGAATAGCTGTGAAATCTGGAATTGAGCCATCAAAAAAGCTGCTGAGCTGCATGTGAATCAGGTCGATTGTTTTTGAGAAGCACCTGATTTCCCCCCTGCCCCCTCCCGGGGTGCGTGCTCAGCCTTGGAATTTGAACATGACTGCCGATGTGCCGAGCTGCTTTTCTTAGAGATAGAGACGTTTTAGGGAGCGGGAGAGGAGGGAGAGCGGGGGAGCGTCTCTCTGAACGCGACGGCCGAGCATCCGGGCCGGGAGCTGACGGGTTCCCCACCGCTCCCAGCAGTCACAGCGAGGCTTTTGCACTCCTGGCAGCGAGCGAGTTGGCCAAGTGAAGAGCCGTAACGCCGTCCGATTTGGAGCGCAGGGCTACTCGAAGGGCTGGATGCTGCTCCACAGCTGCGCTGCAAGTATATTTTTCCTGCTCCTCACCAGTGTCCCAGAGACATGCCTCGTGCTGCAGGGGAGCTCACATTTCCTACCTCATCTTCCAGGCTGGAGCTGATGCCTATTTCCAGCTGAGTGGTGCCTGCTGGACCTCAATAAAAATAAATGGCATAGCACTGATTTAATACTTCATTTATCATCCTAGTGTCTGAGGCTCCTGCATGCACTGCTGGAGTTGTTATTCTCTCTGCAGCCTAGAAGGAGGGCAGAGTATAACGCCTCACTACTAAGGGAAGCAAATTAAGGGTGCTAAGGCACCATTTTCCCAAAGAATATTATGATTCTAGGGTGCCTTAAACCAAAGCACCAAAAAAAAAAAAAAGCTTTAAAAAAAAAATCTATAAATTTGCCTAAGGATATGGAATAAGTTGGAATTGGAAAAGTAAAACCTTGTCTTTCCTCATTTGGTACGGCTGCGAACCATCTCTGTTCTAACTTATTATTATTGTATTGCATTATTGTGTAATTTTATTGCATTAAAAGTCATGGGAACAGCACCATGGTGCCCTACAAACAGAGAGCAACACAGAGTAACTGCTCCAAAGAGCCTTGTAAAACTGCTTTCAAATTTGACTCCAGAGACCTATACTCTATTACCTTATGCAGCAAGCATGCGTATTGTTTTATTGTTGTTTATTTACTGAGCGCTGATGGTAAGCGCTGAGCTGGGTGAGCCTGTGCAGCCTGGACAGATCTGTTAAGCTTCACATCGTCTGCACAGGACGTATTTACATGGCCTTTTCCTCCTTCTCTGCAACATCTTCATACAGCACGATACTGCAGCCTTTCCACCTCTGTGCAGCTCGGATGAACTATCCAGCCAGCCATACTTAGCTCCTAGCGCCTCAGCCAGGTTGCCGTCAGGCCCTCGGAGAGGTGTCCAGACTCCGGTACGGACCTCCACTCCTTGCAGTAGTTCACGGCCATCCACCTAGCTGGCTCCCTGCAATGACCCCAGTGCCTCAGAGCAGCCTGAGGGTGGCTCTCAGTGTCCGCTCTACCCCACCAGATGCTCTGACATGGGGTTTTCTTGGGGCTCTGCTTCATGTCAGCCCTGTGGAGCACCAGAATGGTTTTAGGACAAGTTTCTCCTAGCTGTTGACTGCCACAGCAGCACGGAGCAACAAGGGTGGGAGATTCTGTCATGAAGTAGGAAATCCTGAATTAGGGGAATCCTAATTCAGCCCAGGACTGGAGGCAGATGGTCTCAGCAGGAGAAGGCTCAGCACACCCTGACCATTGCCCCCTCTTAGCTCCCAGTTTGCACATCAGCTCTAAGACTCTGGATAGACCCTGACATCTGCAAACAGCTGGGAAGCACCAGCTATGTATTAGGTGCTACCTTGAGAAAAAAAAGCCACTAGCAATTAATGACTAACCATGCCTGGCTGAGGGCATTCTGAAAGCGCCTCTGCTGCGGGGTGACTCAGCTGCACCGGGAGGTCAGGAGACAGGCACACTTTGCATACGGGCTACCCTATGCACTGGAAATGCAATGCAGCCTCATTTGGGGCCCATTGAAAAGTTAAAGACAAGACTCTCCAGGACTTGAGCAGGCTTGGAATTGGGCTCTCTGCATGCAAACGGCTCCATGTCCCTCATAGCTGAGCAGCATCATCAGCTCCACGCTGACACCCAGGCTGAGTGGCTCCCAGATAGGTGCAGGCAGCACTTTAATTTTTTCTCTTAAAAATTATATATATATATATATATATGTGTATATATGTCTACATATATACACACACACATATATAACCTTCACCTCAGGTCCCAACTTGCATAACCACAGATCAGATTCTGCTAATAATTTGCTTGCTTAAGTGACTCATAATAAACACTGCAAGTTTACTTTTACTTTGAGAGCAGCTGATCTTTGGAACAAACTGCCCACAGGCTTAAAATCATGTCACCCATTTACCCATTTAACCCCCTGAGCGCTCCTGTGTCTCTGGAGCCAGAGAAGTTACTACTTGTGGAAAAGTGTGGTGGCTGGGAAATTCCATCATTACACATGAAATAATATCTAGAGAGGGCAGATCTGTTCTTCACTTAATTCAAACTAGACACTCAACTCTACTCAGCAGAGGATCAACGACCCATTCATGTGCCCAGAAAGGTGGGTGAAGGCTGACCACCTCTTCTCTCCTAAATCACTAATTAGCTATTTATGAATTTTCTGTGGTGTTTTTTTATTTTATTATTATGAGTTCTAAGTATTCTTTTACTCTTTAGCTATAGAAGAGTGCACTCGGCTTTCCTTCCCTCTCAGACTGGCCTGATCCTTAGCAGCGCAGGTCTTGTCATCCTCCAAGCCCTGTCTTAGTACTGCTGAGATTAGCCCAAGCCCCGGCCCCATGCAGCACGCTGCCATCAGTGCAGCTGCACGAGGCCACGCTCAGCATCCTGGCTTGCGCTCTGGGCCTGGAGTGAATATGCAAGCTAGGAACGAAACCCCACTCTCCCGAAAGCTTGAGCGGCCCCATGGTTTGAACTCTGTATTCTGTGCTGATTCTGGACCATCCAGATCTGTTGTGTCCAGGAGGAGCCATGCTGTGATACTGTGAACACTCTTGCAAAGGCAGAGACTACGCGTGCAAATGGATCTGGGTGTGCTACTGCACACGCTAGCAGTGCTGCCCTGTGTACCCTCCAGAGAGCTCATCTGCAACACAGTAGTAGGAAGTGTCTTCTACCACACCTATAGCATGGCGCTGACTGTGCCCAGGTAGAAATAAGAGAGTCTAAATCGATAAAGTTTCTCCAAAGTCATACAGGAAGGCCCTGTCAGAGCTTACACTGTAATGTGATTTAAACACCAGAAACTAGCTCACAGTACAGGCAATAGCTCCTTTTCCATGCATGCATTTTCCCGTTTCCCTCAGGGCAAAGATCGCGAGAGCAGCAAGTTGGCTGCAGGCTGAACAGCAGCTTTCTGTGGAAATCATTAGACTAACACATTTTTGGAAGAGAGTTTTCTTCCCTCCATCCACCCCTTGCTTGTAGTTTCACTCAAGCAAAAGCCTGCCTGACCTAATTTCTCCACCTTATTGATCAAAGGTCATGTTTTACTAGGATTATTTTTATGTTCATTATAGGCACAGCTGGTAAACAATTTGGTTTGAAAATCTGGTAAGCAGATTTTACAGTATTTAACTTTCTGATGGATTTATGGAGGCTCCCTGCCTGACTTTATTTGCTCCTTTCAAAGCATTTGCACTCATCCTTCACATGATACCATGTAGCATGTACCTTCAGTTCAAAAACCCAAGCTGAGCCAGAGGAAAGAGCATGTGTCAAAAGATTACTTACCCATTCTCCCCACATCAAGCTCCAAAGCCCTCTTCCAGATCACCTGCTTCCAAAAGAGCAGTCACATTAGATCAAGGAATAGCTCAGACCTACTCAGGTACAGCGCTCGGCAAAACTAGTTGGCCAACAATCCTGCCACCAACTTAAATCAAAGGAGAGAGAAGGAGCTGTCGCACTTACGGGGCTTAGAAGAGCTTAGCGATTGGCCCTGTCTAAAGTCAATATTGAAAAGCTCTTTCTCCACAAGGAGCACAGTGAAGCCAGTGCTAGCACAGTGGGCTCTATCTCACAGACCCAAAAGAAAGGAAGAAAGTTGCTGGTCCAGTGGCCATCTGAAGAGGCTTTCAAGCTTGGCACCTGTAGGCCACTGCTTAGAAGAGGAGTGGTCCCTTCTTCCAAAACCCAGCCTTCTTGGGCCTCTGTGATTGCAGGACAGGTCCAGGCTGCAGTTCCCATTTAGATTTAAGGGGAAAAAAAAACTTTGCTGGCCTCATTTAAGCAATCCTAGCACAGGTAGCAGAGGGCAGCATATCAGGCTTGAGGCTTCAGACCTCACTTGCTCAGGCAGTGCTTTGAGTGGCAGAAGTAGCAGAAGGTGTTCTTGTCAGCATCAGGTTCGTCCCTAGGTCCCTGAGCTGACAACAGGGACCCTCTAGCTTCCCAGATGAGGGCCCTCTTCCCCTATCCTGTGCACAGCCTCCTTCCCCACCTAAAACCCCAGCTGCTCTGGCTTCTGCTACCCCTTCTTTGAGACCTCCTCCATCTTCTACAACACCCCTCACTTTCCCAGACCAGCTTCAGCCCTCACTAGTTCATGCTGTCTTATCTCCCCACCAGCATCCCCAGTCAGAAGTGCCACACATCTTCCAACAGCAACAAAAATCTTTTGTCTGTATAAGTGTTTTTGCTAAACCCCAGCTCCTTACATCTTCCCCCAGAGCCTATGTGCAGGCAGACTCAGATTAGGCCATCATTTCCCACCTTGTGCTGTTTTAAAGTGGTTTTCATATTAAACATGGAGTGCAGTTTGGGAACTCTTGCTTTTGCCATCTTCTTTGTGCCAGCAAAGAGATTATTCAAATCCTCTCTTCTGAGTAGTAAAGAAAAGGGAAGCTTCACTATGTGCAGCTATAGCTTTTGTACCTCAGTACTGACCCATAAGTGAAGTCAGTGACTCACAAGGAAATAGTATTTCACCTACTAAACAATAGTCTAAATATACAGCATTCAACATATTTTATCTTCTTCCCATCAGCCTCCTCAGAATCACATATCTTATTCAAACACTATGAAGTCATATTTTCCTGGAATAACCATTTTCAATTATTTATTAAACAATAGAAGTTGGCATGCATCAAGTCCTGCAATGGTCAAACATTTCTGCTTTTTTTAGTTGAGTCAGCAAAATGTGTTATAGGTGTCTGGAGGCAAGAACTTAATCACTAATACTAGCTACTACTAGCTACTACAAAGGAGAAGCTTGAAGCCAAGCTCCCACCACATTAGCACTGCCCCTTCTTCAGAGGCATGTTACGCTCTGGCATTAGTGCTCCCCATGCTACAAGCAACATATACATAAGGCTTTGCCTGCCCCTTCGCCCCAGAAGAGGGAGGAAACTGGCATTTTTCATATATTTTAAAGCGTGACTTGTTTTATTTCACCCATAACATGAGATGGTCAAAGAGGATGCAGAACAGCTTTGGAAGTATCAGCTTACTTATTACAAGATTTCCAGGAACTTTGAAACAAGCAGAAGAGAACAAGCAAAGCCCAAACTCACTCACAAGCCCTGTAGCTCCCACTCTGCCAAAAGCACCTCCGTGCCTAAGCTCTGTGCAACCCCAGCACAACGCCAGACAACACCATCACACTGCTGGGTCCCCATAAGAGCCTGGGAAATAACAGCACCAACAGCATAACTGATACTACGGCAGATCCAAAACGTGCTTAGTGATCAGTTTCTCAACCTCAGAGAAAAAAAAGTATAAATAAAGAGAGAGAGAAAGAAGGAAGGGGGAAAAAAAAAAGCATTTGAGGATTTCCCCTTCAAAAGTTCTAGCTGCTGAACAAAGAAAACAGATTTCTCATTGGAAAAAACCCTGACATTTCCTCAGCTGCTTACCGGTCAAGAGATATCAGTATGACTGTGAAATGTGTATGAAGTAACTTAAAGCTAAGGTATCTATAAGTCTGGCTTAATTCTCTTCAGGTGTCAATAATCTACTAATTGCAATACTATGACAGGAGATGGAGCCTATTGGCTCCAGGAAGCTGCCCTGAGTTTTACCAGGAAATGGTGTGAATGAAGTTAAGCTGTAATTTGTGGATAATTGAGTGATCAGTGACACATGTTCTTGTGACACACAACAAGCTGTCATGTAAAAAAGTATGCTCCTAAAGTTACATATCATGTGTGGTTTTAGACTGATTATTCCGAATCATCTGCTGTCAGTGTTTGTTACAAAGATCCCCTACATTTGACCTTTACAAAGTTTAAATACAAAAATGCAGTGGGAGACGATCCTTCTCCAGCTCCACCGAAGTCAGGGAAGGTTTTGCTATGGACTCGAGTGGAATCTGGCCTGGGTGCAGAGTGTGAGTACTTACACCAGTAAAATGAGATACTCTCCATCTTCAATTAAAGAAATGTCATGCAAACAAACATTTTCAGATCAAAAATCCCAGTGCTAGTTTCTCAAGTATAAAATAATAGTCTGATCTGTGGAGCTGGTGTTACAGGTCCTGTTTGCACAGATAGGTGAAGGGTAGCCTAGAATCACAAACCTGAGCCTCCCCAAATATGCTCTGTTTAGAACATTGTGCCATAGAAAATTAATTGCATTCCAGCTCCAGGGAACATTAGCACTTCTCTGAATTCAGGGCCAGCCTTAGGAATAGTCGTGCCCTAGGCAAAGAATTCACCCCCCTCATGGCCTTTGCCCCTTCCTCCACAGGACTGAAAAGGAAAAATTATAATAAATCACAGCCTTTAGAGACACCTACTAAACACTAACTGGAATATAAACGTATAAATAAAATAGGAACTAAAAGTTCTCATATAAGCGCTACATCAGTGGCTTTTCTTCCCTTCTCATTTTCATATCTTCTTTCCTTTCTTTCCTTTCCATTTTACAAGTTCCTTTCTCTATCCATCCCCTCTACCTCTTCTTCCTCTTTTTCCCCTTTTTGTCTTTTACTTTATAGCTCCTTTCCAAGACCTCCTTTCTCACCCTTTCTATTACCTCATTCCTTATAGGCTGTTAGATTTCTTTCCTTCTTCCTCAGCATTCTTTACCCTTTTCTCTTTCCCAAGAATGTCCTGAAGACAAGAAAATGACCCTCTGTATCTTTCAAGAGTTGAATTTTTATCACTCTTTTATTTACAAATACCAATTCCCATTTAAGGTCCCTTACAAGTTTTCTCAGGGCAAGCATTTAAAATGTAAAAGAAAATCAAGAATTATTGATTTCTTTTGGAAAGCTTGGCATACATACGGTCCTTGCAATAGATTACAACTACTTACAAACAAACCTGTTATCCTTTTGCAAAGGTTGCGTGATTGTGGAAGGTTTGAGAGTGCCGGTAGTTAAAAATTGATTTGTACCAGGAGAGAGGCTTTGTCCTGGTCATTTTATACTGTCATTCTTAAAAGTTTGACTCATTGTGAGTCATATGAACTGCGAGGACTGAAAAAGATAAAGAAAGATCCTGCTAGCTTCTTTATTCATAAGTTTTGTCTCATTAACCATATAAATCTCTTTTACATGATATAACACACCCAAAGGGGATGAAATACGTCAATATAAATGTGCCAATATTGCTAGAGTATATATTCCTTCAGGGGAAGGGAATGAAATAGGTACATAGATCCCTTTATGTTAGGACACCTGATTCTGCCTGAGGAATTACATCTACCAAAAGTATCACACTGTTGGCCAACGGAGGTCTATCAGTACAAAAAAAATCTATAAATAGAGCCTGATAATAAAGAAAAGAAACACTATTTCATGGCTGGCAATTTCTGCAGAGTAGAAGCTGTGTAGTTTTACCAGGAACCCGTGATACCCTGTTGACATTTGAAGCATTGTATCTTCGTTATCACAACAGTTATGACACTTCTCAAAGGGAAGGCTTTTGCCTACTCTGAGTTTCCCATGAGCTCCCTCTCCTCTCTGCCCCTTTCTCAGCCACTGATTCCAACTTGCTCTGTGTGTGCTCCGTACTTATGTGATGGAGGCATGGCTGAAAATGAAATTTCTGTTTGCTGGTTGTTTCTGCAACACAGCCGGAGCTGAGGGCTGCAATACCCTGCTCTTACCCCGCAGCCTGTGTCAAGAGAAGGGCTCCACAGAAGAGTCCCTGGAGGTGTGGGAAAGTCTGACTCAGTGTCCTCCTACCCCATAACCATGCACACAAAACATTGACGCTGTCGCTCTGCCTTTGCCCACTCTCCAGCTAACTCCCTGCAGACGATGGCCAGAATGAGGGAAAGGTATGATCCCATAGCCAGAGGTCTCATAGCCATGGCCTGTAAATGTCCATGATGCACCAGAGTACAGCAGTGGGGCTTGGTGGATGGCCAGGTCTCATCCCACCATGGAGTAAAGCAGGTGTGGGACACTCCTGGCTGTGCAAGCTGAAAAACATTTCCAGATCCCGCTCTGGGGACATCTCAGACTCACAGGAATGGTAGTATATAGGTCCCAAGAGAAGGAAAACACTCACAGACTTCAGGGTATAAACTGGTGTTTTTGCTATCAATAATTCAATGGAGCAGCAGAAACTCAGATATTAGGCAGGACCACACTGCAGCTATTGTGGTGATATGTAGAAATATCTGGGACGGCCTTGTGTGGACAGGACTTGGTGCAGTAAGTGTCCAAGTGCAGTGACTCAATGCGAACTGACTGATCCTGCCAGGAAGAGGGGTTGTGACTGAGCTAGGACATACTTCGTGGCTCTCATTAGCTGTAAGTAATCTTTCCTGAAGGGCTGATTAAGACCCGTTCCCACTTAGGGCTACTAAGATGATTGAAGGACTGGAGCATCTCTCACATGAGGAAAGGCTGAGAGAGCTGGGACTCTTCAGCCTCGAAAAAAGACTGAGGGGGGAGAGTATTATCAATGTGGATAAATATCTGAAGGGGGAATACAGACAGGATGGGTCCGGACTCTTCTCGGTGGTGCCCAGCGATAAGAGCAGAGGCAATGAGCACAAACTGAAACACAGGAAGTTCTGTCTGAATATGAGAAAACTTCTTGTGAGGCTCATTTGTGTGTGTAGTGATGCTTCTTGCAGGCACATAGATAACACCCTCGTGCGAGGCACTGCACTTGGACCCTGCCCTGCAGGCCAGTCGCTGCTGTTGTAGCACCCAGAAATCCTCCTTGTCATAGGTACTCAATCAGTCATTCTGATTAGTGAAATACTACAGACCATACAAGGAGCAGAAGAGTTGGGAGCAGAATTTTGCAAACCTTGTTTTTCCACGGTCATCCACTTAAATCCTCTAAGCTCTCTAAGATGTCTAGTTCCTCCTAAAAGATTACTCCTGGTCAAAGATAAATGTGGTAGTCCGTGTTTCTCCAGAGCACTGAGCATGCAGTGAGGTATGTAACTGATGCAGAGCCTGACTTATTTTGGTCGTGATCCTGCTCCAACAGATAACAAACAGCACAGGAAAGTTTCTTTGACTTAGAGATGTTAATCCCTTGCCAGAGCTGCATACCTAAGTCTCTCTCATTAGAGCAATAATTCAGTAGGTGCTTGCTAAATTGGGTCTTTGGTGCTTGTAAAGGTGCAGGATGTTGTTGTTTTTTTGAAGGAGGAGGAGTAGTTTTTAATTCAAGTCATGACCTTGTTCTGGAGAAACTGCTTTAGTACTGACTGCATTTCATGTTGGGGATGGTACCTCTATGAAATCCCTCCACCAAAAGGATCGCTAGTGCGTTCATACAAAACTCAGTGCAAAACTACGTCACCCCGCAAACGCTAGATAGTTCAGACGTATCAATAATACTAAGCAGATCTCATCCACTTCTTGTGCAGGGTTTGCCCTGTTGATGCCCACTGATCCAAGCTGCCCCTGTTGATCCAAGTTCTGTGTCAGCTTTCAGTGAGTGGAGCCAGGAGTAGGACCCTTTGCTAGAGTAAAAGTCGAAGCACAGCCATGCTATCGAAAACAGGGAGTCTTGTTCAAAATGTTGTAAACATCTCTATTCCTCACCTCTGCTCCGCAGATGGAGATGATTTGAATTTAATGTACTGAGCAAAGGGGTATTTTTCTCCCAAGAAGAAAACTTAACTGATCCTTAATAAACCTGATCCTTAATAAGCTTAATTGATCCTTTCATTTTCAGCTCTGTGCCCAGTGGCAATTGGTCACCTCCTTGCAACGATATCTGCAAAGAAAATAATCTTTACTGGATCAGATGAAAAGGTGGAGAAAGAATCACAGCATTAACTAGCAGAGCAATCTGGTTGTTGCCCTAACATATGGGAATAATAAGTACCAGCCAGATAAAGCCTGAACGTTCAGCTTTCATTTTGTTATTCTAAGCAAAAAAAATAAATATTTTTATGACTAGATGTAAAGAATAAAAGCAAATAGAGTTAATATTTAAAAATATACATTTTGCTTCATTATATGTAATAATACATACTGATTTCATTATGATTTTTTTTTAAAGATCAGTTTGCCTGGGAATAGAGAACTATTCCTGAAACATAGCCTGCCTTTTTCATCTTGTCTTTCTAAGGTGTTCCACTAGTATATAATGAAAGAAAATGTTAAATAGCCTGTATTATAACGAGTTACACATTACTTTGAACAAAAAAAAAGATATTTGCAAAAATGTGAACTGCAAATATTGTCTTTACAGTTGAAAGTGTCTGTGCGATTCTCAGTCACGGACTGTTGCAGATGTTAAAGCAGATGTACAGAGGTAGGGAAATAGCAGAAGCACTGCAGCGGTTAGCAGCCAGGCTGCTTTGCACGCCTTCACAGCCTGGGTCTTCGCACACCCCCAAGGCAAAGGGAAGGGCACTTTTACAAACCAGGAGCCCAGGTGCAGGGAGCAGCTCAGCTGCCCCCAGCCGAGTCTGCAAGATTGGCAAGTGAGCAAATGCCAGACTCCGGGTATCGAACCATATTTCATACACAATGGGCAAAAAGCTGGGGAAAAATAGTCATAATCCCTTCGGACAAGGACAGGGTGTTTTACAGGCACTGTGGAAGAGAACTGCTTTTTCTTTTATTATTCATGAGCTAGTTTAGTCTGAGAGAGAAAATGATATTTATGTGGACCTTGGGGGAATTTGTGCAATAAAGAGTCAGAAAACAGCAAAGCTGAAAGGCATGCAGTCCTCTTGCCATGCCTCTAGGTGCAAAGTTTACCTGCAGTGGTTTTGCTGACCCTGAAGCAACCCACCTCCTTCTGCATCCAGAATCTAGGAGCTTCGCTTCACACTCCAAAAAAATAAAAGCCCCTCAACTGACTTCAATTTTCTTTGGCACTATGCTTGTACAATAGCCCATCTGTCTGATTGAACTACTATGGGCAAATGGACCCACCAGTGTCATACCCCTCTATTGATTTTGGTCCGGGTGATGACATAAAGGTTAAAGATCAGCATATATGTACATTATGCAGGCTCCAAGGAATGCTGACAGGAGGTGCTTGCAACAGCAGGAAAGTCAAACGAGAGAGCACGTTCAAAATGTTAAACAGTGAATCTTGGCTTTGCAAACATTAGTGCTGGCTGCATATGAGAAACTTAAGCTTTTATATCCAGCTAGTCTATTCTATCAAGTATCACTTAGTCTGTGGGCTGATTTACCGCATTGCTGTACAAGTGATTTAGCAGATATGGATTCTTTTTAAGAAATGTGCTTATTTGTGTAAAAGCCTGTTATCATGTTGTGGATTTGGACTGCAATGGATTTTTTTTTTTTTTAATCTAGCAAGTGGGTGAGTTTGAGGATTTTTTTTTTAAATCTAATGAGTAGGTGTATGTATTGCAAAATATTTCTGAAAGTGGGCAAAAGATTGGTTACCACAAATTTCTGCATTCCAAACTCCGGATAAATGAAGTGATATGTCAGCATTTGTTTTCTTAAGGAAGCAAATCAATTGTGCCTCCTAAAAGAGTAAAATAACATGCAGACTTCCATGTGTTACAGTCCTAGAACTAGTCAGAGAAGCTCCCTGTAAGCAGTGCATGTCCTTGATAAAAAAGCACTATATTCCAAAAGGGGGTTGAAAGTGCTTAGATGGAGAGCAAGAATGGGAACAGGTTGACTCTGAAAGGTAACAAATCTGGAGCTGACCCTAAGAACAGAAACCCAGGACTGAAATTTGGGACCCCTACAACTGGGAAGAGATTCAGTATTGAATCCAGTGCAGTTTTAGTTTTGTATCAGATTTTTTTTCCAAAGATCTATCTGTATTTCTTGAATCTACCAAACTGGAATGAAAACCACGAATGAGAGATTTAGTCCTTGTGTGTTGGTCTCAGTTAGAATTCTACTTGTATTGCACCATTTTTTCTTCTAATTTGAGAGTAAACACAGTGTAACCAAGCATTTCAAGAATTTTCACAGGAACTAGTTCAAATAAGATTTTAAGAATAGGCAAAGATGTGCTAAGTTTTTGAGAAAGAGATACTGTCATAATCTCTGAATTGCTGATGGCCTCAAGAAGACTTAGTTTTTCAGTTAGATCCCAATGTGGTGATCTTTGGCCTTTATTTTACCATGATAGTTCATGGAATTGTATTTTATTTCAACAGGTGAGGAGAGCTGGTCAGAAAGTGCATTGCAGAAACATATGTTTATTTCAATTTACCACAGCTAACACAGTAGAAGCTTTCAGATCACTTCTCTTACTAAAGACTGGCCTAATAAGAGGATCTGAAAGAGGATAGTGGCAATTTAGGTCTCTGGTGGACTCCACCAGCCTTTGCTTCTTCCTTAAATACAAGTTTTTTAAGGGTTCTCCTTCATTTGGAAGCTCTGCTGTTTTTCCCTCTTTCTTGGCTTCATTTGGCATCTTTTCCCTGACCTCTCTGCTCTGAGTAGCTCTATCCTGAACCATGAGCAGGTTCTCCATATTCCTCTTTCACACCATGCTCTGGCTCATTTCGTGACATTTAATGCTGTTCTCAAAGGCCTGCCCCTCGTGCAAGATGAAGGTTTCATTTAAAAACAGGTTAAAGACAAACAACAAAAAATACATCCCAGAAAGTCCCCAAAAGATGAAGAACCTGGATTATTTTTAATCTCATGATCTTTGAACCAACTTCATCATTTCCAAATGTCGAGTTGAAATAACAAGTGTAAATCAAGGCAGACTTTTGGCTTTTCTTCTTCCCTGTTCTGCTCTGGTCTTGTATCTTCTTTCATATCATCTAATTCCTTCCATCTCCCCACAAAGATACCTCTTCTGGAAACATTCAGCTCCATGGGCCATGCTTTGTTTATTCTTTATTATACCACTCTTGTGCAAACTTTTACTTTTGTGCAGGAATTTGCTAGGCTTTGGAAAAACTCCCCTTCTACACATCACTTTCATGATAGGGAGGCTTTCTAAATAAATAATCACAAACAACTTTGCAAACTGTGACGTGGATAACACCCTCGAGTGCAGGCGATGTAAGGGCCCCAGTTCTTTGCCGGAGAAAACTGAAGTTTACAGCAACCAAGAAATTGGCCTGTTGATGTAGTTATTGAGTCTGCTCTCAAATGGTCAGAGGATGGGCCAACTAAAGGCAATCTCCCTTTCACCAGATTGTTCTAAGTTTACCCAATAGACAACACTTGTTTTATTGGCTTCTGTGACTCTTCTTTGAGGAGACATTTTAAGGGATTTATTCTTGATTTTTTCCAGTACACATATGTGTTTTTGCTCAGAGAAGATGGTGTTCAACAGATCACATTCTCAACTGGAATCAATCAGTGTAGCCCAACAAATGCGGTGAAATTTTTAAGCCGGCTGAGATGTTGGCTGGGAATCATCAGAAGAGTGACACAAGAACGGACACAGTGGGCTTCATGGAAGCCAATGGCAAGTCTCCTGTCGACTTTCACAAAGCCAAGACTTCACCCCCAGTGGCTGTGCGCCCTCCTTTTAGGGCCACTAGTACCCTGCAGCCTCCAGTAGGTTAATGAAAGCACCATCCTAAAGCTGCCATAAAACACGTTTGTGGTCGTGCATGCAGCTCTTGCGACAGGCTTTATCTGTTCTCATTGTTTGCTGTGTGTGTTTTAACACAGAGCCTCAGGACACAGCTTGGCTGCTGTACAGCGTTTTGTATAAAGCCGACCCTTAAGCCAACCACAGCTAAAACGCTGTAATTTTCATAGAGACATCATGTACTTTTTATGCTCCTTAACTCAACTGTAGTCACAAATCCCTCTTTGTATTGGCAACTCCTGTGAAAATGAGCTTTAAGAGCTACTTGAAAAAACTCCTGCACCTCTGTGACATTTAGCTGTGTTGCCTCATCTTGTCTACCTGCTAAGTCAGCCCCATATAGATTGTCTTAAAAAAAATACAAATAAAATTCAGAGCTTGCAACTTGCATCATACGGCGTACAATGGAGCCTGCAGTTCTGATCAAAGACGCGTCAATCTGTTAAGAAACAGCTCTGATGTGATTTTCTGGGTGCAGTCTGCTTGTACACCAGGAGTAGCTCTCGCCTTGTCTCTTGCACAGCTCTTCAGAACATGATGTGACTAACCAACATGGAGAAAGGCACCTTAACATTGCTTATGGAGACTGGTGATTGGGTTAGTATTCATCCTGCATTAAATGCCACTAAAATGGTTATTTTCATGCCGACCCATGAATATTGTGCTACAAGGATCTAAAACAGTTCAAAGACATGACCTCTGCCCAAAGGAGCTTTGGGGCAGACAGCATGCCAGAAGGTGGCATCCCGGCAGACGGGGCCAAGGGCAGCGTAGCGGCATTGAGAGTTCCCAACAGTGCAGAGCAGGGCTATGAACACACGGTTGTTGGGCCAGCTAATGGAGCTCACTGAATAGATTTATAGTCTTACTTGGGTAATTTATTGCAGGCTAATTAGATATCAGATTAATTAACTAGTTCACTGGCCCTTAATTATAAATTTGGTTCCTTAATTTATTGTCATTTCTTCCAAATAATGACTATGCTCAAATAATGCTGATTTATGTTATAATTGGAAGCAAGAATAATGAACCTGACTGTACAAAGACCTCTTCACACTGCTCTGAGGGCATAATAGGGTCTTAAAGTTAGTGCAAACTTAATTTCTGCCCTCCGAGGCTGCTCTATAGCGCGAGCTGTGGTGAGTGATTCACCGTGAGTCAGCAGAGAGCGAGGGGTGCGGGAAAGCCATGACTTGCCCAGCTGCTGAGAAACCGGGATCAAAGGAGCCGGCCTCACGGCCTGCCCTTATATAAGAGCGCCCCGAGGGCAGGCAGTTGGCGTTTGTGTAGCACAAACAGCTTGAGCAACTGGGGGCTGCAAGGCCTCGCTCCGGTGGCAATTAGTGACCTGGCTTTACCACCACTCCTGTCCCCAGTTACTGCTCCGTGTTGTGTTGCCCTCTCTAAGCCTGGACCGGAGCAGGTAAATCAGAGCTGGGTCCAAGGCTAAGACAAATGTATGATGTAGCCTGGACCCAGATGAAGAAAGGGAGTCTGAAATACCTGACCTGCAACTCTCATGGGGCATCGAAATAGTAATTCAGAGCTGGAGCTTTGCAGGTTGCAGCTGCAGTATCAGAGTTTGCTTCATAGCTGTGTTGATTTTCTCCTCCTCCACTGAAAACTAGATCCTTAACGGAGGGAAGAAACAGGACAAAAACCCCTATACTTTATTGAGAATGCAGGCTTGAGTGAAAACCTTGGATTCATCCAAAATCTTTGCTCTGCCTTATGCATTGTAGAGTACCCAGTTTGAAAAAACACCTCTCTGTATGATTCAAAAATCCTAAAAATATTTCAGTTTCCGCTTTGTTTGCTTTACTCAGTTACCTCCTGAAGAGGTAAAAAGCAGCAAGTTCACTTTACTGGAGAGTGCCTAAAATAAACAGATGACCAGTCTCCCAAACCCTTTTAGATCAGTAGGTTTAACTTTCTCAGCACAACAGCATGTAATGATAACAGTGGCTCTAACCAAAAATCTTAATCACTATTTTGCAATAGGCCACATGAGCCTTGCTGCCTGTCCTGTTGTTTCTCATGAGATTTTCAGATTTATTCTGAAAGATTTTTCCCCTGTTCCTGGCCAGGAGGAAGACTTGTGCAGATATCATCACCTTCAGATCTGGAAGCTTCAATACTTAGATCCAGGTGTACCGTGTGTCTCCGCTGCTGTGCGGTAAGCTTAAAAATGCAAAGAACTGATGAGTCGTCTAAATCCTTGCCCATGATCTTGACCACTAAAGGAATGACAAAATGATAATTTTGACTCTTTGGTCTCTGAAATGCTCCCCCACCGCGTTATTGATGTGTGTTTGTGTCTGAATCCAGACTGCATGCATCCATACATACCTAATGAGGGGGAGGCGGTATGGATCCCAATAGGAAGATGTCCCCTGCAGAGCACTCCTGCACGCGCTGCAAACTGGCTGATGCTGCTTTGGAAATGAGTTTAGGTCTGAAATTATGGTAGAGACTAATGCTTGGGTATCAGGTCCAGTGAAAACTATGCTGGATAAGGATATACTCTGGCCTTGGGGTTCTCTGTTTGGGTATTTTTGGGGCCTATATTCCAGGGTTATGATTTGGGGTATGGGAATAGAATCATATTTTTAGAAGTGCAGTAAGTCACATAAATGCCATAGGAGCAGAGATAAGACCCAAGCAGTGCTCCCAGGACCAGACTGTAGGTCTGCATAGCTGGAGCACGGCTCAGAGCATCTAGTGCGAGGTTCAGCTCGGGAAAAAAAAAGAGCCATCCTCTACAGCTCCATCTACACTATCTGGAGCTGTGCCAGGGTGAGGGAGTGTTAATTCCAGTGAGACAACCTTCATACAGGATCCAGCTGAAAAATCTGACTCTAAAATTATCTTGACCCTCTGCCACACACACTTTTTGAAGGGAAATAAAATGAATCTTCCCTCTATCCATCCTCTTGTGAAATATAAACAATTCCTGATGGATTTGCAGCTTACACTAGTAACTGACAGCTTGCTAGCTGCTGGCATTATTACTTACAGTCTGGCAAGCACCAGACAACTGTGATGCCTACAATTTGCAATCCCTGAAACATGGTATTTTTCAAAGCATGCTGAAGACCAGATTTTCAAACCTTCTCAATTCTAGTGTAAGCAGCAAAATAGCTGGCCAGGGTTAAGAGCCAGCAAATTGGAGACTGATCTCTGCAGAAAATCTGGCTGTAATTGTCACAATAAGAGGTGAAGATCTTTCCTGAAAACTTGCCCTAAACTGTTGGTGATGAGCACTTGGAAAGCAATCCATAAATTTGTACTTGAGTGACCTAAGTTTTTTTTCTATATGAACAGTTAAAATGACCCTGTCTATAGCCCATTTCAGAAGAACTGGATGCCTCCATAGAATTCTTTCTGAGTGAGAGTCTAAATCACAAATAGATTGAGGACTGACTAGGCACAGCAAATAAAACTCCTTATTTGCTCACATAAAGGCTACATTTAAAAAGTAGGGCATCACCACATACACCTCTTCTCATCCAGCTACCAGGCTGGTGCTCACCTCCGAGCCAGGGGTGTGACTGCTCAGCAAGGACATAGGGTAGGTTCTCAATTTTAAACCAGGTCATGCCTAGTCTACAGAAAATCCTCGGGGTGGTGTGTGGGGGGGTAGACATCCCCCACAGCACTTTCTGGAGCATTTCTGTGCCTGTACAGAGAGCTTCGGCCTCTAGGATTGCTGCTTTTCACATGCATTGAGCCTCACTGTCAGCGTCACACAGAATTAGTCCACCTCCGAGGTGCTGCTGCCTTTCGCAAGGTTTTTGCATCAACCATTTGGGGAGCCTTCAAAGAGCTTTTTTTAAAACGAAGATGATGATTAAAACATTCAGGTGCCAGCCTTTAGCAGAGATGAGTCTGCACCAAACCTTTCCCCAGCAGCAAATACCTCTGTGAGACCGTGCAACAAAAAGTCACTGGTGATAGAGGAAAGTGTGAGAGAGTGGGGCTCACCATCGGCTGTTGAGCAAGGTCACTTCTAGTTACAGGTTATGCACAGAGGGGGTAACTCTTTAACCTGACCGCCCTTGTGATGGCCAGACCAAGCATATGCTGCAGACTGGGATGTGGCCACCTGCAGCCATGTACGTCAGATCTGTCACTGGAAGACCAGCCAGGCAGGGAAGAGGCCTGTCGCCTGAGGACTTGCAACACATTCTTGCCCTTACAGAGCTGAGGTGATGTGCTCTTCTATCAAGTTGAGCTTGGGCACAAAACTGATGACCAGGCATTCTTCCAGCTGGCTGTCACCACCACTTCTGGGAATAGTTTGCTCCATTATTAAATAAATAAAAAAAGAAGTCCTTGAAAAAAAAGCACAGTATTTATATTGTGGGGCAGGGCAGATGCTCTGGTCCTACCCAGACTGGGAGCTGAGCCTATAACAAAATGAAGCTATTAAGAAAAGCTATAGCAGATGCCGCAAGAGAAAGAGATGATGGCAGAGAGGAGGAAAAAGACATGAATTCTTATGCCTCCTGAAGGAAGGGGGAAGGGTAACTTATCCTGAGTTTGTAACTTTGCTTTGAGGACGGTATCAAAATGAAGAATGAGGACTGCAAATTGGCCTTTCTGCTCAAAGTGCCCAATCCAGAAATGCCTATGATAAAAGTCTGTCCCTTACAGAGGAAAATCTTCTGGAGACCAAGCTAGGCCGTGCTGGACTCCCTCGTGTGGTGCTGCGACAGAGGCAGGCTACTGTATCAGGGTCTGCCAAGGTGGTCCATGAGCTGCTCTGAGACCTCTGTTAAAGAAAACAACTTTTAAAGGACACCATGAGTATTGCACTTCTAGAAAGAGCACTTGCAAAGCTGCAAAGCTGCCCCCCTGCCTGTGCTATCTCACTCTTGAGCAAAAGTGTTTATTTTTTTGTGTCCTCCATCCATTTTGGGATGCTTATTTGTTGGCACATGACATCTTTCAGAAACAGAGAACATATGTGGGTTGCAAAACTTGTTTAAGTTGTCCTAACTCTTTCTATGTGTCCACATCATCTCTCCATGAACCAAATGTCTTTTGAGTGGCACACCAGAAATACATATGAGGTGCCATATCGTGTCAGGCCAGCCGCCTGTTCATCCCAGTCAATCACATTTCACTGTGACTCTGGAGAAAGGAATAAGAAACACTGCACTGGACAATTTAAGAACAGCTAATCCACAGAATAATTTTTTTCTTATGCTGTCAATTGGCGTTTGGCACACATCCCAAAGCATGAGTGTTTTGATTCCACTAAGGCAGAGCATCCAGCTCGCCACTGGGTTATTGTTACCAAGCTGCAGGGCAGGCTCTGGCCCAAGGTGTCAGCTTGAATTTGGGTATGATTAAAATCCATTTAAGGCTGGCTGTGAGAAGGCAGATCTTTGGTAAGGACTGCTCAAACGCATCGCAGTAAAATGATTGCGCGCCAAGCCCTGATGATGCAATTCTCTCCTACCCTTCAGTCCTTTTGTAATCATAAGTAATTTCTATATTGGAAACTTTCAAAATAGTTGCCTAGTTTAGACTGCATTACAAAACTTGAATGACTATTGAAATCACAAGATCCTAGAAATTCAGGGAAGGAGGAAACACTGTGAAATCTCCCTGTATATCTGACAAATACAACCTGTTCCAAATAGGGAGATGTCATGAGACAGTTTCTTCTAATGTTTAAGTATATTTAAATTTTTCCCAATATCTACCTTACCTCACAGGGGGCAGATATGACTATATTCCATTACAGTTCTTTGGTGGTCCAGATAATTTTTTTCTTATTAACCAAGGCAAACATAAATGTTTTGTCATCATATAGGCAAAGGTAGAGCAAAGCAAGTGTGATTCCCTTCAGGACCCATCAACAGGGGCTGCATTACCCTCAGTTCCCCCATGCTCCAGCACAGACACGTTTATGGGCCGTATCATCCTTTTTAGCTTTAGAAAGCTGTTTTGTATTCTTTCTTTTCTATGTTTTCTAATATAAGGCAATACCATTCATTTCTAAGCAACCTGGTGTATGCAAGCAAAGTACGTGAGCTTTGTTAGTGGTCTTATAATATTCTCTCTTTTTACAGAAGGGCATAATTAGCAAGCTTTTAGCTCTGGAGCACAGAGATTTTCTTGAACTCTGGAACAGAACTGGGTTTCTGATACAGCAGGGAAAAGAAACTCTGATGGATTGTCATGGCAGCCTGATCACCCGGCCAGGTCTACTTTGTGGTTCTGATCTGACCTGTTAAGTTTGCCCTAGATAGAAAAACTGAAAAGACACCTAATAGGATAGAATAGAAAACAATAATAATAGAAAAAATGAGGATGCCTAATCCTCATTTTGTGCAGAGGGAAGAATTGGTGTGATTTCAGCTCAAACTGAGCTGTTGCAAGTGATCACCTGCATGCTTTCACAATATATGCACTGATTTGAGGGGAGATGTTGCAATGTGTAGGCATCAAGCCTCTTTGTTAGCCTCCAGATTTGACCCTAGCTTCCAGTTCCTCCATCTACATTTTTCCATGAAGTCCCTTTCTGCATTTTCTCCTGGGGAGTCTTGCCTGGGAGATAGGACCCACAAACATCCGTAAGGCCACCATGACCTGTCTTTGCCTCCCTCGAAAATTTAGGCTGCTGCAGGGCAGAAGCCATTCCCAGTTCTGCTGAAGTTTTATACTTGTCCTTCCCCTTCTCCCTGTGGCAACCTCGTGCTTCCAGCATAAGCCCTTTGAGAGCAAGCACTGCTTTCACATTATAGGCTTTCAACTGTGCCTTATGCATCTGGATCCCAATTTGTGGCTAACATTATGGCAATTCAAATAATATGCTACAATGACATACCAGCCCTTATCAGCCTTCTAAAGGGGAAATGGCAAGGTTGAGTTCGCTTTATTAGACATATATGACAGCCTAGCATCATTCTGTCTAGCAAGCTGTCAATCTGCGGCAGTTGAGAACACCCATCTAGCCTGTAATTCGTAACAACTCAAGCAGTGTGTGCAGGAGAGCTTCATCTTGTCATTATTCTGTGTTCGCATCTTGTAACTTTAATCTCACTCTCTCCAGTTACAGACATCACCGTCAACAAAAGAAACACTGCGCACCACCACCACCCCCGCCTGCTTCCCAAGACCACTGAGGCATGGCTGAGAAACCGCCGACTGACTTGTTCCCATCTCAGATTAACTTAATACCGTTGCATTCTCTGTAACTTCCATGACGATGTAAAGTTGCATTAAATACAGTGCATCACATGCTGGCTGGAAGGCCACTGGAGAACATTTTGGTAGGGCACCTATGAGTTCATCTTCATTTGTGGTTTCTTAAATTCACCATGGCCCTAAAAACTGGAGGGCAACTTGATGCTTCAGCACTACTGCAAAATGCCAAAGGGGTCTGTGTACAAGAGGCCAGGAGCTTTTGTGAGCCATGAGTGTTGAGCTCTGGCAATTGTTTTTGGTGGGGAGGCATTGGCCTTTGGTGGTTTTGAGTGTAGTGGTCAAAGCTGTTTTGGCATCACTTGCTGTTGGGGCTGCCAGCCCAAAGCACAGAAATATTGCTGACACAAGCCAAGCAAATGGCGTGACTGTGTTTAGCTTGGGAGGAGTTTGGCTTTCAGTATGCCCTTTGCAAAAGTAGAGATCCTTTTATAATCTTGGCATTCAAAATACATCTGGGTTGACAAGGAAAGGGAGAGAGAAGGAAAGGAGGAAGGAATCGCTCCAGGCTTAGCTCTACTGAGTTTGCAAAGAGCACATCACAGCAACACGAATGCATCTTCCTAACCAAACTTACCTCATGTGATCCAGCTGTCAGTATGTACCTTAGTGTTAGTTAAACCTTAATTCAGTTCAGATCCTCGGCACCGTGCAGTTCCCTGTCTTGCTGTTTGCACTGTGTGCGCATCTTCACTCGTAAACACGAAGCATGGTGTGTCTGTCTCAATGAGGCTTGAAGGCAAACGGACCCTGGTGATTTTTGGAGACACGACTGGCCCCTAGAAGCTGTAAGCAGGTTGATGCAATTAGATGTCTGTGCCCGTTGCCTTAACAGATGTAGCTGTGTAGGAGCTGCGCTTCACACTGCTAAAGCAAATTCACACCTAATTTGCATTCTGACCCATTACAGCTGTTTTATCTAAAAGTGTCTTTTTCTCATGATAAATGTGTAAGTAACTGTATGCCAAAGAAGCTGGCTATATGGGCAGCTTGGTGGAGCTTTGAGCTATGCTTATCGGATTTTTTTTTGTGTCTTTTTCATAAAAAAGACATAAAAAGTGAAACATGAGCTGATGTGACTAGTTTTATATACTGTGAAGCAGGAACCTTGAACGGTTTAATATTTTACCACCATCAATCAATCCTTTCTCCCCCAACTGAGAATACACTTGGACTCAGCCCACTAAAACTGCTGTTTGTGTCAAAATTAAGAAAAAAGTCAACAAATAGAAAATGTTTTGGCTTGTCTCCTGAGAACTATTAGCTAGTAGCTACATTTTGTACTTTCATGCGTTCTTCTTTGTTATCAGCATGAGTTATTCCATAATTTGTACAAAATACATGATAAATATTTTGTATGTAGTGAATCCTTAAGTCATGGAAAAACATCATACAGATCACTGGTTTTGAACTGAAAACTTTAAAATATTCTTAAAGGAAAGCAAGTTCAGTTGATAGGCTTTATGTCTCTTACATATATCTGTAGAGCTGCAAGCAATGTTATGGGTTCAAACCCTGAAAAAAGATAGAGAAAAACACAAGTGTAAATAAGAACTGTGACTCTGTGAAATCTAGTTATCCTCTAACGACATCTATTACCTTACCCAAGCAAAAACATCATGTTTTCCCAAAAAACACTGGACTTAAACAGGAAAAAGTTGCTTTATACAATGGGACTGGGTGGCAGAAAGAAACTGAATAATTTCCAAGTGTGACCTGTAATAAAGAGAATACACCATGTGGCATACATCAGCCACATGGGGGTTTGTTGTACTGTGAAGGTTTTATTGCTCTGGGTTTCGGTTGTCCGCATTTCACATGAAATGACAGAAACACAGAAGCCCCATAGGCTCTGACCAGCAAGAGCCATTCAAACTTCATAGCCGCGCTCAGAGTTGCAGTCCAAGAACAAAAAGAAATGCGTGGGAAGAAGAATGTTTCCTAAAACAAAACAAAACAAAACAAAACAAAAAAAACAGAAAATTTTGGAAAGGTTTCAGAATACTTACAATGGAAAGAGTGTATTCTATATAACTTCTTAATTTTCCCATCAATCTGCTATTATTTACTTCAGTAGTCAGTTATATGCATAGAAAGGCCATTCCTGCTCTTGAGAGTTCATTTCCAAAATAGATGTGATGAAATAAACAGGGTGGAAAAGCCTCATTTTACAGAGTTTTTAGACAACGGGGGAGATTGAAACCTAGAGATTGAAGATCAGAGAACTTATTTGTATGTCTAAATATCCTTCTAGAAATAGGCTTTAAAAACTTGGCTGCTCTTGCACAAGAAATCTGTGGTAAGGCTGAACTCCCACTGAGAGTCTCTGTCCACCTCAGCAGTAAGACTTGCTCTATTTTTCCCTTTTGATGGAAGAAAGTGGAAGTCTCCTGTTGCTCCCTACATCTGCAGAATACGTCTGCACTGGAGTTCCTTCTGCAACATCTTGCAACAGCTTTAAGTCATCACCTTCTTGAAACCTACAACATCTGGTCTCTAAACTCTCTTGGGTAACATATAGTGATAACTTTTCTGAGTTAGAGGATTGCTGTAGAAGGTGAAGCCAAGAGAGAAATTCTGCTCCCTTTTACCCATATCTCTTATCTCCTGCTGTCCACAACCCATTTCCTGTCTGTATACTTTCAGATCATCTGAAGCAGCATTAATTAATAACTTGTCTTTATGTCTAAGATCAATTGGGCAGCAAAAATTAGACTTTTCCTTTGTTACTCTCCCCAGCTCCTGAGTGATCATCTCTCTCACTCTTTTCAGAGAACATCTATTTTAATTAACTTTTTTATTGAGCTGTTCAGAAAAATCAAAATTACAGAGCATCAAAGATACAATTAACATAGCGTAACAGTAACATCATTAATGAGGGCTGGCATGCATTCACCCAGCAGTGCATGATTACACAAAGCACAATAGCAGCTTATTTCTGCAATACCAAGAAGTCCCAACCCAAGCAACCATCGCCTTTGTATTGCACCAGCTGAGAACTGCCGTCACATGTAAATCTCTGCTCCACACAGGGATGCTGTAGCTCTTGCAAATATATGAAAAATCTGCAAATAGCATGAGATACCATCACAGAAAAGTAGGAGAGAATCAACTTTTAACTGTGTGTGGCAGAGAAGTACATTTTTTTAATGGGAACAACTCACTCTAGCTGTTTCAAAAACTTATGAGAAATTAGACCAAAAAGAGAACCTACAAGGAACAGAATTAGCACAGGTTACCTGTGACACTGGGGAGTTATATCAGACATAGTCAGAGTAATATATTTTCACAAGAAAACTTCCAATAGAGAACTAGAGACTGTCAGTGAAAAGGAATCATAAAAGGTGTCATGTTCCCATTTGCAGACCGACCTTAATGGAATGGATAAATTTAGCTATAGAGACTGTTGGCTTTTGTGTAGACAAGTTCTGATATCATTGTTGTCTGGAAATTGTCTCAATAGCTCTTTTTAGTATTGTGCAGATATATATGAGGATAATAAAGGTTCTAAATCCAGGGAAGCATCCTATGAATCATACCTGGATAAATTTTTTTCAGAATTTTTTTAAGGCATGTCCTCCTTCTGATGTAGATATTTCTGTGTTTAGTAACAGAGCTATGGATTTTGGTACACAGGAGTATCTAATTTTCATACTAAACTGTATGGCTAAAGCACATGAACCGCACTTCAGAACATGTTTAACTTTGAGTATTTAGACTACAAGATCTAAATATGTTGTTGAGGGGGTTTTCTAGCCCTATCAGTGCTACATATGCTGTTGGCATATCTAATCTTATCTTGTCCATTAGTGACTCTGGAGCTCTCTTGACACCAAGGTTTCTACAGGCTACATGAGGTGCGACTGCTTTTTGAAGAAAAGGAGGAATGAGAAGAGCAATGGTCTTGTATTTGCAAAGTGTTCATCCCAGTTAGCAAAAAATCCACTCTCTGGTCAACTCATGAGGTCTGTTTTCTTGTATATTCAGAAAGGCAATCTGTCCGGAGAGTCCTTCCCCATCCTGGGTTAATATTTTGTGAGACTAGCGGCTTGCCATGGAATATGGGTTGCCCAGAGAGGTTGGGGAGTCTCCTTCTCTGGAGATCTTCAAGGCCTGCCTGGATGCAACCCTGTCTAGCACACTCTAGGTGACCCTGCTGAGCAGGGGGATTGGACTAGATGATCTCCAGAGGTCCCTTCCAACCTTACCGATTCTATGATTCTGTGAATATTGCTTGTTAACAAATTTGGTTTAAAATGAAACAGATCGTTATGTTTGAAGCTCACACATAGATTCCTGGAGGGTCACATCCAAGTCTACAACCCTCAGTTGTAGTAACACCGTGACCATCTTCACTGTTGGGATAAAAGATGTCACACAAGGACAGGATGTGACACAAGGACTGCTATGGAAAAGAGCGTAAAAGCCTGTTTGAAGTTTCCTTTTTTTCCCCTGTGACAAAAGTTATACTGTTGTCCAACCTGCTGGAATTATTGAGCTGCTTATTTTTCATGCCTTTCAGATGTTTTGGCTATGAAGCTTTCCCTGTCCTCACCTTTTGAGGTTCACTCAGTATTGCACCCAAACTAACCAATTTAGACATTATGCAAGGGTGCATTGTGAAAGCTGCTTTGAAGCAGGATATGTTAGCAGCGTTAAAATAAAAAAGTGCAAGGGCTGGAAGTTGCAAACAGAGCTGTGAATACAAAATCCATTTTCTGGCTACTCCCTTGAACTGAGAACAGCTAATCTTAACAAAACAAAAGTGGACAGGCAAGAGACATGGTCCAGAAAGGCACAGTCGACCTGACTTATCAAACAACTGTGTTTACCTTTTGACACTGTTTTATTCCATTAACAATTACTGATCTAAGACAGTTCTGCTGGGATATTGGAAATCTTTACAGCTCCAGGGGAAAAAGTGTATTCTCTTAACAGTTTTGTTAGCTCAACAATTTATTCTTTATTTATATTGGCTTTGATGTGAGAGAAGAAAGTGAAAAAGAATGTAGAAAGTGGGCAGTTTCATAATACAAGTATATTTATCAAGTGAAAGAGGCTTAGGAGACAAGGAAAAACTGTAATGTGAAACACTGCAAAAATACAATTAGAAACATAAGTATGAAATTATTTGCAGTCTAACCTGACTTCAACCTTTGCTTGCCTGGTATAAAGGTAAAGATTTTAATGACATTTCCAAAAAAATAAATACCAGCTCTTATGATCTAAAACTCAACCAGGAAACTGCACCAGCAATTGGCATCACTCAGCTAGAAGGAAATTTTGGTGTGCATAGTATGTGATGACTCAACACTATTTGAACTGCTAGAAGGTGTCCAAGATCTTCAAAGTTTCCCAAAGGGATTCAAGATTAAATTTATTGGAGGAAAGAGAAAGGGGAATGCAAGCATTCAGATACCTGTAGGATACTTCTGTGGCCCAATCAGCATAATATGAGTTCAGTACGATCATTAGTACTTTAGAAAAAGGCTTGTGAGTTTAGAGAAATGCATTTGGCCTTTTAGGAATTATCACCTCGTGCAGTTAGTGCTGATAATCTCCCTCCCAGTTTTATCTCACAGCCATGATAGTCTGAGGATACATCATAATAACTTCAATCTTAAATATATTTCTCCTCAGTGTGGTAAAGCAGTTTAAAGAGCAGAAAGGTGACAAATATCCAAAGGTTTCTGTACATACAGAAATGACACAAGGCGGGAAGGAAGCACATGCTCCTGTTTGGACCCGAATAACAGAAAATTTCTTTCTTTTCCAGTTTGGTTTAGACTGGAGCGACAGTATGTGGATTCCTGTCCAGCAGCAGCGATTGCATGGTGAGGCTGTTGCAGGTGGGATGAAGGCTGAGGGCCGACTGTGATGGGAGGCTGGTGGTGGGCGAGAGAGAAGGACACATGAGCTGTGTCTTCCAGACTCGTGTCCAGTGCCTGAGCCCTCTTGACCTCTCTTCGATTGCTCTGTACAGATGTGAAAATTCTGGTGTACAGCATCTAGGGACCCAGATCTTTCTAGCTAGCAAAGCTCGCTTGGTGTCCTAGCTAACTGGAAATAAATAACATCTTAAGCATTTAGTGCTGTTTGGCCTTGGTCCTGCTTTTCCCCTCCTGTCCCAGAAAAATCCTCCTTGTGTATGAGTGTACTGAGTTGCAGGTGGCCACGCACAAATTTTGCATGCTTGGGAAAGCAATCCTGTGACGAACTGTGAGGTTTTGTTGCTTGTAAAGTTCCTCAGTTGTGTAAATGGGAAGCAGGGGATGAGAAGCCCTCAGCAGTTTCCCCCCAAAGTCCAAATTCTTTCTGTATCCCAGATGTAATAGTGAGGAAAAGATGAAACGGTCTTGCTTCAGTCATTTCTCAGATTTACCTGCTTTTGGGGTTACTCTTCTTGGGATTCCCTGGAATGACCTTTCCCTCTCTCTGGTCCCAGACCCCTGTCAGGGATTGCAAATTCTTTGCTCTGTCCAAGGAGCTAGGATGTCTTACCTGGAACAATGATGGTGGTGGCAGATTGTACACACTCCCTGTCATCAGACACCATCAGTTGCTGCCTGAGCATGGAAATTATCCATACCTATAAAATTAATGAAGTAAAGACCATGTTTTCCATATGTGACCTCACATGAGCCATCTGGAAACATTCAATGGGCAGAAATGTGCATGCACAAATTGGGCAAGTGTGCATTTAGACACCTGATTTCCATATGCTAAGGTATCTTTTCTATTTGCACATGGGAAAACATACATATTAACAGTTTCAGAGTTTGTTTTGAAAAATTTGGCCTTTTTGGCATCTAGCAGAAAGTCCTTTCATATAAAGAGTTCCTGAGCAAGACTGCCAGGAGCATCTCTGAGCTGAACCAGTCAAGGGAGGGCAGAATTCAAGTTGCTCCTTTTCCCCCTTTCTTTTGTTTTTCATGAGAGACTCTTCTCAGGGAGCAGGATATCGGATGTCCTATGTGGTAGACAAGGAATTGTGTTTCGGCTCTTGGTTTCTTATCCTGTTGTTTTCAGTGGGGGAGTTTGTTTTTCCTGTATGATTCAAATAATTACCCTGACAAGCAAAGGACTGGGGCAGATGTTCTCCCTAACTGATAATAAAAGCCGTGTCCTTCAGCTTTGTGCTGGCTGTGAAATCCACTACCATCCCATGATATCCCAGGATGGAGGGATGGAGGTGATGAATGCTTTAGAAAGAGGAATACTGTTCTTATCTTCCTCTTTATTTCAGGAGAGAACAAGGCAACATCTGCAGAGTTAAAACTTTGTGTTCACCCTCTCTGAAAAGGAGAGAAACTTTTTTAAGGGCTCCTAATTGTGGCAAGACAGAACTTACTATAAACTTTCATAGTGAACTTGGTTCACTATGAAATGGTGCTGCTAGCTGTCAACAGCTCAGGGAACAGTTAATTATATTTTTGTACAGCTGTTCATAAGAGTGTAAAAAGCTGCTGTTCTCTAAAAAAAATTTTTCAGGCATCAGTTCTTCGGGGAGAAAAGTTCACAAGTGTCCAAAATACTTATAACTGGAAAGTCAATTCTTCTTCCTTTCTAGAAGTACAAATGCATTTCCTCTGGTGTAAGGGGAATCAACTTAATGTTCTGGGGTTGGGAATGCTTGTGTCTGAAAATCAAGGGAATTTTTAGCCTCCGGTCCTCGAAATGCCACTTCAGATCCAGAGCCAATTTCTATCTGACCTAACCAGAGAAAGCACAGAGGAGCTGCAGATTGCACCCAAGCAGTCCATCTGCGCGGATGGACCTCCTCTGACTTCACGTGCATCAGGTCCCTGGGTTGTCTAAGCTCCAAGCCCTGTCTAAATCCAGGTTGCTCCTTACTGGCGGACAGCAATTGCCTTAGCTTCACTCTGTAACACATCCGTAGCTACACAGCAGCTCAGAATTTGCACTTGCGGCAAGGCTCAAAGGGTCTAGCCCCATCCTGCTAGATGCTGCAAGACATGCACTACTCCAGAGGATTTACCACACCACCAGACAAGCCAGGCAGAGGGTGTGGGGAACTGACTGAATTTGTTTATTTGAAATTGTTGGTTTGTCGAAAATGGACTAATATTATCAGGAAAGGTTCTGTTTCAACAAATTCAGGCCCATCAAAAATAATTGAGATATTTTATTTGGATATTTTCTAAACCAGTCCTTTGGCTCACTAATTTTTAAATGAGAAAATTATTTTGACTTAATATAAATGTAGGTTGGGTTTTTTTTCTGTTTTTCAACAGAGTGGTTGAAACCAAAATGATTTGGAAATGATAACATATTTGTATTGGCCCAAACAGGCCTTTTTTTCTCCTGGAATGCTCAGTTTATGAAACTCATATCGTCTTTCTTTTTTGTATTTGGGATGAAGGAGGAAATGTTCATTTCAAATGTTCAGGGGTTAAAAAATCATTTCAAACTACTTCCAGTACATGGAGAAAAGGAGACATGAGTGTCCCCTTGATGTTATTCCCACCTCACTCCAGCCACACTGAAAGTTATGTGCTTAATCCAAGCTACTATTCCTATGTCCCTTCAGTAGACAGCAGAGAAAGAGGTTTGTCAGAGGACCCATCGTCCTACACATTTTTTGTTGAATATCGAGAGTGAACCAGCTGCTGTTTTCAAATGGATTCGTTGCTCCTTTGCCAGAGTCAAGATGGGAAAAATCCCAGTCGCATCCTCAAAGGCACCAACGGGAGGATCAGAGTGCAAAATCCACCTCTCTAGCCAGGGCAATGCAAGATTTGCAGTTTCACAAGGGTGATGACTAAGGTGGCTTGTACCAGCTTTCATGCCACTGGGATGCAACCCTCTGAGGATTTCTGCTGCACCATGTGCAGTGGATGCTTCCTAACTCCTCTCAGACATACAATTAGCCCACTACTGACCTGAGAAAAACTGCTACGCTGGCTAGCTTTGCGTCTGTGCAAGGAAATCCCATCGGTTCTGGCACTGGTGTTCAAGGTCCCTCATTATATCATCCGTAGTGCTCTTCTAGATCTTCTGCTGGGTTTCCTAACTTCTCACCTGTGAACCCATGGTCACTTCTACAGCTTTAGATGACTCTTCTCTTGTGAGCGTTTCTGCTCCAGGCATTTGCAAGGCTTTCCCAAAGTGGGATGCTACCCTATCTACCTCAAAATATTGTGCAAAGTAGTTCAAGGCCAGTCAACTATTGCAAATATCACTTAGCAACATCCAGGTTAATGGATATATTTGCTGTAGTGACTCTAAGTAACTGAAATACTTTCCTTTAACAGCCCCAAAATGTGAGCAAGTTTGTATACAAAAAAAAAAAAAAAAATCATTAGTGTTGGTTTGGTCCAAAAGCTGCTTTTCGGGGATTCTAAATGCAGCCAAATCATTTTTCTTTTTTGTAACGATATGGTTTGTTATAACTCTGTATTGCAACATCTCCATGAGACTCACAAAAAATCTCAATTTCAGAAAGGCATGATTTGTGGGGATTTAGTTTTGGGATGGGCATCAGAAGACTTTTCATCCTTTTTTTTTTTCAGATCTTTAAGCAGTAACTCTAATTGAAAAGACCACCAAACCTGACCAATCAAAAGGAGGCCCCTTATGGAAGGATTAGACAGGGAGGTGGTTTAAATATGAAAAAGCAGCTTTGTAAAATAAAATCTGGCTCATCTCACAGGATCCTAATAAAATATTTTGAAATAAACAAACAAAAAAGTATTAAAAATACTTTGTGTAAGGTATTTGGGTATTAATGCAAGGTATTAATATAGTGAATGCAGTATAAGATATTAATACAATATTAAATGGCTCACTACAATAGAAATAATTTTGAGTATTTTTTCTGTCATCTGCCTTCCTTTTGGCAGTCTGTAATTTTTCCAAAGTTAAGAAACTTCAGAAAATATGGGAAACTTGCAGAAAAGTAGAACAAGGCATTGTTTATTATCCTGCATTTTTTTTCCAGAAAAGGGACATCTGAAAACTTCCAATTAAAATACATCTTTGACAGAAAAAGAAGGAAATTGAGTTCCAAGCAATTTGCCCTATTTCAGAGAGGAAAGACCAGTTGAGTCATTTGTAAAAAAACTGCCAAGATTTAGAAATAGGCTCTTCTCCCAACTATAGTCCCAAAATGGCTCCGACATTTAATTTCCAACTCTCCACTTAAACATGAATAATTGATATTTTTCCTGTGAGAAAATGCTGGGTTTGGTTTTACTGAAACAGCATCTTTCTGCAAGACAGTGTTTTCAAATAGAAGGTTGATGGGTCTGTTTGCTTATTGATTTGGCTCAGGGTGTCACAGGCTGCTCCTGTCTGTGTTGTTGAAAGAGTCCTTGATTTAAAGAACTGGAGGGCATGTACAAAGTGACCTGTCAGCTCTCTTCTCCTTACTGTGAACTCTTCAGAACCAGAGGCCACATTTATTTGGAGAATACTATCTGCAGTACACCATCTACTGCCAGGATCTGCCTCCTCAACAAAATACCCATGACCACAACCATTTGCTACGGTACTTTGGAAAAGAAGGGCTCATGAAGATCCTGCCCCCAGGCTCTGAAGGCTCTGTCCAATGTAAGAAAATCCTTGACTAACTTAAAACTGGAGCAGGATAGAAAACTGTCTTCTGTCCAAGGCTACACAGGTTTCTGGGCATAAAATCTGTCTTTGTGCACGTTCTGGTCATGATCTGGTCATGGTACATTCTCCATGTATCTATCCATGTGCATCATTTCCTTCCTTACCAGGAAGGACCCACTCAGCTTCCAGATGTGCAGAGCATCTGGAACTGCCAGTACTCTTCAAATGCTGCTAACACACTTGCTCCTGGCACCAGAGCATTGCAAGCAATGTGGCAAGTCTATGGCATGCTCTCTTCCTTACAAGTGTGACCTTTGCATGTTACGGACTTTGAGGCAGCATTGATGCCAACCAAACATGAAGATAGACTTCTCCCATAGCCTGATGGTTCTTGTGAGGTCTACTCTTTCCTTTTGCTGCTAGAATGAAGCCCATCCTGAGGTTTACCAAACAGCTGATGACAACAAATGGCTACGAGGGAGAATGGCAGGAGCATTGGAAAATGCAGCCCTGAGACATGAGTAAGTGTACTTGGCAAGTTTCAAGGTGCTGCTGTATACCTCAAAAGAAGGATCAGACATGATAGCAATTCCTCAAGCAACGCTCCACCTAATATCCTTGCAAGTAATCAAACAAGATGCACAAACACTGACTAAAATCTGTTCCCTCAACAGGCTGGTGGAAGAGCTACCAAAAAAAAGCTCAACTCCCTAGCATCTCTTTTGCAGATAACTCTGAACTGAAGCTAAGTTATCTAAGTAATGACCCATGCCCAGTTCTCCACTTTAACATTTCCAGAGTATAAAGCAGCAGGGAAGGTGAGGAACTGAGCAAGCAACATGAAAATGGAAAATAAAGCAGATAATTACAATTTAGCTTCATCGGTGCAATTGTATGGAATTAAAAAGTCATTTCAGCAGCCCCAAGACATGTTAACAGTCCTTATGAGTCCAGAGAGGAAACTCCAAAGTTTCCTAGCAGGACAAAATTGTTTTAACATGTAGTTTTCTAATTAAAAGGTGGAAAAAATGAAATAATGGAGCAGGTTCTTCCCTGATTTACACTGGAGCATTTTAAAGTATAAAAGTTACTAGGGGTAGATATGGCTTTACCCAAGAACAGAATTTAACCCAGCATCTTTAAAGTTCATACACCTACATGGTCAGAAAATCTCTAGTCCTGAACAGGAAATGATGGCTAAAACTTGTTAGAACTGGAGTGAATTAGTGTTAATTTAGTTCAATCTTTCTTCCAATAAATGGATGTAAATAAGGCACCCCCAGTGGAGACAGATTTACAGCAGGCAAAATGCTATAAATGTAAGAAAAACAGGAAAATGGAGCTGATCTCTGATAAGAAGGTGTGAGGTAATTTTGACTTTCAAGGTAGTGCATGAAAGTAACACATTTAACCCCAATAGATAGTAAATGACCAATCTGACAATTTATGGTGATTGACAGATGTGGCTTTCTGTGGAAAGAAGAAAAGAGAAGCAATGTAGCTACTCTCTGTATTGCTCTGCAGTTCTCTGCCTGTTACATAAGACAAACTTTTGGTATAGGTGAACTATGCAAAATGAAATGTAATCTCATCTCTTATGAAAATTTCCCCAGTGGCTCTTTCTTTCCCATCACAAGGTCTCTCTGCCACTCGTGAGCTAGTTGTCTGATCCTCTTAAGCTCCCCTCCTTTCCTTAGTTTAGATTCTGCTTAGCCCCCCTTAGCTAAGACGTAGATGGATGTAGACTCAATTCAGGTGGGATGGAAAGGAGGGAAGTACATAAAAAATGGTGTAGCCACTGCAAAATAACGCGGGCTGGGATGCTCCCTCCCCTGTTTCTGCAGGAAATCTTTTAGTGGCACCTACCACTGGCCTTCAATGAGAGTGTGAAGATCACTAGAGGCAATTGGTCCAAAGGAACAGATTTTGCTCTTAAAAGACACCAACATGATTGGTAGAACATAAGACCAGACAAGGGTCTATGTGGTGCAGCAGCATCTCTTGATATATTCATAAAGAAAGAGAAGTGGGAGGGAGGTGAGCCTATACTGATTTCTTCTACTGTACTTTTTTCACAATTGTCTCTTACTCAGACTTGGGTGGACTAACTGTTTCCCCAAATTGCAATCTCTCCTTTACCCATATCAGCTAGATTGCAAGGGTACTGACCTCTAAGACCATTTGTGCTTGGCAAATAATCAGTGACTGAGGAGGAATTAAATTCATGGATAGAAGAGGGCAAGACTGTCAAGCTCTAGCCCTGTAAGCATGGCTGAACTTGCTTGTGTTAGAATCTTGATCAAGTGAGACAGGCCCATTGGTGGTCCTCTGATGAATAAAAGAAATCCTTCAAGCCAAGGAGGAAGAGAGAATGACTCTCCTCGATGGAGAACATCAGTTCAACAGCCACTGAAGGGATGGATTTCACACAGATCTTTCAAACTTCCTAGAAGCTTGATGTGTGCACACAGCATCGACCTGGTTTGATCTCTGGTCTTGCCTCAAGATCCAGGTGTGGTGGGAACAGCTTTAATGAGTTTTGAATCAAGCATTAAGCAGCATCAATGCCTGAGGATTTGCAAGAAGCTTGCCATGTTGTGAGTAGGGATGGCATGCAGGGCAAGTATGATGACAAGCGAGCTTCAGTCAGGACTTTCTGGCTTCAGCCAGGGCTTGTATATGGTCCTAATCTACTGCACTGTCTGGCATTGCCTCCTTCTCCAGCCTCCTGTACTCACAATGGGATAGCCTGGGTTCCCGGATACAATTTCCACAGAGCAGTGAGGAAGGAATAAGCCTTCCCTGTGGAGAACGGGATGGTGGCTGATGGAGAGGCACAGAGCATTCTGGAGACCACAGTCTGCTCTACAGTACCAGATGTTCTCCATCCCTGAGTGCTTGATGATCCTGCACTAAACAGCTTGAAGTACTTTGAGGATGAGGGCCAGAAATTAGCTTGGACAGAGACACAGGTTCTTCACAGAAGAAGGGAAGGGACAGGCACATTTGCGTAGCATTGCCTGAAACAAGAAATGGGCATGAAGCACAACACCTACGTGAGTAGCAAAGGCCAAGGATAAGACCAAGGAGACATCGGTAGGGATTGGACACAGCAGGCAGGGAAGGATGTCTAGCTCTTCATCATGATAGTAGTGTCTTACTGTGAGCAGGAAACAAGAGTGTCTCCATTTCCCCATGGGTAGAGTTCTTATGGTTTGGGTTGGGTGTCTGTTGTTGCCATAGGAAGCCAAGCAAACAGTCCTGACTTGAAAGCCCCTGGGGCAGTTTTCCTGAGCTCTCCTCCTGACCATAGGCATGTGGCAACCACAGGGCAGTGCCGCTCACGCAGGAAAATGGTGGAGCAGCATTTAAAGCTGCTCCTTGGCACTTCTTGTCACCTTTCAGCCATGTGTTGGACTGGACTAATTTTGCAAACAGCAGGGGTTGATAATGATAGCTTGTGAGACAAGTCTCTAGGCTCCAGCCCAATAGGCAGTGCACATGCAAGTTTGGTTGTACGGCTCTGTTACACATCAGCGAAGAAGCCTTCTGAGACTGTAAAAACAGCCACTGTTCCTGTTGTACGTTGATGCAGGTCCCTCCTGTGCTGCCACTGCAGGCCTCAGCAGAGACTAAGAAGTTTATTAAAAAAAGGTGAGTAATTATGTAGAGCAGCTCACATATCCTCTGCACCATATGTGCACAGACTATGACCCTTCTGGAGATTTCTCCAGCAAGCTGCCACAAACATAACAGGTAACCGGAGGTCTGCACTGGGGAGTGCTTGCTGATTGAATTGAGAGCTGCTAAACGGCACTCTGACAATGAGAATTTAAAGAGCAGTTTCCTTTCCTCCTTTCACTTTTTTGCCTAATTTATTAGTGTGAGGTCATTTTGATTATTAACTTGAGCCCTTTGCTTTCCATAGGCAAGTGCTTCCATCCTCATGCTGCACGTTTACATGTTGCCTCTCTGAACATTTCATTACTGGATTTTCCTGTTTGATTTCCCACGGTACTTGAGTTCCTGTTCTGAGATACTTTGTGTTCAGAGTTAGTTAAATCTCGCAGATCACTAAATCTTGAGGGATAGATTTTTTTTTTCCTTCTCAGTAGCTGACAGATGGTTATTCTTCAACAAATAAAATCCAAATTGTATGAGTCTGCCCTGCTGCAGAAGCAAGTTCTTAATAAACGCCTTACTGTGATGAAAGGAAATAGAGGAAAAAGCAACAGCCCTAAAGTAGGGGTATTTAGAATTAAAAATAGACTCCATGTGTCCATTTGCTAGAATTGCATTACAAAATTTTGTGTCTTAAAGAGACTTAAATGGCACGGAGGCCTGGCGTTGGGTCTCTCCAAAGGGATGAGTTATATCCATTGCAAGCAGTTGTGAGTGGCTTACTGAGCCAGCTGTAACGATGTGCCAGATCTACCTCGCACAGGACCCCACATGTGGATGTGCACCAAGGGAGTCATGAGTCTGCCTCATGGCTCCAGCCCACAGCCCTCACCTGGGCTGACACAGCTAGGGCTGGACCTGCCAGTGCATTGGAGATGGACATCCAGCGTCTGCCAGGAGCCTCAAGGCTGAGCCAAGTTTATCAGGGGAAGCTGGCTCAGAGCAGGCATGAAAGGCTCTCATGCTGCCAGCCCTCACACCTGACCTGCAAACTCCTCCTGTCCTCTGATCCCTTTTTGTTAAACACATGACCACTCTGAAATGCTTTTTTATAAATGTATATATGTATATAAACATCAGAACATCAAAAACCCACTATGTCTTTGCCTGAGCATTTTGACCTGAAAACTTGTTGGTTCACTCTTGCACAATGTAATGGGGCAGTTCTGGCTCTCCTGCAGCCAAGTCGTGCTCTGGTTACCACTGGTGTAAGGTCTGGATTGATTCTGCTGCCGTCAACAGGGTTGTCGTGAGTATGCGTGGACTGCTTAGCCTGGCCCTGATACCTTTCAATCATAAAAAACATGGAGTCTAGGATACTGCAGACCTGGTATCTTCTAGTGCAATGGGCACAGAATAAGCATGGCCTGTTGGTCAACACTACCACAGCACCATGGACTGGCCAAGCTGCTATCACCTCCCCCCCCCTCCCCCCCCCCCCCCCCCCGCAGAGCAATTCCTTCCCTTATTGAAATAATGACCCAACATGAAGTTTCCAGTCACCAATTTTGACTCTTCCCAGTCCTAAGGTTAAAAAATGTGGTTGCAGGAAATCCATCCTGCTGTGAAGCAGCTACGATTCTGGCTGGCACTGGGAAACAGTTATGGGAAACTAGCTACATAATTTCACACAGGAGAGAGGTTTGGTGCCCTGGTGTTTCAGAGATGCTGAAAGTCTGTTGCTCTTCATTAACTCTAGACTGTAAGTGAACTGACCTCACACGGCAATCCTCAGGCAGCCCATGATTTTTAATCACCATATCAACTGATTAAAAAAAGAACTGCCTGAAGCCAGCCTGGTATTAATCTTTGATTACATCTTCATAATTCAGAACTGATAATTCAAATCACTTAGAAAAAGCAATTGCTCCTTGGAGTACTGGGAATAGACCTTGAATTTTTCCCTCACTGTGGCTCCTCAGATGCTCTGAAAGACACTCTTCATTTCGCATGTTGTCTCATTTAAACTTCCTTAGGTTTGCAAGGAAACAGCAAGCAGGAGTTGATACTTCCCTGCCATTTAGTCATTCCTTCGGAGAAGACTTGGGAATATATGTATTTTCTTTTTTTCTGCTTTACAAAACTGCATTAGCAAATATGGAGACACAGTGCAAAATGTGTCTATATATCTCCTCTCCCTATTTAGAGTCTCTGAATGGATTCAGATCCCAAGTCCACAAAACATCAGTTTTTGACTCTCCTGTTTCTCTGGGATTACTCAAGCTCTGAGTATCAAAGTGCTTGTGGCTACACTTGACTTGGAATAGCAGACAAGTACATGTTTGCTGAGCCTGGACTCCATCTGTCCTGCTCATCCATCTTTCTACTGCTCTTACAACATCATCCTAGCTCCAAGGAATAATGTATTATAGCAGAATCAGTCAACACAAATGAGGATCAAGGGCTAAAAGCTCTCGATCTCAAAACTGATGGTAAAAGGAAACTAAGCATTGTCATGGCTATCATCTGAGTGAAGGCACAGGGAGATGCAGAAAGTTAGCCAGCAACTAGTTAAAAAAGTCTGATGTCCATGCTCAGGCTAGAACTTGGGGTTTCTGCTGTGGGATGTGAACAGCCACCTCAGTTCTTAGACAACCTAACTTTTGGACCCTTCCTCTGAAACTCTTTTCCCTTTCTCTAAAATTCTTCTTTCCCCTTTCTCTGAAATTTTTCTCTCCACTTACCCCTCTGAGGAAAGGACATAAAATCATGCATGCCACCTCAGAGGAACATCTTTTAATTTATTTCAGGCTAGCCATAAGGTAATCAGAACAGTGCAGTCTGGATCATGCTAGGTACAAGACAGGCTTCGTGCTTCCATCTCTGTCTCGGCTCGTCACCCATTCACAGCCACACTGTGACAGCTCACAGCACTCGGTACCTCCTGTTTTGTGCCTGCCTGGGGAATGTACTCTTGAAAGCTCTTTAGACTCTTGTTCTTTCAACTTGCAAAGCTTTTGACTTCAGCATTATCCTGCAGCAAGCAATTCCACAAGTTGGATATGCTCTATATAATAATAAACAGATTTTATATATTGGCTCTGTGTTGACTTTTAGTTACATATGACAAAGCAGTAGGTAAAGTGTCTTTTTTCCCCTGTTTTTCACCACGTGTCACTTGTAACGGCCTGTGGTGCTTCTCTTGAAAACTGCACAGTCTATGCAATAGTGTTTACTGCCTCCAGTAACTTTCATCGCTTGTTTCTCCTCCTCATGCTGTCTTTTACGAAGATGAGGGCTGAAGTGTGGGTGACCTGTCCCAACCAGAGTGGTGCTACCACCCCTCTGTCCTCGGCACGGCATTTGCGTGGTGAACAGCCACTGTGCCGACCGCAGAGCTGCCTGCGGCTCATCCCTGACATGTTACAGATCACTGAGAGCCCAGCAAAGTGCTCAGGAGCATGTCTCAATAGTTCTGTTTTCGGGGGACCATTGCCATGTCCTTCCTAGTAGTGCCTTTAATTTGCCACTGTTCTGCCCAACCACCTGGCTCTGTGAAATATCCCAGAGTTATTCCAGCCTTGGCAAAGCAAAACAATGGGCTTAATACAAGTGCTGAGAAGAACAAAGGAGCCCAAATCTGCTCCTGTCTGAAGGTCTTGAAACAGCAGTTTAAAAATGCTCTTGCCCTGCTCTATATATTTGAAAATCTTGAGGCACTTACATTGCTTCTCTCCACTGGTCTCTGAGCACGTCTTAAATCACTGCTAATATGATATATCTTCACAACTCCCCTGCAAGATAAGGGTGATACCATCATCCTCATTTTATAGATGTAAAGCCAGAGCACAAGGAGAGAGTACTGTTGCCTAATCACTTTTATTAGTGAGTTTACCTCTGGCCATGACTGCTTATGTCTCAGTCAGTTCTGTGGGTTCAGTGCCTCTGAACTGCTACTCTTACATGAAGGCCCATGAAGGCTGTAAATTGCCACAGAAGCAGGACTCCAAGAAGGTTGGCTGGTTGCATTACTACTGTTCTTGCTATAAAGTAAGTGCAGCTGCAGAGACCCTGAACATACAGGAACTGTACACTAATCTAAAGTAGCATGTTGAAAATCAGACATTGGTCCCCTTTAATCACGAGTAACTTCATTACTGCTGGTGAGAACAGGTTGTACATCCCATGGAGACAACTTTCATCCTCTACTCTGAGTCCTCTAGTTAATGCTGGAGAGCACTTCTTACTGCTGCATTCGATTGTTTACTAACTTGTTCCCCAGCAGGGAAATTTCATGCTACAGTTAAATACTTCTAATGCTTATTTTATGAAAATATATGCACTAATTTTCAGAAAATATGCTTCAAAATCCACTTACTATATTATAGGATGAAACTCTGAAAACTCATCAAAAATCTCTTCTTATATTTACATCTTGGTGGCATAGCTTTACATTCAGGCTAAGCCTGCCCATCCCTCCTCACTCCTCAGCCTTGTCATTTCTGGTGCTGAATCTTAGCAGCTGTGCCTGGCCCATGCTCCCATGCCACATCCATAAAAAATAAATCAGGATCCTGAGCTGCTGTGTTCCAGCCATGTATTCGGCACACTGGATCACCTTTCTGCCTTAGAAAGAATCAGCAAAAACCCAAATCTGCCCAAAATGAAGACAATTCTTGCATCCCTTCTGTGCAGCTGCCACCTGGCCACTGCTCTCCTGATGGAGATGCCTCATCTCCATGGGTGGTGCTCACTGCCCACAGACCTCTGCAGGTGTAACATGCATGAGGTGGCTTCAGAGGTAGAGTCAAGATTCGTGTCGCATTCACACTGTGAATAATAAAACCTCAAGCGCTACTGAGCCCTACAGGGTGGTAGATGGACTGTGCTCACATGATAGTCCACCAAATCTTCTCCTTTTCCTTCTTTTTTTTCTTCTCTTTCTCTTCTCTTCTATCTGCTGGTGTACGAAACCTGCTGGGGAATGTTGGCCCCAAGCCAGCAGGAACAGAGAGCAGCTGAAAACTGCTTGGCCGATTTTGCTGTAGAGAGCCGTAGGCAAGTTTTACGCTGACAATTAACAAAGTGTCATTTCTTGCTTTAAAAGGCTGAAGAAGAGCGGTGGTAGGGAAAGCAGGGTTCTGCAGTGCAGATTTCCTCACAATCCCAACTTTATAGAAAGGGAAGATAGATCAATCTTGAGTTCTCTTAATACAGGACAGAAAGCCAAAATTCAGTCATCAAACGGCACGGCAGGTGCTAAGAGCCACCCAGACTGACAGGGTCTCCTGTAGTATAAACAAGTAAACTGTTTGATTTCAAGCTCCAGCTATTTTGCTCAGATACTCCTTGTTTACTAAGTTCTGAATGGCACTCAGCATTTACAGATGTAAAGCCCCTGACTGGGAAAGTCATTAAAATTGGCGGGAAGATTGGGTAAAATCTGAGAAAATCCACAGGGGAGCCCAGCTAATTAATTATGGTTTTGTAATGCACCTAAGAGAACAATGTGTAGAGCTCTGAGCTGTTTAAAGGGGCTGTTTAAAAGCAAATTAAGGCAGAATATCTACTGTAAATGTACAATTGAGCTGTATGCTAAAGACACAAGCAAACTTGTTTACTCTGCTCCTGAGCCCTCTTGAGCACGGTAGGCTTGAATATTTGAACACAAATGTCACTGAGTTAGGAGAGACTGTGAGAAAAAAAGCAGACAGAGGAGGAAAGAAAATATCCACTAGGAAAAAAAAAGAAAAAAAAAAAAAAGCAGTGAAATACTGCAGCAAAGAACGAAAAACAAATAGAGGCAAAAAAAGGAAAAACAAAACAATGTGGAGAGAACTGAGTGCACTCAGCACCCTCTACAAAATGGGTAGCTTTGCCACCAGCACATTATTTGTTAGGCCTAATTATAACATGCTTAAAGAGAGGCTGCTGGCAGAGTGGCTGCCCAGCAGATTGGGGCTCCCGGTTCTGAGGTAGGCTGGCCAGGCTGGGGCAAGCATCTGCAGCCCCAGCGATGCCAGAAAATCTGCATCTGCTACCCTGAGACCATCTGCCTCGTGTCCAGTGAGGGCTCAGCAACATCCTGTCTCAGATTTGAGGAAAACGGCTCAACTCTGGCGAGCAACAAGCCTTCGGAGAATCTCTGGCTACCTCCATGCACAGCCCTAATTCAATGTTTCTCCTTGCTGAACCATCCTAGTGAAGGAAGTATCTGCCTCCCATCTGATCCCTTCTGTCTGCAGGGGCATCTTTTTTCTATATGCACAAGATTTTGTCCTGAGTCAAAAAGTGTGTTTGGTGTAGGCCACAAACCCTTGGCTCCCAGTGCTCGGTTGTTCCCTGTTGCTGAGAGCTTGATTCCAGGAGTGAATGAGACTTTTTCATTGCACTGTAACTAGAAACCTTTGACTACTCTCATTATTTCAGGAGGGGAAAAAATACAGCTGCTTCTGCTGATAACCCCATTGTAATTTGGCGCAATTGGCTAAAACTCCCCAAAAGGTTATGGCACTTGATGCAAGACAGGTGAAGTTGGCTCTTGGAAAAGCACATGTTGGTATGAGTTTGTAGCGCCTGTGCTTTTTGACCCACTCCATGAGCAGGTGACACAGGGCCTGCAGGACATCAGGAATGTCAGAGCTGATGTATGTGCACTCCTGAGTGGGATTCAGATGACAGTAAGTGAAGAGAGAAACTATTATGTAACTTAGAAGATCATATTATACAATAATTCAAACACACACTAAAAACGATGTATCCCAGCCAACTGCTTCAGTGTGAAAGATGAGATTCATAAGATTAGTGAGGCCTGCTATCTGCCAAATCTTGCTGAGCATTACACCATGCCATGGAGTTGTGCTAACCCCATGCATTAGTATGACTCAGCTTAGTGGGAGAGGTAGGGCAGGGCTAGGCAAACTGTACTATCAGCATCTGCTCAGAATTTGAGCTATATTTACAACACTAGGGCTGATAAAATGTCTGTTGTGTTTGATTAACACCAAACATTGCAATACGTGGGATACTAGAAAGGGACTGGATTGGCAACTAAATTGTTTAATTAAGATCAAATTACCAGAGGGCTAGATCTGGTTCTCAAGATGTAACACGGAGATTACTAGCAAGAACGGCATTTTACTGTAAAAACAGCAGCCACCACCAGGTCCAACACGTTGCAGCTGTCAAGAGAAACTCAGCCTTTCAAACGCCAAGCTCGGCCCATCACCACCCACTGCCTCTCCAAACTTGCCCAGAGAGAGACACAGGGCAAGGCGAAGGGCCTGAGGCCAAGATGAGGGGCAGTCTCTGCCAGCCACAAGGCCCTTCAGCAAGTTGAGTGCACACTGTGCTTCCCTCTTTTGTTCCTGAGAAGGTGTGAGCCCCCACCACTAAAATCCCTTCCCCACACTGAAAGGTTAAGTAGCCTTCTTCTGAGACAGCAAGACTTCTGGCATCTCTCTCCGCTGCTTGGAAACCTATATTGCTCAGATTTAGGAGTATATTTACTTTCGCAATGTGTTTCTCTCTGTCAAGCGTGATTGAAGGTGGCCAATGGTTAGAGGAGTTACAAGGGAAGGTGAGGCAGAGGCATGTCCACGGGATTGTTTGAGCTTTATTTTCACAGGGAACCAGGCTGAGATCCACCCACTGATGAAATCTCTCTTGCTTCTGTTTATCTGGTGAGTCTCAGCTTCCCGGTGCTCCAGTTTCACCTAGTGCAAAATCTTCCCGTGACCGTGTGTTACCCTTGTATTTCCCTCACGGAGACAATTGCACATAAAGCCAGAGCATTTCAAAAGACAGGTTGAAAGTGAGGGAATCAAACTCTCCCTGGTTTTGTCCACAAGTAAGTGGCCCTGCAACTCCGATTAGAGCTAGTGTTAGCAGCTGAGTGTGCTTGGACACATGGGTTATGGCAGCGTTTCTTAACAAACTGTTGGCTCTTTCAAGAGTAGAGTTTCTTCGTTGTGGCTCAGTGCTCAGGAGAGAGTGAAGAAAGAGAAGTGTGTTGGTCTAATGCTGAAACAACTAATTTATGTACTTACGCTGTGACTTAAGAAAGTTCTGCTCTAAGTGAGTTTATTAAGTGGAGTCAGGATGTCTGACAGCTAGCAGAACTTCTGCAAATAAGACAAGGCTGCTGGTAGTAAAAAGTAGGAATCCAGTTAAAAAATAGCTCCTCCAGTTACAAGACTGCTTGAAATATTGTACTTTGGAAATGTTTGTGTTTTAAGCTGTTTTAGTGTACAGTATAAGTCATTGTTTTTTTTTTTTTTTCTCGATTTTGTTGCTAAACCTATGAGGAGAAATGTTTTTCTCCTTTTGCTGGACAGCAGCCATGAGTTAATAATGACTGACTATGTTTCAAAAGTGCGTGTGTATTTTAATCTGCATCAAAAGCTGTGTTTATCTTCTTTCTGGGAGCTAAAGGAAGTTCTAGCACGCGTGTTGCTGGTGAAGCACGAACTCTTTGGCGGGCTGAGGACCAGGCGGGCGTTTCTCGCCTAGGTGAGCTGGTATCAGGGCAGCTTTGTTCTGCTTTGGGTTTTGCGACCTCAGTTCACCACTTGAATTAACCTCATCCTGTTTAGGGAGCTTCTGCCTTTCACCATTGCTCAGCTCTGTGCCTTGTTCCTCCAACCTGACGTGGGACCCACTGTTTTTGATACTCAAACTCGGTGCTCCGACCTGGCGCTGCCTCGTGGCCCTGGCATGGTCAGCTGCAATCATGCTCCTGTGCAGGAAGCGAAGTGATCCTGGTAGAGGAGATAGCTGACACATAGAGGGGATAGGTGACATATTGAGGGATAAGCCATTGTTCTACAGCTCTTCCCAACCGGCATTCTAGGTCAGTACATTATTTTAACGACTAATTCCTCGGCTTTATGAATTTATTGTACTTGAGTCTGCAGCAGTTATGTTGGTTCCTGCACGGAGACAATTTCCTTCGTGCCCTTATCCAGGTGAAACTGAGGCAGAGAAGGAGGATCATGTAGAGGCTCAAGTGTTAATGTAGGATTTGGGAGGCCTTGGTTTAATTCCTTCCACAGATTTCCTCGGGCAAACCACAAAGTGTCCCATTCCTCCCATTTCCAAAATGAATGTGGAAATTTCATCCATTGCCTGCTGGTGCAGTGAGCAAAACACTCATGAAAAAGCTAAGGTAATGGAGCTACCTGAGTACCTCTGAGAGAGATCCAGGCAGATGTGTGGGGGGAGATTAAGTTCCTGATTGTGATCTTCTATACACCAATACAAATCGAGAGTAACTCCTCCAAAACGAGTAGAAACAGTAACTGAGCTGCCCGTGATATACAGTGATAAGGCCCCATAATGAAGTTTCTTGATTCTCAGTAGCCTACTTTAAGGACCAGACTATTTTTCCTAATTCCCTTCTGTTCAATTAGACCAGCCATTTTTGCTGGTGAGCAGACAAGCAGAAATACACAACTCAGCTCTTCCACGGCTATTCCTTCTATTCTAACTCTCCAATCAATAGTTCAGGCTCCCTAGGGAAGGCAGTTATAACAATGGCATCTTCACGACTGCTCTGCAAGTGTCACTTGTGCAAAATGTGCTGTTAAAAATGGGTAATTCTTTAAGGACAAATAAACAAAAAAAAATCCAAAACTTTCAAAAAATTTTGAGCTAACCTTGGCATTAAAAGTGAAATGAAATAATCATTTTTTTGGCTACTTCAGCTTCACAGTAATTCTCTGTCTGGGTGGAACAGGATAATCTCTGAATGCCACGCCCAATTCCAGTATTTCTGCTAATGTCTGTACACTTTGCTTCTGTAACCTGAACTAGCATGTTCCCAGCTAACTCAGGTATTTATGCATGGCACTTCATGGAATAAACACAGTACAGTTGCCCCTAGGCCAAGGTTCAGTCTGATTACAGTCATTTCTACCTACTGAAATAATTTCTCTTTTCTTCCATTTCAGCTGTGCTCAGGTCCTGTTGGAGTTGATGCTATGAACAACTGGTGGATAGAATAGAAGATAAAGATGCAGTGGAAGAAAAGAGGTTAAAACGATGCCCCTAGGATCCCATGGAAATATATGATAGAAAAGAGATGAGCGTGTATAGGTGAAATGAAGCAGGATCAGGATGTTTGAAGGAGTCTTTGAAACTGAGTAAGTGTGAAGGCAGTCCAGAGAGAGCTTGAGCAGTAGACTGAAGAGATGCAAGGGCATTCAAGGATATGGCCAGGGGTTCAACCTTCCAGTGATATTAGCAACAAAAAATAGCTTAAGAGGAGGAAAAAATGGATTGCACAGCACTCTGGCATCTCCTGCTAGTGTAAGAAGGTGAATTTGAACCAATTACTTCATCTGGAAGTTCATCAGTGTAGAGACCATATTTTTGTCCTGTGTTGCTTGAAAACTAATGAGAATCAGGGATGTGGGCAGGACTACACCGACAGTCATACAGCACAGGCACATTTAAGAAAATCCTGGACAAGGTAAGTTATCATGCATCACTCCTGCATGTGCAGTGTTCCCTAAAGTGGCTCAACTGATTTCATCCTCCATCTGCAATGATCTTGGAGGAGCTTTTCTGGGTGTTCCCTGGGGACCAGGAGAAGAAGGGTGAGACAAAAGGTGCTTGGTCTGGGAACAACTACATTACACAGATATTCAGTGCCAGGAGATGTCAGCTAGTAAGACCAAGCTAGCTTGATCTGCTTCACTCTGCACAGGTGAAGTTTTGAAGACCACAGCACCCAAAGAACCTGAGGTGTGGTCTTGGTAACTATAGAGGTTTCTAAGGTCCATGTGGCCTTCAGTATCCCTGTACATGAAGGCACCAAAGCCAGAGAAAATCCTTTACATTTACAGACTTGCCTTTCCCTGCCCCACCTGGGAAAGATGTAGGTTGAAACTCCATGATACCATCCACTGGATATATGTACTAAGATTGACCCTTCAGTTTGGACTAGATGATATCACAGAAGGCTTGCTGGGCGTACCAGAGGTTGCTCTTTCAGAGGGGTATACACATAACCATTACCTTCAGTGAAGCCAGGCAGAAACCTGGATGGCTGTATTTCTCCTTGCTATGCTTCCTACAGCCTGGTCAGTGGTCCTTTGAGCTGGGTGAGCAGAGCATCACGTAGAGTGGTTTCCAGCCCGTGCCATTGGGTCATTCTGAACAAACAAACACAGCCCTTGAGGGTCATTGTGGACAGCATGGCACCAGCCTTGAGCTCTGGGGCTTGGTGTGGAGATGTATTGTGGTCTGACTTAGGAGAGAAACGACGGTAATGGCCTTCAGTTGGTCTTTAGCGGACAGCAGCTTGCATCATAAAAAAATACCACAAATATTCTCTTACAGCCTGGCAAAAAAGGACAAGCTGTTGTTTGTGCAGGAGCTGGGATTTTGTTGAAATGAAAATTGAAATATCTCTCAGAGTGTGATGATGGTTCACAGTACCCGAAAGTTGTAATTACATTGTGTGTAGTTCTGTAAGCGCTGTGATTTTGATGTTTTTTTGTATCCTCCATCTTTCCATTTCTAAGCAGTTGCCATTTTACAGGGTAAAGTTGAAGAAATACATATGCACTGAACAGTATGCTGTTCTCATCAAGTTTTGGCTTTACATTTGGATTGATTATGATAGAGGTGCCCTTTGGTCTCTGAGGGAAAAATAGATGTGCTTGTCTAAGCTGCCAAAAGGCTCAGTTCATCTGTGATATAACTCCAAGGGAAAAAAAAAAACAATGGACTTGTAATATTGCTGGATTTGACTCAGACTTTCAGTATTCAGTGTTAGTTTTTCAAAAAAAAAAAATAACATTGATTCAGAGTATCCACTGCAGAGCCAAAAGCTAAACCACATAGTGGGGGAGGGCAATGGGAAAGGTAGAAGCATTTTGCAAATGGAAGACTGTGTGCATTATTCAGGCTTTAACATTGCTTGCATTCATGGAGCAATGCCCTTCAGTTTGGGAAAGCATCACAAGCACAGCTCCTGTCTGGCAGGATGAATGAAAGGCATCTTACAGAATCTGTATGTGAGACCATTAGCTTGACGTCCGAGACACTGCAAAAGCTCCTCTGATAAACCACACCTCTGGAAGGAGACTGGTATCCTTACATCACTGACACAGGCAAAGCCCTCAAACTTGGGCAAATAAGGCCTTGTCTATGGGCTGCTTTCCTTGCCAGTAATTTCCATGGTTGCTACCCAAGGGAGGCAAATGCAGGGAATATCATGCAAAAAAAGAATGACTCTGTCTTACCATTTAAAAGGTAATTTCATGAGTTTGGGTGTGGGTTTTGCTGCGCTAACAGAAACAAAATCCTAGTCATTATATTGCAGTTCTCATCAGTACCTCTTTGACTGTTTCCACAGTGGAGAGCTGTATTGTGGACCTCATTTTCTGGAAGAGTATACTAAGGCACAGAGGGAAAGGCAACTCAGTCAAAGCTATGAAGCAGACCAGGGGGAGAGTCAGGATTAAAACCAGGTCTCTGGATTCATAGTCTGTCATCTTACCCGGGAACATAGCCTCTCCTAAGGATCTTTTTAGACATCTAAAGATAGAACAAAATTAATCAACATAGTGTTTAGATCCCAACGACCACCTGCAACCTTCTTAAACCTAAGTCCAATGCTGTTCTGAAGGAAAACTGTGGAAAGTCATCCATATCGTGAAAACTTGAAGAGTCACAGTGCATGCACTCGCGTACCTAGACAATTGCCATAAATCTGACTGATATTGGCTTGCTGGTGCACGAGTAGCCGTTTTCAACCTGGTTGTTTTAGCTACCAGCTTCATCTGTTCTAAACATTTATATACAGAAACTGTTCCTGGTCTTAGATTGTATTACCCTGTGGGTTTATTTTTGCATCTTAAAATCTCTTTCTGAAGCATTTTAGATCAGTAGCCCTTCAAAACACAGACGTGCCAAGTCCATCTTCAGATAAGCCTCATCCCTTTTAGAGCAATTGTGTGGGTGTTTTTGGAAATGGTCCAAAGCAAATCCCAACTGAATTGCATAACTCTGATGTAAAGCAAAAATATAAGGGGTGGAAGAGTTTGTGGCATTTGGGTAAAGGAGAGGAGGATGAAAAGTGAGAGAAAGCATGTTAAGCATAAATATGGTGCAGTCAGAAGTCAAATGAGAGGCTATACTGAATGTTGTGCATGAAAAAAGGAATGTTTCTTTTACGCTAAAACAGTTCTGAAAGTTCATGTTCCCCCACTCTTACAGGATCATAGGATAATTCAAGTTGGAAAGAACATCATTAGGTCTCTAATCCAAGGCAGGGTCAGCTATGAGGTACTTCATCCTGCTCTCTCCTTCCTACACCTTCATGACCAGTCTTTGAATGACACTGTATTAACAGCCTCCCCACCACAACGTTTTGAACAGGGAAGAGGAGGGAAATGAAGAGGTAGGCTTTAATATTAGAGGGTGAATAATTCACATCAGTGTTCAATGACTAAAATGACTCACTGGCGTATTTTTCCTTTGAAAGAAAGGACTAAGGAAAATAAGAAACTATTCTTTTGGCTGAAACTGTTAAAAAATCTGTGCCAATTGTATCTAACAGATATATCACCAGTTTAATTCTGATAAGGTGTTCTCATGGGAGCTGTTGGAGCAGATGCTTGTCTGAGTGATCTAATACTTCTCCATTCACAACAACATTGCCCTTACAGGCTTGTCTCACCATACCCTTGGAGTTACCCAGACAAGCTGTGAACCAGAGGACAAATGACATTTCTTTCATTCATCCTGATAAGAGAGATCACAGACTCAAATCAAAATGCCAGGAAAGTTTGTATCTCCCCCCTGCCTGACTGCCTTGCATGTTCTTGCAGCTTAAATACACACCAAGATAATCTGAGAAATCCAAGATGGAAAGGAAAGCATGTGAGTTCCAGCTGGGCTAAGGGACACTAACAGATGTACGGTACAAATTATTTCTTAGCACCCTTGCTGTGATTTCTAATTCTGTCCAAGATTTCCAGGCCGGTATGAAGAGATAATTATTCACACAATCATGAGGATTCTGGGCCGAATATACAGGGACTGGAGTGCCTCTGTGTCCTGAACACATGTTGGTGTGATGATCTAAGCAGCATCTGGGTCAGTCAAACTGTAACTTTGAAAGTATTCACACACACCCTTACGTTACCTATTTTTTTTCAAAAGTGATTGGATGGTAGTTTTAAAGTCCTTGAAAAGATGTGATACAAGGAGGAAACTTTGTACTTCCTGAAAATTGAGCTAACAGGGCAACAAAATGTCCTGGACTGGACATACAGACATCAGATTACATCAAATATCTGATCAATTAGGAGATCCTCTAGGGTTCATGAAGTGTTTGGACCGCTTTTGCAAGCAATACCTCGAAAACAGAAGAGACTTGAGGTATTAACTCACTTTGATGAGGAAGCTCTTAAGCTGGGATGGGAGTGGCAGGGTTCTCACAAAAATGCCCTTTTGGAAAAAAACTTACATAATAAAAAGGACTATTTTTGGAAAGACTGTCTTAGATCAGAATTTTAGAGGTATTTTAGTGACTTGAGTTGCCAGCACAGCCCTACATGATTTTGGAAAGTCCATGAAAAGTACCTAATTCATCAATTTCAGTGTAAATTAGATACCTAAGGGTGTATTTGCGCCTTTTAGGTGCCTAAATACCTTTAATAGCCTAACACTTGAAAATTAAGCTGTAAAGAAAAAAAAAATGAATTTCAAGTATGCAGTTGTTATTCTACTACCATACCAAGTATACCAGTCTGTATTCTGTGAAAGGTTGAAGTTGGGAAAAAAACCAGAGCTAATGAAATGTCAACAGTACTTGGAAAGCATTATAACTTGAATCTGCAAAATTAGGTAGCCATTAGGGAAAACATCTTGAAGCAGGGTTCCTCCTAGGAAACAAGTGCAGTTTTTCACTCTGGAAAACACAAACTATTCTTCGAAGAATTATCAAAAAATCAACAGGAGATAATGATACTGATGCAATTTCACATCAGCCAGTTAGCTATTGTTCCTGCCCTAAATAGAATGATTATTTCCATGTTATGCTTGTTGTCAGCTAATAATTGCAGCAACAGATGTCTAGAAATACGGCATGGCTCAGGTGGTTTCCTGGCAATGCGTTTTGGAGAGCTGTCAGCAGAGCATTTCTCCTGAAGGTACTAACATAACAATTAATTCACATCATTCTACACTGGATTGTTCCAGTGGTTTGGGTTTTTCTTTTTCCTTAGTGTTGCTGTTATGAGTAATTACTGTTTCTCTGATACTTGCCTAAGAACAATAACAGGAAGTACTTGGTTTCCTTCCTAAGAATGGAATCAATCCTACTCATCAGTAAGAGAGTGTGATTCCTTTCTCACGTTGACCAGAATCTCTGCACACTGTGCACCATCCAGGTATCGCTTCTTTGCATGCATAGTCAAACACAGTGGTCTTACACCACTCAGCTTTCAACACTTAACACCCAGTGCTGAGTGTCCTCAGTCCCGCTGCCCTCGTCAGCTGCCAGACAGGGACCGAATCCACCCTCGCATATGGACCCTGTGGCAAAGTTACTTCACCTCTCTGTGGCCCAGCTCTACACCTACGAAAGTGGAGGTGGTAACACTCCTCCGTGTACACTGGACAGAGACACTTCTCTGTGAGGTGCAATATCACTGAAAATGATGGGGGCCTTTCCTGGACTCCTGTAACACATTAACGCTCCTCATAGGAATTGAGGGAACTCAACACTCAAACAGCTTTCAGCAGGATCCTTCCCCTCTCTCTCGTCGATGCTCATAGTTACACATTTTCATGTAAACAGATGGAGAAATTAACAGCTCGTGAGTCAAAGTTTCCAAGCCACAGCATTCAAACCAGGATAGAACATCGTTGTTTAATTCTCTTTATAATGCTTCTTCAGTTATCTAAAGGAGGATATTTGTTACATTACCCTTTAATAGGAGATGTTAAGTCATTCCTTCAAGCCTGACCACATTCTCCTTTTGTAAAAGGAAATGGAAGAAATATGAAAATTTAAGTGCGAAGAGACCAGCAAATTTACATTTCTAGGCTTCTACTTTGGGTTCCTCTTTTGATGTTGATTTCCTTTCTGAAAGCTGAAAGGACTGGTTTGTCTTTAGTCTCTGGTACAGTTTTGCTTAAATTAGAGGTGATTTATTTTGAGGTTTTTGATGTGGCTTGTTTCCTATGACCAGGATTGAGTCCTCAAAAATTCATTTTCTTCAGATATTTGACTCAATATTCAAAGGCCTTTCTGTTAAAAAGTGAGAAATGACAGAGATGGAAGAGGGGTAGTTTTTTCATACCACTCCTCATGTCATTATCCTCCCTCCCTACCTTTCAACCCTTTAGAAAACGGCACTTGCTTGTTGTTTTCTTGCCAAGACTGTTGCTCATTCCTGTCACTCATTGCTTAATATTTTATGAATACCAGGAAAAGTACTGAGGACCTCGCATAGGCAAGCCTCCCGTTGAGACCGATGGAAATGTTACCTGAGTAAGGTTCTAAGAGCTTGGCCCTCTGCTAGTAACTCAAAGGAAAGGAAAGGAAAAAATCACTGAGAAACCAAAATGCTCTGTGTTCTTACTTAAAAAAGGGGGGACAGGACGTGGAGAAAGGTTGAGGTAGGGGTTTTGAGTGGGGGTTATATTTAGAAAAAAACCCTAAGTTTGGAGTTCCTGCCAACGTGAGCACATGGAGTTTCAATTTGTGGTTTCTCTTTATGCAGTGCATTTTGAAGCTGGAATTTAAAACAAAATATACATCTCTGTGTCTGAATGTGTACATAACAATTTGTCATTTCTTGGCGGGAATTTGAAACTATTTTTAGTGTCCAGAAATAGTCTTCTCTCCCTTTCCTTTACCTCCCTCCCCCAATCCCGCTTCCAAATTACTCCTTAATCAACCCTATAGGATTGTTAAGACTTTCCAAATTCTTGAAGTAAGGAAAATAGTGACAGGAAATTAATAATTATTAAGGAATGGGTATATTTTCATTTTCTGGCCCCTTTGGAGTTAAATGTTGAATTAGAACCATTTGTCAAAAAAATGAATAGAACAGTTACCTGCAGATTAATTTTAACAAATTCCATTCAGGAACAATACTCTTTAAAAAAATACCATTAAGGAAAATTAGGAAATCCTCCTAAAGCCAGAGCACTTGTGTTTTATACCGATATTTTGATGAGAATAAAATCCCTCTCATAGAAGAGGTCTGGCAGTAGATTTGGTGTGTTGTCCTTCAAAATCAGAGGTTTTGATACTGGTGACACCAATGTGAGATTCTTTGACCATCCCTAGCTACACAGCAGTGCTGAACCCCAGCCATGGGAGAGTCATCAGATGTCTGAAGCAGATTGTCTAGCAATGGCTTTGGGATCTCTTCAAGATAACCAGCATCCTTTCCTGACCCACCTTTGATTCTCAGCTTGCAGCAAAGGTTGTCTCTGAGCTCAGGCCAGGGCTTGCTTGGCAGGTGAGCTGGAATAGATGATCTCCAGAGGTCCCTTCTAACCTCAACCATTCTGTGATTCTGTGAAGGCAGCCACAGCCTGCCAGGCCATCACCTATCCATTCCCCTTCCATGCCATAATCAGCAAAGGGTCTGAGCTAAGCTGTCTTTCTGTTCCAGCTATGAAACCTGGGCATTTCCTGAGCTTTACTGTGGTATGATCTACTGAGTCCTGGTGTCTGGGAACATACTAAGGGTGATACTGAGTCAGACAATGATCCCCCTTGCCCAGTGTCCTTTCATTCTGGTAGTGTTTAACTCTGGACACCTAGGGAAGAGTGTAAAGACAAAAAAAAAAAAAAAAAAAAAAAGTGTATCATCATGTCCCCCTGCACATCCCTCAAATTCTAGGAGTTTGTGGCCCGTGGATTTCCTGAGCCAGAGGCTAATGGCAGGTTAATACCTGCTGGATTTTTTCCCTGTGATGTGAGCTAAACACTTTTTAAAGCTTTGTAGACTTTCACAATGCTGCCATCACTTTCTGTGGCAGAGTTCTACAGCTTAACACAATGTTGTGGTTTTTCGTTGTTTCAAGTCTGCTACCTACTAATTTCAGTGCTACACCTTTAGCTCTTGTACTGGAAAAAGATAGTGAGCTGTCATTTCCTAATTGCCTTCTCCACATCTCTCTCCACTTATATTATCCCCTGAGCATTTATTTTCGGAGCTGAAGTGTCCCATTCTGTTCACTCAGTTCTTGTGTGGGTGCCGTTCTCTTCCTGTGGTCATTCTTGGAAGCCTTCTCTGCACCTTTTCTAGTTCTATTTCAGGTTAGACAACATTTTTAGATACCTATAATTAATATTAGTACTGATTCTTGGATCATAATACCTTCTTCACTTCTTTGCTGCCTTTGTTTCAGACCTGAATAGGGCCTGGGTGCTCAATATCATGTTTAATTTTTTCTGACTGTTCTAGCTCACCTAACTGAAGACATCATATCCTTCTACAGGTCTTATTTGTATGACATCCATTGACTGGCATCTACAGAAGAAGTAAGTTTTGTTATACGATTTTTAAGACAGAGAAAATAGAACTATATGCAGGATTCAAGATGTGTCTGTACCAGTTTTATATAGTAGTAAAAGGCTGTCTTCTTTTTGTCCTCTATTCCTCTCCAAATTGTTAGTAAATTCAAAAAAGTTGCTTTTCTTGACTGCTACTGAGCACCCAGCTGCTTTTTATAGAGCTACATACTGTCATTCCAAGATCTCTTTCCTAAAGGGCAACATCTAAGAGAATGTCTGAAGAGTATCATTATGCACATTAATTGAGTACCATTTTTTTTCTTAGGTGGATTACCTCTGATTTATCAATGTTGAATTCCATCTGGCATTTTTTTCATCAGCATTGTGGAGCTGATTTATTGCCTCTGCAAATATTCATAGTGAGCTTTCATTTTTATCTTGAGTGATTCTGTGTAGCTTGATGAGCAATCTTTATTATTTCACTAGGCATCCAGGTCATCTCTGTATGTGTTGCATAGCACAAGCACCACAAAAGATTCTTTTGAAAGTCCACTGGTGAACTCCCTCTGTTCAGGAACTGGTCATTATTTCCTACTCTTTGTTTCCTATCTTTTAGCCTGGCATGTTTCCATATTAGGGTCTTGCTTCTTATCTCATGGCAGTTGCTTTAACAGGCTTTTGTGAAGGACTTTGTTGACTGCATTTAGGAAATCCAAGTAGACTCTGTCAATCAGCTCTCCCTTGTCTGCACGCTCACTGGCTCCTTCAAAGAACACTGGTGGACTTGTCTTCCTGTCACAAAAGCTGGATTGATTATTCCACCCAAAATGTTATTTATTCTTGTGCCCTATAATCCTATTCTTTATTTTAATTTCTACCATTTTGCTTGGCACAAATTTCATACTTGTTCTGTATCCATTTGGAGGATTTTATTGAAAATTGGCATAATCTTTGCAACTTTCTGCTTCCTTAATTCAAAGGCAGGTTTAAATGAGAGATCGCACACGACAGTGTGTGATCCAGTACTTCAAATTTGCCCTTCTTTAGAACACCTTGAGGAATGCCATGCCATGCTGCCAAACTATTGCAGTTTATTTTTTCTTGATTTATTCTATTTTTGATAAATGAAGATGAGATAGGTACCCCAAAATATATGTTAAGGCCTCCATGCTGAATAAAAATGTTAAAAAATAAGTTATTTCTCCTTTATGCTGTTACTTTTTTTCATTGCTCCTTTTGTACCTTCACTGTCTCAGTTCTCTCTGGGAGGCATTCATAATATAAATAGAAGTTATTATTGGATTTTCTGTCTTTTTCAGGTTTATCATCAAACCTTTTTAGATTTGTTTTCATATTTAATCTACTAGATTTTATTCTTTTCTGTTTTTCTCTTTTGAACATAGCTTCATCTGTTTTTGGAGGATGTCTTCTTTCTTTTAGCATCCTCTCTTATGCTGCTGGTTAGCTTTGCCATTTTCTATTTGGTTTGTTCTTTGGTCTCTATAGAGTCTTTTTTTTTTTTTTTTTTTTTTTTTTTTTTTTTTTGACATGTAATATGCATTTGATCTAAACCTACACTAAGAAGGAATCCTCATAATTCTTTCATCTTCAGATAATCAGTCTGGTAGTTGGTGCTTCATGCCTCAAATAAACTGGAGTAAGCATGTCCCTCACGTGTTGTCTGCTAGCCAAATCAGCTTTTGTAACTCTTTTTTTTTTTTTAAACATGTCAATCTATCTTCACATTGTTGCTGCTTTTATTTGAGTTCCTTCAACTGCTCAGCTACCTGTGAGGACTTGTATTCCTGATTAATCTTATGTTGACATTCAGCTCTGCTTCTGACAAATCCTCTGAAATCCATGTACAGTCCCAGCAGGTTTGAATAGATGTTGTTCAGAGGCGTCAGTCACCAGGATGGCTCAGGTCCATGCACTCCTCTTTGTGCCTCTGGACAGCACCACTCCGCCACACTACCGTATAAATGAACCTGAAATAACATATGAAGCCATTCTGTCCCCAGATACTACAGCCGTAAAAAGAGGCATCTAGGCGAGTGCAATGTGGTTCAAGGTTGCTACTGAAAGGAGAGTTAGCAAGACTGTACCTGGTATAGAAACAGTTAATTTCATCACTCTGTACCTCTGCTTTCCTTGATTCCCCTTTTGCATCCCTCTCAAGGAATTTAAATTGTATCTTAGAAGGTGGAACAATTTCAACAGGAGGGATTGAGAGGGAGAGGCTTGGAGGGGGTGGGGAAGGTTCTCACCCAATAAATATGTGAACTAAGTTTAAGATGTAGATCTGAATGAGGAAGACTAAAAGCCTGGATCTCTACCATTGCAAGTGAGGTCTCTGACCACTCCTGTGCTATTGGCAATGCTGGGACATGATGGGGAGATCAGGGCTGGTCTCTTCACTTGATCAGAAATTCCATCCCAGCCCCCAGGAAAGTGTTGCTGGAGCTTACACTGGAAATATCATATCTGATGACCTGGTATTTTCAAATGGAAAAAAAAAAAATCTATGAAAAGCATCCTGGACATCAACCTTATGGCAAATGATTTAAGAAGGTGGACATATTTCTCAAGATCTTTGAACAAATAATCTATAAGATTTTTCAGTACAATTTACTCCTTAATGTCAGTGAACATTGTAGCTGTAAGTAGGATAAGTAAGAGACAACTATTGGCAACTCAGAGGATAGTAAATCCCTGCTATGTGATGAAATTCACCCTGAAATGTTCACAAACCTAGGTCAACAGGAGGCTAAATGGATTCATAGGGTTTGGCAAGTGAGATGGAAACTCTGAAGATTACTGATGGACTAACATCATAATATCAAGAAATGACTCTTTTGAGTATCCATGGAAAGTGAACAGCAAACTCCTGGAAAATAAACTTTAATATGAGGCAGTCATCTGTCCAAAAAATGGATTTATGTTTCTACTGAGGATTATTAAGTGTTTTAGGAGCACAAACTGTGATGTGAAAGTTTAGGTTCCTTCAACAGGTGTTAGCTGTGTTGGGTAAAGATACTCAGATCTGTTGTGTCGGATGAAGCATAGAAACAACAATATGTAAAATGATGCCCGTTAGGAGATACCAAGTTTGTCTCTATGGTATGAAAATAGAATTTTGTGGCTAAAAGTTTACTCTATTTCTTAGTGCAGTCAGAGAGTCATTTTGGAAAATATTCCTCCTCCATGATAGTTCTTCACCACCAGATCTGCTTTTGAAAAAATCTTTATTTTATACTAAGCCTCCTTGGCAGAAAGTGTAAAATTTCAATGCGTTTCTGCCTGAGAAAGGGCCACATCAACAATGGCTTTCAGGGAAAAAAACATTCATTACCCACCAGAAATGCACACCTGCAGTGGCAAACATCACCACCATGTGAATTCAGCATGTACGCGTTAGGGTCCAGACCTGAGGTGGAAGGATTCTCCTCTGTAAAGAAGAGCTGGCATTATGAGACAGACTCAAGATCCTCTAAGTTCATATACAAGGTCTTCCTCTCTGAAGAACAATGCTCATGTTTTCTTAAAGTTAGAAAAAAAACATTAACATATATTTGATGCCTTGACACCCAGGATTCAAGCTCCAAACCCTTAGTCTAGCAAACCGGCTTGCTCCAAAGCAATGTGACAGCAATAATTTATGGCTGATGGAGTGGGAGAGGATCTTCACGCCCAATACAATGTAGATACAACTTTATGCTGTGTCAATCTTGATATCACGACATTGCTTCCGTCATAAATATGTCTTAAAATCCTTGTTGGATCACTTCACTTTAGTGCTCATTTAAAATGAATATTACTTCACAATCTTTGAGGAACCACAGTGACAAAGCAAAAACCATAAAATTAAGTATAACTGAAGTGTTTGTTAAAACTGAGGCCAACCTGGCACACTCGCATTTTATTCAGCCCTGGTGCTGGAATAATTCTTTCCAGGAGAAAACCAAAAAAGTTTGAACCTCAAGAGGGAAAACAATTCAGTAGACTGAGGATATTTCAGACAGTACCAGAAGAAAAAACTCTACATGAAGGAAAGTTATTTCTATAGGGTTTCAGGGCTGTCATTTTCTATGATGAAATGTTATTCTTGTTCAATATGCCAAATTTCTCAATCTCTAGATGCCTAAAATCTAGCTTTTTCAGAGAAATAGATCTGATTTCTAAAGGCACTGAACATCTCCTGTTTAACTAAGAACTAGAACTGCTTTTGTGTAGGAACCAAAATCTAGGTGTCAGAATAGCTGTTTATAAATGAAGGCATATGTTCATAATTCTGTTGATTTCCTTGTTAGGGAGGAAAGTTATTTTTAATACCAGAGGGCCAAACAGTACAAAGTGAGTTTGTCCAAGTATTCAGCAAGACCACATCAGATCTCTAACAGGAAGGACCTAAAGAAAGGAATTAACAGAATCGGATGTGGTACTTTCTGACAGACAGCCAAACCCAAGAGGTCAAAATAAGAAGCCAATGCAAAAATAGACCCATGAGATTTATGCCTATATAGAAATGCATGCAATTTCCATTTCTGCTGCTGCACCCTGGATTAAGCCATTGCTGTGTGACAGTTTTTAAATCCCAAAGCCCTCGGCTCGAAGAACCACTCATTTTACCGTAAATTAGGCTAGGTTCAACATATGCACAAACAAAAGAGCAACACTTCTGGTGGAATCATCCCCTCTATTTTCCCCAAAAGTGACAGGGACCTGCATGAGCTTGCTTAGTGATGTCTGATCCAGGTCTTGCTTTGGAGCACTATATAGGTGAGGCCCTGTCCTCTCACAGGCAACCACCCCAACTAAGTCTTAGTGCACATTTCCCTCTCCCTTGGCCTGATTCTTCACCTTGCCCAGTTTAAGAAAGAGATGATATTCTTCAGTCTGGAAGGGATTTGTTTCCACTGCATAAGATGTACTGTAAGAAATGCATAGGATTACATTTCCTGCACACATGAGGCTTTGCTCATGCAGACCACACAACCACAGTGATAAGTACCTGCTTCCTGAAGTGGGCAAGCATATGTCTTGCAAGAACAGTGTAAGAACCCACACTTGAAAATTCAGCCTGAAAGTGCCGACTTATGCTGAAAAGAAATGCTACAGATTGCAGTGGGAAATTCGCTGTTTTGTCACAGCATCTCATGGTCTTAAATATTCAACTGGCAAATATTCAGCTGGCAAGTAAACCTCTCTTTCCCATCTGCCCCTTATTGCCTGGGTTGGGATGGTGCCTTGGAGTGAAGGCCCTTGTTTGGATGCCTCGTTTAATCTAATCCCCTTTTTTCCAGCTCAGGCATCTCCAGAAGTACATATTCTACAAATGGAAGATATTTAACAATGCTTTTGGTGAGGGATGATCCAGAAGAGTTTCCAGATCTGTGGGTAAGGTCTGCTTTGTCAAGGCCAACAACTTTCTGCATTTGTTTTCCTTAATGTCTTTTAGACATATTTAGTGAGCTGTTAGCATCAAATTCAGGTTCCAGTTCTGGACCTCACTGTCGCTAAAAACACCTCAGAGTGAGACCATTGCTGAACTCTCTTTCTTTGAAGGTGAGGGGGCAATTTCCAGAACCAAGCATTAATCCACATGAGGGCAGGGAGCAGAACAAGGCTACAGAATTTATCTAAAGGGATACCAGTGCTCTCTGTGGTGTGAGGTCCATTTCCAGTGGTTTCACCATTCGCCATTCAATCACAACGTGCCAGAACAGGAGGAAAAGAAGAGGGCACAATTTGCAGATGAAATGGGGCAGATGGAGGCATAGGTACAGGGCTTCTGAGGCAATTGCTGAGGTGGTGCGGCTTTGGCAATTCATCAAAATGCACAGCTGGCTAATATAGACCCCCCCTCCCCCGCTTTTCTCCCTAGCCACCTCAGAAGCATCTATTGATTCTTAAAGCAATAATATTCATCTGGCATCTCATTCATTCCAAGTTAATTGCTTAAATGGGTGGAAAAGGAAATTTGTGAAACGAAATGTGCTGCTGCATCAGGCATAAAGGAAATGTCGTCCCTATTAGGCTGGAAATGCTTCCCAAAGACAACACATAGGCTTTACTGTGCCGAGGCACTTAAGTTCAATTCTTCAGTGGTGCCACTGTTTAAAGAGAGCATTACTAACTCAGTCACAGCAAGCTTCTGTACTTCAACTTCCCAGTCACTCAGTTTACTCTTCAGGATGATTTTCCCCTACAGCTTAAAAATATGACCTTGGAAAGAAACACTAAATAAGTAAATACTTGAGTCTAGCAGGGTTTTCTTCCTAAATCCAAAACCTGGCATTGGTTGAAGTCTTGCAACTGTGTCCTATCTGCTAAGGAGATTTCTGTTGATCTTAATTGGCATTTTTTTTTAGAAATAACACATTTTCATAAGGGAAGGAGAAAACATTCCAAATAAACTGCTGGTCAAACACGCATTTTGTGCATGTCAGCAGCTTGGGAAGAAGAAGGAGAAGGGATAGAGCAGTTTCACTTTAAGCATTTCTCTAAAAAATTATCAGTTTACATTACCATGAATTTCTTGTTCAGACTGCTTGTTATTTTCAAGATGTGATTTTGTTCTTCCTTCTTACTTTGTCCATAATCTATATAGCAATGGTCCTTTAAGAACTGGCTGTTTTACTTCTCTACATAAAGCTACTTTAGTACTTGCATTAATTCCTTGCATTTTTGGTTGCTACTACGCAATGCTTTGACGGATGAGATAATAGCACTGCAACTATTTCTTTAATTGTTGAAAGCAATTGTCATCTCTTTAAAGAAGCTCCTTAATAGTTTTATTCTTTATTGGTTTTTAATGACATTTGCCTTTGTGGCTTCCTCTGTATTGGCTCACTGCTAGTCACATAAATCTAGAGACTTCATTTTCCTGACTGCATATTGCCCGAGGAAGGTCTGTGTGGTGGTTAATGAAGTGGTATAAGATGCCATCTCAGGATCTGCTGCCATTAGCTTCCTTTGCCTGCAAGCAAGCCTCACCAAAAACGGTTTTCAAAGAAGGTTTCAATCCTTTGTTGGATGTTTTTTTCTTCCTCAGCTCTCATACTGCCAGGTGATGAGCCATTCTCTCATTATACCTCCAACAGCCCCAAGGAGCCAATGACACAAATACTGACTGCCAAATTACAGACCTAACTATCCACGCACGCTGGTCTTTGAGGTGCTCCACCTCAATGGCAGCAGGGTAAACCACACATAACCATCTCCAGCAGGTCCCCAATCCAGAGACCCTGTTCTGAAGTCTCAGTTTAGGGACCAAGTTAGCTCTGAGAGTGCACGATATTACTTGCGAACATCGCCTCCAATTGTGAATGCCCGTTCAGCTGAAGTTTTCAAGTTTTCTCCAAGGATTCTGAAAAGGATGTTCAAATTTTGCTTTCTGAGGAGAATTCCTCGTTGTTGGGTTTAGGGTATTGTTTAAGGGGTGAGGTGCAAAGTGCTGTGTGATCAAAGTCTGCAGGGGACTCGCAATCACAGCAGGGCTGATCCAACAGGAATCCACATGGTTGTGTGGCCGCCTCAAGAGTTACATTTTCAGCCAATTAGCAGTGATAGCTGGGCAAGAAAAAGAGGAGAATTACTTTCAGAACGCATAAGGGAACTGTCAAGGCAGGAATGAAAAGTTTCTAGTTCATGCCTTACTAAGTGTATGTGGAAGATCTGGGCTCAGAAAAAGGTCAGGAAGTTCTGTAAAGTACTAGATTGAACCTGGCTCAGTTTCATGTGTATCCGTAGCTGTGAATTCACTGGCCTTTCCTCAGGCTTCTGCGGAAAGGCAATAACTCCTTAACCTCAGTATTATCAGATATCTAGGGATAAAGGAACATTTCAGCTGCTTTATTGGTGCTGAAACACTTCACTACTGTTGAAGTGCACTACTGGGGTGCATTGAGAAGTGTTGCCAGCAGGTCGAGGGAGGTGATCCTGCCCCTCTACTCGGCCCTGGGGAGGCCTCATCTCGAGTCCTGTGTCCAGTTCTGGGCTCCCCAGAACAAGAGAGACTTGGAGCTACTGGACAGAGTCCAGCGTAGGGCTACAAAGATGATCAGAGGGCTGGAGCACCTGCCTGAGGGGGGATCTTATCAATGTGTACAAGTACCTGAAGGGAGGGTGTCAAGGGGACGGGGACAAAACTCTTTTCAGCTGTCCTATGTGACAGGACAAGAGGCAATGGGCAGAAATTGAAGCACAGGAAGTTCCACCTGACTGTGAGGGGGAATTTCTTCACTGTGAGAGTGACGGAGCACTGGACCAGGTTGTCCAGAGAGGTTGTGGAGTCTCCTTCTCTGGAGATATTCAAGGCCCGCCTGGATGCAATCCTGTCTAACATGCTCTAGGTGACCCTGCTGAGCGGGGAGGTTGGACTAGATGATCTCCAGAGGTCCCTTCCAACTTTACTGATTCTATGATGCTATGAAGGACATTATTTTGATGAGGTGGATATTAATAGCAATGTTCTTCCTGCTCCATTGAAGCTATTCATCCAATGAAGGGCAGGAAGAAATTCCCCTTTTCTCCACAGTCAGGGCATTATTAAAACAGGAGTTTCTGCTCAAAAATATTTGACAGTATTGAACATTGTTACTTCTGATTGATAATAGAAGGTGGCAGGCATTACTGGACTTGAAGAAGAAACTGATGACACATTTGCTCTTTTGGACTGAGGGTTGGAGGACAGCTTTTGTGGATGTTTGTTTCCCATTGTTTCAGGTGAATTGTCTGCAGTAACAACGCTATTTACAAGCCAGATTCTGACATCCTGTGATGGATGAAACTCCAGGGGAGTATGCCAATCACCCTGAATTCCTTTCTGACAGATGTTTGTCCAGTGTGTTCCTAAATACCTCCAACAGTGCAAACACCACAGTTTCTCTGGGTGACCAGCTTCACCAAGACTGAAGAAAAGGAAGTTTAACTTGGATCTTTGCACTTTAAGCCTATTACCTCTTCGCCCGTCAGTCATGGGAACAGAGAACAAACTGTGCCCTCCCTCTCTGCATCAACAATTTCCTTATATTCTTGAGAAACTGTCCCATTCAGTTCAGTGGGCTTCCAACTTAAATACAGCTCCTGGGATTTAGTCCCCTGAAGGTTGTTGCTTTGCCTTCTATTTAACAAAATGAAGCTAAAAGTGTCTATAGGGCCCTCTCATCAGTCAAAATAGAATCACAGAATCATAGAATCAGTAAGGTTGGAAGGGACCTCTGTCACTCTCACAGGGAAGAAATTCCTCCTCACGGTCAGGCAGAACTTAAGAAGAAGGCTTAAAACAGTAAAGTAGTTAATATTCTTTTCTTCCCCAGCAAAACTCCATTAAGAACGCCTCATCTCCAATTGCTCACTCCCACTCCTCAGGTGACCTCTCCTTGCCCTTATGGTTCTTGTTTTACACTTGTTGGTGTGATCACTCCAAATGCCAAACTTGCAAAATTGTATAGGTTAAAAGTAATTCCTTTCTCACCGCTATTTTAAGGGCTATTTTTAGACATAGAACATTTCAGCAAACAAGTTTACAAAACAGTCTTCATGACATGGACGAGATGCAACTGAAGACCAACGATTTCATCTGGAGAAGGTGAAAATGAATGGCCAGAGAGAGGAACCTTTAATAAAAAAGCCCCTAAGGAAAAAAGCGCCTAAGAAAAAGCCTTTGGAGCCACACCCTTGAATATAAAAAACACTTTCTCTTTCAAGCAGAGACACTGCTGCCTGAAGGAAATGTCATACAATGTGCATAGCATCAACATTACCTACTGATGTAGAAATTCAGTATATCTATAATGAGTCCAAGTCCATCATTTTTGCTCTAAGGCAGATCGTCTGAGTGAAAAATGAGCCTTATCCATGGTATAGTTAAATATCTTAATAGTAGGAAGTTCTGCCAGAATGGTGAGTTTTAACTTATCCATTCAAGATTTCAGATAATTTTTAAGTGAAGCCCTATTAGAGAGAAGGGCAGACAGATATTTACTCAGAGGTTTGTTTTTGATTTGGCTGAGGACATGCTTCCAGAAATCTGTAATCACTGCTCTGCAGACTCGTGTACATCAATGCTTTGAGTGTTGCACCTGATTATCAAGTAACCTCCATTTTGGAGGAAGGGTGTACAAGTTCAACAAAACGTTTGTGTCCAAAGGAGCCTGTGCTGAAGAAGCGCTCCTAAAGAGCTATTAATCCAACTGGAAAGAAAACCTTGTGAGAACACTTTAGTTTTCATAAGTTTTCTTCCCCTGGGGAGAGCTGTAAGGAGGAAGCTGAAAGGCACAGCAACATGCTCATGTTTATGTGTTTGTTTGCCTTGGTATAAGTTATCTGGTACTTGATAAATGCTAGAATTATATTTATCTAAATGCTGGGATATTGAAATTTTATTTTGTTCTTCTGGTGTGGTACCGGCAAGGGAAAAAGAATAACCAAAATGAAGTTATTAGGAGACTTAATGGCTGAATCCTAGAATCTCTGAGCTGTGCTCGATATTCACTGAACTCTCTCAAGGAGGAGAACACTCACTGTTGTCAGAGCTTAACTTTGGGTGAAATTAAGTACTAAATTCCTGAATAAACATGTAAACCCTCCCAAAGTCTTGAGTTTGTTATACTGAGGCTTCTTGCACATTTTCCAGTACAGCTGACTTCCAGACAGATTAGAGATGGTGCTAAAACAACTCATCTCTGGAATCCAGGACAAACTGGGAGCCTTGCAAATTGGATTAACACAGGTTCAGTGCCAGGGACAAAGAGAGAATACTGCAGAGCTCTTAGTTATTCTGTTGCTATTTCCTCTGTGAGAAATATAGTCATTAATATATCCAGACAAACTTGCTTGCTTCATTTCAATCTTGAATGAACGTCTTGCGCTCTGAAGTTCAGCTCTGATGTACAACAGTAAAAAAAAGAGAAGAACTCAACAATACGTTAATACATTCCAGAAATGCTGTATAATGAGCCAAGAAAGAAGTCACTGAGCCATTTCCAAAAATGTGAAATATTTACGAGATATGATGAAGTGAAATGGATTATTCCTCTAGTTACTGTTCATGAAAGAAGCCTTTTCAAACGTAGAATGGATTTTTTATGATTACATATTGGGAAAAAAAAAGAATTGAGTTATATTCCAATTAAATTGTAGAAATGTATTAGAATGAATCTTTTACCAACAAATGCAATAACCTCATTTGTAGCCTGTGATTTACACTGAGAGCAAATTTCAGCCTAACCCAAAACTGTCTCTCCTATAGCTGATTTCATGGTCTTTCATGAAAATAATCCACAAAGGCTCATGGTTCTGCAAACCCAGTGTGAAACCCAGCGCATTCTCCCAGGAAATTTAAAGGAAAGATCTAATAAGGCTAGTAGGAAACTAATAGGAGAGTAATAGATATAACAATAAGAGTCTAATTAATACTTATTCCCAAATCATTTGGGAATCGGATGCCTGTGAAAGATGGCATGCTAAGTAAGGAATGGACATGGTCATCAGCTCTTTTAGGCCCTGTGTTCATTCAGAGTGTTGGGCTCTTTATTCTGCTTAGGAGAGAACTCAAGCAAGGGAGTGGAAGAGTGGACAACTCTCCTGGAAGATTTACAGGCTACTTTAGATACCTCCAGGATATGCAGCAGACAAGTGGGGAGTTTGAAGGATCTGAATTTTGGACAAAGGTCCTCCTAGGCAGAGATGGACAGCATTTAGACTCTAGTTTCCCCTTCTGTAACTGACCCTCTGGTGTCTTAGTTCTCTAGCTGTAAAATGGAGTTAACTAACTAATTTTTCTTCCTCACCAGAACACTGTAAGACTTGCTCAAATTAAAATTTTTAACACTTGGCTCTCAGCAGTGGGGCCCATGGAGGTGTCTGAGATGCTGCTTTTCCTTGTAACATCAAGAGTTATATCTGCTACATCACCTGAGAGCTGAAGAGACTGACTTTTATGTGACTACTAAGAAAATCCAAGCACATTGTATTTCTATTTCTCATTATCTTGTTTCCGTTCTCACAGGGCCCAACAGTTTTGAGATATAGGCCGTGGTTTTGGACTTACAGAATAAGATTAACTATTGCTAACTGTAGATATCACTATTTATTCAGCTTGTCAAAAATGGAATTTTTTATTGCCTAGAAGGGAGTGTCTGCTCTTTTCATTTTCCTGAGAAAAATGAGAGTAAGACATATATCTGAAAGCAACATACAGTCATTACACATGAGGTCACAGACCTTTGACCAGACCAGAGATTTCAAAGAGAAATTAAACACCTTAAACACTCTGCTGGACTTGGCCATGTTGTCTTACCATGGACTTATCTGCAGGCTGATTCAAGTAACCAAATCCAGTTCTCCATATCTGATTACAACCGCAGTGATGGTACCTTACTTGTTGGCTATTTTTATCTTCACTGAATGTCAGTGAACACTGAACATCTGTTAAAGGCCAGTACGACCAGGATTAGTAATTACCGTCAAAGGGGACATTAGTAACAGGTAGTCCTAAATCTAGAATTTGTTTTCACATTGATTCATACATATATCCAATTTGGTTTTCATTTTCACCCCCCTGAATATGAGGCCACATGCTATGTAACTGATAGAAAGGCACAGACACCTTGCTTAAGGTCATGGCATGATTTGGGGGGAATAAGTTCCTAAATTAACAGTTTGGTCTCCAAAGAAGGATTTAGCAGAAGAAAAACATCATTCTGAAAAAGTACCATTGTTTTAAGATGTCTCCAGAGATAATTATCAATCCAGAATGGCAGCAGACCTCATGGTGCCTGGAGAATACAGGAAGTTTTGTGTTTTATCATGAAAAAGCCCTCTGCTGAAATTCCTGTACATTCAAAGGCAAAATGTAAACGTTCCCCTGGAGAACAGTCTACTGGATGGTTGTGGAAATGGAGAAAATTAAATTCAGATGAATATATAATAAAAACAACTACTTCTATGTAGCTACACTGTTATAATTCATGTGGGCATCACTAGCCTCTTGCTGCATTCTTAAAGATGACAAAAGCAATTTGTGGAAACAGCATTACTGTTGACACGTCACACATGAGCACAAATTTTTTCCATTCTCCCAACTTCTATTATCTTGCTCAGTTTTTTGAAAGCACTTTCCATCTCTGCTCTTTCTGCTTATCACCGGCCACACTGCAGGATTTTATAAGGTTTTTCCAGCACTTTCTTGATACTTCCTTTTTTTCAAGGGAAATAAACTCTCTCATTAGAGAGCTGTTATGAATCAACTTTAGTCTCTGATTGTTTCACTGCAGAAAACCCTGAGGTCAGGGCTGACTCCACAAGTGGATGCAGGCACCTTGACGCATTGATTGCCACAGTCAAGGGCTCAAACTCCGGATATGAGAGAGAAGAAGAAACAGACACTCAGAACAGGAGCCACAGAAGCCAGCACGTGGAACGAGGAGCTTCTTAATATTGACATTATGTAACTGCTGGGAGAAGAAAGTGCACTTCTCCAGGCCTTACAGAAAGAGAACTTTTTCATAAGGATTCACAATCAAGCACCTTCTCTGGGAGTTAGAGCCCCCAGCAAAAATGCTGCCATGAAGGAGAGTCACCATTGCTATCTGACAGCTCTGTGAGGAGAGGGTGTAGGAGACTTGGGTCTACTTATCAGCCCGACAAGATTTGAACCTATGCTGCAGTCTTTGCTTTAAGCAACAGGCTTTATGTCTTCTTCAAAAGCTCTTTATGAAGTCGTTCAGTTTTACATAAAGTAACAAATATTTACTGGGACGGAGAAGAGGAGGTATGAACACAGTCATCAGAGTATGTCTGTATGAAAGGAGACACCTAGATTTCAATCCCTACTCCATTAAATGTGTGTTGTAAAACACTGCACCAGTCCTTTGGCTGGAGGAGTCTCCACGAGAGACCCAAGCCAGAGGTAACAGCTCCTCAGTGTAACTCTGGGTTTGGTAGCCATAATGCGGAGGAAGACGCTCATTTTTAGAGGTAAAGGGCTTAGCTAATTAAGAATCACTCCATTACAGCCTTCTGCTGTAAACAGTTCCTCTGGTGAGACTGACTTTGGTCTGAGCAGAGCCTTCCCCCATTTACCCCTCAACCCTCCTAGCCCATTAGAGAAGAAGAAACAGATGTTTCTGCCAAGCACTAAGCACTGCCATGGGACCATCTTCCCTCGCCAATCTTTTCTCTCTAGCGTTCCCTGATCCCTCAGCACTACACACCTTCCTTTCACAGCCCTTTGAAGGGCTTAGTTTGTCTTGAAGTCAATACTGAGACAAGAGCACATCTCCTACAGGCCAATACATTCTCCTAAAGATAGTACCTCCTCCTCAGAATAGCCAAGTTGCTTAGGGCACTCTTCTTGGACAGGCCAGCTGCATGTCTATGGTATGTGACAGGACTAAGTCTCTATTTCCCTCACTACAGGGCAATATCATGATTTATGTGTTTTGTTATATCCTGTGGTACAGAGCTACCAAGTTCTCAAATTTTGGGATCAACCAGAAATACCATCTCTGAGCTGAGAATTTTCTTCTAACGAAAATTTCACCAAAAAGTGAAACATTCCCGTAAACAACAACAAAAAAAGATCTAACAAAACTGACCTCCTGCCTTGGTGGCAGACCTGGAAATTGAGACTTGCCTTTGAGAGTGGAGTAAGGACCAGCAGAGTGAGGACCAACAGGGAAAGTACAGCCTTATGGTGAGAGACCACCGGCCAGCAGCATGGCTCATCCAGCACATAGCCCTTCAAGGGCATCTGCTACACAACTTGTTGGACGTGCACAGCCTTCATGTGATGGGTCAAGAAAGACACACCTATGCATGTCCTGAATTAGTTGAGGCAATCTTTCACTCAGAGAGAAACACACTTCATTATTATAATTCACAGACTCTAACACCCTGTTATTTTTTTCACAATATTTTTTTCATATCATTCTGACTGTTCCCCCAGCCTCCCTTTTTGTGCTCAGTGAGGAAATTATTTCTCTGCCAAGGGAATTCTGCACTGCCTATTAAAAGAGATCCTCGCTGATTCTCCTGACACATTGTGCAAGAAACAGAGACAGTCTGGCAACAGTGTGAAGGACAATTGGTAGGGAATTATTCAACAACTTTTTGTTTTTGTCAAAAAATACAGGCTAAATCTTTATTTCAGAAACATATAGGATCAGATGAAATGTTGTTAGCCTTCTCATGTCAAGGAAGGAAGGTGAATGAGACATAAGAGGAGATATTTGCCCCTTGCGTATCTTGTTACTTGGGATATGAAGATTTGAGTTGAAGATCATACTGCACTTTCTGCAAAGCAAGAACTTGCATCTGGTCTCCTCCTGTCCCCAGGTAGTGTCTGAATCACTGCTGGCAGGTGAGATGGGAAATTCTCTTTCTTCTCATATTTCAAAAGGACTACCTTTGTTCTGGTGCAGAAGGAAACTGCTAGAACTAGAAAAATTTTCATGAAATGAGGCTAGCATCCTCCTACATAGGACTTCCCTCCTGCTGAACATCACCTGCTGTCTCCACATGCAGAAAGCATTGCTCTCACTGCAGACATGGACAGCGGAAGGGTCCACAGGTCTCATGTCAGCTCTAAATCAAGCAGCAGTGGGAGCTGAAACTGTTTCCCACTCTGTAGGTAATCATCCTAATCACTGCTGTTTCTTGTTGACTTTGTGAACCTACCCTCTGATTTCATTAGACATGTCTGAAAAGTAAATATGCTAATTTTCTATATAGCAAATATAGTCTAAAAAAAAAGGATTATGTTGTCCTGAAACAATCACTTTTCCATTTTTATGGTATAAGTCTGAAAAAAATCAATTCTTCATCCTCTTATATCTAAGTACCTCAGAATCTACAATATACTTATCCCCTAACATGCAGAGAGTTTTTAAGTATATTTTTCGTTCTACTTGATAGATGAGTAACTGCAGCACAGAGTAGATAAGGGATTTGCCCAGGGCCATATAGATACTTTGTGGAGGAGCAGGGACTTGAACCAGCTTTCCCACATTCTTTCTCTGGTTCAGTAAGAGACCAAGATGAATTCAGTAATTAGGTTTTGCATGGTTCTTCCTCTGACTCTAGTCTCACATTTCACAGTGTAGCAGTCAGGTATAACATTTTCTGTGAGTTTGTTTAACTTCTTTGCTATTATTTTTGTATATCTACTTTCCTATGGATGTGTTCTCTCTTCTCATAGGCAAATGGCCTTTCTGCAAATTTGTCATATTTATTCTTCACCTGAGAAGTTGCTGACATAAGTCCCTATATTTTTCTTGGATTTTCTAGTTAGAAATATGCAAGATCTGCTCTAACCTTTTCTGGTCTATATGAAAGTTGGCGTTTTGCCTTCTCCAAAATATCTCCACTGGTAAATCAAGAAGTTCCTCACATCTTGCTAAACTTCGGTGTGAGCAACACTTTAAACTGTATCATATTTACTTAAAAATACTACTGACTTCTACAATGAAGTTTGGCATTTCTCAAATGTAATAGCAAAAATTAAGGAAAAAATTTAGATGACTCTAAATACTCTAAAATACTGCACGAGAGATGAACAAATATTTGAGAAATTCAAAGGACCATTCACATTTTTATATGTGAAAAATAAACAACTGTAAAGTTAATTTTGATTTATCTTCACATTACTGTTTGTGGTAATTTCAGTTTGAGGTTAATATCTGAATATCAGTAGAGTTTGTAGGCATATATATTATGAAGTACAAAGGCAGTAACACTTTCTACTTCTTTGGTAATTATCTAATAGAATATCACTGGTAAAAAAATACATGCTACGCTGTCCTAAAGTTCAATGTTAAGATGTTTCAATGTTCATTTTTGCATCAGAAGTTTCACTAAGGCTTTTTAGTTTTAAATATTTTTAGACCTGTTCCTGGTATTTTCCTAGTCAGATCACAAATATGTTGTACAACACAATCACAAAATCACAGAATCACAGAATGGTCAAGGTTGGAGATCATCTAGTCCAACCTCCCTGCTCGGCAGGGTCACCTAGAGCGTGGTAGACAGGGTTGCATCCAGGCGGGTTTTGAATATCTCCAGAGAAGGAGACTCCACCACCTCTCTGGGCAACTTGTTCCCGTGCTCCGTCACTCTCACAGTGAATAAATTCCCCCTCACGTTCAGGCGGAACTTCTTGTGGTTCAGGCTGTGCCCGTTGCCTCTAAGCAAAGCTCTAACAAGCTTCCTCCTGTTCTCAGCTCTCCTAGATGGTAGAATGGTAGATGGTAGAACTTTTAAGGACCATGGCTTACAAAACACACCTGACGTTCATATTTCATAAAAGAAATAAAACGTATGAGTGAGATTTCTTTGGTGGCCATAAGGAATAGCAGAATTTAGACTCAGTGACTTCTGCAGGAAAACTACATCATTCCTTCTATAAAATGTAATGATAGACAGTGCTCATCATATGAGCACAAAAACATGCATCTATATGTGAAATACATAATTATTAGTGAGTTCAACCCTCATGTAAATTACCGGATATATCTCCAGAAGGGGGAACCATGTGGACATGACAGTGTGTGGTCTGCTGCTCCTCTATGTCCAATAGCACCCTACATCCCCATCCAGAAGCTCCACAGGGTGGACCATCTAACCATGCCAATGCACCAGATATGCAGGGCCTCACTTGTGCTTCTCTTTCCCCACAGGCAACTGCACATCTCTGTGCCTCTGTACTGGAGTACCAGGCTCCTTCAGAAAGCACACAGACACTTCACTGGGAAAAGCACCCTCTGAGGGTTAAGGAAGACTTATGGGCTGCAGATGAGCTCATTCCTGTTCTCAGCGCCACCAGAGCAAACCCAAAGCACAGCGTCAGGGTAGCATGTTTAACCTAGCATAACCGAGATCTTTCCTCCAGCTGTGCCTGCATACCGTAGCACCTCGCCTGTGGACACGGGCACACACAGCTAAGGATGGATTTGGCCTGGGGTCTGTAGGATTTGTCCTTATTCCCCCTCTAGAAAAGCTCTCCTTATAATTCCAAAAACGTAGTTCAGTAGCTCAGTACGGCTTGGCTGATGACGAGAGGACACGGAGCAACTTTGGAAACACAAACTGGCACAGGGAGAGAGTCTTTTTGGCTTCAGAAGGACAGTACACAAGTTCAGAGCCAGAATGTGTAAAGACTTTTGTTCACAAACAGAAATCCCTTGTGCTGACAGACATTGAACAAGGCTGACGCTCTCATGAATGCAGTATGAAAGTTGTCTAGTATTGGGATTAGCTGAGCGAACAGTTTGCAGCAAACAATTGACTTCGAAAATTTAGTAGTCGGAGGATAGTATTATCCATATCCAGTATCTCCAATATTATCAAAAAAAAAAACTATGAGAATTCTGTTGTTATAATGACTTTGCTCCCTTTTTGAGATCATCCATCAATTGTTTCATGAGAACATACACCAGCCCAATGGTCTGCTTCTTGCAAATATTTGTTGTTCAAGGTGTGATACTCTGATCCTCACAGTGGCTCTATGCAATGGGAAGATTGTTACCCACACCTTACAGGGAGCAAAACTGTGCTGTAACACGATCAGATCCTCAGTCCCAAGTCACAGAGGCAGTCTGCAGCCAAACTGCTCCTGCCATGTCTTAGTCCAGCCCTACAATATCAGAACCACACAGTCTTTGCTAAAATTGTTATATCCCTAACACAGAGCCTTACAAAAGGGTTCTTCACTATCAGACACGAAAGTGAAGCAGCCACATGGATGCTCTCTCCAGATCCATCACACCTACCTGAAAAGGCATGAATTATCCTCTAGACATGGTGCTGCTTCCATGACCTATATAGGAGCATGACTAAGCCAAGCATCTCGCTTAGGTGCCTCTCAGTTGCTGTGTGGGGAGAGGTTGAATCTAGGCCATGCTGAAGTTTCTGTTTCTGATCAAAAGTCCTGTATTTTACAAACATCTTTTCATTTGATTTCTTCCCAAACTACTTTCAGACCATTTTCAAAAAAACAAATGACTCAAATGTCACTTTTCTCAGTGAACTTTCATATGTTCCAACTTCTCCAGAGCAAGTACGCTCAGAAAAGGTCACAAACACATGCAAAATAAAATCCCCAGATTATTTCCAACTATTTCCCCTCACTTCAGGCAGACCCAGTGGGGCTCAGTACTTGCTCAGTACTTCTCCAGTGCTGTGTATTTCACTACAAAAGTATCATTCCTATGCCCTGCCTTTATTAATTACCTTGAAGGGAGCTAAATTTTACCAGATAAGTTCGTTTGTGTAACATGACTAACTCTCAGAACTGAAGAAGTGTGAGCCAGGCCTAAAATTAATAGGCAAAAAGTTGTCGGATTAAATAATAATAACAGTTAACCTTTGGATTTATTTTTGCTGTTGTTCTTAATTTTCTAGAGGCTGAGCCTTGCAGCCCTCGTGTTCAAGTTCTTTGCAGTAACAAGAAACCTTTTATCGTCTAAAAGATAAGTGCCCTACTGCCTCGCACGGTTCACGCGTTGCCCCTGCGTGTTGCTCAGCAGGCAGGGGCTCTTCGCACCTCTCCTCCTTCCCCTTTGGGGCCATGACGCCTGAGAAGTCCCAGGATGAGCGAACAGGGCAGTTTTGTGGGAATTTCATGACCACTTGCAACCCTGTGTGATCAAAGTGTAAGCCCACTGGTGGGGAACTGTCAGGTCCCCCAGGTAAAAGGGCACTTTTACATGCCTTTTCCTCTGCCACAGTGATGCAAAGCAGCATGGTCTCCTTCCGCTTTCAGGAGATGCCCCCCAAACATGTCTTTTTCTCGCTTTTCTGCACCTTTCAGACTCCTCTTTTTCTCTCCTTCTTCATTATTTTACTATTGCAACTTGCAAGAGAAACTCCATATAAAATCATTTAAGTGTGAATAGGAAGGTCTCTTCCACTGAATATACAGTTAAGACTCACAGGCGCAAGTATTTTCCAGCAGCACTGAAAGGATTAATTGAAACATTGAGCCAGAGCAGTAATTATTTTACCATCCAGTGAAATTCTATTCATCCTTTCCTTCTTACCTGCTACTGATTCAATCAAGACCAAGTGGAGCCAGGATATAAAATTACTGCTGCAGTTCACCAGTGCTGTGCATTTTAAAAGCAATTAAAGGAGAAAGATGCCCATGATTGCTGTGTAAGAAAGAAGGTTTTCATTAAACAAATGGGTGTAATGCTTGCTGCAAAGTCCTACTACTGCTTCCCAGCAAAACAAAACATACAGGATTGGACTCATTTCTGAATTTCCAGAATGACTCCATTCACTTGAAGTACTTGATAGAGTTACTTTACTCGGATAGATCAGAATCAGACTGATGCAGTGAAACAGGCTGATGCTAGAGATGTTTTCTTTTATTTTGCTTTACTGTAGGTGTCTCTTCCCATTTGCAGTTCAAATGCAAGGAAAACAATAAAATACCCTAAAGAGGAAGTTACACTGGGGAGGAGAGAAGGAAGAGAAAATATTCCAGTCTTCCTATCTATTCTTGTCATAGGAGTAGAGAGGGCTTGGTTCAACTCAGCACTTTTTCGCAGTATGTTGTGTTTGATTCTCCTTATGGCAGTGAAGCTCTCCTGACTGCTTTGAAAACACCACTAAAGTGAGCAAACAGAAACTGGCTGATGCTCAAGCATGGACTGGACAGCAGCTATCCTCTTGCAACCTTTAGAAACTGGAACAGGTGAATGACCTGCCTTCTTAGTCCTGCACAAAGTGTCCACCACCATTATGCTAACAGATTGCCACACTTAAGGGTCCCACACTTTGGTCACTATAGATCTGCCTTATCGAATCCATGGGAGCAAGGCACATCTCCTCCTCCTAGGTCTGCACCCTCTGCTTTATAAACCACCTCCATGTATTTTTTTAATTCACTAGAAACTTTCCAAAAATGGTGATCACCTTTGCTGAAATTTTCCATGTTTGATTTCTGACCAAAAGTGAGTTTGTTTTTTTTTTAAAAAAAAAAAAATAGGAAAATTCCATTGGCTGCTTGGGAGCCAAAATGAAGTGCCAAAACAAAGAAATATTTCCGCTCATTTGAGAGGGCTTCTGACCACATCTAATTATAGAGGGCTATACCAACCATTTGACATAAGCAATTCGCACATAGACCTTACAAAGGCCTCACCTCTCTATTCAATAGGCAATAGAGAGTCACATCTGGACTTAAAAGATGGAAGCTTGAAAACTGTAGAATGCAGGTTATTTCTTTATTTATTCAGTCCAAACCCCACTGAAATCTACAGGAATCTCTATTGACTTAGCAGCTCAGCTGGACCTGAACATCAGCAACGGCACGGTAAGGTGTAGACCTCTTGTCTGTGTGTGGTCTCCCTGTGGCTAGTTGGATACCTGTTAGCTCAAAGAGGCTGTGAGCTCCATCTGTATCCCGCTGCCTTATATCCACCTCCTTTCCCTACAGCCAGCTCTTTTCCCATAAGTCCCTCTAGTTCAAGTCTGACTTGCCAAAAAAGACCCTCTGTCTCCTAATGGAAGAAATGTCCAGCATTTTCTAGCTTTTCCAGACAGCACAGAACTAATTAGTTCATTTCCAGAAGAAACAAGCTATATGTTAAGAAGGTCTTTATAGATGGTGCAAATGGGGAAATATTCTTTTACTGAAGGGATCTTGGAAACTCTATCTCTTTCTGCATTGAATGAAAATGAAGCCACAGAGATCTCCTAGATCTAATATGGAAAACACTCCCAAACACAGCTATCTTAATAACTGTGCTTTGGAAAGTGTAAGGCAGATTATCCTTTCCCATTATTTCTTATTTTCCTTTCTTTCCATCTTCTCTTTTTTTTTGTCCATTGCAAACTCATCCCTAAACTGTACCACTTTTTTAATGCTTCCCACCTATACAATCACCGCAGCGGTCTTTGACTTACTGGATACAGAGTAACGTTGTTTAGCCCTCAGGAGGAGCTCTCTGGGTTAGCACTGGAAAACGTTCGGAAAGTGTGTTATGGCTCGGCCTTGGCTGACACACTGGGATTGAACTAGGTGTCTCCAGAGCTAAAAGCCCAGGTTGTTGAAAACTGAGGTTCAGAGCCAGGCTATGTAGCTAGGAGCTGTAACAACTCATATCCTCTGTGGATTAGCACAGAGGGGGACTTGTGAGTGGTCCATGTGATATCTGTTCTAGAGGTAAACAGAGGATTTTAGTCTCCTGGGCTGTCAAACCAGTTCCTTTGACAAGCTCTAAATTCATTTAAAGTCATGTAATTTGAACATGCTGTGGGGTCCAAGTCTACTTCACTCTTGATACTACATCAATAGGTCCATTAAGATTTAGCCAAGTTTTGTGCAGTTTGTTCATAAACAGTCACTACAACGTCTCCTCTGGAGAGATAAGCACTCTTCTGCCAGAATACAATAGAGGCTACTTACATGCTATGAATCCATGATTTTATAATCACTGGGGGGAAAAAGTGCAAAAGCAAACCGTGCTCAAAAGATGTTTTTGAAACTCTAGCAACTTCACCATCTTTTGTGTATTTTCCCAGATAAAGACCCTGTACATGGAGTCTGGGAGTAGTAGTATGCTAGTTAAAGACTCTGTCAGCACTTGGATCATAAACACAGTCTTGTAGGGCTTTTATAAGTTAGAGATAAAATTTTGCCATAGGATGGAACTTTGCACGTAACTGCTTAGCTAGGAAACACTTTCTTCTTTTTAAGGTTAGGAAATTTAAAAATCACACGAGTACCTCTACGTGCCAGGATGTTGCAGATGAATTTTGATTTTTCATCTTGTTGAACAGAAAATTCCATGCAGAGGCACATCACATTACACTGTCATTTGATTAGATTTTTTTTTCCTTTTAGTAAAGCCATGTAGCAAAACTGTAGCAGTTCAAAAATGCCAGTTGCTCAGCATAAAGCATAACTGTTCTCACAGTTCTCTGAATCTGCCCCAGATATACCCTTCCGAGTGCATGAGCCAGAGGGAGTATTCCACAGTACTCTGAGAATGAGGCTGAAAGAGGGTCATTTTGCAAAATTGCTTCGAAGTTCAACAAAAAGCGTAGGTCAGACACCTTCACCCAATAATTCCAGCAACAAATCCTTATTTTTGGTTTCAGCTATAGCAACTGCTTCAAACGCAACATTGACACATAACAACTGCAGGATTTCAACGTGGTGCCTCTGGATAGGAACCCAGGTTGTTGCCACACAGAGGAAAACTCAGTTAAGGAGAGAGAAATTAAGAAGTCAAGTAGTCTACTGCTGGTGACCAAAGCCTGGAAATAGGCAAACTCATGGCTGCAGATGAACAATATTCAGTTGAGTTGTTATTTTCAAAGATCGGGGGGCAGGTTTAGCTCAGTTGTGTAGAGTGTGGTGCTGCTAATGCCAAGGTCACGGGTTCAATCCCAGTATGGACTATGCTGAGGGTTGGGCTAGATGATCTCCAGAAGTCCCTTCCAACCTTACCGTTCTATGATTCTATGATCTTAAAGGAAAAGATGGTTAAGAAATGTCTTTGCTGAAAAATTGCTCAGACAGGAAATCACTGTAGCTCTTCCTGTTGTCTAAATGGGAAAGAATGAGACCCTCAAACCAAGAGAAAGCGTAAGCAGTTGGACCTGTATAGTGAGAGCGCTCATTTGAGCACTGAAGGCAATCAGGCCACAGAGCCCCATGCCTCAGAGGAGGAACAGAGACCCATGTTCTGCACGTGCCTATCACCACTTGCTTAGAGCAAAGACCTGGCAGTTTTGGCATGACTGTCTTCAGAGCACAGAGATCCAAAGCAAAGTTCTCTTGCAGCAGACTGCTCCTTGTCCAGAGAGGTTTGGCTAGGATGTGCTAGGGCTATCTGCTATCACTGCCTTATCTGTTTTGTGCCTTACGTCATCTGTATGGCATGTAACAAGTTTGCAGTAATGGGTTAACTCTCTCTCATTTTTGCTCTTTATCCTTTTAAGGGCTGTGCTTGCAATAGGCTGAGTACAGATTTGTTAGGAAATTGATACATCCCCACCCTGAAGGCCAAGGAAAGGTTCCCATTGACCCTTGTGGGGCTGAATTGCTCACTGTTTTGCAAGGAGAGAACCTATAAAAATAACATAGTGACAGCCTTGAGCTCTTCCTGGAGCTAGTTTTGGCCCTTTTCTGTGTCTCCTCAAAGACTCTCTTCAGGCCACATTTCACTTTTTCAGTCTGTCCTTATCCTCCTCAGTGTTTGCATCTTTCCAAGTCTCTGGTCACTTAGTTTGTAGGATTTTCTCTAAGCTACTGCACACAAACCAAAGTCTGAGAAGTTTGGTTTCTCTCTCACCACTGAGATTTCTACTCCCTGGAGCCAGAGAGGGATATTTTGGCAGGTGGGATGTAGTACCATCTTCACTTGTCATGGCCTGGCCCCATTAGCAGGCAATCTCTCCCTCTGTCTTACGCCCCAGTCTAAGACACCAGTGGGATGGGCCACCCACACACAGTGCCTTAGTCCCCCTAGAAGAAGACTGAAAGAGGAACCTTTAATCTAGATGACTAGCATAGACTAGGTTCCCTTCATGTCTAGATGCCATTTGCCTGGTGTTGTACCGGCACTGTACAGAAGCAGAACAGTCCCTACCCAAAACACTTCCTATGGAAGCATCAGGCAAGGGGTGACAGAAAAATAGGAATGGGATTCTCCTAACCATATGCAAAAATATTTAGTTTAGTTGGCAGCAGCCAAACTGAATGCGCTCACTTAGCTCAGCCCTTTTTTCTGTGAGCAGGATGAGATGAGCACTGCCATTAAGGGAGACAACAGCGATCAGCAAAACAAGCAGTCATCTCAGCACCCTAGTTGTTGGTTGCAAGTCTTAAGGAAGGGATGTTGATGTATGCCTCAGCTCCACTTCAGTGCTGCTGCAGGCCTTCCTCAGTTCCTTGGTGTTGCTTTAATGTTTTTTTGTATGCCTGGTGCTTCACCCATTGCCTAAGCTTCCTCCTCTTCAATGCAGGGCTCTCAGGTTTTCAACCTTCCACAGGGAAAGGACTATTGGTCTTACACTGAGTAAGACTTTGGGGAAAGTGAATGAACAGAAGAGAGCACTTAGAGCTGAGACGTTGAAAGGCTCCTTACACAAAACACAAAAGAGCTTTTCTTCTCATCAGTGTTTTCAGGAGACAAAAGAAAACACATTTTCTGAAGTGTTCCTTGGAGATATTTTGTTTTGAAGTGGTTAAAGAATTTAGAATGTGAGATAAGGGGGAGACACTGGCATAGAGCGAGGATAACAGCTTGTTCCTCTGAGGGCTGGGATTAAATTGCAGGGAATGCTGGCACTCAGCCCAAGCTCAGCTTCTCCGGCCCCAACACTTGCTTAAAAAGGTAGAACGTGAAACATGTGCTTTGCACTCTCTTCTTATCATCGCCCTCCCGGCTTTAACCATTGTTCATGTGCTCTGGCATTCACAAAGCCTACATCTTGGTTTTGCTCAAGACAGTGTTGATAAGCCCAGTGATGAATGTGGAAAACTCCTCCTGGAGAGGGTTTGACTGGGGCTGTGTCTGAAATCACTGGCAAAGGACTCCCCAGTTGCTTTTTTTGCTCTTTCTTTCCCTGGCACTAGAGGCTGTCACATTTTGCAGAAATCCACATGTTGAGAAGCCAAGATGCTCTGTTTGCAGGTGACTCGTTATCAGATTGATGGTGCTTATTGCAGGATTATATTAGCTTTTGTTTTGGCATGACATATTGCAAGACTACTCTCTTTCTCTCCTTATTTATTGTTGCCCTTTTTTTTTTTTTTTTTTTTTTTTGGCAGTCAGTGAGAACTTTCTTGCTGACATTTGTAGCTTAATATTCTTCAAACCAGAAGTTCTGTGCAAATCACTCACAAAATCCTCCCCTCTGTTTGCAGGTAAGGCTGACAGATACTGGATGTTTCACCTGTCTAACCTTAAACACACATGTTCCCACAGCAGATGGGTAAGTGGAGTTTTTCATGTAGTCTGAGTCAGCGTGGAGTAGCAGATTAGGTGGGTCTGTGAATCAGAAGATTTTGTGGGGCCCTGTTTGTGTGCTGACAGTGAGTGTCAAGACCTGTGTTTTCTTACATCCATTTATCATGGCTTGGTATGTTTAAAAATGTTGTTTTTCTTCATTAACTCTTTCATCTATAAAAGGCCAAAATGTTCGTGCTGTCTTTGCTGCCACATTCTTGGGTCTCCTGGGTTAATTGATTAATGAAGTAGAGCTGTTGGTATCTGTCGAAGAGAGGACATCTTGAGTTAACTTACAAATACCACAATGATAGTCGCCAGAGGCCTGACATGCAAAAAAGGAAGAGGCAGTGCTCTGAAAACCTTATATGCTAAGTAGTAAGACAGAGTGGCATTTTCACCTTTTAAAGTAAGGAAGGAGGTGGATGGTTATGGAAATGAGAGTAGGAAATAGACAGCAACTTGTCTAAAATCATTCAAGAAGGCAACAGCACACCTGTGAATGAACCCAGGTCTCAGCCATACGTCTTAGTCACAAAGCTGAACTCTGTTTCCCATTTTAGGAGGACACCCTGTTAGGTACATGACCTATCTGTATGCTGCTGGCTTACTCATTCTCTCCTCATAAGAAATGATGAAGTCTTGTCTCTAATGAGGGAGAATACAGGGATGAACACTGAACCATTAAACTCTCTGGCTGGGTGCTAAACCCAGCAGCTGTAAGCGGGTGAGCTTTGGGTTGTTCCATATCTCATTCTTAAGGAGTCATTTAGGCACGCCCTTCCCCTCATCTGTCTCAAATACAAGTGACGTTATATTCTTAACTCTACTTTGACCTACTGTAAAGATGGGTTCCAGTTCCAGAATATGTAGGTGCAATCAGGACTATTGGGTAGGTTATATTTCACCTAGGAATAAAAGGGAGCTGTAAAGTCCACTTCCCGGTCACAGTGCCAGAATCCCTGATCTTCCTACGGTTTGAAAGGAGGTGCCTTTGTATGTGTTTTGGGTTGGATCACTTTGGTTTGTTTTAGCTTTTTCTTAAGACCAAAATATGGACTTTCCTCTACTCATTTTAAATAGTTGTATCATAAAGTTTGGCCTGTGTTGTCTCTGACATATTGTATACATGCAGCTCTATTTAAGTAACAGCTGGGATATATGCACATATGTCATCTATCAAAGTTTGGAGAGGGAAATGCATGAGCTGATGCATTTTTGTATACTTGCTGTCATCACATTCAACTAAAAAGAATTAAGACTTGAAAAAGAAAAAATCTTGTTGCTTCATCTGACCATGAAAATCTTCTTCCTTTAACCTTATGCCCTGCATAGTTGAGCAACTATATGGAAAAGTTTAAGTGGGTAGTACAGAGATCAAAAGAATGCCATCCATTATAAATTATTTAAGTCTCTTGCACTTCAAAAAACTGGAGTCAGGTTCTGTTTGTATTCTTGTGCGTTGTTGTTGTTTTAACCTGTTAGTATTTGTTGCTTTAACTTCTTATTTTGATGCTGATCATCCCCCCACCCCCTCTGCCCTGCATCCGATGCCTTTTGAAACCATTAAGACAGCAACTGTAAACTCTGTGGAGCTGGGATCCTTCATTTGCCTCCCTTGGAGTGGGAGGAGTCTGCTCTGAGGGCATAAATAAATGTGGTGGTTTGGGGCACTTTTATGGAAGAACAACTCCTAAGGGATGAAGACCTTAGGAAAAGGGATGTGTCTTTACAAGGGTTTTGCAGAACGTGTCCAAATTCCAGTTCCCCAGATGATGTATGACATGGTGGCACACGGGAGTGGGGAGGCCACAGCACATCTCTGCTGGCTGGCTGAAGTTCTACTAGACGTGGGAAACCTTTGAAACATGTCTTTTTGGTAATATCACCTCTCAACAGAAGCACAAGATCTGAGTATTAGTTATAGCTTTCTTTATTCCCTCTGAGACAGCAGAGGCAGCTGGATTCTGAATCACTGAATTGAGGTTTCAATATCCTTTATTCTCCATGCCACATTAACAAAGTCAATGAGGCATAAGGGGAAGATATGACAACTGTATTTATCTTCTGTATATCTCAATATCTCATCTACAGATTTATGGATTGTCTTCCCCCATCCTCACAATACAGAAGCTGACATACCAGAAAAGACCCAGAGCTGATCTAATCCAGTATCCTGACTCTGACAGTAGCCAGTGGCAAATATTTCAGATAACTGTATTAAATCATGCCTGCAGGCAAATTCAGAATAATCTTCAGTCCCATAATACTCATCCTGCACTAAAATAGTTAAGGAATGGTTTCAACCCTGAAACAAGAGATGCACTAGCCTTTCAACTGTTCATGCTGTTACGACGTGTAACTTGCGCCTCGGTATCCTCATTCTTCCCGTGAGTATATAATCCATTTTGAAATACTACTAAGCAACTTCCTGCAGCCGTGAGTCCCTCACCCCTTCATATAGGGTACCAGGAGGTATCATTTCCTTTTATGTGTTTATCAGTTCTCCTGAATGCCTCAGTACTTTTGTACTGTGAGTCTCAAACAGCACCTTATGAGGTCTCTCAAGCAACTTACTTCAACCTCCTTTTATCACATTCTTTCTTATTTATCTCCTTTCTTACTTGACACAACAACTGCCTACATGGGCAGTGAAACCTCTGAAACCCTTACATCCTTCAAGACTAATTTTATCCATCTGCCTCACTGAAGCCATATATAGGACTACCAGTAGATTCAGGTAACTTCAGCTGGAGGAGCTTCACACTTAACAATATTCCCCCCAGCAGTGAAGGCTTGTATGCATCTCAGTTAACTTTAAGCATTTCAGCAGCTGACCTAAGGAGATACCTCCAGATATGACAGTCACTGGCCACGGAAATGCCAAGCTTCCTCTGTGGCAGATGGGGAGCTGAGGATCCTAGTGCCAAGTGCCTAGAATCAGAGGGGTTCAAGGTATATTCTTAATGATTTCACCTACAACCTGCCCTACCTGCAGTCCTTCCCCATGTCCTCTTCTGGTCCTTGTCTGGACTTAGTGCAAACACCTTGTCTAACCACACACTGGTAGCAGGGACCTTTTAAAAAGTGGCTATGGCAGCCTTTAAGGAGTCTTTAAAATTATGCAGTATACCAGTTAGAGATTGCATTCGGATCTAGCTTTAAAATGCTACAAAGCTCAACAAGTAATACCAGCTGAGTTTTGGGTTAATAGCCTTCTCACAGCCTGAAGTACAGCAAGTGCCAGATCATCTTTCCCTTTCCACACTGCTGACTGGAAGGAGATATGCCATGTGCTGTTTCCCATTAACACCACAACCAATCTAGTCCTCACACCTAGATTTTCCCGCAGAAAGCCAATGTCCTTCACAAGCTATGGGTGGATTTCTAAGATCATAATTTCTCTGGAAGTATTTTCATCACTCAGAAATAACATTTTCCACAGGCCTATTTGCAAGTCAGTCTCTGAGAAGGCTTGACATGGACGCCACATATCTCCACAGACTTGCTCCTGTCCCAAGTTTGTTTCCAATAATCCGCTGCAAATAACATCATTTTATTTGTATGCAAGAGTTTTCAGCCAAAACTTTAACTTAAATTCTGCACACTGTTTCTGAAGAGATTCCTCCCTCTTCATCAAGTTGTTTTTAATCTCCTGTGTAAAAAATCCTGTAAACTCATGTGGCTTGATTTTGCCATCATCAGTGCTATTCCATCCTTTATCCTACTGTGAAATGCTGCCAAGAGGGTGGTGGTTTATCATCACCTTATTTGCTGCGCCTGATGGAACACTGGATAGGCAACAGTCCTATGTTTCATGTTAAATGTTAGCTATGGCCATCAAAATTAACAGATAGTATTGAAAGACTGAAAGATTGAAAGGAAAAGAAAAGAAAATCTTACTTCACAATGCTGTAGTCAACTGGATATTACAACTGGAATATATGAAATGAGAAAGTGTGTCATGGTGAGGCACCATATAACTTGGCATTAAGAAAGGATAGGAGCTGTGAGAATAACCGAGGTTTGTCCTGTGTCCCGTGATCGAAGCTGCAAGGCATGGCTCCTCACAGCATTACGAGAGTGTTAGATGAGCCCAAGACAGGTACTCGGGGGACCAGGGCATATAGGCAGGCTGAGCTCAGCACTCCGCTCTCTGAACAGAAATGATACCACGGGCAGGGTTTTGTGTTTGTGTTTTCTATTTCTGCTTCTCTCTGTAGCTAACATGAGACTTACGACACAAGAAAGCACTTGGAGGAAGAAGCTACTCTGTTTTCCAGCTCTGATTTGCCAGCTCTCCTTCTGTGTGCCTTAGCTTCTCTGCAAAGACCAAGGTCCGCATGGTGACACACACTGAGATAAGTGCCAGATAAAGGCATGTATTTAAGGCTATATATCATCTTCTGCTCTGCGCACAGACCTCAGCATGCTGTGAGCAGTTCCATACCTGTGCCCACCCTCCGAAGCGTGCTTCCTCGTGGCTTTTTATGTTTTAGCAAAATGTCTGGGCAAATAGTGAGCGATGATTTCCTTCAATTGTTGCCGCCATCCTCCACCACCCTCAAAATTATTCATTCTAAAGGAAATTTAAAAAAGCTTTTGTTTGAGAATTCCCTCCCTCTAATTGAGTGCATTGTACAGAGATCAAAGCACTGTTTTCGGTAGGTCTTGGTAGGCAGGAGTTTTCTGAACAGACTCCAAGCTTTTGCTGTAGAGTGGGTCAAAATGACCTTTGTTGTTCACCCCCTCCCACATTCATACATTAGCAGCTGTTAATTCACATTAGCTCACATGGGCTGGATTTAGTTTTTAGACCAATTATGCTGATAGCCTTAAATTTACCGAAAGGTAAATGTAGTTTTCAGGCACAGTAGAAGAGTAAACAGTGTTTCTAAATTGCACATATTTGAATCTTTGAGTGTGGGTCTAGAAGTGAGATTGTACCTCACCATGGCTTTTTGAACAAATTTAAACTCTACCAGTTTTCATCTGTAGGAGGAAAGCAGAGGGAAGTGGAGAGCAGTAAAGGGAAGACTGGCAGCAAATTGCCATCAAAGAGGTCCAAATTTCACATGGGGGTATTTTGGTTTCCTAAGGCAGTACTCTCAGAGGTGGGAGGAAGTAAATAAAGAGAGAGTAAATAAATTAGAGACCTGCTAATTCTGATTCTTTCACTGAGGCACTATTGCAATATTTTGGGGTCATATTCTTGAAAACTGCTAATCAGAGATTTGATAACATTGTTTGGAACGTTATTTGAAATACGGTTTCAATGTTTCACTATTTTCACAGCTAAAATTTTTCCTCATTCAAACCCCTGAACACAGAATTCAGATATCAACAGGAGTGTGCATCAGATGAGGAAAATGGACTTTTAAGCACCTAAAAAAACATATAACCAAGTACATCATTCCTGGGGAAATCTCATCTCAAACATAAGTGTCAAATACTAGTCTTGATTCGACTGTCCTTTGAAATGCTAAATCACTAAAAAAGGAAAGGAAACTACCACCTTAGTATGGCTAGTTTCAAAGTAGCTAACAGCCTTTAAAGGAGTCTTTCATCACCTATAGGAAGTTACAGATTTAGAAGGGCCAGAGGAAAAGAGATGTGGAATGGTTCGAGGGAGAAATATTCGATGGAAAAGGGCAAAAAAGAAGGAATGAGGAAGATAATATGAGGATTTACTCATAAACAGATACATTTCTTCGTTGCTAAAGTAACAGCTCTACCACTGAGAGTTTAGAGAGTCTCTTGCTGAATAATCAATATTACAGTGTGTGAAAAAAAGCTCGGATTTTTTAAGTGCATACCTCTACCTCTTCAGCCAAAGCCAGCTGAATGCCTTCTCATTTAAAAATGCTTTATTTAAATGTGCCATAATGTGTCTAGTGTTTCTGTTACATTGAAATGCAATTTGTATGGCTTAAATCTGGAAAACAGCATCACTTTGCAGGTTTGTTCAAACTACCATATACATCATATTGTTCCCCACTTCTGTGTGTTGGGGCAGGGAGAGCATTTTGGGGAGAAACAGTAGCCTAAGACAGTATTCATGCTAGAGTAGTTTCTCAGTGTCAGACAATTTTTATCCCTAATTTTCAAAGCCTGTAACAATTCATCTGGAATTTTACACCCATGATCATCTGGAAGAACAGGCCTTTTCTTCTGGAAAGTTTGAAGCAAAAATGGACAAAGGGCCTTTGTGACCTGGAGGTTCAACAAATGAGGTATTTTCCTTCTTGGAAAAGTTGCCCAGTTTGTGTTTATTTTGGCTCATCCGATTGTATATGGCTAGAGACAACCAGGGATGATCAATGCTTTTCACTAGCTCTTAGTAATGCTGTTTAGAGACAAGGACAGGAGGCCTGGTCTAACACACTCCTTGCGATTAAAAGAATGGGCCAACATATTTTGGTTTAAAGATGAAAATCTTAACACAGAGGATCACCTAGGCCAATAAGTAATTGAGTTGTATTCACCTAAAAGGACTAGGTTCCTCGTATAGTACTCTATGGTGATTCAAATACAGAAGATTGTCAAACTCAAATTAAGCGCGACACAGTTTTTCTGCTGATTCACTTTGGCCTCCTTCTTGCTGAGCTGTCTCACAGGGTTGTGGGAGCTGTAATCCTGCCGTTCGTCTGCTGTTCAGCTGATGCTCTCTTCCTTTCCCAGGCAGTACAGTTAATGTCCTGCCTCCTCTGTGACTCCTGGGCAAGTCTACAACGTACCTTGGTTTTTCTTAACATTATGCCTATTTTCTTAACTTCATGACTCATGAGGGTCAAATTACTTTTGACTTTTTTAGCATTTGGAAAGCAGTCTTCCCCCAACCATCTATTTGCAGCTAATTTAGCATTACGTATTTGCAAAGATGCAACCTGTGGTGTAGGAAATCCCTGAACCACAAACTATTGAACGTTGTTATAAGCTTACTATCTTCCTATGCTCTTTCTTAGGCATCTTCCCCTGGCCATGGCTGGGAACACGATAGTGGGCTAACAGGATCTCTGTGCAATCATGCCTATGCTCTTGCACTCTTATAATACATCATTTACAACATGCTATAACAACTATGATTCTTTGTGAGTGATGAGGCTGCATTACTTTCAGGAAAAAGGATGTTTCTTCTTTTAGGTGGAGCACTGATTCACATGTGTTTATAAGCTATCCTTTGTGTCTGAACCATGAAGGAAGTGAATTTGGGACTGTTCACTCAGCAAAAGGTGTGACTGCAATCAGGATGGCTCACTCTAGTCAGGCTGCTAACAATAGCACGGACAATGTGGTGACACCAGCTTTAGCAATGGCACTCTGAGCAAACAGCATGATCCAGGAGAGGTCACACGGTCACCAAAGCTCTTGCCGTGGTGTCTTTGCTGCAACTGCAGTTTAGTCCAAACACACGCTTTCCAATTCAACTTTTCTCTAGAAAGCTTAAGTCCATCTGCAGAGACTGCTGCTTCCCCAGGGGTAATACCAATCTGAGCGAGAGCAGCGTGGGGACAGAGCTAAGAGCATCCCTGCGACCAAAGCTATTCCATACTTAAACACACAAGTTAGCTTTGACCTTAACTCAATTTACAGATGTCAAAAAGAGCTCTGATGAAACCACTTGGCTTCACTCACACAGGACTACAACACTCAGCCCTAAAGTTTCAAAAACCCTCTGACCAGATGTCCAGATGTTTTTGAATCGCAGGAGGCTAAAACTCCCCCTCATTCATCCTTTCCCCTCTCTGTCAGTGGAGAGTTAGACAAAAGTTAGCTTTATCACATTGCCCAAACTATTAAACACTGGCACAAAGGGACACATGGCAAATGTCCCCTCCAGCCATGAGATTACCAACAGGTAATCTCAGTATTTACATAATAATAGGAAAAGAAAGCAGATATTTTTCTTTTCTAATGAAAAAGTGCATATGCAGCCACAGCAGTAATGTTTGCCTGACTTTGTCCAGTATGCTTCAGTAAACATGCAAAGTGCCTCCTAGGAAGAGCTCAAAACATTGAAGAGTTTGGAAATTGCCTCAGATGATTCACAAATAAAGCAGCCTGCCCTCTGAATTAAAAGCCAAGCCAGCTGAGCAGTACGGCTCCCGAATGTGACCCTCCAAGATCGCAAGGTCACCTGTGTTCAGTCATACGCGCACGAGCCCCAGTGAGCTAGCAAACCATTTACGAAGCGCAGAAAAATAATTTCAGGCCCCGGATGGAAGGTATATGGGAGAGGTGCTGAAGAGTCAAGGCCAACGTCACTTGATCTGCAGCCTTCTAGGCAATGTCACTCTTCCCGCTTTGCCGTGAAAGCTGCCTGGATAAAGAAGCTGTTTCTCTGCAGCGCAAGGGCACTCGCAGTCTCTGGAAAGTCTCAGTCACTTGGAAGCAGAAGTGGCAAACCCTGGCAGTTTTAGCACAGTCATTTTTCCATCGCCCAGACACAAAGTTGTTTTCTGTCTCCAATCTCTTTGATGTGAATGGTCTGATTTTGAAAAAATGTGCATGTGCCGAGGATGTCACTGAATGCAATCGCAAAAAAATATGTCTAATATACTCTTTGGGATGCTTTTATAACCTGGCTGTTTTTAGGATTTGCTGGTTGCTGGCTCCAAGACTGAAAAATTGTATGCAAACCCCTTTATAATCCTGAGGTCACCTTAAAAATCATGAGACGGTTAAAAATTAGCAGAAGATTGTATTCTAATGGTTAAAGCACCAGGGTTCCTATTTTCAGCCTTTTCTTTTATAATTACAACTTGTATTATTGTTTTCATGAAAGATGAATTCTTGTACAGTTGCCTATAGAAAAACATTCATAAGAAACTCATAGAGGCTAGTAATTTTGCTTTAGTTAGAAGTTTACACAGATATGTGTGGAAAAAAAGTTATTGTCTTTCTATAAGTCTCACAAATAAGTCTCACAACATTCTGTGTTTTTCTAGAGACCCACTGGCTAGAATAAAGAGAAATATATGAAAACTTCAGCTTTCAGTTAAAAAAAAGAAAAGAAGCTTCTGGGCAATAACATTACAAAGAAATACTTCTGTGTGTGAAGCTGAGAATCAGGTGGTGATCCAGATCTTAAACGCATGACTTTGTACAGTTAGATCTCACAATTTCCAAGAGAGTCACTTGGATCTTAGGGCCTGGGGTAGAGTATTAGTTTGGCATGTTAGTGACACTCTAAAATGCTTAGTTGATGTGGGAAAAATCTGGTCCAAAGTTAGGTGCAAAGACACCCATTTATACAAGTGTTCCTGTTACAGGAGAGAGCGTGCGCGCACACACACACCTGCCTGCACATATTAAAAATTTGTGTTTAGTCTCCAGCAATTTCGGTGCAAATTTTTCCACTGTACGGCTGTGCTGTGCTGTACGCCCTGCCCAAGTCTGAAGACAGGTTTGAGCAAGCCATGTTAACTGCTCAGTGCTCACACTGCTATGAGCAATGAGGTCCCCAGATTACTAACCCGGGACATAGCGGGTGCAATCAAGATATTCACAGCCTGAATCCTTCTCAGACAGGTGTTATGCCTGAATCCTAAAGCTGCCATTTAAACCGCAGCCCACGGAGCGGGTTCCCAGCAGTGCTGGGGCTGCAGCAGCGTTCTGTGAAGGCTCCTGAACCCCGGTAGATGGATTCTAATCCTCAGCAGAGCAATCTGGGTTCAAACTGGCCCTCACAAGTAAAAGGTCTGGCTGCCCGTTGTGCCACCAACCCCGCTCCCATCCCAGCCACGCAGCAATCAGGGACAGAGTACGGCTAAATAGCCTTGCTGTTTGGAAGGTGATTGAGGGGAGCAAACTCTTGGTGCTCTGAGAGTCCCTGGAGCAGGCTCTCCTTGGGGCATCCAGGCAAAATCATTCACGTCTCACACACCTGCCACAGCCTAGTCCCAAGCTCTGTTCTTAAAGGAAGAGCCGACATTAAAATGGCAATGATAAACCAAATGCTAGCACAGCATCCGCATTCCACGTTAAAATTGAAGTTTTGTAATACATAATAAACATCCTCAATGATTACTTAAAGATCTTTGAAATGGTCTGTTTCTATTTACTGCTCATGTGAGTCACCAGCAAGGTTTAAACCTATAGCCTTTAACTCCCTCCATTGTAAGTGTTTCTTACTTGATTTATGGAAAAGGTAACATCGCCAGTGTTCCCACCAGTGCAGGATGACACAGGCGTATACATTACTTAGGCACATACATTACACAAGTATTTGCAAGATGTGATATAGTGTGAAGCCCTAGGATCTGGGGTATGTTTCCCCCTATCAGTGAGTAAGCTGTGGTCTCTAAGTCCATGACAGAGTAATGCCCTTGTTTGGCTTCTCTGCTCAGAGGAAACCAGAGCTACCCCATCTAAAAGCACCAGCTGAAGGATTCATTCTTTGGTGGCAATGGCGGGGAGAGACTCACCAATTTGTATGTAGCCTGGCTGCATGTACATGGCCTAACACTTGAGGAACGGCCTCGCGTGAGTTGTTCATGATGGCTCCTGAGGCAGCACTTTCTGCCCAGGTTCCTTGAAAGCTCTGGGACAACGTGGATGAGTTTGACTGTGGCAGGTCAAACCTTTGCTCAACTCCTACCTCTACCTGCAAGGACTTCAAGTGAACTGTCTGTTAACCTAGAGTCAAAAGTGGGAATGACTGCCAGCCCCTCCACAAGGTAGTGGTGTGAGGTCATGGCTCCTGATAAGGTTATGAAGGACACATAAATATTTATTCCAGGCTGCAAAGACCTGGGACTTGCATTGTCTTTGAGCTGATACATTAGCACATTCCTCCAAGCTATGGTGTGGCCAAGAAGTCTCTTCAAATGCACGCTGGGGCTCTCGGCACAGCCACAGGCCTACTAGCAGCAAGGCCAAAATCCTGCTGCTGTGAAGAAATGCAGTCAGCAACCCTGGGACGGAGCAGCCTGAATCCATTTTCCGAGATTTTTATTTGGGGGATGGTTTTGTTTACCCAGCTCACTCATTTGTATTTGCTGCTTTGCTATTTCATCTCAGAAGAGCTTGCTAAGCACTTCTGAGCCACTTCGAGCTTTGGCAGCGGGCACCCTTCCACCAGACGGCTGAAGCACTGCTCCTGCACTCTGCTGAGTGACTCACGCCAGCACTCTCTCCTCCCCTCATTTCTTCTTTCTCTGCACGCAGAGACTTTTATGAGACACAAAAGGATAAAAGTCCTCATGTGAATTGCTGGGCGAGTGCTGACACTTCTTGCTGTGCAACTGATAGGGCTGAGTTTATAAAAATAAAACTCCCTAATAAAGAGCTCAGGAGGTTTAAACTATAAAAAGAGCCATTTGCTCAGCTAGGGGATTCTTCTGGAAATTGCACCCCAAAGGATTTCACCCTAGTAGCCCTCTGTTGAGCCAAACAACCTTTATTATGGTCAAAGCATGAGTTCCAGAATGTCATTTAGTGTTGATTTGATTTTTTTTTTTTTTTTGCTTCTCTGCCATAGTATGTGTTAAGGGTTAATGAGCCTTGCTGTTTTAATTATTTTTTTCCATGCTTTATTTCCCCTGTGAATTTGACTGCCCTTAACTTCCAGGCAGAGCTTCTTACTGCTTCATGTTGTGCATCTCTCCAGCTGAATTTAAAAAGCCCTTGTAGTGCCTGGTATTTCAGGAATGTACTTGGACACTTAATCAAATCAACTCATCGTTCACTCTTCCTTTTATTGTTCTATTTATGCTGGGGGGGCAGCAAATAGGGCATATGGCAACTGCCCCATGGAAATCACAGGTATCACTGTGGCTATACCTAGCTTCAGAGGGATTACTCCAGCACACTGCAAGCATTTGTTACTGGTTTTCTCTTTGCAAGCCAGGAGACCCTTGAGACCAACCCGCTCAGGGCTCCCTTCTTCAGTGACTCCCCCAGGGCACCCATCCCTGCCCTAGGGAGCTTGCAGGCAGTATTACAGAAACAAAGTGATATAGTGGCATGGCTGCTCAGGGACAATGAGGACCAGCAGCCCCAACAGACTCCAGAGCACTTGGCAAGAAACTTCTCCTATTTATTTGTCTTCCCAGCTGCATTCTCCTTTACATCACTCATCACTGTTCTTTTCTGTTGGCACCTCTTCCTTCAAGGTCTGCTGCCTTCGATATCTTGTTCTTTCTCTGTATATCTTGGACTACAGACTCTCTGTAGAAGAATAATAGCCTCATTATGTTTGCAAGGCACCAGGGGCATCCCCTGGGCTCCATGCAGAAGTTGCATTCACAGTGTGAGATGTGCTATCTGCTGGTTGACATGAGCACATGCCCAAAGAAATGTCCTTGCTCTGGAGTGTCAGATCTTATGCATTGTGCCTGTCTCCAGTGCGCACTTCTTAGCATGACCCTGCTTTCTGGCTTGTCCAACAACCATCCGTGCAAGCTAAAACAAGGCTCTGTGCCTCAGTTTCACCAAGCAGTGACAGTGTTCTGAGACAAAGCTCGTCCTTCAGTAGGATTATTGGTGTTATTCATGCGCGCGTGCACTCTCCTGATGGGAATGGGACCAGAGGTCTGATGAAGCCCTGAATTTAAGTGATGATGCTCAGATATGAGATTGCTTTGTTTGCCAGCAATCCCTTCTCTTTAATCCATGAACCGACTGTTTCCCCAAGTTTCACAGAGAAAGGAATAACCCTTCCCTGTGGCAAAAAGGCACTGTCAGCAGCAAATGTAGAAAGCTCCCATTTTGCAGAACCTTACACCCCTTCAGTCTGAAATGGACCTGAGATTCCTTCCCTCGGTTTTCCCTGACTCAAAATCCAGGTTGGTTTGTTGAAATAAGAAGTAAACATAATGACTTTAATGGGATGAGCTTGCGGGGCTGTTGGCTGACTGAGGCCACCCAGCTAGAGTTCAGCATGAGACAGTCTGCACCTTATAAGGCCAAGAGATGAAGGCATTTACAACAAAAAAATAAAGGATCTGAACATGTTATTTAAATCATGGTGCAGGCAATTTTTTTTATTCCTTTTTTTTTTTTTTCTCCTTCTGGTTCATGACAAAACCTGAAATACACAAGTGAATATAATGTCTAACATTTGTTAAACCCAGACTGAAGACCAGCCAGATAGCACTGAAAACAAACTGTGAATATTTTAAATGGAGTGAGATATACATGATGGAGTAAATAAAGGGCACATACCACATAAGAAAAATTGGACAAAGTTCAAATGCTATTCATCTTGGAGAAAGGCCTCTGAGCAGAGCAGTTCAGCCTGCAAACACTTGCATTTTCATTATCTTCCATTATGGTCAGCCAGCTTTGGGGACAAGGGGGCAGGAATCATACAAAAAAAAATGAGGGCCCAGGTATTGCCTGCTGTTAGGTAATCATGGCTCTGAACAAGGAAAGGAGAATGGGGGTTGTATTAGGCAATACATGGAAGTAGTCCAATATGTCAAGAGTTCAATGCTACTCCTAGGTCTTAAGTGCTAATAAAATAAGCTCCTAAACTGCTGAAGGCACATGTCCAGCCCAGAATGCTTTCCAAATCCTTAGCATTTTTTTTTTGTCTGATATGGCATTTTTAGCCCTACTTCCCCAAGTCCATAGATATTGCAAAATTTTACTTATTTTGTTTTTGTCTGCAGGCTTTTCAAGTTGACTCCACTTTGGAAGCTGAAATTATTGAGCTGAAATTCCTGCTGTGCATAATGGCACTTCTCCAATGTTTAAAAATGTCACTTACTCTACTGTGAATTCAGTGGGTAGCCCAACCATGAAAAAGGGCGATATACACAGCATATACAAGAGGGAAAAAAATGGTTTCATATATCCATAAGTAAGGAGTTAGTTCTGTGTGACCAATAGGTCATACCTAATGACTGGAGAGAAGTTGCCCACAGGCAGAAATGATCCTTCATACAAGTGGAGAAGAATCAGAGAACAACATCAGCCTTTTTGGAAACGGTAGGACCAGGCTTTGGAGCTGTCAAATAAAAGCAGTAGCTCTATAGCCCACTGTCATGAGTGGAAATTTTGAAGTTCCCAGAGGATCTGAAAAAGTTGTATCAGAAGGGTTGCAAGAAAGTTTACTCTTGTAAGAGTTGAAGATTTAGTTGTAGCTCAACAGTAAATAAAACTTCTACCTGTGAACTCCTACTTCAGAGCCAGCTTTGCAGTTTCCCCAAAACGTGATTTGTCAGTCTTCACCCTCAGCCAAGAACCGACAGCTCTTGGCAGCTCTGCTCTGCATGGCTGTTCAGTTTTAGTCATGTTGTTTAATTTCTGTTTTCACTTCGTGTCCATGTGTCTGTTGCCTGAGAACTCTGCATTTTAAGACCGCCACGTCAAAAGAACTGCGTAGAAGCATTTTGGTGTTGGAGCAGGGAAAATCTATTTGTCGTCTTCCACAATATTAGGCATCTCTTGCCTGCTTGGCCCTCTCTACAGGACTTGTTTGCAAGGGTGGAAGGCGACAATATTTTTCCAAAGAATTTTCTCTCAATCAAATGACAGGGGTCTTTGTGCTACCTCATGGGAGCCCCTCTCACCCCACACTGCCCTTGGAATAAAAAAAGCAGAGAAGCACACTGTTTAAATATGCATATAAAGCTCTGTGGCACAATAGATTAACTGCCATCAGCTTTCTATTTAGTGTGAGGAAAAACAGTAGAGATTTTTAATTGATAATTCAGAAAGACACCCCATTGAATGGTGGTAATAATTACATCTGCCTATTCTGAGCTCTTCATCTACACAGGGGTAATAGAGCCTTGTCCCTCAGGGACTGGAGCCCAGCTGAGAAGGCGGGACACCAAGCAAAGGAGTTGTAATTTGTATTTTGTCAACAAAAGCTGCTTAATCCTCCAGAAAGGCATCCTTCAGAGAGGCAAGCCTTTGTCCCAGGGTTTTCAGAGTGGAAGCAGGGGGATGGGGAGGGAGGGAGAGAAGGAGAAAAGGGAATTACTGGCCACATGTAATTTATGGTTGAAAAGGTTCATTTATAGCTATCCCACCGTTGTATGCTTAGCCTGAGACCCTACGAGCTTCTCATTCTCTCATCAAGTTTGCCTTTTGTGGCTATACGAATGGTAATGATTTGAGGAGAGGTTGGTCATGGTTGTTAAGAGTCATCTAGTGTGATCAGAACTGAAGTCTCAAATTGATATTCATGTTTAAATACCTTTCACTAGCATGAAATTTGGAACTTCTCTAATAATCATCTAAGAGCAATCAGTTATGATTCTATAATATGCATTTATGTATCTATTACCTGTGTTTTAGTTTGTTTTCAGCAAGTTTCAGGTAACACAAAGTGTTTTTAACATCTGTTGGAAATGATTAAGTGTATATGAGTAACAAATAAATAATACAAAGATCAAAACCAGAGTCTCAGAATTGAAGCCCTCCAAATTCTAGTGATCTAAACATACTGTCTGCTTTTGATTTCAGGTCATATCCAATCCAAGAGAAACGTATTTCTTGTTCTTTAGTTTGGATATAGCGAGAACACCCTGACGTGAACCAGGAAAGCCTCTGCTTCTGGCAGTTACGTGAGATTTATGTCACATAAGGTCAGAATCTCTTGCAAACAGATCACAGCACTGTAGCACTGTCTCATCAGACAGTATTCCCTGATCTGGCTTTGAACCTGAACAGCAGACATTTACTCTTGACCCAGAGATAGAAGAGATAGACATGATGCTCCTGTACCTGCACGGCAGATATATCGGGTGGTAGGTTATAGGCTAGCAATAGAGCTGAAGGCAGCTCTGCCTGATGAACTGACCCTGAATCTTTTCAAGGTGTGCTTCCCTGTGCTTGGTGTGCCTAGACCTCTGCCCAGGAGACTTGCTCTGGAAGGTGGAAAATAGCACACAGCTGGTGCAGGGCTATGATCTGCAAAAAAGCTGAGCTGAAGCCAACACAACTTCTCCCATGCTCAATTTAAAACCAAGTGCCCAAGTCTTTTGTTGCAGCACCATGTTAAGAGCTGTTTAGATGCACTTTGGTATATGAGTGCATTATTGTCTACCCACACATGGATGCCCACCCAGGCAAGCCTCGGGAGCATGTCCTTCTTTGCCACACACACCCCTGGGCTTCTAGCCAAGTCAGAAAAATGGCTGCTGTTGTGGAATAAAGGGTGAAAGAGGACGAATCTACTTTTTCTTCAGTGTGGAAAATAAAACATTCTGTTGGGAGAAAGGGAAGCCTACACAGGCCTAAGGCAGCAGCAAAGACAACATTTCTCACAATATGAGTGGAGAACAGGAGAGGCGTCTGAGAACTGGAAGAAAGCCAATAACATCCTCACAGGCAAGCACAGGAAGTGCAAGCTAGATGAGTGGACAGTGAGGTGGATTGAGAACTAGCTGAAAGGCAGAGCTCAGACAGTTGTCATCAGTGGCACAGAGTCTAGTTGGAGGCCTGTAGCTAGTGGCATCCCCCAGGGCTCAGTCCTGGGTCCAGTCTTGTTCAACTTCTCCATCAATGACCTGGATGAGGGGACAGAGTGCCTCCTCTGCAAGTTTGCTGATGATACCAAGCTGGGAGGAGTGGCTAATATACCAGAGGGCTGTGCTGCCATTCAGAGAGACCTGGATAGGCTGGAGAGTTGGGCAGAGAGGAACCTCATGAGATTCAACAAAAGCAAGTGCAGGGTCTTATACCCAGGCAGAAATAATCCCATGCACCAGTACAAGCTGGGGGCTGACCTGCTGGAAAGCAGCTCTGTAGAGAAGGTTCTGGGAATTTTGGAGAACACCACATTGACCATGAGCCAGCAATGTGCCCCATGTGGCCAAGAAGGCCAGTGCTGTCCTGGGGTGCATTAGGCAGAGTGTTGCCAGCAGGTCAAGGGAGGTGATCCTGCCCCTCTACTCAGTGTGGTAGGTGAGGCCTCATCTCGAGTACCGTATCCAGTTCTGGGCTCCCCACTACAAGAGAGACATGGAGCTACTGGAGAGAGTCCAGCGTAGGGCTACAAAGATGATCAGAGGGCTGGAGCACTTGCCCTACGAGGAACGGCTGCGAGAGCTGGGCCTCTTCAGCCTGGGGAAGAGAAGACTGAGGGGGGATCTGATCAATGTCTATAAATATTTTAAGGGATGGTGTCAAGGGGATGGGGCTGGACTCTTTTCAGTGGTGCCCAGTAACAGGACAAGAGACAACGGGCAAAAACTGAACCACAAGAAGTTCCACCCGGATATGAGGAAGTGTGAGAGTGACAGAGCACTGGCACAGGTTGCCCAGAGAGGTTGTGGAGTCTCCTCTGGAGATCTTCAAGGCCCGCCTGGATGCAACCCTGTTTAACATGCTCTAGGCAACCCTATTTGGGTAGGGGGGTTGGACTAAATGATGGCCAGAGGTCCTTTCCAACCCCAACCATTCTGTGATTCTGGAAGTAATGCAGCTTGCAAAGTCCAGCTGGCCAGGAAAGTGTTCACACTCTTCCATTTCTCAGAAAGAAAGTATCCTGCTCTACAGGAGTTTATAAATGGGCATTATAGAACGGGGAGAGAAGAGCTGCAGTTGAGTGTTGTTCAGACATGTCTTTATTGGAAATGTGGTGTCAAACTGCACATCTAAACACAGCCAGATCTGAAGGACACCTGAAATCCAAGTTTACTGCAGGATCTGCATTTTGCCACTGAGGTCTGGGTCTGCAGCTAACCCAAAACATTAGTCTGAATACACATCCACTTTATACCATGAAAACCAGTTATTCCAAAACTGGACTGGCTCATTGGCCTTCCAGGCACCAGAACTGAATCTGAATTTGGCCCTTTTAATCCATCTTTATATATCACTTTCCTTCCTTCCAGCTTTCTCCTATCTCCCTTCTCATTTTTCTCCCATTCTGCCCTTCTTCTCTCCATCTTTCTAAAAGAAATTGTACATCTCATCACATTTCAAGGTGATGCCTTTTTCTACATCAAAAACAAATTGACATAGAAACTGCAAGTAATATGAAGCCACCAGCCTGAGTTCTAGCTAGTTCAGGACTAGCTGATGATTTAGTCTGAGGTTTTCCATTCTCTGAAGAACTTCATTTTGAAGGAAAAACAAAAGCAGCAAGGGTATTTCTGGGACAAAAAAAAAAAAAAAAGGCACATTACAAACCAAATCAATAAGTGTTTCTGCAACAACCTAATCATTAATTGATTTATATGACATTTTATCAGCATGTACATTCATCAGGAAATTGTCTAGTCAGGCAGATATCCTCCTTTGTAGAGTCTGTACCATGGATGATTTTTTTCAATTGAATGTGTTATTTGGGAGATCAATGGGACTAAGAAACTGGCAAGCCACTCTCATTGCACCACCTTCCCTGCACCACCTAATCCTCAAAACCTTAGCTAGGTTTTACCCAGCCTGTGAATCTTTAACATCAGTGCTCTTTTATGTCTTGATAGCTATCTAGACTGCTGTAGCACTTTTTTCATCTCATTTTTTAACAAATACGGTGTTGAAAGACATTACCCCATCTCTGTACTCCATCTATCATTTTCTCAAGTTTCACTCCAGACCTGAACTTCATAAATGCAACCAGGGACAAATAATAGCTGTCCCTGTGTACAGAGAGGGCAAGAATAAGTTCTGGAGTGAGTCCATTGAAGGAATATACTAATGTAAAATCCTTACTCAGATAAGGAATTTATCCCTTCTGCATTATCCCTGCTAATATGTGCAATAAACGTCTCTTTGGAGTGATTGATTGTCTTGCATCTGTGGCTGCTTTTTAACACAGCAGCTTCCCTCCATACGTCTTTCTAAGTATCTTTGATCTTGTATTTGAACTGTAAGGGCTAGGCTGTTACCTGGTTACCAGCCTTGGGACTGAGTCATTTCTCCATGGCATTACCTGAGTTAACAGTTGAATTGTGCGGGGAAAAAAGCACGGTGCAGCATGTGTTGGCAACCAGCATGGACAGCCAGGGTGTTTTCGGGATGGATATGGTACATACAGTATTGGCTTACTATACAGTATTGACTGATATTGATGCATGCTTGTGTTGACATGCTACAGGTGCAGTACCCAAGGCTACTTGTCTTCTCAACGATATTTAGAGGCGTCACTCTCTGTTTACTCATTTTGATTGTTTGGTAACTATTTACATTGCTTTGCTTTGCTTTTATTACTGCTGAAGGGGGACCAGTATTTTCTTAATTGTAAGAAAATAGTTGGACTTGTACCTGAGAAACCAGAAAAACAGGATAGGAATAATATCTTGAGGGAAACATTCTGTTATTACAGAGGCACCAATGACTCAGGAGAAGTGATGCTGAGAGCAGGGCCTCCCATTTACCAGAATCTGCATTGCTGTGACTCTGTAGACTGTGCATGCATTCGTCCGAGAGTATTAGATCAGGATGACTCCGAATGACACATCAGTTTCATACACAATAGACCAGCTCCTACTGGAGAGACTTTGCCATACCAGTGAACTCACTTAAACATTTTGGTTCATCTAAATCAAAAGAAAAAAAGACACTTTCAGCAAGGGCGTTAAAGGGATGCACTAATTTGCATCTGTTCCACGTGTGCAAGGCAGCATCCAGAAATAAAACCCTCACCTGTGTTTGCAATTTTAGTGACGGGGAATGTAGAAGGAAGAAAAAGATAGATCTAGTTCTTCCTTCCATGGCTTAGCAAACACTATCTGTTAATCGCTCACAGCTGAAGTGGTCCCTTTCCAGAGTTAAAGGATTTTGTCGCATACAGCTTTTCTGCTTTTTTGCTACATTTCTGGGAAGAAAACCTATATTATCATTAAGAAGGTTTAAGGCCATTCCAATTCATCTGTCTGCTTCTTGTACTAACCACGCAATCATTTAACTGCTGCTCCACGTTATCACTATCTGTTGTTATCTTTCTCATTGAAATTTTCTCACTTGTTATTTTTGTTCACAGAGAAACAACTTTACCCAGAAGTAGCATTTCCCCACAAACTGCCAGCATTGTTGCATTTTTCCCCCATTTTTTTCTTCCTCCCTCATTTTTCTCAAAATATTTGAGTTAATAGATGAAGGCGGGACTAAAAGGGCTCTCCTGGGCTTTGAGCTTGGTCCTCTGCTCTCGTGGCATGCCATCCCTGTGATGAACTGCCCAAGCCGTCTAGGAACCAGGTCCAGCCCTCGCTCCCTCTCTCCTGCTGGAAGCTGCTCAGGTGGTTGAAAAGCATCTCCTAATTTCCTGACTATGTTTATTAGTGACCAGTTTATATCCATTTGTTCTTGTGCCAACCCTGCCTTTTGCTTTAATAGCTCTTTTCCCTCCTTCATATTTACCTCCCTGATGTATTTATAGACAGCAATCATATTCTCTTCATTTTGCTAGGCTTAACAAGCCAATCTCTTTTAGCCTCCTCTCATAAAATAGGCTCTCCAGGCCCTGATTATGCCACATCCTAGTTGCTTTTCCCTGCACCTGTTCCTGTTTGAATTCATCTTATTCGATAAAGTCCAAACAGTTTAAAATCACTGAACTATTCTACTGACTGAAGTACTAGGCTTGATTATTTTTCCAATCAGAAACATTATAATAGGCCTTGATGTTATTTTAGAAGAGTTATGAACAAAGGCTATCCAATTTTTATGTTCAGGTATAATCTAATTAGTACTTGAAGGACCAAGATACTTAATAAAGTGACTATTCTAGCTACCCAGGAGACATGTGGCTGTGATTGGCATGAAGCAGATGCTTGCTCTGCCTGCGACAGACATTGTTCCATTCAGCGCTGGTGGGGCGGGGGGAAATCTATTTATTTAACTCTACGAGTTAACCTTTATTTTTTAAGGTTTGCCATATCATCCATCAAATTGGGAGGATTGTTTTTCACAGGTGCAAATGAGTCATCACATCTTTTCCAGCTTGGAAAACATTTAGAAAATTAGGGGCTAGAATCAAAAAAGAAAAAAAAGAAAAAGAAAAAGAAGAAGAAGAAGAAGAAGAAAAAGAAGAAAAGGAAAAAGAAGAAGAAAAAGAAAAAGAAGAAAAGAGAAGAAGAAGAAAAAGAAAAAGAAAGTAGAAGAAGAAGAGGAAAAGAAAAGAAAAAGAAGATAAAGAAGAAGAAGAAAAAAGAGAAAGAGATAAAGAGTAAAAAGGAGGAGGAGAGAGAGAGAGAGAAGAAATTATAGTCAGTCTCATGGCTCTCCCTGGGACTCAGCTATCCTGCAAGAAGCTGAAACGATTTTTCCTACAACTGTGGGGTTTATGCTAGTTTCTGAGAACCTTGTCAGCAAACGTCAGCGGTTCTGAGGCTGAGCCCATCCTGGAATGAAACAGTTATCCCAGCCTTAAAGGCAGGATTAGCTACCCGAAGTGGGGCAGAGAGCCCCTCTGCACTTTTTAACACCTCATGAAGAGATCTGGCTGCCAACAAAAGGAAAATCCTAATGTGTAAAAAATGCATAATAATAAGGACTTTGGCTGAGTGGAATTCCATCACGGATCAGATGAAATTGCCTTGTGCAGCTTGCTGAGGGCTTCATGCTATGCTAAATGACCTTTGTACCATGTAAAATGGGCACTGCTGCAGGATGCGGGGAGAACCAGGGGCTGGGCTGCTCTTTTATTTTCCCCCCTATGGAGTTCAAGCTTGTCAAGAATACAACAAAACCAAGAAGGAGAAAGAGGGGGGAGAAATGTCCCATTGAATTTTTCATGAATCATTTTTGCCAGAGGAAAAGGAACATCTGTGTTTATGAAGGGTCTATAGGGTGACACAGTGAAAGCAGGATGTGACCATCTGGTCCTGAGTGCACAAGAGCATGTGCAATGCCCAACAAAATTGGCAGCATTCAACCTGTGCTGCAATTTTTAAGGCTACAGCCTTTAACCCTGAAAAGCATGCAGCTTTTGCCCACTGGGTAGCCTGCTGGCAGCTATCCTGCTTTGCACTTGTAAAGGGGCACTCAGTTCCCAGAGGGTTTGGGGCTAGTTTTGAAGATCTGGGACTTACTGCACTTCAAAAATTGAGCCCTCACTTCCTCAAAATGATAAGTCCATGGACACCCTGGTTGTTGATGTGTCCAAAAGCGGCTGTTGGGTTTTTATGGCCAGGGAGGCTCATATACTGTCCACATAGGACTTACTGATCCTGAGCCATCATTCAGACCTGTTGCAGGGTGTCTGCAGGCTCTGGGAGGAGTTTCTCTTCCTTCTTCATTGCTAGGGTTTGCTCACCCTCCTCAGAGGCACCCAAAGCTGTTGAGACCTGGAAGGGGAGGCAGGGTGGATGGGCTGGTCCTCCTGGAGGGGTTGAACTCACTCCAGAGGGTGGATAATCTTGAGTCATACACTCAGGGCTAGACATACCACCAAATTTGGGATGGGTAATAGGTCTCCCCCAGCCCACACTGGTAGGAGCTGTGGGGCTTTTCCCTTTCATCCGCAGTGAGGAGTGTGACCCTTTTCGTAGGGTCTACAGGGAATTTTACTTAAAAAATTCTCTCCCATTGATGGCTAAGGATATCCTCCATCTCTCCTGCACCTCATAATGTAGATTTGGGTCTTTTACTACAAGCTTGAAGTTTGTTACAGGGAGCGGGGGAGTATTTTGTATCCTGTTGAGGTGAAGACATGTGGAACAGGTATTTGGTGGCAGCTTCTGGACTAAGCATGTGTTGCAGAGCTGTGACTGAGAAGGACTGGAAAGCAGAATGCATGCTTATTGCCACTCCAGCCTTCATCTTGTTTACACCACAAGAACTAGGACTAATGTGGTGCAAGCGCAATGCAAAAACCTACACCTGCCTGCACAGAAATACTGCACAGGGTGAGTAGCTCTAACAAACAAACAACACAGAATGCTAAAATCTCCCTTACTAAAATAAAAAAAACAAACATCCAAAAGAGATGAGAAGAATCCAGAGATGTCTGTAAAACCATGCAATACATTTATGTATCTATATCTGTTTTATGGACAGCTGTGGTCATATGCCCTGTGGCTTTTTACTTGGTCTGATTATGCATCACATTTCAAACCTTCCAAGAGTTCAGCACTCAAATCATGGCCAGATTTCAAAATTAATCCTTTTCAGCATAGCTCAGCAGGTCAGCAAGAATTGAAAGTCTGTCCAGGAGGGTTATTACCAGCTCTGGAAGAATCAGGCCCATGACAAGCACAGAGCACCTGAAAATTAGCCCCTGAGTTGCTCTCCAGACTTGTATTTCTGATGGTGCCTTCTGCTACTAAATAGTCCTATACATCCCCACACATACACACACACACATATCTCAAAGGGAGAACAAGACTCAACAAGCAGGGATGAGTATCTACTCCATGGAATCAGGTATCCAAATTGCCTTTAGTCTCCTGACTGCTCTTCATGCCTCTTTGCAGCTCTTTAAACGAAGGTCCCCTCAAGCAGAGATAAAAAAATTCACAGCATGACCAGTATTCCTAAGGTCAAATAGCATAAGGAAAATATGGCCTGAGAGGAGACAGAACTGGACTTCTTTTTCTGCCCCCTCCACTGCTATTTGGTACGACTCAAAGCTGCTCATTCATTTTACCTCCAAATCTTATTCCACCTATCCATGGAATTCATATAGACTTGCCAGGAATTTTTCATGAGTTAATTTTGTCTGGATTCTTAGAACTGCTACTGAAATACAAATTAATTATTATTACTTTTATTAAAGCTTTCTCCACCTCCTACCTATCTCATCACCTCCTGCCTGTGGCCAAACGTTAACTCTGCTCCTTCTGAGAACATTACAGAGCAAGTTATCCCACAAATCTCTCTTGAACTTTCTTTCTGCAAGGCTGGGATTAGATACTCTCAGACATCTCCTCCATCCATAAATAACAGGGGTACTTTATCCTTTGCAGCAGTTCAAGCTGGTGCCCAGACATCCTCGATGTTGAAGCAGAGTCTCTCCGAAGACAAGCAGGAGAAGATGTTACTATTATCTCTTTTCCTGGTGGAAGAAGCAGTATTTGATTCCAGTGGTCTATTGTCCCTTCCCTGGCTGAAATGGCAGCTGAAAGCGCGAGTTTTTCCCCTGCCAATTGCCTACAACCTGCTGAGGGAAGGGGATCACCTCCTGGGGTGGCAGGTATCTAAAAATGAGGCTGGAAACACACAGTGCTGAAGGTACAAGAGGAAGGCTCTGGAGAGAAAAGCCTAGCTTGCTCTTGACACAGAACTGGATCTCCGGCAAAGACTAAGGAGGATGGAGCTCTGTCGACCACTCTGGCTTGGGTTTGCACACACACGTTCAACACAGCTGAGCAAGGCCCCTCCGGCTCTCCAATCCTACAAAGTTTGCATGGTACTTCTGGGAAGCACCATTCCCAGGGCACATTGCTGGACATGCAGCCTCATTATGCTTCCTCTTGCCAGCATGCTGCAAGTGTCTCACCATTCACTCATAGTGGGCTCATTGCCCCACAGTGAGGAGTTAATGTGCCCTTCCAGTCCCCACGACGCCACGGGCACGACGTATTCATCCGAATGTGCTGCGCACAGCCGTGCGGCATGCAATCTTCCCACCATGCCAACTAGTCCCCACACAGCAAACCCTTTCTTGTTCAGTTCAAAGTACTTTGGCACTTCATCTGGAAAATCCTTTAAATCTACATTACCTCTGCCTTATTTAATCTTTTCGGGAACGCTGACATCCAGTGCATGAAAAAGAGATTTTAGGCTGAAAGGAAAGCTGTCCCTGACCACTTCTTGGGGCTAGGTTACAAATTGAATTGGAAACTGGAAGGTGAAAAGAATATGTTACCTTTCAAGTGTCACATTTTCCTCTGCAAAAATGCCTTTTAACTGAGCTGTTGTAGAAGGAGTAGAAGCAGTAGCAGGAGGAGTATCAGAAGGAGCAGAAGCAACATTAAGCCACAGCCTTGGTGCTGTGCTTTGAATGCTCCAAAACAAGTGCCTTGGGGTCTAGTTTTGTTTTTGCAGAAATGGTGGCCACCAGGCACATCCAGAATTGGAAATCCCTCAAACATAGGGAAAGTTTATATCTCTGTGCTGTGAGTGCCTGTTGCATGCAGCACTTGATAGCACAAGCCAAATTCATCCTCAGAATCAGCACCACAGGAAATGTCATGGGAACACTGGTGCTCCTGTAGATTGCACACAGCAAATATCAGTGAGAAAAGCAGATAGGAGTGTGTAGACAGTATCAGTGCAGCTGAATGTCATAAATCTCTCTATTATATCAGAGGACTGCAAACCACAATGCTTCTTGGAGTTCACCTGGTTTTAATTTGAAGTGTTGCAGACTTTGCATGTCTGAATCACAAGACGTGCAACAGTTTGTACAAACAGCCCTTCCATGCTGCTGGACCCAGTGCAGGCAAATAGCTCTCACTGATCCTGGATGGATCTCCATAGGCAGAAATATCTTAGGATACAGGCGAGTGAGGATGTGGCCTGGAACACATTATCTCTCTGGTAGCCACAGCTGCCTTCAGCTAATTGTTGCCCAGAACCTATTTGGGGTCACCATACCCACACAGTGCCACCAAATCATTTATTTCTGCAGACCAGGAAAAGCATCAGCATCAGCCCTCTATAGCTCTCAGCAGGCTGAGTTAGCACAGGTCGTGGCTGGAGGACAAACTGCTTCTCTGCTTTCCAGGAGGCAGGGAAGGATACTGCTCTGAAATATCCCTTTTCCCTCTCTGTTCCCTTCTTTAGGGCAGGGTAAAAGGAACGCATAGAGATTGGCTTTTTCCTAGTTTTCGTGTAAACAGTATTTCTTTCCCTTTGACATTTGGAACCATATCCCCATGGACCTTTACAATATGGGCATCTCCTAGGGGATGAGGCATTTTCTAAAGCCTATCCTGATGGACTCAGAGTGTTGAGGCCAGTGTCAGAAAGGAGGAAGGGAACAGGAGCACCAAAATGGGGAGCGGACAGATCACTCAAGTGCTGCTTCTTCCCTGTGCATGATGTGGACACACATCGGCCTTCGGCGTGGTTGATGCAGTCCCCTTCCGGCCTGAGCTGCCCCAAGGTGGCCTCACTGGGGTCACACCCTGCTGCAGCACCAGCCCTGGGGAAGCTTCTACCTCCGAGAGCTCTTAATACCAGCTGTCCTGCCCTTGTATTTCTGAAATCAAGTTATGGCACATTTTTGTGCCTGCCTCCTTTTCCTTTTTTCCCCCACTGAACTTTTACCCAGGCTGGAACCCACCAATTTTGACAGAACTTAACTTTAGTAGGAATTTTGCCCAATTAAGAATGTCGAGATTCCCCTACAGAAAAGTTATTACTGTTAGTGAATGAACAGACTGCAGGATGATGATAAGCACAGTGTAACAGAATATAAAACTATTTATATATCAGACAGGCTGACAAATGCTGATTAAAATGTCTCCTTTTACAATCAAGTGGCAAATATAAAAACATATTTGCTTATCTGTGGAGGAGCTTTCATAGCAGGATAGTCTAGAAACCCTTTGATATCATGCAGTATCTAGTAATGTAAGTGCTCTTTACAGTCCACAGCACAAGCCTTTGCTGCAGAAGATCTTGGCTCAGCCCTTGAGTCTGACAGTGACTTCCAGTGTCATGATTTAAAAGATCTGTTATCAATTCAGTTGCTTAAGCACGGTCACCTAGTGCCATTGGACATGGCCATCAGTGTCCCTTCTGGCCTTTGTTGGATCTGCTGGTGGGTCTGCTGTGTCCTGGAGGACACAGCTGGCCTGAATGTCTCCATTGGATCTGCTTGTGGCTCCAATACCCCAGGTCATGTCTAGAGGCAATAGACAACCAGGTCAAGGCAGTTAGCTCGAGCCTTTAATCTCCCTGTGCATCAGATTGCAATCTACTAACCCTGAAATACATTTTCCTCTATTTTTTTTTTAATAGCTTACAAGATTTGGGGACAGGAACCAACAGAAGAGCTCCCTTCTAACCTGGTACTATTGCATCCTTCTGCAATACACATATCAAAGCAAATTACAGGTAAGCGCTTTCCCTGTGCACTAATTAAAGTTTTATTGGTCTTCCTTGGGATGCTGGCAAACTCTTCTTGTGTGTACTTCCTCCATGTACTGTGATTCCACTGAGTTTCAAAACAAAATACAAAAAATCAGGAGCAAATTGCTTTTTATTTATGCTACAAAGTTAATAAATGTGCAGAGCAAAGGCAAAAGAAGTCTAACTGCAGGCTGCTGAAGGCTTCCCCATGGCTGTCAGGTGGAGGTGCCTCTTCCTGGAGTTCCAGGAAGTCTCATCCTCTTCCAGCAGTCCCGGGTAAAGCATTAGAGACTAATTATTGGAAGAAAAGGGCAGGAGATATATTTTGTATTCACTCTATGGTGTATTTGTTCTGCAGTGCCTGCAACTGTGATTCCCCAGGAGCTGTCCTGGCTCCCTCCTGGAACAGAAGTTGAATGCAAATCCATACCAGCCACAAAACAACTGTGTGCATTTCCCTGCATTGGCTGTGCAGAGATACAAGCAAGGAGAACCAGGTTGTTGCTTGCTGCCCGGTAGGCCCTCTGCAGCAGCCAAGAGCAAGGGGACAATGGCACAAAAAGACAGCAGCAAAGCAGAGGGGGGGGACATGGATCCTCTTGCCACCAGGCAGGAGATGTTCTTTCTCTCTAATGCAAAGCACTCCATCTGAACACCTACTTTTTTCAGGTTTGTGCTGAGTTGGTCATTGGCACTCACCACTGTCAGTGCCACCTCTCCCAGGGCACCTCAATGCACAATTCAAACCTGGAGCTGCCCGCAGGAGACGGGTTGGCTCCAATGCTGAGCAGACAGGTGAGCATTGCTGGTACTGCAGCTCCTTCAAGTTATGCTGACCACCCAATTAATCTCCAGCCAAATCCTCCCTGATGTAAATCAGAGAAGCTCTCTTGGCAGGAAGCCCCAGCTCCTTATATAAGCTGAAATATTGTCCTTTGAGATTTATCCATTACCGCCAGACTGCTGAGCCTTCTGTCTTCAGGAAGGGCCCCAAAAGAGGAAGGAACAGTTGTGTTCATGCCCTTTTTGTCTGGGCAAGGTAAATATTCTTGCGTATCCTTTTTGGCGGCAGAGAGCCCGGTGCCACTTGGACAGGGATTCCTCCGCTCTCGTGTGCTGAGACACTTGTTCAAACGCTAGGAATTTAATTTGGCCCTCTACATGACTTTTGCAGTTAAATATTTGATCTTGGTGGAGTTTCTTTCGAGGGGGACTGACGTTTCTATGTGCACGAACACACACATACACACAAAGAAAGATTTCTGAAGAACAGCTGAAAACAGCAGATCACTGTGTAGATGGGAAATGGACTTTCAATCAACTGTCGCTCCATATCCTGCCTGTCCTCCCTCCCCTCCTTCTCCCACTTGGAGGATACGCACAAGCACACCTCCGGTCCTCGCCAAAGCCGAGCAGATGCTCTGCCTCTGCAGAGATATCCTCCCCCGCAACGAAAGCCTCCTCAGGCATTTGTGCCCCTTGTTTGCCCAGGGGATCAGTTCCCTGGCCCGGGGTCCCACAGCGATTAGATTGCGCTGTTGAACCAGATGTGTTTGGACAGCTATGTGTTCAAACCCTCAGCAGTCCAGCCAGCTCGGGGCAGGAAGATAGCTACGCTCTGTGCAGAGCTCTGATAAGGCCAAGGGTCTGGTCAAGAGACCTGGAGAGGCTGACACAGTCCGCTGAGGTTTGAAGTGTTAATTACATATAGCTGCTGGTTTCAGAAGGGAACGAGACTGATACTGCTGGAAGCTTCTCCTTCAGTTTTTGTCTGAGCTCAAGCAGTGTAAACACAAGGATGGCAACAGGCTAGCCCAGAGCTACACCGGCTGAGGCACCGTTTCCTTCATTTAATTTTGCTTAAACCTCCACTTGAATTTAAAGCCATTTCCTTGCAATAAAGTTTACTAAGTGCGCTGTTTTCAGTTCTGAATCCTCTATCGAGCACTGGCACGAGGGGAACAGTGCAGAGCAGCTCATGTCCCAGGGTCATCTCCCCAGGCGTTGGTACTATGCCTCCCCAAGGTGGACACCACGCAGCTGGACTCTCTTCTGGCAGCAAGGATCAAACTGCTGGTTGTTACAACACAAGTCTCTTTGCCCCTTCCTGGTGCTTTGCAGCCTTCCTAAGCGGCTCCCACTGTTTCAGGGCCCTTTTTCGCCGGTAGGGAAATGGAGCCAGGTTGTGGAGCAGTGAATCACCTGAGACAGCAAAGCAGAACGGGGATCTGAAGCGTGAGATCCAGGGGTAGGTAAAACCAGAGCCTCACAGCGAAGCAGTCCCCGGGACACTTCACCGTACAGTAATGTTTCTCAAATGCGGGGCACCATTGTTGGAGAAGAATGCAGCATTTCTACAAAAGAAGAGAGCGCTGTTAATAAGTTTACTAACCGAGAAAAACGCAGCCTTTTAATATCTCTCTTTGTGACTCATGGTGTGAGAGCCAGCTGTTACTACTGGAGTGAAATTCTTTACTGATTAGTCTTTTAAAGGGCTTCCCAGATAATTAAATAATGATTTCTCTCACCATTCATTCTAAGTGACAGGAGAGCCTGGCAAACTCACTAAGAAGGGAAGGCCAGCATGTTTTCCCAAGTCTTATGGGAGCTTAGCTATTCTGTGGTTAATCCGGTGCTTAAAACCCAGCCGCAGACCCCCTGCACCAAGGAAAACGCTGTCTTGCCTTCATGGTGCTCCAAGGGTACCTCGAGTTTTGCTCTCGGAAACTCTAAAACAAGGCTTTAGGCCAGGACCATATTTTTGAATATGAAAATATTGCTGGAAAGATGGTGTGACCCGGGATGGCAAAAAAAGATTTTTTTCCTGAGCTTCTGAAGAAACTAAGCCTTTCCTGGGGTTGTAAGAGCTCAGCAACATTGAAGATGAATTCACCTCTCTGTCCTTCCTGGTTGTGTTCAACACTGGTACTAGAAAGAGCTAGCTACCAAAATAGTAGCCTTTTGGAGGTATTTCTGGGGTGATCTGACCTTCAGCACATCAAATGTTCCCACTAGATTTCCAAGTTACAGCATGAATCACAGCGATTTGCTCAGGCCAGCATGAACTAAATCATCATATGGACTTTCTGGGTACATCTCTATTGGTCTAGTGAAATTATTCCAGATTTCCATTAAAATGTAAAAGTCAAAGGAGAACCTGCTGGAGTCAGCAGGAAAAAAAATAGAACCCTGAATATTCACCAGGAGTAGCACCGTGGTATAACCAGCCACAGCAGAATTCAGAAGCAGACATGCTTGCCATTGAATAACTACATGCTCACTTAGTTTCCCTTGCTTGGCTTTTAGACAGACTTCTTATCTCATATATCACTAAATCGGCATAAAATTTCCAAGTCTTAATATCACTGGAAAAAAATAAGGTCAGAAAAATAATACCACTAACAAAAAAGACTCCCCCTTAAAAATATTTTGCTAAAAAACAAGAGTGGCTTCTAGTTTCAGTTACGCTGAAACAGTTTTCTAGTGAGCAGATGCTTTCATTTAATTGAAAACCAATCAGAAATATCAGCTGAGACAGAAGAACATTGACCAGCCATATAAATATGTGAAAATGAACTTGTGAGGTTTGCCCATTTGTAATTGAGAATCTGTTCCCATGGTTAATTGAGAATCTGTTTAGGGGCAAGATAGGGGTGGCATAGATAGAAGGGAGAAAATATTTAGGGAGCCAGTGCTCTATCAGCAACATGCTTTAATGAGAGTCTAGAAAAACTACATGAATTTTATTTTTTTAACTCAGAGCCATCTGGCCATCTTGGCAAAAAGAAATGATGCACCATTAGCAAAAGAATCTTTCTGAGGAAGTTGTTCCAACCTAAAAGCAACCCACAAGGCATGTTTAGACACTTGGAAACATTATAGATTTGCAACATCCCTACAACAGCAGCACTGTTATAGCCATTTAATTCACAGGTAAACTGAGGCAGAAGGTGGTTAGGCGATGTTACTGCAGGGCAAAATCAATGGGTGGCAAAGGCCAAAGTACTTCTCCTCTCTTAGTGAAGGAAGCAACATCGCAGAGTACAGCAGGGTGGAGATGGAGGCAGCTCCCTGATGACAGGAGATTTGGGATGAACTCTCCCCTAACCTGCAGCTGAGGAAGGGATGTGCATTGCAAACCACTCCATGAAAGTCAGGCTGGGGGAGGATTCTCCTCCAGAAAACTTGCATTTAAATAGCCATGAACTCTTAGCTTGACAAAAGGCAGGAAATTCAAAGCAAAGGGTGACACACTGTCTTTAAGTTACATTTTTATGCCTTTTATTCCTTTCTTTCCCACCATGCAAATTGGGGGGGGGGTCAAATTGATAACTTCGTAGACTCCCTGCACTTGATCAGAAGTGTTTGATAGCCCAAATAATCAGACTGAACATCAAATTTGGTGGGGGGGGGGAATTTGAAGCTTAAATGAGATAGATTTTCAGACTTTAAGTGGAGATGATGTTCTCCGGGAGGGACTCAATGCTGACTTTAGGAGACACGTTTCCTCATTCCTTACCCCTGGAGAAAAGGTTAGTGCGAGACAGAGGTGCTGGGAGACAGGAAGCAATGGGGGATGCTTTGTAAATTGATAATGTTCCCTTTGATCCGAGGAGAGTGAAAGAAGGCAGAATCTTTTTCAGATAACCCGTGGAAAGAGAGTGACCCAAAGCATGAAGGCTGAGTTTCAGCAGAGGTTGAAAGAAAGAGGGACCTCTTGCTATAAGATAAATGCTTCAAAATCTCAGAGCTTAGCTCCCTGGACAGAAGATACCTTTTCTACCAGTATTTTTAATTCAACAAAATATATTTTTTACATCTGTTGAAATCACAGAAAAATACTTAAAAAAATAAAAAGACAATAATGCAAGTTTGAATTCAGATAATTCAGTCTCAGCCACTGGACCAAACCCATGGTCATGTACCTGGGACCACCACACTGAGCTCCTCAGACCTGGGTGCTGGGATCTTTGCAATCCCAAGGCAAGGGTCTGTGAGAAGAGCCCGCTCTCCCATGCTGGGAGAACCCATGGGAACTTGCTGGGCACCGAGGTGTGTTGGTGTCGCATGGAAATGGAGCTATCCCTGACTCAGCCCAGGGCCTGCAACAGCAGATGTAGTGCCTTTCGGAGATGCAGCAGGTTCTCCCCATTGCGCTTTTCTCATCCACAGGAAAATGGATTTTACCAGCAGAATTAAGGAAGGAATTAGCAATAGCGGGTTTTGCTACAGCTAAATAGCTATTTTGCTCTAAGCCAAATTCACGTGAAGCACACACTGATCACGCACTGCAGCACAGCTCTCCCTGTGCAGACTTTGCTTCTACACTACGTGAGCAACTGTCAGTTAAAATGATGCACTTTCACGCCAGCAGGAAAACCCTCTGTAAAGGAATTTCATTGCTTCTCTGAAGAGCACCTCGGAGTGGGTGATTATTCCAGGTTGAGTAAGATCCAGTCTTGACCATCTCTCTTTTGATGACACAGGGAACGGAGCGGCGGTGCTGCAGTGAAGCTGCTCCTGCTGCCAGGGCCAGCTGCACGTCCAGGCATCTCTCCCCGGTCCCCGCGGCGAGCGCGATTCGGCTGCTCGCAGCGAGTCCCCAGCGATCTGGTAGCATATTGATAAAGTAATGACACCCCCGATGACAGGGGAGCAGCGGGCTCTGGTTAGGCTTTTTTAACTACTAGAAAAACTGATAATCGAATCTCTCTGCCGCTCTTAATTAGCAAAGGGAAAAAGCAATGCAAGAAATAATTAGCAGAGGCAACTTTCTGTTAATATAAGACCGCAGTTGACCACCCCAGGCTATCTGAGGACATCCACTCCTGCAGGGTCATTTAAAAGTCAGCTACAAAAGCGAAGGCACTCCTGCACATCGGAAAGGTTACTGCCCGCCTCATATTGTGCTATAAAACCGGGGTGTCAGAAAGGCTAGAGATTTTACACTTAGCGTCACTGTTTTACAGTCATTAGACTAATTATGTTGGTGTTTTTACCACCTTTATTCTACTAATTGCCCTAAAAGCCAAACAGGGGCGTCATTACTTTACACAAACAAGCAATTATTGGGCTATAAACACACCCTGATTTGTGTCCTCTTGGGGGGGAGGGAGCACTCCCAAAGCGCTCTCTGTGGTGTCTGCCACAATAACACCCGTTACAGATGCACTTGACTCGAGCTCTGTTTACAAAGAGGTCTCAAAGCTCCTGATACGCTGGAGAAACTGGTATTTGTTACGTCCCTACAAATAGATTTTCAGGAAAATGGCACAACTCCAGCTTCAGTCCACGCATCGCTCTTTCAGTGCCAGGGCAACTTGGCTTCATTTTTGGTTGCAATTCCTCATGTATTTGCTTTCCTAGAAAGGGACAGTTTGGTGAATGCGGCCAGTATAATTTGTTTATGAGACGTCCGTAAGAAAAGTTTTATTTCCAGGCAGTTTGCTCTCCTTGTAGGCTTCTGGGTGAAACATTAGCTATGACTTTCCAAGACTCGTCATTGCCTACATTCCTGAGAACATATCTGATTTGTCTAAAATTGCAGTATCTTTCCAGGTTATACTTTCTGGCAATTCCACACCAGCTATTTCTCTCCCAGCTGGGCTGTTTCAGTAAATGCTTACAAAAAACCACAACTGTACTTTTTTCTTCCTTGCGTTCCAAAGGAAGGCCATATCTGTTGGCTACAATATTTTGTTCAAAAGCTTGATGTAGTTTATATATTTAAGCACTGTCTGTGTTTGAAATTAGAATTATCAGAGACCAAAAGCTTGCAAGGGGGAAAATGAGCCAGCATTCGAAAGAAGAGCTTGGGGATGTGTCATCTGGCAGCAGAGAGGCTGCCAGATGTGTTAAAGACCTGGGCTCTCCTTCATTCACAGCAGAGGTTTTCATTCTAGGTCCTTCAGAAGATCTTGCAGCCTCCACATCCAGGCCTGCCAGGCAAAAACCAGCCGATCAAATAGAAGATGTTGCCTTTCCCCACAATCATTGCCTCTATGAGAGGTGTCTGCTTCAACAAAACCACATACCTGATTCCTGTGAAAATGTCCAGTTCAGTCTATCTAAAATCAGAATGCAACAGAGGCAAACACAGGCTCCAGGAAGGATTCTTCTGTCTTCGCTTGCCGCTGCTCGTGGAGTTTGTCTTTGCTTTTTAACCTAGGGGAGAAAAAAAAAGAGCAAAGGCAGCAGAACTGGATTTGCCTATAAATTAGAGAGCATCCAGCTAAAACTATAGGTGTAATTCCATCTCTGAAGTCTCAGAAATGTGAGAAATACATCTTTCTGCCTCAGTTTTCTCTGTACTAGAACGGGACAACTGCAGAAGTCCTGGACTGCAGCTCCATGTGGAAACTATCACACCTGGTGGCAGCAGTTGTGTGTGGAAGGGGATGGTCAGAGAGTTACGAAAAAACAAATGTAAAATCCACCCCAAATATTACCACACTGGCAACATCAGTAACACCATGGTCTAATACCTTTATTGTATTTTACCTTTGGGGAACAGCTCCTCCTCAGGTGACTTTATTGGACTTTTACTTTAGACGAGACATAAAGCCTAAACATTAATCAATCATGGCCCTAAAAGAGGCCATAGTAATTTTCTGTAAGCACTGGGATATCAGGGAAAGATTAGGGCATTTTAAAAGGGGTAGGTTTATCTTAGGCAAAGCAGGGAATTACACTGCACCTCCTAAAATTCCTTTCCCAGTTTCCACTAGTGCAATCAGTCTCATTTCTGACATTAAATTCTGATGTTAAATCACAGTGTCACTGTGAATGTGTTTCCTGCGACAGACAGCTGCATTTTAATACTGGTTGAAATGATCTGTTTAATTAGTCTGCTTTTGATGCTGAAAATGACTCTAAGAGTTTTGTCCAAGTGCTCGGGACTGAGGCCTTTTAGGTTGCTGAGGGGCTCTGAAATCCTTGTGTCCTGGCTGTGTCACTGGTTTTTTAAGCCCTTTCCCTGAAGACTTCATCAGGGACTCTCACTTTAAAACCGATGACACAGTATGGTCCATCACAGTTAAATTGTGTATGAAGTAAAAGTCAAATGCTCAGTGTTTAACAAACGTTTTTTGCAGTGCAATTCTAGCTGCTGTGTTTACTGAACACATCAGATCTTTGACTACACAATTTCTTAAGCTAGCCAAGTTTTTGTTTTGTTTTCTTTTGTTTGTATTCCATATATCCATTTAAACTGAGCTATAATGATTATTTTTAAGCTATCTCTGAAGTGTTTCTAAATGACTTCTGTAATATCCAGCAGAGCTGGCTCATCTGCTATGGAACTAAGAAACTGCAAATAAACTGCAGTTTCAGTGAGAAACACTCCCTGAACAATGTCTTCTTTAAACTGCTCCGAGAAAGCAGTGAACTTCCAGCTCCAGGGGGAATTTACATGTGTTTGAGCATCAAAGGTTGATATAGCTCTATCATCTAGGGACTGTCATGTTATCTAAGGGTCCGTATATCAGGAGCACGATAACATTGTGTGGTTCACAGCTGCTGCAGAAACTGCATATTTTCTGAATTAACCGAAGCTCAGTTTTATATAAACTCTACCTTGATAACGTCTGCCCAGGACCCCTCTTTGAAAATGCACAAAGATCTTTCCCAGCTTCGAGAGGGCTCGCTCCTGCAGCAAACAGCCTGCAAAACAAAAATTAAATCAAAATCAAAAGAAAGTTTTGAGGCAAAATGCACATTTTGTGGGGCACTGGAAATTCAGCGTTTGGTTTCATGATGCCTGTTCTGAGAAACGGTGCAAAAATGTTTTGCGGCCAAGGTAGAACAATGAAGATGTCAAGTGGCTTCTTGGGGGAGAGCTGCTGTGTCTTGTCATGCTTGGACATGAACGGGGAAAAAAATGTCTTTATTACCCAGAATGGTAACCTTGAAGTGCACTGGCTGCTTGATCCTATAACTTTCCCATTAGAAGAGGGCGCCCGCAATCCTAATGAGGCACAATAAGTAGATTATGAGACTCCCTTTGTTTTGCTAAACAGCAGCTTTTCTGCCCAGAGTATCACAAAGGTGTGCGGGGGCCTCGTGAATGGGGCTGCTGTGACCGATATGCCGATTTGTTCTGTAGGGCCGAGGAGAAGAATTAAAGAAGACAGCACTAATGTTCAGTAGAGCCGTAGGGGGCGGGTGCCGGAGCTGCCTAAATTAGACTCATCAGTGCAGAGGCTCTGCCCATTGTATCTGGGCTATAAAGCTGTCAGAGAGGAGCCCATTTGAATGTTCCCTCATCCCTACCCTGGCGCTTCCTCGGCTCTCAACAGAGAGCTAAGCCCGGGGATCTTTTGTTTGCATGAGAAACCACTGGCATCTTACATTTATAAGGACTTCCAAGGCTCTGGTATGAAAAATAACTTTGACTTGGACGAATACAGGGGATTTTGTTGTTGTTCTTGTTGGGTTTCTTTTAATTGTATGCAAACCAACCAGCGAATTTGTGTGCTCCTCTGAGAAGTTATTTTTACAGAGAGATCAGTGATCATTTAAGATGCAAACAAGAACACATCACTTTACCAGACTGCAATCTTTCCACCTTGCATATTCATTTCAATGCCTAGAGGAGGCAATTGCTCCAGGCAAAAAATCATGGACAGATTCCAACCTCTGTAAAGGAGCTGGATCTGCTGGAAAGATAAGAGCGAATCAGTGGGAATAGCAAGTGGGCCCACTCACCTCAGGTGAATTAGTTTTCCTGTGCTGGACAGGTGCTGAGAAAATACTAGCCGTGGTCTAGCCAACTAGCACATTAAGGTACAGCACTCAAAATTATATTCTTATTTTCTACTGTTTTTGATTAAGCTTTCCAGCCTTTGAAGATCGAGGAGCTCCAGGTCAAATGAGGACCCTATGAAAGCAAAAAACCCTGCCTGCCCAGCCAGGCAGGAAGTTTCATCACAGCCCACTCAGATGTTAGCTATTGCTCTGGTTGAACTGGAGATACATGGTGAACAGTCTCTCCTATTTTCCTTTGACCTCTTCGCGTGAATCTGGCAACACACAGGGAGAAAAACAAACTCTTTTCAGTTGTCCCATGGACAGAGGCAATGGGCAGAAATTGAAGCACAGGAAGTTCCGCCTGACCATGAGGGGGAATTTCTTCCCTGTGAGAGTGACGGAGCACGGGAACAAGTTGTCCAGAGAGGTTGTGGAGTCTCCTTCTCTGGAGATGTTCAAGGCCCGCCTGGATGCAACCCTGTCTAACATGCTCTAGGTGACCCAGCTGAGCAGGGGGGTTGGACTAGATGATCTCCAGAGGTCCCTTCCAACCTTACTGATTCTATGATTCTATGAATAATTAGAAATAGCAATTTCTGGGGATCTCTGATAAGCTCTGCTTTGCGTTGGAACTGTGCCCCGGTGCACTTCAAGCACAGGCTGCTCAGCCCCATGGGACTTGTCCACCTCCTTTCACTCATGCGTGGTGGCACATACTGGCAATTTCTCTCTGGTATAAGCCTTATTGTACAAGTGCTCATGGCCTCTGGCGAGTCTATCTTTGACTTCTCCAGAGCCTTAGGGCCTGCTCAGAAGGGTCTGTCAATGAGTGAAGTCCTGACTGCTCGATGGGGATGGAGCATATTACCCTAATACTCAGTAAACTGCACTAATTTGCTAGTCTCTGGACCCACCCACCCAGAAAGGCAGGCTGTGTGCATCTGTGCAAATCCTAATGTCACCTCCAACTCAGCTAAGAACCTGAGTGCTTGATACAAGGCATAAATAAGGATTTTCTCAAACTAGAATGAAACTTCATGCATTTAATTCTTTTAGTGGATCTGACATTATTTGCTAAGGAGTTCCACTGCCAATCTTTGGCCTGGGATTGCATCTGAAATTTTATTTTGTTATTTATTTAATAGATAATGAGTTTTCTAATCCTTAAGAACCAGTGGATACAGCATAAATTAAATGGAATTTATAAAACTTATACCAAAAATGATGCTCACAGGTAAGTATATTAGATGTCAGGTATCTTGAATCTTCTCTCTATTATCAAAAAATAAAACAATTCTTTCATACCTAATCCAAGCAGCCAGCAATGCTTTTTTACAACACTGAGACATATCATGGGCTCTACAGTTCTACATTAATTTGCAGCAGTCTTGGTCTGAACTGGAGCTATTTTAACTGACAAAGCTGTAACAAGTGACTGAGCTCTTTTGAATGTGTCTTCTGAAAATGGGCTCCATAGTTTTTTCTCAGACTGCAACAATGCAGTTTGGAGGAGTTTTCTAGACAATTTTCCCTTTATCACCAAAATCACCAGTCAGTTTACGTTTTTCTTCCTCAGCTCTTTTGCAGCGCTTCCCCAGGGAGGAATGCTCTACTCACCGTCACTTTGCCAGCCACCTGAAGACCCCACTCAGGACACCCTGGGGAGAGCAAGAGCTGCTGTGGATGAGAGCTACCAAAACCATAAGCAAACCCAAGCAGTAGTTCAGCCAGTGAGCCCACCGGAGAGAGCCACAACCACCTGGTGGGGGGATGCAAAGCTTTTCAAGGCCAGCAGAGCTGGAGTTCTTTTCTACCAAAGTTCTATCAAACTCAACCACGCAAAACCCCCAGTGGTTCAATTTGAGTAGATGCAATCAGCGAGGGGATCCACGGGTGTTCATGTCAGCTGGAGGGGGTGATCAACCAGGATGAGAGCACGGTGAGGCAACCCTCCATTCCTGGACTTATTCTGACTTTAAATCTTCATCCAACCGCAGCCTCAGGCTGCCCAATTACACCCTGCATTTTTCTGTGGAGTATCTAGAGATGTGGCTAGATAAAAGATATTGTTGAAAATAAATCTTGCTTTACAACCATTTTTATTCTTGGCAACGACTGGGCCGTTGGAAGAGGGACTGTTAGAAAACAAATCTCAAGCTGTATTGTTGGCCAAGGCATAAAACGATTGTCCAAAATAAAGCATAAAATTTGTTAACAAGCAAAGCATACTTTCAAATGCAATGGGAACAGGAGCAGGCAAAAAAATAAGAAGACCTGCTCCAAGCACTCTGAATGCAGCCCTTACAAACTAGAACCTTTTAAGAGATGTTGTTTTATTTCTTTCCTTCTTTTTCAGGGCTTTGTTTAATTTTTAGCAGCAATCATGGCATTTTTTTTCTCCCCTCTCTGATATTTTTCTGTAAATAATAATTGGTTCCTTTGTGGCAGCACTTCCATATTGGCAGTGGTGTGTAGTGCTTTCTTGGAGGTGGCAAGAAGAAAAAGAAGTGATTTGTTTCAATGGGTCATTGTTGAGTGAATGCAAATATCTGCAGCCACTGGAGCAAATAGGAGCAGGGGATTAGGCGCAGGAAGCTGGCTGAGTGGCATAGGCCATCTGTCCTGGGCCTGAGAAAAGAGGAGTCTCGTTTGCAGTGTATGTTAATTAGTTAGCTGATTGGCTCAGCTGTCACCTTTGCAGAGTGAAAGCACACAGGCACAATTAAATGCATGTCCATATATGTTTATCAAAGCACATGCTTTTAGTCTCGCTAGTTCAAGGTGTAATTTTGTCTTCTCGGGCACTGGGATGATTCTTTGCTATTGTGCCCACAAATGAAGGGGAAGAAAAAGAAAAGAAGAAAGAAAGACAGAATGAAGAAGAAAGAAAATACCTTAATTAAGACATGATCTGAATTGTTTGCTGAAGCGTTACTGGCAATTGCAGGCCACATTCTTTAATGTACTTGAAATTACCCATTTGCATCAATGGGCATTATCTGAATTTATTTCCATTCAGATGTATTCCCTTGATGTTTTTACATGAGGTAGTAGGTTTGGAAATATATGTATAGCAAGTTTGGGCTCCTATGGTGCTCCCATTCAAACACAATGTCAATATCCTACACTTAAAAGGGATCTGTTAGTTAAAGTAAAACACTCCCTGGTTTGGGGTGTTTGTTTTTGTTTTCATTACATTGACATCTCCAAGGCAGCACCCCCAGTAACCTTCCTTGTGAAGAAGTCGTCTGCTTGCAAGCTCCAGGGAGTTATTTCCCATGGTGTCATTTCAATTATTTCTGATTTATTTGTTTACTGTCTTCCAGTCCTTGTCAATGCACAATGGGCCCATGACCCCCTTCGCGAGCGCACGGGGCCTTGCCTGCAGGGTTTCGGGGCTTCGCAGCACACTGGAGGAGGAGGTAGGAGCATCTCTGCCCAGTCACTCATGTCCTTCGGGGCTTTACGCAGAGGGACCGTGGGGAGAGAGAGCAGGTCGGAGTTGAAGGAGACACCTCATGCTGGGACACCAGCATTAACCTTCACTCAGAGGCATGAAAAAGCTCTGGTGGCTTCCCAGTAACAAGGCTGGACAAAGAGCTGGGAAGCCACTCTCTGAACACTGCTTTGCAGCCTGCCGTGGAAGATTTCTCCTGATCTGCCCTGGAGGAGAAAGCTGCCAGCCAGCCCACCTGGCTCAGGCAAGCGCTGGGATGAGGAGCTGCCTCCAAGCGCAGCTCAGTGCAGCCCGGCTGCGTTCATTGCTCTAGCGCTCTGGAAATGTCCCCACAGTGGAGATGAGGCGACAAGGCAGGGCAGTGTGGCCTACCCTTCCCATCCTCTGGCCACATCTGCCAGCAGGTCCCCAGGCTAGAAAACTAGCCAAGAGCTGTGTCTGCCTTCTCTAGGGGATATGAACCTCTTGCTGTACTGTGCCCGTTGCCTGTGTGTCTGCCAACAAGTTGATTCTCAAGTTGTGAGGAAACATAAAATACCAGGAATTTCCTCTACTGCAAGAACAAGAGCAAATGCGCTCATTCCAAGGGCCCAACAGCCAGAAGCAGCGCAGGAGATCTTCTCATCTACAGCTGCAGCTCCCAGTTTTTTAGCCACATAAAAGGAATTTGGCATCAAAGACCCCTTGTCCTGTGCAGGGCAAATGCACAGTGCTGGCCACTGAGCGGTGAGGGAGAGGAGGATGAGAGATATCTGCGTGGTAATAGGGCTGTTTAAACTGATAGACCATCTTAAAACTCAGGTAGCTGCATATGCGCATTTGAATTCTCATCTCCGCAGACCTCCCCATGTGTGCACAAATTGCTAAAACGTGTAGTAACCTCCAGGAAAATGTATATAATGTCTTCTCTTCCCATTTCATAGGAACCGCACTCTTAACCAGCTGTGGGTTGCCTTCCTTCCTCCCTCCCTCCCCCATTCTTTCCTTCCTTACTTTTCTCCTTTTTTCCTTTCTTCTTCAGTAATACTTTCCATCCAGAAGTGACTTCTGTAATACCACGTTAGAAGCCAGCGCAGAGCTGATGAGAGAAACAGCACATGTATTCAGGATTAAATGGAGTTGATATGGGGCATAGACCCTCCAGCCATATGAAGTCCTCCCATCACATCGGAAAGGTGCAAGTTGGGATGAAGGAAACCCTTTCTCTTAGTTAGAAATGTTGAATTTCCCTGGAGAGAGACCTAGGTAACGTCACTGATGTGGTATCTGATGAATGAGATGGGCTGTCTTGTAAGTACCTGTCAGAGAAAACTAAATGCACACACATATATATCTAGCTGTATTCTTCCTTTTCTGCATGATTCATGGCTCCTGGACAACTATGATACTCCCCAATACCTTTCATTGGAATCATACTCATGTGTGTATATGTGTGACCTCTTCCTTTTTAAGACAAAGCACTAAATCAGCTATATTTATAAAGGATCAGCAGATGGCTAGCAGGCTGTGAAAAAGATAATAACTGTCTTATAAATCTGAAAGGGGAGTTTAAGCAAAACTCCACAACACTTAATTTGATTAATTCTTGGAATTATATTTTATCTCTGCAAAATTATCCACGGCCGTAAGTGCCCAGAGGGTGCAGTGGATTACATGAGTGCCGTAATGGCAGCATCCCAGCATGCTGGGGTATGCTCGCAGCACCCTCGCAAGGCACCATGCTACTGTTCTCATGAAACACAGGGAGGTGAAGGCAGCTGCCCAAGGCTATGTTGAGGATCCTGCAGCAAAGAGAGGAATTGAACATGGGCCAGCAAAAGAAGGGAGGCGTGGGGTGTACACAGTACTGCCCCTACACCCTGTCTCAGAAAAGGTCCTCTGCGGAGGACAACTCTTCTGCCGACCAGTGAAGGTCCCATGCCTCTGAAAGGGCTTTGGGGAAGCCCCATGGGAGCCAGAACATGGGAATAAATGGAGGAAACCCCGATGTTCTCACAAAACCCCATGAGGGCAGGGCAATGTTGGATGGTGCCCACCAGCGAGGGCAGTGGTCCTGGAGAAATGATCAGGCATGCCTCCAGAGCGGTTCCAGAAATGGCACAATTAAAGTGAGATCAGTTATCCCTCTCTTCTTTTACAACTTTGCACAATATGTCCTGGCACAGCGCTTCATGTCATGAGGCTGCAGTGTGTCCTCTCTGGCCTATAGCCACTTCTACACTCCAAGAAACCAGCAACCCCTTCTGTTACAGGAGACGTGGGGTCTGACCCAATAGGGCCCTGACATGTGTCTAATGTGCTAGCAAAGGTCACTAAAAGCCCTAATTAGGACAGGTAAAAGCTGTATATTAACATCAGCCAGCCACAACAACCCCTGGGATTTTCCCTTCAGTAATGTAGCAGGTGCAAAAATATAACTCGTCCCCTCTTACAGGAGGCTTTAGGACGCATTAGCTGAAATGTTTTAAAAATACATTTTTCGTTTTAATTTAAACCAGCTTGCTGCATCAAAATGCTTTGCTTTAGAGTCATAGTTTTTACAGGGAGAGAGTCCAAGATGCTGTTTTATTATGGGATTTAACTCACAGCAGAACATCGAATGACGAATCTGCTCAGCCCTCGGCGCTCCAGGAGCACTGCCGTGCCCAGAGATGAGCTCTGCTGGAAAGAGCTGAATGCCAGCCTGGCACAGCCGGTTACCAGCCTCTAACCCTGCCTGGGTGACACCGACAGGCTTGCAGTAATTAGCTCTCCACTGCGCGGGAAGAGTAAGTGTATGTAGAAAAAAGCCAGTCAGTGGTCATTACTCTTAATTGCACCACTACTTGATTCAGTACTGCCACAAAATTTCCCTAATTTGCCACTGCCTTACATAGACATTTATATCAGCACAAATTGAGTGCTAAGTGGGTGTAAATCAATACCAACCCCTGAGCAGAAGTTTCTGGCTTTGTAGTGTTTTTATATTCAGTTTCCCTCACAGTAAAAGATACCGCAGAAGAGTGGAAAATCAGCTCCTCCCTGGTTTTACCTGAGATGCCTTTAACGCCAATCCTTGCTTGCCAGCACCATCCTCAGAGATCATTCCAGGCAGTGAATCCCATATGTCCCTACACAATTTTCCTTTCAAACCCTTGCTGAATCATTTTTAATACTCAACATGAGTGTTTCAAACACTAGTTTGATAGTTCTGCATCTCCCAGGTCTCCCAGGCATCTTTCAGTTGGGATTGGCAAAGGTCTGTGTTTCATTTAAGAACCCGCTTGCAACAGCCAGAGTTTTTCTCTGAAAAAATAAATAAAGATCCTCTCCCCACCCCTCAGAAAAAAATCCTTCCCAAAACCCAGTGAAAATCAAAGAGCTGAACTATCCAGGAAAGCTTATTTCTTAAAAAGGATCAGTGAAGTTATTTTGGAAGACAACTGCCAGAGGTATTGCAAGAACATTGATATCCAAAACTGTCATAATATTTGACCCTCAAAAAATAGGAAAGTCCATCCCTTGGGTAAGCTCATTGCAATAATATTAAACAGGGAAAGGAAAAGAAAACACTTGTTGTCTTTCGGAAGAGGGAAGCGGCGCGCTACAGCAGAGATTCTCAGCAGAGCGTGCAGGCAACGGAGAGATCAAAAGCCGAGCTTCAAGTACTTCCAGTCAGGAGCCTTTCATCTGCAGCTCTGCAAGCATTTACAGATGAAAGTCCTAGAGTTTCACTGGGAGTGACGAAAAACATTCCTTAGGACCTTGCTTGAAAGCATGGCTGTCTGGAGAGCGGATTTATATTTTGGTTTTGCTCTCTTTTTTTTTCCCTTAGGACCTAAAATTCTACACATTGGGCCAAACGCAGAGGTAGGCCAGCTACAGGCAAAGGAGGCTTCATATTCCTCTCTGCGGTGGTGGGATCATGGGGCCGCGCTTCGCCAGCTGAAAACCACAGTCCCCACTGCCAGTGGGGACAGGCACAGCCTCTAGGCTCCCCTTCCAGCCCCTTTGGCAGCAGGGAGAGGAAGAGCTTCTCTGTGTGGTCCCAGAAGGTCCTGGTCCACCAAGCAGCTTGTTGCACGTAGAGCTTGAAGAGTCGAGGATCGCTCGAGGCAGCTGAAGAGCTGTCATGTTTCACGCAGAAGATACTCTCCCAATATATTTCAATAAAAAGAGTCTAGTATTTAATCTTCACCCCCTATTGCAGGTCTCCAGAGATACGTGGCTGTCTCCAGGTGAGCACCCAGGAAAGGAGGCAACCAGACTCTATGGCGTCAGCTATTCAACTATTCAGTGAATTCTCGCAAATGATGGCTCTGTTCTCAGAAATCAGGATCACTCAGCATATGCTTCACAAACAGAAAAAAAAAAAAAAAAAAGGAGGGGGGATAAATTCATGGAATAATTTATTCACAATGAATAATTCAACCAGCAGAAGTGACTACTCCAAAGATCGGGTCAAAAGTTGAGTGCTTGAATAAATGAATTGCCCTTTCACAAATATAAAAAGCAGAAATCTCAATATTTATCATTTGCAGACACACAAATATTCCAGAACAACATCTTCTAATGAAGTGTGTGGGGGGGTGTTAATAATAAATTCTATTGATAACAGGAGTTAGAAAAGCAAATAATAACTGACTGGAACATGTTTATATATGAAAAGTGACTTTTCAAACAAACTGTCAACAGTGGGCTGCATTATAAGGCTATTAGGAAATAGGAACTGTGTAAATAACTTGCCTTCCCCAGCAATTATTGAACCTACTGCCAGTAAATAAGCACTACCTTGGAACACAAACCAAGCTGTTGCAAGTTCAGAGACATATGGCGAAAGCACAAGTGAAGAGGTTTGACATCAACAGTTGAGACCAGAAGCGCAGTCAACCAAAACATAAAAATGAAAACTATCAGAGACATCACTGGGTGTCGCACCCCTCGAGGAGTCAGATCATTGCACTGGCTTGGTGCAAAACATGTTTCAAAACCATTTTTGATGAAAGCTGAAGGGTATTTAGATGCAGCCTTGGTAGCGCCCCTGCACAACTGTGTGCGCCCACACTGCCCAGAGACACTTCTCCTGGCTCCAGCTCAGCCACCACAGCCACTGCAGCTCCACATTGCCCTCCTTTGCAGCAAGGACAGTCACGGCTAGACTGCTTCTGGCTGGGCAAACTCAGGTGAAACATTCAGATATTCCCCTCCAAAGTATCATGTCCAGCCTCATCAGCTAGCCAGTGGTAAGGTGCCACCAGGAAGCTTGGTGCTCTTTCCTGCAAAGATGTTGCCTGCATTTCATTCAGTGTTTAGTGCCACAGCCTGGACCATGGCTGCTGTCCCTAGCTGCCATCTTAACAAGAGTAGATGCTGATGTCTCCTTGTGTGCTATGAGAGGGGTTGTCTTCATTATTTTTTGTTTTCAGCCACCCAGTTATGCCATCATGGACAACCTGCTTGGTCGTAGTAATTTTAGGGGCAGATCAACATACAATGTGCAGATAGGAGCTGATCTGGGCTCACCAGTTCATCTCACTCAGTGCAATTAGTTACTGTTGGTCACGGCTAATCTAACGTAGCTTTCTGTAATGATCAGCCTTCAGCACATGGGGACAGAAAAATGGCTTGAAGACTAAAAATCTCTGAAATACTGCCATTCCTCTACTGCCTTCATACAATGTCCTTCATCTGCCCAGAAGAGGAGACATATCCTCCAGCCACTCTCTGGAAAACATCTCAGTTTTACTGAATTACAAAGAACACAATAATACAAGTCTCAGGCAGTTTGACAATGTAGCGAGGATTTATGGCCTGAAGCATGACAGAGAAATAGCTCTGCTGGGACCGGGTGCCTGGGAAGGCCTGTGCACTGATCACCGCTTGACTCTGCCATGAGGACCTGTGTTACATGGTGGTCAGCAGGCCATACGGCAGAGGCAGCAACTTCACCCCACTGCTTTAGGGTCCTCATTCCCTTACTGCAGTCACAGAACAGCTGCTCTGTCAGATCGCAAACCCAGATTGCAAGAAAGTTGGCTTAGATGTTTTTTTCCCCTTTATTTTATTTTATTTCTTGGGGGGGGGGGAGGGGGAAAGGTTGTTTCCAACTTTGCAACAGGAATAACATACACATGAGTAAGAAAGCTGACAGCCTTAATTTGTGGTTGCATTTCTATTACTTCATCTCAACAAGGATTCTGGACACAGAGGAGGCAAATAGTGTTCCTAACTCATAAAAGAGGTACAGGGGGAAGAATGTGGTCCAGTAATTATAGCAATAGTCTGGAGTCAGAAGGACTCCACTACAAGCAATTAAAAGAAAAATTACTATAAGAGAAGTTTTCTTTCAATTTTATAGCTGAACCCACAAATAGAAGAAATATTGTACACTTGAACTCCAACAAACAAGCATGCCTGATTTTAATGAGCAAAATTAAGGGTTTCCTTTATAGGATATGTAATATAATAGTTTTATGGTAAAGAAGTCTATTTCTCTGCCACTCTGCACTGCAGGCAGTTATTCCAAGTTGTGCAAAGTGAATGTAAACTGCTACTAAAACAGAATTTCTTCCTCATATCTGCCTGTGGTCATATTCTAACCCCTTGCACACACATGTGAATGACTATTCTGGTGGCAAATCAGCAGATTACAGAAAAAGGACCAGTATTGTAGTTAGGAAAGGAGAGGGATGGAAGGAGAGAGGTTTCAGACTCAGCTCCTTGCCATGACCTTCCTCCATGACTCTGGTTGAGTCACTGAAGTCCCTGAAGGCAAGAAAAGTCCTGGTGTGCCCAAGGCTGTCATCAGCACCAAGAAGGGGTCAGATGCTCTCTGACCCACACACTACTGTCATTTACTGAGCAAAGTTAAAAATTGTAATTACTGTGACACCTCTCACCACCACCACCCTAAGTCCCACAGCCTAATCCATTCTTACTTGTTCAGCCTTACGGAAATAAAAAAGCAACTTTGTGTTTGTAAGTGCAGAAGTAAATACAATCCTGATTTGCCAGGAAAAAAGTCTTAGGGCTATATAGCAAAATTTATTTCCAGTTGACTCTTTCCATCTCATCAGTTTCAAAGAACCAATTTGTTGGGTACTTTGTTGCTTTATTCAAAGCAAAATTTTTGCTTTTCTAATTCCTTCTCTTACTTCTCATTTCATTCTTCTTGAAGTCCAGAACAGAACAGGGCAATACCAGAGCAGAAGGAAAGACAGGTTTGACTAACAGCTGGTTATGAGTGAAAGCAGCAATTTTCAAAGCCAACTGCTGTCCCTCACAGCCTGTATCACACAAGATGGTGATCTCACCCACGGTCTCACCTCGTCTTGCCTCACCTCCGCTCCTCTCCCCTTCATTTTTGGGTGATGCTGAGAGAGGCTGCCATGGCTGAAGATACATAATACACAGGTGGCACCCCTCAAAGTGTAGCACATACATGTCACATCCAAGGCATCTACCCACAACGATGTATTTGGTCACATGTCATGGCAGCATATTGCCATGAGCCAGACCAGTTCAAGCAGCTTGTATCATTCTGCAGGGCACCACCAGCACCTTCTCCTGCCGAGAAATAGCTGCTCTGTTGTCATGACCCAGATGTCTGCAAACAGCCAAAACAAACATGACAGATAAACGCATTGCACCTACCAAACTGCCACCCAGCGTGTTGCTACACCAAGGGAACTGTTTGGTGAATTGACTCGTTGACTGCATCATACTTCTTATCCCCTGTAGGAGCTCCTCACTTTGAGCTATTGAGTGATTCTCCTGCTCTAATGGGTTTGCTGGAGACTTTAGCTGCTGAGTGGAGGAACAGGAAGGTAACATCAATCTGGCACTTGCCTCCAAGACTGGGAAAAAATTATCTTAATGTAATGACTGCAACAAATGTTTTAATGGTAGGGTGTATCTGCTGCCCAATCTTGGGCTGGGAGAGAAAAGCCATCCTAGAGCTGCTCTAGTTGCTCTTCCCTCCCTTATCCATATCATGGCAGCATGCAGATCTGTTTTTCAAGAGTACCACAGGGCATTTCTTGTTTGTTCTTGGTTTTTATTTTCTGACTACCAGCAAGTTTGCCAGAAATTAAATATCTGGGATGTGAAATTCTTTGCTGAGGAGGCTGATCTAAGCTAACAGTATAAGCCAGGAAAACAAAAAAGAAAAAAAAAAAAAAGGAAAGAAAGATAAAAGAATGGGAGGGGAATTCTGAAAATGTTGAAACATACTGTTTCAACAGCTTCTAAACAAAATGGGTTGGGTTTTTCTGAAATACCAATACATTTCATTTCAACATGTTCAAATTTGAGTCTCAAATTGGTCTTTTTGTTTTAAGAAATGAATATAAATTAAAAGAAAATAAGGTTAAATGAAAAGATTAATAAATACAACAAAACATTTTGGATTTGGATTGAACAAGCTATTTGGGGTTAACCTAACAGGAATCTTTCCCATTTTTTTTTCAGTGTGCCAAAAAACTTCAAATAATTTGTTTTGGCTTGACCCAAAGCAATTTATTTATCATTTTTGGAACTCAAAATACTATTGTTACCTAGATCAGCTGTTGGCTCCCTAGAATCCTTTTCCTGTGGCAGTTAGTTAGGAAGATTAAGAGAAGGAAGAAAGACCACACTGAGCTGACTAGGGAGATGTTGCTGTGGAAGCTTTTGATCATAGCCAAGGTGGTTAGGTGCTGCGGTAGCCACAATTCCCTCAGGACACGAACTAGACATGAGAAGCAGTGAGATCTTTTATTAGACCAAAAGAAAAGATCAAATGAAAGGCCTGATCTGAACCCACAAGACCTACCTTGTCTGGAGGATGAGGAAAGATCACTGTTACAGCTCTGCCCTAAAGGTCACCAACAGATTAGTCACCCTGACCAGTAGATTTTGCACAGCCACAGAAAGGAAATCTGCAGGGCCAGGTTTCATCGCTTGGCCCCTGTCCAAGAGAATATAGAGCAAATTAAGTGTGTGTTGAGCTACATAGAAGATGTGAAGCAGGAACAGGAATGACATGGAAGCTCCAGAAACTGGGCCTGGTCCGAGACTGTGCTCCTCGCTGTGCCTTGTCAGTGACTCCTGGATGCATGTTATTCATTTCAGTTGCGTAATGCTAAGCTGTAAGACCTCATCAGCTGCTACTCATTACAAAGGCACAGCCCTTTCTGAATAGAAACCATAGCAGAAAATAGATCTCGGGATGTAAAAACTGACATCTTGAATTCATAAACTGAGTGACAGCATTCTTGTTTAGAGTCTGAGGGTGGCCTGTTCTGAACTTGCCTTTTTTATACCAGATGAGTCTAATCTCAGAGTCAGGATGACTCCAGCTAGTATCATTACTCTAAAATGAAGAAAAGAACATGACTTAAGCCTACTCACTAGAGTCACAACAAAGTGCCTAAGCAGGGGACACTAAGTCTGATCCTGCCCTCCATCCCAATCCATTGACTCTGTGAAGATCTCCTCAGTCCCATTAGAAAGCAGCAACAGTGACAACAGAGGCTGTGCTTCTGGGCTGCAGTCAGACAGCTTTGCTAACACGTGGCAACTTTCTAACTAGGCAAGGACTTACGAGAACCCCAGCCATTAGGAAAAAAAAAAGAAAAATAAACCAGGAAAACATCTTCCACCTATCCCATTATCAAACCAGTGTCACAGCCCTGAAAGTAGGAAGGACTTGTTCCAAGGCATGTTCCCTCAGGGCCTCTCTGTTCAGCCAGGCTAAAGAAAGGCACGGCCTGAAAGGGTCTTTCTTCATCAGCAGGCCTAGAGATGCAAGTTCAAGTATCTCTTAGAAGTGCTGTGACAAAACTCCAGCCCCACCACAGAAGCCATATCCCCCTTTCTGCTCTGATTTAACTCAGCTAAAGAAGATAAATAATTTCTCTCTAGATGGCTGGATGCTCAGCAACTGTTTTCAGAGTATTCCTGGTATACAGAAAGAAAGGTTGCAGGAATCAATATCCATTACCTTCCTCTATGCAGAGCTGTGTAAAGGAAAGAGGCAAACTAGGCTATTTTGATCAAGCAGTGGGGAAGTCGGGGGAAGAACTCAATGACCTCTGGAGATCCTTTACAGCTTTATAACTTTATGGGCCTGTTTCATTAAGACACATGTTTTGGTGGGTTTAGGGAGATCTGGGGTTTATGCCAGCCTTCTTGCATGACCAGGCAAGACATCTAACCTCTCTATGCCTTTCAAAAACCAGTGTAAGGCATTTTGACAGATCCATTTGCTGTTAGCATGATATGTAGATAACAGTTCTAGAGACATTGAAGCATCTGGCTTGACTGGGGGTATGGGTAATTTGCAGAAGTAACCTGAGAGGCCGTTAATGTGTCTCAGATACACCTCACCACTGTCCCTAACCTGCCCATATCCAGCCTTCATCAGTGCATTTACTGATAACAGCAGAGTCCTTTTCTGCATCTCTTTTTGAAACCCTTCATGCTGCTCTGCTCAGTGATGGCAACACCCTTTCGCAGCCACTTTCGGGGTGGCTGGCAGTGTAAGTGCCTTTTTCACATGCATAGTAGGAGGGAAGGGGTCAGAGATAAAAATGCACCGTATGGAGCAGCCTGGCTTAAGTGTGCTGTCCCTGGGGTTCTGTCTGTTTATTCTCTGTTGGGTCCACTTACTCCATTTTTCCTCACACACTCTAAATCTGCATTTAATCCAAGTGTTAAATCCACTTATTTGCTTAATACTTTTATTCCCCTGAACTGTGTTTTTACGGTGGGTATCTGTTGTTGCAAGCATAGTGCTGAAATAATGCATATATTGGTTGCAGCTCCAGGGATTTTAACCGGATATCTGCCTCTGTTTAAATTAAGTAAATCAGGATGTTTCCCAAACACCATAAGGACAGAAGTTTAGACATCAAATGAAATCCACTTTTTGACCTAAAGCCAGCAATGTTTCAGACAAGGACATTCCCTGAATGTATTCAAGGAATCTGAAAATCTGAAAATTACCTTTGACCGGTCTCCTTGAGCACTCTGACTCACCCCACTGGAGGCACCTTATGGAGGAGGCTATCTGCCCCCATTGAGGGCAAAGTGACTAATCACACTGGAAGACTAACTTGTAGACACTCATAAGTGAGAGAGATACATCCCACTCTTTGTATATATTTTTTGATACAAAACTGCAGCTTATTTACTTAGAGACATATTCCTCCATATCTCCCAGAGGAAAGCAAACTTGCAGCTGTGATGAGATACAACTTTAGAAATTGCTATAGACAGATCTTCGACACTGGGTTTGATAGCGCTATTGGCTGAATAATGCGTTCCTGAATACCATTTTTTGCAGAAATGCTTTACCTTCAATTTTCACTGGGTCAGGAGTTTTTAAAGTGCTCAGAGCCAGACATGACAGCGAACTCAAAGCAAAACAGATTTTAGCACCATTTCTTATGCTGGCATCTTGCTGGGAGCCTGTGAGTTAGATACACAACTTCCATAAACAAGAACAAATGGCAGATGGTTCCAAGGCCTCTGGAGACTGGCAGGTCCCAAAACTGGATCTGTACATCCTGGGATATGTAGTTTTATTCTCTTCTGAAGGGGTTAACCACAGGTGTAGTCCATGGTTTCTCAAATGAATAGGAGATGAAGAGTTCCAATTTATCCAAATGAAGTGGAGGTGGTTTCAAGTATTGATCAGAGAGGGCAGGGGAGGATGAATAACTCCTGCAAGAAATTGGTCAAAATGTAGAAATATTGGAAATGCTGGTGAAAGCTAAATGCAAAACAGACTACTGTGGTGCCCAGCACTGACATGCTTAGAGTCGAGGGGGGCTTTGCTGCCCCTCAGCCACAGGCTACTGATCAAGAAAACAGAAACTGCTGATGAAATTTATCATTAATTGTCTTAATTAAATAACTGAGAGCTTTGCCATCAAATATCCTCCTCCCTGTTGTTAAGAAAGGCTAACACATTTGCAACACAGAGCTTGGAAAAGAACAACCTCTCAAGGTCACATTTTGACAAATTGATTAAATTGATTCCCATTTGAGTCTTCGAAGTGCTTAATTCCTGGTCGTTTCCAAGGGAGGGAGCTTCACCCTCAAACTGTTACCTGCACTTCACTCTGCCAAAGACTTTCCTTCAAGTCAGATGGTCTATTTAAGGAAAGAGGTGCTTCTGTGTCTGAATGACACTAGTAAAATATGAGCTTATGGCTTTAGAGTACCTACAGAGGTCCCTTTGGCTTTGAAGACCTTGTTAAATACACTTTATTTATCTCAGCTAATATCAAAGTAGTGATTCACCCTGGAAGATCTAGTAGTGTTACTCCATGCCAGCAAAATGAGTGAACTTGGATGAATGCATTCACAGAGGCACAGATGTCACATGAAGATGTTTTCCTTCACCTCTCTTCGTTGGCAGTGCCCCGGACTTCAGTATGAGAAAAAGTGTAGATAGATGCAACACAGGCCTCATGTGGCTTAGCAACAGTACCCTGTATCACTTAGATTTTACTAGCAATGCATTTTTTTAGATGAAAGCTGTTCTGATATACAAGCACAACTCAAAATGTTGTCCAGATCTACAAAAAAAAAAAAAAAAAAAAAAAAAAAAAAAAGAGGTTAAGTAATTAGCTATAAAAAAGCAAACCTAATGAGAACACAGGTAAGTCAATGTGCCTAAGTCAATGTGATAATAGAGAATAAAGGTATCTAAGCCAGACAATTTACATATCTTGGCAGAAATATGCAACTCAGCAGGAATGTCTGGAAGGAAATCACATCCACAGTCAGCACAGCAGTTTTAACCAAGCTCTGAGCCTCAAAAATCTGTGACTTAAAGTTCCATCACTTAGGCTCCAGTTTGTAAGTTATTTCCATGTTAACAAACAAAAATAAGCAGAAAAGCTTATTCAGGTTCCAGAGAACTAACCAAATGACTTTGGATGTAAACATCTTAGGAAGGATGAAGTATCTGATGAAATGAATTTACTGTATAGAGTGCAGAATTTGATCAAAGGCTTGTCCACAGTGAAGGTGATCTGTAGACATACCTGAACCAGCTTTAAACTAACAAACTGTTTTATCAGTGGCAATTTATCCTGGCAACACAGAGGAGTAACTACTCAAACTACCTTGTTCTTTGAGTGGGTTTTGCCACCATTTTGAATATTGCACCTGCTGCTGAAGATACCTGATTTGAATCAAATACAGACATGTCTGCTCTGAGTTTCAGCCACAACAGTGATGGCAGAGTAGATCCAGAGAGTGCATCACACCTGAGTCTCCAGTGTCACACAGTAAGGAAGAGGCACATATCTGACAGGTGCTAAAAATGAAACCAAAGCATCTGCAGAGGCAGTTCTGCATCAGGCATTAGAAGAAAGCACAGTTGGAGGTGGCTACAAGCCACCCATCAAAGAAAGCTTAGAGGGAACATTTATGGGACTTAAGCAACACAAAGGACATGCAAAGCACAGCTCAGGCTAGACAAGGATGACCAAGAAGTTGCCTTAAGCATTTGATAGTGAGGGAAGAATTCAACTTCAGATTCTTCAGTGTCTTGCAAGTGAGTAGGCATAAGCACTGAAGACTAAAGGAAATAATTCATTCTTCAGCTTGTTTCCACTACTGTACCTCAGTGCCTTCACAGCTAGAACTAAGTGACTGAAGTTCACCTGAGTAAACACAAAGCAAATTAAAGCCCTGCCTGCTTTTTGAAAATATTGCCACCATCTGCTCATTTAGAACTATTTCGATGTGAGAGCCTATACTGTGTGCATTTATCACCCTCTTAAACCTGTTGGATCCCCGAGGACATGTCTGCATGGATAGAATAAAGCCCCAGGCTGCCTGAGGCCAGTGCTGCACTTGTCTGCAACCCACCCCATCGCACTCGCTGTACTCAGGGCAGGCACAGCCACTCTTGTGCAGTGCTGTCGTGGGGCTGGGAGTGAAGGGCTTCCTGGGCAGGAGCAGCAGCTGGCCTGTGATCCACTGGAGGAGAATCAGGGCTTCAGCAACAGCACTACTCTGTGTGGTGTCCCTTGAGCAAACACACTTTCAGGGGCAAATGTGGTATCTTTTCTTTCACTTCTTTAATCTTATCAGTACTGCCTAAACCTGGTCTAACAGGCCATCCAAGGGACAGCGATTGCCTCAGGGGTGGACATGTAAGTGGAGAGATACTGCCAAGTATGCAGATGGTTGTTATCTGCAACAGCATTGCTGTGCAACAGGCTGAGCCTTCTCCAAAGGCAGAGGAGAGCGTGCCCCAAGGACGTGGCATGTTCATCCTTCAGCCTGTTGAATTTTGGCCTCTGCAGAGGCCGCCTTTAATCAGAGCATCACCAAAGCCTTGCCAGACTCAACTCTACCAAGTGGATCCTCATCTGTGCCGAATCAGCACTGCTCCCCCGGGGTCAGCGGAGTTATGGCGTAACCCCCCCTGCTGAGCATCCAGCCATGTCTTTCATCCAGATCAAGTATTAGTGATAAATGAAGCTTGTTTCAAATGACTTTGTCCTTGCACTGGAAGAATGCTGATTGTGAAATGGGAATTTGCAATGCTAACAAAATCCTGAGGAATAGCTACAGAGAAAATAGCTACAAAAAAACAAAGCCAAATCTTCTCCTCGTTTGGAAAATTCACAGCATCCCAATGAAGTCAGAGTATGGAGGCAGAGACTGGTAACGTTCGAACCCTCCTCTTCACTTTTATGAGGAAGATCCATAAGCAAAGGGTATCTGGTGTTGCAGAGCTGATAGCTGCCTGCTTTGCCCGATAGCTAATGATCAAACGTGCAGGAAGAAGACACTGGGCTGTAACAGTTTGCTCTCTGTGCTGTTTTCTCCTCACATTTGCATCGACTCTGGACACAGTGCTCCTCTCTGCTAAGCTCTGGTGTTCCCTTGACACGCTCCACCGCTGGATTGTTGCATTGCTTTGGTGGGTGGAAATGATCCCTGGTAAGGAATAAATACGCAGAGATCGGTTTCTGCTCTCCTGTCTCTGCCCACTCAGCTTTTTGCTCTTTTCTTTTACCTCCTCTCATTTCTAAGAAACCCATCTAAGGCTCAGTTCTGTTGTTTGCGATGTCTTTCATCTGGAATTAAAAATAAGGTTAATGCAGGTGATTTCTAGACCCATTGTGAACATGAAGAGGAGAAAAGTGTAAACCAACCTTTCACCAGTTCTAGCCTGGAATGGATAGATCCCAGTACTTATTTACAGAGCTGCAGTCCTCCTGCTTTGCCCTTAAGGTTTTAGCCTCTTTGGGAAATAAAAATTGTTTTACAGACGACAGAGGGAAACAGAGAAAACACCAAACACCCACACCAGGTGATTTTAGCAAGTCAAGGCATTTTTAAAGGCCACGTCCTCCTTCTGCAGACCTTGGCATGGGTCTCCTGGACCTTTTACACCAGATCTGCTCCCATACAGCCACTTCAACACAGCCCTGCCTTCCCAGGAGCCACAGGGCAGGTAGCATCACTGAAGCCCAGCATCTTTTCTCCCCCAAACAGCACCATGTCTTTTGACTTGGATTTGCCAGTGGTGGCCCGTGCTGTCAGCATACAACCAGCTCCCAAAATGCAGGGCCAGAGAGAGTTGCAGGACTGAGGCACAGCCATTTATTCTCTTTCATGTGGCACACTGCAAACACCAGGTGAGTTTGAGGCACTTCAAACATAGGCTGAGAAAAAAAAATAGCTGCAATAAAATAAGAGTGTAATAAAGACAAATGATTATTGCACACCTAACAAAAGGAGTAATAACATTTTTCAGTCTCCCTCCATCATATGCACCAGCATAGCAGCAATTAAACTCCAAATTTTTCTCTTTTTCCCCCCAGTAAGTGTCACAGCCTCTCAGCAAAATGAATTTTGCCCTGAAAATTTTGCTGACCCGTTCAGTTAAACTCACAGATCTTCTAAAGTTTCCCAACATCATTGTACAAAAAATAAACACTCACAATGTTAAAAGTGCTGTGAAAGACTGTTTGATTTGGGGGATTTTCCTTATTCATTCGCGGGGCTGAGCATATGGTTAGCATTTCGGCATTGGCCTGCAGTGGGGAACCAGCTGGAGGTGGAATTTCATTGACGTTGCTCAACAGGCCCCAGCGGCTGCTGAGGGTCTCTGGCTCCGCAAGTGAGGCAGTGGTTTCTCAAAGGCTATGGAAACCCTTTTGCCTGCAAGAGCAACATGCACAACCCACACAACATCACTAGAAGAAATACGCTCTCTTAATTTCATGCTGATTGGAGGGCAAGTCAGAGAACTGGAAGAAAATTAGCAAAAAAAAAAAAAAAAAAAGAGAAAGATTAAGGAATCTGGAAAGTAAACTATTATCGTAGCCTTTTAGACCACCTTTAGCCTGGTCATGGCCTTACACTCTGGTTTCCAGTTCGATGACGTTCCAGTGACGACACGGCCATGATATTTGCTTAGTGTAATGCATTTATTTACAGTATTTACCCACATCCTGTTTCCCTGAGCAAGGTGGGCGCAGAGCAACTTTCATCTCCAGTGCGTCTGAGCGGGTACCATTCGCCGAGGGGGACCATCCTCCGTGGAGGGAAATGAGGCATCCCCTCATGAAACACCGTTTCCCTCAGACATAGCCTTTATTTCCACTTGCAGGTAGGCTTTTCTCGTGCTTTCCGCTGAGTGGTTCGTAATCATAAGCCACAATGTCTTATTTTGGAATGTGTTTATTACCGGTTCAACACTTCACACTAGCCTGCGCTTTTCACATCATTCCATGAGCTCTTTATGGATACGGAAACTGGCATTCAGTTAGCGTTCAGCCTTAACAAGGCTGATATTTAGCAGGTTTCTAAAATCTGTCCAAGACTGTTTACAGAAGGAAAATATATTTTTCAAAGCTGCGGTAAGGAAGGAACAAATATAATATATTTCACACATTGTAAGAGACCGAGAGAAGGAGAATTTGAAGTTAGAACACAAGTCCATTTCTTAATGCACAGCTCTTGAACATTCTCCTCATTTCTCTGAACACAGTATTCCTCCTGCAAATGACCCATAACTAGCCATTTATCAGACTTCAGGCCTTTCAGTAATGCTGACAACTTCCTGAAAAGTCAACATTTATTTTCAAGTGGCTGAGTCAGGCTACAGGTAATTTATTGGCTGAAATCAAAATACAAAGTCAGGTATTTTGAGAGCTACTGAAGAATACTGGATGAAATCCGTAATGCCATCGCGCGCTTTTAAATAGGAGTTGTATTTATGACCAGTGGCTGTTTTCCTTTCTTTGTTGTGCTTACCTCTCAGTTACTGTGTTATATCATATATTTTGGCATAGTCAAAATCAGTGTTTTAACTTTAAAACATCTCACAGCACACTATGAAATAAATCTAAGAAATAGAAGTAGCATACTTTAGTCACCTAGCATGTCTCTCAATCGATCTTATCTTTCTTATCTTAAAAGAACTTAAAAACTATAATTGGATAATCTTTACTTAATGTAAACTTCTAAAAGCTGGAAGCCATTTCAAGATTGTTCAGATTAACTGTGGATACCTGTGGGAACATGCTTCAAAATTTCCATGAATTCAAGGTGGATAAAATCAAGCATCTCCAGTATTTCTGAAACTATTTTGGCAACAAATAGATTGGAAATTTGTCACACAGCATTCAAGAGTAAATGACAGTTTCTGTAGTGTCCTCATCTTTCTTATGAGCTGGTGTGTTAGCTGGAAGCAAATGTTCATTCTCATTTTCTGTTGCTTTTTTAAACAATACTGTCAGAAAAGAATACATTTTCAAAGTTCAGATCGTGTGATTTTGGTATACTTTTTACATTTACAAATATTCCTTGTGGTCTAGTTGCACAGCTGCCGGCAGAAATATCAAGCTGACAGTGGATTATCCCCTTTCCACAATGTAGTAAGATGCAATTATTACAAATATTTTCATATTTCCATGGTTTGAGGCATTAACAGCCACATTTAAAGAGGAGCAAATACATTCTTAACAACTTGCAGCCCTTCTGTCTTATCATGGTGCATGATTAATGCTAGGTCTGAATGTTGGAAAACAATACTAATTTGCTGTCCCAATCAAGTGACTAGTATGAGCCACAGTGGACACTGCGGCTGCCCGTTGGTTGTTGCTCCGAAGCTAGGCTGGAGAGGTTTGTATGATGTGCACTGTTTGCATGCCACCTTCCATCCAACAGCCCACCATGGGCAATTAAGAAGCATTTAAGAAGTAATTTCTGTATAAACTGCATTAAGTCTTCTGGCAATGTCTGTTATTTTCCTAATGTATTTAAACTCTGCTCTCTACTTGTCTCATCAAGCTCAGAAACGCTAAAAATTAAGAGAAGTAAGTTGTTTTGTTGATTAATGTTAGCTCCCAGTTAGTCGTAGTTGCAATCCACATAGGGACATAACTCATTCAACTGAAAATACCTAAATAATATTTCCACCCTATACCCGGCCCACAGATTCCAGACGCTATAGATGCTGAAGTAGAGAGTCCGTATAAATATATGGGGGAAAAAGTCATATTTAGTTACAAAAGACTGAGTATATAGTAGTTTTCAATCAGTTTCACTGTAGCCTGTGGGTCCCTGGGGTACACTGACTTCTTCTGAATGGTCTACAAAAGTTAACAAGAAAAATAAGCCTATTGTCATTTGGTTTCAGTTTAACGATAGAAGGGGCTGAACTTCTGCTGGAAAAATGTGGATGTCTGCAAATGAAAAAGATTGAAAACCACTGATTGAAAACCACTGGTTATTCTGACTGCATTTTTTTAAGGAAGACTAGAGTTATGCTGTAAAAATTGCTTTCAAATGTATCTATTTGCCTCTTAGTGGTACTGAAGACCTATCTGGGTATACAAATTGGGTACAATTTATAAAGAAATTAAGATCTTTTGGATTTAAAGGTGATACACAAACATGAAACAGCGTTGCATGAAATGAAGGACACAAAACCTGGTCTCAGATGAAGCGGTACTTTGGAGAAACAAAGCCTTTAGTAAAGAATGCTCAAGCTCGGAAGGAATAAAACTGAAATTGCTCTCCGCCATTCCTGGCTCTTGCCCTTGCTCGAGGCCAGATTTTGCAGGGCTCAGGTTAGCAATAGCATGTACAGCTCCACCTCAGTTCTACCTTGCTTGGACCTCCTCCATTCCTTCCAACCACACTTGCCAGCTCAGAGGGATCCTATTTCTCTTTCCAGCCCTGAGCAGCAGTGCCTCTCTTCAGGTCTGGTATTCCTCTATAATCAACTTAGAGAGAAAGGCACTATCAGAAGTAGGTTAAGTTCAAAACCTGAATCATGTTTTGGAGGGATCTAGTTCTTTCTATTGACCATATGGACAGCCCAGGTCAATTAGGTTCCTAACTCAGGTGCTTTGCTAACTTCACTTGAAGTTATATGGGTTTTTCAACCTAAAAACCTAAGGCTGACAAAGTGTTGCAGAGGAAAGTGATGTTCAAAGAGGGTAGGACGTTTCCAGCTTCACACAGTTAATAGCAAATCTGGGAGTAAATCTTAAGTCTTCTTCGTAAAAAAACCTTTGACCGATCTGTGAATCTTTTACAAGGTTCTTGAGATTAGTGGTAGCTGGCATTCAGTGTTTTCAAATGTTCTTAAATGATTCATCTGCTCTATTGACCTAAAGCAAAACTGGCTGTGAAAACCATGGCAAAGTCATGTAGGCCTTGCAGAGTTTATTCTCAACAGCACAGCCATCCCCCAGTGCTTTTCCCATCACTCTTTAAATGACTCAGGGTTTCCTTTCAGAAAAGATAGTGCTGACCTGTGCCAGTAAATAATGCAAAAGATTGGGGCAAAATCCAGCAGATGAGGGAGACCAGCCACCAGGGCTTTCAATTCTGGAAAAATGCATCAAGACCCATTTCTGGCTATAAAAGGATAATGAAGAAGAGAGAATTTCTTTCCCTGAAAGAGTTTCCAGCATCAGGTTCATCTCCTTTCTAAGAAGTCTGCAGGATGTTTATCTGTCTTAGGAAGAAAGCACTCCCATTTTTTTTCAAAATCATAATCTGTCCATATTCATCAGGGCTGTAAGGACAACCGTCCTTCCCCACCACAGCCTTTCATTTCGGCACACACTCGCAAGGCTGTTTACGCATTGCAAACTGTGCTATAACTTGAGCAATCAATTACCTCCCTAGGAAACATGTTGTTAGAGCATCTCAGTGTTCCTGGAATGTTTGGAAATACTTGTCAAAACATGACTCTGGTTTCATTGTTAGTTCTATTAACATTCAAACATTTCCCTTGTTGATTAAAGGCATTGGCTCCACACAATGTTTTAAAGTCAATACTTACCTGCCTCCTATCCAATTTCTTATGTAACTACTGCTTTCCACACCACAAATGTTTTTCCCTTAATGATGAATGAAATGATTTATGCCACAATTACCATGCAGAGGCCTTGCAGAGCTGGTGGAGGCCAAACCTCCCTGACCACAGATTGCATTCTTCATTATGTTTGATCTGGACATCCAGCACGCTGCGTGAGGGGAATCACATTTCTGCAAAAGCACAAGAGCCCCAAGGTAGTTATCACTTTATTATGACAGTACTGGATTTGGTCCCACAATCAAAGCTGCAGAATGGGATTTGGCATGTGGTAAGTCAGTTCACCTTCCTGGGCTTTGGAGCGACCATGTGTAACAGGGGAATAATAACACTTAACTATTTCAGAGACCGGCTAGAAGAATTATCTCTGTTTATAAAGTATTCTGAGACCCTCAACTGCTTTTCCACTGCAAAGCTGCTGGACGTGAACATAGGATTTGGAAAGTGCGTGTATAATGCTTTTTATTTCAAAAGCCAGAAAAAGCTATAGAGCCATTCAATTCTGTAACACATCCTGTGTATTTAATACACCAGTATGCGTCTGATCCACCCACCCTATCTCTATAGCAGAGCAAAGCTTGTACTGTGCTTTTTGGAAAAATAAAACTACCACAGGAATTGCAAGGAGATAGACATACAAATCAGCCTCTAGATGTGGCTGGGCTGGAGTCAGACGCGGGACTGTGTCAGCACTGTCTTGTGGGAGCACACAGTACTGAAGTAGTGTTCAGACTGACTGATTTGTCCCTGTATTTAAGCCTTCTCCTGAAGTAAGACAAACGTGCCACTGAGAAAAAGCTTGACTGAAAACTGTAGTAATAATTAAGTAATATTGACTAAAATTCTCCAGTCCCCAACAGAGGAAAGACCTCAGCTGAATTATCCTTAACTCATATTTATTTTAGTTGGTAGCTCTTTATTCTGAAAGATCTCCTGCTGCTCATGACACCTTCCTTTCCTGTACCGCGCAGCGGGGCAGATCCCCTGAAACCCCCCTGGAGAAAGAGGGATACGGATGCGATATCCAGAGTATACGGCTGGGCGTGGAGTCACGAGCCGCACTGGGCAGCACAACGCGTGGCTTATCCAAAGGGCTGGAGGCCAGAGAGGTTTTCACCCAGCGCATGCCGCTGCCGGTGCCAGCAGCAGTTGCCAGTGAGGCCCACAGGCTGGAGCTTGCCTCCAGGACCATAATGCCTCCATGCACCGCAGATTCTCCATGATGCAATGAAGTCCCAGTTCTCATGGGTTCATACCTGGAGTAAATCCTGGCTTCAAGACAGTTTCTTAAATATGGCTATGGGGCTCCCAGAAAATTGCCTTGGCAGCATGTCGTTCATTCTCACCAGCATCAGTCTTCACAGACCAGTGGGTGAACAAGCAGCATGTGATTTCATTTCAAATGGCCCCAATGTCGGGTGTTTTGCTACACCTACAAATGAAGTGCTTTAGCCAAGGTTTGTCTGAAATGTCATATATAGAGAGTGTTTGAATGGGCCTCCACAAAAGCAACGTCTCTGGCTTCTCCTCTGCAGGCCCCAGGTGACTGTCTTGGTTTACTTCAAGGACTAGGATAATCAGACCTGCAGGAGAGGTGAACTGCATCTCCGAGACCCGCTTGCAGGGGGGCACGGAGCCAGCCAGTGACCCGGGACTGGCTGCCATGCGGCACGGTGGCTGTGCTGAATCCAGATTATTTCAGGACCTGATTTAAAACCTTTGCTTCTCACACCCTCCATAGGCGTTCTCCAGTTTTTCTTCTACCTGCTTTCTCAAATCACCTAGTTTTCTCTCCAGGCTGCCAAACTATTTCACCTCTGCCAGAACCTCCCCATATGCTGCTCTTGCTGAAGAGACTTCGTGTGTCTCTCTCTAGTTCATTTATTCTTTCTTATTCCTTTTCAAATCACATTATTTCTCCCTTTAATTCTCACATCCACACTGTTCTGTGGGAAATAAGCTCTACAGGATGAAGTTGTGTGCAATCACCTTTCAAAGTGATATGCTTCCCATTTGCAAGCCCAGAGAAAGCCTTCACATGGTGGCTTAACCTTTCGCAGTGTTTACCCTGACAATCATTTGGGTCCTTAATCTTAGCAACAATGATTATCAGCTTGAAATTCAATAAACCTGCTTGGAATCGCAGCCCTTTGGACTGGCTAGTTAATAAAAACTGGTTTAGCCATTCCAATGTGCCTTATTGATAAAAACGGAGAGTGACATGAGCCCTGGAAAATTTACTCCCACGTCCACATCCACTGACGCTGCTTAACCCTTTGATTCTAAAGGATGCACAACTGGGATTTCTACCCGTGCAAACAGCTAATGATCTCGGGAGCAAAATTTCAGCCCAGTCTCAAATGCAATTCTAACGGCCCGTTGGGCTGAAGGAACAGGCTGGAAAACACCAGGGAGCTGCAACGCTCAATCTGGCTCACGCGTCCCCGTCCTGATAAGAAATATTTGGCAATACTTATTCTGTGTACCTAACCTGATACGATTCAGAGACCCAAGTGACCACGTCTCCTTGTGGTGCTGCCGAATCTCATTCAGCGTATTCACACTTGCGCTGAAGTTTCACCTGCTTCACTGCTCTGCTCCGTCTCAGGATTGCTTCAGGAGCTGTTTTCTGCCCGCTAAGGAAGCAAGTCACACAAGGACCTATTGATGGGCACATATGGTGTGGTGGGATGGAGTACCAGTCCCCCAGCATCATTTTACAAGATCTGAATTAAACCCCACACGTGTCAGCTCACAGCAGTCACCACGCTCTGCTCTCTGCTTGGTTAAATACGACAGCTCGGCCATGCAGGCAGGCAGGAGCTAAGAGTTTGATCTTTTATATATCTATATATATAGATATATAGATATATAAAAGAATGGGAACATTATTTTGCCTCATTCTTTTCTGTGGCCAGATTTATGCTTAAATATATTTCTGCATGGAATAGTTATAATGTGCAGGCTCATTGCTAAAAATGCTGTTTCTAGCTTTCCTGCCCATTGCCTGAAAGGCATCAAGCTCTGGTGGAGAGGCCAGGCAGAAAGGCAGGGAGTGAGCAGCAGGGAAAGGGAAGGGAAGGGGGAGAGGAAGGGGAAGGGGAAGCGGAAGAGGAAGGGGAAGGTGCCCTGGTCCAGGGCCACCTGCCTTGGTCCCTGTGCTGAATTATCCGGTGGTGGGAGCAGGAAGGCAGGGAGAGTGGTGGCTCACGGGCAAGGAGCGAGAGGAGCAGGAGCAGCGTGGGGGGCGCAGGCACCCGAGCCCCCAACCAGGACCAGGGCCGGGAACGTAGCAGCGACCAGCTCCGACACGACGGGCGCTGCCACTGCATCGTATTTCAGCTGCTCACTTGGAAAAAAGGGGCAGCCGCTTGCTGTCCCGGAGCTGCCGAAAGGGGGTTGATTTTCATCACTGACAGCTCTGGATATTAAGGGGAAGGAAAAGCTTATAAAGGGTAAGAGGAGAACAAACTCTTGGGTGGTGAGTGTACCCCAGCGTAAGGGGGAACATGCTCTTGGGTCGAGGTGGTAGCTGGGGCTACTATGCGTCTTATGGCATAGCAGTCCTAAAATAAATGCAGCGATGTTGAACAGGGTTTACTGCCCTCCATACATCGATTTTTTTATAGTAAGAATGTGGCTGAGACACAATCCAGAAACACAGTTTTTGCTGCACAGCACTACATCTCCGGCTCTGTTACAGTGGCCACCGCAGCGATGAACCAGCATCTAAAAATCTGCGCTTAATCGGGCTGGTGCTCCACAGCCTCATGCGACCGGGCTGCTCCCATTAATAAATGGGAAACCTAAAAATATCCCACCCTAGGGAAAACTGCCAACCTTGAAGTCCTTCACGCAGGACTATCTCAATCCCTCTTTGATTTCCTGTTGCAAAGGGCTTCCAAATGTTATAAGCTTTTAGTTTCTCTGCAAATGAAAACCAGTTCGAAGGCATTAGAGGGCTGGGTTTTCCTGGTTTGAGACACAGACCTTCACATCTCTCAGAAGCCTCCGGCAGCAGCTTTAAAACTCGCTCGCTTTGGATGGGACGTTCCCGTCCTGCCGCCCCGCAGCGAGAGGCACGCAGGCGTGTTTGGCTTTGCCCCGGCGCTGCAGTTTCACTGATGTTCTCATTCTAGCTGTGGACTGAGGAAAGCTCCTGACCTCCCTTTGCTGCTCTTTTGAGAAACAGAGCTAACAATAATAAAAATAACAGGGAAGGTGGTGAGGATTTGCTCACTCTCTTATCCTGCTGACTTGACACGAGAGCGGAATTTGGCCCTACTTTTCCAAAAAGTCGTCATCGAAATAACAACGGCAATGACTCCACATACGGCGTTACTTTCTTCTCACTACAATTACGTCGTTGCCGTTGTTATTATTATTTTTATTGATTTTCTGGCACCTCTAACACAGCAGTTGTGAGCGAAAACATCTTTCAGTTTGACACACTTCCCTGGCATCTCTGCGATGGTGAAAAAACTGTGTTTTAGCTATACGCCTGCTTTTCCCTCCATCGTTTTCGTTCAAACTGCCTGTGTCACCCCGCAGAGTGCTGTAGCGCTGAGACGCCAGGCTCCCCGCCCCCGGTAAAGGCGTCAAGATGGGGGCCGGGCTCAGCGGCAGCAGCGCCGACGCGGAGCCCCCCCCCCCCGCCGAGGATGCCAGCAATTCCCGCTTTCCGCCGAAAAGCGAAACCTGCCCCGGCAGCAGGGATCCGGCCGGCGGAGAGCAAGCCTCGAGGCCGCCTGAGCTCTTCAGGCATTTCTCGTAGCTGAACCGTCTCAGCTTTGCGGTTAGCAAGGTGGGGTTTTGGGGGGCCCCTGCGCAGAGCGTCTTCTGCTCCGAGAGCGTTCGCCCCGTCAGCGGGTGAATCGCTGTGTTAAAGCAGAGCCGTGCTCTCTCGGCGCGAAGCCGCGCAGGTCGCTTTTCCGCAGGAACTGATGCACGCCACTTCGGCCAGTCAGCCGTGTCCGGGGCTGACCGAGATGACTGCACTGCCCCTAACCGCAACGAGTGACATTTAATCAGATTTTATCATCAGCAGCAGCAAGCCCCAGCTAGCAGCAGGGAATGTGCAGAATCCAAGGAGGGTAACGCTCACTGCTGCACGTGCAATGCCGGCACCGGGCGGTCGGCGGGCCAGGGCATGGGAGCCCCCGCGGCAGCACGGCAATCCCACCGGCAAGCACGAGCCCTTAGGCTGAGTCCAGGCAGGGCTTGCATGCCGTGTCCTGCCTGGATTGCCCACTGACCCAAGGGAGCCGGCTGAGGCCGACTCAGAAAACCCACCTTTGCTGTTGTAAGACGAAGAAGAAGAAGAAGATGAAAAAAAAATCTGTGCGCTTTTCAGGGCCCGCTGCGCCAGGGCGCGAGGCCACTCTGCGTAGCCGCGGGTTTAGGGTTAGGACTGCAGGATTTGGGACAGACTGTAAGCTCCCAGGCGCAGGGAGAAAGGGCGCTCGCCTCCCCGCGGGGCGGACGCGCCGTCTTCCGCTCGCTCCCAGCGCGCCCCCCGCGTCCCGGGCCGCGGAGCGGGGCGCGGCCCCCCGCGGCGGCGGCGGCGGCGGCGCGGAGCGGCGCGGAGCGGGGCGGGGCGGGGCCGCCCGCGGCTCGGCCCCGGCGGGCGGGGACAGCGCGGCCGCCCCGCTCCGCGCCCGCGCCCGCCAACCAGACGCAGAAGCGCCGCGGCGGCGGGCGGGCGGCGGCGGCTCCTCGGGCGCGCTCCCTCCATGAGCGGTGCGCGGCCGGCCGCGGGGCTTGCGCAGGTACACGGCCGCCGGCGCCGCTTTTTGCGCGCGTCTCTCCCCCCCTTTATTTTTTTTTTCCTCCTCGATTTCCCCCCCCCCCGCCTCAAAAAAAATAATATATATATATCTACACATACTTCGGCACGGCGGGGGCTGAGCGGCTCTCCCCTTCTCCCGCAGCGCGGCGGCGGAGCGGAGCGCTGAGCGGCGGCAGCATGCGGCCGGAGGATGTCTGAGCCGGGCGGCGGCGGTGCGGCTCCCCCGCGCCCGCGGCGCCGCGCCGGAGGCATGCCGGCGGCGTGGGGCTGCCTGTGGTGCCTGTGCCTGGCGGCGGCGGCCGGCGGGCTCCCGGCGGCCCGGCGGCCCGGCGCCCCCGCGGAGGAGAGGAGCGGCGGGCAGCCCGCAGGTGAGGCGGCGCGGGCGGCGGGCGAGCGTGGGAACGCGGCGTCCGCTGCGGACGGGCTTGGGAGAGCGGCGGCCGGAGGGGCGCCCGGGAGGGAAGGGTCGCTCTTCGGGCAGCCCCCGGTGTCCCGGAGGCTCCTTCCCGCGGTAGCCGCAGTTGCCGCGGCGGCCCGGGGTTTGGGCCGTAGCCGCGCTGGCGGCTGAGCGCGGAAAAGCCGAGACACCGCCGGGCCGTGCGCGGTGCGCGGGGGCGAGCGGCGGGGAGGCGTCTCCCCCCCGTTGTAGGGTCGCCGCAGCTTGGTTGACTTCGGCGTAATAGTTGGGATTGTGTTGAGAAGGGGGGGAAAAAAACCCACACATTTACGGGAATGCAGCAATTACCTCCCCTCGAGTGGAAACTTTGCAGCCGCAAGTGAAAAAGAAAAAGTTAACACGCGGGGCAAAAGCTGTCTAAAAGCTGTACGGCGGTGTTTGAAATGTCGCGTCTCCCTGATACGGCTCAGCTGCTACCTGAGTCCCTGTTTATTTTTCAAAGCTCTTTAATGGAAGGTAGCCCCCTGCCAGCCCCCTGTCTTCAAGATTACATGTACCTAACAGAAAGTTTCCATTGTTCGCGAAAGGGTTTGAAGCAGGTTTGCCAAAAAAGTGACAGGGGAATAAATGGGCTTCGTGGAGGCTGGGGGGGTGGGGGCATTACTTTCATACCCCTTTTGGTTAAAGCTATAAATCATGCTGGGGGTTGGTTTTGTTTTCAAGAAAGTACTAATAAAACACCAGATTCTTAGTGTAACTCGTTTGGCTCATTTTTCACAGCCAAAAGAATTGATTTATGGGGCAACATCTCAGCTACTTTGTCAGAGCAGATGAAATTGGTGTTTAGGAGGAAACAAGAGCAGCCGGCGCTAGTAACGCTATTAGGAATTGACCGAAATTAAGTGTCAGAACTTTTCCCCGTTTTAGCCTGAAATATGTACTTGCGTTGTCACTTAACAGCAAAATTTTCTGGGGAGCCCCAAGGAAAGTGTGGAGCAACCTCTGTGACTTCCTCAGAGGTCCTCTGGATTTACACTCATGCAGGCAGAGCTCCCAGCCAGGGACTGAGGTCATGGGAAAAAAAATAGTAAAAACCTTTCTGTTCTTTAAGACACCCACATTAGGATCTTCGGGTGCTGTCTGAAATACAGCAAGTGACATGCCCGAAAGCCGTCCGGCGTGTTGGTGGAAGGGAGGCAGCTGAAGAAAACGTCCCTGTGGTGATGTCTTAGAACGGAGCGATGCCAGGCGCTCGGGGGAAATCCTGCGGGCAGGTTCTGGTTTCCCTATCCCGGCTTCTCCGAGTAATGGCATAGTTGTGGTCCGGCTGTTGTTGCTGTCAAAACTCTCCCGCGCTTTGCGGGGAGCAGGATTAGGCCGTCAACGGAGGGCTCCCGTGCGCACGGTCCCGAGCGTTTCTCCAGCGGTGGGAGCGAGGGGTGGCCCGCGCGGGGCGGCAGGCAGCGTGCCACGGAGCCCGGACCGAGCTTTGTAACGCCAGGCTACTTCTTGACCAACCACGTGGATGAGGCAAGCTTGAAATACCGCTAGCGATACCCGGGCTGCTTGTCGTGATATCTAATTGACTCGTCAGGCAAGGGCAGAGGACCCGCTGCCAGCGCGTAGGGCGCTCTTATCTGGGGGAGAAAGGGTTCTGCAAAAGAAACTGTAAAGAATATAAACCTTCAGAGCCAAGTAAAAACACATTTTACTTTTCAATCTTTCAATTGAATGGTAAAAAGCAAATTCTTTCTCCTAGTCAAATGGGCCATGGGGTATTGGCTCATTACTGAGGGTTGTTGTTCGCTAGGTTTTGCATTTACAGTCTAAGGCCTTATTTTCCATAAAGGGGCTTGGAAGGATTTTTCCCTAGTGATCTAATTCTCCACACGGGGCTGTGAAGGCTGTAACAGCTACTGCTTTGTGCCTATACTCTGCTACATAAAACACACATTGAAGGGAGGCATTCTCGAGGTATGTGTATGTTTGCTAATATGAATACTAGCTATTAGTGGAGGTGGAGGGGGTGCAGGTTTTAACATCTCCGCAGGGAGGTGTTCGGCTGTTGGCAGGAAGGAGGCAGATGGCGGGGCTGTTGCTGAATAGAAGCTAAACTAAAAACACCAGGGGCCTCATCTGGGCTGAGTTTCTCTTCTCTCCCTTTCTCGGGGCTGCTGCAGGAAGAACAATGTCATTTTTTTTTTTTATGAATGAAAGTAGAGAGGCAAGGCAGGATTGAATGTGTATGTCATTCAGCGGCTATGACAGAGATGATTAGGGAGGTCAGTGAACTCCTTTGCAGCCTTGAGCATGCGGTCACTCTATTCAGCAGCCACAGAATAGACATCAATATAAAAAAGCCCTACCAATTTGCATTAGTATTCAGATAAAGATATTACTTCGTACGATTTGTGAATGTCAAGTAATGCTGGCTGTTTTCTTAGAGAGCAGACCAACAGAAACAGCAGCATTTCTCTTCTAAAGACTTCTGATAACAGGCTATCTCCTGCATCTTGTTTGTGCGTGTGCGTACATGATACGTAGGGAAAAATGAATTTCGGGGTTTCTTACTATACTGGTTAGCTGCTAAAACTGTGTGTATGTGTTGAAAAAGTTGCATAGAAAGGTGTTAATATCTGAGAAAGTTTGTGCAGGAAGGGGGGAGCTATCCGAGTATGTCAGGAGCAATAACCGAAGTTTACTTACACGGTACTGCAGTCAAGTTGTCACCCAGAGTTATTGCACTGGCCCCAGCAAGCAAGCCAAAAAAGCAGAAGAGATGCCAATGTCAGGATTTAACTTAGTTTGAATATTGAGCCACATATTCTTGTGACTTTTCTGCTTGGAAGCAGTAGCGATGTGCCGGCTGACAAGTTTTTCTTTATACAGGTTATAGCAACTGTACTCTTATTTATTTATTTATTGGCCTTTTCAGCTTCTGACTAGCTGAGAGTGCAAGGTATAGGATATTATGATCTGCGTCATTTTGCTTTGTGTGTCTAAATGCTCCAAAGTTCACCATGAAATTATAATTGTATTAAGTGAGTGCTGAATGGCACTGACCATTCCTGGAGTAAGTTTCTGGGTTTATACCTTCTCGAAAGAGAAGCATTTTAAAGCCCTTTAAAAAGAGTCTCTTATTAAGAAATGTTGCTTTCTATGTTATGGCTGAGACCTGAAATCCTTTAGATTCAGTGGGCAGCTACAAGTAAGACAGTTTTGCTGAAGAAAGTTGATTCATTTATTGTCTTAACAGTAGTAGATTGCAAAATGTTAATTAAGTCTTTAATGTTGAGGCCAGCATATTTTAGAGAGCAGTAAAATTAGAAGACATGAGTAAAGGATGATGAAATATGGCTTTTTTGCTTTTCAGTCTATTCTTCACCTAACAAATAGTGACCTGGAAAATCTGTCCCATTGCAGAGACCGGTTCATTAATGCATTTGATGCTAGATGTATAACATCACCATCTTTTCCACATAGTGACAAGGGTCACTCCAATTATATCTATTTTTTTTTCTTTTAATTAAGACTTTATTAACAACCATTGAACAGGGAATGTGATGAAAGTAGATCTTAAAATTGCGTAGCCAATTGTTGATCTGCTAATTAAATGATGCAATTAAATTAAGCCTCTCTGACCGGCACGTTAACTTTTATGACTCCCTCTAACAAATCTTCACCGCTGTTCTACCTGTTCAGAGCCTTCCTGAACATGTTTTTGGGGAGTTAGATGAACACTGAAGAAGTCTGGACTGCGGCATCCCTGAATCAGGACCATTTCTATTTGGAGGGACCCAGCCCAGATCCCTGGGCAGGGCTGAAACTTTTTAAAGCAAGCTGAGGGCTTTTTCCCCCTTTCAGTATGAGGAAAAAACTCTTTTGTCATTATGTATGGTCTGTAAAAGTGAACTTTGATATCAAACTATATGTTTTGAAGCTGTCCTTCCAGAAGACTTATTGCATCCATCTGCTGTTTCAGTTAGAAACCCTAAAAGATATGGAATCACCCCAGTTTCTCCATGGTTAATGAGATTTCCAGTTTACAAAAGCAACATTTAACCAACATGTTTCTGAGAGCATTGGGTTAACTGGCCAGCGAAGCTTATGGCTGGCGATGTCAGCTGAATCTTAACTTTGGTTAAGGTTAGGGCATGGCCTGCTAGTAAGTTTTTTTTCCTGGCTGATCATTTAAATCTGTAGAGTCCAGTGCAGAAGGGTGATCCCGAGCCCTGGGGCTGCAGGACAGGTGGAGATGCGGCTGTCTTGTCCCCTATCACAGTTTAGCTCCAGGCAAATTTTAATATATGTAAAATCAGCCCAGGAGGAATGTTACAGATCCCCCCGGCATTTCCAGCTCGAGTTGTGCGTGAGCCCACTCGGGCTCCTGGAGATGCTCTACAAGGCGCTGGTTTGATACCAGAAACTTCCTCCGTGTCTCTTAGGAGTTGGGGTTGGTCGAGTTGGTCCCTGGCTCCCCCCTGTAGATCTTGCAGACACTTCCAGTGAGCCAGCACATCTCTGGAAGGAGCAAGCCCGGGCTCCCTACCTCTGTTTCTTGGCACGCGGTGAATTCCCCGTTTCTTTCTGTGCTTTCTACTGATCAGGTAATTGAGGTTATAAAGTGTGGCGTATTTCAAGCATGGAAAAATATACAGCCATAAAATAGTATAAAAGCAGCCAATATCTGGCAGTTTGAGCTATTTTTCCCAGCTAGGTTGAACCTAATACGCAGACAGTCGATTAAACATGCCCTATTTATTTTTAATTTTAATTAAAAAAAAATTTTTTTTCAGTTCTCCTGCCTGAACAGACTTACCTGTTGGGCTCTTCCTGCCGGAGCGAGATGTGCTCGTAACTCTGTCTGCGCCCGGGGAGCCCGTTTCTTGGCTCCACGTACCGGTTCGGAGCAGGGGCAGGGGGGCGAGCGAAACCCGCTGTGGAAACCCTAGCTCGAAACCGCGTCCGCCCGCCGCCAACGTACGTACGGTGCCGAAAGCGCCCGCGCAACCCCCTTGGCTGCGGCGACCAGGAAGTTTCCACGATATCGAAAGGCAAACACGGACCGCGAGATAGGAGGCGAGTTGAAGCCTTAGGTAAACGCGGGAGCTGCAGACGAGCGAGGCGGTCGGCCAGCGACGCGCCCCGCTCCGCTCCGCCGGGGAGGCCGCGGCCCCGGGGCGGCCGCTGCGCCGGCGCCTTCGCCGCCACGCTCGCGCGCGTCCCGCCGAGCGCCGGGGCCTTTCGGAGACTCGCGGGGCGGGAAAGCGGGAAAGCGCTTCCCCAGCCGCCGCTCCGGGCGCGTTCGCCTGGGAAAGGAGCGGTGCTTCTAGCAGGGGGAGAGTCAGCTTTCGTGCGCTGGCCTCGCTCCCTCCCCTCGGGAGAGGAGGGGCGGATAAGGAGGCTGTTGGCTAAGAAGGTTTTATTAAATCTTGGAACAGCATCGTAGTTTCGCTATCGCGCCCCAACTGCGTGCAAAACACTCACCGCGTGCTTACGTGTTTAGCATCCGTGGGACTTTGGGGCTTTGCCATTTCTGCAGGTTGCGAGGGGTTAAAAGTGTTAATGACTCAGAAGCGAGAAGGGTTCCAGGTTTTCGGGCGAAGAAGGGACGCCGTCTGGGATCGCTATCTGCGACTCTGCAAGATCTCAGCGGCTGCAGCGTGCGTTTCCCAAGGGAAACGTTCCCTGCGAACGCTTCAGGAGGTGGATTGCCGCTTGGATTTGCACCCAGCAGTTATACCCTGAGCTATTTAACTGTGTTAAAATCTAAAGGTGATTCATGCCAGCATGTTTTGGTTTTGGGGGGTAGATTTTTTTTGAGGCCAGTTTATATTCCTGTAGTTTAAGTATAAGCTTTTTTAGGGAAAGGAAATCATTAGCCGTCGTGGTGCAGCCCTGCACGATAGAGACCCGGGGGCCGGGGGAGCAGAGGGTGGATGCCAAAGTCCTGGTGTTTGATAACCAGGGTGAGAAGAAAGTACTCGTTGGCATACCTTGATTCAGTGCTTTTGCCCCTCGAAGTGTTTCGCAGCACACCTTTATTACACCAAACAACCCTGTGCAGTCCAAGCCAGTAATCTCGCTAAATTATTCAGTCGCTGTAGTTAAATCAGCAAAGCTTTGGGGGCAAGGCCACTGCTTCGGCTGTAAGGATTGGGTGAATACCCGTCTGTTGCAGGTGAGAGCCTCCCGGGAGGAGCAGCACCCCGGTCCCGGGGTCCCCGCGGTGGCCGGGGCGGAGGAGAGCACAGGCAGTGGGATGTGGGGATGCTCAACGCTGAGCTCCACGGGAGAAGGCAAAATGCGTGTCCAGGGAGGCTTTTCTTTTGGGGACAGGGACCTATGGGAGATGTTCCTGGGTTCAGGTGGGAAGACCAGCCATCATCAACCTCTCGCTTTCCCCCATCCAAGAACCAAAAAGCCTCCAAGAGCTGGATTTTTAATTTTACTTGGTTGCATGGCAAAGTTCGTAAAGATCCTTTAGGGGCAAGGTCGGCTCCTCGTTCGGAGGGTTGTTGCTTTGTTTGGGGGTTTTGCCGTTCTCCACTGCTTGCAGTCCCGCAAAAATAATAACGAGGGGCCGATCTTGTGCCTACTGGGTTATTTCAGGGAACGCAGCGGCACCCGGTGCCCTCCTGCGAATCCGCCCGACACAGCAGAGGTGCCTGGTACACGGCATACCCGGGCAGGGGCTGTACCTGGAGCCGCGGCCACAGGCAGGCACAGCAGGGAGAAAGGGTTTTCTTACAGGGTTTGGGTTTTTGTTTTTGTTTGTTTTTTTTAATATCCCTTCCCCCTCGCTCTCCACACTGCTTTCATGTGCAAGACTCGAGTACAAGCAATTCCCAGCAGAATATTTCTGCAGCTTATCTGGAGACTGTAGGTCTTGAAGTAGCCAGTGATTTGATTTTTTTTATTATTATTATTATTACTGTCTTTTTTTTAAAAAAAAAACTTTAATATAGACTCCTAGGGCAAACATGTTATTTCTAACTGTTTGTGGAATTGCTGCAAAATAAGCATGCCGATTCCCCGTGCTGTGCCTTGGGAAATTGGGCTGTCGGAGATTAAAAAAAAAAAAAAAAAAATGAAAGGAGACGACCAGTTGCAACTGGAAGAGCCGGGAGCAAAGAGTGTGTACGGACGACTAACGTGTAACTACAGATAAATCCTCCATGAGCCTGTCTTCAATTAAAAGAATGATTGGAATTACGCGTGCTGCCATCCCTCCTGATGTGTTGCATGCGTGTTTGTCCGAATAAAGCATTTTTAGGAAGGGAGAATTAAAAAAAAAACACCAGATTTTAATCTTCCTTTGGTAGCCGATATGTCTGCCTTTTGCAAGGGCGTATTTCTCCCTGTCTTAGACTACCCAGGCTTGTTGACAGTAAACAACTGTCACTTGGCAGTTTATGAAAGAAGAAGAATGTTTAAGAAAACATGTCCAGTTTAAATAGTTATGTTAATGGGCTGGGGATTCGGGCAGGAGTTGGGGGGGCTGGTAAATGGAGGTGCATAAATTAGCATTTACCCTGTATTTACCCTGTAAGAAATGAGCTGCAAATGAGTGCAGTTGGAGCAGGGGGAACACTCGCAAAATAAAATAAAACATGCATTCATTTTTATGGCTGGTGGATTATGCATGATCTCGCAGCTTTTCATGAAAGCGTGTTTTTTTTTTTTTTTTTTTTCCCCCCTTTTTTTTTTCCCAGGGAAAACTCAGAAAGCCTCTTTCTTGCAAAGTGTGGTCAGTCGGTTCCCAGGAGGCCGTGTGCCTGGGTGAGATGAGCCGCAGGGCTGGGAGCCCAGATCTCCCGCTAACCCGCCTTCACGGTGCTTCACGCTCCACGGGCGGCACTTTGCCCTGCACAGCCCTCCGGCGCCCTTGCTCTGCGCCGCGCAGGGGTGAGCGGAAGAGGCGCCGGCAGAGAAGCTCTGCCTCCCAATTCACTAATTGATTAATAATAATTAAAAAAAAAAAGAGAGAGAGGAAGGAGAGAAAAGTGAGGAGCAGCAGATGGTGTCCTCTCTGCATCACTGCCTGGTCTTGCTACAGATCCGTCACCCACCTTCTTCTAAGTTCAGCACGTATGAGGTAGTGAGTGATGACTGGAGATGGAGGGCTTGTTGCAGCTCAGCCTAAAGGCACCTGGCTCAGCAACGTTGCAGAGTGAGGGCTTCTTGTCAGGCACTTGAAATCTGTAGTTAAGCATAAAGATAAGTTGCAGACTTCCCGGGCTCCTGATTTCACTGGCTCAGGAACAAGGGCTATAAGCCGCTATGGGAACAGTTATCCTTGAAGATATGTCATCAGACAGTATCTCATCTGTCATCTCCTCCTCACCCTCCCGCAGCCCCTGTTTCCTGCCCACCTGGGATACACTGTAAATACTGTAGAGTTTCAATATATACAGTATAGATACAGAGCTTTGGTGGGGACCATTCTTGAGAGAAGACAAGCTAGGTGGCCTTGTGGCAAGTGTGTCCCACTCAACCTTCGTCTGATTTAGCCTCGCGTGTCTCGGAGCAGGGCACGTCGGCAGCAGCGCCTTGCCTTGCCCTCGTTGCAGGCAGCAAGACGTGGAGGGGAGAGAGCAACAGGGGCAAATGGGAACCCCTTGGGTATGGAAGAAAGGATCACACTTTAGTTTCTTTTGGCCGGTGGTTCAATTAGTGTTGCGTTATTTAGAGAAGGAGGTAAAGGAAACCCAAAGCTAAAACCTGCTGCCCAAGAAACGTTTTGAAATCTGCCCTCTGCTTAACCACCCGCACACAGCCCAGACAAAAAAGAAAGCAAGTCCTTGAAAGTGTTTATTGAGCTGTACGGTGACTCCAACATGTTTATTATTTATTGCAGAAACAGGATTTTTGCCTCATTTTTATTTATAGTTGTGCTGGCGGTTGTGGGATTTGAGAAGGAGTCTAGAGGAGAAGGTGGTGGGCTTCCTGATCAAGAAAGTCTTCCTGGAGGGAGGTCCAGGCACTGTTGCAGGGCTCAAAACAACCTGGCCTACCAGTGTGATATTGGCTGTTACCACCCTGTGCAGTGGCAGAACGCAAATCCTTCCTGTGAGGGGCCATCTACACACTTTGCATAAGATAATCTTCTAGTTGGAATGTGTTAGTCTTGGCGCAAAGTTCCCAAAACCTTTTCAGGTACTTTGAAAATATGTGTGCATGTTTAAAGTAGAGGTTTTCTTCCCCTCCTGCTCCCTCACCCCAGTGAATAGCAAATTAGGTTTAGACAAGCTGTGCAGTCTTTGCAGGGATGGCTTTACTCAGCACTTGAACATGGCCATCCGGTGACGAGAAGGAGGTGCAGGGGCCTGGAGCACACGGCTCAGCTGAGCGGCGGTGGGTCAGAGGGGATGGCACCATCCTGGGGTCAAGGTCTCCTGCAGCTGGTTGCAGCTGATGGTGAGACATGTGGCCCTCTTAGAGACCTAGCAGTCGTCCATGCGAGAATCGCTCAGGAGTTGCTGTTTTTTTCATGGGACTGAGAAAGGAAGGATGAAAAGCATCAACCTGTTTGTGTAGAGCAAAATTTCTCCCTGCCACCGAGACGGTGTCTCTCTCTGGTGGCACTGAAGATAAAACAGGTTCACATTGCAGGTTGGAGGGTGATTCTAGGCAGATACAGGATCTGAGTCAGGGTCATGGACCTGGCCTAACATTGTCCTCACCTGAGTGGGAGCTTCAGACATTCCCCTGTCCAGTGGCTCTATGGGCACCAGGGTCTAAACTGCTCTGTGGTCTTACTGCCATCCAGGGGGCAGCTCTTGCTCTGCTTATGTCTGTGCTAAGAAACAGGTCTGTGTAGAGAAAAATCTGCAGGGAGGTTGCACATCTTAACGGCTTTGCTCGTGGTGGTTCATCCCACCATCCACCCCCTCCTCATCCCAGGAGTCTGGCTGCAGTATGACCTTGGCGCCTGACATCCAGATGGGTCCAGCACTTGCAAGGTAGCTCAGCTCGATTTTCTGCATCTTCCAGCTGTGGAAGAGGAGTGACAAGCTTGTGAAGCAGGGAGCTGGGAGAGACTCTTCTGCGCTTTCCTGGCAGTTTGGGTAGCGAGGACTGGAAAGCAGGAGGTTGGAGAGGTTGGTCTGGCAGGGAAAGGAATGGCCAAGCTGGGACACTCACCCAGGAAGGGTGAAGCAGGTGTTGGAAAGCACGTGTGCCACGACCCCTGGGTTGCACAGGCAGAGGAGCTCATGTTCGCTGCAGGACAGGGGAAATGACCTGCGACAGAAAGTGCATTTCCTCATGGAAGTGCTCAGATGGTTTGCTGTAGAGGTGTTCGACTTCATTGTATGATTTCCATAGCCTGACGCGGTACTGTTGGAAGCATTAAAGCTGCTTTAGGGGGTGGGAACAGAGACACGCATGACTTCCTTGAACTCTCTCTTAATTTATTACGTGCAGTTAGAAACCCACCGTAATAGATATGGTTACGCGAGACCGTTAAAAGATCCGTTCTGTTGAACCTGATGCCCTGCTCTTGCCTCTGGAAATGATAAAATGCCACATTTGGATAGGATGGTATGCGAGTGTGTGTGTGCATGTAAGCCAGTAAGTCCTGCTAATTTAGGGATTGTTTTCCAAGTCTGTTTTCTATAACTCCGTAGACTTAGTACAAATAAAGAACTGACTAAGTTTCCTGTGAGAAGCATAGAACAAACGTTAGCGTGGGATTTGCATGCAGAAAGGTGAAAATACAAATGTATACAGAAATAGCAAGTCAAACAAGCTGAAAAAATATTGTAAGGTTGATTTAACAGAGCAGTGAACTCAAAGCTGTGTCTAATCCCTTTAGCAATCTTTTTTAAAGAAGAGAAATAAAAGAATTTTCGACATGCACTTTTCTTTCGCTGTTTCCCAAAACTCTTTCTATCAGTGCTGAAGGGTAAGAGAAGAGTTTTTAGCACATAGAGGAAATGTTGCAGCTTTAGTTAGATTTGCTTTCCACTCAGTAAAATCTTCACTTGTGATTCGGGACTTTAGATAAAAACGGATCAGGCTTCACTAAAGGAGATTACTTTTAGACTTCGCAAACGTGGGTACCTGGCACTGAAATCTCACTTTAGGCATTCAAATAACAGGCCTGGTTTTGAAAGATGCTGAACCAGTTCAGGCTCTGCATTTAAATCACTTAAGCACTCTTAAAATCTGTGGCCATTCCCCACGATGCCTAGATATGGATTTCTGGGCGTAATCACCAACCTTTGCATTTCAAACGCTTGGCTTTTGTTTGTTTTAGCCAGCGCGCAGACAGAGCGGCCCCCAAACTGTTACTTTTTTTCCCTTTTACACTGTTGAAAACAGCTAGCAGAGAAGACTTGAAGCTCTGTGCCTTATTAGTGAGAAACAGGAATCCGTGAAAAAAGTCCATTTTATGTAACTCTAGGGAAACTTATGAAGAGAATATTTACTTATTTTTGTTCACCTAAACATGATCTGTAATATATCTAAAACCCGCAATCAGCTGGGAAAAAAATCTCAAACTACTCTAAACCTTTGGCCTCTCTTAATCCATGTACGAGAGAGGTTTTTTTAGATGTGCTTTTTTCTCCCCCTGAAATAGAGGCAATTGATAGGCTCATAAACAAATACCAAACATTAAGTCCTAATCTCCATATAGAAGAGTTTGACCCTTTTTATGGAGAGAGAGGGTAGAGGGAGGAAGCGGGGCCAGGAGTTTGAGGTTTAATGCTTATTAAAGTTTTAGTGGGTGGGAAAATGCAATCAATAAATTTTGTTTAATGCCCTGAAACTGGTGTTGGTTTTCACTAGCGACACTGGAGAGCAGTTTTCATTTTGAAACTAGGACACTCGTAGTTGGAATGACAATTAATGTTGAGTGAATATGGTCCCAGTTGGAAGCCGATTTTTGAATAGCATGAAAACTCCCCCCACCTCCCAACATTGGCTCTGGAGTATGGTAGCTTCCGTTTTTAATTAGCAGGCCAGGCAAAATTTAGCTCATTGTGTACTTCTGCTCCTTTGGCCCAGTCGATAGCTTGGATTTCTCCATCTTGCTGTCATGAGGCTGTTCTTTTTATTTTTCTCCAGTTTTGGTGCAGGGAGGAAGGAGGGGGGGTCTTCAGGATACTTAGGATTAACGTTATTGTTCTGGGGTATTTACAGCCAGCTGCCTGCATTAAATGAAGATTAGAGGAGCGCACATTAAAAGTGCAAGGCAAATTCAGAGGAGCTGGGATTTGGTATCTGCATAGCTGTGAACCGAAGGGGAAAGGTTGGGGCTTGATGGCAAATTTTTTCTGCTGCCATGTGATCTCAAAGCCAACTTCAGAAGAGTATCACAAGTAACTGCCTGGACCAGGCCTGGCAGGGAGTTGTGAAGCAACTGTGAATCTTTACATGCTTCAAAAAGTTCCTCTGAGGTAAACCTGGACTTCTGGCCTGATGAGCTATAGATTGTTTAAAAAGTTCATCTGCAAGGGTGCTTAAAAGGTGGTGAACATTTTGCTAGTATTCACTAAGTAGCTGAGAACACTCCTGTGAGGCTGAAAACTCCAAATATAATGAAATTTTCAAGGATTTTAGGAAGGAAATGAGGGTAGAGAGAGGAATCTCAGCAAAAATAGTTCTCAACAATTACTCAACAACTTGTTCTTCTAATGCTTTTATAACAGAGTTTAAAAATATTTACGAAGATTCAGTTTCTCTCTTTATGCTTTATAGACCACTCATTCATTTATTGCCTAGATCTTGTTGCAAGCTTTCCTAATTGCTTGGTGCACATCACCTACAAAACCTGGCCAGGTAGCCTAGCCTAACAAAAGCAGGAAAAAAAAAGCGTAGGTTCTGTCCGTGCTTCTACGATGTGTTTTCTTCGTGTGCTTCAGCCTGTCGCTGCTCCAGTAAAGGCGGTGCACAGGCTTTGCCCAGGCCATTGGAAAGCCTCTGGCCCCACATCTAGCAAAGCTTTGGTGGCAGTTGGCTTGCTAGCTGCGATGATGAGTTTTTGGAGATCCTTGGATGTTGAGGAGCAGAAATGCAAAACCCTCACTGTGCAGTACAGTCTCACGGCTTTCAGTGCCAAGGCAGGATGCCAGCTGCAGCATTTCATGATCATTGTGCAGCTAAGCCTGCCGGGCACTTGCCTTTCTCAAGTGCAACAAGACGTTTGGCCTTGTTTCTCCATAGCAGTTTACTACTGGATTCACTCGTGTCGCTCTGCATAGCTAACTGCTGATGGCAAATAGGCCACCTCTCTTTGGAGGCTATTGGAGACAGACTGGCCGGGACTCATGTGCTCCTCCTAGGAGGAGCTTAACAGACCTCCTGGCACTCTCTCTTGAGTAGAAAGTTGTCTGGGTTGCCCACTTCAGGCCGACTTTATCTGTAAGGATTATGCACACATCAAGCAAGCAGCATGTGTGGGCAAGCACTCTGGTTTCCCTGTGTGCCGGGCGTGGACCGGTGTTGCTGTCAAGGCAAGGCTGCTGAGCACTCAGATACAGCTCATTGCTGCCCTCCCCTTGAATAAAGCAGGACCATCATGAAGGCTACAGCACCCAGGAGAGCACAGAGCATCTCTTCGGGTCTCCTCACCTTGCTTCATAACGTGCCATGACCTCCAGGTACCATGGGACACATCAGGTGACATGGCTTGCCTCTGGGCATCCCGGAGCATCCCAAAAGTTGCAGTGCAGCCCACCAAGATGCTTTTGCTGCCTCCTTCCCTGTCCTCCCAGGCTGCTGACAAAGAAATGGAGGGCAGTTTTAAAAAACTTATTTCTGTAGAACAGAACAGAGTACAGAACTGTAAGATAAATAGATAAGGATGGTAGTCACTTTGTTCCTTTTTATTTTGCTTGGAGAACCATGGAAAGTGTCTGGATTGTATTGTCTGGCCAGATTTTAAGGGAAACATCCCATTGGTGCTTGTTCCCTTCAGCAAGCAAGCACCCAGCTAAATACTCTCCTTGGGACAGCCATCTTCTCTCCAAACTCGAGCAGCTACCAAAGGTTTATTTTTCAGGGGGTTTTACATTTCCTTTTTCTTAGGTGTAGCCAGGGAACCCATTCGATTTGCTCTCTGTTTTTTTTTGCTCCTCAGGGCTTTCCCAGTGAGGCAGGGAAATCCTTCTGGCCAAATTGTTTTTGTAACTGTTTTAACTCTCTGCCTATTTATTTCTTATTCTAACTCTCAGCATCTGAATTGGGTTATTTGAGAAAACAGTCCATTAAAAAAAGGATACTGTAGAATCCTGATGAATCCTGTTTTCTACTTGGCCGATGGAACAGAAAGCTAATTGCCAGGAGTAAATCCATTCAAAGGAGGGCTGGAGAGAGAGAGAAAAGCTAATATTCCTCCTTGAATGCCATTTAATCTCTGAAACCTTTCATGCAGATGTAAATTAGGATTTGCACAACAGAGTCAACAATTGCTCCCTAGATAAGGCAGATTTGTAACATCTGCTTTTCCATTCTAGAAGCCCTTCCAAAGTCGTTATTGGGTATAGCCAAGCTAAACACTAGAGATTTTTTTTTCCATAAACTCTTGTTTATGAAGAAAGCAGCATATGACTGAGAGAAATAAACCTGGTTATCATTCTAATCAGATTATCATATCGTATCTGTCTATCTGTCACTTCTCTGGGGAAAAAGTTTGCTTTCCTCTTGGTACAAAAATCTAAAAAAGACTCCATGATAGTACAGCGCAGCATGCTTGTTAACGTCTTGGGAAGAAATGTTGTCTGGTAACAGCTGTCTAGGCCACTGCAGTGATGATACAGTATAAACAGTTTACCTTTCCTTATTATGATGAATGCTATTTTAAGCTTTTCCAAGAGAACTCCCCAGCAAGCACCCAATAGGTGAAAGATAAAATGACTTCTTCAAATGGCTGCAGCAGACCATTTGCAAACATGGTTTCCTAAAATCAAGTTCATAAACCAATTTGGGCTCTTGTAGGATTGGCCAGATTTTTTTTTCTGCCCAGCAGTGTGAGCGCTCAGCAGTCCTGTTGTGTGGAGGCAGGTAGCCTGGCTGCCCGTTGCTTCTGAAGATGGTGTTGCTTCGGCAAAGTGTCCCAGGCTCCAGGGACTGGGATTGACGTCTTCCTGGAAGAGCTCTAGCCAGACCCTGGAAAATGTGATCCAAGGGGGATCTTGACGCTGGAGGGAGGGAAGGGAGAGGGAGCAGACGAAATAGGACAAGGGGTTATGTTTTGCTTGTGCAGGTGTTGGGAACCAACACCATGTTCATCTGCCAGGTGCTACGGGTCAGGGAAGGTTTCTTTAGCTAAGGACCATTAGCTAAGGTCTCTGTGATTATCTTTCCTTGGAAAGAGGGTGTCAGACACAACAGGAGAATGTTCTGGCGTGGTTGTTTCTCTATGATCCTGTAATATATGTTGTTATGGTGGATTTGATGCAATAAGATACATAGAACAAGGAATATTTTAGGATTAATCTGAAGTAAAGCACAAATAGAGTGCTGCTATCTTTCTGCTCGTTAAAATGCCAAATATGACTTATCCAGCTTGAAAAGGATAAAATGTGATCTGCTTATAAATAAGCCACCAGAGTCGCTTAGTTCATTTCACCAATGAGCTGTGAAGCACTCAAAAAAAATAGCTATCTGGGATTTAGAGGGTTCAGTTTGGGGATGAGGAATATTTTGATGAAGGTCATGTGCATTGAGTCCTCTGTCACATGAATCTTGGTAGGTCTGGGACCATCTGCTTTTCAGGTACATGATGGATGTTCCCCAGTTGTGAGATGCTCCCTTGAGGAGGAGGATGGGAGAGGCAGTCCCTCACCTCTGCTTTATACTTGTGCTGCTGCCATAAGAATCCCAAACACTTAGACTTTGGAAACACAAAATGTTGTTCAAGGAGGAAAAACACAGGTAAAGAGAAATAATCAGGTGGAATCAGTCTTGTGGAGCCAGAGTAATCCCTGGCGCTGTGCAGGGTGGCGCGGGAAGGCTGGGCTTGCACATCATGCTGCACATCATGCGAAGTGACGCACGGGGCAGGGGCATTACCAGCATCACCGGGGTGAGCAGCCATCCTATATGATGGGAGGGCTCTAGGTTATCTCAAAGTGTTCAGGGGGCCAGAGGCAGCCCAGGAATCCTCTACTCCCCTTTGCTTCCTCGGCCTTTTTGTGCCTGTAAATCGCTAAACATCCTGCTGCAGTCCTTGAGAGCTGCCGACATTAAAAACAAAGCGTTTCCAGGCTCAGCCTGAAGCTAGTATTGATGTCTTAAGAGGAGCAGACGTCTGATGGAAATACTGACACACTTAAGCACTTGGAACGACAAACCACACAGAAAGTGAATTATCGCTCAGGATGAGCCAAGCAGCTAAGGAGATGGAGTATCTTATCCTTATAAGTGAATACACACAAAAGCATTTTAGCATTGCTGGGCCAGCTGCTCCTTGTTGTGGAAGGTGTCCTTCTGGCTAGTTCCTACCACGTGCCTTTTTTCCTCTGCTAAACTATCTAAAAACTGTCTCTTCCTCCGTTAAATGTTTGCTACAAGCAGCAGTGATAATACTACAAGAGCTGATCTTCTAAAGACACTTCTGAAGAAGAGTCTCTTGATAATTTTCTACCAGTTGCTGCTTTGTTACTTCAATAAATGGTTGAATTTTAGTCATATCTTGGGAACCCACAACCTAAATTACCTCCTCCTCTCTAAGAACCTATTAAAGCAGCAAACTCATTAATTCCAGTGCTGCTGGCAGGTGGCAGAGTGGACTCCTATAATCCTTGCACTAGTTAATTCCACAGTAATTTATACCTGTGAAAGTATGTGTTTATAACTGTCTACTGTGAATTTTGAAAAGATGCTGTTAAGGTCAGTTAGATCACAGATGGGAGCTTCCTTTGGGAGAGGAGAGGGGGGACTTTGTAACCTCACTTGCAGCAGGTGTGTTTTATGAAAATTTTCAAGGTAGCATGGGGAAGCATTGGATATAGCTGTTTGCCAACACTGAGTATGGTCTTGTTAGGACGCGGGACTGAGATTCAGAAGATGTGCATTTGTAGCCCCAGTAAGTGTGAACATCAGCTGGGAAGCTGTGCTATTCTGCCCTGAAGTTTTCTGAATGCCTAAATCAGAGGTGCGCATCCAGATGCAAGAAGCAGCCATGCCTGGAGAGCTCACCACCTGCTCCCCTATATTGGTTTCCTTAGCATTTGGCAATGAAAGATCCGAGATGAAAAAGGAGGTCTAGCCCTCACCCAGATTTCCAGAAGAGCACAGCCCCCAAGGTCTGTTTTGAACACACCTACCAAGTGTGGGCTGCATTGAGCTACTCACAGAGCTCTTGCAGGCATTAATTCAAAAAATGTGATTTCCAGCCTTTTGCACAACACTGTGATGGCCGGAGAGTTTGGCCTCAGGAGGGACAACTTCCTGTCCTCAGCAGAGGAATGTCATTGCTGGCTGCAGAAGACCAGGGGTGGGAAAAGAGCCGTCCTTCTTGTTGGAAATGAGTTGGAAACACAAGGCACCTGCAGCTGGAAAGCAGGCAAGGAAGAGCTGGGTTCTGTACACTGGCATTTGGGGCACTGGTGGGATACTTGAGGTCTGGATCCCTGCTTAAAATGCCGGCTGTTCTCAGTGCAGAAGTGAGACTGTCTCCATTTTAGGATTTAGCACTGTATTTGAAAGCTACATGAGAAATAATAATAGTAAACTCTCATTCTGCAAGGTCTCGATTAGACATAGTGCTTAAAAACATGCCTGAAGTACACGTTTAAGTACTGTTGAGGTCTTTCATTTGGTCCTGTTTATTGCTTAAGCCATAGGCATTTAAACTTAGAAGTTGAAAAACTGTTAAAAAAGACCAGATAGATAGATTAAAACCACTAGTAACATTCTTCTTTTAACTGCCACTACATCTTTCCAGGTCTTACTCCCAGTCGGTAGGAATAAAGTCACTAGGAGTAAAGTGTGCATTTAATGGGCATCAGGAGACCAGCTGGGGAGATTGAGGACAGAGGTGTCAAAGTTGTCAGAAATGAGATGATAGGCCTTTCCATGGAAGATACCTCAGACCCCAGTTGTTCTGCTCCAATTCTAAAGAAAATTTGCCTTTTGTTTCACTATTTCCTAATTATATTTTGTAAAAATAGTTTTTTTCCTTTTTCACTAACACAGGTTTGTTATGGCTTTAAAAAAGAGCGACTTCTTTTTAGATGGTTAATCAGTACAGTTTGGTTTGTGCTTCGTCTGAGCTTGTTCCTGTTTGGTAGGCTTGTGATATAAAAGCCAAAATATACAGGTCTTGATCATTTGGCAAACAGCTTGGGTAAAACTGTGTGTTTTGTATGGAGGAATTTTGCAGCTGCATGGGGTTTATTTTCTGGTAGATTAAATTAGCAGGAGCCTCCATCACGTTCGACAAACAAAGAGCAGTACCCAGTCCTGCAAGTGTGAAGCTGTATCCAGGGCTTTTTAATTGGAAGCTAGAGTTGGTACCATTGAAAAAATCCTTACAGTCCAAGGGAAGGAAGAAAGCCCATTGAAATGAACAGTTAAAACAGAATATTCCTCTTTACCAGGTGCCCCAGATTTCTTTTTCTCAACTGTGTTTAACCCAAGGATCTTACAGTTTGGAAGAGACTGTGAGTGAACATGTAGCATCAGAACAGGGGCTGATCTGTAAGGAAGGAGATTCTGGAGTTCTGTCTTCCTGTTCTTTTGACTAATATACTATATACTAAAAATACATGTTTTCAGGGAAAATTCCTTTTTTTGTTAAAAAAAAAACTTCTTGATTGTACACCAAAATGTTTGGCCAAAATGTAAATTATTTGAATTGAGATTGCTGCCAAGTATTTCAGGAAAGGTAACTTTGTCACCTCAATATATGTGGGCTTTCCTATGGCTAGATGATACCTCCCATGGCTTAACACATTTTAAGGTCCCTAGACTGCATCATTTTTACCCTATAAGATTATTGGCTAAAAATGTTTTTATAGTTTTAAATTTCCAGAAGAATAAAAACTTACATGACAGGATGAAAAAAGGAATCTTTTTATATTTTATAACCTACAGCAGACCTTTCACTTAATTGCAGAAGAGTAACTTAAAGACAGTATCACATCCTCAAATAATCTAAACCTGTGAAATTACTTTGATTTCACAGTTAAATTCTAACCTGTGAATGTACTTCGGCTGCAAAATTGGGATCTTTATCTTGATCCGATAATTATCAGAAATAAAGGCAAGCTTGTTGAGTTTGGATTATGGGATTAGGTTCAAACTGGTCTGGTTTGAGTTATTGTTTATTTGTTAATTGTATAATCATAGAAGCAAAGAGTCTTCACCATGGAATAGAATCTGCTTGTAATACATGTTGTACAAAGCCAAAGAGACTCTTTCGCCCAGAGGAGCTCGCAGTCTAAGAGCTGGTATATGCCAAAGGACACGCGCAGGGCATTGCGCGTGCAGGAAATGTTGGTCAGCACAAACAAGGCGGGGGACATGGCGGTCTTGCTGTTGATGTAATTGGGTTGACAGCAGAGTCATCTTTTTCAAACTGGTGTGAGGGAAGAATAATCCATTAGACATCTAAAGTCAGTTAACGTATCACTATGAAATGAGTCTGAGGACAGTCAGACCCTAGAAACACGCTCTTGGGATGTCCCGCCTTCCTGCATGGGGAGGCTTCTGAGCTTCTAACCTTTCCTTTCGTCAGGGTCCTACTGTAAAACAAAGCGCTCCAGCCCATGGCACTATTTGCTATCATCACCAGTGTGGCAAGCTGCCCCAGTTAGGTAGACTGAATAGAGAGATTTCAGAGCTTCGTGTCCAGCATTGGGGTTTGTGTGTCATTGTTGCTTAATGAGCGAATAACTCCTACTTGCAGAGAGTTAATTTATTGCAGCTCTGATTTCCATCCAACCTTTTGTGTGGTTTCCTCCACCTTGTAGAGGTGTACTTGCACCATCCTGGGTCTCAGAGAGAACCTTCCCAAGACTTTAAGTCTGGAAAAGGGGAACTCTGGGCACATAGAAGGATCAGTAGGACAAATATGGGGTGTTTTTTTGAAATGTTCTTTCATTCTCTGACACCTGCTCTTACTCATTGCTGTTTCTTCTTCCCTTTGCAGAATACTTGAGGAGTGAGACCGCCTTTCTGGAAGAGTTGGTGTTTGGAAGTGGAGATACCATTGAACTTTCCTGTAACACTCAAGGCTCTTCTATGTCTGTTTTCTGGTTTAAAGATGGTATTGGGATTGCACCTACCAACAGAACTCATATTGGACAAAAACTGTTGAAGATAATCAATGTGTCTTATGATGACTCGGGGCTGTACAGTTGCAAGCCAAGGCATTCCAATGAAGTCCTGGGGAACTTTACAGTCAGAGTAACAGGTACGTGCAGGAATATAGCTATTTCTCCTATTTATCTCTTTTTTAAATTTCTTTAATTTTGTTAATATTTTCAGCGCTGGTGATTCTTTACACTCTTATTCCAGTGAGATTTCTATCTTGTTAGCGATTCCAAGCAGTTGCTGGACTAGCAAAACAAAAAACAATCGATCAAAGAATGGTGCATGTCCGTACCACATGTTAAAGCTTGGATGCTAAGGCTGAGAGAGACTTAGAAATGGTGCTAATCAGACTAAACCCCAAATCCCCCTGAACGCTCAAATAGAAGCAAAGCTACATGTTCCTTTGAAGTCTTTTATGAGTGAGTGAACTGTGGTTCAGCGAGGTTAAGTGACTTTTTCCAGTTGTGGGGCAAGTCAGTGGCAAAATTGGATATGAAAGCTGGGGGTTCCTAAAAGCTGTTTCTTTTGTAGATGATAAATGTGGCTTCCTTCTGTCCCAGTTATCACAGATGACTTGTTTGTTTCAGAAGTAGCTCGTCTATAGACTGTGTATGTTTAGGAGCTGAGCGCAATCAAAGGCACTTACAGGGAACCACATATTGCAGACACATGATGTGTTAGCAAAGCACCTACTGTCATTTGCCTGACTGTTTTCCATGGTTAGGACAGTAGGACAGAACAGCTGCAAGCTAGTCTAAGCATGGATTGCTAAACAGAGGGTGCCAGAAAAATCTGTTCTTCACAAATAGTTAGCAAATCATGCTAAAATCATCCTCATTGTTTCAGACTGCCACATAGGTAGTTGAACAGTCATCAACAAAAGCTGATAGAAATTCTCCTGATGACAGAGATTAAAGGCCTGAATTTTCAGAAGTATTAACTCCCTGCGGATCTAAGGTTTTGAAATCTTTCGTTTCACTGTTGGAGCTTTATCAAGCGTCCCCGAACAGTCGGGCTTTGCCTACTGTGCCCTCAGAAGTTGAGCTCCCTGAAAAAGTAAGGAGCTCCATATGAAAACTAAACACAGAGATAGCAAATCTGGGTGTACTTGAGATATTACATCCATTCCTTAAGGGGCTTTTGCTTGCCAGAAATAGAATCTTATGCTATACTCAAACCGTCTTGAGAATAGGTGCTCTTTTCAGCAAGCCTTCACCAACATCTGCTTTTCATTGAACATTACTGGAGATTATTGAGAATGATTCAAGGTCATATCAATTAAATGGTTAAAGAAGTATTTGGCCCTTGAAAGCCTTTCTTTAACTAGGTACAATTATGGGGAATATTCAAGGAACTGCAGGTTGTTAGAAATATTACTCTCGCTTTTTTTTTTAAAGCGACATTAAAACACTTTGGAGTTCAAGGGGCAGCGGGAAGGCAGAAGAAGGCAGCCAGCTCCACGTTCAAATGAAACAGCTGCCAGCCCCCAAAGTTTGTAAAGTGAGAAATTGTTTTTAATAGTGGAAAGACTGATAATCCCCTCCTTTTAAAAAATTTAAGCCCCTGTGTTTTTCCTCTTCACTAATAATAGCTAATAACAGCTTAGGAACAAGCACGTAACCCGAACCTACACTCTGACAGCATTATGAGCCTTTGATTCTATTAGTCCGCTGTCATTACCACCAAAGTGCTGATAATGTAGGAGTCTCGGTTTTAGCTGTCAGCCCCACTTGTTTGAAACTTTGAAGCCCTGCTTCATGTGGCAATAGTGGCGCCTCTTGTATTCTCCGATATTTCTCCGTAATTTTTATTGATTGCTCAGTATTCCACTCCAGAGATGAGATTGCTACCTGAGATTCATGGTGTATGTTCCCACTTCTTAAAGGTAGCATTGGTGATTAGCTGTGATATCTCCTTGAATATTTACATTGATATCTGATGTTAGGGGCCGGAGTTGTGCTCTACATTAAATTTGTTTAAATCTGTGCTAACAAACTTGAGTTGTGTGGATCTGTGCTCTAAGTGAACAAAGCTGGACCATACTGAAAAGAGGCATATTCAAAATAGGTGATATACATGGAAATCTCATTTAAATTGATGCTTCTAGGTCCTGGCACCATATCAGGATTCTTCTGCGTGGGGCTGTGAGTTTTGAGCTTGCAGCAGAGATGGTTGTGCTGAAGGCAGAGCCCGTAGTAAACGCTTTGGTTGGCATTTCCCTGTGTGGGCACATTGTGTCACCACACTGAGAGGTCTTGCAGGCGAGCCGAATGTGCTTCTCGTCTCACCAAACCCTTTTCAGGGTGTTGAGACCTCCCTGTTGACTGCTATGAACCAAAATTGGTGTTTGCATTAGGAACCATTAGATAACTGAGAAGACTGAAGCTGCTCCTTTAAACTGAGAAATAGATTGATTATTAACAGGGTCTGATTGCTTAAAAATGCAACTCTTGTTACATGTGGGCTTGAGCGTTTTATTGGTTTACAAGAGAAAAACGTACTGTCCTCTTGGAACGCAAGCACATTATGTGAATCACAAATAAAAACTTTATGCCCAAACTGATATACAGGGCTGATTACAGAAACTCTATTTCTGCGATCATTTCATGCACAAAACAGCCTTCAGATTTAGTGGCCTATGGAGATAGAACAAGTGCCCAGACTAGCACTGGTGGTAGGTTGGTACCGAGCAAAAAGAGCTTCCAAAATTCCAAAGACCAAGATCTTCAAAACAGGTAGCTAATGAAATTAAACCCCTTAATTGTGCATAATTAAGGCCCTTTCAGAAATAGTGTCTAGCAGTTACTGTGGATGCCAGTTCTCACTGTCCTCTGGAAAGGATTACTATTTCAGTAAATAGTTAACAATTAGCTTAGCAAATTCTTAGTCACTTTCTGAAAAAGGTGACTGTTCGAGTACCCTGAAGAGGAATGTAGCTCTGAATGTGGGATATCTGCTCTTGAAACCTAAGCTGCAGTTTCCCTGAAAAGCTTTCATCTGAAATACAGACAAGGTCGAAAAGTCCCCCTTGGTCCTGCTGATTTTTCCCTCCTCCCGTTAGGACCGGTACATTTGAAAACAGAAGAAAACTATAATCACGTGTTAATATATGGGTAACAAAGTCTCACGGTGCAGGGCTGAGAATTTGCTCATTTTTCTGTCAATGCTGATGGGTATTTGGCTAGGTTTCTGCCTTCGCTGGGACTTGAGTAAACCTACTGGTTCAACCGAAACACCTAAACATGTGCTTGGCTTTCAGCAAGCCCTGTGGCATTTCCCCGGTTCTGCTGCCAGCAGGACCTTAACCATGGATTTGCACTTACATATGTGCTTAATGTCTCTCTTGAGACTGTGCCAAACAGAAGGTGCAAAGCACAATGTTCGACTGTAATCTAAGGCAGGGAGATGGTTCCTGTGTTACTTACTCATACGTACAGTGAATGTGTCTGTAAATTCTTCCCAGATTGCAGAAAAGTAATGCTTTTTGTTATCTTTCCTCCTCTCCCCCCCTTTTTTTTATCCTCCATGCTTTTTATCAGTGAGTTGGTTAGAGAACGATAGAAAACTTGAGAGCACATCTTGGAATGAAGGACGTTCTGCCTGACTCGGTCTAAACTAGTGCATTACGTTTCTGGCTACATGCTGAACACTCATAAAGTTTCCTCTTTTCCAGTGTTTAATGCTGAGTTCTTCTACTGCAGTATCAGAACATAAAGGCTGCTGCACTGTTATCGTTTCGCCTTTATTTAAAAAAGAAGTTCCTGCAGGTTATGTAAAGTGAGAGATGGCTGAATCTTGCAAACATTGAGTTGCACTAAATCATTTAAACAGCTGCTATTTTATTATAGGCTTTACATTTACAGTAGTCATTTGAGGGGAAAAAAAGGATTGAGGCTTTATTATAGACAACTCGAGAAAGGAAAGATGTTAGCCTACAATAAGAAAATGGATTCAGGAAGTTTTTGAGCATTGTGAGATACTGATGGAAATTTCCCACCTGCTAACCTGTGTTTGGTTTCAACCTCAAGGTGCCTCTGTAGATGGAATATAACCAGAGTGAGCTGGTTCGAGGAGTCACCAGAAAATGTCTATCCAGAGAGAAGTTTGGTGATGAGGAGAAGTTTTAAAAGCTTCGGTCTGTGCAGTTTAGCAAGGACTTAACATGGGAAGAAGTGGCTGAGGTGTATTGAGTTAAAAGAACAGCACAGAGAAAGTGAATGAGAATTGCTGACTTGCCACTTTGAGATTCAGTGAAATAAAAAGTCTACGGAGTGAATGCTAGCAAAACAAAAAGTAGGGGAGAATTTGTTCTTTAAAAAGAAACTTTCCTGTTTGGAATTGACTGTTTGCTGGCAAAGAGAACAAGCATTTCACACATGGAGAAGCATTTGGCATTGGTCACCAGCTCTCTGATGGCAGAGTGCGGGTAAACTCACTACATTTCTGTCCCAGTTTAGAAAGCTTCTGGCCTAATAGTAGCTGCAGGTGCAAATGCACTGGTTAGGAGGCGCGTGGGAGCAGTGTAGGAGGGGTGAGCTGGTAGCTCTGCACAAATGGGGAATGTAAACAGACGTGCTTGTCCCTGGGGGAAAACTTGTGCCTGTTGCCCAGGTACAGGGGTGGCAGGCTGTTTGGGGACTACTCTGTTTATTGAGTGGTCTCCTCGGTCACCTGAGGCAATTCATACCCCTGTGGCTATTAAGGTGACTTTCAGCCCTGGAAACTTGGTAGCTCCTTGATGGAGGAGGATCAGATTAGGGAACACTTGCCCAAGCTGAACACACACAAGTCCAAGAGTCCTGCCAAGATGCACCCACGCATGCTGAGGGAGCTGAGCTGTGTCCCTGCAAGACCACTGTTGGTTATCCTTGGATGGTCATGGTGATCAGGAGAGGCTCCCGAGCACTGGAAGAAAGCAAAAGTCTCCCCTATTCCCTGTCTTTTAAGAAGGGAACCCCAGGCCGTTCAAACTCACAGGGACAGTGACATCACCCTGGGAAGGTGATGTAGCAGCTAATCCTAGATACCTTTTCAAGGCAAGTGAAGGACAGAAAGGTGATTGGGAATAGTCAGCATGGGTTTACAAAAGAGAAATTGTGCTTAACAAACCTGATAGTCTTCAAGGATGAGGTTGCTGGCTTGGTGGATGAGAGGAGAGCAGTGGATGTTTTCTGCCTTGACTTCAGTAATGCTTTTGACACTGTCTCCTATAACATCCCCATAGGTAATGAAGTATGGGCTAGATAAGAGGACTGTGAGGTGGACTGAAAACTGTCTCAACTGCTGGGCTCAGAGAGTTGTGAATAGTGGCACAAAGTCCAACTAGAGGCCAGTCACTAGTGGTGTCCCCAGGGGTCGATATTAAAGCCAATATTGTTCAACATCTTCATTAATGACTAAATGATGGGCGTTCAGCACATTTACTGATGATACAAAATGGAGAAGAGTGGCTGATACACCAGATTGTTTCACTGCCGTTGGGAGGGACGTCAACAGGCTGGAGAAATGGGCAGAGAGGAATATCATGAAGTTGAAAAAGGGAAATGCTAAGTCCTGCATCTAGGAAGGAATAATCCCATGCACCAGTGCAGGCTACAGGCTGACCAGCTGGAGAGCAGTTTTGAAGAGAAGGACCTGGGAGTCCTAGTGGACAAGCTGAGTATGAGCCAGCGATGCACCCTTGTGCCGAAGAAGGCTGAAAGCATGCTGGGCTGCATTACGTAGCTCATTGCCAGCAAGTCAAGGGATGTGATCTTTCTCCTCCACTCAGCACTGGTGAGGCACAGCTGGAGCACTGGGTTCAGTGCTTGGCTCCCCAGTACAAGACAGACATGGACATACTGGAGTGAGTCCAGCGAAGGGTTACAAAGATGAGTAAGGGACTGAAACATCTCTTGTACAAGGAGAGGCTGAGAGAGCTGGGACTGTTCATCCTGGAGAAGAGAAGGCTCAGGGAGGATTTTATCAGTGTGTATAAATATCTGATATGAGGGTTTATGAAGCCAGACTATTTTTAGTAGTGCCCAGAGACAGGATGAGAGGCAATGGGTGCAGACTGAAACACAGAAAGCTCCACTTGAAAACTTGAAGAAACCACTTCTTCACCGTGAGGATGTTTGAACACTGGAACAAGTTGCCCAAAGAGGGTGTGGAGTCTTCATCCTTGGAGGTGTTCAAAACCTATCTGGACATGGTCCTGGGCAGCCTGCTGTAGGTGACAGTGTTTGAGCAGGAGGGTTGGACTAGACAGTCTTGTGAGGTCCCTTCCAACCCCAACTATTCTGTGATTGTGTGAAACCTACTGTAGTTTCTTGGTTTAGATGATACCTTTCATTTTGCAGAAAACTGTGGGAGCTGGAAGTCCAGCCTCTGACGCAGCAAAGGCTGGAGAGTAGCTGTGCCCTCCTTGTTGAATGCATCTGCCAGGGTGCCCTGACTCTGCACAGCCATCAAAGCTGGATACAGAAACATCTGTGGCGCTGGACATAACTCCTTATTTTTCTTTTTCTCCTTCTCATTCTAGATTCTCTTTCATCAGGTGATGATGAAGATGATGATGATGAATCAGAAGATACAGGTAATTAATTTTTCTAGGGTACAAAATCCTCCTCTTTAAAAGAGATGTGGCTCCCAAATGGATGAGGCTCCTAAAGCCTTGCTATTAAGGAGTATAGCACTTTATTTGCTCCTCCTCCCCCTATCACCTCCCCCAAAAGCAGATTTTCAGAGACAGAGCTGGTTGCACATGAGAAAGTCTGATGTAATGGACTTGGGGGAACAGCGATGTGTTCCTGGCCATGCCATGGATCCGTGCTGAGGCTTGGATAACTGTGTAGCAGCTTTGAAAAACCGCAGTAACACTTTTACTTGCCTTTTGAAGTCTTCCAATAATATTATCTGACTGTTAGCCTGGTCAAACTGGAACTCCTAGTCCATGTTAAAATCAGTCGTCCTTAGGACTGGAAATAAAAACTCTCAGGACCAGGCAGCATGATGATATTTATCTAGAAATTCAGAAGCGTTTGCCAGAGTGCTATAGCTCCTGTAATATCTAGCGGCAGCTGTAGCTTAATTTTTGGGGGAGACTTGATTCTGTGAATCTGACTTTATGAGCTGTAGTTATAAATTCTCCGTGTATTTAAAATCCAGAGAAACCCACTCCGTCATCGTTTCTTTACTACAGCAAAGTTATACCAGTTTTACATGCTCCGCATATCTTAGCCTGCTTTATTTTTAGCCATTTTAATTCTGGTCCTTACCAGCATCTTGGCTGGAGGCAGAGGCAGCTTGGAGAATAAAATTCACGCTAGCCAAGGGCCAAATTTACTGATGCCGTTAGAAGGAGCAGCTCCTTTGGTTTTACTAGCATGCTCAGGTTACTCGTGGGGAAGTGAGCCCCAGCGCTGAGCCTCTCGGTGCTTTTACACTGAATCTCTTTCAATCCCAGCGCTTGTTGCTTTAAGTGCGATACCATTAATCAGGACCGTTACATGCTTCATAGGCGTTAGTGTTGTGTTTTATTATGCTCTTTATGTTTCTGCAAAGCGAGCTGCCTCTGTGTATGTGTTTTTAATAAATAAATGTCTTGCATTTGAACTCCAAATCAGTTATGTACATTGGCAAGAATTCAACATGACTGGAAAATTTCTCCTACCCATAAGCATTGGACATGTAGGACTCCTTAAAACAGGTCTCCCACTGTAATAAATTTGTACCACTGTGTCTTGCAGTGTGTGGACAGTAATTGTGAGTTACGGAGCCAGGCGACCCGTCAGCAGCAGTTAGTGGTTTTCTGATAGCTTCTAATTAAGGGCTGAATCCTGCAAGGTGACACGCACCTTTGAAAATGCGTTCAGCGCTCCTACTACCTGGCAAAGCCCATCGGAGCCGTGGAAAGGGTTGGGTTTGGTCAGGATTTGTTCCCACTGGAGACTGACTTCTGATTTACACAATTAATCGTTCTGTACTTTTCTTTTTATGTGGTCTGTAGTAAACTTCATCTCCTAGCAACAGGTATCGCAAAACATGAGCTGTTTTATGGTACAGAAAGGCACGTTTTTATTCACTGAAAAAGAAAACACACGCTTTGCCACACATATTTATAGCCTGTATTCTGGGTCTTCTTGACTTTAAGACTGTCTCTTTTTTTAGACCTTAAGGTAACCACTGGCATTGCTTAAAGGTCTCTCTGTAAGAAGTTGGATTCTCTTCTGCTTTAAGCATGGTTGAGTAGCTTAACATGCTGGAGCAGCGAATCCTTACGGCGTGTAGTGCTGTGAGCATGCTTTAATGTGTTTGGTTGAACGTCAGACCCTCTCGTTAATCTTAGGGAAAAAGAAAAATATAACCAAGAGTTACCACCCACGAAGGGTCGCAGCTCTGACGTGGGAAGGAGGTGCATCCACACAGGTCTGCACCAGCTCTCAAAGGACTGTAAGGAGCTGATATAGTCTAGGAGTATTTTCTCAAAGAAGTCCTCAACGGGAGTCCAGTGGAGTGCCTCTACCCCTACCTCAGCCCCGCTTAGCCCGGTCTTAGTTGCTTTTCACAGGATGTAACCTTTTCTTCTGGAAGCTCAACAGGTAGTCTTTTCCCCTCATCCTTAAAATCCCGTCTCTTGCACTGATGGAGGATTTTTCTGGCTTGCTCGTGTTGTTTAAGAGAGTATCTTGTCCTCTTATTTGCTGAGAGGAGCTTGGAGAGGTAATTCTAGTGGTGTCATGAGTCTGAAGCCAGTTTCATGAACTTTGGGGATATGACCTAAGAGTGTTGAATGATGGTGCTAGAAACAGCAAAGCTAGGGGAGAAGAGGAAATCTCTGATAAAGGAGTGAGTATTTGGTGCAGAAACCCTTGGCGAATGTGGAGGTAGGTCCTTTGCATGGAGTCTCCTACTCTGCTCACACTCCTTTAATCAGCTTCTCCTAGCAGGAGCACGGAAAGGTAGCGTCCCATAGGGATAGAAGGTGGAGAAGAAGAAAGAAGAGCTTCAGTAACTTCAAACCGTCCGTGCATTTGTTACAGCCTTGTCAAAAAACGCGATCTGCCTTTGCAAAGGGAGGCTTCCCAGTACCTATTTCTCCACAGCTGTTTTTCCTGGCTCAGAAACAAAAACAAAACTCCCTTTTCACACACCACTCTTCTGCCCCAGTGCTCCCTACCCCTCTGTATCTGTTTGTTTGGAGCCCCTGCTGCGTCGCCGGAGCACCTTCAAAGAGCCCCTATAATCTCCAATTAAAGCTGGCTGTGTACTCGGAGGCGTCAGCTGGGGAAATTACACAATTAAGAGTTGATTCTATCTGCTGCAGAATTTTGTGGCAGCTCCTAATTGCTAAATAAGCGCTTGAGCTGTATTAATTATTCCAAGTATCGCTGGAGTTTTTTTAATTGGTCATTCAAGTTGAATGGGTGGCCAGTGTCTCTGCTGAACAAAATGGGTCGTCGGGCTCGGTGTTTGATGATGGGAAAGGACTGCTGATACTGTTTGCTGTTCCCTTTTTCACGCCTGTGCAGGCAGAATCATTGCTCCTAATTAAGCTAGAGTTGGTCTAAAACTTTGGGCTGTCTCTCATCCCTCCTCATTCCCCTTTCCCAAATCTCTCTGGAGCTCTGCAAACTTTGTTTGGAAAGAAGAGCTAGCTGAATCTTCACCTCCTTAAAAATAAGTAATGAAAGGGCTCTAGGGGCACTGTTAACTGCAAGCGCTGATGTTTTGTGAGCTGCTCCTTAGAGCCGTTTCTGAATGCAAGCTGGGACACTTATTTCCAGTTTCAGTTTGACTTGCACGCTGTCCTGGTTGTGCAAGGCTTGGTCGGTGAGCCCGGGCGTTCCCAGCACGGGTGAGACCCTTACCATGTGGGAGAGCGCTCCTGCGAGGGAAGTGCAGAGAAAAAAGCAGTGTCTGATTGCCAGGGTGAGGGACCCAATCCTGCCATCACTCCATATGGAGACTATCCCCCATCTAGAAACCTTTCTGGACCCTGGCCTGCTCTTTGCTGATGGCTGATAGCAAAATCCTTCTCAGCTTTGGAGGGAAAATGTGCTGGTGATGGGCCTCCAGGGAAATTCAAACTTATCTTTGAGCAAGTTCCTGCTCTGCGGAGAAAACCAAGCGAAGTAACCGCAAAGAGCAGGCTATTTAGCTGCCCTTCTCAGCTGGGGCTTCCTCCACACTGGCTGCGCTCACCCCAGAGGCAGAAGCGTGTCTCAGCGGCACGGCCATGCAAAACACGAGGCATGGCAAAAGCCTCGCACAGGGCAGCAGCAGGGTCGGCCGGTGAAGCTGTGCTAACGTTTGGAAGTATTCCCTCCCTTTTGCTGCATAGGCAAGGCAATTCTTTGTAGTTTTTCCAAGCTCAGATATTCACAGCTACCTCGTGTCCTGCCTTAGCCTGTGCCATCTTGTAGCATTTAAGCCTTTTTCTGGCTGTGCCATCCTACATCCAGGATTTTGCATTCGGCAGCCTGGCTGCAGAAGTGTTAAAACAGATTTTATTTGAGGGCCAAGCGCATCGTGGAGCGGTCCCCAGCCACAGAGGGATGTGCGTGCTGGGTGACATCTGGGTTCCCAGTGGCCAGGCAGGCTTTTTCATGGAGTCGTGGTAAAGCAGATTGCATATGAGATGTTTGCAGAAGCTAAAATTGTGGGGTGCGTGGATATTCTTACCTGGGCTGTATGAGCTTGCCTGCAAAATCCTTGGAGCTAAAACACAGCGTGCAGCCAGGAGGAGATGCTGAGAAAAACAGTTTGTTAATGAAAGAGCTCTGGAGTCATTTGACCTAGGGAGATGTGCTTCACTTCAGGGAGCTTAGCTGCTGAGCAGGTAAGAGATTTCATCCCAGCAGAAACAGCCTCCTCTGCATTCCCCCTCCCCAAAGACCGTAGGGAAAGAGCCCCATGCTCATGGAGCCAGGACAGAACTCTGCTCTGTGTTTTCAGTGTTTGCCCTTGTAATACTTGAGGTGCTGCAGAGCTGGGGTTTTCAGGAGCCGGTGAGGTGGTGAGATGCCCCTGCTCGCCTTCATGTTCTTTCCCAAAAACACCAGGTTCATGTTGCAAGAACTGACTGAAATCCTGGGTGTACGGGAGCAAGCAGCCAAACACCCGCTCGTTTCCACCAGTCTGGGTTGTGTCCAGCCAGGCTGAAATTAAAAATAAATATTGAATTAACAGTCGGGAAAGGATGAGGCCACTCCAGACTGAAAGCAGGCACTGTGAAACCCTCCATCAGGCCTGCTTAGCTTGGTTGTGCTTGTCAGATACTTCCAAAACTAATCCACACGCACACAGTCCCCAGCAATAGTGTCAGACAGTGCGTTTGTCTACCCAAACAGCATTTGTGTTGAACGTACGAGACCGAGGTGATACCATCACTGATTTAAGTGGAATTGCAACAGGATGGGTCTTGGGGAAACAAACGCAAGGACGTTAACTAAACTGGGGAGCGCTGGAGAGAAGGGACAGCGGGTTGTAGAGACAGTCAGAGTAGCACCGGGGGCTGCTGCAGTACCTGGTGGCATTTCACCTGGTGGCATTTGAAAGAATCTTCACTGCTGTGTGAGAGCCTGACGGGGACACTGTCCTGGTGGCCCTTCTCCGAAGCAGTTCTTGCAAGACTGGCCCCGTCGGTTGGTCTCCACCAGGAGCACGCAGGTCTCTACAACCTGTGGGTTCAAATGTTCTTTCTGTCCGTGGTTACGACCTTCTTATCCGGAGGTGGCTGGTTAAGCTTCCTGGCTTCCTCTTTGCTGTTTTGCAGGCACAATGCTGTGTGGACACACCTCCCGTTGGTCCTGGTGTCAACCATGGGTTGAATGTGGCCCCCAACATGCCAAGAAAAGCTCCCCGAATGCAGTGCTGCAGTATCCCCTTAAGCAGAAAAGAAGGCTTAGGAGACTTTTTTTTCCTTTCTTTTTTTAACTTACTTTCTTCGCAGTATAATAAGTTTGCTGCCACTGCTGTCTTAATTTGGAGTTAATATGTAATGTTTGTAGCAATGCCAAGAAACATTGCTGTACTTGAGGCAGATTATAAAAAGTATCTCATGCTAACACTGGTATTTTAAAACTTATCCCTGTTCAAAGGTAACATGAATCTTTAAAACTAAAATCACTTGTACTTTAAGAACGTAAACATGATAAACCAGTTTGGCATTGCCTTTTTTTTCTTTCCTTCCCTTAAGGAGGCTACAGTACATTTCTGCTCACAGAGAAGCAAAAGTTTCCTGTGCATTCAGTTAACACTTTTTTTTTTTTGCTCCCTTGCTGGCCTGTCAACATTTTTTTACTGTTCCAACATCTTTCTGCTATTTATGCTTCTTGGCTACTATTGTCCTGAAGGTACATATGTATCTTTTTATGCACCAAGGCCAGATTCTCACCCTAATCTAGAATAACTCTCATGCTTGATTTAAAAGCAGCTACTCTAGATTTATACTGGCATTACTGAAACAAGAACCTGGTCGTGAACCTTTCATCACAAACCTAAAATGGAAACACCCTGTCTCTGTCTATGAAAATCATTTAGCTGGAAATTATTTCTATGTCATTTATCTTAACTGCAGCAGGTAGCAATTTAACTGTCGCTCCACTCCTGCCAAAGCCTCCTCAGATGCATCTGCTCACCAGCTGATATCCTCCGCTGGTCTATTCAACTCATTTTCTCTCTTGCAGGTGTCCCCTTCTGGACCCGACCAGATAAGATGGAGAAGAAGCTGCTAGCAGTTCCCGCGGCCAACACAGTTCGCTTCCGTTGTCCAGCGGGCGGAAACCCAACTCCATCTATATACTGGCTGAAAAATGGCAAAGAGTTCAAGGGAGAGCACAGGATTGGGGGCATAAAAGTAAGACACCAGTTTTGATCTCAGTGTAACAGGTTTTAAGGTTTTTTACTGACTCTCTTTCTCAGATGAGTGAAAACCTGTTTTGTGGTGTTTAACTGACTGCTGCATGTAAGAGGAAAGCACAGTGCTGCCTGCTGGGTGGGCATGGTTTTGATAGTCTTAGCAATTGCTTGACCCCAAAGTGTTGAAAAGCACTGCTGTCCATGGGATTGAAGGCTGATTCCCTTGGTTCCTGATTGAAGGTGAGTTTGTCTGCCTTGGTCATCCAGGGATTAGGTAAAACAAGACTGGGTTTATGGATGCATTGTGGATGGTGATGGGAAGGACTTCCCTGCTGATGGCCAGAGGCCAGGACGGTGGGACTGAGTGCTGCTTTGGGAGCTGGTGGCAGAGCCGCAGCGTGTGCCTGCCCTCCAGAAAAAACAGCCTTTTGGAGCGTACAAAGGACCACACCAAAGAACAGGTCTGTCGTGTTGGTGGTCGTGAGCGTTCTCGTGGTGTAAATCACCCACTTGATCAAGTGGTGGAGTCTCCTTTACTCACAGTAATAGCATCGACTCCTTGCTTTCTTCCTCCCCCATTCCCTTTCCACCAGAAGGTGTTTTGGAAAATACTCTGGCTCATATTTATACATAGAGCTAAGGGACAGCAAAAGTCAGTGTGCTCAAATGATTTAATTAGCCAGAACTTTCTGTGCTGCTCTAAATAACAAATTTTGACATGAATTTAAGAGAAAAATCGGTTGCTCGGATTCATTTTTATTGTTATTATTTTGTCCCTTTGAGCTCATAACCAGGCTCCTTCGTATTTTTATTTGGGGGCAATGAAACTAACAGTAGCAGATTATAACAATATCAGAATAGCAGAAAAGACTCCAGAGCAGAGATTTTCAGCCTGTACTGTGCCTGGCATGTCCCTAGGCCACTACTGAGGAAAGAAGGTGATTTTTAGAAAGGCATTTCCATCAGTGCCATAAATAGCTCTATGCTAATGCTCGCCGTCTCTGTACCACTTTGAAAGAGGGGCTGCACATCCAAAGTGTGCAGGGTTCCAGAAACCAAAAAAGGATTTAAAAAGGTCTTCTCTCGCCCCCCAGTTTTGGGCTGTTTCCTTCCTGCTAGCTCTGGCCCGTTCCTGCAAGAGGCTAATGTGATTGTTTCAATGAAACTTTCAAAGCTCCCTCATTAGCTCCCTTCCCCTTCCAGCCTGCTGACAAGGCTGAGGACACACTCGGTTTTCGATCTTCTGAAAAGTTTAGGAGAAAAAAGGAGTGGGGAAGCAAAGGCTGTCTGTAAGCAGTCTTACAGCAGATAACATTTACAAGCACAAGCATCTTTTACTAATTGCATTCTACAAGGATCATCATAAACTGCTTTCAGGCTTGCGTGCACTGTTTAAATGGCTTTTTTGCAAAACTATGTGACATCAGCTGCACTAGATTATGCTTGCAGAATAAAATCTAAAGCTGAAAGCAATTCCCCTACTGACTTGCCACTGGTTTTAATCTATACTTGAGTTTAAATTGACATGTTTCGTCCTCTGGAGCATGGTAGTATGTCTTTGGCATCGCTGTGATTTGTTTCTCTTGGGTCACCTTCCAGCAATGAGCCAGTGCTAAAGAACTATTGAAGGCAATGTCAGGCCAATTACAGCAATATTGGTTTAAGCTCTCTATCTGTCTAGATAGAGTTCTTTGTTCCTTTCTTGATATAAAGACATTTTCTGCTCTCTGTAATTCTCTTATTTGCTTGCTTTCGCTGTAGAGCCATAGTTAGATGTAAGTGTAAATCTCTTCTAGAATATACTGACAAATATCAGCTATAATTTGAACTAGAAAAAGAAACAGAAAACCTGTTCAATACCTCATATATTCAAGATTTAAATTCTCAAAAACAACTTAGCTTCATAACAGAATTACGCAGCTTGAAAAGAGTGGGCAAGATCCAGATCTGGCAGAGTTTGGTTGGCTTGCTCCATCTCTAGAGCTGGTCTTAACTCAGAAATCCTTGAGCTGGGAATTTTCTCATCTGTTTTCAGTGTTTAGAAGAGTTTAAAAGTTGGTAGTGAAAGGTCTGTGGTTGGCAGATGGAAGCTGAGCACTGCTGCACTCCTGCATCTTGTAATTGGCATTTAGATACTCTCTGATCATCAGAGCCTAATGTAAAGTCTGCAAGAGAGAAGAAGAAGTGCTGAAAGCATGAAATCCAGGCTAAGCTAATTTTGTTACAGTTCATCCTTAACTGGAGAAAAGAAATTCATATGACTTACCATATGAAATTTCCCAAAGAGCATTAATGGTTAAATCCTTGTTGGAATCTCTAATATCGTAAGCCTGTGTGTTAAATGACCCTAGAAGGGAAGACTGAGGGGGAGGGGAGATGGAGGATTATCCCTTCCCCAGACCATTGCACTGACTCACATACCAGTCTGGCAAACATGGACTGAGTTTCCAAGTGTGTCTGAAAATGTTTGTTTCACAAGGAGCCAAGAATGACAACACCAAATAAACCAGAGGGATTTCCAGTATCTCACCAACTTGATAAATGTCTGCACTAAGTCACTTCATGTTTCTATTGTTTTATCAAATGCAGCGACTATCCTGAATTGGAAGCATCCCTTTTTATTATCTTCTCAATCTAGACTTTATTTTCAGCCCCCCAAAAATTGGTTGCTTCTAGAAGAGTTTCCAAACAAGTTCTGCCTCCTAAGTTTGAGCCTCCAGGTTCACGTCTCTGAACTCCGAAGTCCATGCCACAAAAACAGTGATGAGAAGTTCTCTGAAAGCGTTGTAACACATGCTATGTCAAGCACCCGATTTAGACCCAGTTTTATAATATAGTTCAGAGTAGGAATTTGGCCACATATCTGGAGTCCCATTTCCTTGCAGTAGCTACTAAGCATTACAAAGGCAAATGCTTTGCAGTGCTGAAAAGTGAATTGAAAAGAGTCTTCAGATATAACTATGAGACAATCCAGTATGGAGATGAGCCACTAATCAGCCAAAAACATGGATTCAAACTTCCTTGGCTTTCTGGTATGTTCAGATTGAACTCTTGTTTCAGGTTCTCAGAACTTCTGTTATCCTGTAATTACCGCACTTTTACAGAAAATTGATCTATTACAGTTAGGACAGTGCTTTTCAGAGGGTGAAATGTTGCTTCTGCGTTCAGCTCCATCTCTGCAGTCCTGGATGGGCAGATGTCTGGTCAGGCCAGATCAGACATCTTCAAGACAAAACTTTTCTAAAGACATTTTAGCCACAGCCTCCTAGCATACATAGCTTGGAATGAGGGGAAGTGCTATACTCAGCCACATCAGAAAGGTAGAGCACTCAGCAGTGCTGTTGCTGGCGTTGCTGAGGTCTACAGAGCAAGGGGCTTTGTTAAAATGGCTTGGTGGCTTATGTTGAAACTAAACTATCTAGTCCTATGACTTTAAACCTTCTGTTTCCCAAATTCTGGCTTGAATTGCAGCTTGTCCCTTTAAAGAAAAGCATGTGGATGCAATTTACATGTAGCAGAAGAGTAGTAAAGAATGACTTCCTATTTGACTTCACCTGCTCCAGCTAGAAACGAAGGAGCAATTACGCCCTTGTTTTTTCCCTCAGTCGCTGACATTCTGTAGTGCAGCGTTACCATGATCTCCTTCTTCTGTGTCCTTGGAGTCAACTTCAAAATGTTTAATAAAGCTAAATGTTCTACTTTGGGTGACAGAAAGCATCAAAATAATATCCAGAGATTTTGAGAGCTTTTTTGGGCTGTGCATCCTGAAGGCATCTCTGCTTGTGTTGGTCACTTTCTGCATTAGTTCAAGATTCGTTTTCCATATCCATTATTTCCTTTATACCCTTCAGAAAGGAACCTTTTAGGGGAAGCACATGGCCAGCAAATCAAACTGGACTCTGCTCGTTCTGCTTTCCATTTTGCCGATGAAAACTCAGCAACTCTGGACATGAGTCACATCCAGAGACACAGCTGGTGTGAAACCTAGTGCAGACAGAGAAGGACTGACCAGGAATCCTAGGGACCAGACTTGAGGCTGGGCATGTTTTCTCCTCTGTTTTTGACTGATTTGGTTCTCCTGTCTTGACAAGGAAGATAAAAGCTGAGTGGGTGACTGGTAACTGAAAGCAATAGTGAAGACGAAGTCCCACATTTATCCTACTTAGACAGTAAAGCAAAACCTGTAAGTTTGGGACATTGTCCAGGTTTCTGTTGTAGTCAGTGGCGAGGAATGAGATGTCCTAAAGGGTGAATCGTAGGACAGCTGAATCACCTCTGGAGATTTCCATTGCTTACTCTTGTGACTAAATAGGAAGCCCTAAATAGGGAACTAACTCAGTTTTAGACATTCATTTCTGGTTAGATTAATGCCATGCTGGGTGCCCTCATAGCACAAATCTTTAAAATACATTATAGATGAGCTAAAAAAATCATCTTTACTGTTTCTATTCATCTTAAGGGTCGCACATAATAACAGTAGGTAAAGATCTGCAGACGAGGGTATGTTTTCTTTGAGTTGAGGGACTCACTGGCCCAGAGTCTGGTGAAGTGGATCAGCAGATCAGAGGTTACCTTAGCTAATGCCTTCTGTACATTGTTCTAATGAAAGGTGCGATGTACAGTGCAGCTGTCAGCTGGTTTCATTATTGTTATTGTGGGAGTAGCTGCAGGCCTCCATCGCAAGCTCAGCATGTTATGTTGTGTTGCACTGTTCATGCATTTGTCTTAATTACTTTTTATATTAAGCCTGTTCATGACCCTTGAAATGGGTTCATGCCTGCTCCGAAGTCCATCCATGGTGGCCAAGCATGTAAAAGACACAGGCAAGGGCATGTCTGTTATTTTCTGATTTGAGTGTTCTGGTGATGATGGTACTTTACCATGGGCTTGATTTTTTTTTTTTTCCTAGTTGCGACACCAGCAGTGGAGTTTGGTGATGGAGAGTGTTGTCCCGTCAGACCGAGGAAACTACACCTGTGTTGTGGAGAACAAATATGGCAACATTAGGCACACATACCAGCTGGATGTATTAGGTGAGATTTCACTGTTTTCCCTTAGCAGCTGATTTGTAATGGTGTTGAACAGGTGCGTGAAAGGATATGGAAGCAGGAATTTTGATTTCCTTCCCAAAAGGCTTAATCATGCATCTTCTAAAGCCAACAAGAAACCTTCTGTTGACTCTGCAATTCAACCTCAAATCCACAATCAGTAAATTAGTCTGCTGCTCTACAGAAGGGCCAGAGAAAGATTAGTGTGAGTGGGGCTGAGATGCCTCCCCTGTTCCTGGTGGTTCTTCCTCATTTGGCTTGAGAAGCGGTGGCTGGAGCAGTGGCCAGGGTGCCAGTCCCCAATCTGTACCCTTCCTGTGTAAAAGTGGAGAGACTCACTGACGCAAATCCTGCCGGAGCAGCCTGAGCTACTACCACTGAGCAGGCATTGTCCGTTCCTGAGGACAGCCCCAAAGGGAGTAGAGAAAGGACAGGTAAATCTGGATTTCCCTCGGTTTTCCTTCCAGAACGGTCGCCCCACCGACCCATCCTGCAAGCAGGGCTTCCCGCCAACCAGACTGTGGTGGTTGGCAGCAATGTGGAATTTCACTGCAAGGTCTACAGCGATGCCCAGCCTCACATCCAGTGGCTGAAACATGTGGAAGTCAACGGCAGCAAGTACGGACCTGATGGGACACCCTACGTCACGGTGCTGAAGGTTGGTACGCACTCCTTCTCACACCTCCAAGCTGTCCTTTCTCTGCCTTGATCTCCATCCTGCAGAGATGGCATCTGCCTTGTGCGAATATTTCTCAGAAAAACATGCCATCTGTGGTCAGGCTGTACTCATGGCAGAAGAGATCAGCACCAAATAATGGTGCTTTCTGTCAGTGGAGGCCATCAACTTTATTTACGTGTCTATAAATGAGCCTTGAACTAGATTTACAGTGGGAACTAGAAACTCCTGACAGAATATGCTCAATGCCACAGTTCCTAGAAGAGTAATTACTATTTAAATCAGATTTTGGGGAGCTCCAAGTTTCACTTTATATAACAGTTTCATGTTTATAAGGAAAAATTTTGAGAATAAGCCAAGGACAACTATTGGGAATGCTTTCTTGTAAGCCTGCGCAGTAAACTACTATGCTTTTTGGAGGGGTACAGCAAAAATGTCCTGAAGTCAATGTTCCAAACTCTTTTGTTTGCCAGAGATAACACAACTACTGAAGTGGCACAGATAAGCAAAGTAGTTGTAAGAGCTGAGACAACTGTGAGAAATGCAGTATTATAACAGGGCAGCTGTCAGATTGCATTTGACCTCAACATGTAAAAATAACCTTTTTTTTTACAGCATGAAGAGCGGTATTTTCAAGGCTTGTTAAAATAAAGGGCTCCCAAGTAAAACATATTCTTTCTTTCTTCTCCAAGTAAACATTCTGCAGCACACATGTACCAAATAGCGCTGCACTATCAGCACCCAAGAAATGAGATAGTCTTGTTGCTCCAGCCAGTAACATTTTTGAGCAATGCTATTACCCATGTTCAAGAAGGCCTTTTTTTAACTGAACAAAAACTCACGTAGCAAACTCAGTGTGTTTAGGTGCTTTGCTAAAATGCTTTCTTGAAAGGCAGTTTCCAGACTACAGCCAGAACAAAGCTAACTAGTCTGGTTTCTTTTCCTGAACCAGTGTAGATATGAAAGGTAGACAGTACAGAGTAAAAAATATATTAGACTTCTGAAATAGTCCCTTTTTGAGTAACCCTGTGTTTTTATTCATTAAAATATATAGGGCCAGCTTTTCTGCTTCTGCAGTATAGCTGAAAACAGAATTTGTCCTTTTCATTTCAAGCTGAGGCTGTCCTCTGCATGGACATTCCCCATGCCTGTCCTGCTCCACACACCCTTTTTCTCTTCGTATTAAGTTAAAAAAAGAGAAAACTTATCAGGCAGCATCTACAAAACTGTAACTCAGCCAGATACATGATAATAAAAGCCAGAGACCCTGGAAATAATTACACAGATTGAAATAACAGATTGGTTGGAAGAAATGGCTGGAGACAGTTCTTCAGGATTGGCAGCCCGCACTTCTTTCAAGTTGATAAAACTGGTTTCTGTCTGTGTCTCAAAATGTGTTGGAACTATGCATGTTTGAATTTCCCCCTGGTTTCGCAGCACAGTACCAAGCTCTGAATAGCTGGCCGTGTCACATGCCATCTCGCATAGTCTCCTGACTCCGTGTGTGGTCCTCATGGGATAACGTGCTACCTTTTGGAAGTGTTCAGAGCCGCTGCGAACAGCGGATTGTGTCACAAGCACAAGCTCCCCTTTTGCTGTGGCAAAGAACATATAAATAGTCCATATAAATAGTGTTTTAAAATTAAGTCTGAGCAGCACCGGGGTGGCTAGGTAATTAGAATTGCCAAATACCTTTTCTGTGGACAGCAAAGGCTCCGCATTCCTCGAAGGGGAGCACAGGCAGGCGCTTGAAAGGACAAGTTTTGTTTGGTTTTTTTTTTTTTTTTTTTCCTGAATAGGACCAGCACACGTCTATTTACTACTTCTGGTTAATCAGGAATGCTTTGAATTGTATTAACGCCGGCATCAGCACTGGGGCACTGAGCATTTCCATTTTGGGATGCATCTTTTGTGTGCCTGTACTGGGCCTCAGTTGAGCTGCATCAGGCCCGGCTTTGTAGAGATTTTTTTTCCCTTGTTTTTTTGTGTGTGCTTGGTTTTTAATCAAAAAGATGAGATAAAATGATCTCTCACTTATCTTGGAGCCAGTTCCTCAGCTTTTTATGGTCTTTCCCCTTGCTTCGTGAGACACTGCTGCTTTGATGCAGGTTCCTCAGGCTGCAGCTGGAGCAGGGTCCTGTCTGCGGGCTCTTCCCTGGCCACAGCTGCTTTGAAAAGGGCTCCGTGCTTCCCGGTATTGTGGTGCCTGGAGGGAGATAAGGTTTTTTATCAGCCTGCCTTTCCCCCTTGCCTTCCGGAAACCTTGGCGGAGCTGCTGTGGGTCAGTTTGGGCGCAGAGTATGCCAGTGTCTGCTGGAGCTGGGGAGAAGGAGACGTGCCCAGCACGTGAGATCCCCCCTCACACTTACACTGGCAGGGCACGAAGCTCACTCGTGATCCAGATGATGAGATTGTGTGCTCTACTTCCAACCCATTTTTTTAAACAGGCTGACAAAGCCAAGCCACCACCCGGGTCAGTTCCTGAAAGCCTGGGCTAATTTGCAGTCAAAGAAAAGCCCTCTGCAGAGCGCTAAATGCAGCCCAGCTGCGGGCTCGGGGCTGGCAGCTCTGCACCCGAGCTTTGGGCAAGGGGACCTTGCGTGTTCGGCATGGAAACGTGCCGATATCGTTACAAACCGGGCAGCAAGAGCAGGCCAGCACGCTGCCACACTCGTCAGGCTGGACAAACTTGCCAGCGTGCAAGAGCTGGAGACGAGATCGAGTCAAAGCCCGCAGAGTTTATAGTGAAATGTGGACGCTGGGGCTCCTTTCTGATGCCACCTCGGGGCTTGGTTTCTAATGCCCTATCAGATCTGATCGAGGTTGATTTTAATAGGCTGTGAGTCCCGTTGGCAGGATCAGGCCCTGAAGCTGGAGGCATTGAGATTGGACAAGTGAGCCTGACAACAAAATTGGGAAATGCAAGCATTTTATTTGCTTTTCCAGAACTGAAGCTGATATTTTTCTAGACTTTCCTTAGGCTACTTCTGAGGCCACCCAAAACAGTTGTGCATTTTCAACCAAAATAAAAACAACTGTTTAGGAACAAACTGATGTGCTGTTGTGGCAGCTTGGAAGAAGAGAAATAAAACCCTGCTCAGCTGTCTGAAGTTTGTTTGATTTATATGCACCACTTTATTTAGTAAAGAAGAGGCTCCTATAAGCAGTGGAAAAAATTACAGCTAATTTCTGAAAGGCAAAGTCAGCAGCGAGTTTCAGACCGCCACTGCTTATATTTTGTTTCCAAATGCTATTTTGGAATCTGATAATTGAAACAGTATTTGCTGAGCTGGGTTGCAAACACAAATCTCCACTTAAGCCCTTTCTCTGGTGCTCCTGTCTGCAGAGTTATTAGGAAACCATCGGATCTGTGACTGCTGTCAGATGGAGAAGTAGGAAACTGTTATGTTTTTTTAAAAAAAAGAAACCTCATGTGCACCTCTAGCACGAGAAACAACCAGGAAGGGAAGGGAGTTAATTTACGTGTGGTCTGGGAGCCAAATGCAAATTCTTTTCTTCGCCTAGGTTTTTGGTAGGTTTCTCAGCACAGAGTGAGCAGGGGATGTTTCCACAGCCAAAAAGAAAAGTCATGAGCAGTCAATCCTAGCTGACATAGGCTCGATGGAGGTATTGTTTGGTTTACTGAAGTTCAGGTTTCTGTCTATTCCTGCAGTCTTGGATCAGTAAAAACGCTGAAGCCGATGCTAACCTAAATCTGTTCAATGTGACAGAACAAGATGAAGGAGAATATCTATGTAGAGCCAACAATTTCGTAGGCATAGCCGAAAAACCATTTTGGCTCCACATTCGCAAACCAAAACCAGGTAAACCACAGACTCTGTCCCAAGGCCCTGGCAACTGCAAGAATGAGCTATAACATTTTAAGAAGCTAGTGATTAAAATTAGTATTCATTTTGTGTTATACCCTGTCAACTGACGCTGAATGGCTTTATCTTATTTTCTTGCTGATTTTTTTTTACAAGAATGTAATGCCTATACAGCAATTGCCATAGAAAAATTCCCACAATAAAATGACTGTCAAATTTTGCTATAAACTCTTCCCACTTTTATTCCTTTCCCTTCCTTACAATTGAGTGCTGATAACAGACTTGCATGCATTTAAAGAGTTTTGCCCATAAAACCGATCTAACAAGTACACAGACTTTAGTCCTTTTGAGTAGCAATTGAGGAGTAAGTATCAACGTTGACTCATGCAAGCAAACACGCAAAGTGGAGAGCAGCAGCGATGTAGCGAGCTCCCACGGTGCGGTGGAGGCTCTGGCTGGTGCGTGGCTCGGTGACGCTGCAGGAAGGCTCCTCGGAGGGCACCTTCCTGTAACCAACCAGCCAACACTACAGCACCAAGAGCTTTATGTAGCTTTAAAATGCCTATTCTGAAAATAATTCTCAAAAGTCCTTCGATGTGTGATGAACTGATAAAATACTCAGATGTTCATCTGGTCAGCACTTAAATCCTTCCCCACTATACCTCCCCTCCTTTCTCGTTTCTTTCTGTCTTTCCTTTTCTTTTACACACCTTTTGCCCCCCTCTACTCACCCTACTAACCGAAAGTCAGTCATATTGTGGAGGCAATTTTTCATTTGGATGCTTTTGCTTGCATGCTTCTTAGTGGGACAGAGTGAGAACCTGGTGAAGGGAACTTTTTTTTTTTTTTTTTTTTTTTGCTTTTGACTACAGGTTGCAGAGGGGAATGAATAAATAAATGTGGAAGATGGGCCATTGGAAAAACAAATCTTAATCTGCTTTTGAAATTTGCCTGTGGTGTCCTCACACTTGCTGGGAATGTGGCTTGTTCTCTGTTTTCCCTCTTTCTATATGTGTGTGTTTTTTTTCCCTCGTAGACGGCAGGTGTTAACACAACGGATAAGGAGCTAGAGATTCTGTACTTGCGAAATGTTACTTTTGAGGATGCTGGGGAATATACTTGTCTCGCAGGGAATTCTATTGGGTTCTCACATCACTCTGCTTGGCTGACGGTTCTACCAGGTATTTCCTTCTGCGCTGTCCTCTCCTTTTCCTCTCAAGGATGCCTTCATGTTTAACTTAAGAAATGCCAAGTTCGTGCAAAAGCTCCCTTGTTTGGAAGAGGGCACGTGAGCCGTTGCGCAGCCGGTGTGCAAGGGAGAGTTCTCCTCTGTGCTAGTCTGCGCTGCAGGTAGCCCTGTTGCATATTAATAGCTGGCATTATTAATTTTGCATTTCATCTCAGGATTTAAATTCATTTTCTGGGTTGCAATAATGATACAAAATGCCCTGTAACTTTTTTTGTTCAGATACCAGGGAGGTGTTCACAGCATCTACTTCAGGAGTCTCTCTTTAAGTGCCAAAATTAAGAGCTTTTATCTTCTTACACTGCCTGTGTACTCAATAGGAGAAGGAAACTCCCATCAGATGATCCAGGGCACCGAAACTGGACCCTGTCTGTGGATCATCATATGAAGGAACCTCTCTGTGTAACCTTGTATCTTGCCTAAAATTAGATGCATAAGTAGTTGGTGTGAGTACACCCTTCCCTGCCTGTAGCATTATTTCCGCTTCACGGATGAACAGACCAAGATAGCTATCTTAAACAGAAGGTCGGCAAGAGTCATCTGCAGGCCAGACCCAGGAGTCCTGGCTCACAGAGGCCTTGACTACTGGTTACTCAGCTGAAATCAATGAAAGCTGCAGTGGGCTTAAAAGCCGAAGCCAGAGTGACCTCAATTTTGTGTGCTTTTCATGTGCAAAGCTCTGGTTGACAATGAAGCCAGCGCAGAATATGCAACAGCGGGATCTGCCCTCCAGCAGAAGGGGAAGAGGCTTTGCTGTCCCTTCACCTGCACAGTTGGCCTCCGGGGGAAGGGGAGGTGTCAGCATAGTCTAGGGAGGCATCTCAGGTAATATTCACATTGAAGCCAGTGGGTGTTGTGCCTGCAGAAGCTGCAGGAACAGATCTGGAGTATTTTCAGTAGATACTGAATGCCCCCTGCGAAAGCAGTGGGCACATGAGATGTTGTACATCTCACTTCGACTCCTCAGCCGTAGACCACATATGGATCTATCTGACAAACACATCTGTTTCTAGATGTGTTTTGGAACTGGAAACTTTGGCATTTCTAATCTTGACTTGAACTCTGTTGGTGGTTTGGTCATAGTCACTTTTACTGGGGCTCAAGAAGGTTTCCTCCACACCTGCTTGTGCTGCAGGTGAGATCTGCTGGTCTTATATCTATTTGTTTGCCAGCTCTAAATTAGCTTGGTGTCTGACCCTGTTTCTGCTTCTGCCATACCCTGGATGAGAAATCATTCCCTTTAGTTAGAGCACTAACATTTCTGTTATTTTAAGGATTTCCTGATATTGTATCATTAGACTGTTATGCTGTTTTCAAAATGTATGAACTCATATGTCCTATTTAAGCAAAGAACAAAAAGCAAAAGCCTGAAGTGGAACTTTATAGCGAAGTCAGATGTGGTGAAGGGCAACTGTCAATGCAGCAACACTGTCCTCATGACTTCATTATAAATCATTCCACTGCTGGCCATTCCTTGAGCACTAGCCCTCTTTTGGGGAATAGAAAATAGGTCTCACCGTGGTCCCTTTCTACAGTGGAAGTGCCTGTCCTGAAAGGAACAAGGGGAGATTCACAACTGAGCTTTTTGTGTCCTGAAAAGGCCTTATTAGCTGGTAGCCAGTGGCTGTAGTGCTGATGGGGTCATGCCATTTCCTCCTGGCTCAGCAATTCTCTTGGGTCAGCCCTTCTGGCCTCTTTCCCATAGAATTGAATTATCGTGAAATAATTACGTAGTTTTCTCTTAGGAGACCTTTTGCCCGGTTTGACACCTTACCCCTGGATACCCTTTGAGCCCCTTGGTCCTTCAAGGCAGGCACTGGTTTGGTGGAAATCTTTGCTTGAGCCCCAGTCTGCACAGCATCTCTTGTCAGTGACCTGATGGGCAAGGTACAGCAAAATCCCATCCTGCAGTCTTTGCACATCCAAAGCATCCAGTTCTTTTCAGTGTGGATGTGTGGAGAAAGCAAGATCCGGTTCGGAGGGACTGCACAGACATGTGAAGATGTGTTCAGTCTAGAGCAGTGGTTTTCAACCAGTGGTCTGAAGGTCTGCAGAAGCCCACAGATTACACCGAAGGGCGGTGAAATTACCTCCAACAAGGCAAAAAAGGCAAGCCAAACTAATGTCAGCAGGCTTCAGTTTACTGTAGCAAAACCTGCTGCACTGGAAAGCGCCAAAGGTAGAAAACCACTGGCCTAGGAGAGTCACCTCACTGAAGTTAGTCCAAGAAGTGGCTTAGATGAGCAAGTCCTCCCCAAATTGTATGTGCTGTGTGTGTGTAGCAGTGTGAGAGCAGCCACCGGCCCCCTTCTGACTCCCATCTCTTGTTGCCCTGCAGCAGAGGAGCTGATGGAAGTGGATGATTCGGGCTCAGTGTACGCTGGCATTCTCAGTTATGGCACCGGCTTTGTTCTCTTCATCCTGGTGTTGGTCATTGTGATTATCTGCAGGATGAAAATGCCAAACAAAAAAGCCATAAACACACCTACTGTACAGAAAGTCTCCAAATTTCCACTGAAGAGACAGGTAACAGAAAGTAGATACAAGATTCCTATTCCTCGCTATGGTCACTCCTTTTTTTTTTTTTTTTTTTTTTCCCTTCTTCTCTATGAGCTTTTCTTTCCAGGCAAGAAAGTCCACCAAAAGGACATTTTCTGAGAGGGACATAAGTGGGCTGCAGTTTAGCAGCGGAACCCTCTTTTATTCATTTGTTTCTGTTACAGTGGAGTTGTAGTTGGTGGCGGCTGACTGGTTCGTAGGCAGTTCCCAAGCACCCACCTTTATGTAGCTCTTGTCAAAGAGGCACTTGCAATGCAGTCATGGATGTCATGGAAAACAGTTGTTGCAGGCTCCTTAGTGGGGTGGCAGCTCGGGGGGAGCAGGAGCATGTTTAACTAAAGCCTGTTCCTGCTTTCAGTGAGGTCCTGGCAAACTCATAGCAATGCTTCTGGAGGTGGGAGAGGATCACCTCTCTCCATGCAGGGTGAAAGTGCTCTGCTGGTTTTAATTACAGAAGGGCATGAGCAAAGGCACTGTGTAAAACCAAACGTAGAGGTTATATGGGTTTCATGGCTTCAGCTGCAAGCTCTTGGTGGGCATTTACAGTGCTCGCACACACAGGGCAGAGGAATGGGTTATATGTGGCTGCTGGGAGTCCCCCTGCTGGAGTACGCTGCCTTAGGCTGCTGAGCTGTCCCTCGTTTCCACCAGCTGAAGATGTGACCATGTATGCCGAGCTCATGCACTTCTGCAAGGATGGGGAGAAGCAAGGGAAGAGAGTGACATTTCTGATTTAGGAATTATGGAGCATCAGTGCACAGAGAGAGTTCAAAACCCCAAAGTGATGTCTCTCAGGCATGAGCCTTCTCTTATGCATGCTGAGAGTACAGTTGGCAATAACACTTCATTTGCTCTACCCAAGCAGGTGTCACTGGAGTCCAACTCTTCCATGAACTCCAATACGCCCCTGGTCAGGATCACGCGTCTCTCCTCCAGTGATGGGCCGATGCTGGCTAACGTCTCCGAGCTGGAGCTACCTCCTGATCCCAAGTGGGAGCTGGCGCGATCTCGGTTAGTCAAGCCCATGGGCCTGGTCCCTCTTCCCCCCAGGAGTCTCACCTCCCTGGTACCCACTAACACACATGCTCGTTCCTCCCTTCAGCCTGACATTGGGGAAGCCGCTTGGAGAAGGGTGTTTTGGCCAAGTGGTGATGGCAGAAGCAATTGGGATCGATAAGGACAAGCCAAACAAGGCCATCACAGTGGCTGTCAAGATGTTAAAAGGTATGGGGACTCCGTGGAGGGCAGAACTGTATATTGCAGTGGACTTTATTCTGCTTTTTCGCGCTTTTTCTCAAAGTAGTTTTACATGTTTTATACAAACAGATCCAGTAGAAGAAACCAAGAACAGCTTTTCTTCCACTCCACCCCTATAGCCTGGGGTAAGGGCTCTCCCCTTGGAGAGAACATAAAGATGTAAATGCTGGCAGGGAAAGAGAATGGGAAAATTCCCAGGTCTTTGCTAAGGAGCACCAAGGAGAAGGGGAACCACCTTCAATTCACATCTAGCCAGCTCTACAAATCAGTCCCAGCCCCCCCAACTGCCTTTTAATAGATACCAAAATGAAACTGGATGAAAGGTTTCACTTACTTACAAATTAACATTTCTGTCCAGTTATTCAGATTTTCTTTTTGATCAAAGATTTCCTTTCTGATGAAAGATTTTGTTATTCTGTGATAATTTTTATTTTTTATTTTGACTCTTCTCCCCAAAGTGGAAGAAAAGCAAATATTGAAATTTTTAGAGCGCTTCTTCCCAATCAAAACCCACATGGCTACAGAGCAGATGTATAAACTGCTTCACAAAACGCATGTTTTCTCCCTGACGTTTCTCCTACTCTCTTTCTTTCTGCAGATGACGCTACCGACAAGGACCTGTCCGACCTGGTCTCTGAAATGGAAATGATGAAAATGATTGGGAAACACAAAAACATCATTAACCTCCTCGGTGCCTGCACGCAGGACGGTACGTCTCAGTGCCTGGCAGGCACTTGTGGGGCAGTGGGAGCCTTGTGGTGCCAGCAGCCTCTGTCTTGCAGGTCACTGCCACACGTGCGGCTTTGCTCTCAGCGACCCTGCGTGGCCACTTCCACAGCAGGTCCCCCTTGGAATAAGGGCTGGTGGCTAGAGCTGTTTTACCTGATCTGTGCTGGGGGACTTTCCCTCCTTCCTCCAAATTGCTTGTGAACGAACCACGCAACACCTGTCTGTGCACTGCTGATGGCCAAATAGCTGGCATTGGTGGCAGGTCCCTGCTTGTTCCTGATGCTGTGCTTTGAATTGGGTTGCAGCTTTCCCTAAGGACCTTCCTGATGTCCTCCTTGCTTTTCTCATCAGTATAAAACGATGTACTGGAGAGAGGCAGGGCTTGGCTGTTGCTTCTGTTTAATTACTCACTGGCTGCCCAAAACGTCCATGACCAGATTTCAGAGTTTGGACACTGCAGTTGTACCAACTCTTTGGAAGTGAGAAAACCAAGCCAAGGCCTCAGGGGCACATTTCCCTGCCCTTCACACGGTCTCGACAGCGATCTCCCAGGCTTTCAAGGACAGGAAAATTCTCTAGTCTGCTTCCCAGAGGCCACACCATTCACTGGCCAGATCTTCATTTGCTGGCCAGAAGATCTGGCCAGCGGTCAGTTACCTCTCCTGGTCTCCTGGCAACGATAGCTTTCCTCCTGCCACAGCTGAAGACATCTTTCAGTGTATTTAGCCTCATATTATCGCCCAGGTGTGTATAGGAGATGAGGCTCAGGCTGACTGCATGACTTTCCAAGGCATGGAGATATAAGGTCCTAACTCACCTGACCCCCTTGCAGTGCTTGCGTTTGCTCTGCCAGCTGCTGACCATGCTGTTGCTTGCAGGACCACTCTATGTGTTGGTGGAGTACGCATCGAAAGGGAACTTGCGGGAATACCTCAGGGCACGTCGCCCACCCGGCATGGACTATTCTTTCGATACCTGCAAGCTGCCAGAGGAGCAGTTAACATTTAAGGACCTGGTTTCCTGTGCCTACCAGGTGGCCCGTGGCATGGAATACTTGGCGTCTCAAAAAGTGAGTTGGGAAACTCCATTCAGTTAAAGTGTCAGTCAGACTCATGTCTTCAAGGACATGCAGTGCAGTGTGTGTGCAGGACAACCTGAAGGCAAAACATTGCGGGCTTTTCTCTTCAGAGGGCAGGGTTTTTCAGCATGAAATGCGTTGGGTTTTTTTGCAGAAGACTTCAGCCCTAGAAGGCTGTTGCGGTGTGCAGGCTGCATCTGTGAGCCATGCAACTACATAGCCCTGGGTGTCACCCACAGGCTCACTAGCATCTCCAAGAGGCACAGCTGTAGAAACACAAGCAACCCCAGCCTCAGCACCCATCCCCAGCAATTTAACCTCTACCACTTATAGGAGTAATTGACTTTCCACTGGACAATCTTCAGCCTTGATCAGCCATGGTCAGGTTGTAAGCTTCCTGTCTCCCTGATGTCAGCACAAGAAGAGGTCACCTTGGGAGGGATTACTTCAAACAACAGAATCAGGAGCTGCATGCAGCCCTACCCTCCTCACCCCCAGCTCCCTTTTGAGATGGCTAAAAATGCAGAGTGCTCTATAGGAAGCAGGGATCCTGCATGTAGCACATGTGTTTGTGGCCGTAGCAAGCATGCATAGGCTGGGCTGGAGCAAAGCTGCTGGTGGATTTGGCTCGATACGTGGCCAGGCCCAGGATGCTCACTGAGGAGTGTTTTGGGGCGTTGAGCTGACTGCTGCATTGGCTCACATTATGCCCTTAGGATTACTCTTGATTTACCCTGACATCAGCAAGAGGAGAATCCAGCCTGTGGGTTTACTAGGTTGTGTGCCAGCTGGTGTAACCTCTTTTTAGGGTAGAGAGAACTAAGGCAAGAACAAGTTCAGCTTCAGGTTTAAGGTGTATTGGGCCTGCAACTGCAGATCAGAGTGGTTGATTTATGGTGGCTTTAAACTCGCTACTTGCACAGTGCAGGCTAATTTAGCTCTTCTCTCAGATAACGATCTCAGTGAAGATGTATTGGGGATATCTTGAGTATTTTTTAATCCAAACGTCAGCCTGCATTCTCCTTGGAGGAAGCAGGGCAGTGAGGCAGCTTCGTGTCACCGTAGATGTCCCACAGAAGAGGAAGGTTTGATTCCCATCTGTTCAGCCCATTTGGCAAGAGGAACCATGTGGCTGTGGCAGCACTGAAGCTCTCGATTAGGTGTTGCTAAGAGGTGGCTCCCAGTGAGCATGCATGATGCGGCAGTGACACAGAAAGTGAGGAATTAAGCAGTGCCCACAGTTTTATGAGCTTGAGAGTCAATGAAACAGCAGCTCATAAACCCCCCGTTACTGGTGGCTCCAGGCGCAAGCAGCTAACAAGCCCAAATTTATTTACTTGCTTACCTTTCACAGTGCATTCATCGCGACTTGGCAGCCAGGAATGTGTTAGTCACTGAAGACAATGTGATGAAAATAGCCGATTTTGGCCTTGCAAGAGATGTTCACAACATCGATTATTACAAGAAAACCACCAATGTAAGTACTGAACTGCCAAGCTCATGCAGTTCTCCTTCTGGCAGGGAAATAGGCCATTGCTGCAGCAAAGAGCCATAATTCCACATTTCCCTTTCTAAAGGGACTTGGGAGGAAAAAATCTGCTGGTGGCCTGACCTGTAGACAGGCTGGCCCCAGGAGCCTACCATCCATTTTCTCACTGACAGATACTGCTGGTGCTAGCAGCTGTTTGAAAGGACTTGACTCTGCCAAGGACACTCTAGACTAAGAGAAACCAAGAATTTTGTGAAAGGGGAAAGTAGCAACAGGGCAAAAGCTGCAACTATAATGTAGCGTGGAGATGTCGGTGGGAGGGTTGGAGGGTATTGCAGAACGCAAGAGCCTTGCAACTGCAAGGAGTTTCAATGCAGAGGCAGTCCTGTGAAGCCCTCCTCACCTTGCTGCAGCAACAACCAGACAAACCCAACACAGAATCCTACTGATCCCTTCCAACATCCTCTTGGAGAAACCTCCCTTAATTGCCAGTCTTTATCTTTGGAATTGTAACTTTGGCTGCATTGGATTTACCCTTTTGGAGAGCTGAGAACGTAAAGTCATTTGTGCAGCCCACCTGTGTCCCATCTCTAGCTGTGTTCTCCAGTGAGACAGTGGTTGAGAAGGAGCCAAAGTCCTCCCTAAGCCAAATTATGGCTCAAACAAGAAGCAAGCTTCTTTGGCGCCTCCAGGGAGCAAGCAGAGCATCCTGATGTAGGATGGTCCCGTTGAAACCTGACATCAGGTCTCCCTCTTTTGGACTCCTTGTGGGATCGAGACTGGATTCAGAGGGGATCTGGGCCTTGAATTCACTCTGAGAAGTTTCCCCTCTCATTCAGCAGGAGCAGCACTTGGACTTGAGCCAAACTGCTTCTTCAAAGCACAGAGATGGGAAGTTGCCCCGTGTACTACTTCAGAGCTAGCAACATTTATGAGCAATAGACACTGTTCTCGTGCGAAGATTTTGGTGCTCTGATATATTAAACCTGCCTTGGCAGTGACATCCAGTCTGCTGTAGAGAGCATGTTTACTGCTAAAATAGCCAGGAAAGATCCAGGGATCAAATACTCTAATCTGTTTACAAGTGGCCACTCTTGTCTTGCCCAGTGACCGGGAAGGCAGATGTGGTTGTTAATGAAAATGTTTCAAACTGGATTAGAAAAGAAGTTCAGATGGTGCCGTTGTGGCTGAGTGAATATGCTGATGGGACGGTGCCTTTGTCTTCCTAATTACAGGGTCGGCTGCCTGTGAAATGGATGGCTCCAGAAGCGTTGTTCGACAGGGTCTACACTCACCAGAGCGATGTGTAAGCATTACCCACACTTACACAAAAAAACAAAATAAAGGCAAAATAAACACCCCAGGATCCCAAAGGCAAATGCAGTGCGAAACGCGAACAGGGCTCCTGTGCCGCTGGAGGGACGTGGGGACGCAGAGGCAGACGGAGCGATTCTGAGCTGCAGTTTTGCACATGTGGTTTTGCTTTACCCTTATCTAGTTGCTTTCATCTGAAGATCTGGAGGAGCTTCTGAAACATTGTAGGAAGGCAGGCAGGTATTTTTCATCCGGTTTACAGATGAGGAGATTCATCCTGCAGTCAAAAAAAATCATGCAAAAAAAAAAAAAAAAAGAAAAAGCTTTGTGGAAAAAAAAGTTCCCCTTGACTTACTCCACTCTTCCACCCAGACGGTTACACGTCACTGGAGTACATGGGATGAGCCTGAAATATTCTGCCCAGCGTTAGCAGAGGTGATGGGAGAATATTCAACGCATGCATTCTCTGGTTGATTCTGCCGCTTCATTTAGTTTGCCCTTCTTTTTCTGATCTTGTCTTGTCCATTTTAGTGCCTCCGCGCTGTAAGCAAACAGAGCCTGCAAGAGAGGATGGATCTATCAAACTGCTATCTTAAAGATTGCTCTTTCTTTTGCCTGATTTGAATGGAAAGTAGAGCAGTCTAGGAAACAGTTTGAGATCGCATTTGAACTTTACTAGGTCTGAAGTAGCTGAGTAGGCACACTGTCTTTCTTATTTCAGTATTTAGTTGATAATGGCATTTTTACACTAACTTAGCAGGCCGCCTGCACGTTCCCCAGGGTTCACCATTTAGAATCAGACAAATTTATCTGTTCTGTTTCTGTAAATTTTACATGCTTTGGCTTTATTGATCTTAAACCATAGTTTCCATGCTTAGGTAATGCTGCAGTGGGCATGATAGATAAATCAAAGCTGGGGAAAGAGAGAGCAAGTGTGCACGAAAGAGAAACAGAGACAGATAATCCCTGTCTTTAAAAAGAAAACTAAGAAGGCAAAAGATATTTTTGAAAAGACGACTTTTAACCAGAGCACAGCTGCAGGACTAGAGTGTGTAACATTAGTGCTGCGCTGATTTTTGCTGGGGTATTTTTCTCCCAGCCTGGCCAGTGAAATGAGTGTTGTAACAAGCAAGTTTTGGTATCGACTTGCACAATTAGTGGCCTGTGGTTCCAAGGCTGCGATTCAGTGAAGCTGTGCATGAATAATTTGATTTGTTCCATTCAGTGGAGCTGGTGGAAGACCTAACAAAGAGCTGGGGGTAATAGATGGGCTGTCACCTATCTGATTAAATGCTCATTTCAATTTCAGACTTGGTGCCTGGGATTTCTTTGCTATTGAGTTGGATCAGCAGAGATCTCCAAGTAACTAGTAAAAATGGCCTAGGCAATTAGTCATGCTATTGATGACTTTGTTAGCTATGCATGGCTGCACAGAAAGAAAGCGGAGCAGGGGGTGGGAAGGCGGGCAGAGAAAACCTCATTGAATTTTAAAGATCTTTCTTTGGTTTCCAGCTGGTCTTTTGGAGTGCTACTATGGGAGATCTTTACGCTGGGAGGGTCTCCGTACCCGGGAATTCCCGTCGAGGAACTTTTCAAGCTCTTGAAAGAAGGCCATCGGATGGACAAACCTGCCAACTGCACTCACGACCTGTAAGTAACCCGTCGCCGCGTCCCCTTCGGCACCCGACGGCGCTCCTCCCCTCGTCCTGGGCTCTGCTCGCCCTCTCCCCGGCCCCTCTGTAGCCCAGGGAGGCATCGCGGATACAGATTGTTTTCCACCGTCTTTTCCCACCCCACACTCGGTCACCTGAGGTTCCTCCAGGAAACTCTGGCCACTAGCTCCACCACTCTGCTGTGTGGTGGAGTCAAGTGAGGAGTAAGCCAGGAGCAAACATGGCCCCACTGGCAGAGGAGAGTGATACTGAGCTCTTCCACCTGCTCCTGGCACCATACATCAAGGATGTCTTCTCTGAGACGGAAACTGTTGTTTGGAGACCTGTTTCGTGTCCCAGAAAAATGTCATAATTCCAGTTGGCTCCTTCCTTGGTAGTTCAGCTCTAGTAACTTCCCAAGCGAGTGTGAATTAAGGAACATCTTGTTGCCCATGTCCAACTCCCCTCGGGGACCCAAGTAGCGAAAAGCAGCGGCTCCACGTGCACCAGGCACATTGCTGGCCCTTCCCGGGCTCACAAGTGCCGCAGGACAAGTGGGACCTGCCTGGTGGTTCATGGCGGTCCCTCTTGGAAATAGCACTGCCTGTAACATTTTACTTGAGTTAGAGAGATTTCAGGAGCCTCCTGATTTCCGGAGCCACATGAAGAGATTTCGGGTTGCCAAGCCGCCCTCCTCGGTCCTGGCAGAGCGGCGGGCGCGGAAGGGGCTTCCCGAGAGGTGCCTTGTGGCACCCTCGCTGACGACGTCTCCCCTGCCCCGCAGGTACATGATCATGAGGGAGTGCTGGCACGCAGTCCCGTCACAACGGCCGACCTTCAAGCAGCTGGTGGAAGACCTGGACAGGGTCCTCACCGTGACGTCCACCGATGTGAGTGTGGCTTTGCCGCCGGCGTGGGGCGCAGGGAGGGATGGATGCTCCTCTGAGGTTTTGCACCGCATCCCTGGGCTGACATCTCCTGGGTCTGTCCCCTCGCAGGAGTACCTGGACCTGTCGGTGCCCTTCGAGCAATACTCACCAGCTTGCCAGGACACCCACAGTACCTGCTCCTCGGGAGATGACTCCGTTTTTGCACATGACCTTCTGCCGGATGAGCCGTGTCTCCCCAAGCACCAGCAGTGCAACGGCGTCGTCAGGACGTGACAGCCTGCCACGGACAGACAGCAGACACGCGAAGGCACGGGCGCGGAGGAGGCCGAGGACGAACCGTAGTGAAGGATCTTTCAGTGAAACTGTTCGGTAATTCGAGAAGATTTTTGTTGTTGTTGAGCTGTTCAGGGTAATTTTTTTTCCCATTTGCTGTATAAAAAGTCAAGAAGCACTGTCTGGCCTGAAGGAACTAATCTCTTGCCAAGATTATATATCGTATATAATTTTTTTTTTCTAAACAGAATGTTAAATTTGGGGAGGTGCTGACCTCTCCACCTCCGGTATTGTATTATCGAGTGCCAGAGTAGCCGTTCTGTGCCTGCAATACAAAGAAGAGAAAAAATCTTCCTTAAAAAAAAAGAAAAACGTGTAAAGAATGTAGAAATTCTTTGCTTATGCAATCTGTACATGAACCTTTTTGGTGGAGCTGAAAAGCCACGTTGCCTGCAGGGATTCATATATTTATAAAAAAAATCTATATTTTTGTTGTTGTTTTTATAGCTTCATGATCTACTACCCAGCTGCTTAGAAGGAATATCTTTTTTTTTTCTTTTTTTTTTTCTTTTTTTTTGGAAGAGAAGAAAAAATAAATGACTAAGAGGCAAATAATTTTTTTAAAAAAAAAGAAAGATGGTGAAGTCATCTTAAAGAGCGAACGGCAGCGCTTCGGCCCCACGGGGCGACGACCTGTGCTTGCAGCGCGGGCAGGGGCGCACGGGGCGCCGGCGGGTCCGCGCGGCCCCCGAGGAGGAGGAGGAGGAGGAGGACAGGGAGCCGCCGTCCCCGCGGGACGCGTCTCGCCCGGGGACCAGCTCCTCTGCCCTCCCTCCCGCGCAGGCGCCGCGGCTCCGTCTCCGCGCGGTGGCTTGGAGAGAGAAGTTACGGGTACCTGTAGGCAAGAGCCTTTAACTTATATCAAAAAGGTTTATTCCAGAGAATTTGTGTATATATCTATAAATATAGCCTGTATATATATAAATAAATATATTAAAAAAAAAAAGAATGTATAATACTAATGCAACGTGAAGCCGTACTGGGAGAGAGTCTCGGGATGTGAGCATTGCAATCTAGGATATACTGATCTGGGCAAGAGAAGAGATTTTTTTTTGTTTGTTTTATATCTTCACAGTTTTGTTTTAAAAATTGTACCTTAACGTGTATATTTGTAAAGTTATTTATAGACGTTAACATATCTGTTCATTGGTTTAAATAGCGTAGCATTACTGTAAACTTTAAATTTCACCAAGCTTAAGTTTTTTTTTTTTTAACTTATTAAAAATGGAGAAAAAATATATTAATCAAGTTTTTCTTTTGTGCTTATGGGAAATATTGAAAGAATGTATAGATGTACAGTCCTTTAACAAATTACATTTAATGTTATAAATATATATATATATATATATATATGTATTCATTAAAGAAAATATTAGTTTATCCTGGATTGCAGTGAGCAAAGGTAAGTTTATTTTTCAATACATCACACCAGTGGTTAAAACCAAACAAACAGCAGCAGAGAGATGACTTTTACGTATTTCAGAAAAAACAGGGCCAAGAATTCTTCCATCAGTTTAACCACTGTGCAGTAAGGGGGCGTGGGTGTTTATTTTTCTATTTTCGAATGAAGGTATTCTTTGTGGTCGACCTAAGAGCGAGTACGCAGCAAGGCTAGATGTTGACTTTGGATGACGCGCGTTAATTTTTCTTTTTTTTTTTTTTTTTTTCTTTCCTCCCCCTTGCCGGTACCGTTGTATTTTGGGTTTGCGAAATACCATGTGGGCAAAACAGAGGAGTGACACTGTTCGCAGGGGAGATGCAACGACTGCGTGTTTCTTTGGCGTTCAGCACGTTGAAAAAAGCCCGGGATGCCTCGGCGGCTGGGTTGAACGCGCTGCGCTGTTTCGTTCCTCTGTGGCAGCTAGAGCTGCTTCAGCTCCCACGAGTGAACAGGGGAATTTTAGGATGGCTCAAGCTGACGAGGGGGGAGGTTTGGATGTTTTGTTTTGTTTTTGTCCAGGAGACTTTTTCTACCACCACAAAGAGGCGAGGATAATTGCATCCTGAATTCTTGCTTTCCATTCTTCTCTGGTGCATATTACATATCAATGTTTCAGAATAACAGGATGACAGCATCTCATTTTAAGTTTTTTTTTTTCTTCTTAGAGCCACAAAATCCATATCCTAAAATAAATAATTTATAGTTTGAGGTTACTTCAGTGGAAGTTTGAGAAGGTAGATTTCTATAGTTTTTTGTTTTGTTTTTTGGAATAAAAAAAGAATTTTGGGGTATTTTCTTACAAATGTCTGCTAATTGTGTACATTCCAGGTACTCGAAGCATTGTGTTTCCTGTACCGAAAAAGAAAATGTACAAAATTGTGCATGATTTCAAATGTTACTAGATATTATAAATATATATATAATTTATTGAGTTTTTACAAGATGTATCTGTTGTAGACTTGTTGACTTAACATTTCTTATTCAATGCTTATATAGTTTTATAGCCTGGACTATTATCTTTAAAAGCTTAAAAAAATTAAAAATTCCAATTTTGTTACATTTTATACTGTTGATACAATCCACAGGTTTGCATAGCGTGATTTTTTTCAACGAGCAACTCTGTTCGGTTTATTTTAATACTGTATTTCTGTGCCTGACAGCTGCAGCTGTCGAAGGTGTGAGATGAACACTAAATAAAACTATTCTGCTTTTGTTAACATGGCAAACTTACTTTTATCAAAAAAAAAAAAATAAAACAAGTTGTTGAATTTGGGGGTTTTCTTCCCAGTCGTGAGGGTCCTTTGAAAACACAACTCTTGTATTTTCCAGGCTCTGTAGCTGCCAAAACCACGCGAGAGGGACGTGTTTGACAAGGCTGCTGGGTGCGCCCTGGCTGACGCTGTTTTTACGCTCTGCGTGATTTTGGATGAGCAGGGCAACGTTATTTCTTTATTATTCGGTATATTAATACGCACCAAAGTGGACAGGTAGGCACCATGCAGGGTGGCAGTGCCAGCCCCTTTTCTGGCGCTCAGCGGTCACCGGCACCGATTTCTGGGGTGGCTCCCAGCCCGCCCGCGGAGGAGCAGAGGACGGTGCGGTCGTGACAGTGATGCCGGCAGCAGCTGGGGAGGGGAGGCGCCTGCGCCCAGCCAGGCGCAGAGCAGGCGCCATCCCCGGCTGGGGGGACGAGGGGCCTGATCCTGCACGGCCCCGTCAGCGAGGGCAGCCCAGGGGGGACGAGGAGGGACCGACAGCCCTCCCTGCGGCTGGCTGCAGTGTGCAGAAAGCCTGCAAACGGGTAGAAAAAGGGTCCTCTGAGCACATACGGGCGCAGACAGCAAAACCACGGCGAGGCACAGCTCTGTCTTTTCCTCTCGGACGGCGTCGATGTCACCCTTCTGCTAGCCGTACTTGCTTGCATGTGAGGGAGCAGGGTGATGCTTTATTTTAATTGCCCTGCCATAGGGCCAGTTCTTCATCTAGGATAACTGTTTCTTTTTGGCTACAGAGCATGATGTGCATTTAGCAAGGTGCAAAAACCAGCCCGGAGGAGCATCTGTGGTGATGCTCGGGTGGGATGAGTCACAGCACGCATCCCACCACATCCAGCGCTGCTTGTCCACCCCTTCCATGTCTGCAGCTCCCCACCCAAATGGTGTGCCTCTTCCACAAGAAAGAGGCATTTTTTTCATTAAAAAAAATCTTTTTTTCCTGTGTAGGTAACTCACAACATTTGTGGCAACATTCAAATTACTAACGTGGCAATGTTGTATGTGTTGGTCACTGCACCGTGGTAAGCCAGGGAGGGTTTGGCGAACAGGAAAGTCCCAAGTCCTACAGGTGTCAGTAACAGATGGAGGCAAAGAGAACTTAAAAAAAAAAGCAAAGTTTCCTATTGCCCTTCAAAATTCCTGGAGGACTTGTCTTCTGCTGGTGTCCTCCTCTGAGCACATTAGCACAACCCACCAAAAGGGCAGATGGAGACATGGGTTGCATTGACATGAAAAGGAAAAGGGCAGGTCAGTGATGGATGCACTCACCACAGAGGTATTAGCAATAGGAGGATACAAGGACATGCCTAGAGATGTCAGGAGCTGAAGCGCTTTCTAGACCTGCTGGCAAACTGCTTAGGGAAACAGCCTAGAAAAGAGATCTCACGGGACAGCGGTCCTGGGCTGCAGACTCACCAAGACACAGTTTCAGACAAGGGCCTTGTCGCACTGGTCTGCACCCTCATCCGACTATGCGTTCTCAGCCACTCTTTCTGATCATGGTTCAACTTACTTACCCTTCTGATTTAGTTTATCCATTTCATCATCACAAAGTTGTTATTCACATGCAGCATCTCAGATGTAGACAATCCTTTAAGCAGAACAAAAGTTGTACCCTGCTCCAACATGATTATTATCTAAGCCCAGGAGAGAAGTAGGTGTCCCAGCACACAGCAATGCAATTAGCCCCGAGTCCTGCAGGTACGGCTGCACCCATGCACCCACCATGAGTGAGCAGCTCTCCAGACTGGCACCCACCGCAGACCAGGCCACAGCCACTGATCCCATCTCAGGTGCTTTTTGGCTAGCAGCATGCAGGAGCAGGGGTTGAGAAGGGCAAGCATGAAAGGAGAAAGACCTCTTACAAAATGCATAGGTGGCACTGACCCAGGAATGATTTTACTGAAGGCCAGAGCATGTCTGCTTGCATCACCCACCAATGACTGCTTGCTCAAGATACCTTATCAATGCAGACAAAAGTGGGTTTTGCCTCCCAAAAATGAAGGACTTGACCTGGGAAGAGAGAGGAGAGAAAAGAGTCAAAGTCCTAGGAGAGCATGGTTTGCTGTTGCTGCTGCCATGGGGAGAGAGGAGCAGATGGAGGGCAGTGACCGGTATTTTTGGGATGGATCTTCCTTGCCTTTTCTCTGCTCCTCCAGGGCTCTGACATAGACAAAGCAGGCAAAAAAATCATGGTTATTTTGTCAGTCTCCACAGCAGTCTTCTGCCCATTAGATGACACACTACTATTTGGCTCATGGCTTAGGCAATAACTAAGGTGTGACTGAAAACAAAATGATGGGGTTTATGCCTCAGTGCTCCTCCCCAGCACAAGGCAGAAGAACCAAAGTGTCATTACTTCACAGATGGAGAACCGTCTGGCTGCCAGAGCCGCAACCACCTCTGCTTTCTGCTGGGCTTATCACCATCTGCTGCAGCAATGCAAAGAGCTGGAAGAAACCTCCGAGGTGAGGGGGGCTTGGCTCCTCCACAGCCTGCAGGGAGGTGCTGACCTACACATCTTTATGGCTCTGGGATACACTGTCCAGGAACATTAAGGTACAGGGCAGTAAATCAGGCAACAAAAGCTAAACCAGTGCTGAATAGACCAAGATGCACCGTGGATAATCAACATATGGCATCTCCATCGACAGCACACCCTATCTAGCCGTCATCACAGACATTTAGCTAAACACCACACACACTCATCGCTGCGGCTGCCTCATCTCCTCTCCCCAGGCCTTGGGGCATGCTAAATGGAGCCAGGTGAGGAAGGTGGTAGCACGGTGTTACATAAAACCCATCCCCACTGAGCACTACATTTGAATGCCTTCTACCCTAGACAAAAATCAATGATGTGGATGTTAGGGTAATCAGAGATTTTCAGTCTTCAGAAAATGAATTAAAGAGCTTTAGAGGCTGTGAGCAGGAGTGCTAAGGCTTGTTACCTTTTGAACCATACTGACAGGGCATCTCCATAGAAGAGGAGCAGAAACTGCAGTGCTGATGGCAGAAAATAAAGACCGATGAAGGCGATATAAAGCAGAGTGAGTGCCCCCAAACTCTGCTAGACTTGCAGTATTGGGCAAAAAAAACTCAACCATCTTCCTACGAGATGGAAGCTGAAGTTGCCCCAAAGAACTACCCAGTTTGGAGAGTAGCTTTGCAAAATCCTGTACAGCCTGCACAGACCTAATCTCTAAGCTCTGTGAAGAACTGTTCACATACACATGGAAAAGCATCCCAGCCTGCCAGGATCTGGCCAGTAACTTGACACGTTCCCAGGATTCTGGTTGTACCAGAGGACTCTGATCCCAACCCAAGAGAAGTCATTCTTTGTCCTTTCTGGGCATCACACCAGTATACTTTTGCCCAATATAGCCAATAACTTGTTCAGGAAAGGATTCTTTGTTCTGACCTTCCATCAGACACTCATCTGGATTGCTCAGCAGGGCAAAACCACCATTTATTGCTTTTAACCAACCAGTCAATATTGATTTTTTCCACTCTCAAGCCAGTAATATAGAGGAGGGAGTCAAAGACCAACTACAGTTTTCTCCAAAAGCAAAAAATTATCTAGTCTTTGCAGAACTTGGTTTCAAGTAGGCCTTGGAAGTAAACCTGCTTTAATAATCTCCTGTTATTGATAGATGCAGGAGAGAGAAATCCATTTGCCTCCTCTTGTGCCTCCCTTCAACTTCTAGCTCCTTCAGCTGTTTTTTTCCTGAAGGAGATGGCAGACTTGCAGGTTGCAGTGTTTGAGGTCATTCTGGAGGAACAAATTCAATGAGTAGTCTTGGAGGAGGTCACACCTTTCCATTACACACCTTACTTACAGGGGCCAAAAACAGTCATCCCAGTGTAACACATACATACATCTTCTACATGGAAAACACACACTCAAATACCAGCATGATGTGTCTGATGCTCACCACACCTTCATTGTGTGTCACTGCCATGGCCAAGCAGCTGGACAGGATCAGCTGCTGAATGCGTACAACTAATTCAGTTTGGCAAGTCATTTTGGAGGACTCTTCATTCTCTCCCAGTCTTAGCTTTTTGCCTAAGACAGCCTAGGGATGTCTTCTACCACTTGAGGCCAGTGAGGAGATGGTCTTGCCTTAGCAGACAGTAATCCAGTCTCCACTGCATCCAACCTCATCCTGCCAAGGGAACTACTGCAGAGCATTACCTATGTGACCATGAACCTCAAACTCTTAGGAAATGCCACTGACTAAGCACTACTGAGTGTGTTAGCAGAAAGGCCCTCAAGCATTTTGCTGATGAGGGTAACACAGAAACTGAAGGAGAAGCAGAGACTGGAGCTTCTGTGAGCACAAAGGGCATGCAGATGGCAAAAGTCAACCCTTCTTCACAAAGAGAGGGAAAGGATCAACCTACCAGATGGCTTCCATGCAAAGATGCAATACCTTGGAGCTACTGGAGAGAGTCCAGCGTGGGGCTACGAAGATGATCAGAGGGCTGGAGCATCTGCCCTATGAGGAACGGCTGCGAGAGCTGGGCCTCTTCAGCCTGGGGAAGAGAAGACTGTGGGGAGATCTTATCAATGTATATAGGTACCTGAAGGGAGGGTGTCAAGGGGATGGGGACAAACTCTCTTCAGTTGTCCTATGTGACAGGACAAGAGGCAATGGGCAGAAACTGAAGCTCAGGAAGTTCCGCCTGAACGTGAGGGGGAATTTCTTCACTGTGAGAGTGACGGAGCACTGGAAGAGGTTGCCCGGAGAGGGTGGGGAGTCTCCTTCTCTGGAGATATTCAAGGCCCGCTTGGATGCAACCCTGTGACATACTGTAGGTGACCCTGCTGAGCAGGGAGGTTGGACTAGGTGATCTCCAGAGGTCCCTTCCAACCTTACTGATTCTATGATTCTACCTTTCTAGATACCTATGAGTCCATGTGCTGGTGATGTGCAGCTGCCGGAAAGCAACATTCTTTTATAACCTGTACATGAAAAGTTTGAAGTTACGGCAGTGTTTGAATGGTATCTCGGTGCTCCTGTTATACAAGTAATCCAGATATCTGGTGCTTACTCTACCTCAAAAAGCAACCAAGCCACCAGCTCTACTTTACAAAAGAGATAAAGGAGGTGAACTTTTGGACTGATTGATCTGGTCAACATAAAACGTGTTTGTGGAAACCTCCTTTTTGGTATATACATTCTTACCTAATGTTTCTGTTGTAGGTTTATGACTTACACATGAAAAACTTATGCAGATGTCTCCCACAGCCATTTATGGTCAAACTGCTGGGAAACACCGGGAAAATACAGAGCTGGACCAGTTTAATGAGATCCTGCACGGTCTCCCTTATAAAAAAGCTGTTCCACTCAGAACAACCCTCATCACCTCAGCCTGGGGTGTACAAACACCTAACTAGTAAAAAATCTCCTGCCAAGCAGTCCTTCAAACTTTCCAGTGGAAATATTCTTACCCCAACAGGACAAAAGATCAAAACTCCATGAAGTTAAATAGTGCCTTTGAAAGCATTACCACCACCTTCCAGATACTGCAGGAGAGAAAAAGACAGCCTGTGCAATATACCCCTAATGACCAGAGAATTTTATCTGGCGAGGTCTGAAGCCGTCACACTTGGCACCTGAGCAGCATCCCGACTGCTAGATGAAATACACAGATAAATACGACACACAATGTGAGGCAAACGTTGAACGAACACTGAGATCCAGCCTGGGATGGAGCTCCTTGGCTGCAGGGGAGGTACATGAAGAGGAGCTCTTGGCTCCCCTTGTACTGGCTGAGCAAAGACATTTGCACTCTTGGAGCCATCCAGGGTAGACATTCACTTGCCTTCCCTCTGCAACAATAAAGTTTGCTGCAAGTTAATAAATATGTAATTTTAAAGTTATATCTATACACTGATAACATTAATGCTTTTAATATTTTCTGCCAGTTTTACTGCCATTAAATAGAATTCCCCCTTAAACCGTGGGAGGTTCCAGACGGGCTGAAACATTTCAGACACAGCTCTTCCACTTCTTCTTGTGCCCCCTCATTTAGTTTGAGATGAGATTTTTCACTGTAAGGTTCTCAGAGTATAGGGGATACATGCACACTTACATCACATTTCATTTTATTCTGAATTATTATTTATTTGTGAGGATGACAGTTTCTCTTTTTAAAAAACAAAGAGGAGGTTCAGAAATCTGAGGCAGTAGCAGCCTTCAGATACCAAGTCCATTTCATGCCATGCTATACTATCAGCTTTCACCCTCAGAGAGCAATTTTAACGACATTTTCAGGAATTAGGATTGCAAAAGCAAAGCTGTCATTGGATAGCCAGAAAACAGAAAGGTAAAAGTGCTGTATTCATTACAACATTACAATGCTATGTTGGCACGGATATACTCTTGACTTTTCCATCAGCCCTGTACTTAAATATAGAATTCAAGAAGTTTTTACAAGGTAGAGGAAGGGCAAGAAATTATTGGCAAAGGGAGTGGTTTTGAGGATACAAAATCCAAAAGAGTTTTGGTTGGCTGACCAAAAGCTAGTTAATTTTTCTGAATGCACCACAGTTCTCATGTAGGTGATACTAATTTGTATTCATTTTGGCTAGTTTGCTATGCCATGTAGATACTACGAACAGGGAAGAACTTAAGGGCGGTCTGAACCCAAGGAGAGTAGGAAGCTCTCCAGAAGGGAGACACCAATCTTTATCATTCAAGTCAGTCCTAAAAACACATATAAAGACCATCATTTTAGTTATTAGGTGAAATCTCCAGAAAAGCCGCTGGAGATTTGCTTGTGTAGGAGGGACCAGAGAAATAGGGCCTCTGTGCATGTGTGAGCATGTAGCACAGGGCAGAAAAACACTTGTTTATGCAACACTGAAGTTGAGAAATGAAGCAGTCAAGAAATGCAGCGTTAGGGTTGAGTGCTCCACTGTAATGTTGCCTCCCAGTATTTAAGGTTCAGTAGTAGTGCTTTTGCACATCCTTATGAACCAATGCAACAGGCAGCCTTCCTGAGGCAAGGAAAAACCTGTGAAATACGCCAGCCAAGGTTGTTCAGTGAGAAGACAACCTTTGACTGTGTTTCCAAAGAAAAAAGAAAAAGATTTTAATTGGAGACATCACCATCCTTACAGTCCCAGCAAGGAAGGCTCTGGCCTCAGTCTCCCGATCTGTGGGAGCTGTGCCTTGACATGGGATCTGGGAGGTCACTTCACACCCCCAGCAGCGAAGCGGTATGCTAAAGTAAGAGGATAATCATTTGACTTGCTGATGAGTGTTTCACTCTTGATACCAGTTTCGAGATAAGAGCTGAAATCTGTCACCACTGATATGGACTCCTGCCCCCTTGACAGACATGCATCAGGAGAAGAGAAGCAACAGGCCCAAGCATGCTGCAAAGCTGTGGTGGAGCAACCATTGCCACTGAACCCTGTACAGAGTGCATCACGGGACCACCGCCTCCCCCCTTTCAATCCAACATCTCCTCAGGAACTTAGGTCCTGCACTGTAGTACCTGATTTCTCATTATTCACTCCATCATTAGCAGATTTCTGTCTCTGCATCCAGGATGCTCTTCTCAGCTGACACATTTCAAGCCAATTGCCCCTGCTCACAGGGACAGGAGCATCTGAAGAGGTTGCTGTAAGCTAAAAGCAGATACTTCCTTACAAAGCTCATGTCATCTTTCAATATTTGACTATGCAAGAGAGCCAAGGCAAGCTCAATCCCATCATTTACGACGAGAGCTGTTTTTCCCCCTTAGAGAAATGAGAATCTGTGGCTACAAAAGGACAGCTCTTCCAAGTTCATATATTTGACTTTCAAATTCCCCAGTATATTTTGCATTTAATTCCAAATGATCAAATCAAATGCTGATCTGACCTTTGTTTATTTTTCTTTCCTCAGTGTCTGAGTGATTCATTTGACTCAGAAAATGGATTTAGCTATCAGTTCAGACAACCACTAATTACAGTGACTGAAACCTAACACTTAATTCCAGCCCCAAAGGAGCCAATGGTTCACATTAAATATCAGATAAGGCAAAATATCTCAATTTAGTCTGGCTATACGTTTGTCAGATTTCTGTGCAGAATTCAAGCATGAGCAAGATACAACTGAAGCGATGGAAATCAGATATCAACAAGCTCTCTGGAGCACTCAAGGAGCGTAACCCATTCCACTTGTTTTAGGTACCTTGAATTTCAGGCATGGACAAAAAGGATTTTGAGTGGGAGATCTAATGAACGGACAGTACATATTTCAGCTGCAAAGAAGTAAATTATAAATCTCTGTCCTTTTTCGTATTGCAAAGCTCTGAGGTGCTAAAGCAAGAAAGACTTTCACAAATCTAGTCAAGCAAAAGCAATGCAAGTTAGAGGAACTGGATGAGTTGGTGGGACATCTCCCAGGTATGCAGAGGTAGATAGGGTCAAATGACAAGCAGGGGCACAAGAAGGGCTTTTCACATCTCTGCATATTCTTTAGGATGGCGCCAAGGCTGACAATCTTGAGAGCTGAATTTCTACAGCTAGCTATTACCATTCACAGATATTGAACGAAAGAGGGACATTTTCAGAAGGACTGAGAGCTTAGGCTTCCAATATAATGCAAATTAAAGCATTAGTACTGTTAACTATCTGGTCATATATGCAAATCACATTGCAACAATAAACCTAGGAGTCAGGGCATGAAACGACTGGTATGTAGTGAAGAATTATCTTCTGGAGTCGTCAGCCTTAGCCCTTCTGGGTAAGAGGACAGGAAAGTTTCATATTTTCTAACACTCCCTTAAAGCATATGATTCTAAAGCCAAAAAGGGTATTTTACTATTGGAAATCATCATCTTATTTATGTGTAAACTAACATGCGGATTTAGCTGTCTAACCTTCAGATGCACAAGTCTGAAAGTTCTCTCCTTTCCTTTTTCCAGGCATTCTTCTGCATGACATTGAAGTGCACATTTTCCATTATTTGCCTCAGAAAGCCAAGAACTGTTGTTTGAGGGAGGCTATGAACTGGTCACAGATTATCCCAGTAATCCCACGCACCACCTTCCCAAGGGGCTCCCACAGCAGGAAACCCCCATAAACAGCCTTTCAAGGATTCAGACACATTCCAGGAGTTATTTTTCCTGCTGCTGCATCAGTGACTCTTACTCTGGAGTACTCCTAACACATCCATTTGCCCCGGAGCCAGGGCTTTACCTGTGCTCATTCACCATAAAAACTCTGTTGTTCTGTGGGAACATCTGCTGGTCTGTGCTCCACCCAAACACCCCACACATTCTTCAGAAATTTCTCTTTCTACAGGTCTTGGTGCTTTTTGCCAACAGCAATATACACACTTGACATGCTAAGAAAAAGTATTCAACGGGAGGGAAAACACGCTCCTCATAAATTATTCCCTCTGCAGGATGAAGAGTACCAAACTAATGCTCCTGTACTTTAGGAAACCTGCTTACAAAAGAAAAGGAGATTGAATGAGTCAGTTAAGGTGAAATGCTTGCCATTCTCTCTCTACAATTTGCTTCAAAAAGCACTGATGGTAATTTACCTAGCCACTGGAATAAAAATGGGTCACTACTGGGCAAAGGGTGACAGAGCGGCTGTGGAACACTAAGGGAACCACATTCTTCACGTTTAAATCCATGCTGCAGAAGAGAAGAAGAGAATAGGGAAAGGGATTTCTAATCTGTGCTTCCCTTTGAAATACATGGAAGGAATTTGTTTCTGACCACCTAGAGTTTCTCCTAAGCTCCCTGGTGGCCATCCATACCAGGCACCAAAGACTGGACATGTAGGGAAGAGGAAGGGCCCTGGTTTGGTTGACTTGGAAGAAGACACTGCTGCATCAGACAAATCCAGGTTATGGGGCTTATCACAGTTTTCTGTATCACTACATCCCCACATTGACAATTCCAGCCCAAGGAACCAGGACTTTTGGTTCTTTTCACTTTTCAGTCTCAGTTGGAGCTCTTTTTATTTGTCTTCCCATTGTTGAATCTGGAGGTTTCAAGGTTCTAAGGACCTTTTACAGCTTTTCTTTGAAACTCTTAAGTCTGAACACCATTTAATGTCATGACTCCAGCATCTGAGGTTTCAGAAAGCAAAAATACAGTTGCCAACCCTGCTTTTCACTTACTTTTTAGATCACGTAGATCTCTTAAAAAAAAAAAAAAAAAAAGGAAAGAAAAGCAAAATTACTATTTTTGGTCCTGAAAGTATCTGTAGGTTTTGCAAATCTAGCTGAAATCTAGGTTCAGTCTTGACTACTTTCTGCCTTTCTTTCATTCTGACTCTGGCATACCTTAGATGAGAACAACCTTCTAAATTTGAGGTGGGGAAGGGCTATTAAAAACCCTCTATGTGAGCTGACATTTCAGTCACTCCTGTGCTTTTCCCTTGATTTTCAGCCATATGAAAGCAAATGAGTAATACTTTAATATTTTATGGCTAGTCATGCTGGATTTGTTGCTACAAAGTTTTCTTTTCTCGGATGATCCAGTGTTCTTCCTTACTCCTGTTCAGAGATTCATTTTGAAATTGCAGTTTCTACATGTTTTTCCCATCCAAAGGCAAACAACTGTCCTTGTTTGAGTAGACATGGGCAGAAAGGCTTTCTTAAGTCTCTTATTTTCCGTCTGGTTTACTTTATTTAAGTATCACAGTTCCTACCAAAACTGAGATCTGTTTGTATTGAGCAACACACAAATATGGGCCTGCCAATGACCAAAAGGGGCAGCTTGGACCTCCATACCCCTGCAGTACTGTATCTGTCAAGCCAATGCAAAACGAACACCACACAAACAAATACTTACAGAGCCCTTTGCAGCATTATGTGATTGGCCTCAATGTTAAGCAAAAGGGGTCATTTGTAGGAGCTGCCTTCACAACAGCTGGTTACCTAAGAGTTGCTGCTGGTTGGATGCTCATTTCAGTGTGCAATGCAGGCAGGCCTGGTAGATAGAGTTTCTGTAAAACCTGTTCAAACTGAAGTTGTGTGCTTCTTCACTTTGCTCCTGCAGTTTCAATTAATCTGACTTGATTTAATCTCCCATAATTGTGCAGTATGTTTTTATTTAAATATGCCTCCAGTCTCTTACCAATTAGTACATCCATGCGTAAGTGATGCCGGTACCTCAGATCTCGTCAGACTGCTTCACTCACTGTTTCATCATCTTCAGCTCCAGAAACTCCCCTGGTGACTGCCAGGAGCTGAGTGAGGACATTTCTCCCTCAAAGTCCAGATCATCTTGTGAAAAGCCTTTTGCGATCACATGAGGACTATACCGAAACAGCTCCTGGTGCTGGAAAAGCCTTATTAAATCATCCGTGTATCCACACTTCTCATCAGCCACACTTTTCCTCTGTGACTCTAAGAAGTGGTTGCACTAGGAAGCCAAATGCTAGTTTTGACTTACAGGAGAAAATTAAGATTGAACAACTGTTACCAAGCTCTACGGACAAGGTTCCAGTCTCATCTATGCCATGGTTATTAACCACTGTAAATTGTTTAATTCCTGCATAAAATTAGATGGAAGGTTATGGTTGGCTATCTCTGGCTTCCCTTACAGTAGGTTTTCAGCCATGAGCTGGGATGACTGACTGATAACTTATACAGCTACAGTCATAACTGTGTGCACAGGCCACTGCACATCTGCTGTCAGTTCAGGGAAAGAGTCTGGCAAAACTGTCTCCAGACCCAGTTTTCTGACACAGAATAGACAGAGGATTGACCAGCTCCCTCAGAAGTGTGTATTGCACAAACCCAGGCCAGTTAAAAATAAAAGGAAAAGAAGAAAAAAAGAAATGGGAGGCCAAGCACATGCTTCTCAAATACCCACTTTATATTCAGGGTATCCTTCACCACCTGCTTAATGTCCACCTTCCACTGGTCCTGCTGTTGGAAGAGAAATTCAGGGAGAAGCAAATTTCTCTCCAAGTTCCCCTGCTGTTCTCACTGAACAAAGTTGTTCAGACAAGTAGGTTAATGGTATCCTTTCTAACAAATTCTCCATAGAAGGGCTGGTAATTGCAATTATGATGGGCAGAAACCAACTAGCGATGAATAAGTTAAGTGCTTCTTTCTTGTCTAGAATTCCAGATTATGTCTACAGTGAAAAAGTTCATCTTAGAAAATATATTCATTGGCATGATTAGATCAACACTATTACAATATTCAATATTACTTTGCCTTTGGCAGCAGCAAGGACAGCTGGGCAAAGCAGCATTTTCTATTATGCTAGTTAAGGCATGTCAGATAATACACTTTCTAACTTCAGGCAGTCTCCCACAATAGACAAGCCCACTTTCAGTGGTCACTGAACAAAAGCAAATCTTTTTGAGGTTATATGTATGGGATGGGTCAACACTCATCCTTGTAGGAGCCTCTCAGTCGAAGGGGAGTAGCACGCTGTGGCAACTTGCAGGAACAAGCCCAAGAGCATGTCACCAGCACCAACAGGAGCTCTGCATGCTCCCAGCAAAGTCTGAAATACAGAATTGCAGGGTGCTGAGAGCTCTAGCAGGTCTTGGGAATTCTTGAAGGGTGGTTTCCAGCTGAATTAACAACTCACACCCACTACAAAATGATTCTTGAACAGCAAATCAGTCTGTGTCCATGCACTCAATACAGCCACATTCACTAGTATGACTCTTTCAGGCCTGCCTCCCCTCTCTGTGCTCTTCATTGGACTTAGGTGGCCCTGTCTGCACCCTACCTTCCATCAAACTTTGCTCCTTCAACTCTGACCATGCTTTCTCAGAGCTGATGCTGTGAAGGTTTCTGTTGCAAATGCTGTCTCATATTACTCACTTTAAAATCACTCTTGCTTTCATACTCTTTCTCACAGTGTTTATAGGTAGTTCACCTGTGCAAACAGATAATAGATGAGAAATGGTCTAGCAGATTATCCTACATACTCAGATATATTTTCTTGGTCTGACAAGACTAATGAATGTTGCTGCAGCTGTAAGAGGTTTCCTCATACCCTAAACACACATAGATGAGTGAAAGATGCTTCTTTAGGTCAAAAATATATACACACACACTGTAAAAACCATTCAGGAGATCTAGAAAGCTATAAAAGCAAATAAAAGTGGGTTATCACAGCAAAAAAATTATTCTGCAGCCATGGCAGAGATCAGCACAGGTCAGTCAGCACAGCAGCAGTGGAGCAGCACCTGAGCCCCAAAGCAGGCATCACAGCCCTTGGGGCTTCCTGTGATGAGTTAGGGGCTATGCAAGGCCAGATCCATCAATGCATAGGCCACCATCCAAGAGCAGTCTTCATCATCTGAACTATACCTCTACAAGCCCATGTTTCACAGCACAGGTTGCAGGCACAGCCGTAATCTAGACCAGGTGCTAGCAGTGGAAATTGTGTCCTGTGCTGCCTCTGCCCTGCTGGAGGGCTCCCTGGTCCATGGAATGCTTTTCCTTGCCAGGTTAGCCAGTTTTTCTGGTTTGCTTTGCAATGCCATAGTGGAACAGAGCAGTGGGTATGGCTATTCTGACTGATCCTACCCAATTGACTAGGAAAATTGCCATAGGAGGAGATGTGAAATTGAACGTTTCAGAAGGATCTGCCCTAGCTTGAGAAAAGTCATGTGCCAAAAAGCCTGAGCCAACAGACTGAAAAGTTCATACAGCAGAAGTTGCCTTTCCCTTGAAGTCAGAGAGATCTCTACTGAGTATTTCAACTTGTGCCCTCTCTGCCAGTCTAGCAGTTTGTATGGGTTCCTTCCCCAGATCTGCACACTTCATAGATACAGATGGGTTAGCGCTTTCTCTTGCCCTCATTTAAAAGATGGCAAATTAAAGAACAAGTTAGACTAGGTAAAGGCAGAAAAATTCCAAAAGAGTCTGTGGAAAGCAAAGACTAGAACTCATCTGAGCACCACTTCTGGATCCCCACCAAAACTTGTCTTTCATCCACTGCGGACTGCCCGGGCACACTCTGCCCAAATGTCTATGGCCACAGGGCATCTGTTGCAATTCTGCATATGTTCCTTCTTCTTTCTGCTAGATTCGACAGGAATCATAGAATCATAAGGTTGGAAGGGCCCTCTGGAGGTCATCTAGTCCAACCCTCAGCATAGCCCTGTACAAGGATTGAACCCACGACCTTGGCATTAGCAGCACCATGTTCTAACCAACTGAGCTAAACCTGCTAGGGAAGTCTTCTACCATTCTTTGTGAACTCTTTCTGCCCATAAAAACAAGTAAAACCAATATTTCTTGCCATTAATAGGCAAGTGTTGGTTGGTTATGTGCATGGATACAGCCCTATAGACAACCATCTCTTTCTGTAGCAGTTTCCCAGTTTCATGAACCTCATAGCCTTAGTCACTGCCTTCCCTGGGGGATGTACCCCCAAAACAGGTTTGTCCTAAGCAGGGCTCTTCTCTTCCTCCTCTCAAACACATGCACCAAGTTGAAAGTCCCATCCTGCCAATGCTGGACCAGAAGAAAGGGTTTCCCCTTCCAGCTGGAGACAGAAAGGAGGACAAGAAGAGGCCACATACCCTGGGCAGAGTTTGCAGCCTGAATCTGATATGCAAAGTGTCCCTGAGGAGCCATAAGCTGTGCCAAGGCAGATCCCCCACACCATCAGAAACAGCAGTCCCACAAGAGAAATACCTCTCCAGTCACCAGTTTTAAAATGATTTTGATTCACATTGCAATGAATTTGCCACTGGCAGGGATTGAAACTCAGGAGTTAATATACTGCAGGTTTATGGTAAATGAATGCTTCTGGAACCATAATTCACATTAATTGACAGAAGCTGTCTACAAGGCTATGAAATATGCACATCATAGCTGCAAAACAGGAATCCCTGTGTGCATCGGAAAACAGTGTCTTTGCTTCCAAGCTCCATGATTACTTCTCTTTTTCACATCAAATAAAAACAGCTAGTTTCGTCTGCATCTGAAATGAGGTGTGAACAGTTACAGACACATCTGCAACAAACTAGTCAAACGCAAGAACTGAAAGAGGAGCTTACCTGAGAAACAGGGGACTGTTCCCATCTGCTCCACACTTTGATCGCAAAACACACTAACAACCCAGTCTGCTCAGGGCAATGAAAATCATCAGGCAATTACCACTTCCATGACCCATTTTCATCACTTCATTAAAAACAAGGGGCCAACTGGGGCAAATTGGCTTAGCTCCATTGACTAGAGCACAATCTGGCCTCTAAGATTTATCTGCTTGGAAAATACATATATTCTTTAAGTAGATCCATTTTTAACAACTGAACTGCATCAGCAGCCTTACAGATACATTCAGAAGCAGTGGTTCGGTTCCCAGTGAGGAAATTAGTGTAAAAGCAATGAGAAGATGTAACCAAAGATCTTTATCAGGAGCACTGAGCCAGGATTTAGTTGGTTAGAAATAGAGGTTTGAAGTGAGGTTGCAAATGTGCGCAGAAGATTCTTCAAGACAGCAAGGGAAACTTGCTGAAAATTTCCGTTTTGTCGAAGTATGCCATCAAAAAAAGTACGCTATTCTGCAGAGTCATTTGGGCTTGACAATGAATTTGGAGAAGGTTTTCTGGAAGCCCAAGGAATCCATAGCTAAGAGAGGCATTATATTGTGGTGTGATGTTTTTTTTTTCTGAGCTTTTGGACCTAAAAACAGTAATATATAAGAAATTGCATTTTAGGAAAACATTCAAAAAATTTCTGTCTTGTTTCTATGAAAAACTAACTTTGAAACCATGAAAGCTGTCACAAACTGAACTGTCTATTTATGCCAGTGGTTCTGGAGGACAGTGTTTAGTGTTAGAAAACCCACCTAGACCAACCAGTCCAGTTTTCCCCCCTTTCCTGTCCTTATTAATATTATAGAACATTTAGAAGGGAAAAGTAATTCAAAAGAATCTCCTGGAAAGCAAAGCCCTCTTTCTAGATTACACAGAAAGAAGGGGTTTTGCCACCACTGAGGATACTTCATGGAATGGAAGGGGAGAGGTTGAGTCAGCACTGCTCAACCTGGGAAACCACACATGGCTTGAAGGGCTACGTGACGTGAAGGCAGATTGGACTATATAGTTCTACCAGATTTTGCCCTGAAATAACTTTTGCCATAGTCCTGGCTAAATTTTTCTTATTTTACCAGTCTTACAGTTTGCTAAGCCCCAGGGTCCAGCCTTATATCTTATCTTCCTTATGTTTTAGGAGTGGTAATAATGAATGGTTTACTATCTGCTCACTACCTCACGGCAAAATTTTGCCAGTCTTGTTCACACTGGATTGTTCTTTGTAGAGGGGTTGTGGTGCGTTCACAGAATCACAGGACAGGTAAGGCTGGAAGGGACCTCTGGAGATCATCTAGTCCAACCCTCCTGCTCATCAGGGTCACCTAGAGCATGGTAGACAAGGTTGCATCCAGGCAGGCTTTGAATATCTCCAGAGAAGGAGACTCCACCACCTCTCTGGGCAACCTGTGCCACTGCTCCGTCGCTCTCACGGGAAAGAATTTCCCCCTCACGTTCAGGCAGAACTTCCCTGTGCTTCAGTTTTTGCCCATTGCCTCTTGTCCTGTCACATGGGACAGCTGAAAAGAGTTTGTCCCCGTCCCCCTGACACCCTCCCTTCAGGTACTTATACGCGATACTTATGTACAATATATAAGATTCCTCCTCAGTCTTCTCTTCTCCACACTAAACAGGCCCACCTTTCTCAGCCTTTCCTCGCAGGGAAGATGCTCCAGCCATCTGATCATCTTTGTAGCCCTACGCCAGACTCTCTCCAGTAGCTCCATGTCTCTCTTCCTAATGCACCCCAGGATACCATTGGCCTTCCTGGCCAAAAGGGCACTTTGCTGGCTCATAGTCAACTTGTTGTCTATCAGGACTCCCAGGTCCTTCTCTGCAGAGCTGCTCTCCAGCAGGTCAGCCCCCAGCTTGTACCAGTGCATAGGGTTCTTCCTTCCTAGGTGCAGGACTTTGCACTTGCCCTTGTTGAACCTCATGAGGTTCCTCTCTGCCCAACTCTCCAGCTTGTCCAGGTCTCTCTGAATGGTAGCACAATCTTCAGGTACATCAGCCACTCCTCCCAGCTTGGGATCATCAGCAAACTTGCTGAGGAGGCACTCTGTCCCCTCATCCAGGTCATTGATGAAGCACATTGAACAGGATGGGACCCAGTACAGAGCCCTGGAGAACTGCACTAGCTACAGACTTCCAACTAGACACTGCACCACTGATGATGACCCTCTGAGATCTGCCTTTCAGCCAGTTCTCAATCCACCTCACTGTCCACTCATCTAACCCACACTTCCTGAGCTTATCTAGGAGGATGTTATGGGAGACAGTGTCAAAAGCCCTCCTGAAGTCGAGGTACACAATGTCCACTGCTCTCCCCTCATCTACCCAGCCAGTCATTCCATCACAGAAGGCTATCAGAGTGGTGAAGCAGGATTTCCCCTTGGTGAATCCATGCTGATCACCTTCTTTTCCTCTTTTACTTTTACTTGGAGATGACATCCAGAATGAGCAGTTCCATCCCCTTTCCAGGGATGGAGGTGAGGCTGACCGCCCTATAATTGCCTGGATCCTCCTTCTTGCTCTTCTTGAAGACTGCAGTGACATTGGCTTTCAACAAGAGCACTCAAGGATGGAGGTGTTGCTAGTGAGCACAGAGATGGCAGGATTCAGTGCAGACAAGACAGCAGTGCTAAGTCCTGATTTGCCCCCTTTTTTAGTGGAGGCATTCTGCTGATTCACTCACAGGTAACTAGTAAAAGAACATAGTGAACAATTCCTGCCCCAAAAGGCCTAAAACTCCTAAGCCCAGGCCTGCTCTCCTCACTCCCACAGCTCAAGTCATTCCACATGCGCATGAGGTTGGCCATGTGAGGATTTTGGGGATCAGACTTCAGATAATCCTGACCTGTCCTCACTCATAGAAGGGGAAAAAGCTTGGAAGCTCAGCTGAGAAGAAGTGTTAAATTGCAGGAGGTCAGTGCTTGTGACCAACAGCTTGCTCTGGAAAGCCCTCCTCTACCACACAAACCCAGGCCCTTTGGGAGGGCAAACAGGATTTCTCACACAATTTGAACCTGACCCTGCATCACCAAAAGCAGCCAAGCTTTGTTCCAGCAAGCACAAAGTTCGCAGGCAGGGAGTGAACACAGCTGCTACACATCCAGCCTAGCCTGACTATAGTGAAAAGAGCATTTCTGAAACTTGTCAGCTAAAATATTTGAACCAGTAAGTTTTCAAATCCCCGTGTGGACAGAATGAGTTACTTTTTAGCAAGTGATCATAGGAAAAGATAAAGCTGCTCATTTGAAAACATGTCATTCTTCTTTTGAAAATGTGTCAGTGTGAGTGTGTTAGCACCTGCTCACCAAGTCTGGACAAGCTCTGGAGGAGGAGGATGGCTGAGCCAGCGAAGAACATCAGAGGCAACTCATGGTGGGGACAGCCCAGTGCCACAGCCCAGAAAGCAGCTCCTCTCCAACAGGAGCTTTTTCAATCTAAGGAAATTAGAAAGGAGACTGCAGCTGCCAGCATTTTACACCTGCTCCAGGCAATGCTTAGGACAGCATTTGGAGCAGCTGTGGCCACATGGAGTCTTTTCAGTATTACTATTTCCAAGGCTGATACTGCTGTGAGAGTTGAACCAAGTTCAGCAGTAATGGGACCATTACAGGAACCAGAGCCGGAGGGGAAAGGGGCCAGCTCTCCAGAGCTCAGACTGCTCTTGTGTTTGTACCTGCTGCTAGGGCTGCTTCAGCATCTCAGGCAGCATTTCTGATCCTGGGTACTCTCAGTAAAACCTGGCTGAGGCACCTTCACATCCCTCCATCCAATCCGCAGCAGAGCTTCAGGCACAGGGTTTGCCTAGCTTGTGTTTCTCCGTGCAGAGTGTCTGTACAGTCCCGCTGACTTGGCATTTACCCAAGCAGCTGCTGATACAGTCCTGAAGAGACACAATAAAAAGACTGAGGGAAAGTACAATTCCAATTTAATAAGGAATGAGGGACCAGTGAATCTGCCCCCTGAGGAACACAGATATTTATTTTCGGGATAGCCCAGGGCAGGAGCAGCCATCACCCCTTGGATCCAAACTCCTTATTTACAGACATGCCCAAATGGTAAGTTTTGAAGCCAGCTCCCAACTCGCTGCTTACAATCAGATTTTGTATTTTGAGCCCTATCTCTTTGGCACAAACAAGTGAGTATAAACCTAAGCCATGGAAACTTCCAGCAAAGAACAGCAGCAAAGATGGTGTGAACTGGGATGTTCAAACCTTCATCCTGTTTCCTAGCATGCAGTGGTTCCCCTTCCATCCAAACAAATCCAGGGTGACATGTCAAATGGCTTCAAACTCCTTACATGGCTCTAACAGATGATACAACATACCCATGAGGTCTGAAGGGAGTCCCAAAATACAAAGGGCCAGTGCCAATGCCTTGGTATTAAGGACAGACTTCTAGAACTGTGTCCCAGTTCAGAGGCTGCAGGAAGAAATACTTAACCTATGTACAGGGAGAACAGAACTACATGAATGTTACCTGATGGTCTGCTGACTATTAATATTAACACTAATTACCATCACCACAGCTTTCACTCCAGGCTGTTCCTCCAGCTCTTTACATTAGCTCACAGCTTTCTCACCAAGAGCTTTACAGTATTCCCAGCCTTGTCAGATAGCCTCAGTCTCCTCTCCACACTTTGTACCTTAGATATCTGGATCCTGCTGTGCTCACCCCACACTGAGACAGCTGTAATTGTGTTGCCACAATATTGGATTAATGAGCACAGAGATTCTGAATGTACATCAGGATTTCTGGGCTTTTTTTTTTCTATTTGCTGAAAAAATAGTTTATTGCCACTCATGTTAAAATGCAAGAGTGAATGTTCCTACCAAATACTCCAGGGCAGATAATTCAATAGCGTAATAATAATAAGGATGCATTGCTGTATCAGTAATGCATTCATGCTACACTGTAAAATAGTTTGGAGGGAGCCATTGTAATCTAAAGTTAATTTGAACATAATTTTGCAGCAGAAGTTAAGGCTCTGTCTTCTGGTAGCAGACAGCAGCACAGCAGATCCCTCAGAAACCACTGCAGCCAGAGTTACAACCAGGAGAGCACTTGCGCATTCAGCATGCAGACAGAATAGAAATGGCTATATTTCAGCAACCAGCCAAAATGATTTCCACTTAACCCAGAGAAGCACCTGAAATCATCTACATTTGTAGTACCAAATTCAAGTGAGTGCCCAAAGTTCCATTAATGTGAATGAGCAGAAATAGCTCCTCCTTGGATAAAACGGGAAAAGATCCCAATTTCCTATCCAAATCTACTTGGGATTTGTAAATAAGGTAAAGCTGAGCAGGGGCTCCCACCATCAAGCATAGTCATGGCAAATCTAGTATGTTGTACTGCCATAAATCATAGCAGCCACAGCACTTCCATCAAAAACACAGCCTGAGGGGGAGGTAGAAGCTCTCAGCTCTTGTGCTGGTAGCTACAGCACCAGGAAGATCAAAATCATTTAAAAAAATAGTCCTTTAAGAAATATATGACAGCCTCAGTTCTTTACTTCCAGTTATTTAAATGGAATAATTCAGGTGCTTGCTTCAAATGTCGCAGACACCAGAATCCACTGAAATATTATATAATGGTGGGGTGTGAAGAGGTAGTTTCCTAAGAGTGGGTAGTGACTATGATGTGCATTTAACCTTTCCAACAGTTTTGATTTTCACTCCTTTGGAGAGCTAGAAGCAGTTTATAGAGACAAATGAAATCGTCACCTTGGTATTTATAGTCTTTCTATCCCTCCTAAGCTCTCACGCAAACAGCTATGAAGTGCTGGCAGTGTAATTTCAGAGGCAGGTTTTTCCTCTCACCACAATCGACATCTGGCAATGGGATTCCCTGATATCTCTGGGCAGAGAAGAGATCTGAGCCTGAGCACAGACACCATCTCATCAGTACATCCATCAATGCAGATGGATGAAAGAAGGCAAGGATGACAACTCCATACCCTATCCCTACCAAGCTTCGCAAGCTTGGCTCTTTTTGAGCACAGTGTGAATGCTTCAAGGATGGCTGGTGGCTCTCACCTCCTGCATTAGTTCAGCATGGCCTGGCAGCCTGAAATGTGCTGAGTGTATTCTCGGTAAGAGATAGCTGCTTTTTCCAAGGAGCTAATGGTCCAGATGCACCATATAAAAGCTGAGCTTCACACCAGTATGCACAGTAGGTCCATGGTGGGAGGCCATGTTAGTCAGGCCAAACACCAAACCCCATCCTTGAGGTCACACTGGTCCTCCAGAAGTGCAATAACTCAAGCAGATGAGATCTTCATCTGCTGGGGCAGACTATTCTTCTATGCCATGTGGGAACAGATTTAGATATATGGAGGAAGCAAGATCACAGAATCACAGAATGGTTAAGCTTGGAAGGGACCTCTGGAGATCATCTAGTCCACCCCCCCTGCTCAAGTAAGGTCACCTACAGCACATTGCACAGGATCACATCCAGGTGAGTTTTGAATATTTTCAGAGAAGGAGACTCCACAAACTCTCCGGACAACCTGCTCCAGTGCTCTGTTACCCATGTCAAAGTCAATGTACCATTTGTGTGGCTATGACTCAAGGTAAAGCAGTTTGTGTTCCAAGCTGGGATACACAAAGTGACAAACCTCCTGCTACACCAGCTATCCTGGGTGTGGATGAATTCTGCATATGGTATTACTGAGCAAGCCTTCAGATACTGTGTGCTGCCCGTGGCTTAGGTCCTCGCCAGCCTCTTTGTGCTGGAGCCCGAGCAGGTATGTTGAGGAGGTAGTTACCAAGGAAGCAAAGGAAACTCTAGTGGAGAGTTAATGACAAAAGCAACAGAGTAAGAGTTATTTATAGCAAGAATCAGAAATGTGAAAATACATTTCAGAAGTTCCAATGGGACACTGGACGAAAGAGGGCAATATAAATTCTTAGAGGCAATCCTGCGTTAATAGGAGAGAGTGGATAAGTTATTTTCTCGTCTCTGGTTTCTGTGCATGCTCAGCCTTGAGCAGGTGGATCCATATGCATTCTCTCACTCTTGACATGTTCACATGAAGGCTGCATACTTCTCTGAAATATTCAGTTTAGTCAAAACAACATATTAAGCTTAATATAAAGGTAAATGGGTGAAATTGTATGACCTTATAGCGGGTGAGACTGGATGACCTAATGGACCTTTCCACTCCTACTGTCTGGAACTCCATCGATGAATGACCTTTTGGAAGTGTTTTTTTTTTCGTTTTGATCCTATACAATTGTTTTTGCTTCTTCACAAGGAGATAGAGAGGTTTAGGGAGATCAAGTTGAGTTAAAGATCCATATAACAACAAATAAAATCCATATAACAACAAATAAATAAATATGCAGTGTTTTTCCTGAAAAATTGAGGGTATCATGGATCAGCAATTTTATTATAGTCTCATAGAGAAAAGATCAAAAGGCAGATCAATACATAAGCTTTTAGCTGGTTTTGGATGGCACGCTAAGGGATTAAAAACTCAAAGGATTTCCCTTCAATCTCAGAGTTTCCAGAACATGTAACAGTTTTAGGTCAAATTATAATAATTAACTTGAGATAGCGTGTTGACTGGAGAGGAACTTTGCCAAAAATAATTTTGCACATCACTAAATACTGACGTTTGAATTCAGAAAGGAAGCTTGCTTTAGCTCACACACAAGTTTAAACAGGTTCAACTATTAAAAGGGAGGTTGGTCTTTGCAAAAAAACAAGAGCTGAAAGTTGTAACGCTTTCCAAATCAGATGGGGAGTAGTCCCAAGAGCAAGATGTTTAATGCAACAGAAAGAATGTTTAAACATATACGAGATTATGCTGCCGTGCAGATGGACATGGCCTCTTAAAACTCTTGTAACTAATCAGCAACAGGATCATTAATCAACACTTCTAAGTTCTTAAGAGATCCTTTGGAAAATGGTAAATGTAAGTGCCAGGGATTATTTTCAGTGGAGAACTCATATATGATAATGAATGGATGGACAGTCGGCAAGAAAAGAAAATACAGTCCCAGTACAAGGTAGAAATTTTACATTTTCATTAAGCAGCTGCTGTATCTCAGCCAGGTATGATGGCCTTGCTGCAGAAACCCTTGTATGATACCACACAGCCTGCATTAGATAATGAGAAAAGCTATGCTAAGAGAAGAAATAATTGGTTTTAAGGCCACAAGTACCTGTTTTTTAAATAGAAAATGTCTATCCCCTGTCACTTCATATCCGAGTGAGCTACCAGAGGTGAACTCAAATACTATGTTGGACAAACATAAGTTGTATTCAATTTTATTTCAACTGACATTACTCTAACTTCAAACTGTCATTGCTTTCTATCATCCCTGCAGGCTGCTTTCCCCCTTTTAGAGGAGATGAGGCAGCTGGAGAAGTCATTTCATTAAAAAAAAAGCAGGCATCTAGGCTGCGGCTTGAAGAATTAGACAGTCTAACAATCGCTGGATCAATTCACATTAAGCTGAACAAAGAACAGACTGCAACAAGAAGATGAACTAAATGACTTGGTAGCTCCTGCCTGTTCCTAATTCTCTGTTGACTTTAGGGAGAGCCTTGTCAGAGAAGGACAGTAGCATTTGACCCTCTGTTTCCAGGCACAGGGAGGGAGCTGGGGACACATGCAGCAGCATTAAATAAGCAACTTCTTTCCCGCATGCCCCAGCCCTGCCATGGGTGACTGATCTTCCAAGTTAGCCTATCAGGGATTTATTGCCTCTTCTCCATTACCCAGCAAAGAAACTGTCACACAGATGTTGGCATTGTAACTCATTCAGTGTCACCGTGGGGTTCTCCTCCATTGTGTCCCCACACAATGGGGCGGCATTCAGCGAAGGGCACCGCGGGGTTGTAAAGGTAGCCCAGGGCCGAGGCCATGCTGACTCGCTCTTTGTTACGGCCCCTTCTCCGAGGGTATCAACTGCCCTTGTCCTCCCGTGCACTGGAGGGAAGGGCTGGAAAGGAGTTGGCAGGAAGGAAGGATTTTCTGCCTTTTGTGGGCTCTTTCTGTGTTATTTTTGTTCTCCAGGCCCGCTTTTGTTGCCCAAGGTAATGATCCTTGGCCCTTATTCATATCTCCGCTTTTGTCCCGGGGCCTTCCTTGGCAATGCATGGCGGGGGGAAGCTGCCCGAGGCAGACAAGGGCCGGCCCCTCTGATGAGTTAGATCCTACGAAATAATCATCGCCAGAGCACCAGAACAGCTGTCAGCACAGCTGCAAAACACAAGGGGAGCCACGAGGAAAGGGCCCTGCTGACGTCCTCGCGGAGGACTTGGCTCCGCACAAGCACAAGGAGGAGACGTGCCCAGGGCATCTCAGGAAGGTGAAACGGCCTCAGGCTCCGGGAGCGGAGCCAATACGGACCCTCACGTGCCCAATGAGCACTGCAGTTTGGGCAAAGGATCTCACAGATACCTGGTGCTGAGGGGTCCCCAGGCAACACACCGTGCAGAGGCTCAGGGTGACCAGAAGTATCCAAAAGCCTGGTGAGTCCAGCCGTGCATTTCACAGGTCATCCCACAGCCGCGTATTGTGGTCCCCTGGGGTGTTCTTTTGAAGCATGCACACACTCCTACTTTTCTTGGCACTGCTGAGAAAATGGGCTTCCAGGAGTGATGTAAAGCAAAGCCATACTTTCTCCTTTGACTCTCTGCCTAAGCTCCCAGGATGATCCTCTTGCCCTACTGCATGCTCCTGGCACCTGCAAGGAGACTTGCCAACAGGGAACATGAGGCACGCTGTTTTTCAGATGCACACATGGATATAAAAAACAGCTGCTGCTCGCAAGAGAAGAGGATTCTCCAAGGTAACATTTTTCCTTCCCTCTGACCTTTTGCCTCTCTGCTGGTACAGCAAACACCGGCACCATCCTCACCCCACTCAGGTCAGAAAAGCCAAGTTTGGGTCCCTCGGACAGGAACAGCCCATGCTGGCACGGCACCACATTTAAGCCTCCCCTGAAGCTCCATGCAAACCTTGCTCCAGCTCCACATGCCACGCTGCACCCCTAGGCTCCAGACCTGCAAACAGCTCTGCAGGTTCTCACATGCATCGTATTAAGCATATTTGTTTTTGTTTTTTTCGGATTCAAGGTCTCAGAGTGTAAGCTCCGGAGGGTGAGGAGGCTCTGCAGTTGAGACATCTAAAGCACCACACCCAGCCATGAGGAGGAGGATTTTTTTATATATATATACATACATTTTTTTTTTAACTCCTATCCATCTGCTCAGCAGCAACAATGGTGCCAAATGAAGTCTTTCCACTCGTGCAATCTTTGTGGTCTAAAATTCACCACGTGTTTAACCACAACTCCTTGGCCGGTTCCTGCAGCACCCAGATTCCCAGGTGGTCCTCTACCCCAGCACCAGCGAAGCCTGCAACTGCTTAGTTTCTAAGCTCAGGGCAGTCAGGCCAGTGTGGATATAAGCCAAATATAATAAAGACACACACAAGCCTATATTATATAAAATATACACATGCACTTACACATATTTTATATGTCTATATATATATACATATATATAAAAATATATAAATTCATACACAATGCGTGTGTTTAAAATAGAACACCCCCCCAACCAGAAAATAAAATATTTTACTGCAAAGTGAATGGATTTTTTTAATGCTTAGAAAAACTTATTAAAATAAAACTAGAGCATTAATGAATCTTTGTTCAAATGCTGATGAAATGCAGTGTTTCACACCGACTGTATAGAATTTTTTTAGTGTTTATTTATATCACTGCTAAAAGGAAAATCTCATTCTGAGTGAAATATTACACTTGGTACAGAAAAGGCCTAAATCTTTAAGTCCCACCAAGTTGTTCTCAACAGCAAACCCATGGTACAGAGGGTCTGAAAACCCCATGACCTCACGGAAACAAGCTCAAAAATCAAAATTGAAATGCTGAACATAAAGTTCACCCTCCTGGTGGGGCTCTTTCGCCCTCAGCAGACAGAGATTGCCCTCATGACACTCCCGAGCTCCCGTTTCCTCTGGGTTTCAGCTGGGGGAAAGATTGCTGGCCACTCCAGCCCTGTTGTAGCTTTCCACTCAAATGAGAGCCTGCCGCTGCAGAGGGCTTCCTGGTGCTGCCAGCGGCAAGGTGGCCGCCCTGAATAAAGCAGTGGACCTGATGCACTGTCAGCGAAGCTTGTGTTTGAAGAGAGCAGCATCTCCACTTAACACACCCCCAGGTGGGGTCTCACCCAGCCTGGAGAAGGTTTCGTGGTAGAGCTACACTTTGAGCGTTCATACCTTCAAACAGAAGCCACAAACTGTGTGGGCAGGTTTCCCAAATCATTACACCCTGTTATTAGGGCATTCAGCTGCAAAGGGGAGAAACCTGGACTGCCTCAATGGCAATTTAATTATTTTATACAAATGGGAACATCTTTAAAAGTTTTAGAGCCTGGGAGAGGCTTTGAGAGCTGAGTTAGGACATTTCTTTGAGGAAAGTGAGTTCAAGTTCCATCAAGCAGCAGAAAATCACTCGCATGGGAGTCTCCCATATCCCAGGTGAATACTTTAATTATTGGCCTGGGTGTGAGGAGGAGGGAAAAGAAACACAGCATGCCTCTTTATCTAGTTCTTCTACTGAAAGAAGTGATTAACCCTTCTTGGGCGCAAACTAGAAGAGGCACCTCAAGACCATACAGAGTTAACATGCAAACCTAACCTGAGATGCTAATCTGAGGCAGTGAGACTGTGATAAGAGTCACATTAAGCCACTCCTGTGGTCAGTGGATAGAGTTTGCCCAGAGCGCAAACACAACCACTAAAGATGCTAGTTACCCCCTGAGGAATCTATCTCCACTGAAGGGAGAGAGGTCCCAGGCAACCAGGGTCCTGATGCAAGCACCTTTTCTGGTGCTGGAAGGAGGTGGGATGAAGTCAGGCCCCAGACCTCAGTGTTTCCTCAGCAGTTCCCCTCCTGGAATTCATTAATCCTGTCCTGACGAGCTGCATGGATGCTCTGTGATCCTGCGTGAAGATTATTCCTGCAGTGGCCCGTAACTTTGGCTAGATGAGAGCACTAACATGCTCTCTATAACTATGTATATGTATACATATAGGCCATAGCCAAGCTCTTAGAAGCTAATGGGAAAGAAAAAGAACTAACATGCTGACTTGGCATAATATGGAGCAATTAGAAATAACCAATATGTTAATTAACATAATACTAACGTTGAAATACCCTGAAAAATTGTGGGAGGAATCCCTTTTCCTCTCAGCTGAGAAGGAACCAGAACATGGTGTCCTGGACTAGCTCAAAGCAGCAGTGTGCCAAGACCTCTCAAGACCAAGGAGTAGCTTTTTTCGCTGGGTTTTAATAACGAAAACTTTTATCATGTAAATATAATAATGGCACAAACCAAGGAGATAAAAGGAGAGGGCCAGGACAGGCTAGTCTGAATCAATTGCTTATGATGGATGTATCTGTGCTTAATCAAATATGATTTTGAGATTCTTCTACAAATCCTATGCTAAGCATCAGCAATCCTACCCAATGGCTGCACTCTGTTTTTTCATAAAGTGTAGTTCGTAATTGCCATTTTATCTTGAGAAAAAAAAAAACATTAAAACTCATTTTGCTTTGTACATGCTATTTTAAAACAATGGAAATATTAAGGGTGCTCAGGAAAAAGAAAAATTGTTGAACACAGCTTGCAACGATTAAGTACCTCTAAACCTCCAACAGGAGATCTAGGAGCCTAACTCAGGACTGTAGGTACCACTACTTCCTACCAACAGCTCTCACCCAGAACTGTCATGCAACCAAGCCTGGCTTGGGACGTAAGGAGAGCAACAGATACCGGACCATAACCTGAGTGACAGTCCTGAAACCCTCCATCCATGACCAAATCAAGTACTGACTGAGTTGGTGGAAAGAATCTCACTCCCTGTAGTGGTCTTTGGATCCTGTCCCAAAGGGGAAAGCAATTTCCATCACAGAAATATGCCTGCCACCTTTTCCATTTATTGCTGCTTTGTTAAATGTACTATAAAGAATCACACAATAAAATTGCAGAAATCATCCAATATCAACAGGTTTCAGCTGGAGTGATTAACCAAAGCCTAGGAACTTGGAGAGCAAGCATATTAATGTCTCCTGGCCACTAAATCTTTCTTGCCAAGCAATAAAAGAGCCAAAAAAAGCTAAGTAATTAGGAAGTTAGTACAATAACTCCAAATCCCAAAGTGGGTTCACTAACTGTTTACAGAAGACAAACTGCAACGAAGGGATGACTAGAAATATGTCAGCTGCAGGACTTTGATAGCAGCAAATCTGCCTTGGGGGAGGGATGGAAGGAATGGACTACCAAGAGCAATTGCAGTCAAATAAGCAGAGTACAAACTACTAGCTCAGCCTCAGATATTTCTCAGTCCTGCAAATGTCTAGTAGATCAGTCTAAATGTAGGATGGCCTTGAACATCATGCAGTATTGTCATTTTGCAAAACGGGAACAAGTTCGGCATCTGGTGTGCTTGATCAGCATCATCTGTGAATACATAGTGAATTTCTATACTTAACCATTTCCTTATGTTTGCACCTGGGCAATATATCCAGGCTTAAGTTTCACAGTCCTGCCTCTTGCATGGCTGTACTGTTAAGTGCACGTTACTGCTTATAGCTTTGTGCCAAACTGTACTAACTGGAGCACAGGAGAGGCCTACAGGAGTGGGTGGAGAATTCAGGGACAGTTCACCTACACGTGTAGGGCAAAGAAAAGCCAAGGCCAGCGGTCATTAGTCACCCGTGTGCCTCTGATCGTTTGGTCTCATTGGCCTGGCTGTCCCTGGCCCCTGCACAGGGACACACCAGGAGTCTCTGCTTTCGCATGGCTGAACAACTGCACTCGCGCAAAATTCCCTGCCCAGAGAGGCTGATAAAGCTCCCTATTTATCTCCTTCCATAATCTCCAGAGCAGATTGGCTCTGTTTCTGCAAGATAGTTCATTTTTCTAATTGTCAACACCGCAGACTCCACCTGGATCCCATTAAACTCTGTTCTTACAGCCCTGGACTCAGGGCTGTTCCTAGCAGTAATGCACAGGCTCTCGAGTGAGGAAGGAAATAGGGATCAGCTGTAATGAACACTGACACACACCTTATTGAGGTCCCTGGGCACAGGTCACTGAAGCGCTCTGCACACAGCTCAGCCAGACTGACAGTTTGTGTCTCCTGGACCAAACAGTCCCAGGAACTCCAGTAAAGCATCTGACTGGTCGGCCAAACATGGGAAACTTTGCTTTTCTGTAGCTCCTTCAGACACACAGAGCTTGTGCTGATACCTGGAATTTCTGCCAGTGACTTCAAAGAGGGCAGGATTCAACTCATTGTGTGAAGCCCGGCCCTGTTGCCTGTCCTCAGGCAAGCAGAGCCATGAGAACAGCTCAGAAACCTCAGCTTCTTCAAAGTGCTTCTGCCTCCCTTGGGAATAAAGACGTGTCCTAAAAACCCACCTTCCGTATGCACCTGCAAAACGCTGGTAACCAGCTCTCATTGAGAGAAGACGGACTCCTCTGCCCTAATTACTAACTGCACAGTCCTAAAATGTCTGTGTCCCTTACTTCAGCTCTTCCTGCTACATACTACTACAAAAGCTAGGCTAGGCCAAAGCCTTTACCTGAGTCAAAACCCCCTTCATGAAAAGGCAGACTTGGATCTCGGATGAGTGGCTTGAGAGTTCAGCTCCCTAGCAGCAGTCGTGGAAAAACAGCATAGATATTTTTGGTAGCATTATGGCAATCTCATTCTTAATTAATACTTTATCGCGCTAAGCCATCCGGCTTTGCTGCATAGAGATCATGAGTATGAAATCGCTCATTCTCAAAGGCACGCGTTCCGCGACGTTTTCCCACGGTGCCACAGTCCCCCGATCCTCTCCCACCCCAGCGTGAGGCCAGCAGAGCACCCACCTCCCCAGGAAGCACACACGGGCACTTCGCAAGTGGAGCGATACGATGCCTGGACAGCCAAACGTAACAGGGCAAGGGGCCATTCCCCAGCCCTAAGGCACACAGATCGGGCTGGCCGAGCACACGCTCTCCCTGTCCCAGAAGGATGAGATATTGGGACCAGTCCCAGGCTCACGTGTTCCCCTGAACGGTGCCAGAACATCAGCTGGGAGAGTACAATTAGTGCGATTCAAACCAATACCAAGGAGTTGGCTAAAATTTAAACTCTGTATGTGATCAAAGATCATGCCCTGGCCGTGTGTGTTTAGTAACGGCCATGGAGCCGCAGAGTCCCCATACTGACCAGTGCATGACCTCATTTAGAAAAGCAAAATCACCAAATTCACTCTATAAAAAAGCTCAAGGGAAACTTTAAAGTTTTGAAGGAAGGTTGAAACACTTAATGACTCCTTAGAAGTGCTGTGCTCAAGATGACACTGCATGACAAAGTGGGAAATCTTGGGAAAATTGCCTTTTTCTCTGGGCCTTGCTTACCTGTCTACCAAATGGGAATAACACCGGGCTGTTGTTGGAGTTTGTACATCGAAGTCAACAGGGTGGCCAGATACTGTGGGGACGTGAACCACAGGAGCACTCAATCTGAGATGAAAACAAAAAGAAAAGCGTTTTCAAACAGACGTAAGTAATGTCATTTTGTCATCTCCAGCTTCAAAGATACATGCTCTATTATTTTCACTGCTCAGGAAATCTTCTTGTCCAATACGGATTTGTGCTGACAGCAAGCAAAATTTTGGCCTCTTGAATTAATTAATATCATTTTTAATTGAGGTTCCAGATTTCACCCAGCCTGGTTTAGGGCATGTCTGTGCAGATGGGCACAGACACATGCAGGTTTCTCTGTCTGCATTTCGAGCCAGCTTGACTCAAGCTGGCTTCAGCATCATGCTGGGCTCGCATGAGCTATCTGGCTATTTGACACAAGCTAATATGTGCTCCTAAGAGACAGCAGGTATTTTCAACCCCAGCATGGCAAGAACATGGCTTCATGGCTGCTGGATGAAGCTGACTTGTGCCCAGTTGGCTTGGCATGCAAGCGAGGAGTTCACATCTGGTGTATCCATCCATGCAGACATGCCCTTATATGCCTGTTTTCATGTTTACTAAGTATCTTTTTATTTGTCCATACGCTAATAGAAGTATTTTCATGACATCTTTTAGAAGATATACAGGTTTCCATTTTACTATTTCCTCATGCTGTGCAAAGCTAAAATGTTGTGGTGTTCATGACAGTGAAATCAGGAATAGAAACATACATGCTTCTGATTGCATTAAATAGTAACTAATTAATTACATTTGTAAAACGTTTTTTTTCTGATAATCACGGGTGCTGTTTGCAACATAGGTTTTATTTTGTATGTGGGTGTGTATAATGATCTATTATTTTGGCAGATTCTTTGAAAAAACACATTCATCAGTTGTTATTTCAATAAATACTCAACCAGAGTAAAATCTACTAGACATGGAAGTATCCATGGAACGGATATGGTCACAGGAAAACAAATCATCCCTATTTCATCTGTCTTAAGGTTCAGCTAAGCTCAGAATAAATACACACACGAAGCTACAGCTGAAATAATCTCAGAGTATTTATAATAATCATTTTTTGTCATATGCTACAGATACATTTTGACTGAGCCCAGTCACTGGAAAGAAATTCTCTGGAAATGGGAAAATAGGAAGTTTCACTGAGTATACAGAGGAAAATCTTTTTCATAGGAACACAAATAATTCATAATGCACAGGGAAATGATTTACAATGAATGCAGTAATTTACTTGGGGAAGGGGGAAACTTGTAATAATTCATTTGAAATGGCTTTCTTTGTATAAACATTGACCAAGATAAAGCTTATCAGAGGCATTCCTATAGCCATTGTATATAATTGTAGTGGTCCATGGAGTATTAGTTATTTGGCAGTTAACATGTGTTATTCAACTATAAAACACACACAAGCCAATTAAGAATATTTAATCATTTACTGTCCGCTGCTAGAAAAAATGTCAACCGTCAAACAAAGTCTTTGCTCATGACATTGGTATCATTATCATGTTGCCAAGAACTGGAACAAGGGAGGTCCCTAAAAAGGAAGGTTCCCTGTTGAAAGGTTCCAGAAAAATACAGTCACTGGAAACAAATCATACTGGGAGACTTGTAGAATTTCACCTGCTGAAAAAAGCCCGGGGACAAAAAGAGAGCACTAAGAGCTCCTTTTGAAGAGCAGAAGGTTTCATCTCCCAATGCACAGAGAAGCTCTCTGTGGAGGCAGGAGGTGTTTCTGCTGTGCCCAGGCCTGCCATGGAGCCCAGCCTTTGCGAGAAGGGGAGCAGAAGAGCATCATGTTTGCCCTTCTTATATATTCGTTATGGGCCATGTTCACCCCAGAACTGATCCAGCCGAAAGTTTGGGTATCTCATCAACTCTGTGCCCCCAACAGATCCTTGGTTGCGTGGGATTGAATTGCTCCCTCCATGCTTTCTTCAGCAAGGTGAGGGAGTCTCTCTCACTCAGGAGATCACTGCGTACACTGCAAATCTGGTCACAGTTGTCCTGAGTGAACATGGCCAAAGCTCACCTCAATATAAGCAGTTATCGAACTGGTGATGTTGAGCCCCTAATGGCAACATGTGTGGTTACATGAGATAGGAATGTCAGAGATGTGACCAGGATAACCACAGCCTACAGTATATCCAGACCACTTTTTGGCTTTTAATTGAAGCTCTTCAAAGCCTAGAAAGAAATAAATTAACAAGACTGGATGCTACAGATGCTCAGCTAAAAGAGCATTCTGTAGTCATGAGAATTAAGAGTCCTCATAAGCTTAGTCAAAATGTCTTTTAAGGAGCACAAATTTTCTGAGCATCTTTCAGAGGAGAAAATACCCGATTCTCACTGTTAATATGCTCCTGATTGTTAATATGATATGTTAATGCTCCTGATTGTTATAAAAGGTTAGAGAAGGATCATAAGATCGTAAATCAAAGAAATAGAGGGCTGTAGTTAACCAGGATTTCAGATTTGGCTTAAAAGATTTAGCCTGAAGAGATCATTGGCTCCTTGTCTATAGTCAACATGCCTTGCAGGACTAAGTGTTTGAAGAGCTATGGGGCAATGTAGGCCAAGCAGAAGGAAAAGGCCTGGACCGAGCTCTCAGGAAAATGATCCTGTACTATCCCATGCAGGCAGCTCTCTCCAGATCAGGAAAGATACACAGTACTTACAACTGGAACATTCGTTTTCTCTTCACGCTCCACAGTTGCCAAAATAAACTCTCCAGGAGATAGAGGCAAAAAAAAAAAAAAAAAAAAAAAAAGTTATTAACAGAGTGAGCTTATGCCCTGATTGCTGCATTCCTCATGGCGTTCCCTGGGGGCTTGCTAGCTGCACAGCCCCGCTAGGAAGCGTGCTGCATGCTGGGTTTGTTTGTATATCCCTTTCAGGATTTAACTCTATCAACACCTTCAGGCAGCTCGTGAATGAACGAGTGAATTAACGAATACAAAACATGAGCCCCCACAGTGCGCTCTGTCCAGCTCCTCCTGCCCTGTTTTATCTGCACTCCCTGGGCCAGGCTGAGAGGCAGATGTATCTGTGATGCTTCCAGCCATCCCAGCCCCTGCCTTGTTCAGGGTCCTTCCTCACTTGTGCTACCTCTATGCGCCCTACTGGAGGGACCAGGTTGTTGAGGGAGTCAGTGTAGACCTGAAGTCTTGCAGTAACATGCAGTCTGGATGCATCCAGGGTGCTCATGCACAGACCAAGGCTGAGGGAGCCAGCTGGGCTGCCCTGGGGTGTACAATCAACCTCGCTCTTCCCACCCACATCCAAGGTTGTTCAGCTGCATTTCTCATCCATGACACCTCCAGGCCAGAGAGGAACCAGGGAACAGCCCTGAACACAGAGCTGGGTAGGGGAGACTCCCGTCTGCGACTGTGCCAGCTCCTCGGCACCAGCAGAAGGACTTTCTAGTACAAGGCAATGGACAACCTGCCTCTCCCATTATAATTCACCACATCTCAAATAGTCAGACTGACCTCGGGCCTGAGGCAGGAGATTTAGTGTTCCTTCTCACCAATTATATCCCTTCCAAATGTCCCTTCCAAATCAATTATATCAACTATGGAGATTTTCTTTAATGAAAATACAATCCTTTTTTGAAGTAGAAACAACTCTTGGCCATCCCAGGGCTATGACTCCACAACCTATGTCTGTGTGCACAAAAACACCCCCCTTCCTGTTAGTTTTGAATGCCTCACTGTTTAATTTTACTAAATCCATCCTTATTTCTCTTTGCCTGCCCTGAAAGGAAGAACAAAAGCTCTCTCATGGCCATGAGGTACCCAAACACTTTCCCTTTTCTCCTTCTTCTCGCCAGAGTAACTTACCTCGGTCTCCTCTCTGAGGCGCGTGGCCAGCACCACAGGCTGTGTGTTATGTAAGGCTGTGCCATTCGTCCTAACAAGAAATGCAATATTCTCCCCGTTTAGTCTTCACCTTGTTCCTTTACGTCTCTTCCATTTGCTTTCTCAACCGATGAAATGCATTTCCTGGTTAAAGCAGTTTGTTTAAAACACTTTTTTACGACCTACGCTAACCAGACCTTCTCATATCATCACACTCAGCTGTTTCATTACTGTGCCTTTAGTCACTTTTTCAATTTTGCTGTTTTGCCATTTTGCACATGCAGAGACGTGGCTGACTGGTTCATACATTCCCAAATACAATCTGGGCCGCACGTCAGTCCTCTGCGGTGGCACGGCTAAGGACCACGGCCATGTAGCTGTTGGTATCTCACTCTCAGCTGCTCTGAAAGCTTCCAGCTGCCTGGGAAATTTTTGATTAATCAGTTTAACTCCAATAGCTTGAAAGGCGATTCAGATACATGTGGGATATCAGCACACAGAGATGTCCCAGGTAATTTCCCTTCCAGTGATCAAATCTTCTGCTCTGGACAAATCTTCTTATGTCCAGATTCACTATATACCATGGAATATCCTACTAAGAGCATGATTCAGAGCCTCTAAAGACTAAAAACTACTTAATACTGGGCAAGAATAGAGTCCTACCACACGGATGTAGTAATCGGTCCCTTGCCACAGTGACAAGGTCTCTTTGGCACACTCATAACCAATCCTACAAACAACACAATTCTTCCACAAACAACTGTGAGAAACCAAGCAGAAAAGCACATGCTTTTCACTCCCCTTCTGCTCAGTTGTCATTTCTCCACGCTGCACTCGCCAGTCTCAGGTTGTCGTCACAGTGTCAGGTTGTCGTCACCAGGTGCTTGTTTGGGACTGACTGAAGCAGAGACGGGAGACTGGGAGGCCTTTAACTGACCTGCCGAGGTGACGGCTTGGGAATACTCACGGCAGGTGCTCCTCAGCGCTGCTGGCTGCAAGGTTATTTCCGACCTCTTGTCCTGTGAAAACTTGCACCCCTCCACCAGCCGACCACATCCCCTCCCTCTCATTCTCACTTCCAGCTGCTTATTCACACTAAAAAACTCTGATGGGTGGCAGGGAGAAGGCAGCCTGACACAGACAGCAAATCACCCGCTGCACCCTGCGTGCGGGGCGCAGGGCATCCCTAGAGCACTCACTGCAGAGCTGTGGCCCGAGAAAGCCAGGCAGAGGCATAGGAGCTAGCAGTCAAGAGATCCAGCTACCCAGGGTCACACTCAACTTCAGAGCAGGTCTACAGGACACACGCATGTCCGGAGAAGAGCACTGGTGCACGCCCCCATGCAACCCACGCGAGTCAGTGCCCTGCTCCGCGCAGAGCCCAGCTCCCGACCTCCTAACGCCTGCTAGGACAAGTGACCTGCAGCCTTGATCATTCGACCTCTGCTAAGAATGAGACAACGGCTCATGAAGATGTCTTCAGAGATGTTTTTAAAGGATAAATTCTCCTTTCCATGTAAAATATATATATGTGTTGAATAGAGGCTCACTTGTTTTAATAGGGAAAGTAGTTGCTTGCTTTCAACTTTACATGAAAAGTTTGTTTCCTCTATAGTACTATTATACCTGCAACCTTCCAGAATGACATTAGATTTTTCTTTGATAAATTTAAGGTAATTTTAAGGAATGGATGGCACAATCTGTATAAAATCTTAACTTGCACCAATATTAAGTTCCAGGGTTGGAACATAATAGTTCAAAAGTATTTGAGCTGGCACAAAATAGCAGCGCTTTCTTGAATTAAATGGAAAGTCATCGGAACATACAAGCACATGGAGATACCCCTGCTGTTCACAATGTTCCTTGACATTATGTCACCCCAATGTAAATACAAATTGGAACCCAAATCATCTTCATCCGGTCTATAAAGATCCATCACACAAACTCCTCTGGTAATTCTGGGTTTTGAACAAAATACACATAGCAGAAGCCAAAATTCTATTTCTCAAGGCTCATTTTCTTCTGCCAGCAGAGCTTCTAAGTGCAGGCGCACGACTGCACCTGCAATGTGTCAATGGCTTCACTGCTAGATTATGATGTGACGAATAGGGGTTAAGAATCCATTTCTAGAGCAAACAGAAGAAAAATAAAGCTATTAAAAAGTTTCTGTTTCTAAAAAAATACCTTTGGTAATAGCAAAAGAGGTGCTGAAGATCAGAATAGTAATTGTAATTGTACAGTAGTAGTGCTAGTAGTAGTAGCAGCAGCTCTAATAGCATAATTTGTGCTGAGGCAGGAGCTTTTCGAGTCATACAAGGATTTCAACAGTTTTGCAAGGCTGAGCTAAATGAGGTATTTCACAGTGTGCAGAGGCAAATCACTGTCATTCTAAATGGGCATAGGGAGGATATGTGAACCTCCCGCAGCAGTCGCTGGCAGAGGCAAGATTGCAGTTTCCAGTGCTGGGTTTTCTATTCTAGCCATTAAATAGAGCATCGAAGCTATTACCCTAGTTTTATCTGCTGTGATAGCTGGGCTATGATATTTCCCAGTTGTTCTGATCGCAAGATGAAAAAATATCCTGAGTTTCCAGTGAAGACAGCTGTTTAAACCTTCCATGCCTGGGATCTCTGCAGGTCCAGTTTAGAGAAGCATCTTCCTACAAGCCAAGCACAAGCAAAAATGTTCCCGCCAAGTATGTTTAATCAGTATGCACAGACTGTATAAAAGAAAATTTGGAAACTTAACCAAAGTAAACAAAATGGATGGGAGATAGCAAATAAAAATAAATACAAAGATCAACTTTTATGTATCACTGGAAAATTCCAGCAGCTCAGATGTCAGGATCCACATTTAAATGCAATTTAAGCAAAAGGGGCCCAATTTTCAAACGTGCGTTCACTGCTTTTACCAACACCACTTGAACATTTCACTGGCTTTTAGATTATATTAGTAAGAGCAGAATAAGACCCACAAAATAAATTCTAACCAGCTCTGATATACTAGAAAAACCGCCCAGTACATAAGTAAGTCTATTGTACTGTAGCAGAAAAGTGGCATTAACTTTATATTAATGCATCACACCGCCTCAGTGCCTGGCTGAGCCCCAATGCAGGAGATCACTGTTAATGACAGTTCAGCTGCACCTAGGGGCACCAGCAATCCAGAAATGCAGCCTAATCACTTAGCTGGGAGGTGGCGGGGTGGGTCCCAAAACTGTCAGATGAGAGATTAACTCACAAAGCAGTTTCTTACAAAAATTGTATGTTTAAAATAAAATGTAAGACAAGTGGGTTATTATTAGCAACAAGCCTTTGTTGAGGGTGTAGCGCAGAAGGCCATGGCAAGTCCTTGAGCACCAGTCACCTCCCACACCATATTCCTTAGCAATTAATAAATTAAATTTTCTATATGAAATCAGTGGATGATCCCAGAAAAGGTCTAAATGTTTAAAAATTTGGCTTTTCAGACCTGCAAAACAAGCACAAAAGGGATACAAAAACGCCAACAAAGAATCCTCAAACCAAAAACAGCAGCGGCGGCTCGTGCTAAAGCAGCATCCACGAGCGGGACGTGTTTGGCCGCATTGCTGGAACAGCCCCTGCACACATGGTTACCTCATACGGCAGCAAACGACCCTTGCGGGACAGTTTTGGGGGATGAGATAACACGTGCTTATCTCGCGTGCTCCGGAAGGCACCTGATGCAGAGGCTCGTGCAAGGACTTTGTCGCTGCCTCGAGACACCCGATAGAAAGCCCAAGTCCCTGCACGAGCTGAAGACTTCACAGGCGCAGCCCAAACCAAGTTCTCGCTTGCTTGTGTTCTGCACAGAGTTATTCTGTGCGCGCTGTCAGGGAAAGAGCTGTACTCCAGAAGTTATTCACAGCTCAGTAGCTTTCCTACACCTGCAAACTTAGTACAAATTCATAGCACTCTTCTAACAAAAAAAAAAAAAAAAAAAAAAAAAAAAAGCTGCTTCTTTGCAAGGGCTGTTCCCGGACCACATTTCAACTTGTGAAACTAGCCATTTCTGCCTCAAAGAAGGAATTCTAAAAAATAATAATAGCAGAAATATTTCCTACCTCCCCTTAGATGCAAAGACAACCTAGTACATTTTGGCTTGAATAAACACCTATCCATATGCTTTCTTACAGATGCAAAAAAAAAGCACAAGAAATTTCAGCCTATAAGCTGAAAATTTCAACAAATAACTCACTGAAAATGATTTAGAGTGGAAACCATTACACAACTTTATCTTTGTTATGCTAATTTACAGCTATTGTTCCCTTAGGCCTAGAATAATGCCAAACTCTAGTTTCTTATCAATCTTTCCCCAGGACAAGAGGATCATGTGGTCTCTCATATTAAAATATTATGCAAAGAAGGTGCTGTGCATTTTAGTTCAATTTTGCAACCTATGTCTTCTAACCCTGCTTCTGTACTGTTTTAGAAAAGCAAGAGACTGAGCTGGAAGTGATCTACAATTATTGTCTTTCCTTGAATTTGAGAGCCTTGATGCACAGGCACACTTGGGTGTAGTATGTGGGTCTGCATACAGAGAGGAAATATTGTGAAGGTCAGGAGCATAGAGTATGTCACATTCTTACTGTATATTTTGTATTAACATTTTGGTAGCTCATTCTCATGACAAAAATTGCAATGAAGGGGAGAGAAGCAAGTGGAAGTCCCCCGAAATGCTACCTGTAGAGAAACTGGAGGAAAATTAATCCTGTTTTGTCACAGCTCTGCTGGTGCCAGTCCAAAGGTCCATTCGTGATGCCCTCCCAGAGGACCTTCCCCAGCTGGCTGGCCGGGCTCCTTTCCCGTTGGCCCAGCATGGCAGATGCACAACGCCTCTCTCATCGTCCTTCCCACCATTCCCTTGCATAGGCAGGAGCACTCTGCATCAAAGCGAGCACTATTTGCTCCAGGTGAAAGCGTTAACGGGACACGGAGCACCCAACCTGGCTCTCAGTCCCACGCTCCTGCTATGCGATGGAGCAGAAGATGCTCCAAGCTGAGCTTCTTGAGGGGGTTCCTAGCATGACGGCAACCATCAGGTTTGCCTAAGCTCTGTCTTCTCTTGCCAAATACACCCTTGTTCGCATGTCATTGCATTTATGAAAAATGAGTGAAAAATGCAGTATCCGTATCAAGCCCAGGAGAGGTGAGGGGGCTGGAAGTGTTTGGAGTAACACGCTGGCAGCCTCACCATCCGAGGGGGCAGAGAGCGAGCGTGAGCGTGAACGTCTGCCATTTGGCAGCGTGGCTTCCTCCTCAATCAGCGAGTTTGCCTGACGACCTGTGGGAATCCCACAGGACACGGTTTGGAAGGGCTGGTTAACGAGAATGAGCAACTGTGCACGCTCACCTTGAAAGCACAGCCTTCCCTTTCCAGGACTTCATACGGATCGAGATTCAGCTCTGTCTCATAACCCACTTACAGCTCTGAGGACATCTCACTGGCCTTTAAAATAACCATTTGCCATTATGTAAACACCATGTTGACTCTTTGCAAGCAGTTTAACCTTTTTTCTTCCTTATGTCCTACACATAGCTGCGCAGCTAGCTGAGCTATCAGTGATGTCCAACCCCACCTGTTTGGAAACCCATGTGCATAAAATCCAGTGCACATGCCTCCAGCACAGCTTCATTCAACAGCTCCATCACTGTGTGTGCTGAATATGCCTTCCAGGGCTCATCTCTTCCCTTAACTGAAGGGGTTTTTGGGTTTTTTTTTGCTCTCGTATGTGCACTTCAGGCCTACACTGGCTCGTCACACATCTGATCTCTCTTGCTAGCTGTTGCCACTCAATAATCCTACTGCCAAAATTGCAGCTTGTCCGCGTCCTTGGTTAAATCATTTGAGTATATAGATGTCTGTGAAAGGCCTTTAAATAAAGTTTCCTTCATTCGGTATTGAATGCCTGAGCATAGCCCAGGCCCATTGCAATCTCCACTGACGTAGCATGCTCTGTGGCTGCAGGGGGCTGGATTTCTATATTTAAGCCTCTGAAGACAGAGAGCTTAAATACAGCTCAGAGGAGCCCAGCCTGCCTGAGTTTTACTCAAAACGCTGACAGCGCTGAGCTCGTCTAATGGGCCCCAGCAGTCAGCTGTGTCTATGGATCTTCTCTGCAATCACTACCCCAGCGTGGGCAGAAATTGCAGATTTTGGCTATAGGGAAGGCTGGTGCAACAACTATTTCACTGGGAACATGAAGAGTAGTGTCAGTTCTTGGGCTCTGTGTTGTGCTTGAGGACCATCAGGGGGTACATGCATAACTTTGAGGCCAAGTCATCAAGGACTGAAGGACATTTCTCCAGACCTGTCTGGGCACCACGTGGAGGTCAGAGCTCATGAAACATTGCAGCACCAGGACCTGTGTGGCCCGTCCGCACTCACATACAAGCCCTCTGGCTTGTTTGGGGCATGGAGAGTGATGCTTTGCCCAGAGGAGGTCCCATTCCCGCATCACTCCTGGGAGTGTCGGACGCCAAGGACTTCCGACACGGCGCAGCTGCTTGTGCATCCGGGGCTGGGGGACCATCCGCGCCTGCAACCCATTATGTAATGTGATATAAACAGGTTGTAAGCACAATAATCATGGGAATTGGTATTGATTTATCCGCACGGATGATCCTGCTGCACTTCCACGCAGGCAGCTGCTCCCTGCAATTCCCTGTAACTGCCAAGGATTTGTCACATACCAGAATCTAAACTCTTTTAATAAGACAGGGACCCCGAACCCAGCCTGCAAATGACACTGCTTGTTAGTCTTTAATTTACACGTGACCCACCACCACGTAGCGTGAGGAGAGGAATCGAATCAGAGAAGCTGCTTGACCTTGCAGGAAAGATTTACCTTGACAGCCAGAGATAAGTCTGGTATCCTCCTCTTTTTAATCCCCCCTCCCTCTTTTTTTAAATTTGATGTGATCAGAGAGGTCTCTTTGGATAACCCTGAATTTTGAAATAAACCAATCCCATCTCCCTCACACAAAGCTCTTATCACTCTGCTGAATTTTTTCAATTGCTTTCTCCCCTAAAAAGTCAAATCATACCAGAAAGCTATAGAAAGAAAGGGTTTTTTCTTAAGAAACCAATTCTGCGTCATTTCCTAGCTTATATTCTTTCCTCTCTCTCTCACATTTCAGAAAAAGCCACTTTCTTATCCTTGCTGCTGCCAACCTCCTACTTACAAAAGAATGAATCCAAAATAAACTCATTAGTTTCAGCAAAGATGCTTTGGAATTGTTTCATTATAACTCCAAGTATAATTTTTCCCCGATCTCTTTAACCACTGTGCAGATTCCTGTTATGCATTCAGATTTCATTCTGGGTCCAGCACTCTTAATAATTCAATTAACATCACAAAAACACAATTAGACTAGAATTTAAGGCAGAAGCAGAATCATTGCTGTGTCTGGCCAGGCCAGAGGTTCTTATCTTGGCTCAGGTAACAGTTGGTATTGAACTGGAGGAAGGTGCAAGACCCCTTTCCTTTCCTTTCCTTTCCTTTCCTTTCCTTTCCTTTCCTTTCCTTTCCTTTCCTTTCCTTTCCTTTCCTTTCCTTTCCTTTCCTTTCCTTTCCTTTCCTTTCCTTTCCTTTCCTTTCCTTTCTTTTTTCTTTTCTTATCCTTTTCTTTTTCTTTTTAAGAGGCACTTACAAAATAACTCATCTAAAGAAAAGAAGAAGATTCTGCATAACTTCCCTTAGGTGTGAGTTTTTCCCCTGAATCATGGCAGAGTGACCTGGGGAGACGCAGACAGACAGACAGACTGTGCTGATGTCAGGTCCTTATTAGTGGGAGAAATACTACCCTTTGGAGGTGTGGGCTGCACATTTCTGCATCCTGGTTCTGGAAACATAGCTAGAAAATGGAGATATTTAAATATTACCTCTATCATCAGCCAAGGGGGTTTTAATTAGAGGATCTCATTAGTTGATTTTACTCTTATTGTGAAAACATGTTAAAAAATCAGGCAAAATTAACAATCTATATGGCCTTTCAATTCAATGTATTTAGTTTATACTGTCTTGAAATTTTCTCTAAGAAAAGCCAGACGTATTATTCATTCCTGTATTGGCAAGAGGCTCTGAAAGTCTCATTTAATTCTGTTCTATAAAATGATTAGGAGCTGAAATTTGTCTTACTTTTCTTTATGAGCACAACACACTGCAATCCATGCAGCAGCAATAACTACTGCTCTCCAGCCGCACGTGATCTCTACGGAAAGGAGGATTGCTTAAAAGGGGGACATGTACAAACACAAAGACAACAGGATTTTTTCTACCTAATCATCCACCCATACGCAGGGTGTGTATATCAGTATATCTCTGAAGTTTGGGGACGAGGTAATACCCAGGATTATAACCATTACAGGCACGTTATTGCTTGCCATACAACGTGGAAATATCAAAGTTTACACCTAGTTGCGTTGAAGAATCAAGCCAAGTGTGGATGGCACAGCTCGTCAGGCCAAACGGAGCGCCGGCCCATCGCAGGCTCTCGCGAACCGTTCTGAAGCGCCTGGATGGTTTTTTGCCCAACTTTTTTTCTTTCAACTTCTATCTGTGACGTGCACTGAAATGAGAAAAAACCGCAAGGGATGTAGCTGCAGCCTCTAGCTCAGTCCCGAGGTCAGCCTCTTAATCCAGGTTTTACAGCTGGTGGCCCTTCGCAGGCTCCGAGGCCCCGCTCAGCCTGCCCGGAGCGACGTTCCCGACGTCTCCCACGCAGACGCAGCCGGGATGCCCGCCCGCGGCTCGCGCCGGCGCCCGCTCCGCTCACGGCCGTGCTGAGGGGGAAGGCCGGCCGGGCAGGGCTCGACAGCCCTCGCTCCCCGCTGCTCCGCTCCGGCACAACGGGTCCAAAACAACGGAAAAGCGGGAGGAAGCGAGGGTGACGAACGCGCGTGTTTGGGGAAAGCCAAGTGCGGTGCGTGGCATTTCTGTTCGGCGCTGCACGACCCGTCCACAACTTTGGGAAGAGTTGTGTTGCCTCCTTGCAGGCTCGCCGTTCCTGCCGAGAGCCGGTCCGACCTCCTTGCCCCTCCCTTGCTGCTCGCGTGATTGAGACCAGCTGCGCTCGCCTCAGCTGCTCTGCGCCTTGCCTGCTCCTAAGCAATAACATCCTCTCGCGTTCCCTCGCGCTGATCTTCCCGCGGGCCCTGCAGCTTCTGTGCGCTCGTCCAAAACCAGCCAGATAACAAGGGTGACTCGCTCTCGCTGGCAGAGAGCAAGGGATGAGCCTTTTTCCTCCTGCTCCTTCCTTAATGGATTATTTAAATCATCCTAATCAAGCGATGGCAAGCCTTCACTCATCGAGAGTGATTTTCCAGCTTCCCGTTTTCCCTGCTTCCACTTTCTGAAGTTCAGCACATTCTGCGTGAGAGTTCAAAAGGGTTTGTGTGTCAGCCCTCGCTTCCCTGCCGTGCAGCAGGCAAGAGAGACACCCGTATGGCCAAGCTAAACATAATTAGTGACTCCTGCAGTGCAAGTGCCAGCACTCTGCACGTGCTCTATTTCCGGTGCCTAACAGGGAGAACATCTCTTCTACTCAAACAGCAATTTTTCCTGTCAGTTACGATAAAAGCTCAAGCCGGAAACAAGCTGCAAAGACTGGGCTGAGAGATTCAGGGCTAACAGTCAGATTGGTGGAGACACTTCTCCTGGGAGGAACCTCTACAGAGAGACTGTATCAGCAACAGTAACCATCCTCTGGTGTCGTCTTGGTAGTTTTGCTCTCGTTCCTCCCAATGTAACATCTGTGTCTCTACCAGGATTCACTCTAGCCAGAGGAAGAGATGGATCTGAGGAGAGAAGCCACAGGAACACCTGTGGACATTGCACATTTTCCAGTGCTGCCAGCTAGAAAAGCAATTTCTAGCCTTTTTTGGTTTATTGATGCTGACCAAGTTTGCACTAGAGTTGTGGAGTCGTATAGAGAAAAATGAAGTCTTGGGAGCCTTCAGAAATAATCCATGGGCACACTGATAGCCATGCGCAAGCTCTGAAGGATAAGCTGTAGTTCCAGCAGCAGCTGTGGCTTCAGGCAAGGCTTTTTGCCAGAATCAGGCTTGTTGCAACAGTCTTTTCTGCTCTAAAAGTCTATAAATCTCTTTTCCTCCTTTTGCATTCCTTCCAAATTACCATTGTTACCTATCAGACCGTTGCAAGCATCCAGCCAGGCTGCTGAACCTGTCTGTCCTACAAAGCCACACTCCTTCCAGTGAACTGAGGGGACTCCCCCGAGCAGCTGCTGGGGACAACCCAAGTGCTCCAAACAGCACTTTGCAATTTAGGAAAAAATCAGTGGTTTTCAGAAGCAAACAAGAGGCACTCTGAGAGGTGCCCAGGGAGCTTTACTGTTTTATTGCCTGCCTGATCATTTTAACTACTCTGGAAAAATAAAAGCTCCCATCACAACCCAAAAAGTGCCCAGATGGAGCAAGCTGGGCAGGCCAGTGGAGAGCCGGCCTCCAAGAGCTGCTTCTCCTTCCCGTCCTGCATCCACAGGCCCTCCAAGAAACTTCCCAAACTGCGGCATGGCCTGCCCTGCAGGAGAAATGCTCTTGCGCATGGAGGCATGTCAGGAAAACTGCCACGCAAGGTGTTAAATACAACGTTACCAGCCAACTGGAGCCCAATGCGCCCATCAGCTGCAGGCATGAGTGGTGCCAAGTAGCTAGTGGTGCTCTGCTCTCCCTTGCACGTCTCTCTGACCATCCGTTGAGACACGTCTTGGATTTTAGTATCCTAGAGGCAAGATTACCTTCTCGTTTTGTCCTGGTGTGGCGTCCCAGGGTCCTGGGAGCATTAGAGAGCGAGTGACAGCCGATTCCCCTCATCCCAGCCGAACACATGGCTTGCAGACAGCGTGACGGCACACAGGCTGGAGGGGAGCAGCCGCAACGTCCGTGATGAGGATCCCCATCCAAATCAAATAATCCTGAGAAAGAAATTGTTTTAATTAGGAGGAGCTTATCATGTCTGTAAGAGCTTTCCATAAGGCACAGAAAGGAAACAGTGCTCCCGGCTCCTCTCCTTCCTGGGGGGACACCCGCTGCGGAAGCACAGCGCAGAGCGGCTTCTCCTCAGGCATCCAAACAGGGAAGGGAACCGCAACGGAAGAGGCCCTAGGATTTTCATGGGACCCATACAAACACAGTTACTGCTGCCTTTACAGCGTCTTCCTTTAGCCAAAATGCCAGCACAGACAAAACCACGGGCAGAGAGCAAGGCGCTGCATCTCAAACACCAGCCGTATGGGCCAGACAGCCCTTTCGCACCCCTCGGTGGATGAAAGGTCCCAGGCAGACGCGACAGCGTGGCGGCAGTGTTGCTTTGCTCCCCAAGCCCCTCATTGCACCACGACCCTCAAGGAGCACCAGCTAGGTTAGCCTGAAGCAGAGCAACCAGGAGGCAGCTCTGATCTGTGCTCGGCGCCAAAGCGAGGACTTTGGTTGCTCCTGTCAGCTCCCTTCAACCCTTGTGTTCATAGCCAGCTGGCCCACTCCATGGGCAAAAGGGAAGGGGAGCCCAGTTTCATCCCAACCTGCAGATGTAGCGTCTCCCAGTCAGCCCTGCTTTAAGCAGGAGGTTGGGCGCTAACCTCCTGAGGTCCCTTCCCACCTGAATTACCTCCTGCTACTACAAGTTCCCTTATAAGCTTTCTACCCTCTGCTGCAACCACCAGCATGAAATGCCCACCCAAACGAGGATGGGGGCCCTTGAGGCCCTTTTCTCTACACCTTCAGCATGTACAGCAGCACCTTCATCTCACCCCCTGGTTTTTAGAAGCCTCATACATTTCTATCAAACATTAATGGTTTAATCCTTGCTCATATGTGGTGAAATTTTGCCACTAGTTTGAGCTTTCGGGGTGGGGAGGGGCTATTTTGTTTCTTTTTAGTTTTACAAAGACTTTAATTTTAAATCTTTATAAAACAGCTCTTCTTTCTCGCTCTGCTCCACGCCTCATGCCTGGGAGTGGCTATAAGCAAATGAGACCACTGAATGAAAAAATAACTTTTTTATTTTTTTCCTGCAGAATTGCTCATGTCTCCTTACAGCCTCAAATATTTCATGCAGGTTGTGCCATGTATTTCTCAAGCTACGCCAAGCAAAACACTGCCTTCCATATACACGGCAAAAAATGTTTTCCAGGGCTCAAAGCGTTTCTGTCTTTGGCAGAATCTTTCCTCAAAGCGTACTGAGGGGAAAGTATGGAAATGAAATACAAAGAGTGGTTAAAATAATATTTTGGGTAGAGATGAGCCCAAACCAAACCTCAGATTAGAAGGCAAGATACCCTCATAGATACCGTTCCCCACATGACTAGGGTTTGTTATGATACTTCGAGAGTGAGTGGGAAACTTTGTAGGTCTCTCATCAAGTTTAATTTATTAATTGAACTCATAAATTTTAACCCCTAACGGTACCTTCAGTTAAGTTTGTAGGCCTCACATCAAGCTTAATTTATTAATTGAATTCATAAATTTTAACCCCTAACTATACCTGTAACATAAATCCTACATTACAACGGCGCAGGAGCCCAAGGTCCTGGAGGGACCTCACCAGCCACCATGGACAAAATCTGCCTGCAGCATCGGCCATGAGCCTAAGAGGTAGGGCAGAGGGAAGATGAGATACTCTTCCTTTTCTGGCATCAGATATTTGGATTATATCTGGCCAGACTGGCATCTTGGTGGTTAGGCTGAGGTCCTGCATGGGGCCATTTCTCGCAGGCAAGCGGAGCCCACTGCCACTTGGCATCGAAGCAGGAGAGCCGGAGTCCCTCCAGGTTTCCATGCGGTTGTATTTGCCGTTCGGATCTAGCCTATCGTTGAAATGGGCTCCAACTGTGGCATAATTTGGGGTTTCAGATCCAGGGTTTAGGACTGGCTCCAAACTTGGATGGAAGAAATTTGGGAAAGAGAGTTTTAAGAGTTTAATTTGAAACAGAGAGCCCGTGAATCTATTTTTGTCTTAGTCTTTAGTTGAACTTTTTTTTTTTTTTAATCCTCTAGTATGCCTAGCCTGTTCAGTCGACCAACGGCAACTTCTCAATATTAAATAGGAGGCTTTATACTATATGAAAGATGAGCGTATGACAGACTCAGCTCTGCGTGTACCCACTGCTAACAAACAGCATGTTACGGCTGGGTGCGTTTACTCAACAGCAGCCAAAAAGAAAGTTAACATTAAACAAAGCACATCCTGACAACAGATTTCAAGAGATAATTGCACGAACTAATTCATAAGTGCTCTCAGATACTGAGACTGTAAGTCGTGGACTTAGAGCTGCCTTTACTTCTTATATCCCAGTAAAGAGGCTCTGTATGCGATCCTGCAAAATGAAGATAGTTTAAGCACGTAAAGTATATTTTACTCTCTAGCTTAATGTTTTTTATAAACCTTAAAATAACCATTAGAGTACTCCTCCAAGCACTTGACAGGATTTGGGTTTGTTTTTCCACTGACTTAGTGGTTGCAATACAAGTCTAGAAATAGAGTACCTGGTGGCGGGAGGGGGATTTTTTGCTCCAGAAGCAGAGAAACCAGGTAAATACCAGGGACTTAGCACGCGCCCAGTCTGGTGGTGTAGTCCATGCAGTACCTATCACGGCTAGGGCAGAGCTTGCCCCACTCCCTGCTGCATCGCGTCGTTGGTGTCCCCCAGTGCAAACCAGAACGGGGCCAAAGCTCCTTGGTGCTTCAACAGGGCAGTTAGCTGCCCCTCCGCTTCCCCACCTGGAAAACAAGGGCAAGGCTTGGCTGAAGGGCTAGGTCTTTGGCGAAGCATGTTAAATAAGGGGAAGCCACTCACTATTAGGCAAAACAAAATGTTTCGAGCATGAAGGATTTATACAGCAGAAGAGCCAACTCCTTTAAAATCCTTCTTTTCATAAGAAGTGGCATGTTTTTTTAATGTTTCAGATTAATTACCGGTCCTTCATGGCTGGGCATGCACTGGACACTTTTCTGCCTGCTGGAGCTGTGTCTCCCCGTTGACCCGAACAGTTCTGCAGCACCACGCACGGGCAACCGTAGCCTTCTGCCAGCTTCCCCCCACATCCGTGCCAGGCCCCTGCCCCTCTCAGGCTTCCCGAGCAGTTTTGGGGATCGTTCTCAAGAGTGAGCATTGGAAGTCTTGCAGCAAGCCGTGTTTGCCACCGCAATCGGTTGCGTCTTCAAACTCTGCCACCTTAAAAGAAATAACACAACAAACATCACTTTCGTATACATACATGCACACGCAGAAACACTTAATAGAGTTTGTATCAAAATGTAACATTAAATTATCTGACATCTTTATTGCTTAGAATGACAGATTCAAACAAAGCTAACCCTTTAATTATGTTTATATAATGTAATTTGGCATAAGTCATAAAGCACCCCTTTGGCAATGCCAGATTAAATATTTTACATTTGCTTGGGCAGCACATTACAAGATTGTAAGCGCTGTTTTTATGCGATGCTCTAGAGCAAGGACTACACTGCTGCGGATGGGAACGAAACTCAGCCCAAGGGGCTTTCCCGCGTGGGAGCTCTGCTGCAGGAGCCTTGCTTGGCTCACGAGGACCCACAGCCCTGCAGCACCCTGGCCACGACACCCTGCTTTGCAGAGCTCCCCTTGCCGTGCTCTCACCTCGGACACTGGCACTGGTGGCATTTGCCAAGAGCAAAACGAAACACCGAGCTGACGCTTATGCCAGTGGCACCACAGATACCTTTGTTGCTGCTGGCAGACACCTTTCTCCTGCACTGGGTCGGCCTGGGACTTCTCCAAATCCTCCTTTTGCGTATGCAAGGGGAGTAAGGGTGCTTCGACAGAAAGAGCTGACTTGGCTTATGGGCTTTGAGATATTTCACATCTGAGATTTTGGGGAGAGGATGAGGCACCTCAGGCTGCACAACAGGGGTCTGACACCTAGCTTCTTTGTCCTCAGGGTCCAACTTTTCCATTGCTCTTAGGTGTCTTCCTAGCACAAGAGGAGTTCCCCACACCAGATTTGGTACCTGGGTTCCCCAAGATGAAGTTCCCACCTCTAGTCTCTGTGGCCTCAATTTCCACCAGTGAGCTAGAGCTGTTAGTGATAATCGTTGCCTTTTCCAAAAGGATATTGAAAGATAAATGCAGCACTTGCTCCTAGAAGAGGTCCCCTGAGACCACCTCTCTACTGTCAGCACTTCTGGCAAGTAGATCTGATCGAAGTTAGAACAAGGTCCTGGGGAGATTCAGCATGACCATTTCACTGGCCTCCATAAGTTGTTGCCTTTCCCAAGGAAAGGTGATGTTTTCTGCTAGTCATCACCAATGCTCTGGGAACCTCAGCCTACTCTGAGGCCTCTTAGATATTCCTGCTCACTCTGATCATAACCATCTGCTCCAGCATCTGTAAATTCACCACTTCCAAGGACTTGTTCACGGGACAACATAGGTCCTCCAGAGAAGGTTTTCCAGCTAGGTTCCATTACTTGAATTGCATGGTAGCACAAAATTGATATCCATAAGCAAATGCAATGCAGCAGGATCTAACCAATCAAGGAAGAACATGGCTGTCTTTGGTAGATGCTTGACTGTGTCTATCACATTGTGTTCCGCATTCCCCTGATAGTTTTCTTCCAACCTGTGTACATCAATGGGTTATTTTCTTACTAAGAGTTGGAGCTTGAAAGCATGCACGTGCGTGCTAAACTCACTGTCAGACTCCAAAGCTTGAAAGAATGCATTCAAATTTGTGTACGAGACAGACAACTTCACACACAGAACATGGATGTTTCCAGATCTGCACATCCTTGCTACATAAGATTTCTTCCTTGGTAAAATAAGTCAGGCCACAGGCACCCTGTCTTCGTTAGCCTGTGAGCCTGTTCTTCACTGATGCAGTCAGTTAACCACACAGGTGGCTTAAGTTCTTTTTCGGGTCATATGTGCATTTCTTATTTTTGTCCTATAATATCAGTTGTGGTTGAGATGATTCTGCTTCCCATTTCCCAAGCCTGCCTACCTGACTCACTCCCTCATATCTCAGATTTGACCTGTATGGTACTGCTCAGCCCCTGTCTTCTACCCTACCACATGCTCCCAAATTGTTGCTGCCAAGATAGGCCATGGCTTCATGTCATTACCTCTGAAGGTAAAGGCAAAGGAGGAGGCAAGGCAACAATCTTACCATATTCTTATAGGAAATCTAGTGACTCCTTCAAAACTCTATAGGGATGCAAAAAGTTGGGGAGGAAAGACTTTACCCAGCCTCTGTCCTAATCTCATATGGAGTAGAGACTTCCTGGTGTAAAAACATGGCAATTAGGCTTCATAGAAGAGGGCCACAGACTTTTTTCACTGCCACCTATGCAATGTGAGACCTCCCTAGGATCTGCATTTTTCTCAAGCTATGTTTGAATTGCTCGTTGCCCACATAAAGTCACATCCTCTAATCAGTACCTAAGTTCATCTTCATTGTTATAATAAATGACATCTGTGGAGACATCAAGAATAAATGAGTTTATAGCATAGGCAGGAGTCTGACCTTCTATTATAGTAACATCTGGAGACAAATGACGACTAAAAGATCAATATTTAAAAAAAAAATCAAGTTGTCCCAAAACTAATGCACAATGTACAGCTCAGAGCAGAACACTGACTGTCGGAAAGCGAAGAGGCCATCAGAGCACCAGGCAGAGCAGTGATTTACAAATTCTGTGGTATGCCACATCTGCATCAAAGTGTTTTAATTATAGAGTGAATATACCTACTCAGGCAAAGTTTCCTTGGTTTCTGCAAAAATTGCATTGACTATTTGGTCAAATCATTTTCTCTTTTCACCTTCAGACATATTAGTATGCAAAAATAAAAGTCAGTGAAGAGAGAACGTGAGCTATGAAAAATATCCCTGTGCATAAGCATAACGGCTTGCAAATCTCATCATTGAAATTCTGTTCAGTTGTGTTGACCACACAGCGTGCAAACTTAGTGAAAGCCACACAAAAGACTTTCGTCTCCATTATTTACATGAGCATTTTGGAAACACAGTATATATCACTACACAGAAGATAGAGACAGGAATGACATATAGTTTGTTGAGCTAATAAAAAAGCAAACCTTCAGCTTGTTTCTTTAGTCCTATAGAGCCATTTCTGTTTAAGGCTGTGCACTCTGGTATTCGCCAAACTAGTGACAAGCGCTTGCACTGCAAATTGTTAAAGTACATGGGCAGGTTTAGCTTTAACTATGAAAATATTTCCCAGATATTCTGAATGCTATTGGCTTAATTTATGATTTAAGAAGTTGATCTACAACAACAAAGGGGCAGGGACCCCTAGAAAGAATGGCTGTGCAATTAGCCAGGGAGGTTAAACTCATACTTCAGCCACCCTATGAAAATGTGTATTGATACCAGTTCTGGGGCTTCTGATGTTTGCAATGGACCACTTGCCTGAAAATAATAAAACTATTTTCATATTCCTTTACATAGTTATCTGTACTAACTAATTGCATGAGTAATAACAGCCAACAAAGCCTCCCTCTCGTACAGTCACAACTGTGGAAACACTCCTTCATGCAGGATGTATATACTGTATATATAAAAATAATTTAGATGGACATCAATGAAAACAAGAAGGGGCATGAGCTACAGGAAATCTGCCAAAACATTGGGGCTTCTGGCAGAACATCCTATCCAGAACGTTTATATCTTACTCTTTCCAACGTGAGTGCTGAATATCTTCCTAGCTGAGACACCTAGAGCAGGTCAGCAGTCACATCAGCTCAGGAGACACCAGCACCTACCGCTGCCCTTACAGGTCAGCTTGCCTGCCACAGCAGAAGAGGAAAGGCACAGTGGCTTGATCTACCAAATTAGAGGCATTTCAGCTGTAGAACAATAGCGAAGGAAATGGGAATAGATAGATAAGTTCTGTAGTAAAAAAAACTGAAATCTGACAGAGATGCCCTTCCCTGCACCCTGGCCTTTGTGCTGCACACTTGCTTTGGCTCCATCCCTACATCTCTGGAAGACACAGCTTTTGAACACACCAACAAATACAGACATGAAGAAGAGCCCATGTGTCCAAGAGTTTGCAGGGTTTTTTCTCCAAATATTCAGGGGAATTAATGAGGAAAATTGCTCTCCTTACAAACCTTGCTTTCCTTGTACCCTTAGATCATCATGGCAGCAGCATCCATGTATTGCTCTGCACACCTGGGAGCTGTGGCCAAACACAGTGCTGAAGGCAGAAACATCTGGGTAGACATAGCCAGCCTGCAATGCACAGCTCAAACTGGGAGGGAAGTTTCCAGCCCTGCAGACCCGGAACAGCAGCATGCAGGAGAGCCACAAAGCAGAGCAGCTGCACCATCTGCAGCATGGGCAAGCACGCATGCGAGAAACATGGCCTCCGTTCCCCATCCAAGATTACGGATCAGAATCTGACCCTTCGTTTGTAGGTTCTCATGTTTTCACTCTTACAGTTCTCTTCTGGGTCAAAATGGACAGCAGCAGCCACAGCACAGACCAGCTCTATGAAGCTAGAAGGGTCCTTGGCAGCGAGCAAACCATGATGCACAGAGCTGCTGCGGGAGACCCTCTCCCTCTTGGTCAAGCCTGCACATGCACCAGCAAAGGGACGATCGCAAAGTCAGCACAGCTCCAGCCTGAGGCTTTTTTTTTCTTAAAAAAGCAGTGATCAACGTGCCCCGGCCTCTGAGGGTAAATCTTGTGATGGGGCCACAGGGTGACAGAGCATTCTCCTGCCAAGCGGAGAGGGCTGTGATTCAGGTCCCAGACTATTTCTTTTGCCCCTTGAAAATACCACTTTCCTGGCATTTTGCCTCACGCTCCTGCCAGGCACAACCTGCGCAGAACTGGGCGTCTGGAGGAACAAAACATTTTTGCTCCATCCTTGCTGGTTTTTCCCACCGTGCCTCAGAGCCGAACCTCTGCTCCCTCCCGCATGCCCGCACGCACCCGCACGGCGCTGCCTGGGGTCTGCGCTGAGGTTCGGCCACGGTGAGCTCGCGCGGGAAGCGCACTAACAGCTCGGAGGCTGGCGGCAAGCTTGCAACCCCGAGCGACGGGCTGCGCGGACTCCCTGGGGAAAGCACGCCCGGCGCACGCGCGCCTGCACGGCTGGAATTAAAATCCGGTCTCGTTCCCCGTTCAGGGTCACTCCGCTTCCCCAGGAACGAGCCGTAGCGACACAAATACGCAGGAGCACGTGGAAGAGCTGCTTTCAGTTAGCTGCAGCGCAAGCGCAGAAACCCGACCCTCCTTCCCCGGCCGCTGCACGTCTCCTGCTTCTAATGATTACTTGCTTCGTAGCTGAAGGCAGGATTTAATCCTGCAAGCAGCAATTCACGTGTACAGTGCTGTGATCAGTGAGGTTTGCCAGATTAAGTCCTTAGGTCCAGCAAAAAATTTCACAGAAGCATAATCATAAGCAGACATGCAGCTGCACGTGCATTTGAGCACATGTGTAATTGCTTGCAGGAGCAGGGCCCGAAAGGGCCAGTCTTCGGAGCAGGAGCCGCAGAGTGATTTGCTGCTTCCTCATCTGGATGGTCCCAGGGAGGGTAGAGGAGCTGCGTGGGGATATTTGCTGTAACCGTGCGGAGATCCAGGCCTGAAGGTCGTCTTGCTTTCAAGACACATTTGTCACACCCTTGAGCGCAGGGAGCAACGGGAACACGTTCTGCTTGGTTCCAGCTTTTAACCAGAAAAATCACTCAGTGTCTCATCAGCGTGAGAAGCCTGGACAGACATACATGGCATGGAGCTGATTACAAAAAACAAAAACAAACAAAAAAAAATTCGAGGGGATCCTGTTGTTGATTCTTTGCCTTGACCCTCCTCTGTCCCCAATCCAGGACTGGCCATGGAGATACAGATAACCAGCCCCAACTGCCCACAGCAAGAGGCACCTCATCCCACAGGCCTCCCCCTTGCAGAGCAGCACTAACACTTCTCTATTTCTCTCTCTGATGCCCCCCAGACCATACATCTCTTTTCGGCAGCACAGCTGGGGTTCGTGCTCCCTGTAGTCAACGGGAGCCCCATCAGCTCCTCCTTGGAAACTCCCAGGTAATCGAGTTTTGAACCGTCTTAGTTACTACATAAAGCACACTGCACCACAAACGCTTGAATTTCAGCCAATTTCTGGTGCACCAGCTTTTCCGTCTCCCAGTTACCTAAATCTCCTGCTACGATACACCAGTTCGCCCAGAGGCTGCTGGCGCTACCACCCTCACGCGAGGAAGCCCCCCTAACAAACTGCAGCTTTTCACACCAGAAATTTTCATTAATGAGATCATTTACAAATGATCATTTATCTTTCGCTTCTTGTATTTCCCACGCCACCGCTGCAACCCGTGCGCCCACCGGCCCGTGCCGGAGCCAGCCCAGGCGGCGCGGAGCTTTCAGCTTCGAGCCGAGCTTTCCGCCCGCACGGCCCCGGTTGCAATCGCGGGCTGGATGAGCGGTTTCAGCCGGGTTCCCAGCTCGTGCTGCTGATGGACCGAAAGCTGCCACGGGCAGAAGAAACAACCTCACATAGCCACGCGAGTCAGCCTGCCCCAAATCCGGTCCCCTGCTGACGGTCCCGGTCGTCAGCCTGTTTCATGGACCACAGCGAAAATCTTTCAGTTGTGGGAGGAGCAAACCGGGTTCAATTTAACATCAAGCAGTTTGCTCAATTAAATAGAGTGCCGAACAGGGAAATATTACTTGCTCTCCTTACTAAAAACATAACGCTAATTAAAGCAAGAGTAATGAAAGATGAAAACGCTATTTAAATTTTCTCCATCAGTCTGAATAAAACCAGAACAGTTTTTAAGGGCATCTTAGAGGTGTTTGCTCCCTTCAGAACATGCACACCGGGCTTTGAATGAAAATGGACTGAGAAGATGAGTGAAACCTCTGCAAAGAAGGTTTAAGGCCAAATAAATAAGAGCCTTAAATATTACCTCTGCACTTCTGCACTGCACAGAATTATTGCTTTTTTCAAACTGCAAGCACTAAGTCCTGTGCAGAGCAGCAGCTGCCTGAGCAGTTGCTCGTAGTGAGAGTTTGTGCTTGGTCCAGTCAGAGGAAAGAGCCTGAAATCAAACCCTCGCTCGGCGCTGCCATTAATTCCCTTTTCGCAGCGTGGCACAGACCAGGTGTAGCACATCCGGCAAGGCCCCGCCAGCAGAGGCAACGGCATAAATCACCACGTGACAGCATGAAGGGACAAATAAATCAACAGGGGAGAGACGACATGAGGAGAGATAAGAGCTATAAGCAGCTCAAACACATGAGTATATGGCCAAGGCCAGCCGTGCTGGAGCTATTTTGGGCGGCATCAACTGAACATCTGGAGTTAAGCTTGGTTTATGGCACTGTCTAGGCTCTAGAGATAGGAAAAGCAAAACACAGAGTAGATCAGCTGGAGTTTTCCAAGATTTTGCACAGAAGTGAGACACCCTCTCTGGTTGCAGAGACCTGCCTAAATAAAGCTGCTTTGGCATATTAGTGCCAGAGCTCAAAATAGCGCAGAACTTCCCAGATCCTCCCTTCTGACTTCAGCATAACGTATTTATTTCTTCCTTTACTATTCAAATATATTAAAAGCACTTGTATAGAAAATGAGCAGCAAAAAAGATATGTGGTGAAGATGAATAGCAGGTGTTAATAAAAGGCTGTCCTAACAAAAAGTTCTTTCTCAGAAAGACATGTATAGAAATTAATGTGAAGAAGCCCTTCCTCTTAAAACTATCTGTTGGAGTTAGGTACATAACGAAGAAATTTGTTTTATGTTTGGGGTTTTTTTAAGAGAGAATGAACAGGAGAGAAGGGTTTGTTTTTTTACTGCAGCTCATGGTAGTTACAAGCAGGAGGCAAGGGCATCCGTATTCCCAGCCCACACTGGGAACGAGACGTCGTTGTCGGAAGGAAAGTGAAATGCATGCAGAATTTTCCCAGAAATCAGTTCCCAAGGTTTTATCTTTAATCTCTTTCCCTCCCTCCTCCAATGCGGACTATATTGAGAAAACCCTGAGCTCAGCAAAGCAGCCTGTGCGCGAAGCTGGAGCCTGTAACCACGGCCTGGCCCAAATCGGCAGAAATGATAGCAAACATCTAATTTCCTACACGATCCCGAATGGGCTCCCAGCTTTCGTTACATCTTCATTGCGGAAGAGCCACAGACATCGCACACGGAAATATCTGCTTTGGGTTGCGGTTCCTTCAACGGGCAGGATCCGAAGGGCAAAGCTGGAGCCTCTCCGCCACGATTCAGCGAGGGAATTGGACCGGCGCATACCTCGGCGTTGGGTTACCGCCGTGCACAGCATTACACACGCAATCAAATACCGTGATGAGCTGGGGGCTTTCTCGGAGGACTCTTTGCTCTGTCTAAGGGCTCCCCCTTTGAACTGTTTCCACCACTCCATCCGAGCCCCATCCATCCCCGTCACGGCGGGACAGCTCCCGTGAGCCCTGGCACTGCGACTGTGCTGCGCGGACACATCCCAGCCCTCCACAAACCCCTGGTGACTCAGTAACGGTTCCAACAAATTCACTACTTATAATGGCTTTTTCTTTATTCTAGGCAGCTGTATACTTTAGTGGTGACAACGGCCACCCAGTTTTGCATTTAGCAAAGAGAACTTCTTTGCTGGAAAAAGCAAACATAAGCAGATGAGCTTGCCCAGCTCTTGTTCTCTTATCTCAGTGAGGGAATTAACGACTAGTTAATTCCTGTGAAGACATTTGTATTTGTTCCTGGTTTGGTCTTTAATCACGAACTTGAAGGCCAGGACACATATACATATATGGAAAACAGCAAAGACAAAAGATCATTACAAAGTCAGGAGCCACGTGTCTGGGATGAGAAAGAAATGTAACAACAGCAGAGTGAAGAGTGACCATTAAATAGCTGGGGAACGCCAGAACGAGGAGCCTTTAGGAGGTCGACAGGCAATCTCATTTAAAGTACTCAAAAAGAGCATACAACGTTTTATGCAAGATTCACACTTTGGTCGGTGTCCCACGGTACTATTGAGGTCCACAGCTTAGCAAGCTCCTAAAAAGCATCCAGTGTTTTTAGCAGCATTAGATCTCCAGAAATTCTTGTTAATCAGGACTGGGAGGACAGGGTGGGGGAGAAGATATTTCAAATGCATTTAAGGAGCTATTGCCAGCTGATCTGAAAGCGATAAATCCCACCACCACCTACATCCAACACTCACAGGCATTTCTCTGGGATTCCTCAACACCAGGAATGAGTAGGTTGCCCCCTAGACGTGGAGGGAGGGTAGGGTACCCATAAAAAGCACATTGTGCTGAAATGTATACGTATAGGGCTGGTGGATCTGTAAAGCCACATAGTTTCAGTTCAGATCCTCGAAGGCTTGGGGTCTTTTTGTCATTTGATTGGTTTGGTTTTTGGTTTCTTTTTTTTTACATTTAACTACTTTGAAGAAAGAATCCAGCCCTTCGAAGAAAAAGTCCCTTTGGAAGCCAATAGGATTTAAGAGCATAAGAGAGAAAACCATAAGGTAGTGCAGAAAATGTTATACTAGCTGTGAGGAGCACAAATACTTGTGCTTCAGGGAACAAGCCAACTGTTAATTATGGACGAAAGAGGTGTACAAGGGTAAGGAGAGAAGTTCCTGTTACAGGCTGGTTGTTTCATGCCTGCTGTGTTTCTTGTACCTTCTCCTGAAGCACCAGGAACTGGACAGCCTAAGAAACAGGGAAATGGGCCATACTGAACTCCTAACCTGCTTCTGTGAAGCACTTCCTACTTTCCCTCCAAGTAGCATTTGATTTTGTGGTAGAAGGTATTTGCCAGACTAGCTTTTTTTGCCCTCCCTCCCATTTTTTTAGGAGGAACTACAAAATGATGGAGTTAATAGAACACAGAGCAGCTGTAATATATTTGGATTTTAATGAAGGGCTCAATACTGTCTCCTGAAATCTTATGCTCCAAATTAATTCAAGTTGGCTTGGGCAGGAAAACACTGTCATGCCGATTGAAAACTGCCTGGAAAGACTGTAAATACAGGGTAATGATACATGGCGATGCGTCTCGCTGTCAGGAGAGCCTCGCGGGGCACCGCACGGCTGCAGAGCAGACCTGCTTTGATTTAACCGCATCGGCGATCTCGGGGTGGGGGGCAGGAAAAGAAGCAATCAAAGCAGCATTTACAAAAATTCACAGATGACGTTGAAACAAAATGGGGTTGCAAACATCCGTTTGAACAGAGGGCTAAATCCCACAAGGTCCAGAGAGTTAAGAAATGCTGATAAAAGCGACAAAACTCAAAACTTTTTGGTAGGAGGGAAAGAGGGGAAGGGCCGAGCAACCTCACATATCTGCAGAGGTAACCGAAGAGCGTGCATAACACCTAATGGAAATGAAAAATCAAGGAGACAGCAGTGTTAACAGAGATCTAAAAGTGATTTCTTTCTCCCCGACAAGCACGATAACAGCACGATTGGATTCATGAGCTCGCAGCCACATACCAGCCCCTAAAGCCAGAGGCTGTGCGCGCTGGGTGTGTTCCTGCTCCGTACTACAGCGGAGATTTAAGGCTTGCCGACGCAGGGAGCTCGACCAGAATAGCTATTGCAGAATAACTTATTCCACAATAACAGCTTTGGAAGAGCTCCCTGTACAGACCACTCCATTCCACAATAAAAGTCATTTTACAGTGGAGTAACTAATGCTCTCATCCGAAGCAAAATAATTACTCTGGAATACACTCCCTTTGATTCCCCAATAGAGTTCATATGAGTAGCAAATTCCAGAACAACTCTTGCAAAATAGATTATTCTGGTCAATTTTCCCTAGTAGGCAAGCCCCTAAAATCAGGAGGCTCCTGATGCCTAGGTAGAAAATCAATGTGGTGACCAAGGGAAGGAATCCCATAGCTGATGCAATCTGGTGCTGCCCTCGTCACCACCAAAATCTGCTGAGCGTCTGCTCCAAGGCTACTAAAATCTGGGAGAATTTTGCTGCTTCAGCAGCAGGGGATTTGATCGTGGCCAGAAGATTTTTTTTTTTCAAGGAAAATGGCTCTTCTATATTAATTTTTTTTTGCTTGTGGATTTATTTTTCCATTTAATTTCAATAAAAGGAAAGCACCTCAGCTTTTGGAAAGGAAGAAAATGTGGACTGAAAGATAATTGATAAGAATGGGAAAATTCTGTAGGGGTAAATTTAAAGAAACATGGCTGTGGAAGAAGAACCAACAATCTCCAAGCAGTTTTGACCCTCTCTGGCATATTCACTGTCTTTGCAGGCCATGCTTCTTCACATGCAAGTCTTCCAAGTTCTCCAGTAGCAAAATGAGGTTTTGCAAGACCTTTCCCTTTTAAAACCAAGGGCAGATACCTCCTTCCCATTTCTGCCCACACCAGTGATAGGCAGTGACTATTTCTTTAAACAGACGGTCGCTAGGAACATGACATTCAGCTTTCTTCGCCTATCCCTGCTTAATAGGAAGCAGATGTCTTCTATTAATTAACTAATAGCTAATTAATAACCACTTTGATTCTCTTCCATCAGTTTTCTTCTATACCCAGGGAGGGCACGCTATGTAAAATAAGTCAGTCTCCATAGAAATACATTGCACATAATGCAGCTTGAAGGCAGCAAGGTAGAAGATGAACAAGGCAGTGTTTCTTGCCAGACAGGCCACTAAACAGGGACTTTGGACATCCAGTTTAGCTCTTGGTACTTTTATTGACTTGCTAAGTTGCTTAATTCCTCCATACCTTGGCCACCCTCTCAAGGGTTCTCAAGCCTTCACATGCCTATTCGGATTATAAACCCTAAACAAGGGACACCTCTTCTCTGACTTCAGTGCTTAGCAGAAAGGGGCTTTGATATTTCCCAACAGCTTGGGAAACTATAATAGTGCAAAACGTTGGAGCAGCTACACGTGCACATAGGTTATGCTGATCCTGTCTGGCCTAGCTTGTGCACAAGCTCATCTTGCACCAACTGGCCAGGCACAGAAGCAGTTGTCCTGTGTTTGAATGCAGCTGCACTCACACTGGGACTTTTGCTGCACAATTTTATCAATGAAAACAGAGTTACACTGCTACTTGGAGTCAGGCTCACGAAAGTTTAAAAGCAGAGACTACCTAGGCCTAATTTCATCACCCATGGGACACTGTGTAGGGTGCTGCGAAGGCAAGTACATGAGTGACTTTGCAGTCCTTGTGCAGACCAGCAGCTGAGCAACACACGTCACAGATACACAGTCACATCACTTCTGAAAGCTAGATAGCACATTCCCTCTTTTCACTTCGAATTTTCATGGGAAATTCAAGTATCACAGAACGGTTGAGATTGGAAGGGACCTCTGCAGATCATCTAGCCCAAACCCCTTGCTCAAGATGGGTCATCAAAAGCATGTTGCCCAGGACCATGTCCAGGCAGCTTTTGAATATCTACAAGGATGGAAATATTAGCCTTCTGTTAGAGTTGCATCACTCTAAGACAACACAAATACAACCCAGTGACTTCAGCTCTAGACAGTAAATACTCCACTCTCTGTACAGAGACGAAAATTATCCATAGTAGAACCTCTCCAGTTTTCCTGCCGGATGTGGCAGTATGCCTGGGACAGCCCCGGAAGCCAAGACCCTCCAACAGGCATCTTGCTGCAGCTTCTGCAGTTTCCCTTGCTCCTGAGCAGGAACTCATGCAGCAGCCCAAAGAGATTCGCCCTCGGGGGACTCCTGAGCTTGGGACTCTCAAATTCCAGTACACAGCATTACATCTCAGTTTAATTAAGAGAAATTATTTCCCTCTGGGCTCTACATTCAAAAATCCAGTGATACTTATGAATTATTTATAGAGGAGGGATCACATTCAAATTTTGTCTGGGTCCCGGCCGCCAGATTGCGTCTTTCTAACGGTTTCCCAACAGAGAAAGATTCCTGTTCTGGCTGCCTGGTTCTCCTCTCCCCTTTCCCCTTGATACTAAAAGATCTTAAGAGCTTAGAAAGTTATAGCCATGCTAATTTTGTAATACACTGGAAGTCTCCCTTTGCATTGTCCTAAGGGGGACTTACTGTAATTTGGTTCTTGGAAATAATTTCTCCTCTCATAAAACACCCCAAATTGTAAACCTTCCAATGAACTCCTTCCACAAAGAGCTTTTAAAGTTTTATTTCAGTAATCATAATAACAAACAACTCCAGCCCGTACAGAGCCCTTCATCCCAAAGGATTCCCGAGCGCTTTCACTGCACACCAACTATATACGGGGATGAATTCATCTCCCTGCACGCACGCAGCTGTTGCTGGGACAGCAGCTAGTGGCGCACAGCAAAGCTCTGCAGAAGGGTTATCAGCGGGAAGGGAAGAACAACGTCTCAGCCGTTCAGCGGGTGCAGCCGCGTTGTATGAAGTTCGAGCACAGACAAAGCAGGAATGGCCCAAGTTCTCCACTTTCACAGAGCATCACGAAATTAAAAGGGCAGTAGGGGGTTACCGAAAAATATACTGCGCTTTTACTGTCAATCTAGGGCTTTAGTTAATTAATAATTAAGATTACTGATTGCAAAATGATAGGGCATGAGTCAATACACACAAGTAGCAACACAGGAAATTCCAATTAGATCTAAGGAAAAATTTTTTACAATAAGGGTGAAATATTGCAGTGGGTTGCCCAGAGAAGTAGTGGCATCTCCATCCTTGGAGATGCTCAAAATTCAACCGGACAAGACCTTGAGCAGCCTGATCTAATCTACACTTGCTTTGAGCAGGGTGTTGGACTAGTGACAGCAGAAGGTTCCTTCTATCCTGAACTTTTCCATGCTGTAATCTGGCACAGTAAGTTAAAGCATGAGTTATATCACACAGTAACTTCTGAACTGCAACATCTGTCATAGACTGGCCTTTACTGTTAGTTACAGACCTGGTAACCTCCAGCCAACAACCAGAAACTGTGATGCCTCAAATGGCACCAGCAAGATTCTGCAGAAACCCCACTCTTCCAATATTCCAAGAATTTCACTGAAAGTTAAGTTTTCTTCTCATCCTGTCTCTACCTCTGACAGCCATGGAAAAGAATGAATCACTGGACTTTGTGTACCAAACGTTTCCATACTGTGTGTTCCCTCCCTACAAGCCTGCATTTTCTAGATTAAACCAATGCAATTCTGTTAACTATTCCTCACAGCAACCAATTGCTTGTTATACTGGTTAACCCTGACCCTCTCCAGTTCACCAATATTAGTGAAGTGCAATGCCTAAACCTGGAGCCAGTATGTTTTAATTAACATCTCATCAACACCAGTGTAACCACCTCTCTTCTATTAAGTACAGTGTTCCTATCACCATGGCCCATTTCTGGGCTCATACAAGCCCAGATGCCCCCTGAGTTACGGTCTACTGTAGCTCCAGACCTTTTTCCATGGCACAGCAGCCTCAGCCGTTGTTCCTTGCTCGTTGAGAATTTGTGCACTGGATTACACCTCCTGCAGCATGGCACTGCTTACATCTCTGCTGCAATTTGTCTTGCTGATTTCAAGTTCACAGTTAACTCCTGAAAAATCTTCCCCTAAGGACTTGTGCACGTAGCGCAAGTAGCAACAACTATACCTTGTCTTCTCAGAAAAGCATCCAAGTTCTGACTGGAAGATGACAAGGCAGGAAGACTCTGCCCTCGTACTTTTTTAGTTGTGAACTTTCAGCTTGCATTGGATACTCATAGGGAGTTAATATGTGGGCAAAGACTACAGCATTACATAAAGACCTGGTAACTAGACAGTCAAGCAACTACAGGCAGAGCCACTGTGCAAAGTCTCCTGAGGCTGGGCACCACAGAGGATCCAGTACAGAAGATATTCCTTTTTTTATTGATATCATTATATTTTTATGTTCTGTTTCATTATAATCTGAAAAGACTTTGTAACCTCCCCACCCACCCGTTCTCACTGTGATTAGCAGTCATCCTGTTATCTCAAAGGAATCATTGCCGGGATTCAGGTTGAACTTGGATGTAGAAACAAGCAGGCAATTCGGGTTTTTACGTGTTTTGGCTTTAGTTACCGTTGTGAAACAAACAGCCTGATAGCTCATATAACTGTACAGCACTTTCTAACAAAAAAATAACTGAACTATAGAGGCAGCATTTTTCTCGCTACTGTAGGGCAGGGAGACCTGGGGCAAAACAGAGTAGGTATCTATAGCCCAGACAAAAGCCACATGACTCATTGACTTTGGACAAAGATCTAGTAAGTTCCAGTTCTGCTACATAGCTGCTTTTAAACTGCAGCTACAAGCACTGGCAAATATGTTGAAAAATTCTTTACTGCTATAGTTTAAATCTAGAAAACATGCAGGTCAGAAAACATGCAGTGCAAAGGTGAACTAAAGAACAATTTTTTGTTTAAAGTTTTAACTCCACAGAGTTTACATAGTGAACAAGTTATTTATAACTTGTAAGTCCAGTATGTATGGTATCACATAAACTTTTCAATTTATAATGTTTCACAGCAGTAGGAATTCATTATTCTATTCATCACAGCAACTGAACAAACATAACTGCTTTAAAAAAGTGGGAGAAAGAAAAAAAAGAAAGCTTCCTACCAAAAAGTAAAGAAAAGAGAGTTAATTACAGCACTTCTTTAAAAAATAGTGGTTGGGCATCAGCCAAAAAACATTCTGTTTAGACCTGGTTAAGTCTTCCTAAGGGAAGCATTATTTTTCTGATGCAGAGATTCAAGCCTCTATTTTTAGAGTATATCACAGTCAATGAGTTTAGCACTTTCCCATTTGGACCAACAGTCTATTAGTTTTTTTTCAGACCTTCTGTAATACCACATGGTAGCTTGTTTGCTTTGTAACAATTGCGTAAATCATCAAGTCCATGGCTGTCATTAAACTGTTTTACCCTGAATAACCTCTTGAATTGGGAAAGTAGAACTTAACTCTTCTACTCTGTGTGTTAACTGTATGACTTTCTTGTTTGCACTTCAGTCCTTTGAACCCTTTAGAGCAGTCAGTATGTGAGCGTGCAGGCTGGAGAAACAGGCTGATGAAGCTGGACAAAATCCTGCACACGGGGAGGAACAGCAGCGTGTACCAGCACAAGAGAGCTATCAACGGGCTAGAAAACTGCTTTTCAGAACAGGCCTTAGGTGTTCTGCTGGACAAGCTGAACAGAAGCCGGCAATACACTCTTGCAGCAAGAAAGGCCAATAGGTTCCTGGGCTGCATTAGGTAGCTCGCTGCCAGCAGGTTAAGGGATGTCATCCTTGCCCTCTCCTCAACAGTGGTGAGACACCTCTGGAGTGCTGAGTCCAGTACTGGGCTCTCCAGTACAAGACAGACATGGGTATACTGGAGCAAGTTCAGCCAAGGGCTGGAAAGATTATTAAGGCATTGGAGCATCTGGCATATAAGGAGGGGTGAGAGAGCTGGAGGAGAGTAGGCTTCAGCGGGGACTTTATGCTGTCTGCAATTACCTAATGAGAGGGTATGGAAAAGACAGAGCCAAACTCTCCTTGGAGGTGCACAGCAATAGGAGAAGAGGCAGCAAAGTTACAACATACGAAACACCTACCAGGTTTTAGGAAAGAAGCTTTACCATGAGGGCAGTCAAACATGGAACAGGGGCCCAGGGAGTCTGTATAACCTCCATCCTTGGAGACATGCAAAACACGACTGGACAAGGCCATGACTGAGCTGACCTAAACTTGCTCTGAGCAGGAGTTGGACTAGTTAACCTCCAGGGGTCCCTTCCAACCTAAATTAGTCTACGATTCTATGTCTCAGGTCTTTTCACCAAGTTAATCTGTTTTTTTCCCCTTCCCCATTTGACACTTCAGATCAAAACCTCTGAATCACGTGACTAACTCTCTCTTAACTGACCTAGTATTTGATTCTAAAAATGCCTCATACCAAAAAAATTAGAGTGGACTTTCAGTTTTTGTTAACTAAGTGTCCATAGTACTGAATAACAAATCTGATAAGCCCTCGAGGCCAGAGATGAATGTGCCTTTCTTTTCATAGCAGAGCTCACCGCCACCATCGTTTTTATAGCAGCCGGAAAGTAGTGGGCTCTGTGGAAAGATACAAGCCAAGATTTTAAAGCAATTCACACCGTTGCAAAAGGACGATGTATTCAGAGCTGTTTAGCACTGACCTGTAGAAACGTAGCCAGACTGACTGCTCTAGAGCCAAGACATACGCAAAACCACAAGGCACCCTCAAACACCTTGGTCCAGGTGTCTACACTGAAGGGCTTATAAGCAAATGTTACATAAAACCAACCCAAAAGGAAGGGCTCCAAGTCGGGGAGGACATGGGTCAGTAACAAGAGAATCAGGAAACTCTTGGAGGAAGTGAACAGCTTCAGAGTTGCACGCACCTTAATGCATCTCATACACAGCTCAACAAAAATGCTGTCAGGTGAGCTTTTCCACCCAGCAAATTGAAGTCAAATGACTAGAAACTGGCAAATTTCACTAGAAGCAGCTTGGGGTTTTGTTACCTCATATGCCAAGATGGGAACTTAAATTTTTGCAAATTTTTTTCCTTTTTTTTTTTTTTTAGATTCTTTTTCCTGCTTCCTTCCTGCATAAGAAAAGCCCACAAACCAGAGTGTGATAGTAATACGCTAGTATAAGAGCTCACCAAAGAACTGCAGTAGATTCTTCTTTTGCTGTCAATTTTCAAATTAAGATTGGAGAATTTCCTGGAAACTATGCTCTCTTTTAAAGAGCAATTAATCCGGGGAAGTCCAGTGGCCACTTCTGCTTGGTCAATTGACCTGACAGCAAAGGTTTGCAAGCCAGTGTTACCATGTCAGAAAATGGGGAGCAGTTAGAGTCTGAGGCACGGGATGGGAGAGGCTGGGGAGCCCCAGCACTGAGTTAGGAGCATGGAAATAGCTGCACATGGCCTTGAATTTACAGCAACCTTACTGGAAAAAAAAGCATTTAATAAAATTTTGCAAGGGACGAAGTATCAGGCACTGGCTGGGAAGAAGCAAGGGGGTAGGGAGCAAGGGAAGAGGCTGTTCCAGGCAGAGACCTCACGCACCTTGGGTGGCACCGCTCCCGGCCCAGCGCCCGTGCGCAGACGTGCGGCGAGCGCGCTTTGCCTGAAGCGCCCAGATTTGGGCCTCGCCGAGCTCTCGGAGCGGTGGGGGCACGCCATCTAGTGAACGGCGACTGCTCGCTCGCTGCCGGCTCTGGCGCGGGGGCACTCAGCAGGGCTTGAACCCCCAGCCAGGCCAGAGCCAGCCTCACCGGGCAGAACCACCCCCGCCTGCAGCAGACACGTCTCCATATGCACGGACTTGAAACAAGGAGGATAGCTCCCCACCTGCAGTTTCTAAACTCAAGAGCAAATTGTGGGGAGGGAGGGAGGAGAAGCCAAAAATAACACCATAAAATCTACCCCCCTACACAACCTATTTTAGTTCTTGACATTACTACAGTTTCCTGTGTATGATCTTGGAGAGTTTATCTATTTTCCACCCCTAGAGTCCTCTGGATCACAAAGATAGTTGGAAATACAAAAGAGAATCAGTTTGGGGGTTTAGCACTATTGCTTTCTCCCCCTTACCATTTACTTCAAGAGGGCTTTTTTGGACTGATACCAGTTTAACTCTTGCATTTGTAAACCCAAACCTGGAAAGCCCTAAAGGACCCTATCTTCAGAGTGAGAACAAAGCATTTCCTGGGAGAAAGAAAAAAAGCCCTCCAGTGGTTTAGATACATCCGAAATCACACTAAGTCACGAAAGGACCACAGCATTGTATTTATTACAGAACTTGGATGTGTAACTCTGCCTGCAGACGGCAAGCCTAAACGTAAGGATAGGCATGTCTTCCCTCCCAGTGTCAATCTCACTTTGAAGACTAACTCTAAGAGCATACTTGGTCTTGAAATTTTGTGGTTAACGAAGGGGCATATATAGTTTCCTGCAATAAGGGCATGCTGGATTCAAAGGGAAAGATAAATGCTTTCGGCTCTTCTGAGCCCGACGTATATGCTGCAATCAGGGGCAAGGGTGGGACTGGCATAACTATCACAGAGAAATGCGCTCAGCTTGAGGCAGGCTACTGCTGACTGTGAGTTTACAAAGACCAAGCACTGAAAACTGTCTTGTGAGGAGACATTCACTGGAAAGATTAATGGTTATTAATGATTTCAAGGCTACTTCCACCAGTGCAAAGCAAGCTACTGAGAAACTGAAGTGTAACACAGACTCCAAACATGTTGTATGCTTAGTCCTGCATATTTAACTAGGGACAGGGAAAAAAGAATAGTTGGGAGAGAGAGAGAGGAGGGAAAAGAAAAACAGGCTGCTTTTCTTACTTCTTTAGGATGTATTACCTGATTAAACCTGGGGGGAAAAAAACTTACTTTTTAAAGTCTGAAGTAGGCTACAAAGATCCCCAGCTTTTCTACATAACAGACTACAATTCCCATCTTAATTGGGTAAGACGTTGCTCAAGACTTTTTTAATTTTGTTCCTTATCTTCGAGTTGCAATTCAACTCCTTCCAGAAGCTCTCATTAGGACAGATTCTAAAGATCTCACTTAACCAACAATCTGAAAAACGTGGTTAGAAAATACTATAAAGGAACTCTGATTACTTGCATGCTGGAGTTGAGACAAAAGGAGGAGGGAGGGAGGGAGAATCCACAGACTCTCCTAACACGCACAAGAGACTTGACATCTTGAACTGTTGGCTGCAGCATCCACCAAGACATAAATCAGCCCATTCATGAAGAGGTCTGGTCTGCCAATATACATAAAGAGAAATACTAGACGGAAAGAGGCAAATCTGAATTAGATCCATCTTTTGCATAGCAGAAATCCTTTACGCCAGTTAGATGAGAGAAACTGATGTTTGAAAACCACAGAAGGTTTGGCAAGTGTAAAATTTTACATGCTAATGAGCCCCCAAAGAATTTTGACCTGTGAAGGATATTTAACTACTGAGAAAGATTTATATCCAGTATTACACAAAAACGGAAGTGAGCACAGAGTACAGGGAATTAGAAACATACTACAAACATCCTCCTGTTCACATCAGTGCTGGAAAAAAAAAAGAAGAATTTAAGAAAATACTAGAAACACTTTTCAGTACATAAGTAATGAGAAATGTAAGATTCCCTAGCCAGGGAAATTGTTAAATATGGTCTGTCACTGTTTGTATTAAGTATCTAAAAGCCTTATCACCAGAAAGAACTCTAATAGGCTTTGTACAAAGAGAAACTCTCTGCTCTGGAGATCTAGTAATCTACCCACTCAAGGTCAGGGAAGTTTTACATGACTAGAACTGAGACAGAAGAGCTTCAAATCTAGTATTAAAAGAAGAACCATTAATCGAGCACAGATTTCTCAAGCCTTGGGTCAACAACCCAACCATAAAACTATCTATCTTCTCTCCCCGCAGGTAGAATCATACTTATATAGCATTTAAGTGTCACTTCACTGAAATAGTTTGCAATGAAACTCCCTCCGTATTAATACTTTTAAAGACCTATGTTTCACAAAGTCTAGAACTTGCAACAGTTTTTCAACTAGCTTATTTCATATCTGAATTACTAGTCTAATGCAAAAGAAAAGACGCTTCTGTCGAGTGAAATTACGGCAGTATTTTCATAATGGATTCTTTTTCATTAGTGAAGTTAGTTACCATTCCCTCTGTATATACTTTCATACAGTGTACAGAGTCTCATCTGTAATAACGGCAGACTAGCATTTGTCCTGTGTCTACCACTGACTCATACTAAAGCAGACTGACCAGGCACTCTACCTGATCATTTATATCACTTTATTTTGTCTTCCCCTTACATCCAGGCAAGAGAGTCCAAAACCATATTTTTTTTCGTAAAATTTTAACAATAATTAGATATAATTGCTCTAAATGGGTAAAATATGTTTAGAAAAAAATATTTCTTTCTTACAATAAATCCATTAAGAAAATACCACATCCACAATTCACTCTCTTTTGGGCATTTGAGGCAAATAACTACAATCAAGAGCACTTTGAACATGCACATTTAAGTTTACAAACTCAAAGCTATGATTTCTCTGCTTTTCTGCTTTACCATGCTGCTGCACAACAATCCTGTTCACCCCCAAATTAGTCCATCATTAAAGGAAATTTCAAAGCAAAATCTTAGGAAGAACAGGTTGTTAGTTTTATTTTTAAAATAATGGTTTATCGATGTTATTTAGTTTCAAGAAAAAAGAAAAAAAATCCAATCTATTTTATCTATTAAGCATCTCAAGACAGCAGATTATTTTATTTTCACCCATCTGTTGAAATACTTTGACACTGAAAAGCAGATCCACAGAAGTATGTACATACCCAAAACCCATTCAAACCGGGCCAGAAGACTAAATACTTCTGTCAGAGTAAGCCTCTGGAATACGACCTCTTTTGGGTACAGATCATCCTTGCTACGCATTTCTGTAAGTGTTTAACACAGCTGGGTCAAGCCTGGTGTTGAAACTTCTGAGAACAACTGCAATACAAAGTATGTTTGAGACAGTTATTTCCAAGGGATGTTATGCACGTTAAAACACCTTTTTGACTTAGACTTCTATCTGTCTTCCCATCCCAGGCTGCCAGAGCTTCTAGAAGACAGAGAACAGTAAGTCACTAAGAGCTTTTAAATAAAAAAGCACATAGCTGGGTACACTCAAGATGCATAAACTTGCTGTGACCTACAGATTTGATGTACTCTGAAATGATTTTTGTAAGGAATACTAGGAAGGTTACAGTGAACTGCATATAATTTTGCAAAATTAGGGGTGGGTGCCGTCATAGCATGACATACAAAAATAATGTGATTTCAAATGTAGTTTGTTCTTACTGACTTGGACAAAGACCAAGTACTCTCTTTGGTAAGTGATGACTGAGGGGGGAAATCTTATCAATATCCCTTACCTGAAGGGAGGGTGTCAATGGGACGGGGACAAACTCTTTTCAGTTGCCCCGTTTGATAGGACGAGAGGCAATGGGCAGAAATTGAAGCTCAGGAAGTTCCGCCTGACCGTGAGGGGGAATTTCTTCACTGTGAGAGTGACGGAGCACTGGACCAGGTTGTCCAGAGAGGTTGTGGAGTCTCCTTCTCTGGAGATCTTCAAGGCCCGCCTGGATGCAACCCTGTCTAACATGCTCTAGGTGACCCTGCTGAGCAGGAAGGTTGGACTAGATGATCTCCAGAGGTCCCTTCCAACCTTACTGATTCTATGATTGCCAGAAACACTGATAGCTCCTGAGGCAGTTCATTTGTATTTGGAATAGACTTTGACCTTTCCAGTAGTTCTTTATCATAAAAAGGGAACTGTTCACCACCTTCTTACCTGAATGGTTCGGTACTGTTCAATCCACCAGACAAGCAGTTCCAGTGACATTAAGAAAACTTCTACAAGAATGAAATAAAACATAAACAAAAAAATCCCACACACCCAAACACACAGAATTTTAAAGACTTAACTTGCCCTCTTCCAACTTGGAAATTTCAATTATGGTGTCAGCCCATCACTGACTATGTCTGTGCCTGGCGTGTCATCTGAAAACTAACAGGTAACACTAAATAATCAAAAGCAACAGAAAAGTAATGGTCGGATTAGGTTTCAAAATAATACATTTATTCAAACTGAACAGAGGACACAAACTCCAATTAGCTTAAAAATTTTATACTACATTATGGCAAACACGGGACCAATACGCTCAGAGCACAGACACATGATATACAACTTAAAATTATAATATGGGCAGTTCTTAAACTGAATGGCAGAACTTCAAATATGTATCGAGAATAAATATGGGATTTTTATTTTAATTAAGTATAACCAATAACATGATATAAACAATTAAAAAGTATCTGAATACAAGCTTAAGTAGCTAAAGTTTAAATGATTAGCAAAATATGTAGATATAAAGTTACAAGTAGTATTTTGGAGTTGGATACAAGATGCAACTTTGTCCCCAGACGAAGCCTACAATATAAGGTACTAATCTTGTCCAGAGAACATTCTCTGCCGACACATAGTCCTGCTGACACACTACCTAGTAAATTAGCTTTCTAGTATTTTAACTTGCAGGCAGACTTGCTTACACAGCATGCATTCAGTAATGAAAGTCTTAGTAAAACCACCTTTTGAGCCAATATGAATTGGAAATAAATTCTTCATTAAAATAGGTCTTATAACCTAATTATTTTGAAGGAATGATGCAAAAGAACAATCCATGTTACTTTTCTTCTTTATTAAATTCAGTTTTATTACTAAGCTTTTATTTTTTAAATTTAGTTAGGTTTTCCCCTAAATAGTTTATAGTCAAAATCTGATCTTTATGCAAATCTGAAACGACTCCAACAATGGTCTGATTACCTAACTCTGAGCTTAGAGGCTTTGCCTGTGTAAGTCATAAGGTCACCCAAATCTCACAAATCTCACACATCCCCTAATTATTTTAACAAATATTTACATCTCCTGACTAAATATTCATTCCAGAATAAGTTCTGACCAGTTACTATACACTTGGATGTCATCCTTTCTCTGAAAGTACTGCAGCTTCTGGTTTTTTTGGTCAACATGAAAGAGAGCAAAGCACTTAATGTGGAGCTAGTCTGCAAGCCAGCAATTCACTTAAGTTGTCTTTATCACCTGTACAGAGCTGTTCATGAATGATCTGAAACCGGGCGACTAAACCACTGAGCGTGTCCTAATCTTTTTAAGCTTGCAGAACATCTGCTGTTCAAGTCCAGCTGTCATGGGCTTGCCTACCTTCTACATGAGAAAGCAAATGCCTCCTAATAAATTACTTTGCCGTGGTTGACTCCTTAGGTAACGGGGGGGAAACAGACATTTGTGATCAAGAGCAATACATTCAAGCGTATTTCATATAACCTATTAAATTTTCACAATATACCAAGTTTCAGACAAACCCAAAAGCTACAGGTGATCAATAAACATATTAATTATTTTAATCAGGGCATTCTTCATAAAAAGCAGTTACTTTTGGCTCTTATTCATTCCACAGAAGAAATTTAAATGAACAGCAAACACTATAAATATAAGCAGTAAAGTCCCAAATAATACAATCAGATACTTTACTGTCAGACCTTTAAAGCTGTATAAAGCTTAAATCAGTAAAATCTTTGAAAATAGCTTCTTCTGGTATTTCCCTATTTTAAAACTAAATGCATTCATGCCCACTTCATTCTTAGACTTCTGATATTGTATGAAAGCTAGAGGAAAACTTTAGATAGAATATCACATTTCAGCCAGCTGACCTTATCCCTGTATAAAGATGAAGGAATGTCAAGTAAGACTCTTATACAATTTTTTTCAAACTGAAGACATTTTAGTAATGTAAGATTTAGTGTACTTCAGAGCCTAGTAATTCTAATTTTAATCATACAATGTCAAGTCAGTTTTAAAACTGTATTTTAGTGAAATGAGTTTTACTCTTGCATTTCCATCTAAGGTAATTTTTGGCCTAAAAAGCTTATAGTGAAGTTGTATCTTCAAAATCTACAAATTGACTTCTATGCTGAAATCTCCAAGTTAATCTACAATTAAAAAAAAAAAAAATCAATCCCTTAGGTTTATATTAACTGCAAAGATCATACTGATTTGAAATTTCAGCTCTGTCAAAGCAATTTTACTAATAAGATAAAGTTGCAGTAACTCTCTGGAGGATCAGTAACATTACTGTAAGCAGCTTTCTTTGCAAACTGTACAGAATACAAACTCAATACTTGAACTAAACACAGACCCCTATTCTAAAATTATTTTTACTGTACATCTTTCCTTTGGAACAACTAAATGCTATGGTCCATCATGCAAACCATGAGATCATCCAAACTCTTTTGTTCTATTTACTTCAAATGAGTTTTTACAAATAACTTAGCCAATCTAGATAAATATTGAGCATATAATAATGCTCAAATACACTTGGGAGCCAATGTTTTCTAGGAAAATACGTAATCATTACTATAAACATTAAGTACTAACTGCCCATCTCAATATCACTGTGCACAGCACCATCATAAAATGTGTTCTCTATAGAGTACACAATCAAGAAGGTTTGTATGCCAGGAATCACAGAACATTCTACAGTTGGTATGTTTGTTTTAAATTTTGAAAATTTACTGTTAAAAACAGACTTTAATGAGTAAATCTAGACTATCAGGATTTAATTACATGGTTAAAGACAGTACTGATAACAAATAATATAGAAAACCAATGATGTAATCAAAACACTGACTGTATCAGACGACACTTGTTGATTGCACAGTCAGCAAGGCCATGAGATGAAAGCATTCATGTACTCCAGCGGTACTTGGTTAGTGAATTTTATACCTGAGATGAAAATTAAGAGGTAAGAGAATCTGCGGTGTAAATAACCATGTTGGTGAACAAACATGAACAAACATGCCTTTATAACTGTTTTTTTAAATATAAGCAAAAAAACCATAATTGACATTTTCCTCTTACAATTAGTTTCATTTTACTTTTTAGACAAACTCATTTTATTGTGTGACTGATTGTGTTTTAAAACTATTTTAAAGGCTCCTGTGATTCCAGTGCTTTAGTAATTCAAACGGAATTTTGAGTAACAACATCCTCTACTCCCTAGTCTTACAAAATTTAAGGCACCCATAGGAAGCAAACTTTATGGGAAGTTTCCATTCTAGGGAAAAATGAGCCTGATTTTCCCCTCAACAGAAAAGAATCATGAATTTAAAAAAGTAATCAGAATGCCACATTCTCTGTCAGTGAGGCAACAGCTTAATGACATTAAGCTTAAACAAAGCAAACCTAAAGAGCTACTACTGAAACCACAGAATCTTCACTAATATCATAAAAATGTAGTATTTTGACAGAAGAGAAAGTTTGTATTAAATTCTGAAAAAGCTAAAATGTAGAAGCAGAACAAAGTTGGGCCCTATGTAATAATGAAAGAGAATAAATGAGAAACATTCTTCCATGATAGATACACTGAATTTATACAGCAAACTCGTAAGTTTAATGAATCACTGTATCACAATAATGAGTGCAAATACATGATTTTGTGGGCAGGAACACTGAAAAAAGCATATTTTGTTTTCATCTTTATGGAATGACAATAAATTACTTGTCTGATGAATGAAAATTTCATTCCATGTGTCAGAAAACGTATCTATGATTTATTACTAGAATCAGCTCAAAATGTTTTCCATAATCACAAAAGCTCAAATAATAAGTCATTAGACACAAAGATATACATGGTTTTGCTTAAATAAAAATCAGAGTTTTCTTCAAATTATGAAGTTTAATTCTTTGCTTCTGCAGCTCCCTTATCCAGTTTTTCCTTTGCTTTCTCTTTTTCTTCCAGTTTTTCTTCTTTTTGAAGAAGTGCCATAATCTCAGCAACCTGACTGGTTCCAATATCAATGTCTTCTTTGTCAATCAATTCTACTACCTAATATGAACATAAAATGAAATGGAGAGTAAATTTAATTTTTACGTGATTGAAGCATTTTGACAACTTTAATCTTTTTCTAATTTTCTTGAATGTGAAAGAAATGGCTACTTTTCCTTTAGTAAAATTTTTTAGCAGCATACAATAGACCTTCTTAAAAATGAACATGAAGCGTTACTGCTGATCACCTTGGAGGCTGGAACAGAAAGCTAATGGAGGAAAGATAAGTCATTTTTCCTTCTACCTTTTCTTCCCTACATGAAACACCAACTCAAACCATAACCAATGCCTCAGGCATACTTTGAGTACTTAACAGAAAAAAGAAAGCCAAATTTTAAAGTAAATAACTTAAAACTTTTGACCTCCAAACACAAAGAGTCAAATTTTAAAGCATTTATTAAAATGAAGCCATTTATTTTTTCTGTTTCAATGGAAAGCTCAGATTCAGTATCTAGTACTGCTGAAACAGTATTTACAGCAATATCCAATTCATAGGCTTCTTTTTAATTGAAAAGCCCTACTGCACTAAATACAAGGCATAAAATTACAAAACTTTCACAAAGTGAGGGAGATGCCTTTCTGAATGCAAAATAAATTTTAAAAAATTACCAGACACTTCCAAATTCCTTTTTGCAGCTTTCTGTACAAATATATTCTCAACATATTTCAAGTTCCTAGAACTACAGCATTACATAAAGAATTAACTCAGCAATACATTTTATCTATGTTGATAAATAAAACTGAATGTTGCAGCTGTTTAGAGCAGCAGTGAAAAAAAGTTCAAACATGTTTCAAAAGGTCAATGCTGTATTTTCCACATTAAAAGAAAAAAAAAACTTTGAACATTTTTTTTTTTGTATTAGGCAGAAAAATTACTTACAAGGGAGTAAATTTCATGGTAGCTCTAAATTTACCTTGTAGAACAGAAGCAAGAAAAACTAAAAATACAGGAGAAACCTAAGAAATTCTGCAAAATGAGAAAACAGGACAATGCAGGCAAATAACATGAATATTTTGGATAATCTGATTTTTATTTTGTGTCTATTTTCTCCCATAAAATAGCAATAGAAATTCTGAAGATATATTATAGCATCTATTTATAGCATATTCCCCAAAACCTCATCCTTATATCAAATAAGGACTCTCTGAAAAAGAAAGCAATATTAAATTATGTCAAAATAGGGAAAACATTTGAAGCATATTTTATTTAAATATTCCACAGACTTACCTTAACAACATTATCTATATCAATTTTGCCATCCTTGTTTTCATCTAGTGCCTCTGCAATCCTAGTTAGCTTCTCCTCTGGAATCTTCTGAATTTGTTTCATTGCATTAATAAGCTCGGCAATACTGATGAGATTCTCCCTAAAGGGGAAACACAACCTGTATATGGCAAGCAGTTACTCCAAAGGAGTAAAGGTGATGGTACTGAAACAAAGTACTGAAAGTCACTACATTGCAGGTCATTTATAAAATATTCATAATTTTATAATCCTGAAAGGAATGCAAAAAAGCAAAAATAAGTTACTGATCAGCAAGCAGATTTCAAGCGATCTTTCCATAGAATCTAACACTACAGGTTTCCACATGCTTTATCGCACAAATGTAAGTAGCTAGTGGCATTTGAAATAATGTTTGGCACAATTCTGTGCTTCCCAGCATGTATATATAATACCCTTTCCCATCCCCTATTTATCCAGGATGCACTGTCATGCCCCAGTCCTTTTGGATTTAGAGGGGCTGGTCTACACAAAATAAAGCAAGCAGACAGAAAATATATGTGAAAGTCAAAGGAAAGCAAAAGCTAAGAACTAATTTCTTCAGCAACTTAGTTGCTTTATTAAAAAAAGCTTCATTTGCTCAAATCAAGGAATACACTTTGTAGAAGAAATGTCTAAATGTCACTCTGTGACTAACAGATTTCAGAAACTGTCCATTTCTGTTGTCTGCTTACTGGTACCATGAAGCTAACATTGTCTGTTTTCTGCACACTGAAGACTCTGCTTGCCTATAGAGCTTTATTAATTTATTTTGAAGAACCATCTTCCAGCACAGGTCAAGCTGAAATGCAGGAGACAGTAATCCCAATAAATATTAAATAGAAGGGCTTTATTAGCATAGTCCTGACTTCATACCTGCCTAACCTCTGGACAGAGACTGACTTTTTTTTCAGGGAGCATTTCTCAAGACTGCTACTAAATGTCCTGGACTTCTGCTGTTCCTACGACTCTTGCTTTGATGGCTTGACAATGACTGCATCGACCAGATTCAAATGGTAAAAGTAACTTGAATAGAAAAGAGGGGAGGAAAAAAAAAAAAAAGCATCATTACATTAAGCTTGAACACTTTTCCTTAAGCCACTGAAAATATAATACACCTTACACAGTAATTACATAGGATATGAATTCAAAGTAAACCTAACATTTTCATGCAGTAGCTCGAAAATTCAAGTGACCGACAGGATTTATGCAAGACTCAAAGCAGGGAAATGTAGACTCGCACACACAGAGGCAGTTGACATAACGTGACCAAACGTTTCAAGGCATCCTGGATTACTCTGTGTGCACTGAAGCTCAGCTATAGGTCAGGAGTAACTGCCCACTGAGTAACATCCAGAGTGGATTGCTGACAGGCCTGTTAAGCATTGTCAGTGCAATTCATGCCAAGAAATGGAAATTTCTTCCCACCTGATCCAGCTCTGCTTCCTTTTGCTGATAGCTATATCACTGGTGCCTCACATCACTTCAACAAGCTACTTTCCCAGTGGAGCAAAAATAAAGACTTCTGACAGACCAAAGAGAGGGCTGAAGATCACCCATTCGGAACATCAGTTTAAAGATACTGGGGAAAAAATAATCTTGTTCAAAGAAGTCTTTTCCATCTTTGGTTGAAGATGATAGGGATTTTCCAGTAGATTTCAATGGAAACCAGGTTTACATACAACAACAAATTCTAACCTAAAGGTCTGAATGAAAGTCTAGCGCAAAAGGGTCTAACGACTGATTTAGGCCCCTGTGAATTACAGTAATGTAACTTGAAGTTATAAAAAGGATCTCCCTGATAATTAAACAATGTTTAACTAATCAATTCCAGTCATCCACTATCACCTACAAAAGTTAATTTTTTTTCCACAAAGCCATTCACTACATGTTATATAACTATATTCAAAAGAAGCAGATGCAATATTGCGTTTTAGTTTACACATTTGGATAGTTATGATCAACAACTTCTCTATAGCATCTTTCACATATCCTTCTTAATCTTATTATACAAAACCTGAAATAATTGACTACTTGCCATGGGGGACCAGAAAAAAAAAAGTTAGTGGTCAAGTTTAACAACAAAGGCCAAATACTTGTTTTTGTTCAGGTTATCTTCTTTGGGAGCTGGGAAACTCTCTTAATGAATCAGACAATAAAATGGTGTAAGCACAAACTACATTACTGCTGTATTCACCATCACAAGCTGTGAGAATTACTGTCACAGTTTATAGACAACTCAGTGCTATTAACGTGCAGCATAGGATTGTCTGAAAGACTCCCCAGTAACAGCAAGACCCGGAGAACCACTGACAAATGAATTTTGCAAAAACACTATATTAAGAACATTCCTTGAAGATCTGCAAGTTTGCTAAAATTAAAATGGAACAAAGCTTTAGAAAGGGGTGACAGAGAATTATCTGCTCGCTTTCACTAGATCTACTCCCCCATTTCTCTCCAAAGTAGTATTTATTTACGCTAAAGACAAAAAATTTTACTATCACTGACATTCACACTACTGAAAATAGAACAAACATGAATATGCTCATAATCCTGCTCCATACTTTTTCAGTCAATGACATCGGGCAAACCTGCTGCCTGAGGATCATGACTAAAGCCATGATTTCACCTGTATCACCTTTAGTGCTACAAGTATGAACAAGATGCTAGGATCCTAGTAAGACAACTTGACTCGCAGAACCACAGCAGGAAATGCAAGTGCATCTGAGAAAATCATACCTTCCCCCCTCTGCCACCATATTTAATGTCTCTCAGAAGAGAGAAAAATCTACAGTATAATTTCATTAATTTTGTTTTTAAACCTAAGATTTAAAAAAAAAAAAATTATTTCTTAAATCTTGTCTGAACTGCTTAGGGAAAGAAATCATACATCATACAAAAGAGAGGCTGAAAGTGAACAGCTTGAAAGAAATATTCGCTGCTCTCAAGTCACTTACCCAGCAGGTAGACTATCACCACCTTCCGGCTTGACATCCACTGTCTCTTGACTTGTCTCTAACTCATTAATAATTTTGTCTATCTGACCAATCATTCGGTTCACCCTAATGGTCAATCGCTTGCTTGCCTTTGACTCTTCCACTACCTCTTCTTGCCCCGTTTTAGATAGCTCCTTTATTTCTTGCAAATCCTAAAAGAAAGAGTAAAGAGAAAGAGAACCTTTTGGAGGACTGAATTCTCAATGACAGGACATTACTGATTTAAGAGATTAGGATTTTCAAGACAGGAGCCATTAGCAAATGAAAAGACATATAAAGCCATAATGATATTAGAACATTTAACTTAAACACTGCATATATATATAGATAGCTAGATAGATAACACTGACATCTATGTAAACATACATCTATGCTTGATGAGAAGATCAAACGAACTGCAGTAGGCTCAGCATCTCTTAGTCTAGTCACCCTGGGAATAAGATCAGCATTTGCACCTGGTGGGAATTACATCAATGATTTTAACTAGGTTTTAAACATATTATACAGATGAGGCTTTGTTTTGTCACGTACAGCAGTATAAAGCCCAGCTACTCAGCTATCAAACACAAGCTAATAGACACCCAAATTAGATTATCTTTAACTATGTGGTTTGTTTATGCTAAGATTACACACGAACATAAGAAAAAGCAACTTTCTTGTCCCATCCTTCACCTCGTTGTAGTCCTGGACATCACCCTTCAACTCCTCAAGCTCTTCCTTTTCCTTTGTTAGTGATTTTTTCTGCTCCTGCAGCTTGGTGCAAGCATCACTCAGCATGTCAATCTCCTCCTTAGTAATTTCCTCCCCCTGCAAAGGAACATATATACTCAAATCAGAGACAGACACATTTGTGATTTTTCCTCAAGGATTTTTAGTCTTTCACCAGAAAAGACAGACTCAAGATTCTTTTTCTATGTCTGGAATCAGTATCCACAGACTGGCATTTCGAGGCTAACAGAGATCTTAGAAGGCTAAGCCAATTAGTTTGGTATGATATATATTAAGTGCATTAGTATCAAGTATAGGTGATTCATTATGTGGATTTGGCTCTTTGAAAATCTGTACTTAACTTTCTCATTTTAAAATGTTTTACCCATCAAAGAAGCAAGTAAAAAATGCAAACAACTGAGAAATGATTCTTATATATGCAAAACATTACATAAGAATTTTAGAGTAAAGTTTAAGGAGCTGAGTCACAGGGAAGTGACCTCTAGCAACTCTTAAATAAGCGCAAGAACATTCCTAGCTTGTTAGTTATTTTTTGTTTCCTGAAATACTTAAATTGGAATAAAAATCTAACCCTCAACCAAATGCACCAAAAATAAGACTACTAGAATAATTTCCTGAAAAATATTAACACCACTGGATACTACGACAACTGATGAGTTGCCCTAATTTTACCTACAGAGCAGCTTTCATTTTGAATGACAAACTGAGCAGCCACATAATTACAGTATAGAAAGATATACACAAAAAAGCATGCCACAAAAAGAGAAGGATACTATGCTTCCAAGAAACAACTATAGAAAACTTCACAAACCAAGCATCAGTCTGTCATCTCAGAAAGTTTCAGAGTACTATTACCATCTAGACATTAATCTCTCTTCACATTTTAATACAGTATCTATACCTCACCTTAACCAAATAAAACAAACAAACACAAACCACCTGAAAACAACTCCATTCAAAAGAAAATTCCTCTACCTCAAATCAAATTGGGCATCTTCAGGAAGTCAGTAGGATTACATTTTTTTCCTAACAGGCAGTAACACATATTGATGTAGAAAAAAGTCTCAAAGAATTATTTAGTTCCCTTAACTATTTTACACTTAGCAATCTTTTACCAGTCCTGAAATAAATCTCTTTCAAATACATCTCTCAAAAAAACATAAAAATCTTGTTGAGTAATACCAGTGCAGCTTATTCTTTCTTTCAAATTTCTGAAAAGGTATTCCACAGCATTTAAAGACTTTGGAAAATGTGCTGCAACTTACATTGTAGACATAAGACTGCACTAACTTTGCTTCTCATTTCTCTTATCACAGTAAAGATTGCTGAAGAAGTCCTACTTGTGGCCTAGTGTCATACATTCTCATGGTGCTGGTGACATGGCAGGCAGCAGTGCAAGCCCCATTCCATATACGGCAGTTTAAGCTATTAAAATCAAGTTAATCACATATCCTTGTGGTTTCCAAAAGAGATCATCCCAACCTCGCCTTCCTCTCTCCCCCAACATTCTTCACAGCAGCACTAGCACCAATCCAGCTATGCAATCAACCAAATCGGCTAACTCATCACACACAAAAACTTTAGATTTCTGTGTGGATTAGTTTGCTCTGTTACTACCATTAAAACTTGTTTTGCAGCATTCTAAATTAAACAAAGAAGGCTATAATAATAGCAGGTAGATAATGATGCTGTCTAGAAAAATAAAAAATATTTTTCCTACTTAAAACATACATTTCAAACTACTGTTTTTCTGCAGAATAATAATGGGATTTCAAAAAGTCTATGTACAAGAAAAAAGTGCCCAGCTATAAAAACTCAAGGTACAACTCAAACATAAAAGCCTGTAAGAGGCAGAAGGAGGGACAGATGACCCAGATGCTGCCTGAGTGTGCAGATATGAGGTTAGGAAAGCAAAAGCCCACCTGGAGCTGAATTTGGCAAGCGATGCAAAGGGCAATGGCAAGGGGTTCCACAAGTATATCAGCAGCAGAAGGAAGACATGGCTGCTGAATGGGGCAGGCAACCCATCAAAGGTCGTGGAAAATGCAGAGGTACTTGATTTCTTCTTCCTCTTGGTCTTCACTGGTAAGATCAGCTTTTTAGGAACCCAACATTCCTGAGATCAGTGAGAAAGTCTGGAGTAACAAGACTTACCCTCAGTAGAGGACTTATCAGGTTAGGGAACATTTATACAAACTGGACATACACAGGTCTATGGGACCTGCTGGAATACAGCCACAAGTGCTGAGAGAGCTGACCAGGGTCATTTTCAACTATCTTTGAACAGTCTTGGCAACTGGGAGAGGTTCTAGAGGACTGGAATAAAGCAATTATCATTCCCTGGCTTCAAGAAGCAGCAGGATCAGGGGAACTACAGGTCAGTCAGCCTCATCCCAGTCCCTGGAAAGGCAACAGGGCAAATCCTTCTGGAAACCATTTCCAAACACATGAAGGACAAGAAGGTCATCAGAAGTAGTCAGCGTGGATTTACAAAGGGGAAATTCTGCTTAATCAATCTGATAGCCTTCTACAATGACATGACTGGCTTTGTGGATGAGGGGAAAGCAATGGATGTTATTTGTCTCGACTTTATTAAGGCTTTCAACACTATCTTGCCTAACAATCTTACAGACAAGTTGATGAAGAATCAGCCAGGTAAGTGGACAGTGAGATGGACTGTATGCTGGTTTGAACTGCTGGGCTCAGAAGGTTGTCATTAGCTGCATGAAGTCTAGCTGGAGAACAATCACTACTGGAATACTCCAGGGTCAATGTTGGGTCCAATACTGTTTAATATCATCATTAGTGACCTAAGATGATGGGACAGAGCAAACCTTCAGTGAGTTTGTGAATGATGCAAGTTTAGGAGGAGCAGTTGATACACCAGATGGGTTTCCCACCATTCAAAGGGACCTCAATAGGCTGGAAAAATGTGCTGGCAGGAACCTCTTGAAGTCCAAAGCAAAGTACAAAGCACATGTCAGGAGTCAACCATCTGGAAAGCAGCTTTGGAAAGAAGTTCTGATAGACAAGAAGTTGAACGCAAGCATGTAACATCCCCTTATGTTAAAGGACGCCAACAGTATCCTGTGCTGCATTAGGTAGCTCGCTGCCAGCAGGTTAAGGGACGTCATCCTTGCCCTCTCCTCAACAGTGGTGAGACACCTCTGGAGTGCTGAGTCCAGTACTGGGCTCTCCAGTACAAGACAGACATGGGTATACTGGAGCAAGTTCAGTCAAGGGTTGCAGAGATTATTAAGGGACTGGAGAATCTGACATAGGAGAAGAGAACGAGAGAAAAGAGAGCATTGGGAGAGTGTGAGGAGAGCACAGGGAGCAAAAAGAGAGCTGGGATTACTCAGCCTGGAGAAAAGGTGGCCCAGTGAGAACCTCATCAGTGTGTGCAAGTGTATGATGGGAATGTACAAAGACGACTGGACCAGACTCTTCTCAGTAGTATCCAGGGAAAGAACAAAAGGCAATGGGCACAATTAAAATATAAGAAATTATGTTTAATTAAAAAAAAAATTTCACTGTAACAGCGATCAAATTTTGAAATACGTTGCCAAAGGGTTGGAAGAGTCTCCATCCCTTGACCATCCCTTGAAGGTGGTCAAAATCTGACTGGACATGGCCCTAGCAGCCTGCTCTAGCTGACCTTACTATGAGCAGGGGTAGTTGGACTAGATTATCTCCAGAGGCTCCTTCTTATCTCAACTATTTCATTATTTTAATTCTAGGCAGAAATGTAAGCTATTTAACTGCAAAATTGGTACAAAAATAAAATTAACATAAAAACAAACCTCCTTGATTTTCTACAGCAATATTCAAGTAATAATTACTTAATTATATATACAATTCAATTTTAAAACACTAGAGAGGTAAAATACATTCCAGACCTTAATACACAGGCACTTCTGCCATGTTTCAAACTTTGCAGCATGAAAAAAAAATAATAAGATGTTTCTAAAAAACACTACTCTAAAGCAACTAAGCAAAACGCAAGCAGACACTTCACAATCATCTAGAAACAAAACTACAAAATGCACAAAAGATACTTGCTCATGCGGGAACTATTATCATTAATATATCACTTACTTTACTATGAGACTGTCCAGGCAGAAGGGGAAGAAAACTCCAAGGATAACAAAAGAAATAAAATTTGAAGAGAAAATATACACCAGAAAGTCCCATTTCTGGTGTCCTTAAGAAAAAAGTCTACAAGAAAGTTCCCTTATTTGTGTCAAAATGTGACATTATTAGTGACTTATATTTTCAAAACACCTGATTCACACAATACTATTGTCATTAATGACAGGACTTTCTAAACTCTAATGATATCTACATTGATATGTATATATACATTCATACACACACACACACACACACATCTTGGTTTAGTTTTGATGTCCACTGTTAAAATAGCAACTCCTTCAGAGTTTTCTGAACTTGTGCATCGAACCTATTTTGCTCTTGAATACATGCATAACTCCGTTCTGTGTACTACTTTATGACAGCTTTCAATATCTATTTTGTGGAACAACTAATACATATGAATGTAAGACCCCCAAAACTTGCACTTTAAAATAACTCCAAATTAAGATTATGACAACAATAGCAAATGGTTTTGTCAGTCATAATGGAAAAAAATTAATCTCTGGTTTTGAATCCAGCCTTCTTCTTTCAATTGTCTAAAGACTCCAGTCTTTTGTAAATATGGTCATGCTAACCTGGAAATGTAGGGAGCCCTCTTGGAACACATTTCTAGGCACTTCAAGAAGAAGGCTATGATTGAGAGCTGTGACCAGATTTATCCAAAATTTATTCATCGTGTCTTGCCAGCCCATGTGCCCTCTATGATAACTAGATTTATAGGCTAGGAAAGAGCAGCGTGTGTCATTTATCTCAATTGTAGTAAGGTTTTTGATACTGTCTCACATGATACTGCTGGACACAAATTGAGCTGTTATGGTCTGGATAGGGAGGCAATGAAACAGGTAAATAGTTGGTGGTGGCAGTTAATGGTCATGCTCTATCTGAAGACTGGTAACAAGAAGGGTATTAGGACCTGTCCTGCTTAACATCTTTATCAGAAAACTGGAGGAGATGAATGGAGTACATTCTCAAGTTTGCAGGTGACACCGAACTGAAGTTAACAGATACACTTGACAGCAGGGCTGCCATTCAGACAGAGACACATAGGCTGAAGTACAAGGCCAGCAGGAACGTTATGAAATTCAACAAGGACAAATGCAAAGCCCTTTGCCTGAGAAGAAAGAACACCTTACAATGATGAAGGGTGGGCACTGACCAGCTGAGAAACAGCTCTTCTGGAAAAGGTTTGACAAGTAGACAGCAAGGTGAGCACGAGCCAGCAGTGTGCCCTGGCAGGAAAGGCAGCTGATGGCAACCTGAGCTGTATCAACAGGAGATAGCAGACAGTAACATAGTAGTTTGAGTGGAATGATTACTTCCCTTTACTTGGTGCTGGTCAGACCACATCTGAAGACTATGCCCCCAGTTTTGGGCACTTCCAATACAAGAGATCTATAAACCAAAGCAAATTCAGCAGCGAACCATCAAAACTGACATGGGGTTGGGACAAATTGCCCTGTGATTAGAGGCTGAGGGAACTGGGCTTGCTCAACCTAGAGAAGAGAGGCTTCAGGAGGAACCTAACAGCAGCCTTCTGATGCTTAGAGGCAGTCAGGAAGACTGATTACAGTGCATGGTGGGAGGACAAGACTAAAAAGACGAATAGAAACAAGAATGGTTCCAAATGGATGTATAGAGAAACCTCTTCACTCTTAGGAGAGTTAAGTGTTGAAAAAGGTTGTCCAGAGACACTGTGGGATCTCCACTCTTAGGGGCTTTCAAATCACAAATGGATAATGCCCTCAGCAACCTGGTCTGATTTCATTGCTGATCCTGCTTTGAGCAGAAAGTTGGACTAGAGACTCCCTGAGGTTCCTTCCCACCTGAAATAACCTACGAACCTAAGAACCTTGGGGTAGGCAAGATATGATATTGCCTATAAGATCAAGAATCACGCGTTCAGTTCTCTTAGGCATTTGTATGAGTCAGTGTTTCAAAGCTAGACAATCACATTTTAGAAAAGAAAGATTCAGCTAAACTCAAATGTTTCTTTGTTCTTGCATGAGCTTCTTTTGGACAATTTCTCCAGCCCAAACCAAATCATGGAGCAAACGGTTAAACGGAGCATCTTCTGACAAAAGTGCGCTAATCCTATAAATTAATCTGTTACTTTAACTGTAGTATAAATCTTGATCACCATTACACTAAAGAAACAGAGTACACAAAAGTTGTAGTATACATATGCCTCCCGTTTAAGTATAAAAGTAAATACAAACCTAGTACAGTCTAGTACAAATATAGAAATGTCTAGTTCCACCATAATCCTTTGGTCATAGATTGACTCTTCCAAAGAAGAGATTATCGTTATCTACTCTTACCCTCTCCCATCCTCATATGTTAATAATACACAAACAAGCATAAATCTATCATATCTACAAAGAGTGCAAATGCCTCCCCCCCATCAAGCTAGGCATATTAATTTCAATAATATATATATAGTAGGTACTCCTTTTTTTGTACTGACTTCAATTTCTGTTTTGATAGTTAAGAAAATGAATTTAAGTCTATCAAAAATTTAAGTGCTAGAATGTGATGAGATGTTTAAAACTGAAGGACAGCCAAGGCAACTTATCACTCTTATGCAGATGTTTTGAGTCTTTACATTGAGAAGCATAAAAACAATCACCCAAATTACCTTAATGCCTTCCAACACCGGTGCTGTATCTTTCAGTGTCTCTGACTGCATCACCACATGCACCCTTGCCAGTTCTTGTTCAGTATCCACAGCGAGATGACTTTTTTTAACTTGCCAACCACCTGCCTCAAGATCCACTGCCGTTTCCACTTCTTTCTAAATTTCACAGCCCCATAAAGTTTAATTAAAACAAGGATAATGTTATCTGTATTAGCATCAGTAAAGAATTCTTCTTAAAACAGAAATTTTTGACAAGTAGATGGATAGATTTTATTAGAAGATAACTTTTAAAAGCTTGCAACATATTAAGCAATTTCATATTAAAATAATCAGTGCTACTTCATGAACTATGCCTGTGAGCATGAGGCTTAAATCACTGGTAAAGCAGGTCAGCTTTTATATTGAATATTACACCAATGGCATCACAAGATAATGATAAATGAAAATGGCCAAAGATGAGAATGCTTTACTTAAAATGTTTCTGGCAATTAAAACTCAGGAAAAAAAAAAACAAAAAAAAAAAAAAAAAAAAAAAAAAAACACTTGCTCGAGAATTCTTATTTCTCTTACTATTCTTATTAAGGAGAAAGAAATCAGACATACACGAAACAGGTAAGTCTTCTCTATTTCACAGCGAACCCTTCTGTACTCCAGCATATTTTAAAATCTTCCAAGATTATTTATATGTGGATTTAAAGTCCAGTTTCTTGCAGACAATACCCAGAATGGAGGCAGTAATTCTCGAAGAAAATAAGCATTCATAACATCTACATCATCTACGCTCCTGACACATTTATAGACTTACCATGGCTGCAACCTGAAGGGTTTCTTTGGCTTTCTCTGCAGCTTCGGACATTCTTTCCATCTCTTTTTCTTGATTTTCTTTTCTGATGGCTTCCTCTTCCTGAAGTGTTGCTTCTAGGCGTGCTTTATTATCTACTTTTTCACCTTCAACTTCTGCCACTTTGACTTGAGCTTCTTTGGCCTAAAAATGACATAAGAAATCTGTTTATATACCCTTTCTGAATTAGGCAGTACTGGTATGCTAATGAGTACAGTCAAAACTCCATAAAATTACCCTGCCTTTGCATTTCTCGGAGTGGGTGACAGGGGAATCTTTCTTCGAAAAAAATCAAAAACTTTCCACTTAGAAATGGGAAACTTTCTTCACTCTCTTTCTCTCAAGATTAGAAAGAAGCTACTCAAATCATTTCACTCTCAAAACAGTGAATGAACCTTAAGAAGATAATGTAAATTTATCTGCATCCTCTAATATCAACCAAAGTCATGTTCACATCAGAAAATATACAGGGTAAAAAAAAAAAAAAGAGTTGCTTTGGAGATTTGGTTAGAAGACCTTCATACAAGCAATTGAGTCCAAAAATAGTAACTTCCAGGGCTAAAGAGAAATCTGTAGGTCAAGATATGTCAGAGTTTGTCTTGTGTCTCGCAGTCAATTTTCAGTGGAAGATTTTGAATACAGCGTAGCCTTAAAAAGCCTAAAAACAAGTAGGCTGATTTCTGCTTCTTTTGTCACAACAATAAAATGTAACATCAACTCTCCAATTTAAACAGAATCTCAGTCATGACAAAAAATTCATGAACTCTTCATGAAGGGGAGAAATCTGATCTGCAGTTTCGCCTGTTGTTCTGAATCATGGCCTTAGAAATTCTATTTACAGTTGAAAAAAATCTAAATTAATTTAAGACAATCATGAGTATCTGGAGAAAACCAATGTCTGTAAAGTAATTCAGACTTTGGCCCCATCCCATATCAATCAAAACTAATATAGCAACACAGCCTTTAAAGACTACCTATCCTAGTATCTTTATGTTGCCTGCAGTGTAGTTTGGTTTTTATTTAAATTAAAAAAAAAAAAAAAAAAAAAAAAAAAAAAAAAAAAAAGCCTTTCCAATCTTTCAATTCTATTGCTGTCTACCCTCACGCAATGAAATATCACCCTTCATTTCCTTTACACTCAGATTCCTCCACATATAAGCCAAATTCTTTCATTTTCAAGGCCACTCAAGTAAGCCTATCCATATTTCACCTTTTCATGGGCCAGCAAAGGACTTGCAAAATCAACTGCACTGAACAGGTTTTCAGTGATAATATTGAAACTTAGTTATAGACTATACAGACTATATAAATCAATACTTACAACACTCTCTGGTAGTGTCTGAAGTGTTGTTTTAAGCTGATCAGCTGGAGAAAGGGTATCTGGAAGATACATGGCTCTGGATAGAATAAGCAATGAAGTAGGGATTTCCTGGTTCAGGTGCAGATCTAGCCACTATAAATTCAATAGATAAAAATCTTCAATTTTTGAATTTTTGAATTACTTTTTTTTTTTTAAAATGGTTCAAGTTAGGTACACACACAGAAACATAAATACTTTCTTTCTTTTTTAAACCTACTACTTATCAATCAATATCCTAGCACAAGAACTACAGGTATAAGCAGCAAAGAATGACAGTGATTGCAGTCATCCCTAGCTAGAGTTAAACTCTGCAGAGCAGTGCTCTACCACAATCCCTTATTGCTACTGCTTTGAATATTTCCATCAAACATCTTCCAAGAAAAGCTTATTACATGCTTCAGCCACAGTGGCCCATGTGATACTAACAGAGATCACACAAATTACACGGTTATACTCTACGAGGCTAAATGTTCTCAGTCCATTTTCGAGGAGAAATTGAAGATGCATTCATACTTTGTTTCTCATGCATATTCCTCTAAACCAGGCAACACCAAAAGACAAGGAACTGACTTACTAGGAGGAAAGCTTTTTATAGGGTAATAAAAATAATTAGGACAAAGAGCCAATAGCTAAAACCCTAAACATATTTTAGCTATATTTAAGTCTAAGTCTTTATTTGCTTCATCAGAAGCCCAGTCAAAAAAATAACAGAAATCCACTGTTACTATGTACTTGTATAGTGCATGTGACAAAAGCTTTCTAAGGAGAAAGACTATTTTATCAAAAACCTGAATGATAACAAAAGCAAAATGAACTTGACCAGAACCTTAAGATAGAGCTGGCAACTGAATTTAGGTCTGTGTATTCAGTCTTGCAAAAATATACCTGTTTAAGTTGTTCCTTCAGACGTTCCTCTGTTACACCAAGAGCTCTCATGCCTCGTGCACGACATGCTGCCTGCAGTTCTTTAACAGTCAGACTATCAACTCCTTCTTCAGCAATCAGCTGTACAAAATGTACAATAAGCTTTAACATGTAACAGCTCAAAACTAAAAAGCTACCACCCATACACACCCAGAAACATGAATTTTTGCAACAGCCACTAGAGGCTGCTGTGGTAACACAAAATTATCTCAACTTTTTGAACAACAGTGAACATTATACTGCAGTCTTAAACAGCTCCATATTTGTAGTGTCAATTTCCCTGTAAATTTATAAGATTAACATTAAACTCTGAAAAAATATAGTTTCATAGAAATACTTTTCTTTATAATTATTTCCATTACAATTAATGGTAGACAAAGGGTCAGCTTTTTCTTTGTAAGACAACTTCTGATTTTAAGTTTTTTAAGTCTTTTTATTATTAACAAACAATTAACTAACAGTTAATTGTAATTAAGAAAAATAAAAGGAAAATGCCTAGAAAGAAATCATATGTACTCATTACTCTTACATGTAAGCATTATTAATTAGTGGATATTTGGAATGACTCACTTTGTCATCAGCTTTTATGCTTCTCAATCTCATAGTCAGCTGAAAGCGGAGAAAGTTATTTGTCCCAATTGACTGAAGCTCCAACAGTTTACAAAGTGCCACCAGCTGAGGCCTGGTTAGATTATCCAGAGTCAATTCATCTTCAAATAGTTTAGAGAATCTTAAGATCTCCTCATTACTAGGTCTTTCACCAGTTTCTCTGATCTATAAGAAAAACAAACAAAAAGTCTCTCAAAGCAAGTATCGTGGTTGAAGATTATTTTGAACAATAAATATTTTTCTCCTCATTTGTAACATTCTTTGCAACAATTCTGATAATAGGAAACAGAACCCAAGGAAGAGAGGAAAACAAAATATCGTTCAAGAACTTGTAATTATTTAGTAAAAAAAACTAAAGACTTGATAGTATTGATAGTTTCCAAGTGCAATGCATAATATATTTAGGATAAAAACAATTAAAACAAAAGTCAGATGCATCTGTATACTGATGAGTAGCTCTATCTGCTCTGGTGTTGCTATGAGAGGCCTCCAAAAAATCTCAGAGAAAAAACAGTTCCTATGGTATGCAAGTATTCTTTATGGTACGGTACTTACTAAACATAAAAGCATGTTAAAAGCATCATCCTGTGAAGATAAAATAAAAAGTACATCCTCATTTCCAATGGCAAAAATTTTGCAACATGAGTGTCCTAACAATAGCCAGTTTGGACACTTACCTACCTAAATTCTCTCCACAACTGCTTCTGTTACGATACTGTTTCATTTGCAGCCCCTAACTGTTCTGTAGCACCTCAGTGCAAATGCCCTTGTACGTAAAAACAAAGTTACTCCAATGCAGAAATCATTATTTGGGAAAGCACTTCAAATCCTTCGAACCTGATGAAAGGTTCTAGGTAATCGCTTATACAAATGAAAAGTTAAGCTTTCATGTGCTGCCAAATGGCACTTCACAATAATTAAATCAAAACATCAGAAATAAAAATAACAGCTCAAAGAAAAAAAAAATCCTTAGTCTCATCAGGGCACAGCAAAATATTATTTTCTATGTAAATGTTGAATTTTCTATTTTAAGTGCTACATCAAGACCTTATTAGTGATATTACTAAATGCAAATTTACAGAACCTAGTAATCAAATACTATCTTCAAGTCACTTAACACTCTCAGTCGAATTATTTAGTACTCAGATATCCAGAAAAGCACTTTTCTCAATCCCTCTACCTTTTCTAAGCCTTGAAAATATAAGTTAAGTGATGTCAAGTACAGCCTGAAATTCTATTTTCTATATAGCCTGATTTATTATGTCTGCCTGCTCTACTTGCCAACTTAAGTCTTTCATTCGACAGCTATTTAGCGAAGAAAAAAAATCATTAAAAAACTGGCAGACAAGATGGTCCCTTGAGTCCATTAACCTCCAGGGTATTCCTGCAGCAGAGAAACTAAAACTCAGAGAAACAAAGATCAAAGACCCAGTTGTTCCACTTCACCAGCTCCTTTACAATATGAGAAAAAAATGGAACTTTAAAAATACAGTAGGTATTTTCTTCTTTAAAGTTCAATTTTGTCAGAGCCAAACATTTGTAGAGAAAAAGAGAAAAAAAAATCTTAGTGTTAGCAGCTGTTTCCTTGAGAGTGTGAATTAAAACTTTTCTCGTGTACAAAACAGATTAAATTCTGGAATTCTGAAGCATGCATCTTAAGCCTATAGTCAGTGAGTCTCATAACATCAAATACTTCATTGCAGAAGTAGCTATAAAGAACAGGGAAAAAAAAGGTCAGACTCCTTTAAGCTTTTTTTTTGTTTTGATATTTATTACCTAGTATGCCTGAAGGAGACCAATAAAGCTGGTCTATACGGCACAAGTGAGAGCACTCTAGCTGTAAAAAGCACGCCCACACATAACGAAGGCAGGGCTCGAAACTTCTTTGAGTCATCACAGGAACAGGAGACTTCCTCTAGTGAACATGAAGTGACGGAGCATGAACTTCTGTGGAAATTAACTCCTGAATTTAAATTTCTACTAGTTCTTTCAGTTGAAAATGAAATGTTCCAAACATAAATCATGGCAGTGCCGTGCTCCCAGAGCCTGCAGACAGAGCAGTGCCAGTGCTTCAGCTACTAACTGTTACAACCTGTTGATTTTTTTCCGCAAATGCAAAGAATAGAAACAGGTAGTTGCACAGCAGCTTCAAAGTATATACAACTTTGCAAGCAGATACTGATTGGCAAAACTTGTCTACAGCTAACTGAAGTAACTTAGTGCCATCAGCACGATCTTAGTACCCAACACCTTAAATCTCTACTCTCTATTACAAGCAAGAAAAGCTCAAGACAGCTAAGAGGAGATTTAAGTTCAGGTCTGAAATCCCAAGGCTTATAGGCCTTCTTCTTTGCAAAAGGCAAATTTCTCCCTTTGGTTAAAAATTCTCAGTCATATATACATTCCTGCTTTCAAGAAACACCTGAAGTGGAAAATGATGATACTCTCCTTGGAGGCAGATACTAGTGATCTAGTCTCTGCTCCAGTAACTGCTTGTGAATAGAAGAATTTCACACCAAACACAAAACCTGCATACTAGGATTTAAGAAATGGTACATTTAAAAAAAGCTATTTTTATATGCAGAATTAAGTTTGACAAAAGCGGCAAGTAATTCAAATTTTACTTTCCCCTCAACACAAGTGATTTTTAAATCCGTTACCTAGAAAAGAACTTATTTCTCTCACTTCTTATACCTAATGTTTATAAAAACAGGGAAACAACTATTTATACATAATTCTTGGATGTCAGAATCAAACAAAGTAAGAGAATGAAGTGAACACACAGAAACACACCATTTCTAGATTTAAAGAAGAAAGTACCAGTATGAATATCAAACCTAAAGATAGTAAGACTTCAGCACACTGAGGTATTATTCATAAAAAATTAAATCTATCTTAAATAAAACATTACATCCTGCCCCTTCAAAAACAACAGAATAAAGGTAACTGATAATTACCATAGGGCAAATAAAACATCACCAACTGTATTTTTTTGCTGTAGGAACGAAAGATGTTTTCTTAATTTTTTACCTTTTGAAAGAATGTTGAAAAGTCTTTTGTAACGTTTCCTTTGGCTGCTTTATTTTTTAAGGCCATCTCCTCAATCGTGTCTTGAAGAAACTTAGCCAATTCAAGTTTTACTCTCAATTGTTTCTTCAGTCTTTCCTCCTATTAAAGAAAATACTTGCTTTAAAAAGTCTTCTCCAGAAATACATGCACTAACACTGCTTTTTCTGCCCTTGGACAAGTTATCAGAACTACTTCTGAATTTCTGTTCCTACGCACAGACGGTAAGGTGACATTCACTCTTACAGATTACTAAATCACACTGAAGAGGATGATCAGCTCACAAAGCTTCACGCAGCATAAGGTGCAATGTTAACAAAGAAAAGTACATGAGTGGCCTCACCTGCTAATACTAACATGTATCCTCTGAATTAGTAAAAACAAAACAAAACAAAGGCAGAACAAAAAAATACCCATAAACAGCTGGTTAATTTCTAACTCCAAAGTCTTATATGCAGCACAGAAAAATTCTATTTTAAATTCTTATCCTAATAAAGTGGAATTTATCACAGAATTAAAATTTAATGGTTACTTAGATGCAAGTCCATAACCATGATTTGATTATATCTGTGACTGACTGGGAGCTCAGTAAGTATACACTGCATATAAAACTATTTTGTGCTCTGAAAGTAAGTATTTTTTCCAAAACTCTAAGCAATATTGAGAAAAAAAATAACTAGAGATAGTTTAAACAGAACAATGTATACAAACTTAAAAGATTCAGGACACATAAAAAAGCTCACATTAAGAATAAGGACTACAAATGCTAAAAACAGTCTGCTTATCTCAATGCAAACTGGAAAAAGGAAGTTTCATAGCTTTCCTTTCCATTTTGTAAGAGTTGCAGAAACTGGACATAAGGAAAACAAGAAAGATAGGAGAAACTTGCAGCCCTACAAGCCAAAGTACTTGCACATATGAAAAAGGAAACCAGAGTGGCACTAGTTCATTATTAGATGCTGAAAGAGTAAAGGAAGGGGAAAACATCATTCACCAAATACAAAAGAAAAAAAATTTTGACAGTCCAGAAGATGCATGTCATCCTAGGTAATAACATGAAAGCAACACTGAATATGATGAAAGTTTTGCTTAGGTCAAACACTTGAATTTGAAAAAGCATTTAGCAAAATTGTAAGATCTATATTGTGATCACCTGGACCAACCACCATAAAAGTCCATTTCAGCCTTAAATAAACGCATTTCAAGTTTTGATGTTCCTATGCAAATTTTGAGCACCATTTCATTTTTCAAAGAACAGCTTTTTCCTGTATTTATTTACTAAAACAAAGGAGCTCTCTACATGTGACAAATAAGAAAAAAAAATGTTATTCCTAAGCACTGCAACACTGTTTGCTCCAAAATCCTAACTGCCCAACAGTACTTGAGTGTGTATCTACAAAAATGCGTATGTACATTTTTCTATTCTGAACCTATCAATACTTTATATAAAATTTAACTCTGGCTTAAGAAGTCAGTAATAGTATGTTATTAATTTATAGAGCAGTATAGATCTTTGTGAATCATTAAAATGACCTAGTATCTGTAAACTGTCCAATACTCTTGCTGAAATTGTTATCAAATAATGTGTAAACTAAATATTGCCTGGATTAGCAGGATGAATTTTACTGAATCAGTAAAAATAAAAGCAAACTATTACAATTTTCTTCTTAAATGGGTGTAACGTTATAACAAACAAAAGCACTTGCATTCTAACATCAAAAACTAAATCATGACTTCTGTTAATGAGATTCTACATACAAGTACAGCAGGCATAAAACATATTTAAGTAATACTTTAAATATTGGGTTTGAATTTTTCCAAAACATCTGATTGAATTATAAATTCAGACTTGCTTACCTTTTTAGATTTTGTCTCAAATGTAGAGGGTAGCATATTAGGGAACAACTTAAGAGCTACCGGAAGCAGAAACTCCATAAATGGGACAACAAGAAAAACCAGGAAAGGAACCAAGCGGAAAAGATCGGCACATATTCGAAGGAACTGAAAGAGAAACATATAATCGCATTTATTGATAAGCAAAATTTTAGATGTTAAAAAATACTTGATGTGATTACATACTGCAGTTTAAGCACACGGACACATAAACTACAAAGAAAATTTAAAGTAACAGGAACAAAAAGGATGTGACAAAGTTTTTAGTATCTTTTCCTTAAAGTTGCCATAGACTACCGAGTGCCAGAGTTTCAACAGTTTTCAACACTATAGAAAAGTATTTCAAAAGCTCCCTGTGTCTCAATAGGATTATTGAGCAAGTATCTCATTTAAACCTCTTAAAAGCACCTGAAAACAGGAGGCGGTCATTTGTTGTTGTTAAAGCTGCTTAACTTCTTTTATTCATCTTTATTTGTGCTCCACCACTTCTTACATGCATGAGCTCCTATGGACTGAGTAATCAAGAATAAAATGAAAGATCCCTCCCCCTCTGCCTTGTAACAATTGCAATGTACATTTAATTCCAGGGTAATGAGACCAGTTGGTATTTTTTTTTTTTTTTTAAATCACAGTTTTTCTAGAGCAGTAATCCTCTGAAACAGGCAGATGCATTAGTTACTAAATCTTCAACTGCACGAAATAAAGTCTAATTTCTATACACTCACAAATGTATATAATAGATTGTACAGCCTATAATCAAGTATTTCAGAGATATCTGGAAGCTTAATAACTTGGTTTATATTAAGGAGTAGAGATTTTGCCCCACTCTACCTCATTTTACTAAGCAAATAACAATGTATTAGGAATAGCGTCAGGCTTCTAAATCAGAGATTGAAGGCCAGATGTACACTGCAGTCAGTATTGCCACAGCACTGTCAATCATCATCATGACCTGATAAACACAGTTATGATTGGCAAGAACTAGCTAAATAAATACTATTACCCAAGTAAAAGCGTGCTTATACACACACATAACTCATGCCAAGCAGGGGAACAGGAGCAAAAGCCAGTATAAATTGAATATCCTCTAGAACTGCTTTGCTAGAATAGGAAACCAGTAAAAGTCACAGAGTTATATCAGCATAAAGCCAACAAAAATTTTAAATGCTGTCTGGAGAAAGCACAAAACTCCACAGTTCTAAAGTTAGATTATATATATATGTATATATATATATATATATATATATATATATATATATATAAATATATATATATATATATATGTATGTATGTATATACAAAATTCAGTTTCACAGAAAGGAAATTTTGGCCCACTGTTTACAGACTCTAAGATGTTTTCATTTATCTAACAATAGAAGATAAATGACTATGAGAGAGTTCAAAAAGATGCAAGAACTCTTTGGAAGAGAATTTTAATGGCAATACACAAAAAGAATAGGTACTTCCTACCCCCACCCCAATTCAAAATTTATGTAGAGCATAATACAATGTTCCTATCTCTATCCTATATCTATTTTTATATGGCGTGCAAGAGTACTCATATGGGCTGAAATACCAATCTAAGAAAGCAATTTTATAACCAGACTAAGCTAACCTAGAGTCAATCTAAGATAACGTATACAAAGTCACGAACGTGCACTAGCAGTTCACACAACGTCAAGGTACACTTCTAATCCAGGTAAAATAAACCCATAAACGTATACACAGATGCACAAAAAGGGATTAGTGCCAACCCAAAGGAGAGATGGAGAACGTGCATTCAGATACTGATCAGGACTGGCCTTTCACACAGCAGCAATGCCCTGGATCAGCTTACATAAACCATGGAACTGCCCCTACACTAACCCACCAAAACCAGCTTTGTACAGGAACCTAATACAACGGTGCATGATAACACACAAATTATTTGGAAGCACAGCATGGAAATTTGTGACTACTCTGTATCTCCTACTACAGCTCATGTACCATAATACCCCACTTTTCCCTTCTCCTCAAAGCAGGGAGTTTGTAGCAAGCATATAAGTGCTGTAAATTCAGCGATATTTGTCATCTCACTTCAATGTCCCAGATTATCCTGCTAGAGAAAGTAGCAGCCAAGCAACTGGTCTTTGACAGTATCATATTTTGCAAGTTTTATTTCTTCACAACTTATCTCCTAAGCACAGACCTGTGACCGTTCTGAATCTAAACCACCCAGCAATTGCACAGACAGAATTTGGTAACTGATTTTTGGTTTACAAAAGTAATGGCTCACTTGCCCTAGCCATGTTACTCTTGCTTGTAATCTGGTTAGATTACTTGGATATCTTTTCATTATTGCCTCCAAAGAGGAAGGAAAGAGCAGGCAGAAATAACTCATTTGTCAGTTTGTGTAAAGATTTGATTTTTTCCCAGGGACTGTCAGCTCATACAAAGTTTAACACATTTAAAGCAGTATGCATTTCAGATTAATTTTTTTTTTTAAAGTACAGGAGTAAATCTTACTAAATTGTGTCTAACTGTCATAAAAAGATAAAATTTCTTTGTATCAACCCACATACTACATTGTAAGGCTGAATTGATTAAACAAGAAAAATAAAAAGAGTTTTACTGAAACAGACTTACAATAAAGTTTAAAATAAGCATGTATAAAGGATTTTGTTCAGGTGTGAGTTGGTTTGCTTTTAAATGACTCTGGGTTCTAAGTCTGTTCAAGAGAGAAGACACACTCTATCTCCACACAAAGAAAACATAAAATTAGATCGAGAAAATGATAGGACAGTAGTTGTTAGAACTGGTTTTTTCCCCAAATTTCTGCACTGGAATGCACATACACACACGTACGCTAATGTAACTACACATACTACTATGCTAAATCAGTATATCCACACAAATTCCTTTTTTATTTAAAATAAGGGAATTGATATTAGAATCATACATCTGCAAACAAAAAATAAAATTCAGGAAGGCCACATGCCAGGCCACTAAGGGACAGACAGTTCTATTATCACCAGATGTGATAATATCTGATAATATGTCTGTGATTATATTAAGAAACAAAAGTATAAAACTAAGAATTTTTTCTACTTTTCCTTTTAGTCTAAAGTTATCTGACAAATATTTTTCTAACCGAAATAGCAATATCTGAATATCAATCACACAATTAGACTGCCACTTTCCTTCTGCTAAATAAATCCCACAGAATTAAAATAAATCCAACCCTTACTAGAAGTGATTTCCCTCTATTTTTCCAGCTAAAGTGAAAAAATTGAGAAGATAATGATGTATACACAGGAAGCAGGATGGCAACTTGAGAACAAATTACAATTGCTGACCACTTACCAACCCAAAACAATTCGCTGCTTTTCTGTGAAGCAAACAACAAATCTATGTCAGCTTTTTAAAAACAATTATGTTTAATTATAAGCAAGGAAACTGTATATCATCATGTGTAATTTACAAACATAACAGCCACATAACTAAAAAAAATACTCTATTATTTTAAATCACAGGTTCCTAGATTAGTAATGGGAAATGAGTTAAAAATGGTTTGGAGTCCAACCCAAAACTTTTAATGTCCACACAATGGGGAGAAAGACGCATAGCAATTTTAATTCTAGGAACAAAAGAAGAGACAGAATTAATTCAGATTAAATAAAATGAAACAATAATTCAGGATACTAAATTAAATTGTTATTTACTCAGTACCTGTCTACGTTCTCGACGAGACAGAGTGTGCCCATGAAGTATTCGCCAGAGCATCCTTGCAGCTATTTTTGTGTCAATCCACAATAATCGAAAGCCATGATAATAATGCTTCAGCTCATCCACAATCCTCTGTCCAAGAGATTTTTTAACAACTTCTACTTCTGTTGGGCTATATACAGGACCACCTTCTTCCAACTTCTTGTTTTTGTCCTTCAAGGACTTCAGTGATTTTTCAACCATGGAGTCATCTTGAAGGGGATGAGAAGAATGCCACCATCTAACAGGAAGATACTGGGGACCTAAAACACCCACTGTCGCAAGTGGCGTCCATGAGCCAGAGGAGCTCATAACAGAAAAGTACATTCGTTCAGACCCTTTAGTCCAACAACAGTAGTAATCTTTTTTGGAGTATGCATAAACAGGAGGCACACTAGTGCAATACTTAAAGTGTACAGTCCTTTAAAAGAAAGAAAAAAAAAGTGTTCAAAAATTAGCAATAGATGCTACATCACTTGAGAAACATCTAGCACATATTTAAGAAAAAGAACTATGAAGCTCAAGACCAAGAATTCTATTCCTGAAAAGATCGATCAGTTTTATTTCACAACAAAAATAACCCATTGGGTATTTTCCCTTAAACCACCAGTAAAAGGTAGTTTATTCTACTTGAATTAAACAAAGAATAGCAACCAAAAGTGTTTTCCACTTAAAAAATAAAAATGAATCTGTAAATCATAAGTAATAAATCCTTTTCTATTAATTGTCTTATTATATAAGACAACTAAAGAAAGCACAAGTTATAAACGTGGGACAGGTGCTAGGTAAGGGGGAAGAGAATTAGCATTAGAGAAATCTCCTTTCATTATAGCTCCTCCTTTATTATCCATCATGATATTGAACTGACATATATAGGACCAACACACTTCCACATTATTCTGCCCTTTTTCTTTTAATTAAACACAAGCCGAAGTTAGAATGAAAGTATTATTCAAAAAAAAAAAAAAAAAAAACCTAAACAGTAATCATACACACATTAGAACCACTTATTATATGCAAGAAAGTTTCTAACTCAGTTTTTCAAAAGGTTATGGCAAACTTAAATAGTAAACATAGTATTAAATGATTTCTATGATGTGGCCATTAAAAAGCCAGTACAGGACAGAAACAACTAGGATTTTTGTTCACTAAGCCCTGGTACTAGCCAAACAAACTCAACATTTTAAATCAGAAAGTGTATTTCTTTTCAGTGAGTAAGAAATAGGTAGTAGTTCTATAGTTCTGAAGAATACTAGAAAAAAACAAAAAAACCTTATTGCACACTTGTATTACCCTCACTCACTCAACTTTCACCTCAAAATACTTCATAAACATGATTTTTCCCTTTTATCCTGTTTACCTTTAGTTTTATTCAAAAACAATCATAGAGTTTTATCCATTTAATGTCATTCAAACAGAGCTTCTTACAAACAAAAATATTGACAAAACGTATTTCTTTAAAAAGTAAGTTTCATCATAAGCTAGAACATAATGAATAATTAAGTATCTGTCCATCAGATGTCATCATAGTCAGATTACTGCTTAAATATACCTAACTACAAAACCATTTTCCTATTAGCTAGAAGTTCTATCAAACTACATGCTTGAATCAATATTACAATTTAAGAAAATAAAATACACACTCAAAACCAGATTAAAACACCTGTATAGATCATTCCACTCTGCCTCTATATAAAGGAACTTTCCAACAGCACAGCTCCAAATTTACAAACTAAGTTTCTCTGATAAATTTCTGGAAATAGGAAAGGAGCTCTGCAGCACAAGTTCAGAATCTTCAATAAATTATATTTGCAAGAAATGTCTCTCTTTGAACACACCGAAACTTTCACTAACAGGATGTAGTACATAAAATTCCTGTCTCTTTAGGAGTTATGAAGGCAGGTTCTTCTTCCCCAGTCTCTTCAAAATTATACAAAGTTGAACCTTAATATGGCTTATCTGCGGATAGGATAAAGAACAGGCAACATTCGGACTTTGACAAGTACTTTCTCGAGGCAAAAGTATATTTTTATTGTAGCATCCAAGGAAGAGTCAAGCAGGCACAGAGAGATGCCCATGCAATAAAACCATCCCACATCAAAAGAATGTTCAAATATTGTGTGCCAGGGTGAGTATCTCATAAGTAATTACAGATTAGTTACTCATTTAAATTACACTATCTTTTTCACTAGTTGCTTTCAGGCACAAAAATGTTAAGCACTGCATCTTCTCCTGACTTCTTGCTTTAAAATAACATGCCAAAAAAAGTTTAAGAGTATAGCAACAGAGGAGGCAGAGCAGTAGTGATTCTTATAAGCAGAGAGATAGAAAGGTTAGTTCAAAAACAGGAAAAAAAGCGGGGTGGGGGAACATGTTGCTGTCCACAGTATCCTTAGAGCTCCTTGCTTTTGGATGTGGGTTAGATGGTGACACTAGTTTGTTAAAGTTAAAGCAGTAACATTACATTAACAGCAACTTTTGGCTAAAGAACTTCTTGTAACAATAACGAAGATTTCTGTCCCAATATTTTCTTGTATTACATACATTTAAAACACTGACTTTCTATTTTTCCTAGAGAGAAGCCCAATATAATAATCTGCTTAAAAAAAGGTAAACCATGATTTGAAAATACATAAGAACTAGCTCAACTATACATATACAAAGTCGTATAGAACTAACATGACCAAAAAAAAATAAATGAATTACTGTTATGTTCTTTATCAAACAGAAGCTTAGAAGATCTGAGAACTGTTTCCTGAGGGGGCAGACTGTAAATATTTTAATACTCCAAGGAAGGGTGTTAGGAAATTTGTATCCACACATATGCCTTTTGAGCCCAGAGTAAGAACCTAGGCAGATGAGGACAGTAAAACTCAGAATTCCTTCGCTCTGTCAGTAACATAAGCTGAAGCTAACACTTTCATGTTTTGTCTAGAAGACCAAAAATGACATTCTATTACAGTACAATAAAGGACTGTGTGGTACTCTTTCGAATTTAGAAAAAGGTTCATGTTTACTTACATTTTGTTTGCCAGTCTCAGGGATGTACAGCTAAGACAAGCCCGATCTCCCAGGTTCACTAGGGAAAAAAAAAAAAAAAAATATATATATATATATATATATAAGCATTCACACTGAAACACAGGCAAATAATTATCCTTTTAGGGAATTACATACAAAAACTGATTTTAAAGGGCTAATATTTTCTTAGAAATATCTGTTACTAAAAACCACAAAAAAGAAGCTGCTTAATAGCAAATGGAATTCCTGAAGATGTGTTGTTTTATGTGTGCACACCCAGACAATTGCACATTTTAACCATCCAACACTGGAATATTTTTTTTGCTTTGGTAATAACCATGTATCAACTACTCAAGCCCAGATACCTCATCCTATTCCAATACAAGTCAAAGCAATGCAATGTTCTCATTTCTACTGACCTGTAATCCTCTGCCTCACAGGACAGAAAGGAGGAGAAGGGTGGGAAGCAATTTGGTAACACAGTCAACATCTCCAAAAATATCGTATACTACCAAATGCACAATCACACTTTGTGAATGTGCAAGGGACTGCTTGTACTTGGTTCAATTGCCTGAAGATCAGTTGCTGAGTCTCTCAGAAAAGTGACTATCTCAAGCAAAACTGCACTGAAAGCAATATAATTTCTGAATGGCTCCATGGCAGCATGGTATTAGATGATCCAAATGCAGCACCAACCAAGTGTCTAGGATGGAGATGTTCTTTAGGAGGACAACAGATAATGTTTGAATAGAAATCTGAATATACATCAGTAGAGAGGTGGAACTGCAATGACATTCTAAAGCATTGCTGTCTACTTGGATTATCACCAAGTAAAAATAGCCATACCTCTGGATCTCTCTGCAAAGGAAACAAATTGTCTTAAAGAGCAAGGGACTGATTCAACAAATAAAAACACTTGGCTTTCTCAGCAAGCAGGATGCACCACCAAATGAATTCTAACCAAAACAGTAACTCAAACTCAGTTACAATAATATCCAGGATCAGGACTAGAGTCCACAAAGAGGACTTAGACTTACATGTGCACCTTTGTCCAGGCACAGACCCAAGCAGCATCCATTCATGCAATAAACTTATTTAATTTATCAGCAAATGGTAAAGTCTAGCTTGGAATCCCGTGCCTCAGAAGAGGGCCAAGTTTGAAAGAAATACAAGTTTAAGAAATACAGCACCACCAAAGCACCATAATACATATATAAAATGCTACCTAATCACTGCACCAATCCACATCTGTTGTAAATCATCCCCAAATTCACTAGAAAGAATCCTAAACTCCCTAAAGAAATTCAAAAGATCTTGTATTGACCTAGTTGCTAAGACTCAATAGCTGGCCAGTACCAACTGCAAAAAGAAAAGACTCTTGCATAGAACTGAGGAAGACCTCATGAGCAAAACTCCAAAACGCCTATGCTCTTCTTTGCCGGTCTTTCTAGTATTTGCTGCAACTGTAACAAAAATGGCAGGCTGGAACAGGCATACTGTCAGTTGTTTCCCTCATGTGGAACCTACTATGTCTGGTCAGTCCTAAGAGACAGCTAGGTACAAGGTACTCATTATTCTTCTCCATTATCAAAGCCAGGGTATAAGCTATGACAAAATCTGAAGCAGCTATTTCTGAGAAAATGCATTACCAAAACTGTTTGGCAAAAACCTTGCCCAGCAAAATAGCCTGTTAAAGAGACCCCTCATAAATCACAAGGGGCAACCAGAAGGTATTGTGGAGGGGAGAGGAAAAAAGAAATTGAATTATCAAAGAAACACGTCAATAATGAAGGGATGCCTCATGCTAAGTGGACTCTGGCATTATTACAGCAACTCTATGACATTAACAAGTCAAAGGAAAAGGATTTCTCCACCTCAAGTTACACCAAACTTTAACAGGTATTCACTGTCCCTGCAAGTAAGAGCTGCGGGAAAAAAATACATAGAGATATATAGTCTTCCTTCTAGTTCTCAAAGCAAGCCTTGAGAATCTGTGAAGGCATTCTCTAATATTCACAGAAAGATCAGTGCCTGAATTTGACTTGAGAGTCAAGCCATCTCAAAAGGATGTCTCTTACTCTAAGGAGAGCTGGGTAAAGCAGAGCAGTACTCAAAGCTGTGAGTCCCAGCACTGTAATCTCTTTCTCTACCTCAGCACCAGAAGGCATACAAAGCCTACCTTGTATGAAAGATTCCAGCACCAAGAATTCAAGTCCTACCAGTAGAGGACTAAGACATACATTACCTGCTACAGACAGGTGCTCGTAGAAAAAGATGGAAAATCAAGAAGAGGTAAAAGCTAGCTTGGGCTTCCTTAGATAAAATCCCATAGCAGCAAGAGACTTTCTCTTCACTCATCTCCGTTTTACAAGCAGGAGTCATTAACACCGAAAAAGGGGCCAAAGCACAGAGCTCCATGGTTACCATGAGGAAGAAAACATGCCGACTCGAACATTTCCTGTCATACTGCCACTTCGGGTGTGAATGGGAACACAGAAATACACATTTTGTTGAAAGATTCTACAGAATAACTGTTAATTTCACCTTTGTTAATTCCAAAGACAGGCACTCTACGTGTTGCAGGGTCTATGCTACATACATGTACATAAGAGCAAGCTAGCCTGTACTTCCTTAAGAAAAAGGAGGAGGAAAGTTCAGAGTCCTTGCTTCTAAGACAAGACGACATCCAAGTGTGCCTGAATGAGATGAATGCACCTCACCATACTCGACACTGTCCATTTAAGAATTACTTGTTTTAATTACATTAAAACATTAAGAATTACATTAGAATTACTTGTTTTGGAAGTAAAAAAGGCAATAGTGCCAGGAAAGCTTTATGTAAACATATGCCTCATGGAAAAGAAGTCATGAGAGTCTTTATTTTTAAACATAAAGCATTGAAACCAAAATTTTAAACATAAAATAGCTGTGTATTGTTACTATTTTTTAAAGTTCTTAAAAATAAAGGGCTAACATGACAAGTCCCTCCAGAAGTATAAGCTTGCAGTACTTAATAGCTTGATCTTTACTGGAAGAACATTTAGGATTCTTAGAAGCACTTAGCGTTAACTTAATCTTAGACTACTTACACATAAAGCAAAGAAGATGAGCTAAGAAAAGTAAAAGCATTATTTAATGATACAAATTCTTGTGTAATGGCTTAACAACAGATGCATGTTGTAACTAAAAGCACTGACTATACCATAAGCATAGTATGTTACAGCACACAAGTGATCTGATTTTTATCACAGCAAATGAGAATTTTCATTTAGGGTTAAGATTTACAAAATGCAAAAAATGCAGCAATTTCTATTGTTTCATCTTATACCATGCCACAAGAACAGTCAAAGTTTTTGTTTAAGGTACAGGAATGTGTTTCTTTACTATTCTAATAAGCTTGATGGCTAAGATATGCCAACTTTTTGTTCGGGTCCTGTACAAGTTCAGCCTAAATAAATGTCTTCAGAAGAGTGGCAAGAAAAACATCAACTAGAGGAAGCCACTACAATTCAGTGACTACCTGTAACCGAGAAGCTGGCTTAGTTAGCAAAACGAACAGGCACCCATACGGTCGATAGGTTGTGACTGATACCCGAGAGAAGCCAAATCTGAGTGTCGGTGACAAGCTGCTGGCAAAAAATCACCCTGTTCGGCCTTCCCTCATCCCACGGCTAAAGCCCGCACGGTTCGAGACCGCAGGCGTAAAAAGCAACCGCGGGCCTCACCCACCTCCGGAGCTATCAGCTGCTTCGTGTCGCTAAATGCTACAGCCCAGAGATACCTAAACGGCCGAATTATCTCTACTGGGGATGGAAAAGCTACGGCGCGCTGGGTTTCCCTTTTGCTTTCAAAGCCCACGCCACCCGCCAAAAGCCAGTTTTCTTCGTAAAATGGACGGGGTAAGCGAAGAGCCTCCCGCTCTCTCCTAAGGGACACGGAGGAGAGCGGAGCGGCCAGCGCACCCTGGCCTTCGCACCGAGGGCGAGGCGAGGCGAGGCCGCTTGCTGCGGGCCTCCTCCCGCTCGCCCGCCCGCCCGCGGCTCGGCTCGGCTCGGCTCGGCTCGCCGCCCAGGACGGCCCCGAAGCGCCGGCCGCCGCCGCCCTTCCCCTCCCCCCTCACCGGCAGCGCCCTCCCGCCCACAGCGGGAGCCTCACCCGGCTGGGCCGCGCGGTGCAGCGGGCGCGGCAGGCGGCACACGCGCCGGCCGCAGGTCTGCAGCAGCATCGACACCATCTTGGCGGCGGGCTAGCAGCGGCGGCGGGCTCCCGGCTGCGTCATGTCCCGTCGCCCAGGCCCCACGCTGCGATCCCCACACACCCAGAAGCGCCGAGCCGCGGCCGCCGGGCCATTTGCATAGCACCACCTCCCCGGAGCTGGGCACGCCGGGAATTGTAGTCCTCGGGGAGCGGGCACCGTAAGCTGCCGCAGCCGGGCGCGCGGAGCACGCCGGGAATTGTAGTCCGAGGTGGGATCAGTCGGCGAGCTGGGGGCGGGGAGGGCGCGGTGCATGCTGGGAGGTGTAGTCTTCCCTGGGGCGCGGCGGCCGTTTAACCGTTTCGCCTCTTTGGCAGCCCTGCTATGCGCGGGGAGGGGGGCGGCGGGGGCGGCGCGGGCAGAAACCTGCCGACAAAGCCTGGATTAGAGCAGCCTTTCCCGAGCTCTGTGGGCTCCAAAGGGCCCTGTGAGCCGCCATGCAGGCAAAGCAGGCGTGTTTACCTGAGGGCAGAGCACCAGAGGCCCCAGGCTCGCAGTCTGATAATCCCTAGCTGTGCTGAAGGCAGCGAAGTTGCTAGCAAAGACAAGGTCAAGGAGACCGTCTGCCCCAACAAATCTAGTTTGCAAAGTGGACTGTGCTAACACCCTTCATAAAACTGCTCTAAGAAATCAAGGCCAATACAGTCAAGTACCTCAAACGTTAATTACCATAACAATAACAAGACCTATGTATAATGGTGTTCTGTGAGTAGCAGCTGCTTACAGGCAGATCTGGGGCTAAAATCCGACATGTATGCCAGCATTAAGAACTGCTTAGCAGCCCCTAAGAGCATGGTCTGTTTTCTGCATGCGTACGTATTGCCTGCTTTTTTTTGCAGGATGCAATGGAAAAAACACCTTTGTCATGGAGCTTTGCAGATAGACACTTTAGATGTAAAATTGTGCATAAATTACTCAGCAGCATATCCTTTGGTAGTACTAGTTTGCCTACCAGTAGCATGTTATTCTTCAAGTATCAGTCTGCTCCTGCCCCAGCATTATGATCTTTTATCAAATATTGAAGTGCTCAGTTAATACAGGATTAAATACTATGATTTATTTTGCTTAGCTTTTAATCATATAGAGAGACACAGAGTAACCAGGGTCAAACCGCAAAAAAACATAGTTTAATCTGAGAACAATGATTTTTTTTTTTTTTTTTTGAGGGGGGAATATGTATATGAGATTTGGGTGACAAGGAATGCCTTCCTTGCTCTAAAACATAGGGGAAAAGCTGTCGCAAATACTTTTCAACAAGATGGCTGACTCCCACTTTAACAAGATGGCTGCCTCAAGAACAGTGCTAAAACCATAATTAAAGATACGGTGGTTTTAGGTGGCTTAAATTTCAAGGTTATTTTTAATGCCAGGCATTTAATCACCTATACAGCTGCCTAAGTCCCAAAGAAAATAGGTGCTGGTTTTCTTTGTCTGTAAATGGTAGCAGAATATTCAGGTTTGATCCAAAGTATGAATGACTGAAACAGCATCTTACATAGCAGGGAAAAGCACACTTGTTTCTTAAATCATTCTTTCAGGCTTGAGACTTAACAAATGCAGGAAATTAATTAATCTTTTGAAGTTCTTTTTGTGTATTCAAAGAAAATCCTCAGGTTTCTCCTAAGTATGAAAAAACTAGGATAAATTTATACTACTTTTATTTTTCATTCAAAAGAATATGTGGAGATGGGGTATTCAATTGAGCAAATTCTCAAAAAAATCCAGATACTACATTTTTCACTTATATCTTTAGATAATCATATCTAAAAGGACAAAAGGAATACTGCTTTTTAAATTTAGTACTTATAACAATATAATGGGTGTTATTATTTATGTACTTATTAGAGCTTGTTCTAAATGTTACGCTCCCAGATGCATTGCAAAATTTTTTTTTGCTGTACAGTTTTTGCTGTATTGTTTGCTGTACAGTGCTTAAATACGGCATACAGTAATATATTTTAATGGTTAAAACTATCTAAAATATGTAGTTTAACAGTGATGCTTTATGTTAATGCGACAATCTTAAACCAAAAAACAGTATCTTCCCAATCTGCACATTTTTCTTAGTCATGGGTTTGTATCCTTCCCTTGTTATTCTTTTTTCTTTATGGCTGGCTGACAACTAAAGCAAATGAAATGGGGCAACTAATGGCAGATCTTTTAACAAAGCTGCTTAATTATGTAGAAACATTATATGAAGTCTATACAACACGAATAATGTGCTCTGAAGTCATTAAACTAGTGACGAGATATCAGACAACAAAGAGATGATTACAGAAGACTCAGTACGTTTAAGCACGCAAGTAACCAGGCTTTGAACAGTTTCATTAATTTCAGCAGTATTCAGTGTGCCAGATAATGTACATACATGAGCCTTTGCAGAACTGAATCTGTTACGTTTTTGTACACCCTTTTGTTCCAGGTTTGTTTATTTCTGGAAGTTACAGTTTTCCACTGTAAAAGGAAATATGCATTCTGTGAAAGCAGATGCACAGTTTCAAAACACTAATTGATTTTGTACACTTACCAAGTATTGCAGAATAATGCTTATTTAAAAAAAAAAATAATGATTTTAAAGTACTTGTATGAATTATTGCCGCATGAAAAAGCCTAGTGACTGTAGGTTATACATAAGCCTTCCATGCAGGTCAGTTTTTGCTTTAAATAAAACATCTTCCAGTCTGCTCAGACCAACAGTCTGAGTTCACACAGAAAACATTCATTGCAGGAATAAAAAGTGATACACGTTTCCTAAATTTTTAAAAAGTCTTAGGTTGTTACAGCCATATTAGACCTGATGTTTAAAGCAACCATCTTGTTTGAAAAGTTGTCAGCCATCTTGTCGAAAATGATGTGTTCTGTAGCAAGAATAGGCTGGGAGTCTAAAAGGAAGAAATATAAGCCCTTCCCTCCAGCCAAATTTAGTACATATCTGAGAATGATGAAAATTAATGCACTCTTTAAACAAAATCAAGACTATTATTTTATATTAAACATCCTTTTTTCTCCTGAATGTTAAATAGAAATACAAGCAAACTGAGAACTGTCTAAACAATAACAAAACAAACAAGCCCCAAACAACAGGAAATTATGATGCCTGTAATAATCTGTTGGAATATCAAAACATGTATTTCACTGGTACATGAACAAAGCCAAGTGATATGAAAAAAGAAAAAATGTTTTATTTTTCTAAGAGGGTTATGTGCATAAAATCTATAAAAATATGCCTGTACCTGTATAGTGCTTGCATAGAAATGAAAAAGGAGTGGGTGAACATAAAACTCTCTTTGAGAAAGTTAGAGATCTGTTTAGAGTTGGGGGACAAATATCAGTATGGACAAGGTGCAAAACTGTAAGTAAGATAGCTACATATGCACTAGGGTCTTTCAGAAAACCTCCATCTCCTATTGCAACAGACTTCCAGTATTAAATAATTCTAAAAAACTTTTAGCTGCCACTGTGCCTTACTCCTTCCCACTTCACAACAACCAGGCAAATGCATATGGGGATGACAAGGAATCTGCATGGCTAAAAGTGGATTCCCTTGTGGCCTGCCAAATTCCTGTGCAGTTAGAGGGGGCATCCCTCCATTCCGACCATGGTTGTTGCCCTTCCTCAAGCACTTCCTAGGTCATTTTCCTGTTGCTCTTTTTGAGGATGGATAACAGGATCCACACTCCTGACTTCAGATACACAGCTAATTGCCCTTAAACTTGTGAAGATGGTTAGGTAGCAATACCAAACTTGTGACACTAGGGCCAGAGCCGCCATATTCAGTACGCAAACAAGGCCTCACATGGCAGATTGAGCTGGCAGCAGAGGCAGCAAGGGGTCAGGGAGATAAGACTCAGTGGGTGGAGGGGAAGGAGGTGGCAACGCACTATGCTCTGGGCTGTAAGAAAGAGGAGGTAGGAGCATTAGTGGGAGACAAATTTGCCACTGCTCTGCTGACGCATCGTGTTTGTGTGCACAATGGTGACTCTGAGCTATAGCGTGGTACAGGTCCATATAAAGTATTTAAAAGTAGCATTAAACTCTTAGTCTTTAAAATCTATTTCCATGGCAATCCCCATGTTATCTATCTGAATAGAGTTAACTGTATGGCATTAACCTTATCTTTATTCACCACCACCCAACAGAAGTTTGGAAAAAATGGCATTACTCTTGCACAGTTACCACACAAAATGGAGGAGAAAAACAACAGGTTACTAGTAGTTCTTAAAAAAATGCTCCCATTCATAATCACAGGTTTTTGGAGATGCCTAGGAAACTAAAGCATGTTGCCTTGTAAATGTTAAAGCCCAAAGGTAAAAGTTCAAGTTGGAGCTGCATTATAGAATTGCTGTCTGTGTATGATCCCGTCACAAGTTCAGTCCTGCCTGTAATGTGCTAAAACCAAGTGGCAGTGCCTACACATTAGCAACAGTACAGAAACAATCTCTATTGGGTGCTTTTTCCAATAACACATGTAAAAGCTGTTCAGAGATTTCCATGACAGTAGTAGTGTTCAGTAAGCAGTCATTCCAGACCTAAGTGCAATTACCTGTTCAAGTTTAAAAGCAATACTTTTAAGAGATTGCATAGATTTGACCCAGATTTGCCCTATGAAGTAACTGAATAGGTTGCCAGTAATTAAATTTGACATTTAGGCAGACAAGGAGAACACGGCTGGGGAAGTTCAAACAGGTGAGGTATAAAATCTTCCAAACTGAGGACAGAGTAGCATTTGCATTTCATAGAGGAAAAAAAATGTACAAATGCTAGTTTTAACCAGCAGATGGAGCTTATGTGAAACAAACTGGAGGAAAAGCTGCATAATCATTGCACAAAGCAGTCTTTTTGGGCGCCACTGTCTATGGGACTGGAAGAGGACAGGAGGAAAAAGCTAGAAGGTTCTGGTCAAGGTAGGACAGAAAAGAGGAGGGAGGGCAGGCGGAGTTCAGGCTAAATGCAGAGCAAGAAAGGAAGAATGTAGCTATAATGAAAAACTGATTTAGACTTTGAAAAAATTTGGGGAAAAAAAAGACAAAAAGAGTCTCTAGTGTTAAAAATGCACCTGTTAATTCCAGATGATAGGAGGAAGTCTGATGCTGCAACAGTGTTATGAATGCTGTATCTGAAATCAGCTGTCATGCCTCCAAAGTCATTGATTTGATTTTAAGAATGACAGGCTTTAAAAATATGTATTATTTTTGCCTCCAAGATTTTTGGAATCTTTAAGGTTTGCAAGTTCTCTCTGCAGTTAGAAACACAGAAAGCCAACAATTTCATGCCATCATCTGCCTCTCAGAGTTAAGTCTTTGAAAAAAATACCAAATGTTGTGTTACTGTCAATAAAAGCCTGAAATCTGCCACCTCTGCTTTCATAAACCCACCATAAAACAACACAAGAAAAGCATGCAGCCACAGGAACAGTCCCCTCCTCCTGGATTTAGTAGACCTGATCCTGCACTCAAATACTTCAAAATTCCCATTGATTGAGACTGTATTACAGGAGCGCAGGAAAAATAGGAGGGATCCTACAAACTAAAGGGATGCCATCAAGCTTGCCCTGACTAAAGAAACAGCAGCAGGTCAGTACACCATTTTAGGAGAATTTTTACCTCTGTATTCTAAAAGACAGGAAGAAAAATGGGCTACTTCAAGGGCTGTGTTAGTGGTGATAACATAAGGCAGGAACAGTTGGCAAGGCTGAGGGTGCTTGCAGTAAGCGCTGATTTAGAGGGGAAAGGCAACCGGATTCTGGCCAGTGCAGCACATGCCCCCAGTTGTACGACAGTGCAGCAGGCACAAAGCTACGTAGTCCCATTGTCCCCCGCCGTCCTGGGGCTTTGTCAGCCTCTAGGGAGTGAAGCATTTCTGGTAAAAGAACAAATAAGAAAGTTATTAAAGGTAGATGAGTAGATTTGCTGAAGCCTGATGCTTAAAATTCCTGTGCAGAATTTAGCCCTCTTGAGTCTCGGCTATTGTTACCTCTCTTACTGGCTTTGGTGATGATTTTATCACTCCTGGCCCATATTTCTTCCTAACAAGCAGCCCAAATGCTCCATGTTACCTGTCAGAATATGTCTTTCCAGCCTTTGAGTCATTCTCTCTTGTTTACCTTTTCAGGTTTAAACTTTCTACCTCATATAATCCAGACCAAGCCTGTAACGTAGATCTCACACTTTTTTATCCTGTTCTCCTTGACCTGACTAACATTCCCGTCCTCAGTGCTGCCATACAATGACCTCCCCATTCCAGCCTGCAAGCCCACACCCCTCCTTTATTCAAGTCAAAGAGCTGCTTTTCTCAAGAGGCCTCCCCACAGAGATAATGAAAAGCAGATTAAGAGATTTTTAAAAAGGAGTTCTTTCCTTTGGAATGGTCAGTGTGCTTTCCCTTTCTGCAACTGTCTTCTATACTGTAAATTTTCTAAATTAGTGTTTGCCTGGATGTTTCTGCCCTGCACTTAGGAGGACATAAGCTGTTTAGCCCCAGTTCTACAAATGCATATACACGTATCCCTTTGCTATTCCTGACATTAACGGACCTAGAGTGGTAAAGGAATGTGCATGGCTGTGTATTTGTAGAAACAAATCTTGGTGCTTGCCACATAATATCATAAAGCATTAGAAAGGACTGAAAATCAACATCTTGATTTTTGTTTTTGTAACACAGAAAGAATGGCAGCCTCTAAGACAAGTGAAGCCACAGCTCTATTGACAGTACTTGATTTGGACTGATGTGTAGGTAGGTGAGACTATCGAGGGGGAAATAGCTGGTAAAATCTGATATAAAAATATGGAAAAATAACGAAGAGCCATGAGCACAAGTACACCGCAGTGGTGCTTTACCACTATCCTTTCTTTTTCTTTTATGGCTGGATTTCAGGCGTCAGAAACACAGGACGCTTTGTCTGGGCTTTCATGTAATCAACAACCTCTCTGCTGCCTGTCTTAGGCCTCCATGCACTTTATTACTATTATAGTATCCCTCAGAGACAGCCTTAGGAGGCAGTCACCCCCAAACGTCCTGTTACCTTAAAGCAATTACTTACTTTCTCGGTAATGCATTACATACTTTAATCCTAATTTGATGATTGTATGAATTGTGGCTAGCAAGTTACTTGCTTATATGAAAATACAAAGTTGACATAAGAGAGCTTTACTATTGGATTGGAGCATTACCCAGGGGAAGTAAGGGTCCCCAAAGCAGGCACTCTTCCCTGAATGCAACTTCAGGAGGGAGTTTTGGTGTGAAGCCTCAGCTGGGAGATTGCAAACATCTAGCGGTTTGTCAGCTGCACTGGACACAGCAACAGTAACTGTTGGACTGCTGTAAGCAATAGGAAAAAAGAAGCCATCCAGGCCACTTGCCAGTCAGGATGACAAGTATCACAGTCATTCCAATACGATATGTATTGGTCATTTTTAATTACTAATGCAACAGATACCAACAGAAAAACTCCACTCCCCTTCAGCTCAGACAGCAGTGCTCTCCTGTCATGCTGAGGAAACCACCTCCTCCCCTTTCTGAGGCCTCTGCTCCCAAGAAACAGATATCTAACTCTCTTGGAGCTGGAAGCTGGTTTCAGTGTGCCAGCTGGGAATCAGGGCCCTGGGCTGAATCCCAGCACCTGTGCCTAGTTTTCTTACAAAGTGTGGCCAGCTGCTCTTCCAGGTCTTTAAATGTCCTGTAACCCTATTTCTTTCCATTTGTGTGGGTTGCTTTGGATAAGCAAGGCAAATGTGTTGTTTACATTTGAATTTTTGAGAGTATGTAATCTTACATTTACCTCAACCTGGTTTGTGCTAAGGATCCGATCAGGGCACTCACAGACACAGAGCCATCCTTAAAACCAGAATTGTTAAAGGACTCTGCTAGTACCCAGAAACTCTATGCTATTCTTGAGAGGAATTTGAAAGCGAGCAGGATATAACTACAGACCAATTAGTAAACTAGTAGCAGAGTTTGAGAGGAAGAAGTGTTTTTGATGGCTGGTGTTTGTCAGAGAACTTTTCTGGCATTGGGCATGGTAGTAGAGAATATAGTTGACCCTGAGGGTTCATGGGACTAAGATAATTGCTTTGGCTCTGACTTAGTTCACAGCACGTTAGACTAGTCATTTCTATCTGTGACACTGGACTATCAACTGCAAACTTCCTGTGTTTCTGTCTTGCAGTGTGTGTGGAAATAATTATGCATCTTTTCTGAGTTTGTGTTATGTACTTGCTTATCCAACAGTTCTTATGCAGAGAGGCAAGGTTAGAGTTGGGAGAAGACTGATACCACTGCTAATAGCTTGCCTCTGAAAAGCCCCATATTATTCAAGGATCTGAGTGTAAACTGAAGCGAGATTGGGGCCTGCATCCTGCACAGGAGGGGATACAGAGAGGCCTGGAAAACAGTGAAGGTGGGAAGAAAGTGAATAGAGAGTGGTTGTTATGGTTGTTATCACTGCTCATAATACCACAATAATTCAACCACTTTATCAGGGAGCAGAGCTTAAAACAAATAGAAGGAAATACTTTTTCATACGAACTCATTGCCACAGGATGTTATAAAGCTCATAAGTGTAAATAAATACAGTCAAAAAGAAAACAGATAAATTAATTGGAGCTAGGCCTAACAATGTCTCGACAGATGCTTTTCTAGATACAATGTGTAGTTCTGGATGTCCCTAAACTACTGATTTTCACAGTATTGCAGTATTCCACAGACATGGCAAGGGATGAGCTTCTTTTCCTGTGCCCTCTTTCTAACACTAAGCATACATTACTACTGTCCTTCCTGGTGTCTCTTGAGGAAAGGACATGCCGAAGCCTGCTTTGAGGTTAAGGAGCCTTCTCCATTCTGACAATAAAAAGAGGCAAAAATAAGAGAGGGTAAGTGAATATCCAAGGACAGCTAATGAAAACTGGAGGATGCAAGATCCTAAATTGGGACCAAAAAGAAGGTGTTTGAGGCGAAGTGAAGGGTCATTGTAGGTGGGTTGCAGGCCACTTGACTTCAGGCGAGTCTTAGGCTGCTTGACTTCAGGCATGCATGTCTAGGCCAAAGCTGGGGGGCTATGAAAGTTCATGCAGTCCCAGATCAGGTGGTAACAAACACCACACTATTTCTGCCATCTTTACTACTCCAGGAATTGTCCAAGAGAACAAACACATTAACAAAGATGGAGATTTTTTTTTGAAAAAGTATAGCAAAAGCTAGGCCAGGAAGGAGAAGGATTTCAATACAGTTCAATTCAAGTTAAGTAGGTAAGTCAGTAAAATCCAGTTAAGTTCAGTCCAACTTGCACAGAATTTTGCAGCATGAAACTCTGCCAGGGTAAGGAACTTGTATCCTCTTCAGCTTTCTTACCACAGCAGTTTTCCCTCTGAGATCTTTACAAAGTCTAACTTCTGCCATAATCCTCCTGGCAACAGATTACAGTCATCTCCCTCTAGTGGGTAGTTAACCATGAAAGCAATGAGGAGACAAACATTAGAAATTTGCCTTCTGCTTGCTTCCCATTATCTTCTTTCTTCAGTCTGTCTTCTTTGTTGTGTGATCTCTCTCCCAAATACGTTCAGTGTTTTCTTGACACCCTCTTAACATCATGTCTACTTTCTACAGCATCACAGAGTAGTTGGGGTTGGAAGGGACCTTTGGAGGTCATCTAGTTCAAACCTCCTGCTCAAAGCAGGGTCACCTAGAGCAGGCTGCCTGGGACCATGACCAGTGTTCAACCACCCTCAAAAAATAAAAATGTTTTTTCTTATGTTCAGATGGAATTTCCGATGTTTCAATTTCTGCCCAAATTTTTGCCCTCTTCCTCCATTCTTGTGTTGTATTAGAGTTGGGTCATTTGGGTTTTCTGTTATTGTAACTCTGATGTAAGTGGAAGTGCAAAAAGAGAAGCCTCCCAAGAATGAATTTTAAATTAAATATTCCAGAGATTGTTGGTCTTCTCATAGAGGCATTTGTGCCACCCCTGATACTCCAGAGACTTAGAAATCTTGGTAAAGAAAAAAAGAAAACCCTAAGACTAAAATTGGTTCCTGAGGTTTATCATCGATTTTTCTATCTGGAGTCAGTCAAAAGAATTTTAATACTCAGTTTTCCTATCCTTAAAATGGATTTACTTGGGTGGAAAATCTGCATTCTGCCTAGTAGTTTGTTTGTTTAACATTTGTTGCTCCATTACCAAAAAAATTAACAGCAAAATACATAAGCCAGCTGTGTTATATCTAAAGTTAGCTCTCTAATAGCAACAGTTAACCACCAAAGAGTATTCCCAGAGCAGAGCTGACATTAATTGTGAAAGATAGTGCTCTCAAATATGTCAAGACAAGATGCTATAGAAATTGATTTAACTAGAGCGTGCCTTTTGTCAATGGAACTGCATTTCTATCCTTGCAGACCATATAGACTAGATGCTATTACTGCTACTCCATTGAGATTAATGGAAATATATTAGGGATGAATCTCAAAGGTGTTTCCTTTCTCTGACTATTCTGTTTTTTTGTCTGTTTAAGCACATTTCAAAGAAAAAGATGAACAAGCCAGTATTTTTCAAATGGAAAATGACAGATATAGTTGGGGAAGATTTTTGTGTCAGGCTTTGATAAGTATACATTTCTCCAGAGGTAGTAGACTTTGTATTAATCATTATCTGTTATCTTTCTGTTTAAAATTTTGACTTATCTGAATAAACCAATAGGAAAGACATTTTTTCTCAGATCCAGGTACTTTCCCAGATTGCTTGAGGCACTGACCTTCTTCTCAATTCACTGTTATAGTGGTGTTCCTCAGAAACCACTGATTGGAATCCCAGTAGAGCCTTTATTATGACAAACTTAAGTATCACAAGGAGAATCATTAAATGAAGAAATTAACTGGAACAAGGTAACATCATGGATTATTTGTGCTGAGCAAATTCTGTTCCTACTAACATTAATGCAATCCATATATTTACATTATTTTGTGGAACAGAAAGCATCATACAAAAATAATTTTAGCATATAACATACCAGGATTATCCACAAAGTCATTTTATTTACATCGGTAAAAAAAAATGATAGCTTTTGTTCCCTTTTTTACTGAGATGTCAACATAACTAATTTCATATTACCGTAATAAAGATGAAGTGAATTCCAATACTTCTCATGTATCAGTAACAACATATTTAATTCAGTTGAAATATTTCATAAACCTGTTGAAGCTAAGAGTTGCAGATGCTGCTGAGACAGGACGTGAAGGCAGGGAGAAGGTACTGCAGGACAAATGTGCAGCCTCTGCCCCCAGACCTTTACAAAGTCGGACTGATGTACAGGAAAATATGAATCCAACTTGAGGGTCAGCTTTCAAGATGAGCTTGTAGTGCTAGCAGTAGGCTAAACCAAAGGCCCACTTCTCTCTTTATCCACTATCTGATCACAACCAGGAATAGGTGCTTAGGGAAAGAATGTGAGAAACAGGGCAAGCTTAGAGGTTTGCTGTCATTAGCCTACTCCGCCTGGAGCAATGAGTGTTGTATTTCATCACTGCAGATAAAGAAATGTAGAAGGTAGTCTAGTGGTCTGAGCATAGAGCTGGGAGCTATGAATCTGCATGCTTCAATCTTGGCTCTGTCACCAAGGTTACATCTGTATTGCTGCATCCCAGCTCATGTGCATAAGTGCTTGTGGCAAACCTGTCTTAAAGCCTCCACAGTGTCAAGGTGCACTGCATCCATGTATCCACATTCAAATTAACACTGTAGTTGACTAGTTCTGGTATCAGGATTTGGAGAGATTTCTGCCTGCCTTATGAGCTGCTTAACATTTGTGTTTGTTTCTTGGAGAGTTGCATAAATATGCCAGTGCACTTCTTATTGGGCCTCTTTGTCTATCCCTCATTCCTTCTGGTTCCTGTATTTTTCATCATATGCTGTCTTTGTAGTCCTTATGCTTTGTCTTATGCTTGTCACAAGAACCTCAGTTCTTATGCTCCAGAGCAACAGGCTCTGATCAATGTAAAATCTCCACAAATGTTTTCCCTGGACTGCTTAGTCCTAGTCAAGGTCAGTCTGTCTGGCAATGTGGAGAGGGTGACTCTTTCAAATGTCCCAGCTGAAGCTGCTGATAAAAAGGTGATATTATTAGATTTCCAGTACAACCAAAAAGATAATGTTTAAAGTCCCCTTAAAATTTCCCATCAGAATTTTTTTAAAAAACTATGCTAGAGCAGTCCACCTTTCTTCCGTAGCACTCCGCAGTTCCCAGTACCATGAGATCATTTCTGAATAGATCCTTAGAAACTAAATCCATCAGCTGTAGGCCCACTTACTGGGCTTACAGCATCATAGAACATTACTGAAGGTCTGCCTTTTCCATCTCCTCAGCTGTCTTGTCCAGTGCGAGCGTTGTTCCCACCTCCTTTGGCCTACTTAAACTGTCCTTCCCAGGAACATGTCATAGAAGACTGCAAGCTGCACAGTCAGGGCACTACCCTGAACATCATGAAGCAGACAGGTAGATGGGGAGTCACTAGAATTACTGTTTCCATGCTTAACCTTGCAGTGGAGAAGCTTTAGCAATTCAATGCATTGTTTGCCCCATATACCCATTGGACATGGCCCTGTCACTGCAAGTTTATTCAAGCTGGATGGATCAAAGGGCAGATTTGAGCTATTTCTTCCCAATTCCTGATCCTCCCAAATTCTTGTACCTGAGGTTAAGCAGAACCCTGGAGAGCTCCTCCTCATTGCGGTGGCCTCCAGCTGTCAGTCTGTGCTGAGCAGGGGTGCACAGAAACTGGAGTAAGCCACATGCAAATCAAGGTTGGTGTTCATCAACCAGCAGAAAGCTGATGGGAAGTGCAGAGTTGGTAAAAGGGAAGTAAGCTAATATACAGGCTGGAACATACAGGCCCTGGTATATTAGCCTTCAGTGAAAGGCTGTGTAAATGCATAATAAATAAAAAAAATACAGGTACTCATGCTTTGGCTGTTTCCCCAGGGTAAAGTGTATGAGTAGGAGTGCATTTGCTTTTCTCTGCCCTGCAAGCATAGGTTCAATATACACATTAGCAAGTATTTAAGGGTTGTATGCTTAGATAATAGAGGAATTTAGACATCAACATGAATAATATACATGAATAATATACACCAAATCCCATCACTCTGATCTCAGTCTCAAGACTTTTAACTTCTCAGCATTACAATTCCCCAATCCATTAACATAGCTACTATATTAGGTTATTAAACAGTATTTGTCAAGTACTTTGAGTATGAGAAATTATGTTAATTGTTAGGCATTACTACCTAATGTAAAAATTATACCCCAATGTTAAGAATTAACAATGACTTAATATTAACTTGCTTAATAAGATAGCTTTGAAAGAGTGGTATGTTTTTCTTTTACATTTCTACTACAAGAGTTTTGTTATTACTTTGATTATTAAAATTCCTCCTGCAATAAAGGTGATTCAATGGTTCTGCAAGCCAACCTCATCTCTAGCATGTTATAATTTGACAATTTCAAGGCATTTCAACACAGACCCTTATACATATGTCATATATCGCATTGCAGATTTCATCCAATAGCAGAAAATGTACTCTGAATGCAATATCATCTTATCAGTATTCCAGCACCATAAGCTTTCTCACTGCATGCAGGGTACTGTTCATTACAATGAAACTGAAAATGGAATAACTGAAGGATTGATTTATACGACCTTCGCTCAGGAATGTTCTAATTCTGACATAATCTCTCTGATTGAAATCCTAAACATTGTATAATTTTGATTTATTACTCTAAAAAGAAGGAGCTTAGATTTAAAGATCAACAGAATATCTAGCTTGAAAAAGAGTGGTGCAACAGCTCAGGAATACTGCAAGAAAATGCAGATTGCTCATGTGACTCCACTCCAAACATTGTCTCAGCCAGCAAATCCAAGAACAGGGCTGAAAGCGAGTCGAAAAACATTATGTGGATATTTTCACAAATCCACTCTGTTGCTCAGAATTATCTCTTAGTTATATACATTTTTACAGCAACAGTAAGAGCATCTTAATATGTTAAATTACAAACCAGTCTGTTTACTATCAGTTGCAGAAAGTGTTTAGCAAAACAACAAATTTATGGTAAAACAGGGCCAGATCCTGATTCCTGATATACTCCCCAAGAGGCTGAAAAGCTGCTTTACCAGGCAGCTCCTCTCACACCAGCGGTATAACCTATTCTGTGCTATCCAGTTCTAATATCAGCTTGTCACAGGGGTCTGGAGAAGGTTTATCTACAGTGGGAGGGCATGTTGGACCTGTCCTTGACTGCTAGCAAGTGAAAGTTAGAAAAAAAAAGGCAAAGCAGTGTGCTTCATAAAAATAATAACTGATATCTTTAAAGCAAGGTAGTTATGGTGAGGCAGATAAGAGATCTGTGATCTAGTGGGTTTTTTGGAGAGGTAAAGAGAGCAATTGAAAGAAAGTATAGGTATGAACTATTGACAGCGAGAAGACAAACTAGCTGATAAGTCAACATTAAAAACCTAATGAACAGCTCTACTGTCTTACAGAATAAAAATGGATAGGTCATTTCATTTTAAGCAGACTTAGGAACAGAAATCTGCCCCCTACCAGCCTTTTTTCTTGTCTTACAGTTCAGTGGGTGAATGCTTGCCTCCTTCCCACCCACACACTCAGCTCATAGTTCCCACTTAGCCACTTCCTAGTCCTGTTTTGGGCAAATCTTTATCTTATCCTTCTCTTGCAAATCCTTCTTCTCTAGAGCACTTAACAACATCCTCTTTCACAAATTCCACCTTTTACCAGTGAAGCCTCATCAATCTTACTTTATCCTATCTGGAAAATGGAGGGGTTTATTTTAGAAATAATTCTTTTTATTCAGTGCATTTTGCAGCTGGTATGAATACTTCTCATACGTCTAATTCTGGCAGATGGTAGTCTTCTCTAAGTGGGAACATTGTCTGCTCCAGTGTATTGCACAATGCTAGTCTAAGCATATTATTCTCACCTATGAGTGGACTTGTTCGTTCTTACTCCCAAAGATCAAACATTACATGATTCCTCCAGCATTTGTCCCTTATGGACAGTCTGAGCTGCAGCTACTGCAGCCACCATGAAAACATAACAGCCGCAGAGAGATTATTCCTTCCTTCCTGAATACGTTAGAGTGGATATACCAGGAATTAAATTTGTGCCTAAGGCATAGCAGGAAGTGCCTGATTCTTTTTATGTATTTGTAGAAAGGAAAGAGGGAAAAAAGAAAGAGAGAGAGAACTTAAGGGGGGATCACATTTACAACGTTTGTTCTCTTTAGCTGTATGGACACAGTTTTCGAGAGTAATAAAAGAAGTTCTTATAAATCAAATTTTTTTTGACTAGGACAATATTAAGGCCTGTTAGCACTGGACAAAGGAGAAAAAAACAGTATATATTCCTTTTAGGATTATTTATCTCCATAATTGCATGCAGTGCATAACAACATATAAGAATACAATACAGACAGAATTCAATTCTTTGGCCTAGAGAACTTAATGTAAAGCCCAGTTCTGCAAAAAAATCCTGGCATGCTTGAATTTCAGCATGAGTTATTTATTGAATTCTCAGATGAATGCATTTATCAGTAGGAAAATCAAAACAGCAGAGGAAGCAATATAGTCCTAGATTTCCCAATATGAATTCGTTAGCAGAGTCAGTTCTGAGCTCAGCTTGGCATCTTATCCACCAGACAACACTCCCTTTCCAGCAAAATGACAGATGATCATAAAAGCTTAACAGTGTTTTGCTATGCTAGTAGAGCAAATAGGGATGGGATTGAAGAGGAAGATGGTACTCCTTCTTCAACCAATGGCAAACCATTAAGCATGAGAGATTAAGACTAGACTTTATTATGGTGATTGTTATCATCACCCTCAACAGCAACTATAAAAAGCTCTAAGTCAAATGGCTCTGACACACTTGCTGAAGCGTGCTATTATCTGTGGAGGAAACTTGGGGCATGAGCTGTTGCTGGTGGCTAATCCCTGCAGAACAGGTGCACAGCAGTTTACCAGTCCCGCTTCATAGCAGGGCTGGGAGCCAGAGGATGCAGCTCATAAAAAGGATGCCCATTTGGAAAAGAGCTGGAATAAAACAAGAAAGGGCACTGCCTGTCTTGCCATGTCCACTGAGTGGCCTCCGCTGGTGAAGTTCTGGCGATTCAGGAGAATTTGGAAGCTTTGTTTTCCTCAGTGAACGTCAGTGGTGATACCCTACGTGTCCATGCCCAGGATCAACTTCTGTGCTACAGCAGCAATTCTTGGGTGAAGTATTTTTGCAGCTGGTATGTTTGTAATTGTAAATTAGGCTAATTTTCTATAAACTGGTGACTGTTAGCATTTTAGAAAATCGCTAGAATGCTCAAGTAGTGGATCAGTCTAACCTGACGAAGATCAAAGAATGTTTATCGAGCCTTTTCAGACCAGAAGGCAAAAATATTGCAAAATTGATTTTCAAATGAATGAACAAGGAGTACAGACTAAAAATCTGCAACTTTGGCAGTTGCTAAGCCCATGATCATTTCATGTGCAGCGGCATTTGAGTGTCTGAGTAGATCAATTCAAGCAGAAGGAAACCCATCCGAAAAATCACAGCTCCTATTCAACTAGTCCAAATGGATGGCTTCTGAATGAGAGAAAAACATGCTTTTTACATTATAATTCTTTTCACTGATTCTGATACACCTATAAAATTTACATATTTTAGAGCTAGAAGGGACCCTCTAGTCAGACTTGCATCAGACAGAGCAAAAGATTTTTCTGAAGGGAATTTTTATCTGAAATAGAATGTACCTTTCAGTACAATATACCTGCCTGATTAAAATATTTCCAGTGATAGAAAATCTACTGAACACAATTTCATTATGATCACAAAAAAAATATTTCTAAGTGTTTATTATCAACCTGAGCTGTAAAAATGTTAATATTAGTAATTATGAAACTTGAGAACAACACAAAAAAGATTAAGAAAATAGGAGAGAAATGAAGCTTCTGAAATGCCTGATTTCCATTGATTGCCAATAACTGCTAGTATTAAATTAAGAGATTATTTTATTGTCCTCTACAACCAAGTTCAGCCATACTGCATTCAATAACCAATAATTTAGGTCTGTGAGTTAATAATAATTACAATAAAAGTATTCCCCATTTCCTGGCATGCTGTGTTTATTTTAGGATGTTAACACAGCAATCCAAACACAACACATAAGACTCCCTCAGGGCTTTCTGTCTCACATCCCAGGCCTTCTGTTTCTTCATAAGCTTTAACAACCACAGTTATAAGAGATATAAATAGTCCAAAGCACAGGAGAATCTCCTTTCCCTGACAGAATCTTTATTTACAAGCTGTACCAAGCTAAGCAGGGTAAATAGTCCCTTGCTGGCAGGTTAATAAGGTCCACCTGCCAACTAAACCCACCAGAGAACTCCATGGGGCCTGCAGAAATCCAAAAAGCTTGGACAAGGCAAGATTTTATCCTGAAGAGCCATACTGAGAAGTGATACTTACAGTTCAAGAGGGATTCATCTTATGGACTCGAAAGTGCTTGTACACCTGGTGCACGGGAAATGCACGAGTCCTTCCTTCAGAAGACACTGTTATTTAGCATTTATATATCATTATCGCTTACAGGCCACCACCACATTGAGGGCAACTGTATGGGGGCCATACAAACATGCAGGACTGTTAAGTCCCTGCTCTTAGGAGTTTTTAAAGGACAAGTGTAGCTGCATCATAAATCAAATGCTTAAAATTATTTAAAGATTTAACATACAATTAATTTACCTATAGTGCCATGAAAGGGAAATGGAAGAAGAGGATAACTGATCATTTATACTGGCCTGGAAAATAATTGTTACAAGCTACCATGCGTTTTTAAATTAATATTGACCACTGTCAAAGCAGAATTCTGTTCCAAGACCTTAACTGTTCAAACATTTAGTTACAACTAAATGTTCCCACCTGAACTGACAGCTTTTAATGTGTTCCTTACTAAACCAACTAAGCCCAGCTCTAGCAACTGTCCCAGCGTGGGCATATCCACAGACCTTTCTGGAGGCATATTCAGTATGTTTATATTGCATTGCAAAAAGCAGCTGCAAAATGTCCTTCAGAATCATATTTGTCATTTGTGCAGGCAGCAACGCTGTAAATTATGAGATTATGCCTCATAATTTACTATGCTTTCAGGATGGCATCAGGCAGATGAAGACCCTGCCAGATGTGCAGCAGTGGATTATCGCTGGCTGGTAGAAGCTGTTGCCACCGCAGCCCCCGGGACTGCTGTCTCTGAAACAGGGACTTGCGGTCCATTCATGGAGTTACTTTACCTTTGCATGCCAGGCTGAAAACCGCAGCCGTTCCCCAGCTGAGTCACAGACAGATCATATGTCCCTGCCACAGAGGTGGCAACAGCAGAGAGAGGTACATATGGCAGGAGAGGTGGAGAGAGGGGACTGCAGGTCCAATTTTAACTAGCCAGCAAAAGTCTGATGAAGTGCTTTCATTTGTCGTGGGACACAAGTCCTTAGCAGGCCAACGAGCTGTCTGCAGCCCACCTGCAAAAATACCTTGGGGACGGGTGACAGGCGAATCAAGGAACACGTCAAAGGCCGTGCAGCTACTCCTTCCTGCAAGTCTAGAGTGGACAAGAGTAGGCTTGGGTTATACTCGGCAGGCCATGGGGTATACAGCTGTATTCAAACATGTAGGATTGGGGTTGCAAAGGGACATCTCACATATATAAAACTAAGCAAATACATTTGCCTGAATGACTCCAAAAGTAACTTGAACTGTTTCACACATGTACATGAAACCAGGAACACACATGCAGAATGTGCATTTAAGATGGAGAATCAGAGAACAGGCAGGAGAAATAAAGAGCATAGGGAGAAAGAGAGATGGAAAGGTGAGATTGTCCTCTTTGTTAGAGCCTGGATAGCTGTCTCGTTATTTTTGCAGGACAAAAAGCTATCCTAATAAATATGGCATGCATACCAAAAGTTGTTCAAACCCAGAAGAAAATGCCTGTAACCTCAGCCCTTCAGCAAATACAGCATACCCAGTTGCTGTAGTAGTTGAGAAGGGAAAGTGCAGAAAGCCCCGCGTCCAACACATGATGGCTTGTGTCAACGGGAATGATGCTATTATTAGTGCAATGGTACTGCAGCTGAGCCCCACTTCAGGGTGAGACAACATGAAGTAGGTGAATCTTCGCATCAGCTGCCTCCTACAGACCAGCCAGGCCCATCACCTCTTCTCTGGTGAGTACACCCTCCATGTGAATCACAGTTGAGTTCAGCTGCTGAGTAAATGCAGCGGAGAGAGCGTGACACTTTTGTGGCGTGCACAAACTGGATGCAGATTCGGTGCTGGAACCAGACCCGACGCAACGGGACGGCTGCGGCATTTGGGGTAGAGCTGCTTGGGGCAGAAGGCGGGAAAGCTCCCGCAGGCAGCTCAGCAGCCGCCCTGCCCTGCCAGCCAGGGGTCTGCTCCCCAGGCAAGGGTGTCTCCTTGTAAGCCTGCATGCATTTGCAAAGTGTGAGCTCTGGCTCATTAACAATAACGGAGGCGAACAAATATAGCTTAGAGGAGCTAACATTTCAAGCTCGAGAATGGTGTAAGAACACAGAGAAATGTGCAAGAAACACATCCTACTCCTTTCACAGGAGTTTTCACAGCAAAAGAATAAACAGAAGTAGCCCAGGTGCTGATTTAGCAGTAAGGCCTGCATTTGCAAACCTGCTCATCCTGTGCCTCAAATCCAGCTGTCTCAACCCTCATGTGCCAAGTGGATTCGCAGGTACTCAGCTCTGGGGCAGAAAGAGTGCAGGGCGTCTTACACAAAGTCCCCAAACGGTGCTCAAAATTAGTGGGTACTTCTGAAAATGTCTGTCAATGAGTGTTCTTCTCAAAGCATATAGACTGAGTAAATGGGATATGATCACAGCTACAGTTTCTCAGTACAGGAAATTGCCAGCCACCAATATAATTAGAAACAGTTCGTATGATCAAATTAATCATTCAAAAAAGAGCAATTACTGTTAACAGAATAATGGCATACCTTAACGAAGAATGAAATTAACCTTTAGAACCGACATAGTTACCCTCACCATTTTGCATTGAGGCAGCAAAGATTAATACATGTGCAAAATAAAACGTTGCATTAGGGTCTGCTGAAAACAGAAGTAGCATTATCTATCTGGCCTATTCAACCCTTAACAAACTTTGTTCTTTGGCACTGGCGTACAGTGGAAATATCAATGGTCTCTGCTCTGCCAAAATGAAAAAAAGTCTCCAAGATACTATTTTGATGTAAAGTTTATTGAATTGTACTTATTGCTGGACAATCGTTATGTGAAGATTGAGCATAAATACCAGTAGCTTAAAATGCAACCAAATTAACATTAAAACACATGTAACAACTCCTCAAAATTTGGAGTTTAATTTTAACAAGCTAAGATCTAAAAGCTCATATCAAGCATACCCCCCAAAAATGTAGTTTTGATGTGTAGTGATAACTGGTAAGTCTGATTATTAATACATTTTGTGTTTGTACTCTTTAGATTATCTTTATAAACACAGTAACTTATTATGGCTGTCAATAGAGGGAAGAGTTAATGTGTTTTGCATCCTTAGGCTGTGTATTTCTACTCAGTTTAGATTTATTTTATTCTAAATGTCAGCAATTTTTAAATTAAGTCATACTGATGTTGAAGATAATTAGAGACATATAACTTCTATAGATAACTTTATCAGTGCACTGGAGTTACTTTATACCAGGCTGGAGCATGTTAACTACTTAGACTCGGTGTACAGCTGGTTTTCATCATCCCAGTACTGGAAAACAGCAGGGATAGTCTCCTCAGTTTTCCTCTCTCTCCTGGTCTCTGCCTTCTCCTGAAGATGTATCCTGCTCCCTCCTGTCTTGAACGTTCCTCTTCCTTTTGCTCCCTCAGTGAGGCTTCCCTTCCTTCTGCCCAGCAGAAATGATGCAAGCAGAAACAAGTATTTGGGAGAAAAGGGCTTTTGCTCCGTTATTTTCCTCACTGAAAATTATCTGCTAAACAGACTGGTGCATAAATAAGTGTGAAAAAAAATTCACATTTGACTGTGTATTTTCACCAAGGTTATAATTTTTAACTCTGAATAGTAGTTAAGCTGTGGGCCATAGTCTCAGTTAAGATGTCTCCCATTATAAAGCTCTCTGTGTAGCTCGAAGTTAACATGACTCACTACTTTTAATATAAAGTATATTGAAATACAGATTTAATACTCCATTCTGTCTTAATTCTGCATCAGCAACTTGCTTTCTCCTTGTTAAGCAGAATGCAATAGGTTGCAGAGCCAAAGATATAAATGCATACATGCCAGTGTGAATTTTTCTTAGCAGTCATGATGGCACATGGAGAGAACTCACTGGAGGATCAGGGGCTCAGCCTGGCTATACCTAACACAGGTCCAGACAAGGTTCAGGCATTTTGGAAACTACCATTACTCCCTGTAATTCCTTGTAAAAAAGGAAAAACACGGACTGCTGGCTGAAATCAGTGCTCAGGTGATGGGTTGCCAGCTGACAATGTGAAAGGAAGCAAGTGGGAATGATGATGATGTAAGTAACACTGGGGAGATGCTTCCATGTCAGCGCCGCAGCAGAGCGGGACAATAGGCAGTATTAACTTTCCCACTGAATTCACGTTTTGAAGTAAAACTACAATGTCTTCAGTGTTTAGGCTTAGGAGCAGAGAAACTGTAGGTCAGTGAAACAAGCAAAATGGACATTTGTGGGTTTTGTATGGCCTGGTAAGCCCTTTATCTCCTTAAACACCCGTAGTGCAATAAACACTATGGATAGGCTTTACTCTGTAATTTGGAATGATATGATTAACTCATCAGGTGCACTCACAAAACTTCAGTTTACTCTACTTTTACCACTAAGATGATCTGCATTCAGGAAAATATTTGCTAAACAGGTAATTATATCAGATCCTGGAACAAAAAAAATAGGGACACAAGAAAGGAATTTAAAATGCCTAGGATCTGTACAGGAGAAAAATGTCATTAAACATGAAACTTCTGCTACAAAGATCTATGATGAGATTAAAGGTCTTGCTAACTGTACCTGCATTACAAGTAGCCTATGCCAGCAAAAAGGCCTAAGGATCAGCCGCTGTTGCAATGTTAAGCTTAAGCACGGGGACTGCTGCTCTCCATTATCCCTAGCAGCAAGAGATACCCTAGAATGTGCCCCTGCCCCTTGTCAACACGGCTGACCAAGCTCTCAGGGGAGAGGTTTTTGCGCTGTTGCATGGAATAGTGCCATGCACACACAATTTGTTCTGAGCTCTGCCTAAGGCAGTGAAACGATACCAACTGCAACATAGGCCTTGGCCTTTCAGGCACTGTCTTTCCCTGTGGTAACAACAAATAAATCTTTCAACTTCAAAATTCAAGCATATCCTAATGTATGCCTAAGGCCAGAAACACTAACAACCATTATTACTGAACAAATAGCGCAAATCATGTTGGAAAAGTGTTTGGGTTGTAAATTATGTGTTGGCCTAGTTACTGATTGATAATCTCTAAAATATTTAAATGTTTCCAGAGCAATATGCAATTACAACATTTATTCAAATACCTTTATTGAAGTGAACAGAGAGATATTGATCTTGAGTCTATTTGTTAATACAGTATGTCCTTAAATGTGAAAAAGCAATAAAATCTTAGGTATCAACTGATACAATAGTAGTTAATAAATGAATGTTATTATCTGCACTAGTTATACATCATTTGGCTTCAGTGATCTGTTCTGCCATCTGAAAAACATCAAATGGTTAAAATATGTTGCCTGATTCAAAACCATAAAAATAAAACCTCCAAGAGCTTCAATCTGGAAATTACAGGAGTCTGTAACTATTAGATTATGGGACATTTACTTCAATTATTTCAAAGCCATCCCTCAAAAATAATGCAGTGTGCCTTTTATCTGTCAGCAGAACTTCATTCTCCACTGCATGCACAATCATTTACACCTGTGCAATAAGTTCAAATTTCTCTGAACTCAGTTTTCAAAAGTGTAAAATAACTGTATCTTGTAAAGAATGAACTGCTGTGTATTGTAGGAGAAGAAATGGAAAAGATTTTGTGCTCAAGAAAATAGACATAATTGCTTTTGATATAAAAAGCTGCATGTACAGTTTCTATTTTAAATAGGTCATTACATTCTAGAAATGTTTGCTGATGTCCCCAACAGTATAAACTGGCACTATTCCAGTTAAAGGTGTTACCTTTCAAGCATAAGTTTTGCAGTACATTTACATGGTGAGTCTATCAGGATGTAATTACATGGTTGCAAATCTTAGGAGCATAGACAAGGCCAATGATCGATATGAATAGAAAAGAGTAAGGAAGATTTGTTGTTACCTTGACCATGATAGCAAAATCCTTCCACTTAAATCTTAAACAACTGACAGGGAAGACAAACATGAGAACTGCATTATCTGGAGGATCTTATGCATTAGTAATAAGTGCAGAATAAAAATGTGACTCTCTCTTTAAAAATTGCACATGGAGATAGATTTATATCATTATGCCTGAGCACAGAATTTGTTCCCAAGAGTGAGTGGATAATGCGTTTCTAGCATACCAGTTATTGATAAGTAACCTGGTTTCTTAAGTATATTTCTGTGGGAAACAGCATGCACCTCTGCAAACATGTCATGCTTGGTGCTTTTATATGTTCGTGTTACTGTTCAACTATGGAAGAAACACGCATCTATATGTACCATTGTGTAGGAAGCAACACCGTGGATTCACATATTTGCACTTCTGTTTTTATTGATACTCTCCCTGTAATTATTTTTAATTCAAAACTATCTTTTTTTCCCTGAAAATTCATATAGCTGAATATTAGAAAAAAAATTGGAAAATATAAAGTTGTCATGATGCTTAACTTAAATGAGCCATTTCAAAAGTAATGTTTTGCTTATCAAATTCTGTAATGCTGTAAATGCTGACATTCCAAAACTAATAGAACTAAAAACCATGTGTCTAATACCTTAAGGACAGAGTATTTTTAAGAGAAAAGCTATAAAACAAGTTATTAAGGTACCTTCATCACTACAGACAGATCTCCTTTAGCCACTTTGAGATTAAAGTTTTAATCAGCTCACAATTAAATTCCTCATTACTAAGTAATTAGCACCTAAATGGAAACCGTTCAATTGTTCAGTGCCATTCTCCGAAAGATGCACCTACTGTTAGACACCTGCATAAAAGCACCCACAAGCGTTAACATACAGAAATTTAGGATTATGTAAAAATAATCCGATCCCTGCTGTAGCAGATGGCGGGGTGTCCTGATGCTGCTATGTTCTTCTGCGTTACGTTCAATTTAACTTTCACAGGGCTGTCGCTGGGCCTTTCCCTCCTGTGTAATAGTGTTCATAGCACTAAGGAACTATATTCCTGGCGTTACACCGAAACTGCCGGTCCTCGGCGCTCTGAAAATCCCTATTCGCAGCGCCAAAACGTTGGCCGTTACCTGCCAGACAGTTACCGCGCGTGACAGCCCCAAACGCGTGTTCTCCTTGTGACTGGGCGCGTGATTTCAGGGATCTGGCCGTGAAAAGCAGCCGTGCTTTCGACTGGCAAGTTACAAGCACGCGTTCGGGGCATTTTGGTGCAAGTAACCACGACAACAGCGAGCTGGATCGGCGAGGCCGCGCGTCCCGAAGAGCCCTCGCGGCCGGGGGGGCGGTGGGGCGACGCGCCGCAGATCGGGGGTTTTACGGGCCGCACGCGGAGGGCGCACCCGAGCGGCGGCGGGGCCGCAGCCCCGGCCGGGGCGGGGGGGGCGGCGGCGCGCTGCTGGGGCCCGCGGGGGCCCTCGCCCCCACAACGGGCCCGGGCGGCGCAGCAGCTCCCGCCGTCGGCCGCGCGGCCTCGCCCCTGTCAGGCTGCTGCTGCCGCCGCGCGCGCGCGCGCGCGGGGCCCGCGCGAGGCGAGGGAGGGAGGGAGGGAGCGCGGCTGGCGCCGCTCCCGGCCGCCGCCTGCGGCCGCCGGGCCGCGCGTGCGGGCGGCTCCGTGCGGGGGGATTTGAAACAGCCGCTCCAGGGGCAGCGCAGCGGCGGCGCCCAATCAGCGGCCCGGATTTTTCGCGCTGGTTCTGGCCGGAGGAGGGGGCGGGGCCGCCGCGCAGGATCGCCGGAGCCGCCGCCGTTGCCGCCGCCGCCGCCGTTGCCGTGTCGCTTCGGCTCCCGCCGCCGCTCCCCGGCACCGAGCCGCCGCCGCCGTCTCCGCCCGGCCCCGGGGGGAAAGGATGCGTTAGGGCACAGGTCAGTAGGCCGGGAGCTCGGCTGCGTGCCCCCTGCCCTGCCCTGCCCTCCCCTCCCGCGGGAAGGGAGGAGGCACCCGGGGCACGTTCCCGCAGGCCCTGGGCCGGAGGCGGGAGTGGCGGCGGCGGCGCGGCTCCCTCGCCGCGGAGGATGCTGCCGCCGGGCCCGCCGCCGCCCTGGGGAGCCCCGGGCCCGGCCCCGCCCGGCAGCGCGGCGGGGCCGGGGTCCCGGCGTCCGCCCTGCCCCCCTCCCCCCCCGCCCGCCTGCCGCCGGGCTCGGCTCGGCTCGGCTCCCCGCCGCCACCATCGCCCTCCCTGCCCGGGCCGCCCGCTCCCGGCTCCCCCGTCCCGGGAGGAGGCGCGGTTTTTTGTTTGTTTGTCTTCCTCCCCCCCCCCCCGCTACCTGGGTCTCCTCGACCCCCCCCCCCCCGCCCCGGCGCCGCTCCCCCCCCCCCCCCCGGGCTGCCGCAGGATTTCTGCCGCCGGTTGGGCCTGGCTCTTGGGTGGCGGAGGAGCGGAAAGGAGCGATGCCGAGCCGGAGTCCCGGCTGTTGCAGCTTCATCCTTCCCCCCCCCCCGCCCCCAGTGCCTTCCTCCTCCTCCTCGCCGCTGCGGGAGGTCGGGGGGAGGCATAAAGGAGTAGTAAGGGAGCGGTGCCCACCTGGGGGGAGGAGGGGGGGGAAAGAGAGGGGGGAGGTAATCAATCAGTGCAAATCAGACAGAAAACGAGGGGACCAAAAAAAATAAAAGAGGGGGGGGAAAAAAAATCCCTCCCCGAGGATTTAAACGGCCTCGTCGCGGGGTGAGGTGGCCGCAGCGCCCCCTCCCCCGCCCCCCCCCCCCCCCGCGGCGGCGCCCCTGCCCCTTCCCTGCGGCCAGGACCGGGAGCGAGCGGCAGCGGGAGCGAACGTAACTCTGGAAATGTATGGAGGGGGAAGCCATGTTTGATTTATTCCTCCACTAAACACTGGTGTGATGATCCTTCCACTTACACCCTTCTGCAGTCCACCCTGGACCTGTATGGGAGGAGAGCCTTGCTAGAAAAACGGAGAGAAAACCTTCCTGCGAAGGCTCACGGGCTCCGGGGCTCGGTCTTCGTTCAGTGGAAGAGGATAGGGCTCTTGTAACTTGAATTGATATTTGTGTGGTAAAAGAGCCCGGGGAACTTGTATTCCCAAGGCCATAGTTACAGCTCATCCGCTGTGGCTTTACCGCACTGGGGGTGGAGAAGGGAATTTGCCACACTTCTTGAACGTATTTATACTTGTTTTTTCGTTTTTGTTATTTTTTTTTCCTGAAATATGTCGGCTGAAAGGAGGAGTAAATACTGGAAGCGTAGCGACGGTAAACACTGTATTTAAACAGATTTCAGAGAAAATGGTCCTCTTGCTAACAGCCATTAAACAGGCAGGAGGCTGGTATCAGTCATTGCCCATGTTTTTGTGTATGTGTGAATAGTTCCTTTTTGGCATTTGCATTAAAATTGTTTTATAATGTTTCTTAAATTTAGGAGCTAATGCTGCCTATGCTGAGTAAGCGAAATGAGGTCTCTGTTAAGAAAAGAAAGATATGTTTGGCTTTCAAGTCTTTTCCTACATCTAAGGAAGGTAGCTGTAAACACTGTAGGGTGGCAATGAAGTTTGTAATAGATTTTGCAAAGTCTCCTTGCTAGTGGTTTATGTGAACATATATGCTTACTAAAATTCCTTAAACATGGAATGTGTGACTGAAAGAATAAATTGGTTCTTCACTAGAATCTTCATATGTGAGTAGAATCTCTGTAAACTTATTGTTTAAAACTATTATTTGCTTGTTTTGCTGTGGGAATTCTACTCAGGAAATGCAGTCTATCAACCTAAACAAACTCCTCAATTTCACAGTGCAGTATTATTTGACTGCTGGATGTAATCATTGAATAAAATCGCTGTTTTCCAGTACTACTCAGGGCTCAATACTTATACTATATGCATTCTTTTTATTTTTTTAAGTATCTATATCCCATTTATTAAAATGTACTGGGATTTTGATCTAGTTTGCAACCGTCAGAAAATACAGTAATTTTTCCACAATAATTAAATGTAAAATCTCTGGATATTCTTGGAGACTGTATTGCTAGTTATTGTGACGATTATAGGAATATCCATCATCATATATGGTCAGAAAAAATCAGTTATTGTAAGTACAGTCAAGCCTTCTAATTTATCAAATATTATTTGAAGATATCAGAATAAAACCAGGCCATTATACTTTAAGAGCGTGGAGTTAAAGTAGTTTCTACGTCTGAAATTAAACATGCAATGTATTTTGCAACTCCTTTTAGTTCAATGTGAATCCAACAAATCATCCTTAAGAATAAAGGAAACATCGTGTTTTAATATCTTTAGAACTATGTGCATTTTCTGAAGCCTGTTGTTTTACAGATGAGAATATTGCCTTTAAATTACAGTCTGCTTGCAAGATACTGGTTATTATGACACAAAATTAAACTTAAATTTTAGATTGAAAGTGAAAATGATTGTTCAGAGGCTGCTTTCTAATATTTGGCCGATGAAATTATCAATGCATATCGATACATATTGATATGTATATATAAAAAATATCTATATGTGGTACATATCTGAGTATGTATTTTAAACAGTGTGCCAGCAAAATAGCATAGGCATGGACAGAAGGGATTGTTTTTCAGTGTCCTATTGTTTGTGGCCCTTTCACCTCTCACTTTTGCTCTGAGCCTGCTTTTTGTTCTACTGGTGTCAGTATGTTTCCAAAGCGAGGCCTTATTTCTACAGACTGATAAATGCATGTGAATTCCCGTGGTTGATCAAAGCCTATTGACTGCACTGGAACTCCATGCATATATAAAAGTTCACCTGCTCTGGTCAGATTACTGGATCAAGGACATAGTTTAAGACGAGGGGAAGCTATATACACAGCTCTTGGAGCGTTTTGATCACCTCTGGTCACTCCTCCTTTGAGATGCTTACTTAACTACAAAGAGGTCACATAACATTTTAAGCGTAGAAGATTACTGAATGCATGGAAATTTGAAGCATCGCCTCTGTAGAACAAGGTAAACAAATTTTGTTTCAGAAAACAAAAATTTCAGCTCTCCTCAAGAGCAGTGCGCTTTGGAAAGCAACCGCTGAGTGGTATTGCTGAAAACAACAGATATGCTAACATTCGGTAAACAAATACAAATAAAAAATGCCTGCCAGAACTAATAATTATGCAGTAGGTGGTGATGATTGCTTATACTACATTTGTGGCTGTACTGTTTGAGTTCTTTCATCGTTTTTCTTTAAAGACAAATGAAATAACTCTATGGTTGAGGAAACATTCTTATGATAGACCTGGTATAATTCTGGTATCTAGTCTTTGGATGAAGGAAGAATGGAAATTCTGAAGTGGATCAAAGTAAGTCTGTGTTTCTGTGAAGCATCATTTCCCAGATAGGATGTAGCTTTGAAACACATCTTCACTGAGGATGTACTAGCATCTTAGTAGTGTAAATGAGAAGGCAGAGATGAAATATGGCGACCAGAATAAATGATCAGATGGCAGGGTGGAGAGAGAAAACAATCTATCAGAGCATGAGACAGGAGTCCAAATTTCCTTTGATGAGTAATTGTGGAGGATTTGAGCAAAAGAGAGGTTGAGGTGAGCCTTGTTGACATACCATAGTCACCCTGCAGCTTATTAAATTTGTAAAAATTAATGTTTACTTGGAAGGCTTTGGTTCTGAGAGTGCTTTTGAAGGGGAAAAAAAATGACAAACTACCTAAATTCACCTTTGACTGCAACTTAACTGCTTTGTGAACTTCTGTCACTTATTACTTGCAATGGTCATAACTATACAAATGGGCTTTTTTTCCCCTTCAGTTTATGATGACATAGATCATGCAAGTAATATAGACAGTACTGTTTTTAACACTTCTATTAAGTTGATGGTGTCCAGCATAGTTGCTTCACATTTTCTTGCATCAGCACGAAAGGAAGTTTTTGAACATGTGTTATCATAAAGGAAACTTATCCTAAGTGCAGTACAGTTATAAATGTAGTAAAGAGCAAGCATCACACTCCATTCTGCTGCTCTTCTGATGAGCAGCAAACTACAAAATACCCCAAATTTCTGGAAAATAGATAATATAATATCTTGTGTTTAGCAGTGATCATATATATATAACTATATGTAGTCCAGCATGCATTACTATACTCACAAGCAACTCAAACTTAGGGCTGGATAAACTGTTGAGCCTTCAGTACATATCCAAAGTTGCTTCTTTGTTCGATGCTTATAATAGGCTATCCCATAAATTTTTTAAAATGAGTTTTGTGTACTATAATCAAATATCAATTACTGTGGTTGAACAAAAAGTTAAGGTTTCTGCTATCCTATTTGTTTAACACTAAAAATAATGCAGCTGTGCAGAAATTTTTCTGACAGTACAGTGGTATGATAAGCTACATGTGGAAAATAGATGTTTGAAAATCTTTTTGAATATTTTATAGCAATGAAATTAAATTGACGTGCTAGCCAATGCATATTTTGGAGTATTCTTCTGTTGGGCCTTGCCTTAGGGCACCATTGATGTAGGTTATGGTGTTTGATATATTTTGAAACTAATATATAAGTGGTTTAAAATGTGTGTTAAGTTGCAAGGGCTACTCAATAGATGATGGCTCGGTTTCTAGTTTTGTTCCCATCCTTTTGATTTGTCCTATATTTAATTTAGTTGAAGATGGCAGTTTGATCTTGATTTGAACTTTGGTATTAAGCTCCGCAGCACAAATTGGAACTATTTTATATTCATCCGTATTTGGAGGAAGGATACAGGTAGGTGGCAAGTGACTGAAAAACTATAGCGTTCTCTGCTACTTTCCTCCTAGCTGTAACCTTCTCCAGCCAGAGTTAAATTTAACTAACAAAGAAAAACCTTTTGCGAGTCAGACATTACTTGAGTATTTTTTTAGGGCCTATTCAACTTCTTTGTAAGTAATTCTTAAGTTGAAATAGAAGCTTTATAACTTTTCCTTCTGCTATCTGTGGAAGATAGTGTCAGTTTCTGTCAGGTCAGTAAAAACTTTGGAGAAGCAAAAGGTGGCCTTCTCCCATAGGCTTGATGAAGACTGGCCATTATAACTTTGTGAAACCTGTTCTGGTCTGTATGTCCTATCAAAATATTAAGATATTGACACCTCACATCTGTGTTAAAATGCACACAAAAAATGAAAAACTTGTGTTTTATAATAATTATCTTTAAATGTTTTTGAGGCCTTGAGGGTTAAGGTCAGAATTCCATGTTTTCTTTGCCACTGTCAAAAGCAGAGAATGAATTTTGTCCTGTTGTAATTTTGCCTTCTTAGATAATAAACATACTAAGGAGTAGAAGATGAAGTATGTTGTGACAAAAATACCTTCAAGAAAGAAGGCTGAGTTAGGCAAGATTTCATAAGAAAAGGGATCTGAAATCCATTAGAAATATTTTGAAAGGCTGCTGATCAGATAGAAGTATAGAAGAAACAGTAGAAAAGTGATGCAGTAAAGCAGCCTCCTACAGTAGTGTTTGTGACCCATTCCATTTATTACAAAACTGGTAATAGGTTGAATGTTCTCACTTGTAGATGTTCTTGCTATGGCATGGATTAGTCTATGAAGGTGAGTTTTGTAAGATCATGTATCAGATAGTATCAGTTGAGGAATTTGGGAGCCTTGGTGGGATGCCACTGGAGCAGAGAACCTGACTGCCCTGGCGCTCAGAAATATCTAAGTTGGGGAGTTAGCTGTATAGTAAAGAATGCACAGATTCTACGCTCACAAAAGAGCCAAAGGAATTTAAGGCAAAGTATGAACCTTGGAGAGCAGTGTAGGATAAAAGATGGATTATGGATTATTTTACTGTATGGAGCACTTGCCAAGAACTTTCAATCCTGTGCTTCAGGATGAAATTAATGTTGTGATTTTTTTTTCTGTGGATACGAACTATAGACTATTAGAAGCTGTTTTGTAGTAGCATTCCTGAATAAACCGGGAACAAGTGCTATGATTAAATCTGGAACATGGCTGGAATTCAGCAATAGTACAAAACCAAGGTATGTAATTAATGAAGCTAAAAGTATTAGGTTTAGTGTGTAGTAGGAAATGTGCGCACAATATGTATTCATCAACAGAATGCCTGGCTCTAAATTGGTAGTGACAGTTGAATCTTCAGAAACTGTGGAAGTAATGATAGCAAGTACAATTGAATAATGAGACTTATTTCATGCATTCAGAACTTTTTAGATTTTCTCATAAGAACTAGTTATGTCAAAATCTATCTGAAGAGCTAAATTGGATAATGTAGTGAACCATTCCACATAACTAATCCATGCTGACAGAGAGGACAGCAGAAGTGGTGGGAAAAAAATAGTGAACACCTCAACATAGAGGTTTTGGGAAGTGGGCAAGAAGGTCAAAGGAACTGAGTTTTTGGACTGGGAAGTATTTTATCTTTTTGTTCCCCAGTTAAATGGATAGGCTACAATATATCCACATGATCATAAAACTTGTCTCAAATTCCATATCTTTACCTCTGACGGTCGTATTAATCTCTATTCCGGGGAGGTTCTTGGTATAGACGTGCTGAAAGAAATGGGAAGGGAATCAAGAGCTATGCAAATGGCAGTAATGCATTTTGGCAAAAGTATGATAAGGCCCCAGCGCAGGGAGAGACTTTGTACTTTAAAGTAATGTCCTAACCAAAAATACCATTTATTAGCAAGTATTTGGATTCGTTTGGAGTGTCTAACATTCCAAGTCTCTTGTAAACTCAGGCCGTGTTTGAGCGTTCCTGGCATATGGCTGTCAGTTGTGTGTGTTAGTTTTGATTTGAGATAACGCATTGATAAAATAATTAGCATAATTGAATGCATATAGTTATAGTTTATGTTTAAATAACACTAAAATTAGCATAGTTTGGACAGGATTATATTATAGTTGCTTTGATCCGATACAAACGTAAAGGCTCTTGATGATGGGCATAAGTATATCAGCACAGTTAGTGCAGTTTAGTATTAACTGTGTCCAAGCCTCGCCAGTTTCTTACCTTCCAGGTTTTTTTACTCATGTTATGGAATATGTAATTTATGTACTAGATTTTTTTTTTTTTTTAAAAAAAAAAAAAAACTTTTACTAGTGTTACCTGTCCACGTTAGAGGTGCTTTATCACTCAATGTGTTGATATTGTTATGAACAGCAGAAGACATGGCCAAATACTGCTCTATGCAAAAGATTTTTGTTGCTGTACTATATATGCGTATAGCTAAACATTGATATATGACAAGGCCTCATGTATCACTGGTCATAACACTGCTTTTTAGAGTGATTGCAATGCACAGTGTGTGCTTCTGGCATCTAAATCCACTTGCATAGGTGAACAGGTTTTAATGCAGTGATAGATTACCATTACAAAGTTCCAAATAGTCTGGATAAAATGGTTGTATCCTCTTCAAATCAGTTGCTAAGTAATCTGAGCTAGACAACGTTGTTCATTTTTATAGAATTGTAGCAGTTTAACGTTTTGTTAATGTTGTGATTACTTCAATTACTTATATTGATAACTTATTTTGTGATGTCATCCCAGATTTGATCTTCCCTGCTCAGAATTTGTACAGTCAGAATTTTCATGATACTTGCACTGGCGCTTCAGGCGATTCCCATGCTGGCATCACTACGTATGGGAGTAAGGGCCGAATCATTGGCCACAGTGAAGAGGAAACAAAAGATTTTTTTTAGTGCTTTAATCTGCTGCAGTGAGTATTCCTCAGAACCAGAGGATCCAGGTCCCGAAGATGTGGTGCAAGGAGTAGAGGTAGGAAGCTGAAAAGGAAAAGTGGTATTATTAAAGAAGGGGTGGAAATTCAAGCAGTTTGGAACAACTGAAAAACATAAATGAGGAAGGAGCTCTGCGCAAAAGGGCTGAGTTATTTGAGGTTATATTTGGTTCTTTGTTCCCAAGATAAGCAGAAGCTAGAAGCATATAAAGAAAGAAAACTGGCCCTTGTGTGTGTGAGAGAGAGAGAGAGAGAGAGAGAGAGAGACATTTGGTTCCCGAGTAAATACCTAGCCTGAACAAGCATCTTGGCTATATTGTCCAGTCTTGTTTTGCTAGAGAGGGGCCTTCCCCTAAGCTGAACCACTGGGAACCCTCAAAGAGACAAAGTCTCAAGTATGGGTTTGAAACATGGCTTTTTGGCTTTTTTTTTTTTTTTTTTTTTGCCCTCCGCCCTCCCCCCTTCACTTTTTTTTCTCCTTCCTAGCTGCTTGCCAAGCAACTGTAAAGCTCCACCTTTATAGTGTTAATATTAAGTACTAGTGAAAAATCCAATGGAGTTTCTCCTGTTTTAGGTAACTAACGTTCCCCTGTTTATTTGCAGAGGAGATTGCAATTCTTCTCTGTTTTGTGGTCCTACTGCTGTTGTGTCTAATCTCTTTTCAGCCAGAAATACAGCATTTTTACAAGAATCTGAATTTACTCAAATCTGTCGTCTTTTACCACCCACCATCAGCAGCAGGAGTGAAATTGACAAACTTAACTTATTCAGCAGTGACAAAATAATCTTTTTTTTTTCCCCTGATTTTAAAGAAAGTAAGTTAACAGGGATGAGTCCTGGAGCAGACTCTTCTAGCCTTAGCCTCAGCAGCAAGGTTGGTTCAAAACAAATTTCCTAAGGAGGAAGAAAGTTAAGTTGATCAGCTGTGTAAGTTTACTTTCTGCAATAGCAAATAACATTTAAAGTGAAGAAACTTTTAGCTTGCCATCTGCAGTTCTGAACTGCAGGGTAGTATCTGTGAGGTGGTATCATGCATCAGCAAAAGGCAGTAAATATTTATTTTAGTTGATGAAAATATATGGCTATAAGTTCTGAAATCTTACTCATTAGAAAAGAAATAAAATGAGAGTTACTATTCTTTTCAGGATATTTGGTGGCATATAACTGTAAGTGTAACTGAAAGTACATTGGTTATTCTAACTGTTTTCATACTGTTTCAAAATAACTTGATCTTTTTGGGCAAATGCAAGCTAAGTCTCTATTCAAACATTATTATGTACAATAAATTCACAGAAATTTTCATGTAGTTGTTTAAAAATACTTCATACACCAGACTTGTCAGCTGACTGGTTAACGGGAATCACGATATATCTACTACAAGATGAGTGAAGTCTTTGCCTCAGATGCTTTTGAACTTAAAATGGGTCCCTTGGACTAAAAGTTTCCCTTTTTCATGTTTCCCCCCCCCCCCTAAGATTAATGGTAGGTTAGAAAATTTTGGTATAATTCTTTTCAGTTATCTATTAGCTACTATGGTAATATTTTTCTTATTGGAAGATAATGCTTTTGAATTTGCTGGATAGAGCTGGCTTATAGCAATTTTGGGCAAACTCACGATGCACTTTTCAGTTATGCTTATTTTTTGTTAAAAGGCGGTTCTGTTTAGATCCTGTAGTAATTTTTCATTGTTTTAATATAATGAGGATCAGTCACAACATAATGCATGACAGAATATGTCTGTACTTTGATTTGATGCTCTGGTTTTATATACAAGATAATGTGAATAAGCATGTTCAGATTTTCAAATGTATTAGAACGTGTTATAGCTTTGCTAATTTATTTTGTGTGATTTCTAGAGTATCTTGTGTAATTCCCATCTGAAAATAGGAATAGCCTTTGGTCTTAAAATTAATGAGAGGATGAGAAGGCTGTGGTATCACAAAACTATCTTTACCTTAGAGAAAAAAAGCAGCAGTCATCTATTAGCTTTTTCAGTGCCAGTTGAAAGCCTGGTTCATAGGTAATAAAAATAGCTTATGGATAAAGTTCTTTGACTGTGAATTTTTACTTGATGTCCCTAGTTTACCTGAGCAATGGCTTTAAGAAAACCCTTAAACAAAACTGAGGTGGAATTTAATAGTGAAGCTTGTTGTTGATTATTTATTCTGTTCACTCCCTTTGGCAGAATTGGAAGGAATGGACTACTCCATTATTTCTGACACACAAGAAAAGCATCTCTGAAATTGCAGCAGATGTGGAAGAAATGAATAATAAGTATCTCATAAATGATAGTGGCCTGGACAGTGAAGGAGGAATCTGACATGCAGGCTCACTTTATTTGGCACATGACTCCTGTCAGATGAAGGACCTTCAAGTAATTAATAAAATTATTTAAAATGTCTGCAAAATAATTTGCCTCATGTGAAGCTTGTTTTTTACTATAAAAATGTATACAAAGCCATTACGAGGACCTATACTTGTCCCATTAAAATACCTAGAGACCTTTTCTAATAAGTCAAGTTTCTATTTGCTTATTGAAAACTATTTGTTCATGGGCCAAAATGTCATGTTTATTGAGCAAACTACTTGGGTCTCATGGATTTTCTTCTTGTCAGTGAAAGTGGTACTTGTTGAGTTACTGGGCAATTAATATGGGTAGATACTAGCTTAAGCTCATTAGCTACTCTTATGGTTTGTGGTACTTTTGTCCCCTTTCCTACCCTTCCCCCAGCTTCCTTTTCTGTAGATAGTCATTTAGAAAGAGATAAGGAGTTGCCTTTGCTTCCATATGATATGGCTTTTCAGCACAAGCACAGTTAAATTAACTACCAAATCTAATCGTATGCTCAACTGCTTGAGGACCTTACTTTACAGCTCTAATTGACCAGGTCTTTTCTGTGGTCCATCTCACTTTGTTTTATGTGTGCTGTCTTCTAGATCTTCTTAATTCTGAGCTCATAGCACTGCTTGATTCTCTGTTGTTGATCATTTTCCTTCCTCTCCCCTTTTCTTCTCTATTTTGTCCTTACTTCACAAAACACCTTGTACCTTTTCTTGTTTGTGGTATTGTACTGCCACAAATATTAGATAGGAAAGGTTGGGCAGAATTTAACTGTAGCTTCATTTTTGCCCTTCTTTTTCAAAGCCCTTTGTTACTCTCCTGTGAGTGTAGGTTTCCCAGCTTCTTATCAGACCTTGTCCCACAGCCCTGTTTTTTTTTTTTTTTTTTTTTTTTTTGTTTTTTTGTTATGTTTTTTCTTTTTTGAAAGAGGAATGGTGGATGCATATTGACCATGTCTCTCTGCTCTATCAAGATGGTGGCTAATCTTAAGTTGTTCTCTAGAGATCTAATCTCCCAAATGAGGCTACTTGACTGTATTTGCTTCCAGGTACTCATGTCTATTACTTTGCCTGTTATTCTGCCTCTTGCTGTAAGCCTCCACTCCTCTGGCTGCATTAATTCTTTGTACAAACATGGTAAGTTTTCCGTACTCTAAAATCTGTATGCTACCGGTTCTGCCACCCTCTGTCTAAAGTTACTATTTGGAAGTAGATGGGAAGGTGAAGACTTGGCTGCATTGACTTCCTTTTGCTGAATATGGCCCTGGAATTACTCTCTTGGCTCCAGCAATTCAGGGAGCCTTTTCCAGTGTTTTCAGGTGCTTTTTGTAGTGACCAGTGGTAGCGAGATTCATTCACTGAAATTCTAAAACGTATGTCATATAACTCCAAATATATTAGTCAAATCAAGGTAACCCCCAAAAGTTGTGGATTTTCTATCCCATCATCTGGTTGTTGTTCTTATTTTTATAGTACTGAATTTCTAGCGTTGGATTTATTAGTTATTAAAGAAAGCCATGTCTCTACATAGACGTTTACTTAGATGTTTACTTAGTTATTTTTCAGTAATTGTCCAGACAAAGCCCTGAACAGCTGGATTGGAATTGGCCCTGATTTAAGCAGAGGGTGGGTTGGACCAGATGATCTCAGGAAATCCCTTCCAACCTAAATTGTTCTGTGATTCTAAGATGATTTTTGTATTTTGAAACTCTTCATCTATTGCCTTCTCAGTGCATCTGATGTTTTGAAATTGAGTACACCAGTAACAGTCTAACTTGATTGAGATAACTGTTGCTTCTTTTGGTTGTCCAGATCTGCTTTCTGCTAGCCATCTGCTAGATGACTTTCTAGCTTAAAGAAACAAGTAATGAGAATAAGAGTTCTTACTAAGCAGCAGAAAAATTACTGGTAGAACTGGAATTGAAAGCAAACAGAACAAATGTTATAAAATGTAGATGCCTAGATCTGGAAACCCTGGTAAGCAATGAGTGGAACTGTATTAAAAAATGTTTTTAAGCTTAGCGTGTAGTTGGTGGACAGGAGGCAGTCGCCCAGCGCGTTTTGATGCTGCTGCTTTTGTGAGAAGCTGTGATTGACAGCAGTCTGTCGGGCGAGGAAGCTTGTGAGTGCAGGGTCTTGGCTGGTGCAGGTACCACTGGAGGGCGTCCCTAGCCGCAGAAACGCTGGTGCAGAGCTGGTATTGGCGGCTGTTCATCTGTAGGCTTGTTTTTTAGGTAGAAGGAATTTGGGCACGTAACGCAAAGCTCTGTTCTGTGATTGGAATTACTGTAGTAAGAATTGGGGAGGGAATGCAGATTTTGCCATAGTTTGATCTTTTTGTGCGTATGTGTGTATGACTGTCGTATCAGTAACTGTTAGCCTCATTTGTTCTGTAATGTAGAGGTTTTGTGATGTAGCCTTTCTGTAGAGGTTATAGAAGTTATCCTGAGTTGTTTCTTAAATAAGAGCTATTTCAGTCAAGAAGTCTTAAATCAGAGCTTGAAACACTGGCATGTTATTAATTGGATTTTTTTTTTAAAAAAGCTCTAGATCCATGTTTTCAGAGAAGAACTTCTGTGATTAAATGAGTTCTCTTTGGGGTTTAATGAGTTCTTTTCTTCTGTTCTAGTGAGGTTTTTGGGGTTTCCTTTTACCTCTGACTCCTTTCAGAAAGGGTAAATACTATTCTGGTTGACTAACTTCCACTCATTTTATCAGAGACTTTAATTATTCAGACTTCATCTGGTTAAAGACAGGCTAAAACCTTCCCTGTCTGACTCCCTTGGAGCTCAGATATCCTTGCTGTTCTCACTTCGTTAATGGCTGCTGTTTGTCCTGGAAAACATAATGTCCTTAGTCCCCATCTCTCAAATAAGCGCATGCAGCTGGTATGGAGGGACCTCCTTTTCACTTGTGGGTATGTTAGCATAGTATGTTAGGGAGATGGGAGCACTTGCAGGGACTGATGGTGCTGTTGTTGTTAGGGTTTTGATTTGGGGCTCCCCACTGAGTCTTTGTGCATGAAGAGGTTTCGTGTTGGCCAGATGCTTTGAGATCCAACTTAACATCCTTAGCAAGCTTTACCAGGCTAAGATAATGTTCACTTAAAAGAATTTGTGTGCATTATTTAAAATAGACATATGCTATGCTGCTTCTCCAGACAGAGATAGCAAATATATAAGTTCTCATGAATGAGCCAGTTGTAAGCAATATGTATACTTTAATAAACAAGATGGGAGATTCAAAAGAGACATCTTTTGTAGTGACTGAAAATTCAGTAGTTATTCATCTTTACTGTATTCTTGGAAGCATCTAGATTGAATCTGATGAAACTTTAATGTGACAGTTCTTAGTCACATATGAAACTGCTTATCCTGAGCATAGATATGGTGACTATTATCCTGAGCTTTGTTAATATTATGATGGTGCATTTCTCTATATCATATATATACCAGACTTGCTAATATGAAGAGTTTGTATATGTGAATTTTAAAAATTAAAATGGGCACTACTTCCTGCTGTCTATCCTACCTTATCTAGGATGTCAGATGCATTTATTTGAGAGGTACAGACTGTATAATGCTGAAATGGGCAGGATTAGCTTTTAGAACCCTAGATAATCTATCTTGAGCAGATAATAGTGTAGTTTTAGCTGTCTGGATATTTTTGGATATTTATGTATGAAAAATAGGTATTAGATAATGTTGTTATTAATCCTAATTCTGCTTTGCTAATTTTTATTTTGTGCAGTGGCACTGGCCTGTAGGAAGTGCTCTTATTGGTGCTCAGCAGGTTCCCAGCGAACAGGTGTTGATGATACAAAACACTACCTTTTATTCACTGTCAGAGCCAGAAAGCTTTGGAATAAGTCTGAGGACTGACCTTTGTTTTCTCTGGGGCTGTGTTTTGATGGAAGATTTAGGGCCTGTTCGTAGAATTAGGCTGGAGAAACTAGTTATGCTGCTGTCCATGGTGTAGTTGCTACAGTAATGCAGTCTGTAGGGTTTTTATTGTGGCACAATCTCTTAGAACTAAGCTCTCCACTCACTTAAAGTATTTAACATCATTATTACAGATGCTATCCTAGGTCTAAATCTTACTCATTTTAAACAATGTAATACCTTTGAGTAATTGGTGTGGACAAAATGAGAACAGTAATTTTGCTCTATCTACACTTCTAGTGAAAGTGATGATTTATCAATAAATCTGTTTTTCTTGGAATTTTTATTAACAGATATTAACCAGTATTGAAATGTTTTGATTATGAAGTTTATAACAATGCTTTCACATTTTTGAAAAACTAGAATGAAGTATATTCCAAGTGCTATGCTAATAGGGACATCTGTGTCCAAGTACTTGGTAGCATTTCACATTTCTGTATTACTAAAAATTTTTCTCTTTTTGTCTTAATATAGCAGTGTAAGACTGGAAACACCTGGGCTGAATGGACTTTAGCATCAAAAGAAGTTCTCAACTGTTAACTCGAAAAATTAACTACATCAAAATGAAGCAGGTACCAGAGATCCTTGGAAATACGAATGGGAAAACTCAGAATTGTGAAGTGAATCGTGAGTGTTCTGTCTACTTGGGCAAAGCACAACTTTCTGCCACTCTACAGGAAGGTGTCATGCAAAAATATAATGGCCACGATGCCCTTCCATTTATTCCAGCTGATAAATTGAAAGATCTGACCTCTCGTGTGTTTAATGGCGAATCTGGGGCCCAAGATGCCAAACTGCGTTTTGAGCCCCAGGAAATAAAAGGAGTTGGAACACCACCCAACACTACTCCTATCAAGAATGGCTCTCCAGAGATTAAGCTGAAAATCACTAAAACCTACATGAATGGAAAGCCACTTTTTGAATCCTCAATTTGTGGAGACAATGGTGCAGATGTGTCTCAGTCGGAGGAAAATGAACAAAAACCAGCAAATAAAGAGAGGAGAAGCAGAAAAAGAAGCATAAAATATGACTCCTTACTTGAGCAGGGTCTTGTTGAAGCAGCATTAGTATCAAAAACTTCAAGTCCCACTGAAAAGAAGGTAGTACTTTTTTTGCATTCTTTATTTAGTTAGATTTGTTTTTTAATTATATCAATGCTTCATTTGTTAATATGGTGATCTTTCTTTCAGGTATTTCAGTAGGTGCTTCCTCCAAACAGGTCGCTTACAGAATTCTTACTTTATCTCAACTGAGGATGGACACGCTCTAGTTCTGGTCTTTTCTTTTCGATTAAGAGCACACTATAATTCTGTTTCCATGCATATAAAGCCAGCCCTCAGTGGAGATCAGGGCACGCTCTGTATGAAATAAAATTTTCATCGAGACGTGGCCAGGATGTGCACCCAGGCATGTGAGCTGGGGAGGCCTCTAAGTTTAGACAAAGCCTTTAACTTTTGGAGCATGAGGTCTTCTGGCCTCCTAATAACCCAGATGTTTCAGAAAAATAATTATTTCTATATTCCTGGTTCTGAATTAAAGACAAATGGGATATACTCAGCTGTCAGTTGGCTGGTAAGATTGGATCTGTACATTCAGATTTTGGCAGTTCAAGTGTAGTCCCTTCCTTTATTTGAGAACTATTTTTGCTTACTATAACCCAGAGGATTGTATTCACTGAAAAGGTCTAGATATTTTTGTTAAATGTCATTACCATCTGATTAAGCTCTTCTAGGTTTTGCTGTTTTTTTTTCCCATGAGTAGAAATGGGAGTGTTACCTGTTTTTTTTTTTTTTTTTTTTTTTTTCTTCTGCTTTACCAAGTTCAAAATGACAATGCTACTAGGAGCCCTTTTCTTCTTTATTTAGTTTTTGTTGCTAGACTTCATTTAAAGGAGCATGTTTGGCTCTCATTCCGTCACAGATAAAGAAACCTATATAGCAGGGATACTTTCACGTATATTAAGTTTTTCGCCGAATAATTTGGAATAGTGTTGTAACAATCATGATGAAGCTTAATGAATGATTGCCTTGTGAATGAGTACTGTTTTAAACCTCTTCAATGCAAAGTGAATGTTGCTGTTTTCCATCAGCTGAAGGTTTGAAGGTTTCTGTGAGCTGAACTATTAATGTTAATTTTTATTTTCTCTCAAGGTCACACATACAAGGAAGAACCACATACATTGCTCCTGTGTTACTTTTTTGCACTTATTAAAATCATTGAATGAGTTTACAGATCTGCATGAGCATTCTCATAATATCAGAAGTATTAATCCAGTTACTTTATTATTCATCCTAGAATGTTTCACTACTGATACTTCCAGGAATATTATAAAAGAAATTATGGATATTTTAATGTTAACTAGTTCAGACTTTTCCAAATTACTACTCTGAGGTAAAAAGTAAAAGTATAGCTGTAATGATTGTTTGTCCATTGTTAATGATCATGTTAATTCGAGCAAGAAGTGGTATTTTTACTTGTTAATGTAAAGAAGTTCAGCATGTATGCATTTTATTTTATTCTTAAAGGAAAATGCCAATTTTTAATATGCGTGTCCACACAGTTTATTCTGAGTGACTGGTTGTTCTGTTTAAGCCTTTCATATTGGTTAACAATTCAAGGTGGCATTTAATTTTCTTGATGAGTGGTTTATTTAAGATAGGTTGGTCTGAGTTCTCCAAGTTGTCTTTTGGCCAAAAATGGTCAGGAGAAGATCATGGGAACAGTTCTTCCAGGGTGCTTGAGACTTGATGCCTGGACAGTGATAAGGTATTTGGTCCTGTGCCAAATTAGTGGGCTACTTGATCAGAACATCTACCTGCCTAATTTCAGACTTTGCAGTACTATAATTGTCTTCTCTGTGGGCAGAGAGTCAAGCCTCTGGCTTTTTTTCTTGCATATTGCATTCTTACAGCACAAAGGGCAAAAAGAACGATTTGAAGATTACAGGATATTTTATGACATAATTCCTTGATTGTAGAAAGTCTAAGGCTTTACTTTCTTTTACAAAGAGGATTTTCCACTGTGCAGGTTTAATGTAAAGGTGTGTAGGGGGAAGCCATAGTAATAGAGAGCATGCTGAAAGATTCTTAAGTGTTTGCCTACATGTACACTAGTGATATACATGTGTCCTGTGTGATCGACTGGAATATTTTAACTATCAGTGTTCTCTGAGGTCAGGGCTCTGCTCTAGGTATTCTTTCATCACCAACATCCAAAAGCTAAATGTTACTGCATAGTACCTTGGTTTTATGTAGCTGATTGTGGCTGTTAAGTGGAAGTTACAAAAATGTCCTTGGAATAAAAGCTGATTAATTGTGCCCATAGATACCTATTTATTGAAGGTTACAAGTTAATGTAGAACCTGTTCGTCTGGTTTTGTTTCTGGGTTGTTTTTCTCTCTCAATTTCCTGTTGTCCAAGCTTTTGTTCTCTTGATTTAGCAAAAATTGCCATGGTTCAAATACTGCCTTTTGTGTAAGGCAATTATATCTCTGTTTGATGGACATACCAGATTACTGCCATCCTGCCGAGGTGAGAGGCGTATCAGTGTATCAGTTAACAAATGTTCCACTGCTGTATTGTTGGGTTTTCTTGTTTTGGTGGTTTTTTTGTTACTGTGAAGGAAGTTTTTTTTCTTTTTTTTCTTTTTTTTCTAATTATCTGCAAGTCAGTTTTCAGTCTGGAATAGATGTGATCTATTCAGCTCTGGCTTTAGTTAGATTGCTGTTGATACCTTTTCCAGCCTCCTGGGAAAGAACTGCCCTGTGTTCACTTTCTCAACTTAAAGCAGAAGAAGTAAGGAAAACCGTGGCTCTTCCCTCCCTGCTCTCCTGCATTTCTTCTCTCCCAGCTTGTCACCATCTGAGGAGTTTGTTTTAAAATCCAGGCCTCCTTTAGCAGTTTTTATGCCAAATACATTGATATTGTATGTTCTGTGCTGTTGGTGTTGCATATCGTATGTTAGAATCAACACCAAGCCCGTGGCGTCTGAGAGTTACCCACTCCGTAGTGCTGCTCGTGACGGTGGCAGCGTGCTTCAGTGCTGGGAGGCTTGATGGTGACTGCTTTCTGAGAGAGAGATTTTCATCAGTTGTGAGCATTCTTACAGTGCTACTGGCTGTGAATGTGAGAACGAGAATGAAGACTTTCCTGTGTTATTTTCTCACTCCCAATGCTTCTGTTAAAAGTGAAATAATTCTCTTCTACATTGGGAGATGATGGCAGAGGTTTACTTTGTGTAAAGTAATTCATATTCCCTGAGGTAATCTAGAGGCTCTGTGCAGGCAATAGAGAGGGCACATGCACCTGGAGCTCTCATGCTGTTACTCCCAAAATGTCTGTGCTCTGTAACCCTAAGAACAGCTGTGTGCTGTGGTACTGGTACATCTGAGGTTTTTTGACATAAGCCCGGTTGGGTCAGGAAGCAGCAGTTCGCCCTTTTGGCATGACTTCCTAACATGTGCACAGGAGCTCAGGAAAGCAGCAGTGCTCCTCCCAGAACGAACCTGGACACACACTGCTATACTAGGCCATTTACAAATTCCAGCTGTGCAAGATTTACATGATCCAAAAGCTGCATCTTCAATATGGATTCCTATACTGTTGTATTGCAGCCCTCATCTAGTATTATACAGAAACTTGGCAGTTTGGTGCTATCTTTCCTCAGTACAATCTATAATGATTTTGCAGCAGCTACCTAGGGAGCAACTGCAAGTTGCTGGAGGAATTTCATTAGTTGGGATCACGTTTGTGTTGCCATTTCATCTTCATGGAGGAAAAACTCTTCCAGCCAACTTCATTATATCCAACGACTACTTAAATCTTACAGTGTCTTTCTCAGTGAATGGCAAAGATTTTAAACCTAATCAGGTCTGAATAGGAGTAGTCTGAAAATTGTTTGCTGATTTTATGCCTCTGTGCTCAGTACTGGAAGATGGGGGACTACTGAAAGTGGTGATGTTACTTGACCAATCCTTGCATCTAATCAGTAGTGAGGGGCAGAAACTAGTAAGTTCCCTCTGGAAGAACATTGTGCTCATCCAATACTCGATTATCCTGTTACAGCTGCTACTCAGGAATGGAGAAAGTGGCCAGATCCAGAGATGACTTCTTTTGTTTTAATTGGGGGGGAGGGGGCAGTCATCAAGTATATGGATTCTTTTCAGGAAGAAGACAATGTTTTACTTTGTTTCTGAGTACCAGTTATTAGGAATTCCTGGTCAAGTATGATTACCTAACTCATCAAAGAATGTGCAACTTAATATCTGAATTACTGTGGGAATTGAGAGCTGTAATTGTAGAGTAAAATGATACCTTGGACCTTTTTTATAGGCTATTTTTGAGGTATCAGATCCTGTCCTCAAGCTAAGTCATTTGTGCTGTCATCAGAATTCCAAAGGAGTAGAAGTTACTCTAGGATCTCTTCTGGGTGTTCTCTACAGTAACAGGAGAAATGGCTTAGCCACTTCAAAAGGAATCCTGAGCTACTGCTCAGCTTTGGCCCAGGCGGAAGCATGTTAAGGCTTCTTCAGTCTTCGGTGTTCCATGTTGCAGATATCTGAACTCCATAGTAAAAATTCAGTGGAAAATATTTGTCATCTTCAGCAACAGCAAACTCAGTAGTCTCAAAAATTCTAAGTTTAAGTGAAGATTTCCTCAGATCTTAGCAAGAACTGTTCCTATTCCTTATGTCATCAGGATACCAGAGATTTTTGAGATGCTGAAACTTCAGCTTACTAGTTCTTGGGAATCACTGAAAATGGGTGTTTGGCTTAATTTTATATTGCTCTAATTCCTATTGATCTCTCCATGTTTTCTTATCAAAAATTTGCTTCTGTGAAAGGTGATTATACAGGTGATAATCTTTTCTGACTTTAGGTCAGAACTTCAGAACTTTAAATCAGTGAAGACAAGTCATTCATTGATAACACCTCACAGAAAAAGTATTATGAAGAAACACTTGCAGATTAAGTGTACAGCAAAAAAGAGTACCAAAAGCATAAAGTATCAAGAGTATTCCTCTTTTGAGTGAAACCAGGAGCTATGGGATGGTTGCAGTAGCTAAAAAATTAATTTCAAAAAGCCTGAAGTATTTGCTCATGGCACTGCATACCAGACTCCCTGTTATTGCATGTAAAAGTGACTCAAAGAAACATGCTTTCTGGATAAAGCTGTTGATTATGTGAATATATTTTTCCTCTATTTATTCATAAGTACATTGATGGAAGAATTCAAATCAAATATGAAATAGTGGCTTGAAGGGATGACAAAAATGCAAATGTTAGAACAGTGGGATCATGCATCTGATTCAGCATGCTAGTTCTGGGGGTGGTCGGCAAGGGATGACAGACATGGCAAAGTGTACAGCAATCCTTTATTTGAATACACCTAGCCTCTGGCATTTTGTGGCTCAGAGGCCTCTAGAGCTGGGAGGCAATGACTACTCACAATCCTACTTGGTTTTGTCCTTCAGCTTGAAGAGTCCTAGTCTGCTGTTCTCCTTATGGAAGCCATCCCATAATGTTAAATTTTATGATCCTTTTTCTGAACTTCAATGCCGTATGGATTCTGCTGCCTTTTTCTGAGAACAAGGGACCAGCAACAATATAGGGTGTTCATGATGCAGGTGTTTTGTGAGTGCACACAGGGACTGATAATAGGTTCTATATTCTCTATTTATTTACAAATCTTTACTGCTTAATTGACTCTCTTTGACTGCTTCTGAGCACTCAGCCAATTTTTCTTGAGAATGCACTGAGGATGTGATGTCAGAAAGATTTATCACAGAAATGCCTAAAAATCCTTGACCTGGTTGTCTCCTGTATCTAGAAATACTCTATAAAGAAATCACACAAATTTAGAATAAAAACAGATGTGTTCTGAGAAGGTAAGACGGTTATTTTTCAGAGGTCACCCTACTGCTTGTGGTAATAGGAATGAATCCTTATGTGACTGAAACCCTTTTCCTCGGGCACCCTAGCACAGCCCCAAATGGACCCCCATAGGGGCAATGAAGATGAGGGACTTAATTTTGAGTTTTCTTGTCCTGCACATCTGTGTGTCTGAACTATGAAGCTGTTTATATTTGGTCAGGTCTTTGGGGTTGTTTCAAAGGAATCTGGCTACTGTGTTTCAAAGAACGTCACCAACTGTTTCCTTATTTTATACTCATCAATGGTTTGTGTGTGCATTCCAGGATTTATTTTTAGGGCTTGTGGGCTTTTTTGGCACTATGATGGAAATGATAGAATAAGCAAAGTGGTGAACAAGCTATCTTCTGGAAAAAACTACTTCTTGCATCTTGACGGCAGATGTTTGCCTCAACACAGCTGAAAGGTTAATGATGCTTTGGGGTTTTTTAAATTATTTTTGAGTTGAGCAAACTTAAGTCATGACATTGGTAATGCCATAACTGAAATGAATGTTACCATCTTAACATCTCCTCCAAAAACTGATACTGTTGTCTCAGCATCTCCTTTTCATGTTATATTGGCCATTATAGGTTCATATGGCAAGGAATTTAGTTACTTTCATTGCTTTTGTGTCCAGGGAATGGTGAAACCCTTCTGCTGCTCTGCTCAGTGTTCTAAATAGCCAAAATAATGCATGTCTGACTTTCAGATGTAAATGAGAGTTAGGTATGCAGTTTAATTTTATGTTACTTACAGGCAGATTTTAGGGAAACTAGTGATCTATACCAAAAGTCTCAGAACCAAAACTTCTCGACAAAAGAGGACTTTTATTAGTAACCTTTATGCAAAGTAACAAAAGCAAAATATTTTGATCTGACTTGGAACAGTATCAACCTTCTTTAGGAGTTTCATTCTTCTGGAATGCATTTTGTGTAGGACATATGACCTTTAGGATTTCCAGAAGAGGTACAGACACAAATTGTAGGTTTATCTATTCAATGTTTGTTTATTCTCCTATTATAAATAAACAGGTCTGACCTAGATAAAATTTGCACTACTACTTCTTGTGAAAACCAGAAGCACCTAAAATAAGTGTTCTCTTGGGCATCATATACCTTTAGGCTCTGCATGTTTTGTATTGTCAGTAATAAGGAAATAATTCTTTCCTTCCAAAGAGGGATTATAAATTTTTTATTATTATTATTTTGGAAGCAAAAAGGAAAACTACATCTTATGTAGACTAATGTTAAATTAGGTCTACTGCACTTATATGAACAAGGTAGGTGAACATGTGGCCTTACAGCAGCATCTAACGATATAAAAACTTCAATTTTCTGTAAATGAGTATAAACCTGCGTGTATATTGAGGATGCTCCTAGTAATGAAAATAATCTGGAATCTTGTAGAATTGATGGCACTTTCATCATAAACTATAATATTTTGTTGCAAAAGCTTTTTAATATTCATATAGGATTGGAGTTTTGTTAGTTGGGAGTTTCCCAGTTTTCTTTATACTTTTATTGCTGAGAATAAGGACTGTTTCAGAAATGTGCTTCAGCACTGACAAATCAAGATAATGTTGTTCCCCTCCACCACCATCCCCCCAACAAACTTCCCTACTAGGTTGATTAACTACTGATACTCTTTCTCTGGCTTCATCACTAGAACAAGAGGGTCTACTACTTCTGTATAACAACAGATGGGAAACTGCTTACCTGGAAACCTCTTGTACCTATCTTTAACCTGTGGGGACTGGATTTAAAGGTCTGCTCTCAAAAGCGAAGTAGTATTTGACCTGTATTAAATTATTAGCTAGCCAACTGAGACCCTTATGCCAAATCAGTGTTTGTTCTATTGGACAGCCTCTTTCAGAAGTGTTAAGGTGTAGAGATCAGTTTTTATTTTCTACTAGGAAGATGAAGAATCAGAACATCCACCTGTGCTACCTTGGATGTTTGTCAGCTACCAGGAGGAGAATATCTGTTAAGAAAGTGCTTTGGGAAAATTCTTGCCTACTGAACTCAATAAGCCTGTAGAAGAATGCTAAGGATGATGCCTGAATCCAAACTGATTTTTATCTTGGAGGTGTGTGAAACCTTTGTACATACAGATAACAAAATACATACGGATGTGGCATTTTGAAAATTCATAGGTATGCTAAGATGATTTAGCTTTTTCTGTTATCTGATGTGAAATTCATATGGAAATTCTTCAGAAATAACCTCCTTTTCTATGCCAAGCCTCTTTCATGCTCTGCAGTCATGCTTTTCCATACTTCTGTAGCATCTTGCACCCACAGTCTTATACAGCCGGATACCACGTTATCTAGTTTAAACTTGTGATAGTGGGTAAAGATTAGAGGAGTTGTATATAGGCAGGAATCCTTTTATATTATATAAAAGAAGGTTTCATTCATTCTGATCAAGCCATATCTGTGTTTAAATTGGATTTCTGAAACATGGAGCCTTTCAAAACTAAGCCAGCAACTTATGATTTAAGAGGTCATCTAAATGTAAATTCAGTAAAGCAGCTGAAAGAAACTTCTCTCCACACTTGCAGAAAGATTGAGGGTTGGGAAGTGTTCCAGAACTTGAATCTTACTGGCTGTATCTGTGAACGATTGAATCTGTTTCTCTTCAACTCTTTACTCTGGAAAAAAGGATTGTATCCTAGTTACAAAAATGCCATGTTAGGCATATTTCTAAAATACTTCCTCATATAGTGTTTATATAAAAGAAGATGGCTGATTTTTATAGACAGGTTTGTTTTAAATGCAAAAACATTAAAAAATCTGCAGATTTGATAATGAGAGAGCCAAAGCCAGAAAAAATAATTCAAATGTAAACTGAAGTATAGTGTTTGATATGAAATCTAAATTTGAACTTTTATCTTGCTTTGTGAATATCTGCATTATGGACCCCTGTCTAAGCTTAAATGGGTCTTCTGCTTTCTTTCCCTCTTGCAGAGGAGGGTCCTATATGGTGATAGTCGACATCTTCATGAACTGCATCAGATAGTTTTGTAGAAAGTAACCAAGGAGACAAGGCTATTGTCACTAAGCTGACACTTGCTTTAGAAGAGCCTCCACAATTGCTGAAAGTTGTTAGGATATCTGCAAGAGCATTGATTTCTGATAGCTTTACTAGCTAAGCAGACTTGGTGCGGGGAGGGAACCTGGTTGTGGCAGGAAGAATCAAACTCCTAGTGTCATCGATAGAAGTAATTTTTCATACTGCTGTCATTTGACCTCGCTTTTTCAAGTGCTTAGTAACAGAATAAAGGAAAAGATAACTTGAAGAAATACTGTTAAAGTAATTGCTCTAGTAATTGACTGTGGAAGGTTGTAGTTACATCTCCAGCTTGGTATAGAACAGTCAGAAATTTGAAAAACAAAACAAACCCCCAGTATAGTTAGCTTGTCTCTTTTAATCGAGGCTTTTCATATCCTACTTCGTATTGGTCTTCCAACCCAAACACAACATCGTATGTGTTTTGAGAGGGTGTTACAGATGTTCAGAGCAAGATCTAATTGTGCAGAGGTTGATGCAATGGCCTTTTAAAGACTCTAGTTTTTCAGTGCTCATCTAAAAAGTTTCCTTCTGTTCTGCTGAAAAATGGAATGCAAAACTTTGACAAACCAGTGATTGTTTTGTCCGATCTTTTCCTCATCCTTCATTTTTGCAATCATAAATTTCAAAGAAAAAGCGGAGTTATGAGGGTCAGGTTTACTCTTTTACCCTTCTGCCTGAAATATTCTCTCTCTAGGCAGTGGTCTGTTGGATGTCTTTATATAAACCCACCTAAAGAATATGTAATTATACAGCACTCTGTTTAGTTTATAAACAGTATATAATAGCATGAAATGAAAAAGATACTTCATCACATTCATTCAGTTGTGAATTACTACCTAAATATACTCCCCACATCCCAGTGAAGATGGGAGCTATTTCAATAAACCTAGAGCCTCTAAGAACTTGTCCTTCTGGGACAGATTTATTTTAAGTTGTGGATAAATTATGTTAAAAAAACAGAATAAAACACTAATGCAGTTATGTTCTACAGATACTATGTTTTCATAGCCAGAATTATTTAGAAGAGCTAAATATATTTCTCCAGACAAACTACCATCTCTTGTTAGCCTATGGATGGATGAGCTTGTTCTACAGCCATTTCCACTAGTTCACTATCTCTTCTGATACGAGAGGCAAGAGAAGACAAAACTTTTTTTTAAATACACAAGCACATGATGGAAAATGGGAGTATTGGTAGAGGAAACAACACAAGTGTGTTGTGCACAAGCAGGACCACAAAAAAAAAGTGGTCTTGGTCAGCAAGCAGTGCTAATCTTTTTAGCACAGAGGAAGCAGGTCTGACTGTTTGTATGTTCTAAGTTTGAAGTGTTTTAACTGTTCTGCTTACGAACCCTGACTATTTTGTTTTATTTTCTTTGTAGTTGCAGTTGATTTTTTTTCTGTTTGTTTTTGTTTTTTGTTCTTAAGTGCAAGTGGACCTCTGTCTAGCAGCCTGTATTTGTAGCCTGCTTTTCTAGTGTAGTGCATTCTAGTGGCATCTTGAATATGAGATGTAACTGAATTTGAAAACAAAAGGGAGATATCTGGAAGTTGTTTAACAGTGACTTCCCTGTGATGTTACACACAGGAGAACACTTGCTTTCTTCATCTGTCTTAATGACTCTTTTTCCTTCTCCAGTATTAAATTCTGGTGGTTTGTTCTCTATCGATTTTCAGTATTGTTCTCTGTTCGGTCCCTTTTCGACAATCTTTGACATTTCTTATCTGTAAGTTGCATTGCTTGGATTTTACTGTATTTTCCATTGAGCTCTAAAATATGATAGACTTTTCTTTCCACCTGTTGTTCTCTAAGCTTGTGTAGTTAATATATTAGCTTTTTGATAGCTCAGGTAGTTTGCAATAATTTTGAAGGATTATAATTCCTCACGTGCCTTCATATATATATATATATATATATATATATATATACATACACATATACACACACACACACACATACAAAACAGATAATGTTAATATCTTTACTTTTTACTGCTGATCATTTTAAAAGAGGATAACTAATCTCAGTCTTGCACCAGCTGCTGTGCTTTTCAGGTTTAAGACTTTTTGTTTGCTTGCTTTTAAACTGTTTATATTCCTTTCTTGCTAAAAACTTAGCATGATGTTTTCATAACATAATGCACAAATAAATGTAAAGCTCTCTTACATTATGGTAGAGATGCCATCCTTAAATGCATTGTTCCTTAGACATTTTAAAGTAGTTTTTAACTTGAAATTATCTGTCATTCAGCATAGATTCTTGTCTATGATAGTAAAACTATTATCTGGTGTAGGTTTCAGTCTTGTTTGAGATAAACCTGCATAACGTAGGCTATGTTAAAAATCGTAAACTGTGTTTTCTTGGTACACTGGGCGGGAAGGGGAGAAAAATCCGTATGTATGTTAGTGAGACCAAAACTAAATGAAAATTGTTATGATTCTTTGGATCAGTTGTAGGTAAAGTTAATTACCAATGTTTTTTGTGTCCAAGCACTCTAGTTCACCCAAAGAGGTGAAATGTGTAGAGTGCTTACAGCACCATCAGAAGTTCTAGTCAATCCGCCTGTCACTCGCGGCTCATGAAAGCGCTGAGGGAAATGGCAAAGGAGAGCTCTGAAGCATTGAGGGAAGAGAAAAGGCATGTTAAACTTGTTCTTTGGTTCTCCTCAGCCCATTGCAGTTGCTGGGCCAAATGAATTTTAAGGATGTTTTTACTCCTAAAAGTATAATTTGTCATAGAAAAATAGTGGAAATTATTTTCTTACATTTCCACACCTGCCAGGACAAAATAAAATCTGTCTAGTTGTCTTTCAGAGCAAGTCTTCCATTAGGCAAGTAATCAAGAAAGTGAGAAGGTTCTGCCGAAACTCGTGTCTGCCATGCTGAACAGCACAGCGCCTGTCACATAGCTGCTGTGTGCCGTCTTGGGGTTGGGCTGTACGGTAGTTACTGCCTGCCCACCTATGCTTCTGCTATCCATTTTAGGCAATTTCTTTGCAGCCTAGTGTTTGAAGAGGAAAACCCTCTGGAAACCTTTCCCAAAGCAGAAAAGAAGGAACTTTTCCTGCTGTTTCCTTCTTGCTGTTCAGTGAAGCTGGTTTCAAGCGTCAACGGGCTGGACAAGTGAGGGGGTAGCCTGCTCCACAGCTGCTGGGCTTGCCTGTAATTAGAGAAAGAGAGGGAAACTGAGAAAATAAACGTGTGTATGTTTACTTCTGTCCAAACTGCAGGAAAAGGCATGGAATGGGACAAACTCCAGGGAGATGCAGAGTGATCCAGACTTAGCAATAACAGTAAGCAAAGGCTGACTGGTGTGCAACGCAGCAAACCCTACAGGCTTTCCTTTGTTAGCATTTGTGGGTAGGGTGTCTAAACAGAAATGGGAACAACTTCAAGAAATAGAAAATCTTATCAAGTTAGAGGCAGAAACTGAGGAAGAAGGTAGCTTGGTTGTGTGACTCTCCTTCTATGCAGTTTTATAGTTGTGCTCTAAACCACGGATCTCCCATCTTAATTTACTTAGGTATCACCGCAAAGAGACTAGATCTGCTATTGCAGTAGCAGATATTCCCTTTCTTCTAGTGTGTTCCCACAGACCACCAGCAGCGTGCTTCCCAGCACTACCTCTCCCTTTCCTGTGGGCACGTGGTCAGATTCCCTGCTTTGTGTCTGACTGCGTGTCACTAGGGACACTCGGTTGTGCTTCTGGGGGAAAAAGAGAAGAGAAAAAAGGCGGTGAGAAAGCCACATACTGTTATTTCTTCTACCTCTGTTACTTGCATAGTCATCTCTCGTTCTTAAAAATTACAGGGAGTACACATTCCTCATAAAGAAGTTCCAGCTTCCATCATCCCCTGATGTAGCCATTTGTGTAGAAATGCTCTCTGCCTTCCATCCCAGTCCGTGGTAATTAAAAAAAAAAAAAAAAAAAAAAAGCAAACCCTGTAATAAAATCTATGTTCTGGCTGCCTTCCAGTATGTAGCGTTTTCTACAATTTCTAAACAACTTTAGGAAATACCAGAGACTGTCAAATATCATAAAGCTGCTTGTCTCAAAAGTACGTGCCAGGAATTTCACGTCAGTAACAATAGACCTGTTTAATATTGAAATACCCATTAAATAGATCAGAGTAATTACCAGAATGACAAAAATCGAACTAAAACAGTGTGTGTAGGGAAATTAAGATGGAAATGAATGAGTTCATGCCAGTATTGTCTATAGGCTTTTAAATAACCTCATATGACAGCTCTTAAAATTGTTGGTGGAATCCTGTACTGTATTTTGCCACTCTTAAAAAAAAAAAAAAAAAAAAATGTAGCAAGTGTTGTATAGATCAGCCTTGCAGGTATTATCAGAGGGTTATCATTTTTGAATTTTCTGTCAGCATCTAACATGATAAAAGAATTCTGAGCAATTTTAATTTTTTTGAAATTCTTGTAGATCTCTTGAAATGCAGTAGTCGCCCCTTTCCTGCCAATCCTTTTGGATTGTGCAATAGTAAGGAACTCTGCTAGAGCCCTTTAATTATTCTAGCCAGCTCCTTTTTGCATTGTAGTTGTAAATCTTTGAAGCTTAGTTGCCCTTGTGAGGGGGGGACACTGAAATTAGAAGTGAGATTTAGAATCCTGAATAGCATTCACATTTTTGAAGATTTAACTCATTTCAAAATATTTCAGTCCACCTATTCAGTTTAAGTGCTGAAGTAGGTTTAGGTATTCTAGGATTAACATTTTTCTAGGATCTCTTCTTGGATGGTATGCATTTTTTTGTTTGTTGGTTTGCGGGGGGGGGGTTGGATATTTCATATCTACTTGGAATCTTCTATGTCTTTCGAGATTTTTGGTCTTGAGGCAAGCTCAGCGGGAGGGGTTTTCTGACAGTCTCACAGAATCTTTAGAGAGCCAAAAACCTTGAGACATAGGAACATGGCTTTTACTGGAGACATGCGGATCAAGTCTGAATTCATCAGAAAAGCTGAATCACTGGATGAGTAACTGTCCATAACGATCAGATGACATAGCATCACGTGTGTTTACCAGAAGCGGCTGTAAAAGCTTTGGGGAAAGAAGATTCTTACTACAATAAGCTTTAGGTTTTCTGACTGGGCGTACCTCAATGTTTGAATATCAAAAAATGCTTTTGCAGTGTGTCAAAGATAAATTGTTGGGTTTTATGTTTGGAAAATAATATGTAATTAGTCTAGTAGTACTTTCTGCATTTAAAACTCTATACAAGGTAATGTGATCCGTTCAGAGTTAATGTAATGCCTGAAGTACTGTATGCTTCTGCATTCTAGAGTTCTAATTTTTTTTCAGTGTTCTCTTCCTCCTCCCCAATTTTATGATTTAAAACAGAATTTTGTTCCAGTTTTGACATTAAAACCTCTGAAAGCATGAAAATCTGGACTGCCTTCTAGATGTTAAGCTGGTACTACAAAAGATGAATAAGCTAACACATTGCACATAGAATTAGGATTAGAAAACCAGAAAAGTAAATTAAAATTCATTCTTTTTACAGGTATCTGTAATTAGACACGTTCTGTACTTTTTGTAATTTGCATAGATAAGGACATTCTCTGTTCATATCAAATAGAATAGATGAAGTGAAAAAGATGAAATTTAACTAACTTTATAAAATGTGAAATAATTTTAAGTGTATGACTAAATGTTTTTGTTGCCAGACTTCATTGCGAAGTAAGGAAAAGGTGTGGTGTGTGTGTGTCATAGGAGAACAGAAAAATCTCTTGTAGTAGTTAAATCTGTGCCTCGAAATGGAACTGTGATAGTTTTTTAGTAGTTAAAATAACTTTGGAACACAAGTGGGGCACTCAAGCTTTTACTGCTAGCATTGGAAGTGGTGGGGGGGAAGATTTGGCAAAGGATGTGGGGAAGGACTCATTTCACACTTCCTTTGCATGTAGAAAAAACAGCAGAAAGATACAGAGCTCTTTTTTTTTTTTTTTTTTTTGACTGATAGTTTACGTAAGTTCTGTTTAGACATAAAGTCTGTATTTCATTTTAAGTTCAGAAAGATTGTTTTGGTTTTTTTAAAACGTGAGAACACATTTGTGCGTGGCACTTAGCTTGATCAATAATGTTAAGTACAAAGGGAGGTTGGCTCTTCCACATCTACATCCTGTGCTCTGTTAATGTGTTTGAAATTAAAGTAAGCCTTCCTGATGATTTCTCAGCAGTTGTTCAGAAAGGTAAAGGCAAACAACACCTTACTCGTCAGTATTTCTAACCAAAAACAAACACAGAAATAAAGTGGGATTTCTTCCCTGTGAGGGAACAAAGCACATGACTGAAAATGTTTGTTTATTGCAAAGAAATATTGTTGTGTTTTAGCAAACACTATAGCTCTTTATTCTGGTCTACTAATTCTTACATCCTTCCTTTCATTACTACTGCCTGTGTTTTTACATATAACTAGAATATTTAAACACAGTAGTAACTGTACTGTCATCTATTTCTGTGTACTATTTAGTAATTCCAATGCATGTCTGAAGGAGAAATATGATGATTTCTTCCCTTTTTTTTTTTTTTTTTTAAGGCTCCTTCTAAGAAAGATCCTACTCAAAGTACTGTCAAAGAAGACAAAGTCCATCTGTTGAAGTATAATGTTGGAGATCTAGTGTGGTCCAAAGTGTCTGGTTTTCCATGGTGGCCATGCATGGTTTCTGCTGATCCTGTTCTTCATTCCTACACTAAACTAAAAGGTATGTCAGTGATGCTACAAACATCCAGATTTCTTTCAGCTATATGAAAATACTATTTTGGGGAGAATTCTGCTCTTAGTTTTATATTTTCAGTTGTATCAGTAGCTGAACTAGTTCCTTATTATCAAGAGGGATATTAAAATCATGTAAGCACTGTTCTTAACCATACAACAGGCTGAGGTTTTTCCATTGAGTTGTTTTACTCTTAACATTCACATAAAGATTTTAAAACTGTGGTTTGTTAAACTGTATAGGGTCTTATTTTTTTAAAAAAAAAGATTATCTGATAGCATGTGCTTTCCACTTTTATGGAGACTGCTTGCAGTATGACATTATATTATCTTTTTTCTAACAGGGTATAATGCTTAAGAATAATTCAAAATAACTTTCACAAAAGACTTGCAATAGATGTTTTGGAAGTGCTGTGGGACTTAACTTCATTGAAAGCTAAAGAGAACTAAATGTTTCTGATGATTATCTTTATGGAAAACAATCCCTATTTCAAGCAGCTGCGTTTTTTTTTGTGTGTGTGTGAATTGTAGAATCATAATAATCTACAGACAAAATTAATTGATTCTAAATGTAGGGGCTATGAAGTGTTAATCGCCTTCATAAGTAGGTATCCATGCCCATCTCCATCTCATTTGTGGTTTCTTACTCCCTTCTGAAACTTCTAGTGCTTATCTGTGCAGATTGTAGAAGGATTAAATAGCAGTGACTGGAAAGGACCTCTAGATATCACATGGCTCAAAACAGCCAAGTTGGAGCAGGCTGCTCAGGCCTTGTCCAATCAGATATTGAATGTCTCCAAGGATGGAGACTGTACAACCTCTCTGGATATCCAGTTTCAGTGGTTGACAGCCTTCTTGGTGAGAAGATTTTTCTTTATATCTACTTGAAATTCCCGTTGTTTCAACCTATATCCACTGTGTCTTTCAACATGGGCATCTGAGAAGTCTTGATCAGTTGTCTCTACACCCCATTAGGTAGCTGAAGATAGCAGTAAGATCTCTCCAAACCCTAGATGAGTTTACTGAGTCTTAAGAAGAAAATGATCTCTGAGCATCCTATTGTAAACCGTGTGTTCCACCTCCCTAATCACCTTGGTGACCCTCTACTAGGCTACCTTCAGTATGTCAAATGTCTGTTTTACTGGGGAACCCAAAACTAGACATTCTATTCCATGTGTGGTTGCACAAGTGTTGAATAGAGGGGAATAAGCATATCCTTCAACTTGCTGGCTGAACTCTTGCTAATGCAAGTATGTAGCTTTGCAGGGTTACACTGTTGATTCATTTTTCAGTTTGTTGTTCACAAGGTCTGCAGGTCTTTTTTTGCCAAGCTTCTGTTCTAGCCAGTCTGTGACTGTCCTTTACTGCTGTATCAGTTATTCTGTCTTGGATGCAGGGCTTTGCATTTGCCTTTATTGAACTTCATGAGATTCCTTCCAGCCAGTTTCTGCAGCACGCAGAGCTTTTCCACGTAGCAGCAGCAAATTGACTGCTCTTCTCAATTTAGTATCATGCCCCAGCTTACTAAAGGTGCACTGTCTGACATTGACCAGGTCCTCAATAAAGATGTTAAAGAATATCTGCCTTATTATAGATCCCTGCAGGACAATGCCAGTAGCAGGCTGCCAGTTGGGCCTTACAACTCTTCAGAATACCTTGAGCCAGTTCTATTTCCGTCTTTCCAAACCAGCTCTCAACAGTTTTGTTGTAAGGATACTGTGGAATGCTGGGTGTGATTTGCCCTTGATAAGTCAGTGCTGCTGTTCCCAGGCACCTTGTTTTTCATGTGCCTAGATGTGACTTCAAGGAGGATTTGTTCCATAATGTTGTAGACACAGAGATTGGGCTGACTAGTTTGTAGTTCCCTGGATCATTCTCCATGTCTTTATTGAAGATAGGTGTGATATTTGCAATGTTGGTCTTTTTTCAGTCATCTTTAATCTCCCATAATGGCCAAGAGCTTTCAAAAATAATACATAGCAGCCTTGTAGTCACATTGGTCAACGCCTTCAGAACCTTCTGATGCATCCTATCTGGTCCCATAATCGCGTATATCTTCAATTTGCTTAAGTGCTTCCTGACTTTATCTTCCCCTACTGTGGGTAGTGCCTCAGTCTTCCAGCCTGTGTCCCTCAGGGACAGAAGATGGACCTGGGAGGTTTGAGGACAGACCTTAAGTTAAAAAACAAACAAACAAACATTAATGTAAAGAACTCAGCCTTTTCCATGTCCATTATCTGTAGGTCCTCTGCCCCAGTGAGCATTCCTTAGCCTTCCTTTTGCCTTGTTGCCCACTGCATCCCTCACTAATTTAAACTCCAGCTGAGTTCTCTAACTATTTTTTACTATATTTATGTAAAACCATACTGAGATTTTGGAAAAAATCTAAAAATGAAATCTGGAAAATTTTAGAGTTAAGAGGAAAAATAAGAAGTTAAGAATATCAAACTGAAGTAGGAGCCCATCACCTTATTTTTATATTTATGCTTCTAAATACTTTCATGTATTGTATTAGATCAAGAGCAAGTAAGTGTCCGTTTCCTTTCTCTTGAACGGAATAGGATAGTTTAGTATCGTCAGGTTTCAGAAATCTTTAGATCTGTTATTTCCAAGTCTGTGTGTATTTCCATGATCTGTTTTGTGGAGGATCTAGGTAAGGAGAATTTCAGCATAAAAATAAATAAATATTTTTTTTTTAAAAAAAAGTTATTTTCAGAGTAAGTTTTCAGTAGTGCTCAAGGATTGCTTTGAGAACTTGGAAAATGGACTGGAATATACTTCTGAAATTTGCATTAAAATTACAAATTTCCAGTATGGAGAAACTGTAAACATGTAGCATTGGAAATTAGAATGATCTTGATAATATGGTGATGCAGTCTGAAAAAAAATGCAATTCATTGAGAAAAAGTGCATATTTTTTTTGCCTTGGGAGATGATAAAGTTGGGAAGTGAGTGGAAAGCTACATTTTTTGCAGAAAGGAGTCCGGAAGTCATAAACTAACCCAATGTAGTTCTGTTGCAGGAAGACCAAAGTCACACTGACATTCATAAACAGTTTTGTCTGTTAGACGTATGAAGTAAAGATGTTGGTTTTTCTGTGGTTTTATGGCTTCAGCAGGAGAATTTCATCCATTTTTGAGTCATCTCATTTCAAGAGTTGTAGAACAAATGGAGAAAGTTCAGAGAACAGCAGTGGACGTGAACAGAAATCTGAGTCTTACTTGTGAGGATGGACTGAAGGAGCTGGGGTTGTTTAACAAGGAGAAGCAAAAGGAAAACATGTTAACAGGCTTTAAATAGATAAGTTCTTTGCAAAGAAGAAAAAGTATTAGCTCTTACCACTCTGGTAAGAAGAGAGATTCATAGCAGGGAATATTTAGACTACATATTAATAAAGGAAAAAAAAAAAAGAAATGATAAAGGTGGTGAAGCAAGAGAATTGATTGCTTGGAGAGGCTATGTGATCTCATTCACAGGAGGATTTTAGGAATAAACTAGATAAGGATCTCTAAGATATAGCTGGACTTGATGTTGGTAGTGAACTAAATGGCTTCTTGAAATAGCTTTCAAGCTTTCATACAACTGCTAGAATGATTATGTGGTTATTACAGGCTCCTGATGCGTTTTTCGGATAGCAGTCTTTCAGAGTTTTGATCAAGCAGTCTCTGAGATTTTAGTCTTTGGACTGCTTAGGTCTATTATGACACAGAAGACTTGGACTTCAAGAGAAATAGAACTATTTGTTCCTAACTGAATTTCTCTGCTCCTTGAAAGGAGCATGGATCCTGCTGTATTATCAAGATGCTGTGTGGTAGCTTTTTATAGGAAACTATGAAAACAAATCTTTTAAAAAAAGAAACCACAGATGTCATGCCCGTGGAGTACTAACGGGAGAGAGGCCCACCTATTTTGAGACATACATTATACGTTACGTGTATGTGTGTGTGTGTGTGTATATATATATATATAGAGAGAGAGAGAGAGAGAGAGATGTTTCCGTAACCTTCCTTCAGGAAGTTACACTAGGTCTGGGCAGTCATCATAACCGATAAATGAACACTGACAATGTTCAAAATAACAGTATCTGTTTTCAGTCTTATTTTCCACTTACCTTTTACACTTGAGGGCCTGTCAACAGTTTCCTGTTCTAAAGAGAAGAGTTCTTTTATCTGGGAGTTGTAGAAGTATTCAGCTAGGTCTTTAGTTCTCTAATTTCTACAATTAGAATCAAGAGTGTATAAAGACAATTTCTGCTTCATGATGGTGATACTTGATTTCACCATCCATGCTGTTTAGGCTTGAGAAAAGTTTATCTTTTAGCTTGCAGAGTGTGTGCTTTCATATAAGAAAATCTGTACTGAGTCAGACCAAAGGTCCATCTCATTCTGTGTTCTGTCTCTGACAGTGGTCAACAGCAGCTTCTAGGGTAAAGATAAAGACAATAGTCTTGATGAGTCCCCAGAACTACTTTTTCAGCCTTCAGTAATTTATAGTTGCAGGATTTTGTGAGCCAAAAATAATGTCTTTGTATTTAATAATCTTTAATGAGTTCCATAATTTTGCCTAAGAGTGTTGATATTCAGCTCATAGAAGATACCTGAAGATTCAGAAATAGATTTAATTATTCTTGTGCCAGGCACTATTATTTAGACTGCTTATTTGGGCAGCTACTGCTATCCAATATTATATTGCAAAAAGGAAGGGAGCATTTTTGTCATGTTGGAGTTGAGCTATTGACTGCTCAAAGGCCGATCTTAACAAGTGGTGGCAGACATATGTGCCATCTTCCTGTCTGCAGCTAGGACATCTTGGTGAAATATGAGAATTATGCCTCTTTTCATCATAGACAGCTGAAATCCTTGGAACTCAGTAGTCCCTGGATAAGTTAAATTTTCTTGCAGATGACAAAATTATTTCTGTGTGATAGACTTGCTCCCTGCAGTGTGTTGCTGGAACATGTATAGACAACACTGGATTGTGTGGGTGATGCACACAAATGTCTTGGGGTACCAGATTTAGCTTATGGCTACAATCTGTTCTTTGTGAGAAGAACAAAAGAGTGAGAAGGATATGATTTTGTAAGGAAAAAAGTTTAGCTTAAGTTTAGGTTCTTCCCAGATAAGATTGAAACAATCCCTGGTGTACTGCAGTTAAGGGAATATGGCTGTAAGTGGAAGTGGTACCTCAAAAGTTCAAAGGATCTGTGTGTGTGTGTGTGTGTGTGTATGTTTTGTGGGTTTCTTTGTTTTGTTTTTAAACTGTAACAGACAGAAACTGTAGATGCTTGGTGTGGCATCTTTAATTAAAGATGCCACAATCTTTAACTAAAATAATTTTATTAAATAAAATTTTCCCCAAATTACTTTTCTTGGTGTTCCCAAGACCTTTCCCTCTGCCATTCTCATACCAGATCTCAAATGAGAGAGTCATTATTGTTCTTGTAATTTTCAGGGCCATTGCAGTTAAAAAAGAGTCTACCTATATCTGTTAATTAGATTGATTTCATGCTGCTGTTCCAAATGGCTTATCTTGACCCAAAATAATGTCCCTTTAAAAATACCTCTTGACTGAGTAATTCCCCAAAGCAACTTCTTTCTAGGCCTAGAAAATTCAGTAACAGAGTATAAAGTAATCATCTAGAAGTATTTGCTGGTTGTAATAGGAGACATTTTGTGTATGAATAACCTAGCAAAAAAACAGACTTTGTTTGAAGACATCTGTAACAAAGAGCTATGACTGTTGCTTGAGCTTAGACTAAATCTTTGATATACTAATGTTGCCACATCTTGAAGAATTGTAGATATTGTCGAGTGGGTTACTGATCCTTTTCTAGCAGGGCTGAGCTTATAAATACAAAATTGTATGCTATCACAATTAGTTTTTTTTAAAAAATCAGATTTTAATTTGAACACTCGGCAGAAAACAAATCCCTAAGTTTTTGGGGAGGAGATAACAGAGGACATTTTAAGTCTGATTAAGTCTCTTACCTCCATCTTTTAGGAGTTGGTTGTTAATTGTGATGCCTTTTGTGGATTTTGAAGGCACTGTCTTCTGCCTTCACTATAGAATAAGTGAAGTCTTTAGAAGAGGAAAGTTGTGTGCCTATTGATTATTGCAGTGAGCCAATATTCCTTTTTATAATTTTAGAAGAATGTTTCTTACTGAGATTTCAGAACTGTTCTCTCATCTTCCCCCCACTCCCTTTTCTCCCTTCCACCACACAAATGCCTTTCAGTTTTCACTTTGATTCCATAAACTTGATCTTAACCAAGCTTTATGATTGCAGTAGTGAAGATTAGGTGAAGTATGCATTTCTGTTCAAGAATATTAAAAGATAAGGTTTAGGTGACTCAGAAATGAGGCTGAGTGCACAGATTGTCCAAGCTTTGGAAACTTGATTTTGAATTCATTTTCAGATGTAGCATTTTTGGAAACTTCTCGGCTTGCATGTAAAATAAGGCACTCTGAGAGTACCGAGAGAGGATTGTAACCTTAATTTAGTAAAAGCCTATTTTTGTTTGGATTAAAATAGTGGGGTATATGTCAAACTTCATAGATTAACTCGGAGACTTTCAAACTGGTAAGTGGGTTTTCAGAAGGAAAAATGGTTGTACTGCATATCTCCCTGTTGTAAATATAGTCACTTATAAAAAGATTTGAAATTTGAAAGTACAGAAACTAAGTTATATCTTAAACACTGTTTTTAATTTTCAGGGCAGAAAAAGAGTTTTCGTCAATATCATGTTCAGTTTTTTGGAGATGCCCCGGAGCGAGCCTGGATATTTGAGAAGAGCCTTGTGCCTTTCAAAGAAAAAGACCAGTTTGAACAATTATGCCAGGAAAGTGCAAAACAAGCCCTCACTAAAGCAGAGAAAATAAAGGTAAGAGGCTACCAAATAAGACAAAACTTGAAATTTTTTGTTTTACTATTACAGATCTGTTTCTCAAATATTCTGAGGTAGATATACTAGAAAGTTTTAAAGATGGCTTGTTTTACAGAGGCATAGTCTTACATTTCATTTACAAATAGAAAGAATGAGATGACTTATCAATGTTTATTACTTTTCAAAAAAAAATCGAAATTTTTCTACTTTGTAATAGATTCCTGCATGGTATCTGTGCGATCAAATAGAATTCCATCTGAATGACTGAATTATGATTATACAGTGCACTTAATCTCTTAGAATTGTTTTGCATTAGTGTTGGTGTTTTGGAATCAAAAGCAAGCAAATGCCTCATGCTGTTTTTTTTTTTGTTTGTTTTTGTTTTTTGTTTACAGATGCTAAAGCCTGTTTCAGGGAAGCTGCGGCCACAGTGGGAGATGGGTGTTAAACAAGCGAGTGAAGCAGTAGGCATGACAGTGGAGGAACGGAAGGCCAAGTACACCTTCATCTATGTTAGGGACAGACCTCATCTCAATCCTCGAGTGGCGAAGGAAGTTGGCATTGCTGTGGAACCGTTAGAGGAGATAGATGAATCCTCTTACTCAAACGAAGAAACCACTCAAAATCTGAAATTGATGAAGGAGTCTGGCATTCCTAACAAGAGGAGGAGAAGGACGTCAAAATTATCTGCTGCTGTTGATATGCAAGAAGGCAGTCAGTCAGGGACTAAGAATACTACTCCTCAAAAGTCATCTGAACAGGCAGAATCCAAAAGAGGGATTGGCTCCCCTCTCAGTAGAAAGAAAACTCCAGCATCTACTCCACGAAGCAGAAAGGGCGATGCAGTATCTCAGTTTTTGGTCTTTTGTCAGAAGCACAAGGATGAGGTTAGTCGCTTTTGGCTGTTACTGTTGTTGATTGTTTTCATTTCTATACTTAAAGAAATACCTTTTTCATTTTAGTTAACAAAAAACAGTAGTTACTATAGAATCTGTAGTGCTCTGAGTTTAGACAAGGTGTATCTCCATTAAATCTTAATCTAGATACAAGTAGAGAAAGCTGGGAATGTAGACAGGTAATGTAAACAATGTTGATAATTCCATTGTACTTTCAGCAGAAAGTCACAGTAGTATCTTACATGCATAGTCTAATAGTCCTTTTTAATAGCAATAGTTGTTTTTTCAATGTATGTAAAGTATAGTACATACATATGCTGCAGCAAACAAAAAAGGTTATTATGCCTTTTGTGGCCATCCATTTACAGTTAACTTATACATTCCTGTAGATGAAGTGGATTAATTCATTCAGTATGTTTTATTGTCTTTGAGTTCCTCAAATACTGTATTCACCTATGGAAAACTTTCTTCTGAGCTTCAAAAGAAGCTTCAACAATTATCCAAAGCTCATGAAAGCCACAGTCAGTCAGTGTGTTTTATCTGCTGGGACAGTCCTCTTGAGAGGACTACACTCTAGAGAAAGGTCGATTTAAGAAGTTAACAATTCCTTAGGAAGTCTGTTAGATGTATAAAAGCAGTGCTGTTGTTCAAGCCTATTACTTTAAATCATGACTATCATTTATCTTCCTGTAACCCTCTGCTCCTTTTGCAATACAGTTCTGTGCACTGAAAGAGGCATGAGTTTCATGTTTTCTTGTATATTCTTCTGTAACACGCAAAAGGGATCATGAAGTTAGAGGTGGCTTCATTCTGTCACGCTCTTTAGTTATTGAATATTTAACTTTGTTAAAGTTTTCTAACATAATCTTTCAATGAACATGAACTTATTTTTCTGTTTTCTGAACAAAGTTCTGCTATATGGAAGTAAACTAGCTGTAGTTCAATTTAGGATCTCCTAAGATCATTGCAGCTTCAGCTAATAGGTTATACTTCCTGTAGGTCAGGCACTAAAAACACAGTGTGCATATACGTTTTAGTGGTTTTGGTTAAATTGAGAAGAAAATTGGCAGTTAACTTTGACCCTGAAAATGAGAGGGTTTAAGCCAAGCTATTAAATACAGATTTGACACACTCATTTTGAAAAGCTGAATGGATAAAAACCAGCTTTCTCACATTTGAGTCATGAGTTTTATTTGCAGTTCTTCTATAAGTAACCTTGTACAACCAGTATCTTTTCCTTTGTAAAATGGTGGGGGGGGGGGGGGGGGGAATTTCCTTGGCCTTTAAGGTAGGTGGTATGAGGCCTCATGCAATAATGAGGGATTTGCAATTACTAACTCTTCTCTAGAAGAGTTGAAGTTACGATTGGTATTACAGCACATCTTACCACGGGAGAGATGTGTTGCATCTCTGTTATATTTTTGTCAAGTTTTACTCCATACCATGGATATACTCTATTTTTTAAATTAATAGATGGAAAAGAGTATTATATTATTTGACATTGAAGAATTGCTTTTTTTAGCTTCATTTTGAGAAGCTGAAAATAGGCTTAAACTTGGAATTCGCACTGATCGTAGTGGCTAATGTTCCACAGAATTCTAAGTAGAAAAAATTTCAAAAGATTAAATATATTTCAAGATATACTAATTCTGTCTAGAATGTCTTTTAGTAAAATCAGGCATGAAAAAGAAGTAAATTTACATGATTATGATACATTATACTAGATATACCGTACATAGAACAAAAAAAGGCAATAAAACTTCAGATAACAGATTGCAAAGTCCCTTTAATCTAGTCAGAACCTGTTCTCCTTTCAAGTTTGCTGACAAAGTGGGTAAATGCTCATGCTTCTTGCACTATTACCTAAACTTAGATCACTTAGGTTCACTTCAAACCTGTCATGTTGCTTTTAAATAGCAATTGTGAGTGTTCAGTGGAAGATGAAGACTGTAGCCAAGCTGGTGTTTGGTGTTTCCTCTTCTGTTAGGCTTGTCTGGTTCAGGTGGCATGGTTTGCTCTCCATTCAAGAGTGAGGTTTGTTGCTGCTATAAATACTCTGATGCTTTTGAGGGGGTGATAACATTTAAAAAAAAAAAAAAAAAAAAAAAAAAAAGACGTTTTCTTGAGAGTCGTTTGTCTTGCTGGCATTTGAGCATTTAGTGTATGGTTATTTTAGTTCTTGCTTGTAGATCTTTAGGAGAAAAGAAACTTATGGATCCAAAAGAGGCTTTCTGGCCCTCAGGCTTTGGAGGGAAGGAAGTGAATGGAAAGGAATGACTAAAGACTTACCTTGCTAGGCCTCTACTAACCACGAGGTGTCTTAAAACCAGAGCTGTCTGCTGTGTTTTGCCTGGAGTCTGGATTTGTGAGTAGTGGGATTCATGTATCATTTGGTTTTATTGGTTGCTACTTTGTGTTACTCTTTCTGGGCATAGGAGAATGAGGAATAGTTGAAATTTTTGGTTGTGATTGGCGACTTTTTGAAGATTGGATGAACTACCGGAAAAAGTTTTTGTTTTGTTTTTGGTTTTTTTTTTGTAGTTGTGCTTCCCTGAAGGACACCTCAAAGGCTTTCATAGACTTCGTAGGAGCACTTTCATAGTTGTAGTGATACATTGTGTATGTTGTGCTGCTACCAAAGAAACCCAGATATGTTTATACAATTGGCGTTTTTATGCACTTCCCCTGTGAAATGGCATAGTCAGTCATTAGGAGGGAGTGTCTGACTTGGGTTCAAGGTATTGCTCAGTGAAAAGCAAACAGCTGTACTTTAATTCATTGATTCGGCCTTGCATTTGTTTTTTGAGGTAAATTACAAAGTAGTTTCAGAAGTAGGTTTACAATTGAAGATTTCCACATGTGCGAGCAGTTGCTGAACCTCTAAACAAATAGGCGTGAAAGTTGTACAGTCCGCTTGGGTGAGGCAGTGATTAGATCAGGCAATTTATAGTACTTTCGCCATCTGCAGTAATATTAACTCCTAGATCCAAGAGAAGATCTTCCGTTTGTAGCATAGTTTAGATTTAGAAAAGTGCCTGTGAGAAGTGCATGTACATCGAGATACCCGACACATTATTTCCACTGTGTATGCTGGGAGTGAGGCGTTATAGTATGAAGACTTGGGGGAGGACTGCTGGGCAACCGCCTTGGATCCCTGCTTTGCAGGGAGCCCTAAGAGCTGTGGGTTTTCCTTGCACATCGTTTCATAGGGCTCTGGTTAATCGAGAGGTTTCTGTTGTTTGTTTTGTTTTTAATCCATATGTTGGTGAGACTAGAGATGACATTACACTGTATCTTGTCTGTACAAAGAAACTACCTTGTTTGACCATAGGAAATGCAATGTTAAGACACTAAATGCAGAGAAGTTAGACTTAATTATTTCTACTTCTCACAGAAAACGTGCGTTTCTGATCTGTTGCAGAGTGTTACCATTTGAAGAGCTGGTTTTGGCCTAGTTTTGGATATTGTTTGGGCAGGGGTAACAGTAGGGATTTTGGAGAATGGTAATCAGAATCTATTTTTTAAATGTTTGTTTCAGTTCTCTAGATTCTAGACTCTGATAGTTTTCTGAGTTCTGTGATTTATCACATCTGATTTTCCTTAAGTAGAACTATGGAAATACTGAAGGAGTGGGTTGTGTGATGGTTGTGTTTTTAGTTTCAATGTTGGATTTTCTGTTTCTATTGAATAGATTTCCCAGGAAGTCTCTTTGACTTCCACGTTGACTGCTATTATGTGTCATGCTCATATTGTTAAAAAAAAGATGCGTAGCTTTTTGAGTTCCTAATATTCAAATAAATAATGTATTAAATAATTTAAGTAAAAGTTGCATAAGATATAGCTTCTGTAGATTTATCTCCTAAGCTAGGTACAATTAGTTCTCCTATGAATTGATGGGCATCATTGAAGGCAATCATGTACTTATTTCAGTATTGCTCACTTGTTTTCTTTATTGTGGGATAGATTTAAACTTCATTAAGAAATTATATGAATCTTTTGTATGACTGTCACAAGATCTACATGTACTCAATTTTCTGAATGTTAAAAGGCAAATAGATACTTTCAAAGTTAATACTTCTGATAATTTTGAAGAGAATTATACTTATTCAAGACTGAATATACAGTATTTTAGTTTAATTTTATCTACAGCAGAGACTTTAGGTAATTCATTGGTGTCCCGTTTTCCAAAGCAGTAAAAGTATGTATGCTATTCTTTTCAATGGTCACCTTTTCTTAATACAACCCTATTTCTACATGTATAGGTGGTTGCTGAACATCCAGATGCTTCAAGTGATGAGATTGAAGAACTGCTTGAATCGCAGTGGAACATGCTTAGTGAAAAACAGAAAGCTCGCTATAACACAAAGTTTGCCATAGTGACCTCTCCCAAATCTGAAGAAGACTCTGGTAAACGTAAAACTGTGCTAGTGTACTCTAACTAAATTTGATATACATAGTGGTGTTAAACTAAGCACATATTTCAGACCTGTAGGGAAAACAGCTTTCACTGTTTTCCAGTTTTAATTCTTGGTGATTGTGCCAATAGCAAAGGAATGCCAATGGTTACAATAAAAGCAACCCATGAAGTCTACATTTCTTGCTCATTGTTCTGAAAAGTTGTTATATGTAAACCTTTTGCTGTTTAGAGATTGCTGATTTCTCATTCTTCTTCTGCCCATAAGCAGCTGCCATTGCATCCACTGCCTGTTAAGGGTGGATGGTGGGAAGGGAAGATGGAGTATTATTACTAGTGTAAACTTGTTTTTTTATAGAATAGTTAGAAAATTGAAAAGTGTAATCAGTACTTCCCCTTTTCTGCATATGAATACGTATATTACCTCATATCGTCATCAACTCAGGAAGAAGTATCCCAAACTTTATTCTGAATCTTTCATCCATTTGGCATTTTATTGTGTTAGTCAAAGCTTTTAGGATGTTGTACAAGACTGCATATTTTTTTTTTTTTTTTGCTCCCTTTTTTGTTGCTGTTGTCTAGAATTCAGTCTCGATGAATGGTCTTAACTATTTTACAAAATGTTTGAAGTGGTTTGGAGTCATTTCTCTGAGAAAGGAGGAGGAAGTTAGTTTGACATTTGCATGAACTTTATTGATCAAATTTAAATAACTAGTGTTTATCAAATTTAAATAGCTTTACAGCACTGTAAGATGACCTGCTATGGAAGTATTAGAAACCAACAGGTGCTGCTTTGGGCAATGACAAGAATGAGAGGGAGTGTTTGAAAGTTTGTGAGACTTGGAAAAAAATGTATAAAAAATGGCAGTCAGTTTTGTTACCTATCTGTGTGTGTGAAATAACATCATTTTGTGGAAAATTGAAAAGTTTTTAACTTTAAAATTTAAGTGTCAAATATTTGGATATCAGTTTAAAAAAAAAACACATTCTGTATCTCTCAAGGTTCATCATTGAAGAATATTGGAGAGGCCAAACGTAAAGTGTTTCAAGACTCACCTAAAAGGAGATCAAGATCCAGAAGTAATTGAAATTTGTGTTGTGTGCAAATAGTTCATCATTATAAGTAGCTATTGAGTGTATTTTTTTATGTAATCACCCACGTATCATAATCTCTTTATTTTATCTCAGATGTTGTCTTCCTTGACGTTAGAATTTTAATGGATCCCACATTAAATATCTAAATACTGTAGTGCTGAGTTTTGTTCACCTTCCTCAGTGTCATATTGCAAGAAATGTAATTGAAATTGTGCCTGTACCAGGTGTTTCTAGTACATATATTTGTGTACATTTATAGTTCTCTATGAATGAAAACATGTCAGTTCAATTGTTTCCCCACCCAAATCTTCCTATCTTTAACTTGGAAAAATATTGTGGGATTTTTTTGCTGGCTTTTTGTAAGTAGCAGGTTCTCCTGGAGCCATTTCAGTCTGTTTTGTGATTCAGAGTTTGATAATAGACCATGTCCTAGATTGTTTAGAGATGAACATTAATTTGAAAACAATCCATATTTTTAGGCTGCTATGTTTTTAATATTTACAACTATTTGTTTCCATTGGAATAGAGTGCGTTTAGCTGTAGGGCAGTTCTCAGTTGATTCTCAGTTTATGCCCCTGAAGCTTATAATCTACTCATTAATAATACTCTGTAGCTTCTGAATTAGAGAGTACTAGAGTGTAATAATGTTGTCATATCATCCTGATGAAGCAGACCACTTTTTAAACCTTCATTTATCCCTTAGAGGTAGAGTGAGTACAAACAATAGTCGAATTTACAGGAAAGCTATGTAGGTTAGTCACTGACCTTTTGTAATTCAGCCACCTGCTTGAACTTTGCAGTGGATGATCATATAAATGTGTGAGTAGTTCATTTGTTCATTTAAAATAACCAAAGTGAATCTGCTCCTAGGATTTTGGTTCACAAAGAAAGGGGATCTTAGTCTCCTGTAATAAATAAATAAATAAATAAGCTTGTTAGAGAAAGTCTGGAACTGCCATACCAGAAAGAGATAATTAATCTATATGGTTGGTGATATCTTGTCTTTTCCAGAGGCCTCTTAATAGATGTCTCCAGTATCTTCATCTGTATCATTTGGAGAACTCCTGAAGGAGACGTAAAAATTCGGTTCAGTGATAAGACACTGTTACAAAGTGGCAGAAGAGTTAAAAGCTGTATAGATGAACCATGTGCAGTCTGACGATATGAAACAAATGTGGGGCAGTAATATTCAGATCTTAAACTAGTGCTTATACAGGTAGATTCATCTTTCTAAAATAAGTTGAGTATTAAGCAGTTAGTTTGGATGTGTTCTAGAACCAGCCTTCAGCAACCAAAACCAGACCTTAAGTGTTAAGAGGTCATCAAGCTGTTAATGTATAACCATGTTTTAAAAGTAATGATTGAAAGAGAAGTAACTTAAATAATTAGATCAGTTCAAAATAATTTCAAAGTGGGTTTTAGATTATTTTTCATGTAAGTTTCCCCCATCCCCCATCCCAAGGTAACTTACATGGAAATAAAAGAAACCAAAAAAAGAGGACAAAGGAACCTACAGAAGATTTTGAAGTTCAGGAAGCACCTAGGAAAAGACTCAGGATGGATAAACAGAATAATCGGAAGGTAATTATACTGTTGGTTTGTTTGGGTTGATTTATAGCAGCACGAATCACATTGCTGTAGTTAAGTTTGTCAGCATTTCCGTTTTGAGGATTAAAAACAAAAAGTAATTAACTATATCAAACCATATACTATTATGAATTTTTTCAGAGATATATGTGAGCGTATTGCTATGGAGTGGTTTTTTTCTCTTAGTTTTGAGGAAGGAGATATGACAAGGCGTTCTTGCTACTTATACTGTGGTGGAAAATATTTGCTGAGAAAATTCATTTCCCAACAGAAGGATGCAGAGGCATGGCCTTTCGGCATCATTACGCATTACAGTTCTTTTTCCCCATGAATCAGAATTCAGGGATGTGTATAAGACTGTTTTAAAAAAGAAATCTTTAAAATTTAGTCCGTACTTGATCTAAACAAAAGGAGAGGGGGAAGACAAGTGAAGCAAAACAGAAAAACTACTTTTTTTGAACTGGACTGAAGACTATAAAAGCATTCTAGACTGGCACGCTGTCTGACTCTTTAAGTTAGACTGCAGTACAGATTACAGTATGTTTATCATGCGAATCACAGGCTCCTTTTTGGATTAGAATGCTTGTGAAAATGAGAGATTTTTTTCCTTAAGTCACCAAAACTGTATATATGGATGACAGCGCAGATCTTGTGAACAGGCTGGTATCAGGCTTATTTAGTCATGCATGTAGACCAGTGAACTTAGTGGGTTTTACTCGTGTACAAGGTTTAGCTCACAGATGTTTTCAGGTGTATTACTGCAGTATACTCTTGCAAACCCCATCCCAGGACTTCAGCGGTACAGTGGTTAAATAAAACTAGTACTAGGAAAGATAATAGACTTAATTTTAAACCAATTATGGAAGTCACATTTATGGATGTCTGTATGTTTGGTTGACGTGTTATAGTAGTCAGCTTTTTAACCGTTGGTGTTGTGGATATCCAGGCAATTCGTTTAGGGTTCAGTATTAAAAATATGTAGAACTTAACAGACTTTTCTAAAAGCTATCTTACCTTTTCAGAAAGAGGGGTCAAAGCCAATTTTTCGCACTGTTTGTTCTAAGAAGTTAGCTGTTGAATGTTTGTTTCATATTCTGGGAGGTTTTGGACCTTTCCAAACTTGCTTAATTGGTTTGAATTAACATTTAAAAAGAGAAGACCTTAATCTGACTGGTAATTACTAACAAGAAGTCTAATATATGTAAATATTAGGTAATTTGGAAGATCTAAATGCGTATTGCTGCTTGCACTTCTGCTCACAGAAGGGTTAGACATAGAATGGTTGCATTCCCATTTCATTATGAATTAATATTTAGTCTTTTTCTTACCTTCACCAACCCAGAGTACTTTTAGCTGTACATGCTGCTGCTTAGGAAAAGATTTCATGAATGAGAGCCAAAATGGCTACGTAATAATTTCAAAAAGCAAACACTAACAATTCACTTTCCTTCCATTAGTTGCAGTTCGCTTGCAGACTTTTATTACCATCCTTTCGAACAGTGAGAAGCTTTAATGTTTTTTTTTTTTCCCTTGACCTTTTACTTCTTGCATCAGAACTATGCATTATCTTTTCCTTTTTGTGTCTTTAATGGTTACTTATGAAATCTTAATGCTGTAATACGAAGTGACTAAGTCATAAGGAGTACCTACAGGAACATTCTGAAAAATTCTTTAGTTCATGATGTATATAGAATACTCATTACACGATGGGGGTTCTGTAAAGGATGCTTTAAACTGAGTGACTTATACCATACATTTTTCGGTCATTTTTACATGGAAGTGTAAAAGTAGCCTTATGAAACTGATACTAGTATTCTCCAGCATTATCAGTGATCTTAGTCTATTTAGAAAGTATGGTGTGGCACATCCATAGTACTGTAGCTATTCATATTTATTTTTCCAAAGGAAACCAATTCTCTGACTTCTGAGGTGTTCACCTGAGCATCTTTTATAAAATTGTGTCAAATGAAGAATATGGGGGGGGGGGAAAGAAAGTATGTAAATTCTTATGTTCTGTGGAATTTTTCTTGTTGATCAGGTGAGCGTTTGTCAGGGTTGAGCAATCTTAGGTACGGTTTCAGTGACTTTTTACTTTAATGAATCCGTAACATGCAGAAAGAAAAAAATCTATGAACAGCAGTATTGTGATTAAGGAACAGTGTCTTATTTTGACGAAGCTTAATGCGAATTTCCCTGCTTTTGACCTGAACATTTTATGATAAATTATCAAATGGAAACAAATTCTTGCACTACGTAGGCTCTCTTGAAAATAGTATTTTTTATTTTGGAAATGCTGGAACAATCTTAACCATAGTAATAATAATAAAAAAAAAAAAAAAAAAGAAAGAAAGAAAAGAAAAATGACACTCATAGATTGTGAACTTGAAAGAAGCATCTGAGGCTTAAAATTCTGGAGTGTTTATTCTCAAATTTATATACTTAACGTTTTAATTTGACCAGTTTAGACAAAGCATAGTAAGGATAATTTAAGTGTTTTATTTTCATATAGAGCTCCCCTTTTTCATATGCTGAGTTTGGGTTGGATAAGTGGGATGCTGGAATACTGTATACTTTAATTATTCTCATTTGTTTATGGGTTTGTACCCTGTGCTGTAAATGAGTTTTTAAAAAATACTAAAATGGGGATAGCTTAACTACATTATCATTCAGATATTTGTAAAGACACTTTTCTTTTAAATAACACAAATCCAGAAGTAACTGCCAGTTTTATCCAACCACTCATAAATTAGGAGTTTTTTTATTTTTTCATATTTTTTTTTGTGACAGAGGGAGACAAGCAATGACAAAACAGCAAAAACAAACTCTACTAAGGTCACAGAAACCTCCTCTTCACAAAAGAACCAGTCAGGTAATGTGGTCAGAATAAGTTTTAATGTAACTTTTTCAGTTAAATAATTTTAAAATAAACAGGTTGTCTGAGGCAGCTGGATAAATTTTGTTGAAGCAATAAGTTACAGCCATTAAGCCACAGGTGGGGAGGGGGGGGGTTGTACCCTCTTCCATCACTACCACCATTTTGCAACATTACTTGGTGGAAATTGTGTATTGCTGATTTAGAGCAGCAGTTCATAAGTTCACCGTTTGATGGCACCAAATTAAAGCTATTGCCCAGTGGTCTTGGAGAGTGGTGATACAAATCCTACTGCTCAAATTTGCCATTGTTCGTTTGTCCTATAAAACAAGCACAGTGACCATCAAACGATGTGATCCATGGTTACCATGTGATCTTCATCCTTTTAAATGATGCTTGATGGGAGGCAGTGTGGAGTGTGAGAGGGAATTCTAAATAATTTTGTTCCAAAATTCAAGTCAGCCTTACTAATGATGCTCAGTTTAAGGTAACTTCTGTAAGAGCACGTTGTCTTTAGGTATTGTAATGAAATGCCAAAGATGAGTAAGCTTCAGAAAGTTCTGAGCAATGTAGAAGTGGTGACATGCCATAGGTAATGCCTGGTACCTGGTTCCTGTATATAACCCTTCTGTTATCAAAGTGTTAGTACTACTAAGACTGTGATGAGCTCACACAGGCCTTCTAGTGTTTATCTGAGATGACGACTGTTACCTCTGCTATAAGGATGTCTTAAGTCAGAAGATACCTTGATTTTTAATAGCAATTAATAAAACGATTTGGGGAAAACATTTCTTAACCATTTGTAGCACGTTTTTGTTTAATAGAAACCCCTTTACTTTTAAAACCAATCCAAAACACGTGGTTTCAGAAACTTATTTCGTGTTCTCTCAGGCTTATGTAGGTGCCCAGAAGACCTGCCTAAATCATTCCTTCCTTTATCTGAAGGAATATTTTAAATGGCTTCAGGGAGATAACATTTTAAAGTTCCAAACTTCACTTTGTAAACCAAAATTATTTTACAGCAACGAAAAGTCTGTCTGATGCATGTAAACCTCTGAAGAAGCGAAATCGGGCTTCAGCAGCAGAATCTTCAACTCTTGCTTTTAGCAAGAGTTCATCTCCTTCAGCTTCCTTAACTGAGAATGAGGTAAAAAAAAAGTGGTGTTTGCACACAGCCATTTAATTACAGAAATTTTCAGGCGTTAATCTTTTTGTTTAAAAGCAAAAAACAAAGGCGAATTCTCTAACGTTGGTGCTCTAGACAAGTTACAGTTCTGGCCTCTGTGAAACCTGTTAATGTGTGCATTACAAATTCATTTATTGTAACAAGAACGTCTGATTTGGAGGCGTCAAGATATTATTGTGGTTTTTAATGTATTTACCTACAAAGTTTTAGAATTGTAACCTTCTATTAGAGGCAAAGTAAAATGCCGGTGTGTTCTGTATTTTCTTCTACAGACTTTATGTAAGTGTACTACATTAGTTACATTATGTAACTCAATATTGTCATGTTGCCATAGCTTTTATATTGAAGCAAGTTTCCTAATCCTGTGTTTTATCTAGAACTGGACATTTTTCTGAGCAGAGCCCCTTTAAGCTCAAATTAGTTTTCAGACTGTTTAAGTGCTATTTCTCTGTGATGCAAATAGCTTCATCGCCAGTGGAGTTAAACAGGCAGTGAAGGATGTATCTTTTTGATACTTACTAATCATAGTCTTAGCTCTGCGTATTTGGTACTGTAATTCTCCTCAATTGACATACAATAAATGAAAAGTATATACCAGAACTGTATTCATACAATCAATTAAACCATTCTCCAAGTCAAGTGTATTATGAAAACCAATCGGCCAAAGAGTGGCAGCATGAGGATGAAGTATGCATGCTGTTTTGCAGGTGGATTCAAAAATCTAGTTAGTAGAATTTAGTAAAATATCCATAGGCTTCAAGCAGTTTGTATTACAGAAGTTGTAGAGAAAATGTTCTATTGCTAACACAACAGTAGGGCTTCCAGCAATCCTATAGATTTTCATCTCCCCTGTCTAACAAAAGCTTAGACACTATAATGAATGCAGTTAAAATATCTAGACTATGTTCATTAGATGATTTTTCCTTAAAAAAAAAAAAGGCATGTTAATGGCTGTGTATCTTACTGTGACTTTAAAACTATATTAAACAACATGCTAAATTTTTCCTCCAGTGCCCCCAGAAAAAACAGAACAGACAAGACTAGCCCCATAGGAAATATTTTCTAGAGCAGTAGTCAAGTAATGTAATACTTGTTCTCATTTTATTTTCTCTACTGAGATACTCCTGTCTATTGACTTACCAGCTTCTACTACTGAGTCTTGCAGTCTAATGGCTATGTCTGGGACCATCTGTTAAGCCAGATCCATTTAAGGAAGTTGCTGTCCTTTTGACTGGAAATGTACATCTCTAAATGTTGTAATCTCAGGAGAAAAACTCTTTTACTCCTAAATATCATGTTTTAAAACACAAAATCTCCAGAAATCTCGTTATAAAATGCTAACTTTTTGTAGGACATTAGATTGTGATGTAACTGTTCACATAAAATATTTTATATATATATATATATATATATATATATATATATATATATATACACACACATATAGCTGAGCTGGAAATTATAAAACTGAGCTCTTAATTTACTCAGCTACTGCTAAACAGCAAAAAGTACAAGAAGGAAGGAGGAACACCGGTGTATATACTGCTCACAAAACACAGATATACAAATTAGGAGTGAATTAACTGTTTTAAGGGTTTAAAAGGTTTTAAAATACCAATACTTCTGATCAACATAGCAGAAAATACACCCTGTCAAACAACAGATTTTGGCGGGGGGAATAGTTTGCAGTAAGCTGGATCCTTAGATAATTTAAAGCTGCGCTGATTTGAACTTCTACCATCTAAGGGTTGGACCCAGTGTTTTCCATGGTATTAGATGTATGCCTTTATATACTAGATATATACCTTTAACTAAAGCAAGAGAGAGACACGTGTTTCTGAACTTATTAGTGATCCATCCTACAAAACAAGGAAAGATAAAAATAAACTTTTGACTTTTTGAGTGGCTTTAAAACCTTTTTTTCCCTTTTGTAATGTTATTTAGCAATTGTATAAATAGCTAAGCATGTGTGTGGCCTGAGAGTGTTCCTCCAGAGAGATACCTTCTCCAGAGTGATGAGGGAAAAGTTTGAAAAAAATAGAGATGCAGTGATGAAGCAGTCTTGCTCAGTCAATTGAACAGGATGCAGTTCTTAACATTAGATACACTTGATAATTCACTTCTATACTTCTGTGTTCGCTATTGTAAGTGTTGACTTAGATGCTATCTTAACAAAGATTTGGGGGATTAAAAAAAAAAACCTGCATATCCCACCAGCACATACACCTCCACAAGCAATAGCAAGTGGGTTCTGGCCGTTTGCTGCTTTAATTTCACATTACATGTGGACAGCTGCTTCCAAAATGGAACTCAGATATTAACTGTTACTTGTCAATGATTGTTGGTAGTTGCACACAGCTACTCTTAAATGTCAGTTCATCGGAACTGAGTTTTAGGAAAGATGTGTTCAATAGGAAGGGTGTATTCAATTTTTCCTTATTTGAAAGATTCATCTAATATGATAAAATTTTCAGAATTCGGGATGCTTTCTGTTCTTATTGGGGGCTTTATTTTGATGGAGTTTGCTTGAAATACGAAAAAATGAGGCCAAATTTTCAGCCAGTAAATGACTTTGAGTATCTAGCTTGTGGGAGGGAGAGAAGAGGGGAGGTCTTCTGCCTTAAGGACAAACATTTGCAGACTTGGGCTCTTTCAGGTGTTTTAAGATGGACAGACAGAATCAGTAGTTTTTTTTTTTTTTTAAGTCAGTAGGCAAAACTGTAGTATCTTAATTCTTATTCAGTAGTTAAATGAATAAATTCCATACTTGCATTTAATCATGAAACAAAATGGTTAATTTTACATGTAGACACTTAACATTAGTAATACTTTCCTCCAAAACCGTCTGTTAAATAGTATTTTGTTTAAAATCTAGTTCTTAATGAGCAAGTGCTAGGTTTAAGTGTGAGAAAGATGCTCAGCACTTCCAAGTCTGAATAGTTTATTGCCTATATAAGGCATAGGGTATAACCCTCTAAAGTCTTGTGGTATTTTTGAGAAGAGATGCAGGTGGTGTATTCTCATTTTGGAAGATAAACCAGTGGTTTCTTTTTTCTTTTTTTTTCTTAACCTTCTGCCTCCATGCTCCCCTTCTTCCTCCAATAATGTAGGTGCCAGTAGAGTGTAACAAGTATTTTTAATAAACATAAAAGACTTTGCATTACCATTACTGATGGATTATTGGCACACTTTTTGTGTTTGCATGAGATATATCTGCTTTAGCTTTTCAGTCAATTTTGCGGTAATTGGCTGACTTCATTAATTTGGATGGATTTGTTGATAGCAGATAAGTGTCATAATATCCTGCAGGGTCTAGATACTACTTCTGAACTTTGTCAAAGAAATTGTAATTTTTTTAAGAGAGGACAAAATAAAGAACATGTAATAATCTAAATTCTTAGCTAGTCTGTCATTCATCATACCTACATGAAATATGAGTTGCCAGCAGATGGCAGTTTAAAGAAGCCTGTGAAAGATTTTAAAGGTACTGCTTCTAACATTTATATCTTCCACAGAGGGATTTTTTTTATTTCTTTCTGTAACATCCAGTGTCCGACTCGTTTGCTGGTTATAGCTACAACTTCTCACATTTCAAAAGCCTAAGAATAGCTTAAAGTTTGGTTGGTTTTATGCATACTAAACAATATTTTTCTCATTATCAATTTGAGGCAGACTTGTTAATAGCTGCGTTTTTAAAGGATGTTAGCATGTATACATGACGGAAAAAACATACAAGTCTCAAAAGGTAAGATAATTTGATCAAGAAGGCAGTCATAATTAGACGTGTAGAACTTGTAACTGAAAAGTACATCAGCTCCATTATTGGCACTGGAGTCTAGTTGCCTTACTGTATACACCTAAAATCTTCCAGATGCACTTCCTAAAGGTAAAAATAACTGTCTTTGAGATCCTAAGAACAGGAAGGAAGAAGGAAATTCACAATATTTTAAAGAAACTACGGCCCTAAGAGAAAAAAAAATAGCCGACCTCGCAGTTTGTGAAACAAAACCAGTGTGCTTCTAGCACTTCATTTTAGCTTCCTTCAAAGATAATTTTCTCTACAAAACAACACTTAAGAATAATTTAATATACAGTGTCACTTTAAATACTCTGTGACTTATCAGCCAGTTGTTTTTTGTATTTGTTCCTGTTTGCCTTACAGATTTCTCTCTCATTTATACCACTGATAAGCAGTCAGGAGTATGTTTTTGTGGAACATTGCAAGTAGTTGGACTTATTTCTTATTAAACCTCTGCTAAAACCTCTAATAATTGAAATGACCTACATTGCCCACCAGATCATACTGTTTTGTTATGATGTTTCCACTCTCACATTGAAAAAACCTTCTAGGCTTGAATCTTGTTCTTTGGCAGCACGTTCTGTGTAGAAAATTAAGTTTCTTATGTAATTTTTCTCATCTTGTGTATTACTTAGGCTTCAGAATGCAGATTCTGTTTACTGAATGTTTACATAATGTAGATTTTTATTCCACATCCCGTACCAAAGTATCATGAGTATCTGTAGGCAATTTTATAATGTTTAAAAATGTTCTCAGTTATAATTAACTTTCCAGGCAAATTCAGAAATGCATAATATCCTTATCTGAAACGTCTTAACTACTGCTAATAATAAAAATGAAACTTGTCCCAGGCCGTCTTTTTGCTCTTACAGTACTGTGTACACTTGTGGCACCGCATACTTAAGGAATTTATCTAGTCTAGCAGTTTGGGCCAAAATATCATTCTTCAGTTCAGGAATTCTTATACTGAAATAAAGGAAATGTTAACTGTAACTCAATTGACTCTGTCAGTTTTTCTGTCTCCGTGTGGGTGCACAAGAGATTCTTTTGAATACAGTCTGGTCTGTTGTTTGTATGTTGCTTAATGACCCATCCTTACGTAAGCTGTACTTAGATTAAAAAAAAAAAAAAAAAAAAACACCCAAACCAAAAAAAAAAAAAATCTCTCCAGTAGTTGCGTTATTTTGTTAATACGAAAAAATTGCAGTTCCTCTGTAGGAAAGGACTGACGAGTTTGCTGCTCAGAACGCGTATCCCCCCCTCTTTCTGTAGAAAGCTCTTCCTCAGACCAGACCGCTTCCTGGGTTATTGTGGTACAGAAATCGCTGACTCCAAAGTCACTTCAGGAAGTCTGAGCTTGTTGTCGCGTCCTTAGTTTTAAGAATAGTGGAGCTTACTAGCCGCCAGCATTTAGAAGTCACAAAACGTGCTTCTAAAATGCTTTTAAAAAGATGCAACCTGTCCATAAAAAGATAGCGGGTGACTTGAGAGATGATGCAGCTTAAGCGAGCAGAGTATCTTGAAACATCTCAAAGGATGACACGTTATTTTTTGGTTTGTGAGCCCTTTCTCAGGAATCCTGCTGAATGGATTTTGCTTACCAAACAAAAAAGCGGAAGCAAATAATAATTTTCTGTCATGCTCTGTTTTCATTTTTATATACCCTTGATTCTAAAATAAGTATACATAGTGGGTTTGTTTCTGTTTGTTCTACAGCAGGGATTATAAAACAAGAGATGCTTGAGTAAAGCAATGGGAAGCGGGAGGATTAACTTTTTAGCTCTGGAAAAAAAAGAAAAAAACAAAACTCTTTGATTGCTTCTGTAACAGGATAAGCACAACCTGGCAGAAGGGCAACGTTGTCTTGATTATGTTTAAGGTCAAAGTTTGTACTCCTAATGATTAAGTGCTATTAAACAAGCACATTAATAGAAGTAATGCAAGAAGTGTTTTTACAAGACTGAGTTAATAAAGTGTTCGGAGGAAGAATGTACATGTTTTAATGAAAATTGCAGTTTGGTAGCTAGAAAGATCTGAGAAGGTATGTGACTGGTGGAGTGGTAACTATTGGAGCCCGTTCTAGTGTGTGCATCATAGATGGAAAACATAGTAAAAATGTTAGCAATTTTTTTTACTTTAAATTTTCAAATTTATTTTGAACCTTCATATGCCAGAGAGGGAAAGCTTACCTGAATTGGCTGTAGGAGAGGAGAATTCATAGCAAGTCCAGTGAGCACAGAGTGCTTGAATCTTTTTCACTTAATGGACAGTATTTGAAACTTGCCTGTGCTTCTTAAGGCATCTATTTTTGCCTTAACAAACATTGATATTCTAGCCCTTTAAAAGCCAGGAGGTGGTTTTGGGGTGAACAGGGAGAAAACAACCTTAAATGTAACCAGTGAGCCAACAAAGATGACTTTATACATTGTCATTTAAAAATGAGTAAAAACTAAATCCTAAACTTGGAACAAAAGCGTGTCTAATGGCTGGATAAACAGCTGATTGAGAGCCAGCCTTGAAAAGCAGAACGGTTGGATTTCGTGTTCTTACTATTGAAACATTTATTACTATTATTTTTTAATTCTCGGGCTGCAATTTGGATATAAGGATTTTTTTCTCAAGTGGTTGGGGAGTGGATGGAGCGGATGTACCCATAACTTTTTTTATTTCATCCTCACCCATTTTTTTTGAAACAAGGTTGTGTGACTTTTTAAATTCCAGCCTATACTTTCTTATATTGTGTGTGAGTATGATTGGATGCAAACTGGGAGTATGTCAGTACTTGTCATTCTTCTTATATGTGAAATTTCAACCATACAGATGTGAAACCTATGTTACCATTTGCAGCGTTCATCCACATGATTCTAGAAATAAGCAAAGCTGAGCTTACCGGCCAGCTTGTACCCAACTTTTCAAATAATAATAATAAAAAAAAAGGGGGGGGAGGGGAGGGAAAAGGGGAATGAGGGGTGGAGAAGGGAAGAAAAAAGCCAGAGGGAATGAAGAATTGGCTTGCATTTCTGCTGAGGCGTGTGGCTGAAACTGGAATCAGGTACCTGGTTGCAAAGAATACTTAAGATTTTTTTTTGTTGCTCTTGTAGAGTTGAACTCGGCGTTCAGATGGCTTACTGAATGGTGTATGAGATGTTTCAGTATGTTACTGTTTATGCTTTCACTTCTTAACACCGTTACTGGTGGTGAACTATGCTGTTAACTGAAAATCACAGCATTGCAGCTGGGGGAAGTCTTGTAATAAGAGAAAAAAATGAAAAATGGTTTTTGTACACGGATGTTTTTGTCAAATCATCTTCCTACCCCAAAAAGTCTTTCCAGAGAGCTTCAATCAAAAGACAAAATTAAGAACATAAACATACAAAAATTACAAAATACACATAGCCTGCCCAGGTCACTTCCCTTTAATGTTTGGTATCTGAAGTCTTATTTTCAATGTGCAGAGATGCACATATTTCTTACTCCTTGCTTAGCCTGCTCAGCAGCTTTCATTAAAAAAGAACTCTTACCTATTTAGCCTGCCTTGAGGAGACTGTCCTGCACACATTGTCCGTGCATCTGTATGCACATTGTATATCCTTTTTGCACAAATGTATCAGGGTGAGGTAGTTCAGGAAGCAGTAGAAAATCTTGCCCTAATAGTTAGAGATTAAACAGTTACCTAGTATTATTATGGAACAAAATTCAGTTGCTGTGTAGTCTAGCTTAGTACATCAAATATTGCAACACATAAAGCATCGTTCTTTGGTAGTGAATTAATGCTGAAGATTGCTTTTATAAGCATCTTTGAATAGTCTTTCTAAAAGTAGATCTGTGTTTGAAAGAATCCATTAAATACTATTTTTGGTTATTGTGAACAAGCAATTTTAATGGCATGAAAGGCTTAATTCAAAGCCAGACTTTGAAGATAGTCTTAATCTGCTTGTTCCTGTACCATTGTAAGCCTGTGTACCTAATGCCAAAAAAAAAAGTTGCAGTAGTGTGAGATACATGATACTGTGAGGTTACTAAATCTAATTTTAAAAAATCAATGATATGTTGCCACCATTTGTATTTTTCCATTGCTAAAACATGGAGTGAAATGTAATACTAAACCCAAAGAATGTATAGAGATGCCTCAAAATCCTATCTCAATAGTAAATGTTTTTCCAATCACAGAGCTGTAGTGAATTTGTAGAAATGCGTCACAATTCCTTACATGTTCTTTTCAAGTCATTTTTGTTGCCTATTTGAGTAGTGTTTAGTAACTCATATGCCTGAGAGGGGAAGGATTGCTATGAGGATCTGAAGGTGGATTTGTCACTTTTGCAAGCAGCTGTGTTCCAAACCGCATTAATCCCTGAATTAAGTTGTGATGCAGCCAAAATCCTGTTGGTTTCAGTTAGGGTAGATCCCTCCCTCCCCCTTCTCTTGTACGTATACACAAAGGCGGTTTCCAGTTGGGGGGGGGCGGAATCTGAAATATCAACTGGTTGCTCACTGTCTAGTCCGTGCAGTGTGATATGAAAGCTTTCAAAGGCCGTTACTGTAAAAATACTTCTGAAGTTTCCTAATCCAAGGAAATAGGAAGGAAAGCCTGCCTGATTTACCAAATAAAACGTTTTATGGTGCTTGTGATGATACATCAGACTAACTTCGGCAGAACAGCAATGTCTTCTAGGTATTTTTTTTTTTTTACATTGCTAATTATTAACAAGAAATGCAGGTGACTGTAGGGTTTGGTGTGATTACATTGCACAGACTCATCGGTTGCTGTCAGTTGGAAATGAACAGCTTTGCCTTTCCTTCCCCCTGTGTTTGCACTCTTAAAAATACCATGTGCCTTTATGGAAAATAAGGAATTACTCCAAATGTGAAGTAGCACAAGATACTGAATTAGCGATAGCTACAAATTACTAAATAACAGGTTTTGCCACCGATCTGAGCGTTGGTTACTTTAAACCTTGGCCTAAATGTCACAGGAGTTAATTGCATGCAGTTTACCTCGCTAAAAAGATCGTATTACAAAAATAAGGACAAGACAGGCTCTGGCATGATTGCAAGGGAGAGATTTATGTTTGTATCTCAAAAGCAATTAAAAAAAAAAAAAGGCCAGGAAAGACCGGTACCGATTTTTATGGAATGCTGTGATTTCTGCCGTTAGCTATTAGGTCATTCGTTGCGTATCGTATTACACGTGTTCGCAGACCACAAAGCTGTTAGGTTTAATTTTAGAGGTGGTTGTGTTTTTGTTTACGTGTGGACTGTTTCCCAAAGACCATATTGTACATCCTCTCTAGTGTTTTTTCTTTCTTTCTTTCTTTTCTTTTTTTTTCTTTTTTTTTTTTTTTTTTTTTGAATCAAAGATACTTTTATTGTGACACTCGGCGGTTTCCTCGGTGAGTCCAAGCCCTTTCTGCGCTGTTGCAGGTTGCTTAGGGCACGAACGTGGTTCTCGCAGCCCGTTCTCTCGTGGCAAGCTGTACGTGCCATTGAGTTGCAGAGTCCTCTCTGAGACCTGATAGACGAAGATTTTTCTCCCTCAGCCTCTTCTAAGCAGGCCTGGGATGGACAGGCCGTTTTACTGCCGTGATATTTGCTTCCTCTTTCCCTGGAGCCTGGTTGTTTATTCTAGCTTTCGGCACTGATAGAGATTACCCAGAAAGGCGGTTAGAGAGGGTGGAGTCCCTTCCCGAAGGGAGGTGGCCGCTAGAGAGACCTCCGCGTCTGGGTGGTGAAGAACACGAGACGAGGCTCAGGCTTTGGACCGTCCTCCAGAAGCGTTCCCTTTCCGAATTAAAGGGGAGCTCTGCTTGCCTCCCCTTTTTTTAGCCTCCTAAAATAAACCAGTGTGAAAACGCACTTAGCTGGTGATGGGGTGCGTGCGAGTTCTGCGTGGTTCGCGTGTAACGTGGCGCTCGGATGTGATCGCTGAACCTCTGATACGGGTAACAGCGAAGCAGTGATTAGTTCAGTAGCAGCAGCCTGCGTGAGGCAGTAAAAATACAACAGTGACCTTGGTACGAATGTTTGAAGCGTTAGGAGTTAGGGCAGTCAGTGAGCAGGTATCCCTGCTCATCTGCTCGGTATGTGTTAATAGAGCGGTCGATCTGTGAAGAGTGTGAGGTTCCTGCTGGTGGTGGAGGAGAGCCTTAGTCTTGCTGAGAGGTGCTTTGGGTCTGGTAGCTGTATAGTTGATTCGCTATAGTGGTCTTGTCGGTGCTGTGTGTGTTGGTGTGAAATCTGGCATTAATCTCGAGGCTGCTGTAAATCGCCACGTGTCTTACCTAGGCTGGCAGGATTTGGGGCTGCGGTTGTGGTGGCGAGATCAGGTCCGAGTCTTTCCGCTGCTCTCTTCCCCGGCCCGGTACCTGTTTGGTTTAAATGAACGCCGTTTGCATCGAGTCTAAGATGGTAACGTTTCCGTTCTGTGGGAAGGTGGTTTTCAGGCTGTGGCTCACAGCTGTCTGAGATTTTGGGATCTGTCTCTAACGGGCTTGGGAGAGGCTCTCATTTGTCAGCAGGGTCACCTTTCTATACAGAGGTCCGCAACTTCATTTGAGCGTTTTTCTAAGTCCAACGAAAAGCTAGAAAACCATCGCTTTATAACAAACCGTACTCTGCTGTGACTTAACGTGCTTGTCCCGGGACTCGTCCCGTGTCTGTGCTCTGCTCTCAGAACTAGAGAGCTGGGGAACAAGCGTGGTGTCCCTAAGGGTAAGGCTGTGCATGGCGTAGGTCTTGCTGCAGCAAGGAGAGGACGATCTTAACCCTTCAGGCATGCTGCCCAGCGGGGGGGTTCTCGGGGTTGTAGGGATACCTTTTGTTGGAGGGGGGCAACCTTGCTGCCGGGTTAGCACAGGCTGTGGTCCTCTCGGTTATACCATAAAGCTTAGGTTTCTCTAAAGAAAATAAACAGCTCTAAGTGGGCCCAGGTTCCACCCCCTGAAAACAGCTAGTTTGGGCTAGTTGTACCAGGAATATAATGAGGCACTAAAAAAAAAAGAGTAGTGCACTGCTCATACTAATTAGTGTTGCTGTGGGAATAATTTAAACAGAAATAAGCATGTGTGTGAGTTCATTTAAGCTATCATGGAAAGCAGTTTTGTTTTGTTTTTTGTTTTTTGTTTTTTTGCCCACCTCTGATGCTACCTTTCTTAATCTGCTGCTTCTCAGCAAATGGCTGTTCCTCGCAACGCGCTCAGGTTGCCTTTGCAGTTTACTGTTTCACAGCTCCTTCCAGATGCCAGAGATTTCCTGATGTCTGAAGAAAGCAGTCGCTTTATGTGCGGTTTTTTAACCCTCTGAACGCTGATGCTCCTAAAATAGTCGGACAGAGTTATTGGATCCCTTCAATTACAAAGATACCCGCAGGGGAAGTGTAGATACAAATCACTTCGCTAGTGTGCGTTTGCACAGAAGAAATGCATTTGAAGCTTTGGAAATAAACTGACAGAAAAACATTCGTAAGAGCCAATTTACAGAATAGTTTAAACGTTATCAAAGAAAGCAAATGTTAAATGGAGGAAAGCAAACTAACTGGCAACAATAGTGCAGAGTTACCAATCGATAACAGTGTTTTCAATGAGATTTTATAAAAGCTAGTTAACAGTAAGCCCCACGTGCCTTTGCATTTTTATGTCTAGTTTCAAAATAAATTATTTTGAAATAAATTTGCAAATGACGCGGAGATTGGTTGATGGGGCAAATGCACGTAGCCATCGCCATTGCTTATTAAGCTGGGCCATTTTTAATAAAATGTGTTTTATTGTAGATTAACATAGGAGATATATTAAAATCTAAAAACAGAATGGAAATTATCTGTATCCTGACAAACAGCTATTGCGAAAATACTGTCTTGACAATTAGTTCCAATGCTGTATTGAAAAGACTTAAGGAGTTCCCAAACAAGTGAGAAGTAGTGAAGAGTAGTATGTTGATTTTACTTCTGGATATTGTATTTATGAGACTTGTAACAGAATATTGCCTCCATTTCTTGTGCACAGCTTTTCAACAGCCTTTTTAAAACACAGGAAAGCTTTAGAGAAAACCTCCAAAATTCTCTTAGGGCTGGAACAGATTCCTTAGTGAGAATATTAGACATCATTCTGGCTTACCAAAAAGGATTGAAATAAGCTTAATTGCAGCATGCTTCCACAGGAAGAAAATACCTGGTTCCAAAGGACTCTTTAATATAGCTGAAATACATGGAGAAAGCATCGTCAACTGTGAGTTGCAGTTAAACAACTCAAAAGGGACATAAGGCACAGTTTTTGATGATATGTTTGAGTAAGGATTAGCATAAGCTTCAAGAGAAGTGACAGATTTCTTTTACAATTGCAAATTGTAATGCTCGCATGGAGAATGTGCTTTAGCCAAAAAGCAATTTATTGAGTTCAGTCTGGGGGCAACAGTATGGAATTCGATCTTCTGGTATAACAAGAGATAAGACTAATGGCTGAATTGCCCAGTCTGGCCCTAAATTCTCTTGAGCTGAAAAACCTCCCTATATTTTCTTTCTAAATGTATATGTATATAAAAAAAAAGTATATTATGGATAAAGTATATTATGGATACTTTTAAAAATCCTGTAACTTTTTAATACATCTGTATCTATGAGATGAAATTTATCCATCTTACGTGCTGTTTGTAGTTCAGTGTTAGCTGCAACGTTCCTTACCTGCATTCAGAGAACCGCTTTTTCCCTTTTCCTTCTCCTCTGTATACTACTTCCCCTTTCTTGGAGAGTATTTGGGTCAGAGACTTTCATATGCAACTTGAAATTTTACAAAATTTTTCTTTCTGAAATGATCTGTTACTGGCTAGGCATTTCTAGCTGATTATTACAAAACTGAGTATAAGAAAAATGCCGCGTTACAAAGTTTAGATGTTTGGCTACCATTGGGTTTGTGAAAATGACTGTTATATATAGTTCTTCTGATGAGACTTCTACAAGTGCAGACTTTCAGTTTTTAATTAGTTATTTTAAAGGTGGGAAAATAAAGAAGTGCGTGTAAATCAGTTAGTCTGAATTGCGGTCTGCTTATTTCCTTCAGCTGATATTCTGTACAAAATTCGCCGTGCTCCTGTGAGTTTCTCTAACACGTATGTTTAATCTGCAGATCTCCGATGGTCAAGGGGATGAGCGGTCGGAGTCGCCCTATGAAAGTGCTGATGAAACGCAGACAGAGGTGTCTTTATCATCCAAAAAATCTGAGCGAGGAACAGGAACAAAAAAAGAATATGTGTGTCAGGTGAGAGATGTTAGCTGGAGCGGTCAGCTGTGATTTTTGAGGTTTGCTAGAAGAGGAGTGTGTGTGTGTATATACATATATATAAATAAAATGACAATAACAATATTAGGCTAGCAGCAAGTTTATGTGTGTGACTCATAGAAGAGATGCATCTTAGTGATGAGACCACAGTACGAGTAAATCAGAATTCTTCATGCCTGATGTTTTTTTTTTCCCTTGACCTCAAATGAATCAATTAGCCTTTCTGCTTTAGTTTCCAGATCTGTAAAATGAGCATAATCTGTACCTTGGAGTAAGCGCATGACTGTTGCTAGGGAACTAGCTAAATGATCGAGGTGCTGCTTGCTTATCTGTTAATAAAGAGGAGGAAGCATAATACAGTAGGGTTTGTGCTTCTGAGTGAGGCCCTGAGCGTAGCAGAGATTGAAATAATACTTGCGTTGGTGACAATGTTTATATGGCATGCTAATCAAAAGCAAAAAAACTTTCTCAAAACTGTTCTAGAAGAATTCTTACATTATGAAATGATAGTATGGTACATCCGTGCAGATCAGATTTGTTTGCGGTGGACTAGACAAGCAGTTATATTTTCATTTCTTCTTGTGTATGGTGATAATGATTATATCTATATTTAAATGTTGGCTAATGACTTAAATGCTGCCAGCATTGTTGTTCAGTTCATTTTTAGTTATGCATGTGTCATTGCTAACAGCTCAGATATGGAAGCATCTTTATGTGACCTAGATTAATTTTTCTTTTGCCAAATAAAAGGAAAATAAGCATGCTTTTTAACCCCACTTGGATGCATCAGCGTCTCAGGGAAAATTTATTAAAGCCTTTTTTTCTGTTTTTCTGTCAAATTGTGGTTCTAGGAGTGATATTTCTTGCCATTTAATGGTTCTGTTACCTGTTTTGACTGGAAACAAGGGCATGTGATGATGCTTGTAAAATTATCATTCTTTCACTTGTTAAATTTATTTCAACAACGGTAAAGAGATTTTGAGGAGAAATACATGAAAAGGAATAAAGAAAACAGTCTTTTCCACGTATGAACTTTTCTTTAACATTCAATGCCTTTGTGTTGTAAAAGCTTTGTGAAAAAACAGGTGATCTGCTACTGTGTGAAGGACTTTGCTATCGAGCTTTTCATGTAAGCTGCCTTGGGCTCTCTGGAAGACCAGCAGGAAAATTCATTTGTAGTGAATGTACATCAGGCAAGTTTGTCCCTTTCTATTAATAAAAAAAGTTGTAGTTTCCCCCTATTTTGGTCTAGGAAATCATCCTGAACAGATATGTGTCTCTGAAGAAACCATGTTTATCCTCTGGTGCCTGACAGGGTGGGAGTTCATTACCATTATTTTTGCCATGTCTTAGAAGTTTTGTTGTTTTTAGTGTGAGGTCGTCTCTTGCAACTTAAGTGGTTTACTCTGAATTGCATTGCCTTAATAATTGCAGAATATTTGCTCATAGTGTAGTTACAGATCTAAAGTCTGTCGCAAAGACCTGAGAAACCCTAGAAACAAGCAAAAGTAGCAAGTGCAACATTTTCAGTCCCTTTCCTTTTGTGTTCTTTGTGTGTGTCTATCAGTCCTACTTTTCCAATTAAAAGACTGCCTTATTGTTATTAATTTCATTTGTTTTTAATCCTGTAATAACTGCTTGGAAGTTCTTAATCTTAAAACATTACCTGTAAGATTTTGCATTCTTGCTCATAAGCTGAGTTCAGTACATGTGATCAGCCTCCTTGGAAGAAGACTACTTCAGCATGAAGTTGTCCCAGGCAGTCCAGAGAGATGCTTGGAGAATGCTTGTGGACCTACACCAAATTTCAGTGTCGCAGACAACCATAATCCTGTTTTATTGCCTAAAAAAAATAAACTAAAAATCAGAGTTTTAGTCCTGACGTACTGAGGCTTATAAATAAGAATGTAAAAGCAGATCAGTGAGGCTTTGGGAGTTGTGCACAATTTAACTGCGACGATTTTTTGCATTGTAGTTTTAGTTTATTTACATCCGAAAAGATTATTGTTTAAAGGTCTTATAACCAAAGCGTTAAAGTAAATAGATTGCTACATCAAATAATAGAGTTTGATTTGGATTTTTTAAACAACAACAAAACAGAAGCCTACAAAAAAACCCACAGACGTGTTTTAAATACACAGGGTTGAGTGAAAATGAGTTACATGATGTGTATTACTTTTACCACTTAGGTGTGCATACCTGTTTTGTGTGTAAAGAGCGAAAGGCAGATGTGAAACGCTGTGTCGTATCCCACTGTGGAAAATTCTACCATGAAGCTTGTGTGAAAAAATTTCACCTTACTGTGTTTGAGAGCAGGGGTTTCCGATGTCCTCTCCACAGCTGCCTAAGCTGTCATGTTAGTAACCCTTCACATCCAAGAATTTCAAAAGGTAATTTCATTTTCACATTTTTATGACTATTTATGTTATGCTAAGGTAAGGAATCTGTCTGTTTAGTTGCCTGTAGGTGCAGCTTTTCAGGCGTATGTATGCCATTGATTGATTTGGAATTTTTTAAAATAAAATTGTTTAATTTTTAGTCAGAGTAAGTATTTACCTTGTTTGTGTTTTTAATCAAATCATGTTAACTAGCATTCAGTTATAGTTAACCATGTTCTCTAGATTTCATTCTCTGGTAAGAATTATTATGATGATTAGTGAGAGAGAGGACAAGAGTTGAGGGCAAGAATTGTGAATATACGGATATTGTAGCAAGACTCTTTGAGTTTGAAGTCATTTGATGCTGTGCATATTTTTAGCTTTGGAACATCTGTAGGCAAAAATCACATGACTGAAGCAAGCTTGTCTGTCCTGTTATGCATGGTTAAAGCCTTCACATGTAAATATTATAGTGCTTTAAACTCAATATAAGATTCTTCTTTACAAACCTATGTTAATTTGGTATTCTTGCTGGGGGTAAATATGCAGAATTTGAAAACATATCTGATACACTTCTGTGGTTTTGTGTATATAGGTGCTCTCAGGCAGGAAGACCATTTTTAGATGAAATAAAGGATCAGTTTAGTTTAAAAAAATAATATGGCAATGTTCTGCTTTGCTAGGAAAGATGATGCGTTGTGTTCGCTGCCCTGTTGCATACCATGCTGGAGACGTTTGCATTGCTGCAGGATGTGCCGTCATCGCTTCCAACAGCATTGTTTGTACGAACCATTTCACTGCCACGAAGGGAAAAAGTCATCATGCACATGTCAATGTGAGCTGGTGCTTTGTGTGTTCAAAAGGTAAATTGATGTTAAACTCTTACGGATATGCAGCATGTAAATGTTTTACTCTTCAATTTAATTTTTGCACTACTAAACTCTTTAACAAAAATAATTAGAAATGTGGCATATTACATTAGGTTTCCTTAGGTATTGAAACACCTTCAGATTAGCTTTGGCTTGAAATCTGAATATCTGTAGATAAAATTTCTTAAAGAATGTTTATAATTGAACTTTGTCCAGCTACCAGAAGCTTGATTTAATTCTTTGCTAGAGAAACATAATGAGAAGTACTGCTGGGTTCTTTTGCCTGTGTTCAACGTACTGAAGCTTTTTGTATTTCTTTATTGCTAATACATAATATTAAAACATAAATATTTTTAAAGCTGCTTTTAGTTTAGCAGCATACAACACGTTGAACCCATGTTAGTTGTTGCTAATTAATGACGTTTTGCTTTATACCGTATAATAAATTTTTTTACTTGTTGAGAACCACAGAATGCGCAGTGCTGATTAAACACTAGAGGAGACAGTTTACCTGATTTGCTAACAAATTAACATACAGTATAGCAGCTTGTTAAGCTGCAGCTGACTTCCCACTTGGTAATTCATGAAACAAACTAATGATCTCATTCCCTTCCCCAAAGAAAAAAAGGTATGATAGAGAAATCAGATGAAGTTTGTTTTTTTTTTTTTTTTTTTTGGGGGGGGGGTAAATTTAGCACCCAGTGAAGTATTAATATGTATTAAACTATGTTATATATATTGTTGTTGTTAAAACAAAACAAAGTAATTATAATTTGTGGTGCATTATTCTGGCTTTTTATTGTTAGCTTGCTTGTTAATTTGTATACGTTACTAATCGGAGTTTGCCAGGCATTCAAACGGCAGGCCAGGCATTTGCCAGGCTCTCCTGGTCTTTGTACACAACTGAATGATACGTATTTGTTGTAGACCAGCATAATTTAAACTGTCTTTTTTTTCTAATTGAACCTACCACGTATGTATCGTGCTGCTTTTAAACCTGATTGGAATACAAAATTTTTCTTTTTTGTCTTGATGTTTTTTCTTTTTCTTTTCCTTTTTTTTCCTGAAGGAGGTAGCTTGTTGTGCTGCGAGTCATGTCCTGCAGCGTTTCACCCAGACTGTTTAAACATTGAAATGCCAGATGGGAGCTGGTACTGCAATGACTGCAGGGCAGGGAAGAAACTCCATTTCCAGGATATTATTTGGGTTAAACTGGGAAATTACAGGTCTGATGAATAGATTTATTTTGTTTGTTTTAATATTGGCATGCTTTCATTGATGGTCACACCGTTGGTTGCTTCTGTAGGCCAGCCTTGCTACACACAGGTTTCTCATTTCTCCACTGAGCAAGGGACCCATCTCCCTTGCAGGTTTTCCTGTTCTTAGTGCCCCTATTTAAAGCATTGAAAGCTTCATGACTGCACTCTGCCGAGGCATTACCCACACAGGGCTCCTTGTAGCCTTCTGACTTAGCCTTCCAGTGGATGAGCCTTCAACCCTTTTTGTTTCAGAGATCTTTTCAAATAAATAAGCTTGTATAACTTGAAAATGGGTAAATTACTACCTTCCTGTCTGAGAAAGAAATCACTTAAGTTGTCAGTGTTTCAGACTTCATTAAGATATGAGTGCAGTAGAAGTGGGCGAGCTTTATCCCCAAAGCATTAATAGCTATTATCAGCTGTCTTTTGATCTTGGACATTTACAGTAATTGCAGACCTTGTTAAAGGTGTTGACCAAGCAAGGAGCTGTGTGTGTGCTTATCCTGCAGGCAGACAAAACTCCTATAGCTTTGAGTGTAGAGCTTTCCTTTTCTCGCCCAATCTTCTGTCATTGCCTGCTGAGTGGAGGGAGGAAAGGACTTAAAATCTCCTCCAGGTTTTTTTGGATGAGTAACTTAGTCTTGTTTTGATCCAAGCAATGTGCTTTTTTCATCTTATATGGAGAAGTAATAATCAATTACTGCAGTTTAAGGTGATTTTGTTAAACCATCTCTTGCAAAAAGAGCTCGACTAAAACGCTGTCTTGTTTATTTGTACTTCTGTGCTAGATGGTGGCCTGCAGAAGTGTGCCATCCGAAAAACGTTCCCCCAAATATCCAGAAAATGAAGCATGAAATCGGAGAATTTCCTGTGTTTTTCTTTGGTTCTAAGGATTACTATTGGACGCACCAAGCGCGTGTGTTTCCATATATGGAGGGAGACAGAGGAAGCAGATACCAGGGAATTAAAGGAATTGGAAAAGTCTTCAAAAATGGTAAACTGAAAGTAAACAAAAACAATCTTGTGATATACATGCTTTGCTTTCTTTATACATAGCCTTGGGTCACTTTATGCAGTTTCATTTTATAGTATTCAGTAGAAAATTGGTTTTAGTGTCTAGGGTAACAGTCACTATTAGTAACTTGACTAAGTTAACAGGAATCTTTTGATGACTTGTAAAATACTAGCATCTAATTGAAGTTCTTTCCATTGATTTTTGCTTTCTGGAAAACAAATGAGAGTAGCTGAAAGACAAAGAGTAGAACTAATAAGTCTCTAAAGAGCATTAATACTGTAGAAGCATTGTAAAAAAAAAAGAGTGATGTAACTAGGAAATAGAAGATAATATCATTTGCAGACTTACCTGGGAATAGGCAGGTCTTTCTAGCATTTTTGTTGACACAACTATCTTTTTGTTTGGTTGGTTGGTTTGGTTTTTTTTTTTAGCTTTGCAAGAAGCTGAAGCTCGATTTCGAGAAATAAAGCTTCAGCGAGAAGCCAAAGAAACTCAAGAAAGTGAACGTAAACCTCCACCATACAAGCACATTAAGGTAAGCTTTGAGGAGATTGTGCTGGATATTCAAAATGTCTATGCTAGCACCCAAGAGGTGAGATTGTAACGATGTGTTGGTAATTGGGCTTCTAGGGTCATGAGACCACAAAATTTCGCTTCCATTTGAGCATCTCGTGTTGCAAAACCAAATTAGTAACTACTATAGTAACTTTTTAAATAAAATCTAATTTTTAAAGTGATATTTGAACTATTTTAATTTATTATCCAGGTGAATAAACCTTGTGGTAAAGTTCAGATATATACTGCTGATATTTCTGAGATTCCCAAGTGCAACTGCAAACCCACAGATGAAAACCCTTGTGGCTTTGATTCTGAGTGCCTAAATCGGATGCTGATGTATGAATGCCACCCACAAGTTTGTCCAGCGGGAGAACGATGCCAAAACCAGTGCTTTACAAAACGTCAATACCCTGAGACAAAGATCATCAAAACCGATGGGAAAGGGTGGGGTTTGGTTGCGAAGAGGGACATAAAGAAGGTATGAGTCATTCTTGCCTAGCAAATTGCTAACTTAGGCTGCTCTTTGTGGTTTGGTATATGCTTTACTAGTGCTACCTTGTATCCTTCAGGGAGAGTTTGTGAATGAGTATGTTGGTGAGCTAATTGATGAAGAGGAATGTATGGCAAGGATCAAATATGCACATGAAAACGACATTACTCACTTCTATATGCTTACTATTGATAAGGTAGAGTATTTCAAATCTTCTTCTGTCATTAATTGTAACATGATTTTGATCTTTTTTTACGCCTTTTGATTGCTTTGGTAGGGCACTCAGCTATGTGTATTGTTTCAGAGTTTCATATATTCCCAATGTTGTATCTTCTGTGCCTGCTTGCTTCCTTCTTTATAGATAGAGATGTATAGGTATGTACAGGTGTTGCATTAGTTCTGTTCCATGTAAGAAACAATCTATTAAGGTCTATAAATTATACTTTGCTGGTTGAAATAAAGTACAGCAGAAATATTTATCTGCCTAGTTTTAAGAGAAAGTATGAATTTTTGTGAAATAGAAGGGTGCAATTTATGTACATTTGAAACAATTACTGTTAGCAGTTCTTTTACTAAAAATTAAACTTAAAAAAGTCTCATTTGAGAGTAGTATGAAATAATGTTGTGAGACTGTGTCGTATTTTGGCCATTTAATCTGTTTTTCAGCTACCTGTCCCTTTGTTCGTTTATAGCAAAACTAGGCTTATGCTTTGGTAGAAACCCTTTCCTGAAAGTACCATCTGCATTAGTAACCAGCTAGCACCCCACAAATCAGTTCTGGCCAACGCAGCAAAGTAATCTAGGTCCTGTGGTTTTTTGTGCAGCTCTGAGTATTTTGCTCCTGAGAAAGAGAAGAAAATGGGAAACGAGCAGGAAGGTATTGATTACGTACACGTCCTTTTCGTATTGCTTCAGCCTCCAAGCAGCTATATAGGAAAAAAATAACCTCAAGCAAATAGGAATGGGCTATCAGTTCTCCATATTTTTGCAATCCCAACCACCTTTCTTGTGCCCAATATTTTAGTGCTGTGCATCTCTGCAGCTACTGTCGTTGCTTCTCCTGTAGCCAGGAGTTACTGCAGAGGAGTTTTATCACCTAAGAGACGTTACGCCTTGTCTGCTGAACTGACACACAATGTTGGTGTGTTAAATGTAAGAACTGAACTTGTATTTGACTCCTGTGATTCTGTTTTTCAAAAATGGCCATGCCATTATTTGGTTGAGCTGCGCGTGCAGTTAGGGTAGCTGGGTCTATGTCTGTAAGTGTCCTTGTAAGGTAAGTTTTCGGGCATTTGCCAAAGCAGTCAAGGACTTTGTATGTACATGTAATCATGACAATTATACATATACATTAGAGACTTAAATTAGGAGGACAAAATTTTAAAATACCTTTTTTCTTCTGGACAAGATACTTTTGAAACAGTAGTAGGATGCAAAAAGCAGCATAATTTTTAGCTATACAACTTAGTATCAATTCTTCATTCACTATTCAGCCTTCCAAATGAACTATAAAGCTGTTGTTCTGGCTCAAAGATAAATTGGTGCTATATTTTTCATCAATAAGCAAAACTTTCTTAACCAACCCTGCAGAGAATCATAGTTTCAAAGCTTCTGGCTATTTGCAAGGTTGGTTGGTTTTTTTGTTTGTTTGTTTGTTTTCTTTTTGTCTGGTATGTTTGGAGTAGATAGAAATTAAAAGGCAAACATGTGCAAGAATGGGATTTTTTATTTATTTTATTTTTTTAGTTTACCAAGAGCTTGTTTTTGTTTAAACTAGGCTGGTTTGGGGAAGGAAAGCTGTTGAGAAACTGCAAGTAATCACACAGTGACTTGGTAAATACTGTAGAGGCACAGTATTTGTAAATGCATAGCAGTCTTTTGAATACAGAGTAAAAGGTAAATGGACTGAGTTTGAGTTTTGAGGCTTTTTGGAGGGAAGGGGTTCTTCAGCATCTCCACTACAGTGCTCACAAGAACATTCATCCTGCCACGTGGCTGAGATGGGCTTTGGGAAAATGTGAGCTAGATCATAAGTATTGCTTTGGGAGTGTCACATTCCAGGCCATGTGAGACACTACAGTTTTCAATACAACATGTAACACTGGTTTGCCTGTATGCTTCTGGATAGCAACACTGTGTCTGTTTGGAATGTAACCGCTGAAATAATTGATAGAAAAAATTTTTTGTTGGAGGGAAAAACATATTCATTTTGTTGCTAATTTCATCTCCAGGACCGTATTATTGATGCTGGCCCCAAAGGAAACTATTCTCGTTTTATGAATCACAGCTGCCAACCAAATTGTGAGACTCTAAAATGGACAGTAAATGGAGACACTCGTGTCGGCCTGTTTGCTGTGTGTGATATTCCTGCAGGTATATAAGCTTATGTTGGTTTTGTTCTAATTCACTAAATTAAATCTTTTGTATGGTTATGTTAAATGAGTGGAATGGTCATGATTTAACTGATTCAGTGAAATATCTTCATAGAGAGCTCTGCACACAGAAGAGATGCTTTGTAATCTTCCTTTTAATGTTTTTTAATAGTGAGTTTCTTAATAATACGTCCTATGGCAGCTCTTTATCGTTTGCTTATAAGGGAAGCCCAGGAGCCTTAGTTTGTATCTCTGTATTCCTATTGTGTTGTCTGTCAAAAGAGTAAAATATAGTTTTTGTTTTAAAGATTTTGAACAGTATTTCTGCATCTTTTTTTTCAAGTGAAGATAATAAAATTAAGGAGCAGGTGAAGAAGGCTATTTCAAAATACATATATTCTGGTTTGTGTCTGTATATACATATATGCGCCTGTGTGTGTATGTACGTGTGTGTGTGCATGTAGCCCAGACACATGCACAGTCTTACGAAGTCAAATCAATTTATGTGAAAATGCGTAAGCCATCGTACTGTACTGGTGTCTGATTAATCATTGTCAGTGCTTGTGAGCTGTAAAGGGGGAGAACCCTGTGGCGATAAATCAGCAAATACTGACTCAACCATATGACAGATGATCAAACCTTTATTTGTGTGTAATAATTTTGGAAGACTTCCTTACCTTGTCCTTCACTTTCAATAAAAGGGTGTGTGTTATCTCTCACTCAGGGACAGAACTGACTTTTAATTACAACCTTGACTGTCTGGGCAATGAAAAAACAGTCTGCAAATGTGGTGCCCCAAACTGCAGCGGATTTCTTGGGGACAGACCAAAGGTAAGTAATATGTCAAGAGAATATGACAGCATCTTGTCAAACGGCTAATTTGTTTTTCATTCAGGGTATGTGTTGGTAGAGCAGTTTTATGTTATGATTGGGGCAGCACAGCAACCTCCTTCTCGGATATCATAGAGAGGGGTTAGTGCTGCATGAACGGCAGCGTTCTCCTATGGCAAATTAATGCCTTAGGGCCCAAATAGGAACAGGTCCCAAAGAAGAAGTAAGAGGATGCAGTGGGAATAATCCTTCAGCTGATTCCAGTCCCCTCTGAGGTGGGACGGAGGGGAAGGGTTCTGGCAGCCGGTCATTGACGGAGTAAGAACTCGGGTCACTGGTGCTTGTGCTAAGCTAGAGTGAATTCAGTTCTGTGCTGCCATCTCCCCCTGAACGTTTGTTGAGTGAATCCTATTCTGCAGAGCCAAACTATAACCAGTGAGGTTATTCTGCCATTGTCATTTATATCCCCCAATCTGAATGTTAAAATGTGCACTAGACTTGTTAAAGATCTTTCAGCTTAAGTTCAACAGAAGAACAAAAAATTTGAGTTTTGAAATTTAAAGAAAAGAGATGTCAAATGGTATCAAGAAACGCCCTGTATGATTCATCTCAGCTTAATTTGAAAACTAATCCAGCAGAAGTTGATGGGGCTTCCTGAAGAGCTGTCATAGATGTGCAGGGGAAAGTACAAATACATTCCCAAGAGATAAAAAATCTCACTTGTGGCTATAGAAGGGCTGTACCTCAAGAAGTCTTTCGCACTGCTCAGTATCAGATGCTGCAGAAGGTGGACTTAAACTCCAGCATTCACACAGCTGCTTTTTCTTACAGATGGCAGGCTTAAGCGGCATTTCACATAAGCTTGTGATGAATTTATGCATGCAAAGACATGAAAAAACAAAATGCTGCAGTTCAGTTTTACAGTACAGTTTGTACTGGTAGAAAGAATGGGCTAATTTTTTTTAAAAAAGCAGGTAGAAATTACTGGGGTGAGAGGGTGGGGGAGGATGGTTGAAATGTTGAAAAAGCTTCCAGAATTAATTTTGTGTGATTCAGCGAAGGAAAGTTAAAGCACAAACAGCAGAATATCAGGTAGAAGTAGGGGTATGGCTTGACTTGTTCTTTCTGGCATTGGGGGCACAGTCCATTCCTCAAAGAAGAGAATTGGACGCCAGTTTTAATAAATACAGCATAAGCCTACACAAATGGAAGAGAAAAAGAGACATTGAAGTGATTGTTAGTACAAGAACAAAATGGGGGTAAATTAATTATAGGTAAATTAGATTGGAAATTGGAAGACCTTTCTTGAGTCTTAAGAAATTGGAAGAGCTTTCCAACAGGGAGGAATTGTAGGGACAAGAACTGGTTTCAAGATGACTTTTGAAAGGGTCAATGTGTTTTTCGTCAGTATGGATAGGCACCATAAGGTGTTGGACAGGTCCGTGCCAAATCAAATTTTTGCCTGTATGAACTGTCTGCAAGGCATGCCAGCAGTTTTACTGGTTTGTGTAATATTTTTTTGTTGCTAAACTGGCATTTATAGATATGCAATTTACTCTTTTAGAATTCTTCCACTAATGCCTCAGAAGAAAAAGGCAAAAAGACCAAAAAGAGAACAAGGAGACGCAGAACGAAAAACGAGGGGAAGAAAGAATCTGAAGATGATTGTTTCCGTTGTGGTGATGGAGGCCAACTGGTGTTGTGTGACAGGAAATCTTGTACTAAAGCTTATCATCTCTCCTGTCTTGGTTTGGTGAAACGTCCTTTTGGTGAGTAGGTTTGCCTCTTAAACTTGTGTAAATAAATAACTTGCATGTACCTACCTCACTCATTGTACTGGAAATTTCTCAAGAGTTTCTTTTTGAAAACATATTTTTTTCTGATGGTAAGAACTTCATTTGTGCATAGTGTAGGAGCTGTTCTTGAGTATGGAGACAAAGTCCTGTCCTTTGTCCTGCGCCTCTCTGGCAAAACAAGCCTTTGGTTTTAGGAAGGTGCGTAACTGAGTACATGTCACCCAGTAGGAGCACTGTGGCTCTGTCACAGCAAAGTTGATTATCTCTGCTAAGAAATGCATAACATCAATTGAGTTCAAGACCTTTTGCTAAAAGAATAGCAGCAGCATCTGAAGTGAGGGAAAGAATATTTTAAGGGCAGTAGACAACCGAGCTGCAGTTGCTGATACTACGGGAGCTACCTGGTTCCACAGCCAGCGACGTCAGGTGGGATGTGAAGAAGTGAGGCAGGCAAAGCCTGTTATCCCAGAGACAAGTAAAATGATGACCAGGAAAAATATGCTGGGACAGATAGGGCAGAAAGGAGCATCTGTAGATAAAGCACATGAACTCTCTTTGAGTAAAACTCAAAAACAGGTGAGGGGTGTAATGGCAGGCAGCAGATTTCTGCATACTTGAATATTCTCCTAGCCCCCAACTTCTGTCAAATGCTATGGAGTAAGGCCTGAATAATTTCTACTAGCTTGATGTCAGTGCTGTATTTAAATGAAATAAGGTCAAGTCACCTACTTCATGCTGTCACTTGTGCTTTACAGGTAGGGTGTAGAATTTTGATTTTTGAGATTAACCACAGTAGTTGCTGTCTTTTGTCAGGAAAGTTGGTATTCATTGTTCAGGTGCTAAAACACAAAACTTGTTTAAAATATCACAACTTTTTTTCTTCCTGGTAATTTTTTTTTGTTCTCTGTCTTTAATCACAGGAAAGTGGGAGTGTCCTTGGCACCACTGTGATGTTTGTGGCAAACCTTCTGTTTCTTTCTGCCACTTCTGCCCAAATTCGTTCTGCAAGGAACACCAAGATGGGACAGTACTAAATTCTATGTTAAATGGACAGTTATGCTGCTCTGAACATGTTCTTGGGGTGGATTCTGTTGAAACTCAGAAGCCTGAGAAACCCCGCAAAAAACTGAACAAGTTGAAGCCTAAGAGAAAGCAGAGGAACAGATGGATGAGAGCTGAATCAAAATAGTAATGGACTGCAGTTTCTACTGCCAACACTATCTTGTAGATAAGTTGTGAATATGACCAGGGAAGGACACAATTTTACATATATTCTGTAAAGGTTACATGGGGGGGAGGGGGAATTTTTTTGTTTCGTTTTTGTTTTTTGTTTTATAAATCCACTGAGCCAACCACAGCAGTCTTCTGCTGCTTCTGCACTGATAACGAACTGTGGCAAGCATAGTTCAGAAAATTTCAGGACAAACCAAACTTATTACTCAGCATTACAGTTACACTTGAATTGTTACGAATGTAAAAGGTTCCCTCCAGTGTTCTTACAGATTGGAGGTAGGTTAAAATCAAACCAGGTAGGCATAAACATAGGTTTTGAGATAGTATTTGTCAACCAACAGATGTTTAAAATAGTATTTCCTTGGAAGAAGTTATTAGCTCTCAAGTTCTTTTAAGTAAAAAATGGCTTGGTCTGTGGTCCCGATGAGATTTGCTTGCCTTGTGTGTTTTTCAGCAAGCCCTTGAATGCCATTTGCAATCCAGGTGCGTATCTCACTATAACCACACACATAATTTGTTTGTGCTCTTATAAAATAGCTCTCCAGTGATTCTTAAACAAATGTTTTCATAACCTTCCACCGAGAAATATAGTGCATGGTGGGAAAGGCATACCCTGTACCGGACAGAGGAAATCTTACGTTGTAAGAGATTTTTTTTCTATACTGTTTTTTCCTGTATTTTCATTCCAGCAAAATATAAATGACTTGATCTTGCAGAGCTGTACAAGTCTGGATTAAAGGGACATTGTCTTGCAATCCAGGCCCAATATTCTAGGATTTTTATGTCTTAATAAAAATAAATCATACAAAACCTGTTTTTTGAAAAGATAATTTGATTTTTTTTCCTTTTTTTCCTTAATGTCAAGTAAAACTCAGAGGCAAACATTGCTTTGGAATGCTTTTGCCAAGCATTGCAACATTATGATAATGTAAAAAATGCACAACAAATGAAAAAAACCCCACGAATGAAACAGAAGGTGAAACTTGACTAGCTACCAAAGTGCAAGAAATAAATTCAAAACAACTAATTAAAAATGAAATAGATTTTTTTTAAGAAGCAGCAGCAGCAGCATGTAAGGAACAATTTTAATGTGAAATTCATCCTGTTTTGCTTTTTATGCAGTTTATATAAAACTGGCTGCTTGACTTGGCAGTCTGTTTGAAATCACTCTTTATTTTTTACAAGCTCTGCTCTTGACTATCTTATCACCACTGTCTTGTTTGAGCAAAGCTGTTTTGAATTCTTTGCTCCTCTTAGGTTCTCACACTTGCAGTGAGATAAATATACAAGAGTTAGTTAAATGAAAATAATATTAGAACTAGGAAAAAATGGTAAAGAAAAATGTCTTTGCCTGTTTTCTTCCCAGTGCATGACATTGATATGTGATTAGGCAGTGTTACGAGTACATTTTGACTTGTGCCATTGTTATCTAGCCTATGTAAACACAGTGTGAGCCTTCATGTCCATTTAGTAATTCGTGTATGTTCTAGCTTAGTTTGCCTTATTTGCCTGATAGTGCAGAAACTCTGTGTAGCCCTTTTGAAAACGAAGCCTTGCTGTGTCATAAAAGTATATGTTTTTTTCCAAAATATTTTTTGAGGATTTGATTGCTGATTTCGATTGGGGGTTTATCGAAATCCCCATTTGTTCCCAAAACATAAAAACTTTGGTTTTATTAGAAGATTTTGATCGAAATGGGATTCGAATGTACCATTACCATACCCTAAACTCTTTGGTTTCTATTTTGTAACCAAAGGATTTTGTTCTTTTAGTCAATTTTTATAAATACTTTTGGGAGTTCAATTAGTTTTCATAAAATAGTTCAAAATAGGGGAGAAAGTGCTATGTATATGTATTTTTAAACAAACTGGTATGCCAAGCCTTGCACTTGAGGAACAAAATTAAGATTTCTTTATTGTATTTGAGGGAAATTTTCCCTCTGCTACAGACATTTGTTATACCAAGGCTGAACCATAGGCCTGTGCCTAAAATCAATGCCAAAAAATTGTATTATATATGTTTCTCTTTCTTTGATTTTTTTTTTTTTTTTTTTTTTTTTTTTTTTTTTTTTTTTTGAGAGGAGAAAGGTGAGATCAGGTAGCAAAGCAGAAACCTTTTCCTGGTCACTTTTAAACAAAATGAAGGAATTTGATGTCATTGGGACCATTATTTGTTTTGGTACTATACCATGTAAGGAACGGTTTATAAGAATACCTTTAAATAAGTTATTATAAAATCTTACCTTAACCACTGCCTTTATAATTTGTTACATTTTTAGTTGTTTCATTGCTTTTTTTCCTTCGTATGTAGATGTAACAGCTCTGGCACCCTGGAACAGTTATGCCCCAGGCCCTAGCAGGCAGGTACCCCCTTCCAGAAGCCCCCAGCCCAGAGTTACTAACTGGCACCGTTGCAGAAACGCCGTCAGTTGTAAGCTCGATCGTGGAGCCTACAAGTCCCTGCCCCGCTCTGAGGCAGGGGCTGCAGCACGTTTCGTACGGCAGGAGGCAGCGCAGCCCCCCGTTTTGTATCTGTCTGTGGGCAAATAAAGATTTCGGTGTTCGAAACGGTCCTTCGCAGCGCTCTTTTCCTAACGGTGGCACGCGCAGACCTTAGCGAGCGGCTGTGCGACTCCCTGCTGCTTTCTACCTCTTCTCTTCTCTTTGCTGCTACTGAAACCTTCGGGCCGGCGGAGCCTGGCGTGAGCACTCTGCAAAGAGAGCTTTGCTTTCGGCTTGATCGGGAACTCGCGGCTCTGCCGATCGTGCACCTCTGGGGTGGATGCGTAGAACAAACGTGGCCCAACTTCTTCCTTGGGACGCACGACCTGGGGGGCCTCGCGAGCTCAGCTGAGTCGCTCGAAAGTGATCTGGTAGAGTTCTAGCTTCTAATTCACAAAAGAGCTTTTTAAGGGCCTTTTTCTTTTTTTTAATGAAGGCTTCCATACCTTACTTGGCAGCACGGGGAAAATACGCTGAAGTTTTTTAAAAGACAAAAAGAAAAAAAGCAAAAAGAAAAGCTGTTTCACTATTTCCCTGTTCCTGTTGTTCAAATACCGGGGAAAACAACCTTGAAAAAGTAAGCTTTCTCGTGATGCAACTCAGTACCTTTTAGTGTTCAACAACTTAGACTTTCCTGTTATAAATTCACCTATATAACATCCAGCTAAAGCTTATTATGTGGCATTAAACTATGTACTTAGTGTATTGACCATTGAAGTAGAAAATGTCTTTCCTTTTTTCAGTCGACTCTTTAAAACTGGTATACAACAGGCAAATCCAAAATTTGTTGGTGCTTTATCACATAAGAAAGTGTGGAAATTATTTTCCGTTGAATGTTAGATGTATTTTCATACAATCTAGGAAGAATAATCAAATTAAATGGCTGTTTTGTTCTGTAGCTTTGTATTCATGGTCAGTTTTTACAGGCTTATTTGAATTACTTTTGAATTTATCTGAATTACTTCAAAAAGCAAAATACCTTGAAAGACTTGCTTTTTAATGTTTTTTTTCCCACATTGTTGAGTGACAGTATTCCACAGCTGACTGCTTGAGAAACTTTAGTGTTTTATTTAATATTAACATTTATTCCTAGTTATTTCTGAAATTTCCAATTCTTATTTGGAAAAACAGATCTATATAGTTAGTTATTTTTGCAGTAATCTTAACAAACAAACAAAAAAAAACCCCGAAATGATACGTGCTATGCAAGTTATGTTCTGGCAGCGAGGGAGCAGGATGTTGGTCTTCCGTAGGGAAAGCTTATACTCCAGGACTTTAGCTAAAAGGCTCGCTGGGCGTTCAGCTTACGTAAGGTGAATAACAACTGTGCTTTGGCTGTTTTCACACTTTCCTTTATCATAAACATATTGATATCCTAAACATGGGTATCTTTTGCAGCCTAGTGTTCCCGATTACAGAGCTGTTTTTTTCTGTTGCTCGTAATTTCACAAGCGTTAACTATTGTGAGTTGCAATCATGCAGTCGCATCAGTAAAGTTCATTTGGTTTCGGTTAGCAGTCACTGATACTGCTCTCTTGGGTTGAGTCTTAGGTTCAGCTGCATTTTTATTTTTCTTTTTTAGCTTTTTTTTTTCGCTTAGGTCTAGTTTGACTTCAGAGTGGAATCTTCTGTCTGCCTGGGTTTTTTTTTGGGGGGGGGGGTTGTTTTTAGAATATTTCTGAAAAAAAGTGCTTTGATAACATTAGGAAAAATAACTTGTTTTGTCCATGCTTAAAAACAAAAAAAAATCACTGTTCTGTTGCAGGAATCTGGTGCCCTGCATCAGGATTGGGTCCTTTTACTGCTCTTTTGGAAAGCTGTGGTTTTTGCCAAGGTAGAGACTTCTTCATGCCCGCAGAGGAGACAGCGTGAGCATCCGTGGGTGCGCGGGGATGCTCTGCCTGCACCGCGCATGCTCTTTTCACTGGTGCTTTCCAAGCTGGTGAAGCGACACAACCAGCTCGTCTGTTCGGGGCTGTGCACTACCCAATACATGTATGAATTTCACCTTAGGGGAAGAAGGGAGGCAACAAGATGAGAAAGGTAGTAGATGCCAGGTGCTGATTTCATGGGGCAGCTGAGGTTGACTCCATTGCAGCGGATGGGTGTTTCTAAGTGCCTGCTATGATGGCAAGAGTTCAAAGGGTAATGAAGACAAGGTGCAGAAAGCTAAACGTAACAGTCAGAGTAGGATAGGGAGAACATCGCAAAGCAGAGCTTTAAGAAGAAGTAAACCAGCCTACAGGATTTGAAATCATGCCTGCAAAATACAAATCAAATCCATTTAACAGATGGCACAGTCAGCTGGACCAGCTACACTGGAGCATGCTTGGAGGCAGGAGTGGCTGCAGCTCCATGCAGTGAGAACAGGTACAAATCACATATATTGCTACCAGCAGCAAAGGAGGCATTGGCTCATGATGAATCCGTTGTCAAGGATAAGGTCAGGAGCAATGCTGTCAGGTACATGAGTGTGGAAGGCACTTCTGGTGAATCACCTGGGCAGCAGCGTGGCCGCTTGAAACGGTTGTGGGGAGTCTTCTGGCTTATCATCAGTGGGGCAGCGCTTGCCTAAAGCTTTGAGTTGCTTAAGTCCAAGACTTACTTAAACAAACATTATTTTATGTGGTTTTCCCACAGCTGAGAGAGAAAAATTCCTTGACTTACCCTTGCTTAAGGTAAAATTTTGAGGATGGTGAGAAAAGAATCTGCACACTCTTAAAAGGAAGCACGCTCCTGTTAGTGCCTGCTGAGGTGGGAAAGGGCTTATATTGCAGGAATGCTAATAATTTGTACAGCTGACCTTCACTCACTCTGTAGAGCTGACCGTTAAAATGGAGGGGGTACAGTAGTTATTCCTGAGGAAAAGAGAAAACTATTTGTGAGTGAAGTCTGGAACTGCAGGGAGATGCAATTTGGTTATTCAGTCTATTTTAGAACCAAAGTCATCCGGGTTAGCACAAGTAGTCACAACTCATAAATGATTTATTTGCATTTCTGTGCAGTTGCAGTTAGTACAATTAAATATGTTGGCTACATAGGTTGAAATAGGTTGATCGTGCTTAACATTTTGCCCATACACGCAAATCCATATTGCCATACAGAAAAGTGAGCTGAAAGCTTGTTGGTAACATTTTGCAGCCTGCTACCAACCAGTGTATACTGGTTCTGTGTGCTCCATCACACCATACGTTGTGTGTTGTCCTGATCCTTTTGGTAACAGTAGAGACTTCAAAGACCTCTTCCTATATTCTTGCCTTCTCTTCAGAATCAACAGAAAGATAGCAAGGATTCCACCTGGAATATCAGGAATGATAATTACTTTCAGATGGGAAGGCAAGATGGCAGGTGATGCTTGTTCTAGGACTTCTTGATTGAAATACTGTTTTTTGGTAATTTATTTTCCTATTTATTGTGTACAGAAAAGTTTTGGATAGCTATAATAATACCCAACTTCGGCACTTAAGCTTTACTCTGAAAGCTGTTGAGAATAGCAGACTATAATGAAATAATTCAGTTACTTGCCTTTGTGCTCTGTTGCTTCCCTTTGTGCTCCTGGTCTCTCTCTACTCTGTTGAACTACTATTTTTCACCAGACATCTTAATCAATTGCAGGCTAGTTGCACTTGTGCTATCCTACTGAAGGACCTTGTTGAGAAATTAGTTTGCTCTGTACTGTGCTTATAATGAAGCACCAGAGGCAGCTGACCTAGATTAACCTGGAGTCTAGACTGAAATCAGGACTGTCAGAAAAAATTACTTTTAGGTTGGGCATAGGCACTGAAATAATTGGCAAATATCAAGCACTGTGACTTTGTGTTCTTTTTTTTCTGGCATAAGCCTAATCAGAGAAAATTGACCTCAACAGAATAGCACAAATCTGTCACTGGTGCAGTACGTCCAGACAAGTATGTCTGGATCTAGGTTGTGGGAGCAGACAACCTCATGGTAAACAATTGATCTGTTCTACCAACCATGAATTTGATCCCTGAACTCCTACAAAATACTCACTGGTTCTTGTGAGCATGGGCTGTTTCTTTTACTCTTCTGAGCAAACTCTTCGATATGCAGGACTTAGCTGAGGAATGTTGTTTCCTGATGCTCTGACTTGTCTCTCAGAAACGCCGGTTACTTAGACTTTCCCTACACCTTGTGTCTTGTGAGAATACTTCGGGTGTCTGAGGAAGAGCAGTCAACCAGAGTTGCTAAAGCTGTAGCTTCTCCAGACTCTCTCTACTGTCCTTTCTCCTCTTACATATCCATACAGTCCTCGAATGTCAGAGAGGATTTTGATCACAGCAGCTAATGCTGATTAGTTATCAGAAAAGCAGCTTTGCCCTCACTCCTCTTCACTGCAGGGAATAACACATCTGTCTCTCTTACCTCCCTCTGCCTTTTGACAACATCGAGCCTGGCAGGGACGACGACTGTTTAGGAGGCAGAGGTGAAGGAGGTGCGTAAGGGTTAAGCTAAAGCTTAAACACAGACTCATGGCTACGTCTTTAACCCTTTAGATTGTCTGGAGGAGATGAAAGCCTGTGTCAGGATAGCTGGTAACAAGCAGAAATCCCACAGTAACACCACTTGGGCACCTGTGCATAGGAGGTCTGTTTTGGTTTAAATATCTTGCTTCCCAGCTTGCACTTCTGCCTATTTTTTACCACCCATAACAGTAACAGTTGCTTGTCTGCATCTAATTGTTAGCTTTGGTTCAATCTTCTCCCAAATTTAATTTTAAAATTACAAAAGTCTTGGGTTTTTTTTCTTACTCTGCTAAAACTCCAACAGCTGCATATTCATTGTTTCGGAATCAGCGTTCACCACGCAGCCTCCTTGCAGAGAAGCTCCTCCGCCTGTTATCTTCCAGCCTTTTCTCTAAGGAACCAGTTAGAGCAAGTATCATCTTGGATTGGGGGTGCCCCATTTGCTGCATCTGTGCTGATGCCTTTCATTTGGGGTAGAGGGATAGTGTAGTGGTTATCACATCTGCTTTACATGCTGAAGGTCCTGGGTTCAAGCCCCAGTGGAACAAGCACCAGGAAATCTTTGGGAGGTTGGACTAGATGATCTCCAGAGGTCCCTTTCAACCCTGCTGGTTCTGTGATTCTGTGTGCGAACACCTTTGGTTACAAGGTGCACCACACAGGCTGACAACACCCACTCCTACAGGCTCTGCTGTGAGTTTGCCACGAACTAATCCTCTCCCTAGCAAGGCGGCTGTTTGCTCTATCCAGAAAGTGTCGGGTACCAGAAAGAGCAATAACGCGGCACAGAGAACCTGTTGTCTTTGCATCTCTTTCTCACAGGGGACCCCAGCGGCTGCCCAAGTGTCTGTTTCAGGTGCTGCATGTAACACACAGATCAGGAAAAGACCTGATAGCCTGTACCCTCTAGGTGCCTCATCTTTTAAGTATTTGGAAATATCCCAAGTCAGCTGGAACATCTCAAGATGTTTCTGTAGCACATTTCCTTTGGCCTCCCCTTGGAAACCTCATATCTGTGATAGGAGGTTATCTGTTTTCCTACTTTGGGGCAGGCAAGATATTTCACATATACTTTAGGGACAATCCAGTACACTCTAGACCAAGCTGAGGCTGACATCTTGAGACACAGGTTTAACTAAAACACACTCTGCTGCAATAAACTTAGGAATAATGGTATCTCAGGAAGTGTGTCATGTTCTAACACACCTGTACTCCAGTTTTCTTCTAGCTAGACCTTCACAGCAGACACAGACCCTACTGATGTTTCGTGCTTCACTGTGGTGCCTCTGAGCTGCTTTTGAACGGTTAGATCCAATTCCTCAACTGGCCTGAGTCTGAAGGCTGAACCAGCTTCCAGATGATGTATTTCTCTACAGTGTTGACTGGAAAACAAAGTATGTCACAGGCATTATCCATACACCTAAAGTGGTCTGAGTTTCCACTGAGGGAGTTGAAACTACCAGTTTCTATTTGGAGCTGCACATGCTTTTAAGCTGTATTTGACCTGTTAACAATGCTACTATGGTCTGTCTTCAACATTGTCTTTATATATGTGACACCATACATCACTGTGCTTTTGGGCAGTAAGGTAAGGACATGGAAAAACCTAAGGAAGACAATGCACATGAGATGAATTTGAGATCTCCAGCACCTCTAAAGAGAGAAAGTATAACAGATCAAAGAGTAAAAAGAACAAGCTGTTAGAGCATGATTAGAAATGCAGATTTCAGGAAATATAACATGCACCATCCAGAGAATACTGCTAGCGTAACACAGAGGCACCCTAGCTGCAGAGGGGTGGCTGGTTTTAGCAGAGCACAGTGATGACTGACACTCACCTGCTGTGAAAATGGCCAGGAGGATGATCACCAGAGGGGCCAGCTGGCAGGAGTCTCCTGACTTGTAAAGAAACACCTCCATGCAATACTCGGGCTCAGTGCTGCCAGGAGGGCAGAAGGCATCAGCAGGGCACTTGACTGGGTTCACATCTGGGCTCTGCCCGAAGGAAAGAGTTACTCAAACAGGAAAGACTGCAGCAAGTTAAGAACTGCCTCTGCACTAAGCACAGAGTGATAAAAGCCTCTTCGAGCAGGGGCTTGGCAGATACATGCTGGGAAGGACTGCTTTAGGAAGCACCCACTGCCTTGCTGTCTCAGAAGAGAGATTTTTAGGTGTGACCTCAGTTCCCACATGAAGCTCTTGGTGAACCAAGACAAGGCAGAGGCAGAACTAATGACGGCTGCTACCACAACAGTCTGGCAACCAGCAATCTTACAGTATCAGTTTTAACTGCTGGTGCTACTGCTACTTCTCTCTTCCCCTCATCTCCTTGAGCTGAGGTGGAGCTACGTGCACGCTGAGTGGGGACGAGAGCTGGGTGAAATGATCCCTCGCTCTAGCAAAGGAGCGAAGCCAGGGCTGTTGCACGCATGGGCCGTTTGTCCTGCAAAGCTGGGGTCTGCGCCCAGACCAAGGGTTTTAAGTGTGCAGCTGGGCTCCATCGCTGCCTTCCCCACTGGGGCAGGGACTGGCCTTCAAACAGTGGGGCAAGAGAGGGCTGTGGGCACGTGGGCAGCGTGCAAGCATGTTTGCAAATGGCATTACTGGTAATACGTGAGAAGCAACACTTCAGCACTGAAAAAGAGGGGAAAAATAACCAAGAAATGGTCAGCCTGTCTGCCCCTGTGGTGTTACTCAGAGCAGGGTGAAGAGCAGCAAGGCTCCATATAAAGCATGCCCACGCACCAAATAGCCTAATTAATGGATACACCATTCTCTAACTTTGCCCTGATGGCCTATTGGGAAGCTTCGAGTGCAAAACAAAGCCCAGCTCCTGGTACCACAATTTTAACCATCTCCCTTTAGATAGTTAAAAAAGGAAACAGTTTTAGATGAAAATGGTCTTAAAGTATATTTAACTTGTTACAGAACAGCTATATTTATTAATCTAGACTGTAAATCAGCTATTGGAGACTCACAGGACAGTAGTGATTTTCTGGGCACAGGTCACAGCTCTCCTTGCCCTGCTGTAATTGGTATTCTCCTGCCTTGCAGAGCTTGCATCCGTTATCATTGGGACCTTTGAACGTACCTAAACAGCAAATAAGCACAAAATTAAAATCTGGGACTAGACCCTGGGGCCTTTACAATTGCATATGGATGATTTGTCTTTGCAAGTCAGATGGAGAAAGACCATCAAATGCTTCATGTGCATCACAAAAGCTGAGCATGAAATTTGGTCCTTGCTCAGAGGAAAAGGGTGAGGAAGGTGCACAGCAAGAGGGAAGAAATACTTTGTCATTTTAGATCTAGCAGATAGAGTAAGTTTAAGTACTTTGAGTAGTGTGAAGTGGGTTTAGTACCTAGCCGTGGCTCTAACACAGCGGGAAAGTTAGAGCTGGAGGTCAGCAGGATATTTCATACATGCTAATTCTGGATTCAGACACTTTCTAGCTCTTTGAAACTTGCTGAGTGAAGCTGAAAGCACAGTTCAGTTCTTGGGGCTTTGTAAGGACGATGAGCCACTAAAGCCATGCATCTCAGAGTGATTAATGCTTTTTTTCCGTATGTTAAAACACAACTTGACTATAAAAATTCATTCTAGAGGGGAGGCTCTCCATCAGCGATTGCTAGAGCACTCCATCATCTCACTGCCTCACCTGTGTCATCTGATGTTAGTTAAGACGGCAAAGAAATGAGTCAGTTCCTCATTTTCCCCTCACCAAATCTCCTCTTCACCACTGCTCTTTCCCAGCCTTAGGCTATGCCCTGCCCAGGAGCCATGGCCCCAGGCAGAGCGCACACCCTCCCCTAGCTCTCCAAGCACCCCTGCAGCACTAACACATCTGGTTTTATCAGCAAAACCAACACCGCTGACAAAAATAGTTTTCCTAGAATGGTATCTACCCAAGTATCTACCTGGGCTCCTGACAGCCCCATCCTGCAGATGAAGGACACTCCTCAGAGGAAGTTAACTATACTAGCAGGAAGACCTACTGCAGATGTGGCCTCAGAAGCATTTTGAATCCACAGTATGAAACCCCGTGGCTACAGGCAAACAGGCCTCTGGCTGATAGCAACTCCAGCAGCAGGCCCTGGCCAACTAGGAGGGACTAAAAACCAGCAGCACTTCTCCATCTCTGATGACAAAGGTTTGCTCTGCAAATGTCAGGGGGGGTGTTCATGCTGCAGTAGTCTTGGACGCAAAACAGCCCTTCTGCAGGTTCTGGTGTTGAAGTTGTGCATTCTCAGCTAGGCTCTTGTGGTCCCCCAACCTCCACTGCATTTGTTACCTGGGTGGCAAGGTGTGCACTCCTCAGATGCCTTGTGACGAGCCTCCTTCCCACCAGGGCAAGCTAGACACATGGTGCAGCTGGTGGTGCTGAGGGGAGGAGAGAGAAATCAGCATGGCAAGCAGGTCCAGGACCAACCCAACCCACTGAAGCCCACTCACTTATTTATAACATGCACTTATTTATCTATGCACAAGCTGAGCCTCAGTTCTCTGGTGTCTACCAGGAGATGAGCCTCTGCCATTTTGCAGGCATCCATGATGTCTCTCTGCAGCACGGTTTCTCCCATATTGAATTAGGGTTGAGCACATGATAGCATTTCTCTCCTCTCTTTATTTGCATGCGGCTTGGAGGAACTTTGTGTCTCTGAAGTTCCTATCCCTTAGCAAGTGTGACTGAAAACGGTCAATGGATACTCAAGCTGGGAGAGCTGGACATGCAATACAGTTGTGCAAGCCCTGGAGTACGGCTCTGCTGAACCACGGTTAAATTGCCAGAGATCTGCTGGGTAACATGGCACAGGCCATCTCCGGGTAAGGGCAGACGGAGGGTAAATATTCACGTCAGCTCACGTACTTCGGATTTGATAGGAGGTGTTTCTGAGGCTGGCTCCGAGCCGAAACCCTCCTGCGCAGCACCTGGGCCACCTCTGCCTCCAACCAGCCTCTGGGACAGCTAAGGGGGTTGTTGGAGCAACTGATCCCAAACCACGCACAGGCTAACGAGCCTAAAAAGTCACTCCTGGTTCAACCCTAAACCTGCTGGCTGCATCTCCCCAGTGCTCAGCAGCGGTATCTGCTCAGCTGGAAAGTCACCGTGCCTTTCCGATTGCCAGTACAGCGGGTCTTTTTAGCCCGTCGACTGCTACCAGGAGGGAGATGGCCCTCCCCAGCCCGCAGACCGCCGCGGCCACGCGCACGTTCCTTACTTGCAAAACGATCCAGGCAGGCAAGGCAGGCAAAAGGCCGCGTTTTGCTGCGAGCTGAAATACCCTGAGGGAGGGAAGAATAAGCTTTCGGGACCTCCCGGCCAAATCGGCGCTCGGCTCCGGGGCGGCAGGGCGCAGGCTCTCGGGGGACGCCGGTCCCCCCAGGAGCGCCCGGCTTGGGGAGGGAGCCGAATTCGTCGCTGCGCCCATCACCGCGGCAAGGGAGGAGGATCAGACGGGCTGGAAGCGGCACGGCGGCGAGATCCACCCGCTCACCGCTCCCCTGCGGGCGGGTTCGCGGGGGACGCTGCACCGCTGCCGCCGAGCGGAGCTTCCTCCCGGCCCCCCCAGACGACGGACACGACCCAGCTCTCGGCCGAGCCCTCGGCACGCGCTCGTCAGGCTTTTGCGTAAGTAAACGCTGGTCTGTTTTGAACACGCCGTTACACCTCGGGAGGACGGCGTACGAGGCTCGTACTGCCTCTGAGGAGGCAGAGCCAGTCCTTAACGTCCAGGGAGGAAGGAGAGCATCCTGCTCCGTCCTCAGGCTACAGAAGACAGACTACAGACTAACCAAAAAAAGAAAAAAGGATGTTTTAACTAACTTTTTTACTACTGAAAATATGGGAAATGCTCCCTGCAATCTGCGCTATAGATGAACCTTGGAAAACATTCTGCAATGGGCTTTCATTGTACCATTAGTATCAGTTTACTGCAAACGGGAACATGACTTGGTGAGAGATCAGTTCTTTCCTTTTTAATAAAAATGTCAATAACAGAATGGGAAGAGATCTACTATTCTATTTTTGGCCTGAACAAAATAACCTGTTTACTCTTCAGTGCTTTCATTCCACCTGGTAATTGCATCTGATGATGGTAAAAGCATCATGTATTCTGATGAAAATGTATCTGGACTGAATACGCATCCAAACCTACCTTTCTGGCATGCGCTGCAGGCTGCAGCCCCAGACTCGTTAGCGTAAGAGCCAGGCGGACAGGGAGAGCATGCGATGCTCCTCCGAAAACTGGGAGGGAATTGAGAAGAGGTTTAGTGCTATTTCAGGTCACTGCAGCTTCTATTCTCTTTAGCTGCTTAAGAGGAGACGGAAGAACACAGCTCTTCGTTTCACTAAGTCTAGAAATAGAGTAATTATAATGAAGGCGCTCAGGCAGGAAAAAACAACAGTTAGAACCTGCCTGAATATTAAAGGTTCAAGTTAAGAAATGAAGTTTACCATTTTGTTAATGCCAGCAGTGTCCTGTACCCTCTCTGGGCTCTGTGGAAAGTTACAGGTTTCCAATTCTGAAGTTCTGGCCTCAAAACTTATTGTAATGAGGTTTCAAAATCTGGTGTTAAAGTCAGTCTCTTAAATCCACACATTGGAAAGGTGCTTGATGTCCGGCACCTATTATGGATTTTAAAGAGAGCTGCTCCCTTGTTGAAAGTCAGGTCAGCTAATAGTCCAAAAAAAGAGCCAGACCATTGGCGCTGCCGTGTGAAAGTCCTGACCTTAAACATCAGAAACTGTGGGAAAGGGGATGCTGTACGCTAGACCTTGGGGAGGAGGAGAAAAAACAGGTAAGGCAGAGAAAGAGGAAAGCTACTGCATTCGTCACCAATAGAGCCAACTCCTCACCAACAAGAAGTATGTGTGTAAAACAATTTATTAACGCACCACAGGATGCTTTGGTGGAAAACAAGGATATGCTCTTCAAGTCCTTTGGAAACCCCAAGGCTGAGCAAGATTTGTGAACTGGAAACGTAGCAAATGCTTTGCTTAAACTAATGCAGGGCCTGCATCAGCTGGAGCTGCTCAAGGCTCAGGGGACACCAGATTCTCCAAATATAGCAAAAATGGTAAAACGTCCCAATTGCAGCCCAGCACAGCGTGGCCAGCTGCCACAGTGACGGTCACATGCACTGCGCCCAGGCAAGGTGACCCCTGCCCCTTCCCACACCGTTCTTCCTTCCCGTCTCCCCGCTCCTCCAGCACGTGCAAATCCAGCTGCCACTTCCCCACCCTCCCTCCTCGGTAGCAGCAGGAGGTTCAGCCCCGGTTCGGCCATGCCCTCGCCCACATCCCAGCTGATATGCTCGCTGAAGACTGATTCAGATTTCTAAAGCACTTGGAGACACAGAGATACCTTATTTCTCCCCAACAGACACAGAAGATACTGGATACACGGAGGGAAAAACAGGAGGAGAAACAGCCTGAGCAGCAAGTGCAGGCATCTCGGGAACTGTAGGACACTTACAGAGTGAGAAAGGAGCTGCTGACCACCCGTGGCCCTGGCGCCCAGGTTAGCTACCCCAGCAAAGGTTGACTGCATGGGTCTGCCTCAAGCAGCACCATGCAGCGATCACCCCGTGGGATGACCCTCAAGGCTTCGTACGTGAGGAAAAGCAGCATCTCCTTGCAGCAGCATCTCAGCAGCTGCTGAGCCCAGATGAGCAGAGGACAGGAATGCTTTCAGCAGGACATCCAGGCCACCAAGACACCATGAAACTATCTGCAAGCTTTTGCCAGCCACAATGCCTGGTTTCCATCACAGCACAGGGCAGACGCTCAGGTCACATGGGGCAAAAGCTGAGGAGCCTGCAGAGACTCAAGGTGCATCTGGGAAGGCCACACAAAACCCCAAAGTCTGGCAAACGAGGAATCACAGAATGGTTGCGGCTGGAAGGGACCTCTGAAGAGCATCTAGTCCAACCCCCTGTTCAAACAGGGTCCTGGTTAACCAGAAAGCCTGGTTAAATGGTGAGGCCAGGCTTCTGGCCAAGACTGACACAGTGAGGAAAAGCTAACAATTAAAACAATTTAGCATGCTGCAGTCAGCAGTGACTAGAACATAATGAGACCTTACCGCAAAATATGGACTAAGAAAATCAATTTGCAAAGCACAGAGGAAGATGGTCACTTCCAGGAGGAAAGATGCAGGTGAAAGCTGAAGAGCTGAACCCCACGCCTTGTTCCCAGAAGTCCCTCAGTCACAGAAAACTCATTTTCCCCTTATACATATGAAGGGCCACAAAAAGATGTGCATGAGCAACCTGATCCAGTTCACCTACTGAGGAGCACATAGCCCCTCTCCACGTGCTGCTGAGCATTTTACAGCACAAGGCCACCGCAGCAGATGAAAATCAGACCAGCCAACCCTGGGCTTCTCTTTCTTTTGGGGGAGTAAAACCTTGCACTTTCCACTGAGAAACAGCTATGCCAGCACTTTTCCCAAAGCCCAAGGGAGGAGATATTGCAGGAAAATGTTTTGAGGGAGACTGCAGGCAATTCATGTTTCCAGCCATGTTGGCCACCTCAGCAGAGGCTCAGTCACTCACCTGGCGTAATACCCCTGCGGACACGGCACACACGACCGTTGGCCACTCAGAGGCTGGTAGTGGCCCACAGGGCAGGGGATGCAGTCAGTGGGGCCTGCGCAGGAGCCCTGCGAGCAGCACGAGCAGCTCAGGGTGCCTAAATAAAAAAAAAAAAAAAAGTCAAGATCAAGACTGCAATGCTTTGCTTAGCCCCAATTCAACCCCTCTGCTCAGAGGTACTGGTCGCTGCAAAGAACGTGGAAGCATTTGTCTTGCTGGAGGGGTTGAGCCCAATCTTAGGGTTGGAAAAGCAGAACGTTATTAATGATGCTGCTGGGCATCATTAGCTAGCTGAAGAACAGCCATAAAACTATCTTAGGTCTCAAGTTTATCAACACGGCTTTCTGGTAATTACAAAGACTGCTTTTTCCTCTTTTAATCTGAAGGAACAAGAGTTTTTTCCTCGTCCCCCTCCTGAAAACATACACCCCTTTCAATTTCCGATTAACTCAGGCTTGTGAAAAGCAGAACTAAAGCAGAAAATACCAAAGCTGAGAATCTGCCTTAACCAGAAACAGACTCTCTTTGAGCACGGGTAACACAATATTCCCGCTGGACGTAAGCACTAGCATTTTTTGCTCCACAAGAAGCAGCGTGATCTACACAGCACAGTTGCGTGGGAGCTGCCGCAACGGCACGCACCAGTCTGTCATCCCACCTCCTGCAGGAGCCGCTCCCTGGCACTGCGGCAGCAGCGTAGGAGCAAGAAGAGACCCTGCGACAAGCGCCCAGCATACCAGGGCAGAGGGAATTTCCACCTGCCCTCGGCAGAGACGCCCTAAAGCGTCCGCTCTGGATACTCCTCCCTTTAAAAGTGCCCTGCAGAGTGTGGAAGTAAGCAGAAAAAGGCATTGCTTTTATTTTGTTGTTTAAAACCATCTCACAATAACTTCTGAGAAGCATCATACCACGCACTCCTGCCTGCGGCAGAGCGGTAATTGGTACCAGCGGGGTGATTTCTCGAGCCCAGGCGAAAGGCTGTTTCTACAGCAGAGGTTCTCTTTCAACCATTTGAAAGAGAGAATTAGAAGCTTCTCTTGTATTTCTTGTACATAAAAACAACATCCTCCCACCAACAAATTAAGCTGCACTTGCATTAGGCTTTACGGTCACAGTCCTACCACTTCTTCATCACACCAAGGAAACTTCGGGAAGTCTGATAAGTAACAAGCCCAGCAAAGACGGAGTCTTTAACTTCAGAGAGCTGTAACAAATTAATTCCCCTTCCTGCTCCTTGTCCTCTGAGACAAGGACACGCAGCCTTTTTACCTCCCTTTACTTTCCACTTTTCCACATAACACAAGGAGCTGGGGTGAGCATAGACTCCTACCATCGTTGGGAAACGTCCCTGGGGAACAGCGTTCACACGCTGTCACGTTCACCCTGCTGCAGCCCGAGGGCTCCGAGGTGGTGAGGAACGGAGCTGCGGATGGGACACCAGGAGACGCTGTCACAGCCAGATGGGAGGACAGGGCACTGCTGGGCACGGTGGTGGACACGCGAGGGGTGCTCATGCTTGCAGAAGCGAGCGCTGTCGCCTCCACGGTGGTGGACAGAACTGGAGCTGATGCTCCCACGGTTGGGTCAGCAGACGGCACTCCTGGGGATGCAGTAAGGTTTGGTGTGGCAGAAGCTGCTTCAGCCGAGAACGTCGTAGCAGAAACTGGGGGTGCAGAGGCCGAGGCAGCAGTTGTGTTGGGAGGCACCGGTGCTGAGGCAGCAGTAGGGACCTGGGTGGCCATTGCACTGGGAGGCACTGGTGTTGAGGCAATAGGAACCTGCAGAGTGGTTGTCTGGCCTAAAGCAATACCTAACAGAAGAAAAAAAAACATTGTTAGCGGCCAAGTTATTCTCTCCCTTTAGTAGGTTTTCCACTACAGGGCTTTACTAATTGCTTAACTTATGTTTCCTTGCTTGGTGCCCAGAAAACCTCTGCTCTGCTACTTTCGACTAAGAGCAATACAGAAACCAGGGAGTCAACATCATTGGCACACGAGAGATGTATCAAAGAAATAAATTAGAGGATCTCTGAAGTTGCAACTCAGTAGATGCCAGTGTTGAGGACATCTGACTCTCCAAGATAGAAGGTTTTGAGAATGATTCAAAACACCTGATCTTGCTAGCAGCAGCTGTTTGAGACATGTGACAATCTGAATTAGGATGCTTGTCAAGTAGCTAGCTGTTTTACCCTATCTCAGTTAAAAGGATCAGGAAAGAAAAGTCATGAGTTTGGGATATTTTTAAGCTGTTCTGGAGATCCATCCAGTGACCAGAAGGGGACATGCCTGCAGGCCTTAACTTCCCTTAATTCTGTGAACTTCCTCCTCCTGTAAGAGCGGGAGCATTTCTTTTCAGCTGAAGCTGGGAAGCTGTAATCTTGAGAGCATTTAGGGAATTACTGCAGCTCAAGTTGTTTTGCTGTGACCTGTAACAGACTGAAATGTTGCCTGCTGATGAGAGTGAGATCCAGTGATCATGAGGGATGTTTCCCAGGCTTGGGATGGAAGACAGACCCATAAAGCTAAAATCGAAAGTCTCAGAGTCACAGAATGGTTGAGGCTGGAAGGGACCTCTGGAGATCACCTAGTCCAACCTCCCCTGCTTGAGCAGGGGGGCCCAAAGCGCATTGGTTTTGATTTAGCAATATAGTACCAAGCGAAAAAACAAAATAGTCAGGTCCTGCCACAGGAGGAGCTGTCGCACCGGCTCGGCTCGGGAAGTCAGGGCAGGGGGGTATTTTATCCTGCGCAATATCTGCGGCTTCTGAAAACACGCAACTTCATATAGCATCAGTATGCAACTACCACCTTGATTTTTTCCCCTGAGTGCCTTCATAGCACAAACCTTCAATTTTTCTGTCTAAAGTTTATGTCAGTTAGTGCAAGTCACAGACAGACAAGCTATGTCCAGTCTCTCTCTTGGAAGAATTATACACACAACCAGCTGAAAAACAAGCTAAATAGCTCTTAAAGTAAAGGACTGACTGAATTACTAGGAATGCCAATTTGAATAAAGTAGCAAAGCTAGGGAGAAACCTAGCAGGTTTTGCAGCACGTTGTACAAGAACAACTCCAGGTTGCGTCGGGTTGTCTTTTCAGAGCAGCGGGGTGACGCTGGCCGGGCGAGCACGCGCGCCCGGAGCCGCTTCTCGCCGTGCCGGTCCAGCCCGCGCGCGGGTGCTAGGCCACCGCAGCGAGCAGGCCGGCTGCATCGAAGCAGCTCTGGTAGGGAAAACTAGAGGGCTATTTTAAGAAAGCGCTCTAGGGTTTGCAAGGGAGAAAGCAGCATGCACAAGAGATAGGAGAACAGGGTGAAAACTCGGAGAGGCAACACAGCCTAGCAGCTACGGCACAAGCACCAGACGGCTGCAAAAACTTGGGTCGCTGCAACATTTTTCCCAACCTAACTCCTCCCCGAGCTCTTGGTTTCTCTTTCTCAGGCCGTGCTTGCCGTCTGTCCGCACAGCGCTGGGCACCAGGGATATTAGTGCTTAGCGCTCCGGCGGTGTAAACACCACCGCCCTGCAGACTAAGTTGGCTGCTCACACTGATTAAATTTCTAGCAAAATCAGGACGCTGAATAAAAGAGTCCTTACAAATCTGCAATCACCTGGAAACTGCCCGTTCAGAGCGCGCTCTCCTGTGTGTACACCAACTCCTTGGCACTCAAACAAGAACCTCCCCCCCAGCCTTTCCATAACTACTTGGTGTAAAGCAGCAGATGAGCACCCAGCTGCCCAGGCCACATCCCACATCTGGCCACAGCCTCCAAAACAGACAGGGAATTTAACCACGATCCTTCTGTTGCACATTTGTTTGCTGCAGGTCCAAGCCTAAGCAAGCTGCAGCCCCCTGAGCTGGTCCTACACAGGGAGAGCAGCTCTGCAGCACCCGCAGGGAACAGCAGCAGCTCAGCCCAGGGCTCAGATACGAGATTCTCCTTTTTGGACTCACCTGCCTTAAGGGCTGAAATCAACCTGCTTCCCTTTCCTCGTATGTGGCAAGAAGCCGAGTCAGTCCCAATTGCTATTAAGCAAACCTCAAAGTGAACTTCAGCGGTAATTCCAGGGCACCGTGAAGTTCTCCTGGGCAGCTCTTTCAGAACGACCACAATGATCACGATGTCCCATCTCCCACATAGCAGCCAGTCCCCAGCATTTGCTCAGCTGTCAGCCAGAGACACAGCAGGGGATTTGCAAAACTTCAGCAGCCATCTCAACAACGTTTGAGGGCAAATACTTTATAAAATCACTTAAACAAGTTTTTGAAAAAAAAGATGTAGCGAGGCAGGGTAAAATTAGTTCTGAGCATTTAGTGAACGTGGGCGATGTTTTGTTTCACTAGTTATAGCATCAGAGCTACGAAAAAACAGTACTTAACCTGCCCAGCTACATCTGGCTGTTTTCTCTCCTGCAGTCACTGTCTACACTGGGGAGCACTGATTTGGTTTCTACAGGCTTTCTTCCTTTTTAAGGGGCACTATATCAACAAAAATATCTCCACAGACACTTTAGGGATGGGTCTTTTTTTTGCTGCCTTGGCACAGTATTTTAAGAGCCTTGAGGATGCCACTCTTAAACACAGTGCTAAACCCCCCTGATTTACAAGACATGCAGCCCCACCGACTTGTGAGGCACATGGATGCTGGCTGAGAACTCATGAAATGCAGAAATATGATGGACACCCCTTTAATTTCTCTTCCTTTGGTCTGGCACAACTGCAGAGTACGCTACTCTGGAAAAACAAACCATTCAAGGGAAACAACACAAAGCCGCGTCAATAGTTAGGTATGTAGTTGAAGAAGATCCTTGTTTAACTCAGTAGGTGAATAATTGTCTTCCCCAATTTAACTTTGAGAGCGTGCCAGACTCAAGTTAGTAATGCATTATACACTCAGGCTGTCCTGGATATAGGTGGCTAAGATAAGGCTTGCCAGGTGATAGCTCAGAGCAGCTTTGCCCAGCACCGAGCAGCGCTCCGAAGTGCAAACGTGCCTATTCCAGCGAAGCAGCAGGACTGAGGGGTTTGCCCTCTGGCAAGGCAGATTGCCCCGGCCAGGGCCGAACGCAAGCACGCTGCTGCGAGGAGGAGGAGCAGGACAGCACCGTACCTAAAGAGCTCCCAGCTGCACGTGGCCAGGTTGTCCTGCAGTGAACCTGACCCGACAGCTAGAGTTAGCTAGTAGAGTAGCAGAGTAATTTTCTGGACAAACATGATTATATGAAAAAAGCCAGAAAGGAGCAGATAGAGACATAATTACAAAAGCATTTCAGACATTTTTATATGCTTCACTTTCCCTCATAATCCAAAACTCCTCCTCCAGCAAGGGAATACTGTAAGGTATCCCGTTCTTTGCCTTTCAGGCTAAGTCATGAAAAGGCCACTGCAACACCTCTGTTTGCAGTGTGCTTGGGTTTCCTCTTTTTTTCCTCCTTCTCTCAAAAGCAAGCTTTGAGATCTACCACGTTCAGCCTGCTTTAAACGCTGCATATCTTCACCTCAGTTTCACCCATGCATTTCCTCTCCTGGGTTCCCCCCTCTCTTGCCCTGCCCTTCCACAGCACCCGGGGAGGGTGAAGCCACGTGGTTTCACCAGCACATTACGGCTTTACCCAGCCCTGGGCTCCGCCAGCAAGGGTGAATGCCGCTCCAGGAGGACTTACCGGTCAGCCATGCTGTGGTTAAGCTCCAAAGCAGAGGAGAGGGCCAGGCACTCATTTTTCCCTGAGGAGTAGCACAGTTTGTCAAAAGGCAAGATCAGCAGCCAATCTCCTAGGTCTCACTGCTTCTTCTACTCTGTTTTTGCGCTCAGTGTTGTCACCTGACTCATGATCATGCGGCTCAGTCAAATCACACACACACACCCCAACAAAGGGGGATTTATACTCAGAGATTGTAACAGGTCTTATGGGGAAGTTAAGGGCTTTTCCAGAGTGTAGTGCAAACTAAAATACCAGGCAGAGGGAAAATCTAACCTAGTCTAATCTGTTTCTATGGTGCTCAGAAATACACGTGAGAAAAGTGCCCTGGAGGAAGCACACGGCTGAGTAAGGCCGCACAGGCGAGTTGCACGGAAAGCGTTGCACCTGGCTGCTGGCCAGTCCCCCACAATCTTGTCAAAAGACAGGACTTCATTCCTTGATGTCCAGGATGTCCTAAAAAGAGAAGAACAAGAAGAAAAATAACCCAAGAACCACCCCTCACAGTTCAAATCAGCTTGCGCTTTGACTGAGGCTGATTGCGGTGCAACCAAAATTCATCCTCGGCGCAGTTCAGAGCGTTCCCAATTAGCATTCCCAAGATGTCAAACCTGATGCATCCAGCTGTTGAGACCAGGATCAAGTTAACTGATCCTGATGATGATTTGAAGGTGGGGGGTTGCATTCAGTGTGGTCCCATCCCCTTTTCCATGCATCTTTACTAGTGACTGCTCTCCTTGCTGTTTATGCCTCGAGGCTAAGTCCCGCTGTTTGTGCCTGCTCGCTCGCTGTCCTGGACTCCAGCCCTCTTCTGTTTTAGATGTTTGCACTTTGCTCACAGGGCAACCGCTCTGTCATGAGATCACAGCTGTAGAGATTTTGCTGAAAAAGGCATTGCCTGTACAATCTGAAAAACAAGTACAACGCGGTCACCCAGCTCGAAATGTTGTGAGCTGACGGTTTGTAAGCTTTAAGCTGAAACCCCCTCGCTGCTGTACAGGCATGTGCGTGTGCTTGCATTGCACAGACACTGCCTGCATGGGTTGGAGGACCATGCAAACGGAGGTTTCTCACAGGATCGCCATCCTGCATAGTCCAGCACCACCTCCCACATGAGCTGCACGTGAAGACATGTAGCTCTCTGCTAGGAGACGCCAAGCTCCTACAGCAGCCTGCCAGACCCCGTGCAAATACCTCTTCCAGTGCCTGCAGCTCTGCTGAGCACTCCTCATCTTTGCATCTCCGGTAGTAAGTTTCTCGATACACTTGTAAGACTAAGGCCTGGTGGGAGCTGCGGGAAGAGAGGGCAGCCACCCTCTTGGCTGCCCTCGCAAAGGCAGCATGGCCCGCTCCCTCCAGCTTGCACAACCTGCAGACAGTGCTGTGGGGGCGGGGAGCTGCCTGCAGCCGGCGGGTGGGAAGCAGGCAAGTGCTTGAACACGTACCCGGAAGGCTTTACACGATGGGGCTGTGCACGCACATTTCCCTTGCCGCCCTCTGGGGACCCTCTGTTCGCTTTCAAAAACCCAGGTTTAGGTGGGTCGAAGCTAGCTGACTTCCAGTGCCAAATACATTCTCAGCCTGAATCGCTTTCTCCTAGTAGGTACCAGGTATGGATGTACATCCCCCAGGCCCAGCACTTAGCCCCAGCAACTTTGCAGCTCCGTACTAGTAGCTCCTTGTGGAGACACTGCTTTTGTACTCTGGACAAGGCATTTTCACAGGTCTGGCCTTTCCCTGCAGGTAGGCAAGCTTTCAGCGTGGTATTTCTCACCTCAGTTTCACGGGTCTTACAAGTTTTTATGCTGGGTTTTTGATTCCTTTCCACCTCTGTCTTCATAAGCAACTCTGATCTATTGCACAGACCCACATGTGGCCATCCAGCTCTTCCCCTCCTCTTGAAAAAAGAAAAGCTGCACGTCCGTCAGCTCAGCTGATGGGATGAGGACCTGCAGTGCTGCGCAGCGTCTGCAGAAAAAGCATCACAGAATGAAGCAGCTCTCTGCTAGCACATGGTAAGTCATCAGTTATGACCAGATGAGCTCAGCATCTAAAACCTGCCAGGGAAGAAACATTTGTGTACAAATGAAATACTATCAACAACTACCCTGTAAAATGAGGTTTATTCTACCAGAGAAGAGTTGCTGATGATGTATCAGTATTCTCTATACCGTGAGTTACATAGAGCTCCCCCCACCCCATTTGTGAGGAGCCTTCCCTCTATCCCCAAACCTCAGGGGCAAGTTACCCTTTGGCCAGGCCAACGCTTGGGAGAGAAAGGGAAATTTCATCTTACCCCCTTTCCATGCCATTCAGAGCGTCCTCTCGGATGAGTTATCTGAGCCCAGCTAGGAGGCGAGGCAGGCTTGTTTCTCTCAGTTGCCTTAAACAACTAGGTGAGTTTGAAATACTCTGACAGAAAAGGTCAGTGCCAGGAAGTACAAATAGGTTCATTTATAAACTTCTGGGCTGTCTTGGCTTGTCTCTGTTGAGATTAAATACTTTTGCTAGTTGATTCACAGGATAAAAACAGCATGAGCAATCAAAGGCGATGTCCTAGGCTGGTGCAGGGCTCTCTTCTTAGTTCTGCCGCTCTTCTCCAGGCTGTGAACCTCGTATCCCAAACCAGGCAGCCACTGCTCCTCTCCCCGGGGGGCTCAGACCTTTGCTGGCTCCTTCCAGGCCAGAGGAAGCAGCAGGAATGTTTTCTCCCAAGAACACAGCTTTCTGCATCAAGTACGCCAGCAGTTTGTACCAACCCGCCCGCTTTGCCTAGCCTAGTGAAGCAAGTCACAACCATTTCGGAAGGGGAGCAGTAAAGCGATAACTATCCAGGCATTACAACACTAAGGGCCCCCCACGACTGTGACCCAATTGGCTGCAAAGCACTAGGGAAGCCGACGCTCAAGTGACCTGTTTGTTTACGAGGGAATTTACTTACTTATTTAACAAGAGAGCGGAGAGTCGCTCAAGCGCTGCTCCCCTGCGCAGCGCCAAGCGTGAGCTGTCAAGCATGAGTAACGGGAGCTGCCGCCACCCCAGCCACCCTGGCTCTCGTTAACTGGGATGTGTGGGAAGAAATTCCAGGTGTCCCAGAATCCCATCCACAGCAAGGGTGGTAAAACAGGAATGCATGAACTGAGAGTGGACCGACATACCTATTGATCTGAAAATGGTGACAGTCACTAGGGAAAGCTCTAAGGTCAAGTCCATTAGTTGCCAGCAGGAAACAGCAGTAAATTAAAGGAAGGATCACTTTATTCTTATATTTTTTTCTTAGGTTCTTTCCTTAACTATCCACTAGTCACCACTGTCACTGCTAGGATCCTGGACCTCAGTCACTTGCTCTGATGCCATATGACCGTCATGCTCCAAGCTGAGCAAGCTACCACAAAACCATGTTGTTCCTGCTAAACTGCGGGAAATTGTGGTCCTTGGGTGTACTGCCCGCAGCTACTCGAGAAGGTTACAGCTACAGTCCTTTGGCAGTGTATTCCTGATTTGCACCTTATCACTGGGCTACTACCAGAGTGGGGGCTGCCTGCAAGATAATCAGGTTTGAAGTTAAAGGCAATTGTTTTGACAAGTGCTTTTATTAAAGAAAATTACATTTCTTCAAGCAATGCAGCTTGCAAGCATATTCCAATGATACCACAACCTGGCTGTGTAGAGAGGAGATACCAACTGCAAGGTATCATTTCCTTCTCTGCAGAGACAAAAGCACTTAAACATGCCTGACAGCTATGGGAGACATTATTCCCATTTTCAAGATTGGGAAGCAATTGGGAATCTAAAACATCCTCTTCAGATGCAAGGTCCTTTCAGAACCTAGGTCACAAACTGACCCTCACAGAACAGCACAGGAACTCAGAGTTTAGGAACACAGGCCATTTAGTCAATCTGCAAATATGCAATGTAAATTCAACCAAGATCTTAAATAACAATTCTCCAAAGCCTCTTTGGTAGCTTACCAGCAAAACAGTAATGAACATAGGCAGTGGGTGAGCTTCTCAATCACAGAAACCTTTGCTACAGAAGTATGATCAGACTCCATGCCATCTCCAAGTCTCTAGATCTTGATTCAGTGAGCAGGAAGGCAGCCACTAGAAATTGGCTTCATTTCAGGTGGGAAGAGAAATTCCATCATATTGTTCTGCTCATAAACAATACTAAAATCCATCTTTGTGACCAGAAAAGAGCCAAGACACTTCTACACAAATAAGAAAGAATAAAAAGTAAAGCAAAGCAGTTGGGACTCCCAGAAGAATTTACACATCTTGATTTTTTGTGAGAGACATTAAAATCTATACCTGCCCAGATGGCCACATGATGGCACTACAGCTTTAGAGAGTGAAGACACATAACTACACTTCAGGAAGGAAGATGAGGAAGGGGGAGGGAGCAGCATTAAAAAAAATGGATTTTTTTCCCCTCTAAACTGCACCAGCAAAATCCTTTGGAGTTCTGCAAATGGAAGAATAAAATACACAGAAGGGAAGTATAAGGAATCTAATTAATAAAAACATTATAAAAATCATCCTGAAACAATTACCTCAAAACTCTTCTTTTTAAAGATGCATATCTTTGGGGCTTAGATTTAGAGAGAAATAAAAAAAGAGAATAAAGACAGTCAAAAAAAGGTGGTGTACTGCAGCACAGATATGATGGCTTAATCAAAACCAAAGGCATTGACCATATGTGAACTGAGTCCAGAAGGAATTGCCCACAATCTGCACAGAACATTTGATTCTTCAATCAGTCCCAATTAGTTAAAAAGGTGTGCTTAAAATACAGCATGTAGGATTTTGAAATGGAGCAGTGTCAGTCTCTCAGCTGTGGTCAGTATTAAGAATGCAGGTCAAACTCATCTGATGCTCTAGGCAGAAAAGAAATTAAATACACGTGTCAGCTGGCTTGCAGCAGAATACATAGAAAAAAAGTATGATTTAAATGAAATAAATGGAAGTCTCCTGGAAAAAGGGAACAAGTATGTTTATGTGAAGTGTTTTGCTATAAGGGACAGAGTGCCTCCTCAGCAAGTTTGCAGATGATCCCAAGCTGGGAGGAGTGGCGGATACACCTGCCATTCAGAGAGACCTGGACAAGCTGGAGAGCTGGGCAGAGAGGAACCTCATGAGGTTCAACAAGGGCAAGTGCAGGGTCCGGCACCTAGGGAAAAATAACCCTAGGCACCAGTACAAGCTGGAGGCTGACCTGCTGGAGAGCAGCTCTGTAGAGAAGGACCTAGGAGTGCTGGTGGATGGCAAGTTGACTATGAGCCAGCAATGTGCCCTTGTGCCCAGGAAGGCCAATGGTCTCCTGGGGTGCATTGGGAAGAGTGTTGCGGGCAGGTCGAGAGAGGTGATCCTGCCCCTCTCCTCAACCCTGGGGAGGCCTCATCTCAAGTACCGTGTCAAGTTCTGGGCTCTCCAGTATGAGAGACATGGAGCTACTGGAGAGAGTCCAGCGGAGGGCTACAAAGATGATCAGAGGGCTGGAGCACCTGCCCTATGAGGAACGGCTGCGAGAGCTGGGCCTCTTCAGTCTGAGGAAGAGAAGCCTGAGGGGGGATCTTATCAATGTCTACAAATAACCTTAAGGGAGAGTGTCAAGGGGATGGGGCTGGACTGTTTTCAGTGGTGCCCAGTAACAGGACAAGAGGCAACAGGTGCAAATTGAAACACAGGAAGTTCTGCCTGAATACAAGGAAAAACTTCTTCCCTGTGAGGATGACAGAGCACTGGAACAGGTTGTCCAGAGAGTTTGTGGAGTCTCCTTCTCTGGAGATAGTCAAGGCCTGCCTGGATGCAACCCTGTCTAACATACTTCAGGTGACCCTGCTTGAGCAGAGGTTGGACTAGATGGTCTCCAGAGGTCCCTTCCAACCTCAACCATTGTGTGGATTTTGATTCTGTAACTCATTGCATGCAGCTCTCTAGAACCTGCCACTGCTGAGATGCTAAGAGTATTACCCAGTTAGGAAGGTCACTTGTCAGTAACTGGAGATTCTCCAACACATTCTCCATATTCTGATATGCCCTGTGGGGATACAAATTCCTGAACATGTAAGCTGAAGACTTCTGTTGCTCAAGTAGTAACTGCCAGGCCTGCCCACAATGTACCTCCTTCATGAGAAACAAGCTAGTATAAAGGGATGAGGCTTTCCCTTTTCCTCAGTGCCCCAGCTCTACTGGATTCAAACCATAATTCAAAATACTAAAAGGACTTTGTAGAAGGGGAAATGCACTTGTCAATACATAGTTCGAAGAATCTCTTGTTACTGGTGGGGTGCCTTGCTTTCAAGTAATTGCTTGTCTATGCATCTATACTGTGGGTGGATCTGAGCCACCCAAAACCAACACAACTATCTTCTCCGGCAAGGCTTCTTACCCAGACCGCTGAATTAAAATATATCACCTAACACAGCCTCAATGCTGTTTATTAGCTCTCCAGGCCTCAGAGTTGTGAATGTTTCATGTGTGACCACAAAAAAAATAGTGCACGGAAGATAAGGATCTCAGTCTCTTTAGCAACTCTTCACTACAAAGAAATGGCTAGAAAAAAGAAAGAAATTTTTACTGAAGGATGAAGAGGAAAAGGGATCGAAGATGAGGGAAACTATGGACTTTAATGACACCAAATGATGGATCAGTCACTAAAACCAAACATACATGCCACTGAGGGTTTGAATCAACCACTAACGTAATGTCAGAAACAGCTAACATTATGCAGATGGATTTAAAACAAAACACCCCAAAATCCCACCACCATGAAAAGCAAAAGGAGTGCACATAATAAATTTGTTTGCTGAATGAACCTGCACCATAGAACCCCTTCAAATTTTTGAGGCTGGGGGCAAATCCCTAAATGGAGTATTGTAAAGAATCCTTCAGGAACTCTTAATACTTTTCAGACACTCTACAGAGTGTAGTATCTTAGCCTACTGAGACATAATATTGTTTTCTGTTGTTCATGGAATTGCCAAGCAGCAGCAAGTATGCATTTTAATACCAAATACTAATTAGGAAGCGTTATCTGAAAGTAACATGATGGTATCTCCCAAGTTCCTCAGGTGAGCATCTGGTATCGTGCAAATGCCTTGAAATACAGCAGGTTCTGAAAACAAAATTGCCTCATCTACTTAGAAACAATTACCTTGTCTGCTTCCTTATTTTCCTTCTCTACTTTCAGGAGAACCTGTATGTACACACCTGTTTGTGCACAGGGGTGTGGAGAAGAACAAAGTCCAGGATGTTTTAGATTCTACCTAACAGCATCAGAAATACTCTGTTCTAAAGCTGTCCTGCGTCTGCCACTAGTTTATCTGAGTCTCAGAGGCCAGTGTTTGGTCATCAGCAGTCATGAGAATGAGTATGAGAATAGCATCTCAAACGTTCAGCTGCCTGAACCAGCTACGCCTGTCTGAAACGTCCAGTGACACTGATAGATCACTAAAACAAGTCTGCCTGATTCCAAATAGGCCATTCTGAGAAGGCAGACAGCTTGGCACACTGCGGTTCATATAAAACATAGTAGTGAGTCACTCACCCCCTGACCACGGCATGAGGAAGAAACTATTGGTCTGCACCCTGAACTGTTCGTGTCTGAAAAAAAAAACTTTGGGGTGTCATTAAGTCCCTTTGACAGAGCAAACACCCTATGAAACAACAAACAAAATGGGCATTTCAACCTACCCTCGGTTTGTCACAATTGCTCTAATAGTGCTGCTGACCTTGAACACATTCTCTTCTAGGCTATTCAATAAGGTCAGTCCTACAGGAAAAACACCCTCCAACTGTGTCTGGCACTGCACCAGCATAGGCTAGTTTAACAGAGCCATGTCAGAAGGCTGTAAACAAGAAAACTGAAATAAGGCCAGCCACATCAGTCTGTATAATTCTATGCTGTAAGCTAAGTCTTCATGTTTATCAAAGGATAAACCAGACTACAACCACAGAAATGGTATCTCTGAGCAGGAAAACAGCTTGGGGGAGGGGGTGGAAGGAGAACTTTCTGCAGCACTAGAACTGAAAGAGGAGGCCATTACTCAAAATGCAAAGAAATGCTGCAACTCAGCCAAAGAAGGCATTGAAAGAATAGGGTTTATTCAACTTTCATACTACGTGTGCCATCTATGGAAGCGGTGCACAGGCATACCTTCCTTGTACGGCCTAAGTGTTTGGACACCCACACGCTGTGGATACACACTACCCAGGGATAATCAACTGTCAGTGAATCTGCCCAGCAAGCAAGAGCAAGTATTCTGATAACACCTCCTACTCAAAGCTCCCGAACAGCAAAACAGGCATATGCCAACTTTAAAATACATTCACAGAAAGTATTAGAGGCATTGCAACATTAATTTAAAATAGGATACACATCATCATGCAATTTGTCCACTTGTTTCAAGCTGCTGATTCTCATTGCCAAATTAACTGTAAATACAATATGCAGCAACTCAAGGTTGTTTAAAAAAGTATCAGTCCATTTCCTTAAAAAATCTAAATTTTTATTATACATACTGTATTACACTGAAAATACGTACCCAAAGATGGAGTATTTTGAATTTACAATTGTACAAAAGAAAAAAAACAAAAACAAAAAACCCCCACCCAATTAATAGAAAACATACGGGCTATGCTATAGATGTAACATTTTACAAAATGACATTTCTTGTTAAAGGCACCAGATTCCCAGAGGGCTCTGGCTTAACATTTTTTCGTCTTTTTTTTCCAGTCAGATCTTACTATGAAAGTGTAGTTCACTCTTAAACTGTATAATGTCAAAGTCTTTGAGCTTCTAACCTAGACAAGTGGTCTGCACTTTGACATGATCTAGTGAGAGAAACTACTAATTTCATACAGAGGTATCAATCAGCTACTGAAGGCTTCCTCTCCATCACATCCAGCATCCTATGGTATTTAACTGAAAGATTAAATGGCAAAGCTACCAGTGAAAACCAAGTTAACCCATAAAATACTGGCCCAACACTAGACTGTTAACCATATTAAGCCTAGACAGCTTTGTGTGGAGATAACTACAGAACACTACAGTAGGAAAAACTGTTTTGTCTAAAAGGGAGAAGGAATCTATAATTAGAACTCTTGCTCAGCATCCCCCCTTGAGCTCACCTTTATTAGCCTCATCTCACTGTTTCCAGTCCTCACAGAACTCATGAATTCAGATGGAACCTAAAAAACCCAAGTACTTTGCTGTGGAACAAGTTGTTCAAGCAGCTTTTGTATGAACATAAGCCTTCTCCCCAAAGAATAGTTAGGACAAGATAGGGCAAAACACAAACCACTTTCATTGCCTCTTTGTCCTGTACTCCATACTGGAAAATCAAATGGGCTAAATCTTTGTATCTTGCCTAGACCTGCGTATCAGATAGATGTCTATTTATTAGCAAGGATAAGAGAAGCTAGGACATACTGCCTTGCTGAGGCCCAAAAATGCACTTAGGAAGCTTGGGCTTGCTATTTCCTAAAACTTCATGCTTGGACAAAGGGAAGGAAAAGGATGAAAACAAAACTTTGATATGAAATCTCTGAACTACTTCTCTGGTAAGTCTGTAGATACACAACAAATCATTTATTTGCTCTATTTTCATATCCCATTGATATGAATGCATTATGAATGCATGCCCCATTGTACAGAACCCAGCTAAGTGACTGAATATTTAAGACAAAAAATATCAAGCCCCAGGGCCAGGTTTCATTCTGTATCTTACTACTCCATTATACTGGAATTTGAACGTTAGTGTTACTCTTTCTGAATGGTCTGGCACTATCCCCGCTCTCAGTCAGGCCACTGGTTCAATGATTTCATTGTCTGCACTGAAAAGCTCCATGTAGTTTTATTTCTTACCAGTATTTTAAACAATATTGAAAAGGCTTCTCTCTTTAGTCATCTTAAAAAAAAAAAAAAAACTCTCCAGATACAAAGATCAACTTGAAATAATGCTATGGTATTGAGGGTCATAAAGTCACTTTTAAAAATAATTTATTTTTGCAGCGTTAAATTGTCTCATCCTAATGATCATAACCTAACTGAATTAAAAACATACTATACTTGTATTTAAAATTTCAATTTATTGCACGTGACTATTTTAGACAAGCAGGCCCGGAGACCAATTTTGTCACGCAGCAAATATGAATAGGTAGCATTATGACATAGCTTCCTACACATTACCTCAACTCAAATGACTCAACTGCGCTCTAGACGGACTTCTTGAAAAGTGGAAGGAGAGCTATCTCCATCCCAACAGCACAGATCTGAAATGCAGACCTCCATCTAACTAGTGGACCAAGTAAATTTAGGGAAGGCCCCCATTAATCTCAAGTAAGCCAACGAGCCATTGCACAGCAACTCCTGATCACTACCGAACTGCACCGAATCTTGCATCGGCAATTTGGAATGAGTACGTGCCCCTCAAATCAACCAATTCTCTAAAAGTTCTCTTCCTTAAAAGATATATTTGGTACTTGCAGCTTATCTAGCAAGCAAGAACAATTAAGACAGAAGTATCATAAATGTTCACTTTACAGAAAACTGATCATCACAAAAAGCTGTTTAAAAATCTGAATGCAGGCAAGGAAAGGAATGTCACTTTTCTTTAAACCTTTCTTTAAAAGATGAATACTTTCATATTCTATTGTTAGCCCTTACTGTTTAACATACTATATCAAATAAGTTATAGCCATAGTGAAACACATTTATAGTGAACTTATTCTAAAAACTAAAACCCACCAATCCTCTTTGCTTGTCAGGTTGATTTTTAACTGTTTAAAGAAAAACTGCAACTGAAATTGCAGTTCACATTGCCTCTAAAACAGAGTAATAGAGGAAGGAGATTTCCCAGTGTGATAGTTACACGTGGAGTTTAACTCTCACAATGAGACATACATAACACTCCATAATGGTACCAGCTACCATCAAGTAACTCACACCCACTATGTGAGTTAAAACATTCTATGTTTGCTCAAATAAAGTTAAGAAATCTATTCTTTTGGTCACGTCCTAAAATGCTGCAAGACACAGATTTCCTCATTATTTATGCTCTCCCTGTTCTGATGGATAATTAGTTTGAAAAGCTAAAAACAAAAATGCAATAAAATTTCCCAATACAGAAGACTAAACAATCATCTAAATGTCTTTGTTAGTATACAAGTGTACTGATGGGATTGGGTCTGCTTTCTTTTTAGGAAAAAAAAAGAAACAAAACCAAGAAAACCCAGCCTCACATTGTCTTAAGAGTTCCACTTTAATACTAGCCTCTAGCCAGCCCAAGGTACCTCCTCAGTTCTAGACAACTATTATGCTACTCATTATGCAACTACTTTGTGTTTCTTCCTTCTGAGCACTGTTCCCTAACAAGTGCAAGTTCACATATAAGCATTGGCAGAAACCAAAGTTTTAATCCAAAGTCTCAATCAAAGGATGAATCCAAGTCTAAAGGATGAATCCTGGACTATGTATGCAAGCCCTGTCAATAAATGCAAGCTATACTTGTACAATTAAAGCAGGATTATACCAGTGGTGTAAACAGTCAGAGATAAAAACTTGCTTCTACTGGAAGGGGACAAGTATAAGGCACATTTATATGCCAGTATAATTGCAACCACATTAGTGATTATACTGATATAACTACACTGGTAAGAACCACAGTTACACTCATTCAAATTTCTTTTTAGATTAGGACTTGGTTATCAAGCACTTTACGACTGCTCAACCAAACATACATTAACAGTGCCTCAAGACAACAAATCTTTCCAACCACCTGCATTCAGAGATGTGTCATTCAATCACTACTAGAGCCATTTTTTAAAATAAGTTGCAACTGTCTTGAGATGTACAAGTTTCATACCCTTTCATGCTGTTTGAAGGGCTTGCTATGCAAGAGCCATAGATCAACTTCTTCCCTAAGATTCATATTGCAAAGAGCTATCACCTCCAGATAGCTTTAAGCCACTGCTACTTTCTTTTCTGGCAATCTTAAATTTGATATTTTTTCTTCAGAAAATTATGATACTCAGTTTCTCTTTATCTCAATATTTGCCAAGTATAGGTTAACTCATGCTGGGCATAGACATTCACAATAAAGAAAGGTTATCAAAGCTGTCAATCCCATTCTATGGCCCAAGCTTAAATAACCTAAACATACAGTGGGTACCATTAGACACTAGACATCTACTACCTGCAATAGTTGGTTTTACTGCAGCTGAGTCACAAAATAACAAAGCACCAAGCTGTGGTGCTTTAAGTGTCCATTCTTAAAATAGAACCCATGTAGCCAACTAAAACGTTTCTACAATAAAGATCTGTGCCCTTGTTTAATGGTAAACCGTGAATGATTGTGCAGTTGTGTTTTCCTCAGGTACTCTGAAGTAAACTGCTCCCATTTGTAATCTTTCAGTTGTGATCTCCATTTCTGGCATCTTGAACTGCAGGAAAACAAAATACAGCAACAATCCCCCCCCGAAACACACACACAGATTACCTCTCTTTTTTCTCCCTTCCCCAATTAAAAGAAAAAAAAAAAGTGTGAATTTGACACCTTCTTCTGTGTTCACTGAGCCCACTTAGGTTGAAGAGCCATAACTTCTACTCTGAAGGGTAATAAGAAACGTACACATCAATGCCATTTTGTACAGTTGACATACTCTACGAGCTGGTTGACTCTAAGCTTGATTTGGTCCAGTCTGCTGTTGCTGCATCTCTTAAGAAACATTAGTTATAGGTTTGTACTTCTTGAATCTGGTCCATTCACCAGTAGCATAGTTCATTTCAAAGACTGTATCAACCAACATAGTGGTGCTGCCAGTGCCATCTGCCTTTGGTAAGTCTTCTGTATGCTCACTAAGTTTAATCTGAATGATGTCACCTTGCTCTTGGCAAGGATTCTCTGCAAAAAACAAGGATAAAATAAGTTAAACATTTCAGCACTGTGTATTGGAAAAGGTAAAGAGCACTTAATAGAGATTCAATGCCTAATACTGGGGAGAGGGGAAGAGAGAACACAACAAATCTGATAGCAAGTATATGTTACTAACGCACGTAGCCACACGAAGACCTGCCTGCTTTCATGTCTCACAGACTGAATTTTAGGTATACTTAAAGAGAACCAAACCCAAACAGATGAACCTCAGGGCTGAAATAACTGGAAGAACAACTAAATGGAGCAGAAAGCATGCCAGTGTCATTTGTCTGCCTTGAGAACTGTAAGAGAAGCTTCTATTCAAATGGAATTTTATAAACCTGAATTAACAAGAAGTTATTTTATTTGGAATATATATCACTCAATAATTTTCAGTGGTTTAGGAAACCCAAATACAACTTCACTGAAATCCACTCATCCAGAAAACTCAGTTCCAGTCCAACTTGAGTATTGACTGTTACATTTTAAGCTGACAGTTGGGAAGCTCAGTTATATCAGAGTTGGCAGTCATTCACCCAACTTTCTGAAGGTGTGTACATTACTGTAGAATATATATATGTATATATATATATATATATATATACACACACACACACCTTGTATTACAAGAAAATGCTTGTAGATATTCAAATACTTCTGTACTGAACACTTTTTTTAAACACAGGAGTCATCACAGTAACTCTATGTTGTTCATGTTGAATTATTTCCTGTATTGATCCAAATGCGTGAGCCACACTTAGGCTCCAGCACTCCAGTGATAGAACCCTCAAACACCAAATTAAAAACCAGGGCTGGTACAGATGGACATAATTCACTTAAGAATTCCTGTACTCATTCTCATCTTACACCTGATACTCTTCCAGGTAAACCAGCTTTAGACTATCAAGGCCGATATATGGCAGCATCCAGCTACGAAATAGCTTACCTGCCTGTGATTCACAGCACCTATGGTTATCTATGGCCTTGGAAACAGCAACTGTTGCATTTCGAGTGTTAACAATTTAGTGAAGAAGCTCTGTACTGTGAATCTTGCTCCTCAATTTGCCCTATAAGTATGTACATTCATTGGTCTTCTGGGCAGAATACTAGAACCCAACCAGATTGTTCACTCTGACTGGCTGCCTTGTTTCTCCCCAATCCCTAAGCAAAGATATTATGTCTGTTCTGTTACACACATACTTTGTGCACAGTGGCTCCTTTAATGGTGTGTTTGACTTTTATTGGAAATAGGTCCTAAAGATTCCCAATATTTAAAGCTTTAAAATGTAAGACTAAGTACAGTGCAGCATACTGCTAAAGCAAGAGACTTCCATTCACATATACACACTAAGAAGTGCTAGGATATATTTCAGATTTAGATATTCAAAAGCAAACTAATTGAGTCTCAATACATACCTCTGGATCCTGCCATGAATCCAAGTATAAGAGCCTTTTCTGGCCTCGTAACTTTGTTTGCAGTCTTGAACATTTCCTGTGCAGCATACATTTGCTCCCTCTGCAACAGATAATAACTATGAATTCCACTGCAGAAAACACTGCCAACAGGTACTGTATTAATACCCAGAGACAAGCACGTAGGTCTACAAACTTTCCCCTTACCTTTACAGAACAACCTTTAACCCCAAGAATTTCCCTCTTACAACCCCCTCACCCTGCCCCAATGCTTCCTATTGCAACTCTGGACTGCAATAGTTTACAAGGGAGATTTTTTCGATAAATGAAGCAGAGCTACTACAAAGAAGAGAGTCACATAGTTTCTTAAGGTTCAGAAGTGCTTAACAAAGTATTTGAATCAGCTATATCTTGAATTAATTACCTGCTTATTTCAAGCATGAACATATAAACAAACATACCAGTAATAAAATTCAGGACATAAGGAATTACAGTTAAGTGTTTATTCTCCTCCCCACACCCAGGCTTTAAGACTTGTGATAGAAAAAAAAGGGTGGGGGGGAAGGCTTCCACTTTTGGTTCATCTATTGATATATTCTTTCCTACCACTGCAGTGATAGGATCATTTTTAGCAGCTTAGATCATATGCAATTAGTTGGGCAACAGCTCTGGGAGAAACATGCTATTCTCCCATTCTGTTCACCTTACTGGGTAATCTTAAGAACCACAGTGAAATTATTTGTATTAAGGAACAAAACATTTTATGTAACAAGCAACAGTAAATAAAGAGATCTTACAGTAACATTAACAATGCACAACTAAAAATTTTGCAATTAACATTTATAAGACAGCAAATGCTAATGAAGCTGCAAAGCATTTTCATCATCTTTCATTATAATTAAGCAGCCTCAGTCTCCATGATTGAAAGGTTAGAAATTTATTATTTACCTTATTCAATGCTTTGTCAAAGCTTATGTTTTCATATCTACATAAAAACAGCATTTGAAACACTCAGATGTCAAAAAGAACCTATTTTTACTTACCGTGAGAGAGAGGCTTTTCTTCGGTGGTGGCTGTTGTTGAGTTTGGGGAGCCACTTGTGGTGCTTGTGCTGCAGGGGAAATGGCAGGAGGTGTGGTAGGCGTTAGAGGTGAGGTAGGTGTAGCTGCAGGTGGATTAGAGTTACTATTGTACATGGGTGTTCTTTGTTTGAATTGTGCAGGAAGAGTCGTGGTAGCATTTGGAGCTGCAGGCTCTTCAGTCTGTCTGTTAGTCTGCAAGGCCTCTCGTGTAGAGCCAGCTGCAAAAAACAATTAGGATAATTTAAAACATTATTTCTGCAGACAGGGATCTGTATCACCAATGGCCTTCAAAAAATCTAAAAATTACAGTTTTCATTTTAGTACCATGATTCAATATGCCATCTAATATCTATGTGAAAATTCAGAGCCAAATGCTTTTTCCCACCAGCTATTTTTACCAATTATTGGATAATTAAGTGACTTATTCTCCAATACATAATACACTGTATATCATACTATACAGATGATACTACATATCAAGTGTTGTGTTTAATGGAAATCAGATTTAATTGAAAGTGTTATATTACTTTGTAGTTAATATTACTATAAAACTGTACTCTAGCCCTATCAAGATTATTGTACTTTTATTGCAGGAGCCAAGACCACAACAATGTTTAATCAATTTTTACCTAATGTAGCAGCAGCTTCCAAAGGAAATGGTAATTAAGTCTCAGTCAGTAAGCAAATACTGAAAATACAAATACTTAGACGTAGATAACAGAATTAAATCTAGTCTTAAAAGCTACTCATTTAAACACTGTTAGAAGAGTTAAGCCCACAGTACCAACAGTCCCAATTTTGACTTTCTTCAGTTGAGTTATTCACCTATACCTAATATAGGGAAGCTGTTAATCCAAAACTGAGTGCAGCCAGAAGTTAGGTATTTGATCCCGTTACTATTATTTTACAAGTTACCATCTGGCCAGCAAACAGCCATCACCCAGTGCACACTATAAGCAGTTAAACTCTTCTGCTCCTCTTAGATACAGGTACAGTCACTTAAGCAGCTTTCACATGAGGCTTAAGCTAACCTACTCCACTTTACATTGACAGTAGACTAAAAAAAGCAGATACAGACTAGAGATCAGCTGACGCCTCTCAGATCAGACTTTAAAGAATTTGAGTGAGGTCTGTCACTCTCCACCAGGTAGGCACAGACACAACGCTGATTTTAACAATATGACTCGTATCTTTAAGACATGAAATGGGACACTGACCACTTAAGATTAAAAACTCAATGATTAGCTACTCTTTTTCCTATAATAAAGTATAAGTAACTTAAAATATTTCCAGTTAAATTCTACTAAATCTTGTTCCAAATCCATCTGCTAGATGGATTGTTCAGTTTTATATCCCAATAGTTTATTCCAAACACAGTTGATACAAAGGACACACACACAAACATGGAAAGGCCTGCCTTTAAGATGATCATCCAAAATCCAGTTCTAATAGCTGTCTACACTTTTAAAACACTATAGGATTATTCTCAAATTTTACTGTGGCCCTGATTTGATGTGAAAAATGAATGGACTACTTTGAAGCTTTGCTCACAAAATACAAGATTAAATCACTACAGATTTACAAGATCTGAGCCATGTGATAATGAAATAGTGCAGTCTGCTTTAAATATATGTTTTAAATAAAGCAGGAGCTACACATTCCTTAGGTGAGCACAAATAATAAATTCACAGAACAGAAGTGAAGGAAGCAAATATATATGTGAATCAGCATCTCTAGTTTTATTCGAGATGAGCGGAAGTCAGTAATAAGTGACCACACAAAATAACATATGTCTTAATTATGCAACTGCAGATTACAGGAAGCCAAACCTGCAGATTTTCTTTGTGTCTTATGTTAAAAAACCAGCTCTATACTCCTTTCCCATGAGGAGATTAAGATACCTCACACTCCAGAAGGAAGAATTAAGTTAGAAAAATTAAAGACAATAGAGAATTTTAACCTAGGCCTTTCCTGTTGAATACAATGACAACACTCTAAAAAATACTAGCTGCTAACAATATGGATGTGCTCTTGGCTTTGTTCCTTCTGGAGCTGCCAATTTTCTGCCAAAGGGAGATATACATGGACCTTCAGAGAGATTCTAAACTCCTTTTCAGAGCCAAGTAGCAATCGGTTTTTGTATATGCCTCTTTCTATAGTGACCAACATGCTACATCTCACCTTCACAAAGAAATGTTGTTGCAATACTAAATCTCAACAAGCAAGAGTAAAAATAGTGAATTAAACTACAACATCAATTCTCTGTCAAGCTTTGGTACCAGCTTAGTACCACCTTTGGTAATGAATCCCAGTCACATATGTCTGTTGGAGCAAACTCCTAGGGTCCTTTCAGACTTTACATGCAACAGGGAAAGAAAAAGGTAAAAGCAAGTGTGTTAAAAAGGTGCAGAAATAAAGAATTTGTATGAATGCTCTTTATTACTCTTCGAAAAGTTTCTAGCATTTAAGTGTAGCATCCTTCAAAATACACAAAAGGTCACCTATTACCTGTTGGGCCTTTATAAAAAGGTAAAAAGAAAATGCGAAAAAAAGAAGAGGAGGGGGAGAATGTTTGATCCCAGCTTCGGTAAAATTTAGTATATACTTGACTGTAGAAATATATCTGACATTTGAAAGCAACCATCTAGCTTGGAAGTGCACAAGTATGGATATGTGTATAAGTTGTATATTCTATACTTATGTATATTACTGGGATGAAAAGTATGGATTTCCTCTAGTAGAGTAAGAAAAAACAAAGTAGCTTTGCTCACGTGACTAACAGTCATTTTAAGACCTAAAAAGAACAGGCATTTTCTTTATTTAGACTACATGATAGGTCTAGATACCTAAAAACCAAAAGTGTGGTTCCCTCACAAGTTTTGTAGACTCTTACGGTCAGTCTGATTAGAGTTAAGGGACAGTATGTTTGTAAATAAGAGCAGAGCTAGACAGTAAAGCTGTATAGAATCAGAGTTACTGAGTCCCAGTAGCGAAAAAGACTCTTCACCTGGCTGTGTTTCAGAGCTTGGGATATATGAGGAAGATGGCACCACACTCGGGGTAGCAGGTAAATAACTTGTAGAAGGCAGTGCAGGTTCGTTGTTCAATGAGCCAAGTTTCTGCAAAACAGCAAAGAAAGCATTATAGCCATACTGCAGGAACTCATAAGCTGTTTTTGCATTTTAAACAATTTCAACATTAGTTCTGCTAGGATGTTCCTTTTGGGACTTAATTATAGGCTTAATAATAGGGCAGTTTGCTATTTCAACCTTAACTTAGTATATGAACTTCAAATATTAGAATTACCCTGGGGGGAAAAAAAAGTAGCTTTCTTCCCCCCATAATACAGATCAAAGTTGCTTCCAAAGGAACAAACTGAGCCATAACAAGGTACTAGTATAATGGAATACATACTTCCACACACAAAAGAAAAAAAAAAAAAAAAAAAAAAGAACTGCTGCAGTTGCAGCTGAAGTTGCATTCTACCTGGAATATTATAACATTCCTACATAAATAAGCTAAAAGCTCCTAGTGATGCTTAAGTTTTCTGTAATTGTTAAGTCATTCCTGGATTACAGCAAGACAATTATTTACAGCATATCGATTCTGCGATATGTGGTAGCGACAGATTACTCTCTGCAGGCAGCACCTCCTAAGCAGCATTGTCTGTGGGCCACACTAGCAAACTCAGAGCCCTGGCAAACACCATAGTTTAGGCTACAATATGCAGACTGACTTCAAATTGTCCTCAATTCCTTTGCCTCATTTCTCAGCTAGCAGTATGGAGGCTAGATATGAAATTTTTGCAGATGGTACACTTTGAAGAATTACAGTTACTATAAAAATAAACAATCTTCAGCTTGAGTAAGCGTTGCATTTGTCTCTACTTCATGATTAGCGAGCAAAAAACTGAGTTCACACATGGCCAAAAGTCCTACAAAAATATCACTTAAAAATATGGCCCAACAGAATGCAAAGGCCCCTAGGACATATGTAAGCAGCAGACCTAATCAACAGTAAAAGCACAGAAGAACTTGTCTCCACTCAAACTGATTGTCTAAGAGACAGATATCATCTAGGCTCAAGCCAAAGGAAACGTCATGTTTTGTACATAGCAATTATGCATGATAACATTGCACAGACAGTGTAAACAACAGCATTGTATTTTTATGGAGCTCTTCACTTTAGTCCAACCCAGCCTTACTAAACATAAGGAGATGAGGGAGGAAAAGTTTTGGGTAAGTATAGCAGACAGATCATTAAAGCCTCAAATTATCTATTAGTACTTCAAGAACTTGCCATTCAAAGTAATTCCAGGTAAAGATGGGCTATAGTAAAAACAGACAGTTTGCAGACTCAGGAAGAATTCAGGACAGGACAGGACATTCTTGTAACAAAACATGTCCTGACTGAGATATGGACTTGCATCATGGTCTTTCCAATAAGTTTTATCTGAACACATAACCCCTCCATTCCCTCCCCCCCCAAAAAAAAAAAAAAAAAAAAAAAAAAAAAACAATATAGCTCTTTCAGTAGATCAAGACAACTTTTAGAAAAAGACTGCTAAGAGAAGGAAAGGCCACCTCCAAACCTTATAGGCTTTTTGAAGAACAAACTTATCACCTATGGATATTTTGGACCTTTCAGTGGTAGTGGGACATGCTGAAGCTAGTTATTAGACAGGTTTGGAGACTTCAGAAGACCTTGGTAAGCATTAGCTTACAAGCTTTAAAAAAAAAAAAAAAAAAAAAAAAAAAAAAAAAAAAAAGAGAGAGAGAGAGACAACCACACACAGAGAAAGGTATTAGAATATGGGCTGTTTTCTTAAGCCAGAAGATGGATGAATTTCAAAGATTTCTTTTGTACTTGGCTGCATATACACTCAGCTATCTCTTCCGAGTACAGACAAGTCCTCATTGAGATGACACTGCTTCATTAGCATGTCTCCCTCCCCACCCCAACTTGGGGAATTTTGAATCAGGAATGTACTTTTGAAGCAACTGTCCTCATTGTCTCCACTGGCTGCACTGTTTGCAACACAGAATGTCTTAAGCATGCAAACTAGAATTCTTTTAGATTAAACTAAGTGAGAAGTGCACTCCAACTACTAACAGTTGTTCACCCCAGAGGGCCAGACAAGAGCAAGTCCAAAGCAAAAACTGTCGAAAGGCACACATGTTGGATTTTTGGTTTTCACCATTTCACCCTGAGGACCCACTCTAAAGCTGCACCAGTGGCTAACCAGTGCTTCCCTGATACAGCTGAGAAGAAAGTCCTTATCTACAAGCTTGTGTGTTCCTAATCAGCAGGATGATTCATAGCAAGGTCTCTTCATTTTCGCTCAAGTGTTCAACAGCACAAACTCAACAGCTATATCTAAACTGCAGACCTCCTCAGAGATGCTGCTGTCAGTATGTGCCATCCAGGTTTCATATTTAAAACAAAAGATCTTCCTGATATTCAAGTAACTGCAAATATAGCTTCCTCATCTAGCAAGCACTTCTCTATGAAGTGTACATTTCTCCTAGATGGCACTTGGGTAAGACTCAATATTCAGACTGTGAAGCTGGGACATGGGAGTGGTACCGACCTAGAGTCGGTAACAATGCCTCTGCCTTCCCAGGGCATCCTCATTCCTTAGTGCCCCTCCGTCAGTGTTAACAGTGGTATGTTTGAGCTCGGAATTTAACTGTTCAACAGGAAGCGCCAAAAGGTATCTCCACAGATGTACCTAGGAAACGTGCCATCTTTGGACCACCTCTTGCTGTTTCAGTGTACTTTAACAGTGTTGAATACAAAATACAAAAATATACACAAAGCTTAAGCATAACGGGTTCTAGTATTTATTACTGTGCAACATAATCATAAATCAAAAAGACTTAACTTTGTCTATTTTAGATCTTTATACAGGTGGACAGAGGAAAGGGGAAGAAAAAGAAAGCAGCAGATGGAAAAAAGGTAGGAAAAAAGGTTATCAGATTTCAAGGATTAACTTCTTTGAATATAAATTTAGATCTACGTATTGAAAATAAAGCAAGTAAATGTTTTTCATAAAGGTTACAAGACAAACTTGCACTATCTTGCAATCAGGATTACTGAGAAGAGGAGGCCACCATGACCTCTATGCCTTTAACCACTCTGTTTGAAAAAGTTACCAGGACTAATGGACAGTCCTAAAGATAGTAACAATGTCAGAAATAATGACATGGAAAGCATTTTCAGTCACTAAGGAGACACTGACAGAGCAAAACTCTTGAAAAGGACTCTGTTTAGTTTCAGAGAACGTTCCTATCCTGTATCTCTGATAACATAAAGCAGTTCTCAGTTACAAAAACACCCCATCACAAACTTGTTCTCCTAGATAAATAGTAACAAGAAAACAATAAAACACCTTACCTTCATCCTGCATTGAACTTTTTATCTAGCTTAGTAAAAATGTGAAATGGAATTTTGGAATAATTAGAATTTTTACATTATAAGGCACGTTTCAAAATTTATAATAAAACATTATTAAAGCGTTTAGAATTAAGTAAAACATTTTTCATCTCATACTTTCTTACCTGTGTAGATACAAGGCCAGCAGCATAATCTGGAGTAGCATTTTCTACTACCGTTTCTTCTTTGGCTTGCTTTTCCACAACTTCCGTATCTATTGGATAAAAACAGAAGTCAACTCAAGGAAGGCTTCCTAATTATTGAATTATATTTACTTTAAACAAAGATATAAATCCCAAATATTTCAAAGTCCACTAATATGCTTAAGAAGTGTAACTTGAAATGTTAGCAGATACACCGATTTTCGTATTATTTTAAAATACAATCAACTTAATGATAAAATGAACTACAAACAATATATATATTTTCATCAAAATACAGTAAGTACGTGTCAGGCAGTATTGACTAATTTTGTGATATTAAGAAGTACCATCCCCCCCCAAAAAAAAGCAAAGATATTTAATTGCAATTATCATTTTGTTCTGAGAGATTCTATTTTTGGGTTGTTCTGGGATAAATACATTGCCTAGTGCAGTTTCCTGATACACCAAAATAGAGTACTATAGTGCTGCTTGAAATAAAAAATATTATAGAAAGTATTATTCCCTTGTTAACTTCTCTCGGTCTAAGTTTTGGGGAGAGCTATAGATGATTTCTACAAGATGACTTTAAATTAATTTACTCGGCTACTCAACTAGTAGAAATAAGCATACCAAAATATCTCAGAACAATTTTAGTACTGAAGCTATTCTCACACTTTGTTATACAAAGCGTAAATGGCTAGTTCAAACCTCTTATGTTACTGAGTCAAGTTATTCCCAAGTCAAATGGCAGTATGATTAGTAACACTGAAGGTGGAAAGGGGGGGGGGGGGGGAAAGGGGAAGAGAGAGAGAGAGAGAGAGAGAGAGAGAGAGAGAGAGAGAGAGAGAGAGAGAGAGAGAGAGAGAGAGAGAGAAATGTAACTCCTCCCTTACATTTGTGGTATTTTTTTTTTTTTTTTGAGCTCTTAAAAAAAAAATTAACTAAAGATGACAGTATTGGATTGACAATACAATACTATAAACCTGGATCCAATTTGCAGAGTATATTAACAGCCTTTATAAGTAGCTTTCTATACCAACCTAATGTCTTTCTTCTTCGTTTAGCTTCACGGCCAGCACCTACCATGTCCAGCTCAGAGATATCTAGAAGCTAGAAAGAGTGCACAAATCTTAATAACCATTATCAAACTGAGGTAGCAATTAGTATCTAAGTAATGTCCTTAATTTTTTTCTTAGTATATTAATAAGTGATTCAAAGTAACATAAATTGACTGTAGATCAGGAAGGACAGCCGAGCTGAGTGAGAATGCAAGAGTCTAAGAGTTCACCTACCTTTACTCCTCTTTCTTTACGCAGCGGTGCTCTTGAAGGAGGAATAGGAGTTCTGTTTCCAGAAGGACTAAATACACTAGGTGCTGAAGTACTTCTGAACGGAGCTTGTTTTGGTATTCCTTTGAGTGGTGCTTAAGAAAGATCAAAAAAGCAACAACTGTAATACATGTTTACTGATTTACAAAGAACAACATTAAAGAAGTATTTTAAGCTCTTTCCTGTCCTCCTCTTCCCCTTCAACTTCATAAGTTTCTTATGTGGAACTTTAAGAATATAATCAAAGTTCTTCAAGGATCAGATTGGGTTTTTACCCTTCAACAAGGACTAAAAGAACTTTCTAAGCTAGTGCCTGCAACACCAAAGGTTAAGTCATTTTCATTATACAGTCATATGCCTTGAATATTTTCACATACTAAGTAATCAAGAGATGCACTGTTATCAAAACACACTTTTCCTAATACACCAATGCATTCCTTACCTTTAAGGAATAAAGTTCAAAATCATAAAAAGGTATTGGACATGAATGTTTTGAATTTGATTATGACCAAGGTCACTCTTCAATCTTTTAAGATATAGTTACCCAGGAAAAATTGTACTTAATCAAAGATTTTGGGTACAGCTAGTTAAAGTTTCTATAACTGAGAAACACAAACATTCCTGCTAGCTTCCTTTGAATGAGCACGTGATTTGTGTTTACCGAAGAGCCTGAACATACCGCGGGCAGCAGTGGGACTGAAAGGGGGTCAGAATCAGATCTGTTTGTGGATGATATGTAAAGGTTAGCACAGAAAAGCTAAGATTCACAATGTGCTGACAGTAAACCAATTGTTCTGGTGCAAGGTAAGTTTCTGCAGGATAACAGCCTCCCTACTTTCATGAACCACAAAGCAAAATCTGCCATAGCCAGATGCCAGTGCACACATCCCAGAGCTAAGAGGGCAGCAGGGATCTGGCAGCAGCTCATAGCAGAAGGCAACAGTGATCCCCTCACAAGGGACACCACTGCTCTACCACAGTATGGGGAGGCTGGTGAACTGCCAGCCTCCAGAGCACCCAGGGTAGAAACTTTCTCATCAGCAGAGATTCAGAAACTCAGAACGCTGCATAGCTCCATCACAGAGATATTTTAGCTACCAGTCTGTCATGGGAGCCACACCTGGACAGTTCCTAAGCTGCAGGGTAGCCACCTCAGCTTGTTCCAAAGTATATTGAATCACCACCCTTATTAAAAATAGCATAGGTCTCATTAACATCTCCATTTCTGGTTCCCCCACAAAAGTGGCTACACTTTGAACCTCTGAACATAAAGGGATAAATCTTTACCTCCAAGGCTTCCAAAACCTCCGCTCCCAGCATTTTAAATAAAAAGGAATGAAAACCCAATGAATTTGGAAGAAATGGACGTAGAGTTCTGAATTTTTTTGGTGGATGGGCTGTTACCTCAGATAAAGATCCCATTTAGCTAGTGCTGCTATCTTGCAACTGAGGGAATAAGGGCTCTCATAATCCATTAGTAGGGTAAATTACTGCCTCACACAGAGGTTTGAAATTTTGGAGCTGTTGTTTGCACAAGGAGGAGGATCCAACTTGTTTCGATATTGCAAACAGAAAAACAGCTGCTTCATTGCTCAGTGGAAGCTGCTATATCCATAAGAAGTCTTCCTCCTGATTTTAGACTGTTACCCTCCACCTCAATGTAAATACTGAAAACAGCATTCTTTCCTAAGCTGCTAAAAAAAAATAGGAAAACAACTATATCCATCTATCAGGCCTTTCATCCTCCTGACAATCTTATCTTTACCCTGCAATTTGAAGATCTACATTTAAGGTCAAACAAGATTCTTGTATACCTTCAAATCCAGAAAACAAGTTAGATACTCCCCAACCCTCTAAATACTGCATGAAAAACATTTTCAGCATGTTTGCTAACCTCTCTAACCAAGGAGTCTAAGCTTCAGATATTTACAGCAGTGTAAACCCAATTGGTCCCATATAAGTAATATTTCTAGAGACCTTCTGGCTTTAAAGGTCCAGTCCAGCTAAGAGCTAAGTCACTTTCTGCACTGGGACAATTTTTAATTCAAAACACAACTGCACCTTTTGCATTTCATGTATGAACATGTGGCTAAACTTCAGTGCTCAAAACAATGCATGCTAAATAGCATCTATATAAAATATTTCACAGCTTCTAGCCACCATAGTAAATAATCACATCAAATTTTATACCTTAGCATTATTTTGGTGGTCAGAAAAAAAAAATATAGCTACGCAATGATTTAGAGTATGTTACTAGTTTTGAACCCTTCTTTGTTCCCAGTCACAAACTTATTTGGAAAATTCAAAGAATTCAGGAACTTCAGTAAATAGTTGAATCTAATTTTTCAACTCAGTATTAATGTTTATACATCTTTGTCATATTCATTAATAGAAACCACCGATGAGCCTTAACAGCGGTGGTCATACTGTCCCACTAAAACACTGTTACTTAACCTTTAGAAAGCAATTAAGAATATCACATTGATTGGCTGACTCTTAACTTGTTCAGAACTGTTTTGATAAAGATTTATCTGTACTTTTCTTATCTGTTGTTTCTAAACTAGCCTTCTCTAAAGAAGGCACAAGTTATTCCATGTACTATACTTATTATAGTATTCTGCTCCCCACATGCTTTCCCTACATGGAAATTCTACAGATATGTGATACTTTCGGTCTACTTCAGTGTTAAAAAGATCATAGCAGATTACTTTGATCCGCTCGCTATGTTCCCTTTTGAAACAAGATGTCTTAGTCAGGAGTTATTCCTGGAGTGATGAAAGTTAACCTCTTACCACTGTCTATAGGCATGATCTAGCTGCATATGTTTTAGCCTGATGAACATACTTGCCAATTAAGAAAAGCCTCTTGTTCTTTTAGAGGAGACATGTCAAATATTTAAATAGCAGCAGGAATGAGAGAGGCAGAAGGGGAGAAATCCTTTCCTTTGATTGGAATTAAGTATTATAAAATCAGACTTTACAATTTTACTCTTCAGCTATGCTATTTTATCAGATTTACTTTCAGGGAAGTAATACAAATGAGTCATACTTGTTGTATCTATTTTTTTCACCAGTCCCCTCCCTTTGGCATGAAAAGGTACTCCTGCAGTCTTCTTGAGTTGCTGTGCAGTTTCTGTTGCTAAAAAGAGAAGAGCTTTAGTTATTACAAAACCTGCATTGGAAAAATACAATACATCGCTTCTTATATTTTAAAAAAACACCACTAATACAGGAAAAGATGGGACTAGCCACAAAATAAGAAATATATTTTATTTTAGTATTTTATTTAAACTTGGCAAATGCAGTATTGGGGGAAAATGTAAAATCAACGTGACTATGCAACTGACAGAAAAGCTTGAGTTAAAGTATACAATTTATCTAAGAAAAAGAGGAACAATTAAAGAAAACTTTATAAAATCTAAAAATCTACAGGCCTTACATTAACTACAAGTCATAAGCAAGAAATAAGCAAGCTGCTGCAATAGAACAGTAGGCACAAAGTATTTTAAAATCACTCAGTTAATAGAGCCACCAATTTATATATGCATATCATATTTTACCTTTGTTAGAGAAAACCTTCTTGGCTTTCACCCTCTATAGCCATACTGAACAAAAGAAGAATTGGCAGCTCTTGTTCCCCGTTACAAAAACGTATAATAAAAATAAAACTAGATTCTCATTTCATTTCTGTTGTAAGAGCTTTAACCAAAGCTTTCCCTCACAAGCCTTCCTAACCAACTGTTAAATGCTGATTGTGACAGAAGAGAAACTATCTGTGCTTTAAAAAGATAGAGCTTTTTTGTATGCCTTGAAATCTGGACAGCATTACATTAAAATGCTAATCTCAATTTAAATCATGGCCAGAATGAGTCTCACCTGCTCCTCCACATGACTGTGTATCAAAGTGGGGAGCGAGGGGGAAATCAGTCAAAGCCCTTATAACAGAAAATTATAATTCATATTCCTGTATCCTGGATAAAACAACTGGATGTAAGTTTTCCTTTTACAATCTAATCTGTTACTCAATCTTACCAACTAGGTATAACACTACTTACACTTTTGCAAGAGTTCAGCTCGGAGAGTAGCACTTTTAGGTTTCCTTTTCAGCTGGAAGTGTTTCACTGGAGGAGTAAGTGGTCCAGCTAGTGTCGTCAAGGCATTTTTGTTTAAGTACTGGCATTCCAGCGGCAACATAGCTGATGTTTCACATTCACTTACTGTATAAAGAGTTAACACAGTACACATGGGTATAAGCTGATTTTGGTAGCTGATTATAGAACATTTTAAAACTAGACTGTACAGCTGTTTTAAAGTTTTAGAGTCTCTGTTTAAGCATCAAGGGAGTAATTTAATTTTAATTATTAGGATTAGCTAAAATGGGGAAGAAATCAAAGGGTGTATATTTTTTTTTCCTTAAACACCAGGTTCCATGTTAATTACACCTAGTTGACAGGAATCAAATACATGTTATTATTTTCAAAGAGAAAAGAGATTAAAAAAAAAGATGGAATTCTCAGATTCCATGAAACTTGTATACAAAAAGGAAACTACCAAACAGAAGTCTAAAGTAAGAGAACAACATGCTTCACCTCTAAGCCACTCTATTATTGGTCTACTGCAAACTAACTCCAAGATAGTTTCTGTCCATTGATGCCTCAGGGTTTTTTCTAGCCAATTTGCTAAATCAATTCCCCTGTAGCGAGAACAGTTTTTACATCATTATTTACTACATTGTTTGAAGCAGCAACTGAGACAGTATTTTTGACTCCTAGGTACTCCACAGTTAGACATCTGCAACTGAGCTCTTCTCATTTCCATTTTCCCCATCAGTTCCTATCACCTGTTGGCCAGAGGAAGACTTCCAGCCAGCAGAGGCACCCATTTGTACAACACAAGAGGTGGTACCTCCACACGGACAAGGCTGTCCGCACTGCAGAAACAGACCCTTACTCTCTTCCCTAGTACACAACATTCAAGATGCAGCAGTACACACACAAACACTCTGCTTGATTGAGCTGCATTAACTCAGTTATTACTCTGCAGTGTGCCAGTCTACAATGCTATTAAAGCCACACTAACTTGTGCGTTGCTCTTCATCAACATTTAGAATAATACTCATACGCAACTTCTGATGATTTGTCAAAAGATAATTTAAGATGTTACCATTCACCAAAAATCTGTTTGTCAGATTACAAACTAGTAGGTAAGAGATGGCCTTACTGCTTGTTCTAATATCAATACTGTTAAAACGTAAGACTGGCTGTGAAAAAACAAGTTATAAAAACAAAGTATCATATTTCTCTGATTTCCAACAACAGAAAAGGCTTACCTTTTTCTCTAAGCTCTCCTAAAATATCTTGAACATTGGGATTCTGTTCTTCAAGATCAAGGTTAAGGGAGCCAGTATCTGGAAAGGATTTTAAAATATCAGCTACCATTAAGACCCAGGGGTCTGAATCCAAGGTAGCGAGCTGGATAATTTCAGTCAGTGCCCCTTTCATCTAACAAAAAAAGAAAAAGAAAATCAGCCAATTGGAAACAGTTTTAAACAGGTTGTAGTTGGAAACTTTTTTTTTTTCTTAAAAAAAAAAAAAAAAAAAAAGACACCAGCACAAACACACACAATATTTTACTACCAGGGAAGGGAAGAGGGAGACTGCTTCCACACAGTTATACGTTAACTCTAGAACTAAGCAAAGAATGAACCAAGATAATTTTTTTTATACTGCTTTAGGTCAATCTAAACCAAGTTTGTTTAGAATTTTTGGCAAATCAGTTTTGTTTTAGTATTAAACTTAAAAAAAAAAAAACACAGCCCGATTCTTGCGGGAATGTCTCCTTGCTTACACTCTCAGTGTATCCCAACTTTATATTCAGCAATTAGGACATTCAAACAAAGCACAAGTTATTTAGAGCGGGAATCTAAATTAAGACATGTCTCTTACTGGGCTAGAGAATGAAACAGCTAACAGACCATACTTACACCATGCAAACATAAAATAAGTTCTCAAAATTTTAATTAAACTTAGACTAAAATAAATTGTTTCATGGTGAATCAAATTGTATCATCTGGAAAAATCTACTTATTACAGAAGTACACCCAGGCCTCTAATGCCACAAGTAACGAGATTTTTCCATCTGTTCAAAGCTTCTGTAGTGAGGAAAAAAATCATTTAAGTTAAGAATCTGTCTTAAAAAGGGGTAAATAATATAAAAGATTAACAAAGTTATATTTTTCACAGTAATTTTCTGAATTACTGATCCACATGCCTGCTGTTGGCATTAAAAATGAAACTGCAGCTACAGTCAACTGATTTTACATAGTGAATTATGATTTCTTAAATTACTTTATTCCATTCACAGGCAGCCAAACCCTGAAATAAAACCTGAACATTTGCTTTTTTTCTTAAGAAAGCTCTTATGTAAGCATTAAAACTATTAGTTTCATAAAACCAAGATGTTCAAGATCCAACATATGCCTATCAAGCCACAGAACATAACAGAATAAAATTTTGTGGCAAGTATTTAGACATATTCTATCTAGTCAGTATCAGCATTAAAGACCATAAGCAAGTATAAGAAAAATACTTGAATTCTGCCTTCTCATATCCCATTGTGCTTACATATTGTGGCACATATGGCATAATTTACAATGTCTAGAGGTTTTCAAACACAGTGAGAAAAACTAAAGATGGATCTTATACTACATTTCTTTTCCTTTATTTAGAATTTTCTCTTATATGAACACAATTTAATAAACTTACTCTACTCATGCAATTCTTTTAAGAGATAAAAGTTAAATTTCTATTATCTCTTTCTCAAGCACTTTTAGACCTCACTATTCCAAGTCAGACAAACATTGACATTTCTCAATTCCATTCACCCACACACAGATGTTACTGCCCCGTTACTTTAGTCAGGCTTAAAACTGTGCTAGAGGAGCAGCTTGTCATTTACCATTGCTTCTTTCAGTGCTCATGTTCATACACTCACAAAATGAACCAGATCAGTTCATCTGACTGAAAACTATCATCTCCTAATGATTTTCAGCCTGATCAGACCCTTGCTGCAGTCATTGCAGTGACACAAACACCAGAATAAGGACAGGAGCAGAAAGAAATAACAGAAGAATCAACCAACATTTTCAGTGGCATTATTGATTTATTTTGGATTAAAGTGACAACATAACCACAACTACACACAGTTTTAACTTGTCATCAAATTTAACAAACACGCAACAGAAAGAATCAATTTCTAAGAGTTTCTAATCTTTGTTGTCCTCCATCACTCATTTCTTTCTCAAAAAATAAGAGAGCCCAGATTCCACACAGGACACAGATATGGACAAATCTGCACCTAAACTGCCCATCACAAGTTGCTTCTATTATAGTACAAGAGGGCAGTGTGAATACTATCCAGAGTTTTATGTTCTCCTATCTATTCTATAGGAATTACAGAACAGATTTACACAAAATACCTGAAAATTTAAAATAACATCTAATAAAAGCTGATGAAACTTACACCAGCTTTTATCTGGATACTCTCCATCCAGACAGACTTACAGATTGTTTTCTTTCTTCCCCCCCATCAAAACAAACTCAGAAAAACAACAATTTGAAGAAAAATATCTCGAGTATCCTCCCCACTTGCCCATCATCTCTGCTCCACAAAACTCACATTTGCACTAAAAGCTCACAAAATGCCTGTATCACATATATTCCTACAGAGTTCTTGTCTAGGCAAGTTATACTGACACCGCTTTGAGGGCAATCAAAGCTCAGGCAACTTACTTATCCCCACAACCCACTGCTTCGCATGACTTTGGTTTCTTCAAGGAGGGAACAACCTGTCTGCCCAGCACTGAACAATATTTTCACAAGTCCTCATGAAAAGTGACAAAGGAACAGTCACTGCCATATATAGTCAAGCGAAGCATGCTTCACTATGCACTGGGAACTAACCAAAGACCATGCCTGAATACAGGCTTGCATTGAACAAGCCTGGATTTGAGTTTTTGTTCAGCTTTGTTTTCATAAGGCCATTTATATGTATGTTCCCAGTTCCCTGTTTAATTTATAAACCTGGCAGCTGTTAAAAAAAATTATTTTCATTTGTGGTTTGAGCATGCATGAAATGCAACTCAAAGTAACACAGATCCTACATGCAATTTTACTGTTACTTTTCAGAGCCATAATCTCAAGCTCTTAATTGGGTAATACTGCAACACTGGGTCTGTAAGTTGGAGTCCCCACAAGAGTCTTGTTCAGCGTGAATGTCAAAATCTCATGCAACATCTTCTGGCAGTTCTCTCATCTAAGGCTCAAGGATATTAAAGTGTTTTTCTCAGCCTGCTGGCACAGTAAGGCATACGGCACAACTAGAAACATTTAACAAGAAAGGATTGGGCAGGATGGAAAAATTCTGGGAACAGAGACAAAAGGCAGGCTGACAACGGTCGTGCAGAAAGAATATAGCCACAGCACCACAGGAAGGTGTGAAAATGGAAACATCACTAGAAATACACAAAACGATAGCTCCAGTGAGACTTCTGCAAAGAACTCCCATTCATTTTCTCTCCATTATGCCTAAATTAACATACATGACTAAACCTATATACTAATGCATTCACAGCTGGCTAATAAACCTAATTACATTTTAACCTTTCAGGGTCCACTAAGAAAGTGATATTTAATAGGAATTCATACTACTATAGTGCATTTGCATTACATTAAGTACATCAGAAAGTATGCAGAATTATTATTTATGATACAGAACTAGGATGAATCAAATACACTCTTGCATATGCCTTGTATTTTAATCATGACAAGCTGCAGAAGTGTCCTAGAGTAGTATTAAACACACCATCTTACGTCACAGAAAAATGAAAAATATTAAATGGTGGGCAGAAAGATTCATAGCAGCCTCTTCTGAATAGGAAAAAAAAAAGGGAGTATTGTACATCTTCTTATTTTGCACTAATACTCCGTAACTCCCACTTGCATGAAGAGAGGGCTCCCTATTCACATAAACAAGCAGGAGGAAATAGTCTTGACTTTTGCTCTCTTCAACACAGCTGCAGTAATAGGAAGGCATGTCACTCCAGGGATAGGCAGCATCTTCCTCTGAAAATATTTCAGAGCACAGGAGCACACTGCCCTCATTCCAGACTTGATAATAACATCATAGTCTAACCCTAAAAAATAAATGAAATACTGGCACAAAAATACTGCACTTGCCTTTGTGAATCAAGTTAACAAGAGTACAATACACAAAGTAAATAGAAATAACTGTTCTGCCTAATTACCCCTGAAACTCTACTCAGCACTACAGTGAGCTTCAGGCATCATTTCAAATAAGCATGATTATCTAGAAAAGATTTAGTAGATAAAAGGCTAGGGGAGGGAGCAGGGAGATTCAAAAGTTAGCAAATTCTACCTAGAGAACTGTAGCAGGAAAGGATACCTTTGATAACTATCTGCAAAACACACCTAAATGTTAAAAAGAAAGTGAGAGTCAATTATTCCTATTAGAGTGAATGAACAATCAGTAACAAGGTTCATAGTGTGATTAAAAAAAAAAAAAAGAAAGGAAAAAGGTAGGTTCATTACCTATCCCACATGGGTATTATGAGGATTAAGTCACTAGTATCTACACAATATTTGCAGTGTCAAACAAACAAGATAATATGAAAACACCATGATACTATCTTTTAGAAAAAAAATAACACTTAAGATACTGATCTTTCAAGAAAATTGAAAAGAGAGCTTTCAAAGGATTGAAGAATCATTTGTGCAGACTGAAGCCTTCTCAGAGATTTAGGAAGGATCAGTAGCTAATTAAATCTCTTCTTAAGCAAATACCACCATACTTCTTCTGAACCCAATGTAGTTTTTTTATTTAGATGTCTGCCCCCCAGAAGGTTTTTATGTTACTCTAACCTTCAGTTTAAATGTTATTATAAAGAACAGGGGGAGAAAAAAAAAGGATTTTTGAAGAGAAAGCGATTAAGTATAACCTGTTTTCTAGACAGAGGAATATCACTGAACATGTTACATGGCAAACCAGTAATACATGCTGCATCCACCATCAAGATTCAAAAAGATTTACAAAGCTGTACAGATTCTAATAGTATTAAGTTTTCAAATGCCAGTTCCGTGCTTCTCACATATGATTGATACAGCTGGCACATGACAAGTCACTGAAAACATACATATGACTTTCCCAAAATAAGTGCTTTCACAGTGAGGTTAAACAGTTTTCAGAGATCAGTAACAAATTTAAAGTGACTTCTGACTGAAGGATTTCACTTCCAGACAGCCACAGGTACTCTATACTGATGTACTTCTGCTAGCAAAAAGACTATGTCCAGCACTGTATAATGTAAAGTGCACAGAATAATGTATAGAAGTACACAGCACAGTGCATGAGGTGACACACACACATATATGGTCTGTGTATACACAGAACTGAACACTAGTACAAAACACTTAGCAGCTTTATGGTTAATAAATGTTAAACACCCAATACCAGTTAGAGTATCCCAAAACATGAGAACAAGTTATGTGACAAATCTCCATAAACACAGCTTTATTTTAGCAAATTCACTACAAGATGATGAATATCTGATAAGACAACATTCTCTTTAGGAAGTAGGTTTGTTGCACTTGCATTTTTTATCATTTGTAGGAAGAAGTCTATAAGGAAATTAGCCTATAATGAAACAAATTAGACCTAATAGCAAAATTAAGGGTTTCTATCTCATTGTTTTTAATTTAATATCAAAGATTAAAAAGGAAAAGATTAAACAAGGAAAGATTAAAAAAAAGTCCATGAAATAATTAAAATAAATTAGAAGTACTTTGCAAAGCATGGGAAAGACAGTAAAACTCTAGCTCTAGACAAGCATATTCTGTTTATACGTAAAAGATTGAATTTATGACTGATTTCACAAACTATGAAAGAACTAAAAATCAGGTAATACTTTATTTTTGTTAGAGCAGTAGTAATGAAAGATTTTGTATTTGGAACACAGCTGACCACTAACTTCATATTAAAAGGTACCAGCTTGCTCTTCTTCACCATATACTTCATCTCCACCACTAACAAAACCACAGATCAAGTGAATTGGCCTGCTGCCATCTTCCTTAACTTTGAAGGAGTCTTAACAAAAGTTAAGTATTATAAATCCAGTGAAGACTTGTGCAGCATTTCAATCGATTATTTTAGTTGACTTGAACTGCTGCTCCCTCACCACAGAGCTAGCATTTGAGTCTTACTTATGAAGGTCTCTAAGCTGTTAAAAATTCCCTTTTCTTAGACCTAAAAACACCCTTAGCTTTTTGGTTTTAACTAAATACTGTAAGAACTCTTCTTCCAAGCTATTTCTATTTTCACACTATTCAGGAAGAATTTTGCATACTCTGAGTTCGTGGGAACTTGGGGCTATTTCCTCACTCCCCTTTCCAGCTTTGGCTATTTTGTTTGCACAAAACAACAAAACAAAATTGCATGTCATGCATAAATAAGAATGCTTGTGCACTGGACATGCACAAGGTACCAGTACATTTTAGAAAACAGAGGAAACATAGGCTGAGCAAAAAGTGTCTTCTTAACAGCAACTGCAGTCATGTGTAACAAAGTAACAACCATGTATCTGTATCTGGCAAGACAGACCCTGGCATACACAAACCCATTGCTGAGAAGCAATGTTTTGCATTTTAAGCTTAGTGTGCAGAAGGAGAATGTAAAACAACCCAAATTATGCAGTTTCCCCACACCCTGTCCAGTATATACTTTTATTAAGTGTAAGCATACCCTATTCATGAGAAGGACTGCTACAAGCACAACTGAAGATACTGCACACAAGAAGCTGAAGCTCAAACTACTCATTGTCTCCAAAATCGTTATCAGAAATCAGCACCATACATGCTGGAAGAAGGACAGAGGTTCCTCCAACCTGGCCAGAGAAACTCAATGTTTCCCAATCATTTTCCAGTTATTACCCCAATCAGTAGCTGCCTACTGGTAAGAACAAGCCAACTGCAGGTGATGTACAGTCCAGAGCCAAGCAAGTAAACACTGCTGGATCTATGCTGACTCCCTGCAAAACTGGATCAGAATCCATCCAGCCAGATTACTAGCTGGGTAAAGGGCAGTAAAGGAAAGAACTAGTACTTCCCAAAAAGGTAAGAGGAGGCAAAAATAACTTGGCAATTTTCTCCAACAAATCCTGACTGCAAGGAGGTGGGGAAAACACTGTTCAGTGCAAACCCCAGATCTTCCAATCCCGAAGTTTCAGCACTTGCTGCTGTCCTTCCTAAATCCAAGATATTCAACCTGGGACATGTACACAGCTCCCAGCATTAAGGAGAGCAAACGAGCTCCTGTCCACGTTATTGTTGGCAGCCAGTCCTACCTCTGTGGCCTACACTTAGAGCAAGCATTGGCTCAGAGAAGGCCTTTCCCCCCCCCCCACCAAGATGCACCAAAAGCCCCAAAACTTCAGCAAAATATAGTCCTACAGCTACAAGCCTGCTTGGACACGTAAGACAGGTTTCAGGCTGAAAGCCCTGCTTTCGGAAAGCCTACTGCCCACCCGAGGAGCCGGACGAGGAGCGGCAGCAGCGCTCCCGCACCGGCGGGAACCCGAGCGCTTTTCTCGCGCCCAGGGCCGAAACCTCCAAGCAGGGGCCTCAACGGGCTGCGCTACCGGGGGGGGGGGGGGGGGGGGGGAACCAACCAAGCCACCCACCCCCAGGCAACCCCCACTGCCGGGGCGGAGCGGAGATATCCGCGGCGAAGGCGCTGGCTACCCCCCTCTCCCCCCCCGACGGGGCTCGGCTCCCTCAGGGCGGCGCGGCCCGCCGAGCCCGCGCTAACGGCCCGCCGCGCCGCAGGGGGAGGGCAGGGGCCCGGCGGACTCCATTTAAAGAGGGAGGGGGGAGGTGGTGCCCCCCGTGCCACCACCACCACACACACACGCACGCACTCGCTCACTCCGTTTCGCTTAAGCTTCCCGCGCAACGTCCTGCCCGCCGCCCTCACCTCATCCACCGCCCGGCGGGGCAGGTGCAGCATCCCCAGCAGCAGCTTGAGCTTGACGGCCGAGGAGAGGCCGTGGAAACAGAGGCGGATGTTGTCGATCACCGAAGCCGTGAGCAGCGAGGCAATGCTCGGCGGCGCCCACAGCTCGTCTGTGGAGCCTAGTTTGTTGTGCAGCCACAGGCCAGTGTCGCTCTCCCGCATCGACGCCATCTTGGGAGCGGGGCGAAAAAAGAGGGGATTCTCCACGGGCATTTTATGAAGACACCTAAGGGGGGGGGGGAAGGACCCCTGCGGTCGCCGTCTCGTTCGTAACCCAAAATGGCGGCGCCCTGCCAGGGAACCTCGGTCTAGAGAAGGCGGAGATTCTTCCGTAAGCTAAAATGGCGGCGCCCAGTGGAGAAAAACACTAAGGCTCTTCCGCTGTCTCGCTCAGATGCAAAATGGCGCCCGCCATGTTCCTTTCTTGCCGTATCGCAAGATGGCGTAGCCTCACCATGCGGAAGGTTCTCTGTCGGCTCCGGCTTGTTGCTCCTCACGCCCTGCCCCAACTTCCCCAAGACTCGCCGCGGCCGTGCGGGGCCAAGAAGCGGCACCGGGGCGGCTAGCGAGCCGCGCAGCCCGGCGGAACGGCTCTGAGACAGAGGCCGGGCCGCAGCCCCCTCCCCCCGCCGGCGGCCGCTTCCCGCGCGGCGCGGCCGTTGCTGACGGCGGGAGAAGCGCCGAGGGCGCCGTTCGCCGCCCGCGCTGCCTCCGCCGGGGCTGCGCCACTCCTCGGCCTTCGCGACCGAGGGCCTGGCAGGGCCACGGGTGGCACCGCCTCTCCTCGCCTCAGCCGTCATACCCGCCCTCGCCCTGGGCTCCCGAGACCTCCTCGCACCCCTTTGGCCTCTCCTTGCGCTGTCTTTGGTCGGCCTGCGGTGAAAAAAAGCCCGTTTCCCCCCCGCCCCCCTTTTTTTCATTTTTTTCCCTGCCAGCAGGCTGAGTGGCTCATTAGAGTTAATAACATCCTGAGGTGCACCATGTCTGCGAGTCCTGGGTCCCTCCTCTGACCCTCTGGGTGCTCGGGGCCTTCCATCCACACCACCCAGCAGAGCCTGCCAACACCGTGGTGGATGATGAAATCTCTGTGTAAGGCTGTGATTTGACAAAAACAGTTAGCTGCCTTTGCTGTCGTTTCCCCCAGTGCTGGATGCTTCTGAGATTTAGGAGGTTATCTCTGCGTCTGTAATGCTAGTGGTAGGTACACTGGAATTCAGGGCTTATTATGCATACACTCATATTCCCCTGTGATTCAGCTCATTGTTATTTAAATATGAAAAATTAATCAGTTACTTAAATCCCATAAGTTTTAGAGTTCTTCAGGTACAGCATAAAGGGTTCTTTTTGGTGTCTTTTCTAATTGAAATGAAAGCAGAGGAGCTGCGGTAGAAGTGCACAGCAAATTTGCTCGTTCTCTTTCTCCATTTTAAGCTTTTGAGGAAAAACTACTTTTTAACTGCTGCCTTCCTACACAGGAGGTTGCTTACAACCTGGCTTCTCTGTAAGAGTTTAGCAGTTGGTGCTGAGGAGCTTTGCATTGACTCTTCAACACTGCTGAGAACTGTATGTTCCTATACATCATAGAGCCTGTGAGGGAATTAGGTTGCCTTTACTGAAGGTTATGGACTCTGCTGAAGTATTGTGAAAGTAAGAAGTGCTAAGTAGCACAATTGTGACAATTCTCCCAGATCTGTTTGTGAAGTATGATCTCACCTTTAATTCTACTTTCTGCTATCTGCTGCCTCTGAAAATGTATATTCTGTGAGGTGCTGTAACTAGAAAAAATCTAGCTAAGCAAGGAAAGCTAGTGGTGTTTTCACCTTTGAATGTGAGGAGAAAACTAACCAACTCTTACCGAAGGTGAGTTGAAGAAAGCAGATCACAAGATACCCTGTACTTTTTCCAGCTGATTGCATTCAAGTAGTACCTAATGCACAGGGTTAAACTGTTTCCATGAGATGTTAAGAATGTTTTTTTTTAAGAGCTGATAAATATTCGCCACAATGCAAAGAGTAGAATTTTACAGCCTCTCTCTACCAGCTCACATGGACTGAGCATTTTCAGAAAAGGTAACTTTGTTCTGGTAGACTTTGTGTGGGATTAGGTACCATCATGCTCGGGTGATGCCAAAGCTGGACACTGACAGAAGACAAGGGAGTATTGTTATTGTGCTTACACTCCCTTGGAACACCTATTTCTGGCCACTGTAAAGGGTTAAAGCAGTGGGTTGCGTGGCCACTTGGTTTGTTCTGGTGTAATGATTTTTATTTTCTTAGCTGAAGTGTGATGCTGGAACAGAGTCTGAGTCTGAGACGTATCTGGAATATAAGGCTTTATATAGTAAATTTTGCTCCAGTTCTACCACCTGCAAGTCTTTGCCTGTCAGCTGCTGACTGAACATGCAAAGTTTGTGGAGATTAAGACAAAATGCCAACCAGTTTTAAGAACAACATTTTGTCCTGTCTAGTTACTAGTACTTTAGCTTTCTATTTGAATATAGTAAAGCTTTATTTATTTATTTATTTATTGGTTAGATTTTGTCTAGTTTGAGTAGTGATTTTCAGGGCAATATGGCAAATACCACGGTGCTCATTCCTCAAGGATTCATGAACTTGTAGATGGGTTCTTGATTTCTCTGAAAATGCTCGATATCCCACATATTACTGGCTTACATAAGTAACTGGATATTTTCTCCTCTGAGGCCCTAATTCAAAGTTTGTAATGCTGAATATCAAATTATTGAGAAATGTTAAGAGTGTGCTACAAGGTGAGTTGAGAGAAGACAACCGAGATTCACTTTCCCAGTTGTGATAGTATTTAAATAAAAGCAGACATAGCCAAAGAGTCACATGTTCAAATCCACTTTATATTTGCTTTGAGAAAGATAACTCTTCACCTCACACCCGAATCAGTGCTCCAGGAATTCCCTGACCTGCTGTTTGTCTCACTACCTATCCAAAGCTATATATGCTGAGATGAACTAGTCCTGCATCAGTGAGGGCAGCCTGCTGTGTTAGCTCTCAGACTCAGAATAAATGTGTATGTTCAGAAGGGAGTTACAGAGATAATGCCCAGTGGTTCCCTATTTTAGGGGGAAGCAGCAGTGCATCTTGACTGGGCACTGAAGTAAAGGAGTGGTGCATTGATGGGCAGAGGGTTCAGAGAGATGCTGGCATTGAGTTTTCTGTTAAGAAGCAGCAGCTTTTACTGTGTTTTAGAAAGCACTGAAGCATGGGCTATAAACATACCATTAGCACTAGCAGTGGCACTAAGTTCCCATTGGCATCCTGCAACTGCAGCTATCACAACTTCTGGGCCAGCAGTGGTTTTATGATAGAGTACTGTATAGTACACCGAACCCCCCGCGCACTATTGGAAGGATTCCATTAAGGTTGAATAACTGAGCTTTTCAAAGCTATAATTAAGTTTGTCTGTGCTATTTTATTTTTACTTGCCTGTGTGTAACTTTGCCATTCTAAACACTGGAAATGTTTAATACATTCAGTGCTTCTATACTTTTTTAAAGTACAACTTTCTAAGTTTTGGAAGTATAATACAAAGACAATTTTTATCATGTGGGATCAGGCTGACATCTAACTTTTCTGCACAGTTAGGACCTTTAGATCTGTCACTGGAGCTAACAGTGACTGGTTGTTAGGCTAATAGCCTTTATGGCAGCCAGCAACAGGTATTCTGTCAGTGGGTTTCAACTGCACACAGTTTTAAGGAAACACCATTTTACTTTATGTGTAAATCAAATTATCATTAAGCTGCAATTGGTTCCATAAAGTGGTATTTATTATCAGTTTTAATACCTGCCAATACATTTTTGTTTTCATTCAGTTCGTAAAACTCCGCTTGTTGTAAATTTATGTTTTCCTTTTGTGTGGGTGGTCTCTGGGGAGATTTTACTTGTTAAATACAAGTATGTGATTTTCATAACTGTATTGCTTTTTTTGTGGTCTTTTCCCTGCACACAAACACAATACTGCATTTTACAGTTAACTAGTCCTTTAAAATGGAGTTTGTTTAACCTGTCTTAAAAGTCTTTGCTGTAGCAGTGGAATCTGGAAGGTGACTTTCAGAATTTACTCCCAACAAAACCAGATTATTTGACTTCCTCAAGTCAAGTGCTAAGCTTACTTCTGTTAACCGCTTGCATCTGCTGTGGCACGGCTGGCTACCTTCTCAGCCACCCGAAGTCTTTTGAAACAGATATAGCTCTATTCTAGCAGAAATAAAAATAAAAGTACTTCTGTAGCTATGAAAATTTTACTGGCTACCTCCTCTCTGGTAAATTTATGTGACATGATGGGCAGTAGCTACTGCAAGGGCGCACAGAATGGTTACCTGTGTCTAAGATTGCTTACGTTGTCATCCCACCCTCTTACTTACGACTTCAGCTGCACAAACTTTTTTTTTTTTAAAAAAAAAACTTCAAAATGGTCTAGTGACTTCAAACCTAGGATGATAAAGACCCATGAAGACAGCCTGTGAGAGGAGGAAATCAAATGGTCATTTCCTTTAAATCTTGTTCTAGAGTAGTTTCACTTGATACAGTACCACTCACAGGCTCTGACATCTAAGTGGCTAATGGGGCTGATGGTTGAAGATTATCACCAGTGATAAAATAACTTCCTTAAACTCTCTGAAGAGCTGCAGCAGTGGCATACCTATATGCAGTTCCCATCCTTGAGGAAACACAGCCTTCTCTATTTGGAAAACTTTTGCTTTTCCCTCACTCATCCCCAGTTGTCACTATCAGTAGCTCATCAGTGTGGAGTTAGTGTGTCAGTCCTTAGAGTATGTACGGACCGCTTTGAAGAAGACGTGGCCCTCCTAGCTGGGAAGGCATTAGGGATGTTTAAGGGGACTTCCAGATTTCACTAGAGTCTATTATTTGCTTTCCACATTTGACCTCAGAGTTCATCAAAATAATGTTTTTGTGGCTGGTGGGCCTGGCTGAGTGGCATCCCTTTAGCTTTTTGTAGACATTTCTACCTACAGCCATTGCTACTGCTTGCATCGGCATAACAAGGCTCTTCACTGGCCTTTGCTACCTCTTACACTGCTTGTCTTTCACTCTTGGTTTGAATAAGTTGTTTAATGTGTCACTACAACAAAAGGAGGTTTTAAAATAATTATTTAAGACATGAATCTGAGAGACCTCCTATGTCATCGTTTACTGTCATAAGCAATATCATTGTATCAGTCATTTTATAAACTGTTAGACTCCATCTTATAACTAGTTTGCTTTTCCTTGTTACTGAAGTCTGGAAGTTTTCCAGAATCTCACTGCTCTGCTGAAGGTTTCTATGTTGTAATTTCCAGACTAAATTATGCCCATTTCTTTGAAAAAGTGCTCTTTTTCTTTCTGTGTGTACTGGATAAGTCATTTAGTTATAATAGAACTTGTCAGCATTTGCCTGTGAAAATTTTTACTCTTGAGTTCTCTGTTTTAATGACTGGGGAAAATAACTTCTCCTAGTGAGTCTGCCATGCTCCTTTCACTGTAGTCCAGTATGCGGTTTGCCTTACTTGCAATGAGAGCATGCTGTTGGCTTCAATTGGCTGTCACTCCGCCTGAGATCTGTTGTGATCCCTTGGTTATTTGCAGTGGGCTGATGCTCAGCCAGTCCATTCCCAGCCTGTCCTGATACCTGAGGTTATTCTGCCCTATTGAACTTTGTGAGGTTTCTATTGGCTTAATCCTCAGATTTATTGAGGTCTCTGTGGATAAAGTTTTGCCATTCATCATGTCAGCCACTCTCCCTAATTTGGTGTCCATAAATTTGCTAAGGATGTATTCTGTGTCATCACCCATGCCTCTGATCAAGATGTTGAACATATGAGCCATAGTATCAGTACTGGGATACTGTGCTGTTTACCAGCTGAATATACACCATTGGTCTCTACTAGTTGAGCCTTGTGGTCCAGCCAGTTTTTGGTCTATCTATCAGACTGAGAGTCCCAGCTGTACTTCCTTAAAAAAGATGATTTTGTGTGGCTGTATAGATTAAATCTTACCTTAAATCTTTATGTACTTTAAGTCTTGCCATAAAGTTGTATTGTATACATACCCTATTGTAGTGTTTGAGAGTCCATGCATGATAGAAGTGGATCTTCTAGGTATGATGTGGGAGATTAGATATCCAGGACTGGCTGAAACTCTTTCCAGACTTAAGCATCAATGGAGAACCTGGATTTCACAGTCTATCTCTGCTTGCTCTGGATCCCAGTCAATATCAACACTGGGAGAGATACATAACACAGGTAGCTGAATTTACAAGTTCATAGCTGTCACAGACACAGTTTCCTGCTCTTAATGGTAGCTGCAGATGCTGTAAAGTTTCCAGAGTTCCTGCTGATACATTTCTTACATTTATTAAAGTAGAGATTACTTATTGCAGTATTTGCTTATGTTCTAATTGTTTCCTTTTCCTTCATTTGTTGATATCTGCTTAGATATTTGCACAGCATACAGGGCAGATTTCCAGTGAGATGGCATGTTTTTGTCTTCCTAGGACAATGAAACCAGGACCGGAGTACCAGACCACACTGAAGCTTAAGGCTTGGCTCTGCAAACACAGGGAATGTGTCAGAAGCTGGAACACCAATAAATCAGGCTGTATAAGCAGCTGGTCAGCCTGATAGAAAGGAGAGTCCAGGTAACCAACAAACCTTCCTCCCCTCCCCACCTCCCCCCCCCCCCCAAGTGGAAGCACTTAGCAGCTTCCAGGTGGCGAAGTTAAACATACTTGGACTAATGGTCATTGTTTGAGTGATTCTTTTTCCAAAGAAGTTCTATTCTAATATAAAGCCAGAGGTTTCACTTAAAAAAAAAAAAAAAAAAAAAAAAAAAAAGTTTGATTTACAAATGCAAATCATTTTATCATGAAATTATACAAATTCACCCATGGTAGATTTCAGATGCAGACAAGCTTTTCAGCTTTACAGAATAGGCAGATAGTAATTGTCATTAATGTCATTAGTGACTGACAATGGAGAGCTCTAGCATTAGTTTAGATACTGCTTTGAGTACTGGAATCTTTTTTGAAAATACAGATTATAATGGGGAAAAAAAGGACAGAGATCTCAAAAGAGCATGACAAGATAGGCATAACCTTGGAGTCTGGTTGAAGTCTGACCATATCTCATAATTTAAGGGATACTGTGAACTTCAAGTATACTTACTTACAGAGAAGATGGACTAAAAGCTTTTCAAGTTCTTTTTCATGGCGGTGAATGTTATCCACCCACTTTTATGTTTTTATAATCATCTTTTTCTAGATTTTTGTTTCATCCTTTTCATTGCTGTGAGAAAAAGACAAATGGGAAAATTACTAGCTTTAAACAATTTTATCAGTATACAGAGAATAATGAAAATGATTATAAATCCTCAAATCCATTTCAGTCCAAATTATCTTAGGTTTTGTGAAGGAGAGGTTCCAACTTCGTTCTCCAGAGTTCAAATGGACATATTTTATTATGTCATTTCATGTAACTGCTTGTTTATTTTCATCAACTATAGTAAAGTGGATCTTGTAAAAGCTCTTACTTTTGAAGTAATACTGCTGTAGTCTACAAGAAAGGTTAGGTTTGTAGGAGGAGGTAGAGGTAATGTCTTTTATCATATATAATGGGAAAAATAAACAAGCTTTCAAGCTCAGGGTCCTTACATTTGGTCTGATTTCATCTATTAAAGGGTATTATCTTTCCTTACAAACTTTTATTTTTCAGCACAGATTTTGTCAGCATGGCTAGATTTACTCCAGAAGAGGAGTAATAACTTAAAAAGTTGTAGTTTTTGCAGGCAAGCTTACAGTGTTTAGTATGTGATTGTTTATGAATTCAGACATTGCTATTCTCATTATGAACTGATATTGCATGTGCATTACAAACCCAGTAACTGAACATTTTAAACAGTTTTACTTTTCTGCATATTTTGGATTTGTATTAGTTGTTTTACTCTGATGTGTTACAAATTTTCTTACTTTTATTATTACTGTTTTCATTAACATTTTAGCAAGACTGTTGTTCAAAAAGTGATGTCCTTATGGACTCATGTGTTGGAGCTTCTGAAGGCATAGATTTGATTTGTTTGTGTTATTTGTTTCTGTAGGTATGGTTTTAATTGTCATTGTATTTCACTGACTGTCAACCCCAACAGAGTGTATTCTCACAGAATCTCTTGAGATTCGTACAAGTAAGTGTTAGCCTGTTTAACAAAGAAGGAGCTAAAGAGGAGGATAGATGAAATATGACTAGCAGAGGAAGGTCTTTAACTCTGTTCTCTGGTGACTTCGTTACCCTACCTTTTTCCTTATCTGAATTTTAACCAAAGTGGAATATGCTAGAGTTAAAAATAATGTTGCATTCATCCCAATTTTAAATTATATTAATGAGGAGAAGGTTTAAATCCATCTTAATCTTTTAATCCCTCTTTTACTGTTCAGAAATACAAATTAGCTTGAAGGAAGATGTTTTGAAATGGATCCTATTAATAGTGATATAGAAGACTTTTTGATCTATAGACCTCAAAGCCCTTTTCAAAGAAGATATGAAGCACTTAGATTTTCAAACTGATAGAGGAGGGGAGTGAGAAGAGCAAAAAAGGGAAGGAAAAAATGAGGAAAAGGAGTAATTATAAAAATATTTGGATTTCAATAAATGTTTTGGAAAATGCTAATGATAGCAATTTCACATATTTCTTAAAATCTCTTCAAATCCTACTTCTTTTGAAATCAGTGGGAGACCATCACTGAGTTTGATGGCAAGAAGACTGAGCATAATAGGAAGACACTGACAGAGGAATGAGGACAGAAGACAGAGAAATGTGGCCACCAGGTATAACTGACTTATGGGTACTTGTGTTTTATAGGATAATTATTAGTGCATAATTTACTGTGTCCAGATGGAATAGATTGTTTGTATGCTGACATAAGGACAGCCCAGTTATGGAACTGTATCTTAATTATTATATCAAGTGATAAAGAACAAGGAGCATAATTTCACCATGAAACTAGGTACCAGCTTCTTTGCAGGGTACTGAACACAAAGCTGTCAAAATACTTTGAAAAGACATCTATTTAATTCTCACACTTTAAATACAAGCCTTCACACTGAAATGGAAATACTACAGTCCTAACCTGTAGGCTAGACAGAACTTTTCCCTCCACCCTCTTAATTTAATTGCTGAAGAACACAGTAATTGGGGGAATTATGTGGTAAAATGCTCATGCTCTAGGGGCAGGAATAAATTAGTCCTTTACAAGTTTGACAACATGGCAGGAAAATGCAGAAGAGGGAATGAGCAACGAAAGCGAAAGCTCGTCCCGGCCAATTAGGGGGTGGCAATGAACATGAAAACAATGGTGAGTTCGAGTTTTTTTGTTTGTTTTACTGTCAGTCACTATTTGCTTTTTCACTGTTAAAATGTTCACAGATGAAATGCTAAAGTTCCTGATGATTTGCATACAAACCTTTACAAAATTGGGTCCAGAACTGACTTTTCAGAGGAGCTTGCAAGACTCCAGGGAGGAAGCCTAGAGTGAGGCAATTCAGTTGCAGGTACAATTGACAGGATTGATTAGATCTTTGAGTAAATTCAGTTAAAATACTCTGGAAAAATTATTTTTGTAACTTTGTGAAGTATGAGGACCGATGAAGGTGGACACAGTAGGAGAGGATCCTTTGTATGGTAAAACCATAAACAGGAAAACCCTTAGCATTCTAATAGTCAGTTTACAAGTGTTATTCCATCCTCTTGGCTGATGCACTGGGGTTGCAGTATCAACTGGGCATTAAGAGAACCAAGTGTTCAGCAGATTTGTGTGCCCCAAGATGAGGTATACTCAGTGAATATGTGTAAACACTAAATGTAAAGAATCTTTGGCAAATAGGAGTTGTGAGTAGCAGAATATTCTTTTTTTGAGCTCACAAGCTCCCATAAGCTTTACAGAACATATTTGAACTAAGGCTTATCAAGTGGGCCAGTTTGTGCAGTGAGTCATAGCAGTAATAAGAAGCACATCCCCAGTGCAAACAACTCCCCTGTTAAACTTAAAGGCTCTGCTTCAAAGCAGAGGATGTAAAAACTTCTTAACAGAGCAATCTTGCATTTCTTTTATTAAGATGGGCATTCTTCTATCTTCTTATTCTCACAGAAAGCAAAGCCAACATTTTAAGAAACAAGCAAAGAAAATATCCTCAGGTCCTTGACAATCAACCAGCATAAACAATCTTGTCCAGTTAAGGTTAAAAGTTACAAGCTGTTGATAACAGACCTAGTAATGAAAGTGTCAGGCCACCTTAATTGTATTTGTTCATATAAGTAGCCAAACAGGAGTAGCCAAACATATAAGAGCAGTAACTTACTTTAATAAGCTATTAATTCCTGAGATCTTAGATTCTTCAATTTCTCCAGCTTTGTTCCTCCAGTCAGATCAGTGAATCAGAGCTTTAGTTTTAGGTGACCGAACTCAACATTACATGTTTGAAGTGAGATAAATGATTGCTGATTTTTTAATTATCCCCAACAGATTGAACAAATCTGAAATATATGTGCAAAGTTTATAGCACCAGTTTAGAACATGAAGGGATGCTTCTTCCACTATATTGATTTTCAGCTTGTTTCATTACAGGAAAAGGACGCCGTCTTTTAATTTCCATTAGCTAGATCTTTCCAGATAATATCTGTTCTCATTTCTGTAACCAAAAGGTGGCAGCATCTTGTCTACTTTCCCTTTTCATCCATCCTAGCTCCAAGCCCCTAAATAACCTTACTTAGTTTGTAGGGATGCCAGAAAATCCAGAACAATCATGCTGACTAAGGAACACTGATGAGACCTAATGTGAATTCAACTGTTCATTACCTTTAAATAAAAATATGAGACTAGATCAAGGACTAGTGATTTTATTCAGTTGTTTCAATGACAATCTGTTTGACTTTTGAATGTGTGAAGGGTTAAATTTCAGCTCAGCATGGTGTTACTTCAGGAAGAACACCTACCTAGAATCTAACACTATTATTAACAATAATGATAGCTAAGAAGCCTGTGCCTGTAGTATCTGGTAAATACTATCGATCTGTTGGACTTGCACTAATTTTTTTCTACTTACCCCTTCTGGTCAATAGGCAAAGTTCTAGTAGGCATCCAAAGGGGCAGAAAAGGGAGGGGAAATACTTTATGCAGAGAGAATACCAAGGTGAAAATGATGTGAATGTCTTAGTTGAGTTTTGCTGCATGATTGCATCAGTTCAGAGACTTCTGGAAAAATGCCCAAAACACCCATTTGTCATTTTGTCTGGTAAAGAGATTTTGGGGAGGAGAAAAGTATCCTGAAACATCACCTGCTCTTGGATCTGCAGGGATACTTTATGCTTGGCGTGATGCCACAAGTCCCCAGGAAACACAGTGCTACAGAACACTGCAGTGTTTGTCCTTAACAACTCAAGACACACAGAACTATATCAAACTGATTCTTACTCTTTACACTGGTTTTCCATAGAGTATCCAGTCAAACTCAGAGCCTCAGTTATCATTTCCAAGCTACTCCAAGACCTGGATTGGAGATTTCAAATGAAAAGCTCTGGGATGTTGGCCAGAGTTGATAGTACTGTTCCCTAGACACTATGAAGCTTCTTACCACAAGAATAAATAAAGCTTGTGAGTGCTGGAGGAAGTCAAGAACTTCAGTTATCCTCACTGTCCGGTGGGAGATTAGATGCGCAGTAAGGATAAGAATATGTCTGATAATTGTGGTTGACTTCAGGCTCACCTTCAAGCTCCAATTCACCAGATACCTATACAGAAACCTGTTAAGTATATGCCTTAGCAGCCATCCAGTCGGGGACCAGAAGCTTTTCTGAAGTTACATATGATATATTTAGTTTATCTGGCTGCTGCAGCCTGCAAGAATGGGTAGTTGTTAGCAGCAATCCCACAGTTCCACATGGCACTGTACCTCCTATCTTTGTTCTCCATGACCAGGGACAAGACTGAAAGGAGAAAGAAAGTCAATTCATAGACAGGGTTGGCTGGAGAATTAAGAAGAGTGATGTGGAAGCTGGTGCTGACAATATACAGATGCAGGGAAGGTCACTCAAATGGCTGGGAGTGTGTGATCCTTTGGCTCTATCGTAAGTGTCACTGTAGATGCATTTTTGGGGAGTACCTCACAGACTGAAGATACAACTCTTCCAGATATTAATGATCATCTTAAATTATTATTCTTCCCTCTATATATGCCTTTACGTGGCCTCATTGCTACGTAAAGGCACGTACGGAGGAGGATTCCCAGGCTTTAGGCTCTGTAAGCAGAGATGTCTTTGCAGAGGCTGGACGTTTTGATGTAGTTGTTGAATCAAGATGCTCCTCTGGAGCACAATACTGACTGATTTGCTGTGGAATATTCTGTTGCTGTCTATTACAAGATCAGATGTTGCGAGTCTGTCAGTCCTTGCAATTTACCTTCATTTTTAATCTGTGCTTAGTTCAGTCACCTTTATACAATGTCAGCATTGGCTCCTGAAGGAGATGATGACAACAGAAGGTGGCACACATAGTGAGCCCCAGGCGCTGCAAGTCTGTTACTCAGAATGAAGCATGACCCTCACCAGTCGTGCCTTATTTAATGTCTAGCATTGGAGAGACAGGGGGAAGAGACTATAACTTATTATTATCTGTATACTTATAAATGCACAGGTGGGAAAATCCTCTGAGAATTGTCTTGTCTTTTACATGCTGTCATCCAAGAGATGAGTTAATACAATTCTGCTATGCCAATATGAGCAGGTTTCAAATCTGCTTGCCTGTTGCTCCCTCTATTTCCCACCTCTTGTAGAACAGCTGGTCTCTAAAATAGAGGAATATTTCTGTTTGGAGATTTCAAAGCCTGCTTGAAAGATTGGGGACAGAGGACATCTCAGTATGTTCTTTCCCTACCCCAGTGTTAGCGCAGCCAGAAAATTGTCTGTATGACCAATAAATCCCAGTCCATTTTAGACCTGTGACAGACTTTCTACACATGCTCTGTTTTGAATGGGAATCTAGTTTCCTCCATCCCTTATTTTAAAAGCATCTGTAGTTCGCAGATACACTCAAAACTGACAAGTCTGCATGTCAAAAGGAAATGCCAACATAGTATGGTGTGACATGAACAGCATCCAAACATTTTCTTATGACATTTCTTGCTGGTGCAACAAAGGTATTTTCGGCATTTGTCTGCTTCAGATGAAGATGGGGTCTTCAACTGTATTATCTTTATTCCAGGAAGTTGCCATTTCTGCTGCGTTTATACTTTCTTCTTCTCTGATGACATTTGCAATGTGATACTGTCTTTCTTGGTTAGACAGAAAAGCCAGAATTCATTGATTCAGAAATTTCCCACACCACAATATCCAGTTGCCCCTCCACCTAGATGAAAAGCACTAGCAAAACAGTGTAGACTGCATGAGGTTTAAATAAGCGATCTTAAGGTAAAAAGTAACTCATAGCAAAATCAGGCAATGCAAAAGGCAATGTAATCCTCCCAACTAAGTGGAAAGAGGCAATTTTCAACTGCCTCGAACTTGGACGGAACTAAGTGTCAATAAAGAATCCTACAGCATGAAGATGAGATCTCTAAGTATAGTGTGTGTCTTGTGCCCTCAAAGATACTTTTGCTTAGATCTAGCTGTAGTCCATAAGTAAAAACCTTGTTTTGGTCATTGCTTTTAGTTGATGAAAAGCAGCAGATTTTTGGATAAGCTAATGTCTCCCAGCTGTGCTTAACTGCAGCCTTTTTGAAAAAAAGTACATTTGACAATTTCTCCAATAAATAAAATAATTGACTAAGTAAAATAGTCTAACGAAGATATGTGATGGTGAAATGGCAAATATTTCCCTTTCTTTAAGAATTCTTAAATTTCAGAATATGCATATACTTTTCTTTGTTCAGCAGGTCTGAAACAGAAAAGCAGCTCTGTAGGTATAAGTGATAATGAAGAGAGGCAGTCCTGCAGTCCAGGATAAAGAAGGTTACACTGCTAATCTGGAGAAGTTTCACGTTTCTGTTCTCCAGAAGAAGGTACATATTCCTATAGAAACCTGGCTGAAATCAGCAATCCTGCTTAGTAGGGAAGTAAGATCCTGCAGCTGGTCAGCTGATGGAAGGTGCCTTGCTTCTCTAGAAGGCTCTTGCTGAGCTCAGAACGCAATTTTGAACCAGGAGCTGACAGCTGCTGCCTCTCACAAATACCTCTCTCAAGATGCTGGCACAGGTTGCCCAGAGAGGTTGTGGAGTCTCCGTCTCCGGAGATGTTCAAGGCCCGCCTGGATGCAACCCTGTCTAACATGCTGTAGGTGACCCAGCTGAGCAGGGAGGTTGGACTAGATGATCTCCAGAGGTCCCTTGCAACCTTACTGATTCTATGATTCTATGCTGTGGCTCCCAGCTCCTGGCCCTGTACTAGCCCAACAGCATGCTGTTCCCATCTGCCTGCTTGCCATCTTGGGTGTCCTGGTTTGCTGATCTTTCTTCCAAATCATGTGTAAAGCCCCTCCAGTAACATCAATACAACAGGGCAATGAATCAAATCATGCACATTAAGGAAAAAATGTTAAATAGGTCTAGCTTTAAAATTGCAGAACAGATGTTCTTTGTTTTTGACTCAAAACCATTGAAGTTTAAATACAAAAAGAGCTGAGCCAAGTGTGAGTGCTTCAGGCTCAAAAAAACATTGGAACTAATGAGGAATGGCAAGCTTGTTTTGTTCTCACACCAGTGCATCAATTCAGTTTAAAGTGCTTTCCCTAAATTCACTTCTGTGCTTGGACAGTTTATGAAAAACTACAGTTCCAAAGACATTCTTTTGCAACAGTTATGAGCAAGTGGAGAGCTTAAGTGGGGGTTACAGTAAAAGCTGGAATTCAGCTTTAAAAACTAAATACACTATAGCCATGTTTACATGCCATATGTAGTGGCCTACTTTTTCAAACACTGTACAGAGCCCTGGTACCCCTCTTTTAGAAGGATTCTCATCTGAATGTAACTTGAAAACCTTTCTTTGCCTCAGTTATATTGTGCAGTTGATATAAATCCACTAGATTTTTTTAATCTTGAAAAATATTTGCTTAAATTTCAGTATTGTCCTTTGCAAAATCTCATACGACAACCACATACTGTGTATGTGAATCTATTGCCCCATAGTTACTGTGGGTCATATTAGATTATACTATATCTCTTCAAAAGAGGCTGCCTGTGTTTGCAAAATTAGCATAGCACAAGACATTGCAGGAATCTGTGCTTTGAAAAATAAGAACTTTTAACCCTCGCATAATCTCTTCTCCCCCCTTGCAATTTCCAGAAGATAGTAGGAAAACTAGTTAAAGATACCTGCTCTCTGAGGGAAGGATGCTGCTCTTTGGGGCTAAAAATGCAGGATGCCGGCCTAGAGAAGATGCCTTGGCAAGAGAAAAGTATTTATGCAGCTGAGAACTCTGTCTTTTTCTTTACTTTCCTTTTGTGAGATAAGGAGATGAGAAGTAGTTTGTGCATGATCACAGATTCAAGCATAGCACTTAATACAAGATAGTACCATGGGATGCCCACATTCCTGGACACATGGAGCTCCTCTGTCCTGCAGATACCTCCTCCAGAAGCAATAAACAAGAATAACCAGTTGGTTACTACTGTGTCTTGCCCATATCCCTGAAAATAGGGAGAAAGTCTTAGAAAAGAAAAGATGTGCAGTGTGGAAAAGTGAAGAACACCTCTCTAGGGCCTTTGCAGTATTCTCAGGGCTTCCTGCTAAAGACTGAAGGTTTAGTTCTGAGCCAGTTGTCACTCTGTTGGAGGTGAGCTGGGCAGGTTTTGTCTCTCTCTCTCTCTCTCTTTTTTTTTCCCTAGCCCTCCCCTGCCTGTAACTTTCTTTTTTAAAAAGCGTATGTTGTTGTTTTACTGTCCCCAAATAGCTAGTATCAGTGCTACGCACTGATTCAGCACAATCCCAATGCATGTATTGATTTATTGACTGCTCTCGGGGGCCTATGCCACTGACTTTCTCTGCAATAGTTGAGTGATTTCTATGCATGTTTGAAGTTCTCAGGTGATTACATGACTTCTAAAACCAAGAGTGTCTCTTTCTTTTACATTGATTTACATATTTGTTTACAGTCTCCGCTGTTTGGAGCTAGCTGTGTTAGGAGCAGCCAGCCAGCTGAGCTGATGCTAATTCTGCAGACTGGACAAGCATGTAGTCATTCAACACTCCATGTTGCCCTTTACAAAGCACTCTGTGATCCGTTCTGGCATAGCATGCCATAGACTGTCAACTACAAGGGGATAAGAAGCCGATATGTCTGCCTCAGCCATCTTTCAGGGAACAGTAACATTTTGGCAGAGGGATAAGGTGGTTGAGAGGGGCACAAACGACTACTGCTTCTTTGGAGGTCCTCCAAACTGCACTCAGACAACTGAGGACCCAAACTGAGGGTTAGCATTCAGGCACTGCAGCTGAGCTTCAGATCACCGGAAAATTACCAAGGGCTGAGAGAACAAAGGGTGTCAGATGGGGGCAGAAAACTAAGGGACGGAGAAAGAGACAATGAATAATTATAGCAGAAGTTGTATAAGAGACAAGAGGAAAAAAATGAAAGGAGCAGAGGTAAAGTAAATGAGGGAAGAGCTTGGTTGACAGATACCGCTTCCATATTCTCTCAGCAGCCCATACTGTCCTTTGCGCTTCTCTGAGTGCCTGGTAGAATATCTTCTGTGATTTCTCTTCTTCTTCACCTTGAAAATTTGGCTGCACTGCAAATAACTTGTTCCTCCTTTTAAACATAAACATAAACTATTAAACTTGTATAAGCATCTGTCCAACTTTAACTGAGGCAGTGCTGAGTTTTGAAAGAACTGTTCAGCTGTTTTGGCAGGCAGATTCATCCATCAAGTGAGTATGTTTAAGGCTTTTTGACAGTTCTGGGTTCCAGTAACAGTGGAAGTCCTATTTTTCTTGATTCGCTGAAGGTCAAGCTTCTGTAAGCAGTAATGCACAAAAGTCACAGTAATGGGACATGTCTAGACACAACAGAATTGTATGAGGGCATTTTATTCCTCATGATTTCTATACCAATCTCATCTGAAAACCTGGAGGAAGATTTCCCAAAATGAGTCTCCACATCTCCAGCTAAACTAACCTTTCTTTTTTTTTTCAGCCTGCCCAGCTTCTGTGTTAACTTCAGCTCCCCATGTTTGTCTGCATCTTGCATGACCATGCTTACACTTTCCTCCGCAAAGGGAAATTTATCTCCAATATGACTTCTGTGGTGGCTCCCTACATGTCTTTCAAAATCCTCAGCAAGATTCAGTTTGTCATCATCTCCTTCACATATATGTGACTGAGTTATAGATGGATCTCTGCCTTATATGGAAAAGGATGGGAACACAAGGAAAGTTTTCTTCATGTGACTGGGCAGCTTATTATTTTATGTCAACGGGAAGAAAAACATTCCTTTTCCTGGCTTTTCAGTTTCCTATGATTTAGTGCTCTAACCAGCTTGCAACTTGTAGCACTGTAATTGTAAAAAAGAGAAAAAAACTGTTAAAAGGAGAAGCCATATATATCAGCTTGCAAGTACCTTCTTTACATGAACTCAGGTTAAAGATGTTGTTTTCAGGCTTAATATATAAAAGTTTATCCATCTTTAAGTCACTAAAGTATAGAGATCTTACTGTCAAAATTGCTGATTATCAATGAGGTACAGGGATTGCTGTCACCAAAGTAATCCTGGATCAGTCCTGGATGGCTGGCTACAGAGAAGTTGTTTCCTATAGCAGGGAATGTATTTGGAGCCCCCAGTTATGTTTTTTTCTGGATTCTGGAGCATTCTGGTGTGGACTTTCGGTAATAAACTTCTTTTAGGGGAAAAAGGTCATTGATAAGCTTTGGAGTTCAGCAATCTCCTTCCTTTGATTTCCTCAGTTCTCATTTTTCAAGGCAGCATTTGCAAGGAAACTGGCTAATATTGCTTCTCAGCTGAGACATCTTCTCTTTACCTTTCTATGCCACCCATATTAGCAGAGGCCTCTGCGCTGTGAAGTGCAGTTCTAGAATAGGAAGCCTGGAAAAACAGTTCGCTTGGCTCCAGTTCAAAGCACAGCCTGTTTATATATATACACGCATATTTGTGTAGCTGCTGCAAAGTACTCAAGACATCTCTGTGGACATAGCATGCCATTGCAAAAAAAAAAAAAAAAAAAAAAAAAAAGAAAAAGAAAAGAAAAGAAAAAGTTGCAACTACTGTGTATCTAGAAATAGCTCAACAACAGCTTGGAACATGAGAACTTATTTCCCCAAAGGTTGTGTGTAGGAGAGCAGATAGGGACAGTGCAGTCCAAGGATAGCACAAGTAATGATAACTCTTCCTGAAAATTGCCATGGGATTTTTAAATGCCTTTCAGCTCTCAGCTGAAAGATTTGACCTGAGTTTAGTGTCTCATCTGAAAAATAGTAAGTACTTCTAACAGTGCAGGTTTCCCTGAGAGCTATGTGGAAAAGTCAGCATTGGACACAAGCCAGTCTTAGTGTTGCATTGAAATTCAAGACTTTTGGGGTTTAGAATGATTTCAGTTGTTGACCATACTCTGACTGATAGGGGACTGCAGGAATTGGAGTCCTTGTGTTACTGATGAATCATTCCTAAAATTACTGTTGGGGAAAATGGAAGAAGGAACAATTTCATTTGTTTAGCTGCTTAGCCAGATATGCGAGACCTGCTCAGGGAACAAAAGACTTCATTTCTTAATCTGGTCACTCTGACACTTTCCAAGAGCTTTAAATCGGAAGAAAGAGAACAAGAGGTTGCTCTATGAATAGCTCAGATACCAGTATAAGGGACAACGGAGTCAGCAGTGGGTAGTTTGACGTTATTAATCATGCCTACCTGAAGCTCTCAATCAACAGTTCAGGCCTTGTGGTGCTACGCTAGCAAGTGAAAACACAGCCCCTGCCCTCAAGTGTTTGCAGCCTGGGATTATGACAAGATGACAAGGGGGGAACTCAGCGAGAGGTGTGAGGCAGTGAGATATTTGTATAACGAGCATATTTGCATAACATCAGCAGTCCTGGCTGGCTTTCTCCCCAGGTACTGCCAGACAGCAGCACTTTGTAGAAATCATGGTAGAGGTAAAGCTTAAAAGGAGATTTGATAGAAGACAAGATGGTACCTTTGTAGAGATATTTTTACCATGATTTAGAGGGCAGGCTGTGAGAAAGCATTAAAGTGTCTGCAGGAGAAGTGACAGAATCTATTATCTTTAGTGAGGGAAGAAAGTTCTCTACTGTGACAGAGTATTAGATATAAGAGATAAGGAAAGATGGAACAGTGAAGGGGCTTAGAGCTAAAGGCTTGAGCTTCTTCCAATTCCACAGAAATGTTTATAATATCAAAACATGTGCTATCAAATCAAGATGAACAACTGAAATCTCAGCAACAGTGCTTTGATGCTTTTTAGTTGTTGGGGATCTCAAAATAAAAGCTAGTTTGTTCAACTTAATCTTGAAAAGGAGGTATACAGTAAATTCTCACTGATCACCTCATGAGTGAGTCCACGGGGCAGCTGGGGAGTCAGCACCTTCTAACTTTCTCCCACCTTTCATACTAATCCCAAGTTGTCACAAGTCTATCACTGCGATTTTGGGGAAAGCCAGTGAAATCCCCGCTGAAGGCTGCTGTGCAGGTGCTTCATACTCCTCTCCTGGTGTCCAGAGGACAGACCTGGACAGGCTGGAGAGCTGGGCAGAGAGGAACCTCATGAGGTTCAACAAGGGCAAGTGCGGAGTCTTGCACCTAGGGAGGAATAACCCTAGGCACCAGTACAAGCTGGGGGCTGACCTGCTGGAGAGCAGTTCTGCAGAGAAGGACCTGGGAGTGCTGATGGATGATAGATTGACCATGAGCCAGCAATGTGCCCTTGTGGCCAAGAAGGCCGATGGTATCCTGGGGTGCATTAGGAAGACTGTTGCCAGCAAGTCAAGGGAGGTGATCCTGCCCCTCTACTCAGCCCTGGTGAGGCCTCATCTCAAGCACTGTGTCCAGTTCTGGGCTCCCCAGTACAAGAGAGACATGGAGCTACTGGAGAGAGTCCAGCGTAGGGCTACGAGGCTGATCAGAGGGCTGGAGCACCTGCCCCATGAGGAACGGCTGCGAGAGCTGGGCCTCTTCAGCCTGGGGAAGAGCAGACTGAGGGGGGAACTTATCCATGTGTACAAGTACCTGAAGGGAGGGTGTCAGGGGGACAGGGCCAAACTCCCTTCAGTTGTCCCGTGTGACAGGACAAGAGGCAATGGGCAGAAATTGAAGCACAGGAAGTTCCGCCTGAACGTGAGGGGGAATTTCTTCCCTGTGAGAGTGACGGAGCACTGGAACAGGTTGCCCAGAGAGATTATGGAGTCTTCTTCTCCAGAGATATTCAAAGCCCACCTGGATGCAACTCTGTGACCCTGCTTGAGCAGGGGGGGTTGCACTAGATTGATCTCTAGAGGTCCCTTCCAACCTTACTGATTCTGTGATCCTGTGATAACACCCAAGCTACCAAGGGCTGACTGCTTGGTGTTACTATTGTGGTAGAGAAGGAACAGGGCTTGGGAGAACAGGGTAAGATTTACTGGGAAGGGTCAAAAACACAAGAGAAGGCACATATTATATATTTGTAAATGATTATGTCCATATGTGTGTTATTTTATCAAGAAGACAGGCCAATGTTTGAGATTAGATGGCTGAGAATGACCATGAGTAAAGCTTCGCATTTGTAATTCATGTATAAGCAGATACTTAATCAGACCAAATCCTGTATTTTTCAATCCCTGCAGAACAATGCTATCTTTTTTTTTTCCCCAAAAGAACAGTCTCTTATAAATATTTTCTTTCTTTCTCTTTTTCTTTCTTTCTCTAATTAATTCTTTCTTGATGATGCTTACGGATACTGTAACTTTACATGAATTTCAGAATAGACGGGGTTTGCAGCACCGTCAGAAAACGAAACTTACACATGAGACAAACTGAAATTCTAGCATCTTACTTGAAAAGCTGAATTAATGGGAGCAAAATGTTCTCTTATACAGGACAGACAGCATTTAGAGCATATTGAAATGAAAAACGTAGGGCAGCAATTTAGTCATAACGCTGAGTAGGTGTTTCTGCTTGTGAAAAAAAAGGATTGCGCTGCTGACCTTCCCAGATGCCGAGTGCCCCTGACTTTCACCCTGAAGGCATTTAAAGTTCAGCCTCTATTGAACTGGCCAAAAGCAGTCAGAACAGTTCCCTTTAAAGTTCTGTAAACGCTTCTTGGTGCTGCACCTGCCCTCGGCTATATCCATTCACTTTGGAACAAGAACTCATAGTGTCTAATGTGTGATAGGAAACGTGTTTGGGAAGGGAGATGAAACCCTTGGACTGTAGCACTTTACCACCTGTGCTACATCGCTGTATTGCATTCGGTACCAATGCCAGCAGTGTACTGTTACGCAGTGTAGCTCATGTACTGTTGAAAGGGGAACAGAGGTGCGGGCTGGGAAAAGAGGATGACGTTTACTCTGAATTCAGACTCAAGTTGTTTCTCAGGCTTTAAGTGCCTGCAGTCTTGCTACTGCTCCTGCCTTCTGACAGCCCTGATGCTGGGATCACAGCTCTGAAGAACTGTCTAGTAAAGCAGGTGTGAGTGGTTTACAGACCCTTTAAGTCAGAGCTGCTCAAATGCCAGACTAGGCTGAGCAATTCCTGCCCTTCACCAAAGCCTCAGCTGCGATGTGGCCTGCAGGTCCTGAGTGAAATGCCATCGCTTTCCCTGGTGTCCCATAAAGCAGCTGCAATTTGTCATGGCTATTTTCAGCCACTAGGAAGAAAGTTACTTGAATCAAGCACCACATCCCTGAGCAGACCTGAGGAAAACCGTTCAGTGGACTTCAGGAAAGATGAATCAAATGGCTTTAACTGAGCATTCAAGCCAAACCTTACCTGAAGCAGGAAAGTCACTGCTGGAAATCACATGTCAAAGAAGAAACATCTTTCCTCAGACCTGGGAGACACAGCCTGTTCCTCTTTAAATCCTAGCTGTGTGCTGCAGTGCTCTGCACTGTTGCCATGGCAGAAATCTCCCCATAGTAATAACCTCTTTCAGAGAAGGTTAAAAAGAGACAGCGCACATGCTCAGAAATGCTGCACTTGTTCTGTTAGCAGTTTGCAGCGGCCATTTCAAAGGGATCATCACAAAGACGAGAAAGAGAGAGAGAAAGAGAGAGAGAGGGGGAGATCAGGTACTGATATTTTTTCCTTTGTTGGAGGGGGTGACTTTTCTCTTTCACAGAAGTCCACGCACAGATCTGTCGCTGTTCCCAGTTGCACTGCAGACAGGGACCACCACTGAAGCCTGTCATGATTATTCCGTGCAGACAGCTAATTCTCATGGAATAGCTAAGAGGCAGTAGTTAGATGTGGTGTGAGGTGACTTCTGCACTCGGAGAGCAATTATTTTGCAGCAAGGCTCACATCTGAAGCTGAGCTGAGGCTGGGGTAAATGATGTGTAAGGTGCCTTAGAAACTAAGTTTAACAGTGTATCTATATTGTTTTACTGAACCCCTATAGCACAGAGTCAACTATGGGAATAGCCTCTACTCCTGCTGACCACGAAGGCTTCAGCATTAGGTACTTGAAGGAGCTTGTATTATCTTGTTTACTAATTTACTGTTACGTGTAAACAATGCTGCATCCCATTGCAAAATCTGATGTCTTTGATTGCACTTGTTTTGATTGCAGATCACCATTAATTAAAACAGCAAAAACAAGCCACTTGTTATTTTTAAACCCCTTTATTAATGATTGTAGAAATAAGGATTAAATCAGACCACATCACTTCTAAATATTGGGAAGGGTAAAGGACTCAGTCCTGGGTTTATAGGAATTACATTACCAGATCTGTTATGTGTTGTGGGCCCAGATATGTTTATGACTGTACACGTGCACATGTCTCCCTTGCCTCTGAACCCTCCCTTACCCACCTACATTTAGGTAGAGGTGCAGAGGAAGGGAACATGTGTAATGCTGTTCCTTCCCTGGGTGAATTGCTGGTTTGCATGTGCAGCAAATGTTTGTACAGAATTTGCAGCTGCAGATTAACTATGTCTGAAACAGTGACTTTGCACAAGTTGAACAAGAGACCTGTACTGCTTTTGTGGCAAGACATGGGGAAAACCTTTCCTTTCCTGCCTCCCTCCATTGCCCTTCCAAATATGAAATATAGGTTGTTTGGGGGGATGGTGTACTCCTACATTCAGCACACTGAATCAATATGCTTACACAACATCTTCTGTTCAGTATGAACTGACTTAAAAATCAGGAAGAGATGCCTGTTGTCCTGCTTTCCTGGGCTTAGCTGAAGAGTAACTTCATGTGGATTTTGTCGTTTTGTTACAACTTTATTTTATCCTTTCTGTTTCCTCCCTTCCCTCCCTACAGGAAGGGAAGTTAAACTTGGCTGGACTAGGGACCACCCTGTCAGTTTGCCAGGATTCTTAAGGATTGTGACTGATACCTGTAATACACAGCTGCAGCTTGTACTAGTCCCAGTTTCCCCTTTCTTCTCAATCTGAACAGTTTACATGTTGACTCAAGAAAATACTTCATTTTGAAACCAGTGAACTTCTCAAAAACTTCACCTCTTTGTGAAGGGGAGGTGTTGCTGGATGAGACTATCCCTGTCTTCAGGAAATGGCATGGCCTGGCTGTGAAGTTCAGGAACAAATGGATGGCTTCAGATCTTTGTCTGAAGTCAGGGCAGGAAGGGAAACACAGAGTCAAAGAATTTTTATTTAGTTGCCACGAGAAATACTACCTGTGGATTTGTGGAGGTTTAACATAAGTGTTTTCCTTCAGCTGCTTTCATAAAGGAATACATTTTTATGATCAATGTAGTAAGTAATTAATGACAAAAATTAGCTTTGGTTATGTTTGTGAAAAGATGGTACATCAATAAAAAGAGCCAGTTGGTGAAAACCTCATTTCGAGGTTCAGGGCAATTTCACCCAGGCAGCAGAGCGCTGTAATGCCTACAGGTTTGATCTCCAGGTCTAACGGTGAATCAGCTTTCCAGATTCCTGTGTTGTTCTGGGGTTATGTAGGAAGACGAAAGTTGGAATTACAGAGTTGGGTCACAGTTGCTGGCATCCTGGCTTGCAGTCCCAGCAAATGAACCCCTAAACTGGTAGACAACTGATCTTTCCCTTCCTGTCTAGGACATTCTCTTCAGGTCCGGTTTTATGTGCACTGCTGGAGAAATACAGAGAACTACTGTCCATGTTATAGTTGTGCTTTTTTTTTTCTTTTAAAGAAGAACTGTCAATCCTTTAACTGTCACAAACATTAAGTTCTTTGTAACAGATCTTTTGTATCTGTATTGTTTCTCAGTGACTTGTTTATGTCTCTTGATAAAGGAAGAAGCAGCTATTCTCAAGATGCTGGCAGCCTGCCTCCTGAGAAGAGTTGTCCTTACAGTTCCTTTAGCTTTTCTGGTTGCACTGCTCTTCACGGAGCCTGCTAGAGCTGATCAAGAAGCAGGAACAGCCATACCAGCTGAAAGTATGTGCTACCATAAAATTCTGTCATACAGCTTGTACAGTTTTACTGTTGCAGGACTCCAGACCATTGACTCTTGTCCAAATAATTCAATCTATTCTAGAAACTTCTTGCTCTCGATATTTTAAAACTGCATTTTGACAGTACGCTGATAGTTTTCCTCATGCATCCAAGACTTTCCTCTCTCCTCCCATGGTGTTACGCCTGTTTCTGTCTTTTTGCACCTGAAATCTGCCACTGTTGTGCACCTTTTCTTTTGTCCATCCCTTTCATTTCATTCTTTCTATGCCACAAATCACCCTGCTTGCCTGCTTTTCAGTGACATTCTTGAGACTTGCTTTTTTAAGTGACATTGACCTTTCATTTCCTCTTTCATTCCTGATGTTGTCTACCATATTAAATTCAGTATTTTTTATTAAAAAATAACTCAGTGAAGATGCCAGGAAAGCATCTCAACTTTCAGCCTTGCTGCCTTCAGCCACCTAATGGTTCTTCACTGGTCTGTGTTGAATTTAATTTACATCATAATTTAATGACAGGTCCTTGCATCAAGCTGTTGATCAGCAGTGCAAACCTTCTCCTATTGCCTGGTGTATATGTCATAACACTAGAGTTCGTTGGTGCTGCAACAGTGGGAGAGGAGGCCTTTTATGCTGCCTAGTGTTTAATTTTTGCCTATTTTTTTTCTTTTCCTAACTAGTTAAAGAATTTGGCAGACTCCTTTCCTCCAGTAGGCAGGATTGCTGTTTGCTGGTTAGCACACAGACCGTGAGCTGGAAGCATGTGCTCCAGCTTATCAGAAGCTTAATCAGTCAAGTATCAAGTGTTTGTAAAATAGGCTGACAAGCACCACAGGATTTTCAGACTTCTCTCTAGGTTTTATTCTTTCTTCCTTACCAGCCTTCAAAGAGAAAATTAGGCCTAGACTCAGAATTCCTCACTTGCACAGTATTTGCTAGGAAGCTACCAGAGAGGCACAGGCATTGAGAAGCAAATAAGAGCATATGTAGAACCTGATGATTCTAAGGCGTTTTATCATACCTATATTTGTTCTGTCTTTGTACTGCTATTTGTTATAGAATAGCTTCTTGTTACATGATGATCAAGACAAAGCAAGCCTTATGACCTTCAGTCTGGATTATCTAGATTTGAGAATACAATCTTAAACGCTGCAGTTAGTCCAGAATGCAGTAGCTTTGCTTATCAGCAGTACTCAGTAATGTCAGGGCATTGTGTTTATCTGCTGTTTGCTTCACTGGCTTTGGACAAAACTGTATCAAATTCAAAGCTGCAGCCCAAGCGATCTGTCTTTTGATAATGATCTCAATTGCATTCCATTAGCTTTCTATTTAGAGCTCAAGTTTGTGAGATTAGGAGACAAGATTTTTCTGGGAACAGATCTGTGGTTTCAGAGACCATTTCTGGAAGTTAGGTAGAATGTGTGCTCAGGGCTGTGGAGCAAAATGTTATGTTTACTCATGTTATGGGTTTAGCGTTGTGTGACAGAGAAGTGAGATGGTGGAAAGAAGGAGGAGGGAAAAGATATAAAAGGATGAGAGAAATGGCAATAAAGGCAGAGAAAAAGGGGGAAGGGAAAATCAAAATTTTAATGCAAATTTGTTGAAGCATTTCTTCTGTCATTGAGACACTGGATGGATGATCTTGATGGACTAGTTGTAAAAACCTGGATTGTTGAGGAGTAGATCCATCAGTACTCACTCTATGCACTCTTGTCTGTAGCTCTTCATCATGCTCAAAATCCATGTTTATTCCTTCTGCTTAATACTTCATGTTGTTTTTCCTAATTCTCTACTAAACATATTCCTAGGCCGTCCCTGTGTCGATTGCCATGCATTTGAGTTCATGCAGAGGGCTCTGCAGGATTTAAAGAGGACAGCATATAATCTAGACACACGGGTAAGGAAACATTTGTCTTTTATTTTTTTTTTTTTTTTTAGTGTGGAAGAAAATGCTATAGATAGAAGCAGATAAACTGAATGGATTTTGCATAATATGCTGTCAATCGACTGTACTGTCCTATCTTCAAAGGTGATGTTGGGTAACTTCATTTCACCACTCAAGGCAAAAATGTTTGGAATTATTCTGACGGCTTATCAGGGTCACTAGGAAGCTTAGGAGAGAGCAAACTGACAATCTTCAGCCCTCTACACTTCCCTTGCCCAAGTCAGAGTATGTTATCTAAGGACTACCATTAGCCCTTCCACTCTCATTCCAGATGTTAAATGCACATTTTTCTTTTTATATTAGAGTGAACAAAGTTCAGAACATCAATTATATTAACTGTCCATAAGAACAGAGCCAGCTGAAGCAAAAAAACACATACAAGAGTAGAATACTCCTCTGCACATGCTTCTACCCCAGTGAAGAGAGCAAGGGAGGAAATGTCATTTCACAGATGTTTTTTACATTGCTCTGATTCCATAGTGATGAAAGTAACACAAAGTAGAACAGAAGAAAGTAGAGAGAGAAACTTCGTTGGCTTTTAGTCAGTGTGGAGAATTTGCCAGAGTTGGTATGTTCCTTCTTTGATGGAAGCTGAATCTCTCTCTTGCTACTGCAACCTGCAGTCTGGGACTAGCTGTATCCCAGCTGCTGTGAGATCATGGTGTCTCAAGAGGTGGTTTTTCCTCTCCCTCCCATGTACTCTTTAGCTCAGGTGCTGTATCTACACTCTTGCACAGATTTTTCAACAGAACGCACTCAAAACATTTTTGCTGTTCTAACGTATGGTCAAGATTTAAAGAATGATTTGAGGTCACTCCAAGCAGGGTACATGATACTTAAATGAAAATGCAGCTGTAGGAAGGAAGATGCCTTGAACTGTGGATTATTAAAAAAAAAAAAAAAAAATCAAGCCAAACCAAGCTGGTATGTAACAGATTTATAGTTAAACAAAATCTGTTCAATAAGTGCAGGTCAATTTCTGGGCTCCTTCATGAAGAAATCTGGCTAATGAATACATCTGCTGAGTATGGTATACAGACACAACAAGATGTTAAGACTGCTGAAAAATGGTTCTAGAATACTTTTTCCGTCTATTACAAAATTCTGAACATTCTGCTAGAATTTCTAAATCTTACTTAATAATGTCTCAACTACTAAAATCTTCTCTGGTTATATGGTTGTGGAAATGATTTTTGTGACACCTATAGCTTGGAAACCAAGCATGAAGCTTTATGAGATACAGATCTCCAAAGCAGAAAGGTCGCAATGAGGACTGAATTGCTGAGCCCTAAAGATAGCAACTGTATTTGAATATTATTGTTTTAAAAATATAAATAAATAAATAAATAGAAAGAAGAAGGACAGGGAAAAGGTTCAGTTGAGAAGAATGTCCTAGAACTGAGTTTTGCAGTTGTAAATTTGACAACAAGCCTGAAAATGTGGCTTCATGATACATTCTTGCAACAACGAACGCATCACTTTTTGATTACTTTAAAATCTAAATAATTGCATCTATATTGAGATCCTTCAGTGCCTCTGGACTAGGACAGGCCTATTCTAGTCATTAAGCTAGGAATTCTGTCTGCATCTTCAAAAGTCATAGAAATATTTAATTGTTGAAGACTGCTTGGCTCGTGGAACTGCCTTCTACAGTGATTCAATTCTTAGTTTTGTTATTCAGCTGTGGTCCAATTGGATGGGAATGGGCAGCTTTAAGACAATTACTTTTGGCTACATATATATTTTACATTTGACTATTTTAGTCTGGTTTTCTGCTTAATGGGGCAAATGATTCTGTCCCCAAAAATACAATGCCCTTTGTTAATATTCCCCCTGGAGACACTTATTTCCTTGAAAAACCCTCTTTTGTTTGCAGGCAGGATTTTTAGAGGATGACTAAGCAGCTCTTAACAGTGTTGGAGGGGGAGAGATTCCCAAAAGATTAGAGAGGAAACTCTCATTTAATTCTCTCTGGAAATCTTACCCTGCAGTTCTGCACCAGGGAGACCATATACTTTTACTACAAACTCAGAGTTTTCACAGTTAATTTGGCCCTGTGTTGATCTGCCTGGTGTCAGGAAAAGCAAACTGACTCTAGTGTAGGTTATGTAATTTTTGGGGGGGCCACAGGCTGTGTCTTCTTCCTTTTACAAGACTAGAGATGCTTGTAACCCCCACTGATGTGATGATCACTTACTGCTTGTCAGGATAGTTGCATTTTAGTCATGCAGTAAGAGAACGGTCACAGCCCATCTCTGAGAGGTTTACTATCTGTGCAGGTACCAGATCTGTTTGCGCCCTTTACACGCTGTTTTCCACCCTTTCATTCCTGCTGGGCCCTCAGAGTGTGCTGCAGGCTGGATAATTGTTGTAGCAGCAGTAGCCAACTCCGGGCAATCTTGTCTGAGAACACCTGTGGTCCTGCCTCACCTAACCAAAACACAGTAGTGTACTTCAGCAAGTGCAGCCCTGATCATGAACTGGAGGAGAAGCCCTTGTACTGCTGGGAGGGAGCTACTATCATCAAACCCATTCATCGAGCCTACATCCTGTTCCCTACTGCATCTAAAGGCTGCTAAAAGCAGAGGCCAGCAGGGAACCGGCTATAAACCAAATTCTGTAAAACAAATCCAGTCCATGGGCTGCAGAGTTCACTATGGACATGAAAGACACTTATTTTCAAAATTCCAGCCCATTTTTGGGGAGTTACCAGGTGGACATTGCATTACAACTTTAAAGAACTCAGGAACTGCACTTTTAGCTGGAGCACATAAACTTTTGTATAGATTAAGAATCTGGACCCTAGGATATTTTTTTTACTGTCTTTAGATCTACTAGGGGATAATAACAAATCTCTGTGCAAATGACTTTGTGATCATGCTCACAGAACAGTCTGTAAAGCCATTTAGTGCTATTCATTTTGTTCTTTATTCATTTCTAAACTGTCAATGGTTATTTGGAATGTTCAAAACACATTAAGTTAGATGGGCCCATGAAAGTAAAAATAAAGGCTCGTAAATATTATTAAAGATATATAAGATAGTAGGCAGCCTTGGGGCTTAACTCAGAGCGGTTGGTGCGCTGTCAGCCTCCTTTATTCAAACCGTTGTGAATGACGTCAAGGTGATATTTAGAAGGTGGTGATTGAGTGTCTTCTAGAGGATTAGCAAAGTCTGATCAGATCTTTCCAGTCTTGCAGGGTAGCTGAAATGATCAAAAGCGATGCCTGATTTAATGCAATGTCACATGGCTGTGTCTAGTGATTTATCAGCTGGAAAAACACCTAACCAATAGCTCTTCCTATACTAAGAAAGTGGTAAGCAGGATGCTTTAGCCTAGTTCTGCTCCCAAGTGCCTTTAGCTGATGTGTTCCAGTGGATAACATAGCTTTTAAAACACAGTCTTTTATTACATGGTTATCCCATTTCATATGGCAATCACAGAACAGGCAGATTAGGGATATATTTCACTGACATTTTGAGTTGGCAGTCTTAATAATGCCCTTTGAGTGGCAGTCTTAATAGAGCCCTTTTTGTGTAAAAGGGGGCATTATTCCAGGTTACACCAGTGGAGATTAATTTGGTGAGTGAATTTCCCACAGCTAATGTTGCACAGCGATAAGGATAAAGTCATCTCTTGGGTCCAGCTGATGCCCAGATACAGCTTCACTCAGCATAGATAAACTGAAATGACTGTGTATGATAGATGAAGACCTGATGTTGGTGCAAAGCAGCTCTGTGCTCTACCATGCATCTACTGAAGCCACAAGTGTTCCAAACATCTGGAGAAACAAAGTCTGAGTAGCTAGAGAGGAAGGATTCCTGTATTTCTGTTATGCAGTCCTACTTTTCCTTCTCTTGTTTTTGGCCATCTGTAGGCTGAGAAGATGCAGGCCTTTCTGGTCAGACCTATAGCTCCAACTCTGGAAAGTTCCTGATCCACTCTGGTTGCTCCAAGAAGCCCCTGGGGAGAGCAATGAGTTCTTGTTGTTGACGAACAGCAGTTCAGCTGGAGGATTTAGGCTCTCATGGATTTGGGATCCCCTTCTGTAATGAAGCTAGAAATTCCATCACAAGTTTGAACTGTGATTGCTATGTCCCAAGTCAGTGCCTACTGTCTATTTTAAGCACTAATAGCGTATTAATAATAACAGTTGTTAAGCAGGAGAAGTTAGAAAAAACAGGTAGTTTATTCCTTACTTTCTCTATATAACTTCCAACAGTTAATCCAGCCTGTAACACTCTCAATTCTTTCAAATTTTTGAATGTATTTTTCAATAAAAAATAATAGGTTTGGGGTTTTTTAAGGGTTCTCATGAAGCAGCTTGAGCAATTAAAGTTAAGATTGTAAGAAAGACAAGTAACTTCAAACAGAAAAAGACAACATGCAGACACAGTGAATGTACTAATGTGAAAAACACAAATGTGTACTAGACTGAATTTCTCAGTGTCAGAAGAAGTATTGCCATGTTGGTATGTCAGTTAATCAGATAGAAGCTAAATTAGTGCACAGCGCAGTAAGCAGTAAGTCTGATTGTTACTTCAAGTCTCATCTCATGAAACCATTCCCAAATCTTACAACAAAAGTAAAACAAGGTTTTTTTTAGGAGCTAATTAGTTTTATAGCACTGAAACTTGTGTTTTGATGTTGCTTTTGTTCCTCCCTCTTATAGACAGAAACACTGCTTCTTCAGGTGGAAAAAAGAAATCTGTGTGACTGTGTAACTGCAAACCTGCTAAACTGAATCCTGGAGGCCAGCCAAGGAGTGTCACCTGTTCAGCGATCTTTAAAAAGCAGCTGTATAAAATACAGCTTTATGGAGTTAATTTTGCAAGCATGTATGCCCAATGTACAGAGGAAATTGCGGGGGGGTGTCTTACGTGTTTGTTTCTTCTGTTTCTTTCTTTTTTTTTTTAATGGTCTTCTCTTTTCACATCCACTGAGTTGCCAGTAAAGGCTCAGTTCAGTAAATCTGTTACTTGGTATTAGAATAGGGAAAAATCTACTTGCTTTGATTTTTAAGTCAGAGTTGGCCAAGTGTAACCCACAGGATAAATATGGCCAGCACTGTTACAGAGATGCTTGCAGCTGATTTTTGTCTCTAATGTCAATGTTTCTCTGTGGCAACTTACCCAATTATACAGCGAAAGGGCCTTGTGGTCCCTGTCAGTTTTGCCTCTTTGTCAAAAATTATGGAAGTCCTTTTTGCTTGTTATGTGCACTGTGACCACATTCAGACATGATGCAGTTCTGTCAGCTGTAATGAGGTATGTGTCCTGAGGAGGTTCATGTGCTGTACTTGGACCAAAGTGGCCTATATCCTAGTGTGGAGTCTTCTGGTATCCTGGGTAAGAGTATTGTCTTTTTAATTAAAACTTTGCATTTCTTCTTCTCGTCCTCCTGGACAGTCCACTCTAAAACCACCGTATCTATAAACAGCTCTACCTTAGCAAGTTAAATGGGTTGAATAGAAAAGCAGAAAAAGGAGAATAAGACCATGACTAGGCAGCCTTGCCAGTTCCAGCTCTACCAAGATGTTACCACCAGCAGCTGCTCAGGACCACAATGCAGAAGGTTACAGACTCCATGTGTTGCCAAGGAGCTTCTTCATGTGAGTGTTCTTTACTTCAGGTGAAACACAGTGGTTAGGTCAGTCATATTTTGTTCATTCTGTGATATTGTAAGGACTAAACTGTGAACTTCTGAATCTCTCCTTGTAATTTTCTTTGGAAGCAGCTCTTTTATTTCAGGCAAGAAGAAAGACTTGGGCACCTGAAAGCTGAGGTGATTTTTTCCTCAACACTATCATTTTGTTCTAAGGTACTCTGCCCACCTACAAGTCTGAAAGAGGTTGAACAGTTTGAGTAGATGCTCTTGAGTTTGTTTGATGTGATTTAGAGCCTTCTCAAACCAGTCCAACAGTGAGGCTGCATGGTGCTAGCTAAATGCCATGGGGAGTGGAAGACAGCTGGGCATCTGAAGGTCAAAATCTATTCAGCTGAATTTAGGAGAATTTAGGTGCCTGTCTGCAGCCTCACCTCCCTAACTAAAATGGCAGGACTTTGCTGGAAGAGAATTAGGAGTCACAGGAACTGCTCTGGCAGTGCAGCTGTAGGTGTGGTACAAACAATTGGCAGAGTAGGGGAACACAGTAGACTGCCTGAATGATTTGCAAAATGAACATCTGTCCACAGTTAAACCAGGTTTGGAAAAACGATTTCTGCACACTGAAAAGTCCAGGATACCCTTCTGGATAGGATCAAGATAATAAGCCAGCAGAGAAATTTATTGCAAATGGAAGAGGAAGGAATTCTGTTGGTTTGGGTTTTTTTTAATCTCTTCCTGAAGCACCTGTGCTGTGTATATTTTTCACTAAGTCTTTTCATACCCCACAGAAGCATTGGCACCAGTCATATCTGACTGCTGTGCAAAACAAGAGTAACTGCCAGCCCCAGCTGAAGCTCCACTCCCAGTGGGAGACGGCTGTGGGGATTTGATAAACTTCTTGGAGCAAGGCCTCCTTTAGATGGCTTTATCCCAATCTTGATTGTAGTGGAATGGCTCTTCAGAGCTTCTTGACTATTGCTGCAGTTGGGTCTTCCCTTCTTGTTCTAGATTGGCTGTCCTTTCCACTGCTACTTTAATTCCCTCTTCTGATCTGGCATTGCCTTCTCTCCAGGTCCAGGGATTTCTTAGTAAACTCCTTCCCTCCATTCTGACTCTGCAAGCCTGAATGTTGGGGCTGATACTGCTCAGGTCAGCAGCTGTACTGCAGGATCAGATGATCTCCAGAGGTCACTTCCAACATTACTGATTCTAAGATTCTCTGATAAGCGTGTGGCTCTCCCACTTAACAGTGGAGTTAGCAAACATGGTGCTGAGCAACACTGGTTCAGTTCCTGCCAATGACCTTAAGTGAGGACCTTTTTTACTTGAGAAATCAAGGGTCACACTGCAGAACTCAGAAGGTGTTCCAGAAGATTGCAGGTGGTGAAAACTCTGCTCCAAAAGCTGAGTCCATCAGTGGACTGTCCACTAGCCTGCTGAAAACTTACCAGCTTGTTATGGGTGTGGATAGGAACCCAACCACAGGCAACTCCTGCTTTCTGTGTCTGCACAGACATCTGCATGACAAAAGAAAATCTGACCATGTGGAAACATTAATCTTCAGTCATTTTGCATTCTGATTCTCACTGCCAGAACTGGGGTAGTGAGCCTCGGGACATGATAGATGTCAGCCCAAGAGAAAGCAGCAGGGAAATCAAGGAGGGGAGTAAATTGGGAATAGCTTCTCTCATTCTCTTGTTTAGGACCTAAAAAATTAGAGATTCCTTCCTTCCTGCAGAAGATCCATCAGAACCAAGAATTTCCATTAGGACTTGCTTTGTGCTCCTTTAGAGTCCACCTTGCCTATTTTTCTTTAGTTGAATGACTTCTCACTGTCACTTTTTTTTGTTTAAAACCACCATAATAGCAGGAGAGTGGAAGATGGCTAATATAGCACAAACTCTAAAAAGAATTGCTGAGAAGATCTGGGAAATATAGACCAGCAGCCAGAATATCAGTTCTGGGCAAATGAAGAGAAACTTTTGAAGATCTTAATTTGTATGCCCAGATCTAATGTGACATAGTGACAACAGTAATGACCATTTTTATAGAGCAAAAGAATACAGTAGAACTAGACAACGTGCAGACAAAAGCAACTAGAATAATCCAAAGTAATGTGCAAAGAACAGACTATGAGTCTTCAGTTTGAAAAAGAGATGACTGAACAAGGAGATGATGGAGGTTTTTAAAATCATGAGTGATCAGAGAATGATTGTTTGCTGTCCTCTCCCAAACAAGAACTGGTGTGCATCACCTGGAGGCAGGTTTAGAGCAAATAGGATGATGAGACTCTTCACCTACTATGTGTTCAAACTGGGAACTTCCCCACTGCAGGATGTTGCTGGTGCTAAAAATTTATGTGGGGTTAAAAGACAGTTGTTCCAACTCATGTCTGAAAAGTCTATTGCAAACTGTTAAGTATAAAAACATCAGTTTTGTTTCAGGAAGTGCCTGAAACACAAGTTACTGCAGACTAATAATGTTGTAGGAAGAAACTGTAGCTACCCTGGTTTTATACTTCTCCCTAGACCTTTCCTATTAGTCACTGCCAAGGACAGGACACTGGCTTTTAAAGGACCTTTGGTGTGATCTGATACAATTGTTCTTATGTGTAGAAATTAACCTCTTAAATTTATAAAGCAAGCCTTTTCCCTGTGCTTCAGAAAGCCATTCCTTCTAATCCCTTAGAAACAAGCACCTTTGCAAAGCCTCTGAATTCTGGGTATCCCCACTGCCTGAGCGGAGGCCAGTGGGCCTGCTTCTTCAGCCCAGTGCAGAGACTGCTCCACAGGCAGGAGAAAACACTCCTTTATAAAGGGAAAGTAATGGGACATCAAACCCCAGTGACATGCCTACTGCCAGTAAGCCTCACTGTGGCCAAGAAGGAGCTATGCAATTACTCAGAAATTTGTGTCTCCTATGTAGTGTACAAACTCAGTCCTGACCAGAGGAAGATGACTGCTCTGCCTAGCTTTTACTCCTTGCTTCTGCTTCTGCCTTGGCTTTTGCTCAAGCCACTGCCTTGGCTGCAAGGTTACAGGCATCTGTGCTGACTACTGGATATGATGATCATCATTCATGTGCCATAATGAAATCTTACAGCAGTGCACTCCTTAGTAGCACACTTGTGCATGTCAAAAATGTCAGAGGATGATTGTATGCTGTTGTGCTCATGGTGTTGCGCTCTTTCCCACTGAGCTGGGAAAAATGTATGTTCTTATGTCTTTGGTGCGCCTGGCACTGTTTTGCCTCTTCTCCCTCTTCATCTTCACATGCAGTATTTTCTCTGTCCTCTTCAAGCATGGCATATTTTTAACATGAAAAGAGGAAGTGCAAGGGCTAGAAAGGGTTTATACGAACAGACTGACTTTCTGTTCCAGTTGTCCTTAAAACTCTGCCACTGTGCCTCCTGCAAGTGCATTTTTTTTCCTCAATATCCAAAGGTCCCTGCTAAATCCAAACTGTTGTTTTGTATGTATTTAACAGGGCCATCAGAACATGCACGTGGTCTTTTTACTATATGTTTTGTCCTGTTTTTCTTCCTGTACTGCATTTTTTCAGTGGTCTCTTGCTTTGTGAGTGCACTGGAAGCTGCTTGGGGCAAAAATCTTGTCGTGTTAATAGCACTAGAAGTTGGCCATCACACCTTCAACCATTGTGAACTTATTAAATAAAAATCAATGTAAAATATGCCTGTCTGTTGCTCAAGTTTGAAACATAATATTTGTTTTTATATAACAGATGGATACAGAATGAATCCAGGTTTTCAGTTTGATCTCCGTGGAGATATCCCTTAAACTTCTTGCTCCAGCTTACTTTTTTGTCTTGAGCTTTGTAGAGATGGGGAGTGGCAGAAATAGTATTTTCATAGTCTCTTAGCTCTTGAATTTTAAAAAGTAGTTTAAAACATGAGAAAAAGACTTCCAGGTGGTGGAGGCCATGAGAAAACAAATAAAAATATATGCATTTATTCTATTTCTTATGTTGATCTGCTTTTGCTTGTCTTTCCTGGTAGTCAAGGTTGCAGACCTACAGGAGGAGTAGTTTGACAATAATAATTATATATTTACATTAGTTTTCACTGTGATTCTGGCTTTATGATAGATATGACAAATGGGATCTCTCTGAATGCTTTTGAGATACCCAATACCAAAGAGTGTTTCCCACAACTTGATCCTGTATTTTCCAGGATCAGATTTTTGTCATCATTTGATTTCTGCTCTGAACCATGTACTTGTTGAAAACCTACATAACACATCAGTTTGTCTTCACTAGCCTTGAGCACATTTTGTAGTTTAAATCAAAGAATGTGATGCTGCACTTTCCTGGTCATTTAAGTCCTGTTTGTCAATAGAGTCTGAAAATGGAACAGCACTGAAAACTCATTAAACTTTATATAGCTTCACTCTTCTTTGAGAGTTCAGTTCAACTGGAAAGATTGCTGACTGGTTATGCAAGTTAGACTGTAGGGTAAGTAGGACAAAGTTTCAAGAGAGGTCAGTACTGAAATTCTTGTTTTTGATGGAGGAATCTGAATGCTCTGAGTGTGTGTGCTCGTTAATAACTGCACTTAATAATTAACATTTGTGCTCTGGCAAACATGAGCTACATATAATTCTTAGATGTTTTTAAGCATTGATGCTATTTTCATGTAGTTCTTAAAGATTATATTTTTACACTTAATCTTGTATTTTATTCCTAAACTGCCTAGGAAATTTTAGTATGCAAAAACCAATAGGTATCACTGACAGAAATAAAGGAATCACGTAACTGGGGTGGTGAAAATACAACAGATTTTTTTGCACCGTGAAGTGTGAATTGTTGCATTACAAGAACTTGAGTCTTGTGTTGATCGTTAGCTAAAAAATAGAGGCAAAACATAGCTTGTATTAGCTTGAAGTGCAAGGAATTTTTAATACATGCCAATTTGATGTACATAAAGTTATTTATCTAGGGAGCTGTTCTAAGAAATGAGCAGGAAGTGTAGGAGTTTGTATAACAGAATTATGACTAGTCCAAATTGCTAACATAAAGTACATTTTTATTTCAAAACTAGACTAACTTTAAAGCAAACCAATATTCATTTAGGCAAACAATATCAACAAAATTTGTGATTTTTTTGTGGCTTCTGCACAGAGCCTGGTGAAGCTTGGCATATTGCTTTGCATAAATCCACACTGACTTTCAAGTTCCCAATGATACCAGGTTTAATAAGGTTATATCTGTTCACCTATCAACTACAACATAAAATTATGACTGATTGAGAATGGCCGAAATAACTGTTTCACTCTGAAATTCTTCAGTTGAATATAGAGGGCTAGGGAGAGACATAGACTCTGGGACAAAAATCAGTTACCACCACTTCTGGATGCATATTATCAAGGCTTTGACTGGACTTTCAGACTGCTGGGTATTGTTGGTTATTTCTCTTCCCCGGTTAAAGAGCAGCCCTTCAAATCACCCATGCAGTAAATTTGATACACATGGTTTCTTGCCTGAGCAGCTCTTGCGTTCCTCCTCAACTAGATCTACACTAAAAAAGCATCCAACCTGTGACAAGTATCTGGTTTCAGCCAACAGCACTGAATATAACTAATGCACAATTCAGTCTTGCATTGAAGAGGGAACTGAGCAATGTTTAAATGCGTTCGACAGCTGGTATATTGCACATTCAAAGAATGGTTTGGTTTATATACAATGTAAAATGGAGAGTTTTAACCATGGAGGGTTGAATCATGTCCTGGAAGTCAACAGCTTTTTTTTAAACACTATAAGATCTCCCCACCTTCCTTTTCAGTATGCACATACAGGCCAATCAGAGGAGAACTGCCTGCACCTTCTGTTGCTCTGGTTTTGGCAGCCACAGAATAATGTGCGAAAATCCCCAGCTCTAAAAATGCAATGTACTCACAACACATAACTCAGAAGGAAATTTTACACATATTTCTCAAGCAAGGAACAATTACTTGCTTTTATCTTCCTAGACGGGGACAAAGCTAGTAATAGTAAGGCAATAAGTAAGTAAGGCAGGACAAATAGCTCAGCTTTACTGTCCATGGCATTGAGGCTGTGTGTATACAAACTATACACAGCCCTTGCCTATGGTGTAATTTGCCCTACATCTGGCACAGTGCTCAGTTGCTAGTTTTGCTGCAGTGCAATGCAAACCTCACAGACAGTCCAGGAAAGCCATGATATTTTGCTAGTAGTTCTTCCTTCTTCCTTTGAACCGAAGGACTGCAACTGACCTTCATTTCACAATAGCTTGGCAACAGCTTTTCCTATGTATCAGAAAGCATTCTAGCCTTTAGGAGGGGTTTAAAGGTGCCTGTTACACTTGGCTTCAATTGTTGATTTTTGGTAAACTGTGAAAGATTTTTAGCCTGGTTTCTTTCCCACATCTGACACTGTGGTTTAAGAGGCCTCTTGGAATTGAATAGTTCCTGCACTAAAGGGGATCTCAGTGTTGAGTTTCTATCATGCTCCCTGTTTGGAGATACATGCCTTTCTTGAACTGTTGCATGGACTTCACTGGGACAGCTGCAGTGTCTTGAACCTTCATAGCTGACCAGAGTTCAGCTTGTGGTTGGATTCTTGAAGGGTTTTCCAGGAAGCTCTAAGATGGAGAATTTGTCAAGCAACACTGCCAACAGCAAATTTATCATTTCATGAAGGAGAATTTTTTCCATCACCAAACCTCTACCTTATTGTTTAAAAAAGATACTGAGCCATCAAACAAAAGTGAATCATTATCTCATGGCATGAAAGACAAAATAAGGATAGAGTAGTTTGATTTTCAGTCTTGCTCACAGCCTGAGAAGAGTATCAGGAAAAAAAAAAAGCAGTTTGTTCTATTCGTGTGCTAAAATGTCTACGGTGTAGCAGCCTGTCACCTCTCAACTCATCTACAAGACTGTAAAATAGTTATTTAAGTGAGAATTACAAAGCTGTGGGTCCTGGTTGCTGCACTGTAGCCAAATGTCTCTGAATTCCTGTATCAGTAACCCATCCCAAAATGTGAATGC